>NW_027202493.1:4310000-5510000 GCF_024711535.1 Dipodomys merriami
ACGAGCCTTGAGCTGAAGAGCTGAGGGACAGTGCCCAGGCCCAGAGTTCAAGTCCCACAACCGATAAAAAAAAAAGGTGAACTAATATTCAGTACTCATACTCACTAGACACTATGCTGAAAATGAGTTATACAACTTGTAGCAGAGGGGAATCAGAAGGGAAAAAAACTGGGAGAAAACAAGGGGAGAGGTGCCACTGTTCAAAAAGAAATATTCTCATTATCTGATTTATGTAACTGTAACCCTCTCTCCATCACATTTACAATAAATTTTTAAAAATTCTTTAGTAAGCCATCAAACTTCATTTTTTGTTCTCCTGCTAACATCTCCTGTCAACATGTAGCCCAGCTTCCCTGCCTCATATTTCTCTTCTCAAATCAACAGATTCCCTTAAGGAGAAAGTAATTTTTATTTTATAATCTGTATCTTAAGCTTTCAATATCTTATTGTTTTGTGGACCTAAATCTTTTTTTTGTATGATTCCAAGGTTTTTAACTCAGACCTTGTGTTTGCTAGGCAGGCCCTCTACCACTTGAGTCATGCCCTACCCTTTTAAATTTTTTACTGTTTTTTTTTCATCTTTCAAATAGGGTCCCATTTTTAGCCCATGCTAGCCTGGACCTCAGTCCTTCTATTTAGGCTGTATAGCTAAGATGATAGTCCTTTCTACCTTTATCAGCTAATATTAAAAAAAAAAGTTTGGTAAACATTTTTCCTGGATTGTCTCAAACCTCTATCCTTCATACCACAGCCTCCAAAGTGTCTAGGATTACAAATTTGAGACCGCATGCCCATCTTTTTATTTGTGTTAACCATTGCTAATGGATATTTGTTTCCTTATGAACTGGGAGCTTTTGTATGACTGATTCTGATCTGCTGGCACTGTGAGTTATCTGCTGAAGTGACATCTCCAGAGATATACACTATTTGCTTTATTTCAATGTCCTCAGTTCTAATCAACCTGGGACAAATGCAGTTTCATGGATTTGAATCCCAACCACAAGCCTGAATTTGCATGTTTACTCACAAATTTTCAATGTAAAATTATTTTTCTTTATTTTTTCTCTTTCATACATTTGTGGAAAACTAAGCAGGAAATCAATGGTATTGTTTTATCCTTTGGATGTCAAGAAGCATAATATTGGTTTTTGTAGACTACTCATCTAATTAAGCTGAAGTAGTCAAATAGCAATCTGATGAAGGATCTGAGGTGTGGGGATGGGATCTACCCTTTCTTGGAGGTTGTAGTCTTTTTGACAAAGGAAAAATAGTCCCCAAACTTCGGCAAATTACAATGGCTCACCTTTAAAATTAATTAGAAGCCAGGCATCAGGAGGTTGAGATCTGAGGATCACAGAAACCAGCCCAGTCCGGAAAGTCTGGGAGATTCTTATCTCCATTAAACTATGAAAATGCCCAAGGGGGGACTCAAATGGTATAGCACTAGCCTGGAGCAAAAAAGCTCAGGAACAGTGCCCAGGCCCTCTGTTCAAACCCAGGACAGGCATACACACAAAGTAATTAGAATGTTTGTCTATATACAAGATAAATAAGTTAGCAGAAACTAATTCACCATTTTCAGAAAATACAAAATAAAATTGAAAGTGAAGAATACAATTGATTAAAAATTGTCATTGTGTTCGTGAACTCAAACTACAGGTAAAGAATAGTACATGAAAAAGGACATACCAGGTTTTTTTCCACAACAATATTTATTTGAAGTGATCGAGGGTATAACTTGGAAGGTCTGTTTACCTGAAAAATATGTAAGAGGAATCTTGAAAAATTTATAAAAATTTATTTCTTATTGACATTATATAAACTGACATAAATTAAAGATAGGTTCCTGACTCTGTAACTAGGCTGTCTCAAATAAAAAGAATATTTAGGTGCTTTTCAAAGGATCCCACTTAAGAAGTGCTGGGATTAGTGATTAGTGAACGGCTTCTAGTTACACTATCCAAGTCATAGAAAAAACAGGAAGTTGTTTTTATAATAATTGAAATTTTACTTCAAAAGCATTGCTTTCTTACCCTTCTGATCATTTGTTTAATTTCTATGGTAGGAATTTGTGCTACCAATAGTTTAAAAATTATTTTTAGCAAATAATGCAGATATATGGTACTCATAAACTGACACATTGAATTGAAACTCCTTTGTACAACTACTTGAAGAAGACATTACTAAAGTCTATAATTAATAACAGCTGAGTCATAAATAACAGTAGTTCACTAAAGCCAGTTTTGTGTGTTTGTAAAGAGTCACCACTTTCTTTAATCCAGATCTCATGTGACCAATACAATTAACCACTGTAGAACTCTCCTGAAACAAAGACTTAAGATTTTCATTTAAATTATCTAACAATTGAGAAAAAAAAGAAAGAATTTTTGCATTAATCAGCTGACATGTGAACATCAATGTTTAATGTTTTGGTTTGTTACAGTCATATATCTACAGCTGTTTACAAGATTAATTCCTTGTTCGGGTTTGTTTCTGGATTTTTTGTTGTTATTGTTGTTCATGGGGCTTGAACTTAAGGCCTAAGCACTTTCCCTGAGTTTTTTGCTCAAGGCTAGCACTCCACCACTTTCAGCCACCGCTCCACTTCTGGAGTTAATTGGAGATAAGAGTTTCACAGGGGCTTGGAAGGTGGCTCAGTGGTAGAGTGCTTGCCTTGCAAGTATGAGGCCCTGGGTTTGATTCCTTAGCAACACATAAACAGAAAAAGGGGAAGTGGTGCTGTTCCTCAAGTGGCAGTGTTAGCCTTGAAGAACTAAAGGACAGTGCCCAGGCCCAGAGTTCAGGCCCAAAGTCCAACAGAAAAAAATATCTGTTTAGCAAGGCGCTGGTGGCTCACCCCTGTAATCCTAGCTACTCAGAAGGCTGGGATCTGAGGATCACATTTCAAAGCCATCCCAGGCAGGAAAGTTCATGAGACTCCAATAAACCACCAGAAAACCGGAAGTGGCACAGTGGTTCAAGTGGTAGAGCACTAACTTTGAACTGAAGAGCTCAGGAAAAGTGCCCAGGCCCAGAGTTCAAGCCCCATGACCAACCAGAAAAAAAAAAAAGTTTTCTGCCCTGGCTGGCTTCAAACCTCCATCATCCTCTTGAGTAGCTAAGATCACAGGCATCTACCAGTGTTGGGCTTAAGTCCTTGTTTTGCACAACTTATCTCAATCTTCATTCAGTCGATCACAGACAGTTGCAGACTATGTACGTGGACTGCCCAGAAACCAAAGGAGAGCTGTGAGTATTCACAAAACATCCTTACTCCTTCTCACGGAGCAGAGGTGGGAAGGTAGTCCCTTCTCCACCACCGGAGAAAAACTCCATCTTTGATACTGACACAGACCCAGCTAGAGCAGCTAGTGAAACTCAGGCCTGGGAAGAAGACAATAGGAACCACTCAATGGGCCAAAAGGATCTGACCTGCAACAGGGCTCTGCTCCACCCCAGGGGAGAGTTGCCCCTCTCAAGCAGAGGACTCTCCTTAGTGGGTAAACAGAGCCAGAGACTACCTTATCTGGTTGCTGCACAGGAAGCAATTGGAAACGTTTTACACATAAATCCTGAGATTGGCTCCAGGCTGGGCTGATTGGGTCTCTCAGGAGCTAACCCATCAGGGTAAAGCTACTGATTGCTGACAGGCCACAGCCTTACCTACAACTTAGCCCCATCACAGCAACTCCAAATTAGAGGAAACAGCCACCTCGCTCTTTTGTAATACTCAAAGTATATTGCCCTCCCACTGAACTAGCTTGGAAGAAGGGACATAAACTCCTGAGTAAGGCAGAGCTTCCTTCAGCCTGCTCAAACAAACTGATTGAAGAAACCAACCAAGCCACAGGACAACCAAACTACAGGCCTGTAATTGATGCTTGCTTTAAAATAGTGTTCTAGCTCAGAATTGCTTTGGCTATCATACCCAATGGGCAGAACAAGCAGAAACACAAGAAAAATGACAAGTCCAGGTATTTCAACTCCTGCTCAGCACAATCAGGCAACACAGCAGTCAATGAATAACCCAGAGGAGAGCTCCCAAAATGCTCTACATTTAATAGAGCATACTAGTGGTAAACATAATGAAATGCATGAGCCTGATGAGGCTAACCAAAGATTAAAACAGAAATATCGCAAGCGTGATGAGGTTAAACAAAGATTAAGATAAGAATATGGTGAGCGTGATGAAGCTAACAGAAATATCATGAGAGTGATAAGGCTAATCTAAGATTAATAGAGGAATTGTTTGAGGCGGATGAGAATAGACAAAGATTAATGGAGGCATTCATGGAATCCACAGACAGCTAGAGGAATCCAGGGAGTCCACAAAGGGAATGCTGACTGAAGCCCAACAGAAGGAAAGGGAGTCCCATGAAACCATAACTAATCAACTAAGGGATTTGAAAATAAACACTGAACACCAAATTAAGGAAGTAAAGAAGTCCATACAGGATCTAAAACAAAGATCCAACAAAGAATTTGAAGCCATCAAACCTGACCAATTAGAAGTAAAAGAAATAAAAAAACAAAGTAGAAAGTCTTGACAGTAGGTTAGACCATGCAGAAGATTGAATCTCTGGGATTGACGACAGCCTAAATATTATACAGAAAGAACAGAAAACTATTCAAGACAAATCCAAGAAATATGATAGATCTATTCAATATCTAGAAGATACCATCAGAAGGCCTAATATGAGGATAATGGGTGTAGAGGAACACCTAGAGACAGAAGTTAATGGTCTAGGAAATTTATTTAACAGGCTCCTAGCAGAGAACTGCCCAAACATGCAAAAGGATAGGCCTATTCAAATACAAGAGGACTTTAGAACCCCAACTAGACCAGACCAGAACAGGACATCCACTGTCACATTGCAATACATACAGAATCAATCCAGACTAAGGAAAGGATCCTTAAAGCTGTCAAGGAGAAAACATCAATCACCACTCAGAATAACTTCATATTTCTCAGCAGAGACAATTAAAGCAAGAAGAGCCTGGAATAATGTATGCCACATCCCTAAGATTAAAAAAAAAACTATCAATCAAGAATACTGTACCCAGCAAAACTCTCCTTCATGGAGAGTCTAATTTTACCTTCATGGAAGGTCAAATAAAAACCTTCCACAGCAAAGAAAAATTGAAACAATATATCGCCATCAAACCATCCTTACAAAAGACACTTAAAGATGTTCTACACATAGAAAACCAAAAAGAGCAAATAAACACCAAGAAACAGGGCCCAAACAGAGAATCCAAGAAGCATGGGAAGAACTCTAGTTGGCACAGCCCCCAAGAAGGTGGATAACATGCCAAGAACTACAAAATACCTATCACTCCTAAATCTCAATATTAATGGACTTAACTCTCCAATGAAGCTATATAAACTATCTAGTTGGATCAAAAAGCAATATCCTTCTATCTTCTGCCTACAAGAGACACACCTTGACCACAAAACAAACATTCTGAAAGTGAAAGGCTGGAACAAAATCTACCAAGCAAATGGCCCCAATTAACAGGTAGGAGTTGTAATCCTAATAACGGATAAAATAGACTTCAAATAAAAATTAGCGAGAAGAGATAAAGAAGGTCATTACATACTAATTAAGGGATATCTCCTTCAGGAAGATATTAGAATTCTAAATATCTATTCACTAAATAGAAGAGCACCCAAATTTATCCAAGAAACAATACTTTCCCTAAAATCACACATAGATCCAAAAATATTAATTGCCAGGGACTTTAACACACCACTATCCCCACTGGATAGGTCAGCCCAGCAAAAACTCGAGAAACCTCAGACCTAAACAATTGCATGGACCAACTACAATTAAGAGACATCTACCAAATATTTCACCCAGTATCATCAGAATACATGTTCTCAGCACCACATGGAACATTCTTCAAAATAGACCACAGTTTAGGTCACAAAGCAAATTTGTCCAAATTTGGAATCATTTAAATCATGCCCTATATTATCTCAGACCACAAGGGAATAAAATTAGAACTCAACACCAAGAGCCACCAAAGAAAATCCTGTAACACATGCAGGCTGAACCACCAGTGGGTCAAAGAAGAGATTAAATTCAAATGTTCATGATATTTAACAAAATGAACACATAAATCACCAGCTCCTCTGGGACACAGCAAAGGCAGTACTCAGAGGCAAGTTTATACCTCTGAGTTCCTATGTCAACAAATTGGAGAGATCTGAAACCAACAATTTAACAAGGCACCTGAAGCTCCTTGAAAATGAGCAACAAGCTAAACCCCAGTCCAGTAGATGGAAAGAAATAATTAAAATTCAATCAGAATTAAATTATTAGAATCCAGAAAAACCATAGAAAGAATCAACAAATCAGAGTTGATTCTTCAAAAAAATGAACAAAATTGACATTTTCTTAATAAACACCCAGAAACACAACAAATCAAAGAAAGGTTGGACAAATGGGATTGCATGAAACTGCAGAGCTTCTGCATGGCAAAGGACATAGCAAGCAAGATGAATAGAAAGCCCATGGATTGGGAGAAGATCTCCACTAGCCAGACAATGGACAAGGGTATCATATCGAAAATATCCGTAGAACTCAAAATTTTACATTCCCCCAACAACAAATCCTCAAAGAAACAACTGCCCAATAAATAAGTGGGCTAAAGACTTAAAGAGAAACTTCTCTGAAGAGGAAATAAGAATGACTAATAAACACATGAAGAAATGCTCAACTTCTCTAGCCATAAAAGAAATGCAAATCAAAACATCATTGAAATTCTACCTCACCCCAGTTAGAATGGCTATAATCAAGAAATCTAATAACAACAGATGCTGGAGTGTATGTGGCCAAAAGAGAACCCTACTGCTTTGTTGGTGGGAATGTAAACTTGTTCAACCACTTTGGAAAGCAGTATGGAGGTTCCTCAAAAGACTCCACATAAGCCGGGCGCTGGTGGCTCACGCCTGTAATCCTAGCTACTCAGGAGGCTGAGATCTGAGGATCTCAGTTCAAAGCCAGCCCGGACAGGAGAGACCGTGAGACTCCTATCTCCAATAAACCACCAGAAAACCGGAAGTGGCGCTGTAGCTCAAGTGGTAGAGCGCTCGCCTTGAGCTGAAGAGCTGAGGGACAGCGCCCAAGCCCAGAGTTCAAGCCCCACGGCCGACCAAAAAAAAAAAAAAAAAAAAAAAAGATTCCACATAGAGCTCCCCTATGACCCAGCAAAGCCACTTTTAGACATTTGCCCAAACAATCACAAACAAGTCCATACTAAAATTACCAGCACAACTATGTTTATCACAGCATTATTCACCATAGCTAAACTATGGAACCAACCCAGATGTCCCTCAGTAGATGCATGGATCAAGAAAATGTGAGAATATATATATATATATATAATGAATTCTAGCCTCCATCAAAAAGAATGACACCACCTCATTTGTTAGGAAATGGAAAGACTAGGAACATAGGTCCCATAGTTTCCCTTATCTGCAATAACTAGTATATGTCTAGGACAAGCAAAAGTGGTCAAAAGCTATTTACATATGACCATATAACCTGATGCTAAGTGAAATGACAGGGACACAAGAGGTTTTATCTTTGTTGCTATTCTTTTTAATGTACTTATAATGTAATATGTGATTTTTTTGTTTTTTTTTTTTTATGTTCTTCCCCCATGGTACAATGCCTGTTGTCAATGTATTTCATTCCGGTGCCCTGCATCTTGTATATACATTTTTCTAATTTGGGGAGGGGAAGGGAAATCACAAAATGCATAAGTAAGGAAACAGGTTGACCCATTGTAACAATGAGATGTACAAGACACTGTGTTGAAAATGAACTTTACAACTTTTAGGGTGTGGGGCAAGAGAGGGGAGGAGTTGGGGAGGTGGGAAGGAAAGGGATGGTAGGGGAAAAATAAAGGAGGGTATAACAATAAAAAAACTTTAATCAGATGTCAAAAAAACTTATATCAAGTGAAAAGCACAGAAATGAACAGAGATACACTTTCTAGTTCCTGAAGTTATGCAAGTTACCCATCAAATTTGGCTTGCAACATCAGTTTTCGTTCCATAAAATAAGTTAAAAGGGTTATCACTTACTTCTATGGTCCTTCTGGCCTGATAGTGCACAGCATTAAACCAGTCATAAGTGTCACCTCCTAAGGCAGGAATATTTGTTGTATTACCATTGCTCTCTTGATAAACCATGTGAACAAAGCCTGAGGCAGCCTCCATTGGCTTAATTCCATATGAGATGTTTTTAAATTGTATTGTGCCCCTGAATATTAAAATAATCAAATAAAGTTGGTAATGACACTACCAAAACTATGATGCTTATGAGAAATTTTGACCAAAATTGCTTTTATTTTAAATTAAAAGCCATCTTTGTTTTGCCACTTTATCTCTTAGTTCTTTGAGGTCTTATACTGGAAATAGACTACCCAATTACAGGACACATATTCCATTCAATTACAAATATTTGTAATAAGTTAATAATCACAAAAATAATAATCTTAAGGAAATAGTAAGGTAATATTAAAAATATAAAACATATTAATTTTATCATTAATATTAATATTTTCTTGATGTATCAAAATGTTTAGATTATTAACTAAATAAATGTTGGTACTGTTTATTAATGTTTATTATTAACATTAATATTACTATTGGTTAAATTATAAATATTAAGATGATAATCTTTTTTTTAAGTATGTTATTGGCATGGGTTTCATTTGTTAAACAAGGTAAAATTTCTTTTTAGTGTGTTGGCCTTCTGTTCCAGCCTGCAGAGTCTGGAGATATTTAGTAACTTCCCTATAGGCTTCTTCCTTGGTCTCAGTTCTCTTATCTTTTATATACCCCACTCTTATTCTGATATCTAAATACTCTAGATTATTTGTTGTGTGACTGAACAACAAATATGATCAAATGCAGAGGCAGGCAAAGTTTCTATAAGCTTCAGATATCATGCAACTGTCATTTATTCTAGGAAATTGAGAAGCAGGCTGAAACCGAAATTTGGGGGAAAGTCCAGAAGAAAGGAGAGCCCAGTAGCACTTCCTGCACCAGCCATGACTCAGAGCCTTCAGCAGAATATCCCACCACTATTAGCCAGTGGCATGGGAGCCTGACCAGCCAGGCTCAGGGGAAGCCACCACCTGGTATTAGTCATTGATTTTGTCCTTGACCAATGGAAATGTAAAGGTGATTACAGAATTAGAAGAGGCACATGGAAAATTCATGCATAGGATCAGCTGGATATAACACCTTCAGGTTAAACATTTTTAAATAGCATACAACCTGAGTCCTGAACAAACGTTGAGTGTCACAAGAGAATCTGGAAAACCTGCAATATATCCATTATAATTGCAATTCATCTAAAAAATGCACAAAGAAAAACAAAGGGATGACTCATTTTGTTAAATATATACTCCAAGATATAACATTGACATTTATTACTATACCTACTACAATATTTAAGAGGATAGATTATTCCATTTCAGCAACTATATCAAATAGAATTCTTATCATCATAGACATTTATAGATTTTCTTTTCCAAGAAAATCCCAAATAAGAAATCTGTAAGAAAAAACACTAAAGCTTACCTGACTTAACAATGTCTGGAAATGTTTGTTGCCCTCTTGGTCATAATAATAAACAAGAGCACTTGGGGACAAAAATGATCTAGACAAAAAAATATAAAAATATGCTCAAATGAAACTGTAAAGTAGAAAATTAATTCTTCATATGCAAAATCTAGGTTTTGAAGGACTTAAAACCTAGAATTAGCCTATTGCCCAAATATCTCTCTATCTCTTTAAACTGAGTTATTGAGAATGACATTTTAATTAGAGAGACATAATACTAAAACACTGGTTAATGAACAATTCAAATCACTGGACAGATCAGGGAGATATAGTACGAGTCCCAATTTCCAGTCTTAAACTTGCAAATATTTAATTTTTAACACTCATGGATTTCAGATGCTGTACATCTCAAAATTAAAATGTAAGATTAACAGCAAATTTAGAAATATTTGATCTAGGAGGAGGCTACAATGCTTGATAAGAAATGTGCTCATTATCTTGCCCATGTAATTGTAACCCCTCTGTACAGTATTTTCACAATAAAAAATAAAATAAAATAAAATAAACATCCTACACTGAAAAAAAAGAAATATTTGATCTAACAAAAAAAATCATATGTTTCAGGCTCTTCTTAATAGCAATGGTCAGACTTTTCTTTCATTTCTCTTGATAACTATTCAAAAAGTTGGATACAGTGTCTCACACCTGTAATCCTAACAATCTGGGAAGTGGAGGCTGGGAGAATTGTCATTTGAGTCCAGACTGGGTAAAAAGTTTGTGAAACCACATCTCAACCAACAGCTGAATGGGGTGGTAGGTGTCTGTCTTTCCAGCTAGAGTGGAAAGCTTAAACAGAAGGATTACTATTTAGAATTGCCCTGCCAGCGGGAAGGGGAGGGGCAGGACTCCATCTCAAGAATTACCAGAGCAAAAAAGAGTGGGAGAGACATAATTCAGCATCAGAGCACCTATCTAGCAAGCACAAAATCCTGAGTTCCAATCCCAATGCTAGAAAAGAGCAAATGTTGACACCACTGCTGAAACCATCCCACATAACTTCCATGTCATCTCACTTCTCCATCCTTTGTGCCCACCTTACATTTCCAGAGGCTAACTAACCTCTTTCATCTAGGGGAACCCCTTATACGTGTGCTGCAGATCCCATATTGTGCCATAGAAGATACAAACTCTCTCCTACCATTTAAAACTTTTCCTCTTTAAAAGCCTTTTTGTTAACCCTAGTGCTATTTAGAAATGTTATTTTCAAGCCATGGCTTGAAATAACCCTTTGCTATGACCAATGTTTCTTTTTCAATTTTCAATAGATTTAATCCAAGCAGTAGTGTCACACATATTCTCTACTTTTCCGATTCCATTCACTTTGGCAAATGTCCTATCCATAACCACTAGCTTTTCAATTGTTTTTTTTTGGGGGGGGGGTCCGGTCGTGGGGCCTGAACTCTGGGCCTGGGCGCTGTCCCTCAGCTCTTCAGCTCAAGGCTAGCGCTCTACCACTTGAGCCACAGTGCCACTTCTGGCTTTTTTTCTTTTTTGCTTATGTGGTGCTGAGGAATCGAACCCAGGGCCTCATGCATGCAAGGCAAGCG
The DNA here is from genome assembly GCF_024711535.1 of Dipodomys merriami. Lineage (NCBI taxonomy): Eukaryota > Metazoa > Chordata > Mammalia > Rodentia > Heteromyidae > Dipodomys > Dipodomys merriami. The sequence goes on from NW_027202493.1 coordinate 4,321,191, forward strand.
CTCTACCACTGAGCCACCTTCCCAGCCCGCATTTCAAATTTTTAAAAATCATTACTGTATTGGACTTCTGGTGTCTACTTGAAAACTTATGACCACTAAGTTTAACCATTTAACTTATAAATTCCATAAATGTGCACCATGGTGTATACATTTTACTCTTCTGCTTCTCTTCCTACTCCCAGATCTTACCTGATCTTCCATGTTGACTACATTTTTTTTTCTATTTGTCCTGGAAATATTTTTTATTTTATTGTATTGCATTGTATTGTACAGAGACGTTACAGTTACATAAGTTAGGTAATACTGAGTACATTTCTTTTTGAACAGTGTTTCCCCCTCCCTCATTTTCTCCCACTTTCCCTCCCCCCACCTCCCTCACCCCAAGTTGTAAAGTTCATTTCCAACATAGTGTCTAGTGTCTGTTGCATTGATTCACCCTTAATCCCACCATTTCTCTGATTCCCCTTCCCTTCCCTAAGTCAGGTAAACTTATATACAAGACAAAGGGTTCCAAAATCAGAAACAGTGACCACAGGGAATAAACAAGAGTAGAAAACAAAACTAAATACGAAAGAAATAACTGCAAACAGTACACTAAAAAAGAAAAAACAACCACAAAAATTCTCTCTTGTTTCCATATCATGGAGATCATTTCAATTAGCATCATTCTATGTGTTCATATGTACATAGTTATTAGGCTATTGTGAACCTCTGCTAGGACTATCCTATGCATATACTAATTATCACAAATGAGGGAAACCATGGAGCCTATGTTTCTTTGGGTCTGAATGTGGTGTAGTAGTATAGTGTTTGCCTAGAAATGTTTTTATCCAAGCTTTAGACATTAGCAACTAATCTGTTTATTAAAATATATATATGCTGCCACTATTCACCACAGTTGAGATATGGAATAGAAGAATAGTAGATGAATATATATGAAGGAATTCAATGCTTCCATCAGAAAGCATTAATGATATCTCCCCATTTGTAAGGAAATGAAAAGACTTGGAAAAAAGCCAGACCCAAAAGAAACACAGGTCCCATGGTGCCCTCATTTGTAATAATTAGTATATGTCTAGCATAATCCTAGCAGATGAGCAGAATAACTTAATAGCTATGTGCATATGACCATATATGATGATATTAAGCAAAACGAAACCCAAGACATGGGCATGAGGTTTTTCTTTGTTGTTGTTGTTGTTAATGTACTATGTGACTTTTTTGTTTCTTTTGTATGTTCTTCCCCTATAGTATATCTACCATTGTCATTGTATTTGATTTTGGTACCCTGGTTTGTATATACATTTATGTGAATTAGGAAAGGGAAGGATAACAACAGAATGGTAAGACAACAGACAAGGGGGGAACCAATGCAACAGCGATATATACAAAAAAGTATGTTGGAAATGATCTGTACAACTTGGGGGTGGGGGTAAGTGGGGAGGGAAGTAGGAGAAAAATAAGGGAAGAGGTAACAAATTTCACAAGAAATGTACTTATTACCTTACTTACGTAATTGTAAGCCCTCTGTACATCATCTTGACAATAAAAAAATAATTTACAAAAATTGAATGCTGCTATTTAATAATAATATTTATTATATTGCTTACTGTTGTATTTTCCTACTGAAGCCTATATTCCTATTTCCAGTGGAAAAATACACTTGAACATAAAGACTACAATTCAAACTTACCCCTTCTGCACATATAGATCACCCTTGTTCAAATCACTCCTTTGATTATAAAATAAGTTGTCCAGCAAGTAAATTAACTGCAGTCTTTGATGTTTCGCAGGCAGCCTACCAAATCTGTCTTAGGTCTACTAAAGTTTTCTTTCCAGTTATAACTGATAGGTGCCATAACCACCCACCAAAACTTTCAGTCATGTAACTAAATCAACCTCCTCTACTTCTTACCCCTGAAATACAACCTACCACACTCAACTATGTAAATACAAAATCCTTGCAATGTCAGTAAATATCTGTCACTTGTCGGTTTTCTAAATACTTTCACCTCTACCTTTCAGAAAAATATATCATTTCATAATTTGCATTACCATTTGTACACACAAAAAGCCCTTTTGCATCTTTTTGTTTTGCAAATCATTTTTTGCTATAAATTATCATCCTGACCTACCCCTCTTCTTTACAAAGCTACTGGTTATCTTCTCTTGGCACACAGGTCATCTTATACCTCTTTCAAAAACCCTTCTCTGACTTCAGATTTCATAAGAACACTTTGTTCTTATTAGTATTACTTTAATGCATTTATGACTGTCTTTGTTCTTATTGCTAGTACAATATCATATTATAAAATGCTGTCTCGGTTAATATACCTGAATGTATCTTCCTGTAATATATATTCCTTAACTTTTTTCATTGCCTAGGATTTTAACTAATACTCAATATACAACAGCTATCAATATGCTTGAATTAAAATGAGTCTAATTATAACTATGTTTTTAAACTTAAGAGATTAAAGAATTAAAATTTGAAGGGACAAAATATAATTACTTACTGCTTTTTGAGATGGATAAAATATGGTTTCCCTGCTATTGTAATAAGATAAGCAAGCTGTAACCAGAATAGCCAAGAAATGTGTTTTAATTTATGCTTTAAAAAGTTGACCAGATTAATAACAACATATTACCATTATATTGGCTTCCCTTCCCATGTAAATATTTGAAGCTTTAGGATTTGAAACATAGAAGCAGGTAGAAAGACTCCACACCTGCACTACATGACTGGTCCCACTTCTGAAGGACATTTGCCTGTCATTTTCTGGGGTTCAGAGATACCTTTCCAGATCCCTGTGCGGATCCCAAATAGCCTGTCTCTCTCCCTTGCCCCATCCTAATTCTGTTCTTGGGGGAAACCCACGATTTTTGCCACTCCCTTAAAGTTTGTGCTTGAAGGTCTTCTTTCAGAGTCTTTCATTCTTACTGGAACCAGTCTGTTCTATATTGGTTGACACATATTTAAAAGCTGGATGCTGGCCAGGCACTAGTAGTTCACACCTGTAATCTTAGCTACTCTTGAGTCTGAGATCTGAGGATTGGGATTCAAAGCCAGCCTGGGCAGACAAATCAGAAAGACTCTTAGCTCCAATCAACAGGCAAAACCTGTAAGTAGAGATGTGGCTCAAGTAGTAGAATGTCAATTTTGAGTAAAAAAGCTGAGTAAGAGCCCTCATAATGGCACACACACACACACACACACACACACACACACACACACACACACACACACACACACACACACACAGGCTGTGTGCTGAGCTTGCTCTGAGCTGCCAGGGCTGACTACGCCCTGTATTCAACAGCTTTGATGCTAGAAGCAATCTATCAGAATCTAAACTATAAAGAGAAAACATTCCCCAATTACATTGTTGTCTGGATTATGTTCTGGACGTCTTTTTGCAGCTGGTGATACAATCTTCTCAGGAACTGTGAGCTGTAGGTAGATTTTATGTGTATCTAAAAATAGAAATAAGTGATATTGTTTTGATACTTGAAATTTTCATTTTATATTTCTAGGCTTAATTATGCATTTCTCTTTGCATTAACAGCTATTTTTAAATAACCTATATATCTCTTCTTTTCTACTGAATTTATGATCCCCATATCTATGAATTTCTAACCTGTTATCAACACCTCGAGTCCTCAAGTTTCCTCTCATCTCTCTCTGCCTCACACACATAGAGCTGTGTATATGTATATACACATATACATGAGTATACACAGTTCTTAGATACGTATATCACACATCTCATTCACGTACACACATCTATATCACATTTACACATAAACATACATGTACATGTGCAATTCCACAGCACAATGAAGTTAAGACCAAGTACCAAACGTCAGCGAGGGTTAAAGGGCTTGGAAATAAGAAAACACAGGCCAGGAAAATGAAGACTGTTTTCTGGAAAGCACATACAAAGTGGGGTCTAATACCCTGCGGAGGGTAGTGGGCCATTTCCGGGGGAGCAGGTGAAAGACAGCATTTGTCTAGGCAGGATTTGGGCCAGAGCTGTTTCAGTGCTATTGCCACTTCCGGAATCATAGGACTTTAGTACATGAGGAGAAGCCTGGATTTCATTTTTGTCCATTTTACACATCAAGGGAACTCACCCAGATCTTCCTAACCGTCCTTTTTTGGCCAAAGAGAATAGGGGAGCATGGACCCTGGGCGGGAGGCGGAAGGGCAGGACCCGCCTTGGGATGCGAGGGTGCCCTCCCAGCCTGCACCCCGGGGCCGCTTCCCAGCCTGCACCCCGAGGCATTCCACCACCCAGACTCACCAGAGTCGGCCTGCAGCCCGCTGAGTGCAGTGAGCAGCACCAGCAGCGGGACCATGGCTCTGCTGTCCTAGAGCCGGCCTGGTGGCAACAGTTGGGGCGTTGGGGCGAGTAAGGCGCGTGCACAACCTCGCGGGGTGCAGGGCAGGAAGAAGAGAAGAAAAGGAGTTCTGGCACCCTGAAGGTTCCTTAATAGGCAGCTCTCAATTGGAGAGGGCAGGGCTTCGAGAGCATTTCCTTTCTATCTTCTGATTAGATCGTTCCTTTGCAATTAATTTCCAGCTACAATTAGGAAAATAAATATGAAAACAGTCAAGTCATTAGTAGCAATCACCGAGTCTGCACATTACACCCACACATCCACACACCCACCACCCATTTGAGCTAGGATCAGACAAAAATACAAGGTTACAAAAGCTGTGACTTTTGCAGTTTCATGGTTAGATGCATTGTTACAGGACAATAAAACAAGCTCTTCAAATACAAATTTTCAAAAACTTCTGCAGCATCCCAAGCTACCGTTGCTGGATTCTATTCCTGCCAATCCTGGTATCAGCTCTATAAAAAATAAAAATCCCCAGACTGCCGGGGGCCGGTGGCTCACACCTGTAATCCTAGCTACTCAGGAGGCTGAGAGCCGAGGATCGCGGTTCAAAGCCAGCCCGGGCAGGAAAGTCGTGAGACTCTTACATGCAATTAACCACAGAAAACCGGAAGTAGCGTTTTGGCTCAAGTGGTAGAGCACTAGCCTTGAGCTGAAGAGCTGAGGGACAGCGCCCAGGCCCAGAGTTCAAGCTCCACAACTGACAAAAACAACAACAACAACAAAAAATCCCTATATTATAGAATACCAATTGAGGAGTGTTGTCGATTTTTTTTTTTTTTTTTTTTTTTTTGCAGACACACAGGTTTTTCTCTTACTTTGGTCAAAGTATCTCTAATTATACCAGATTGGTTTGCATAGAAGCAACAGGCTTCTTCTAAGGCTTATATAAACCTCCTTTTTTTTTTTTTTTAAGAATAGTAAGTCTAAACCACGCCTGTTTTGGAGTACCAACTCTGCGAGGGAATCCATTTGTTTTGTTTTGTTTAGCTTGGATATAGAGCTTTTTTAAATTTTTCGGAGTCTGGTCCACTGCAGCACTTAGTTGGCAGAGGTTTTTGTCACCTACTAAGAAGGCTGTGGTGTTGACACCTGTTGATTTAGCGATTTTAAAGCCTACTAGTCAGGGAATTAATACAGCTACAGCTCTTTTTGGGCCTAATCAATTGTCCCATTGGGCCTAGATGTGTACAGCACACACCCCCATCATACAAATATACTTGAGGTATTACATGTACAATGATACAAAGTTTTTTTGTTTGACTGAGCACTTGTTTATGTATACACTGGGTTAAATCTTGGGTGAAGCAAACCAAGCAGTTTCTGGGCTTTTAAGAACTTTGTTATTTTTTATTGTATTTTTACAATGTCCTACATAAGGAGAAGTTTTAGTGGATATCTATTAGCTATAACACGTTATTTTTAGCCTTGTAAATTTTTTATAAGTTTTTTATTGTGAAAATACTGTACAGAGGGGTTATAATTACATGAGCAAGGTAATGAGTACATTTCTTATCAATCTTTGTTATCAAGCATTGTGCCTTGTAAATTTTTTTGTTGTGAAAATACCATACAGAGGGGTCTGCCTTGTAAAATTTTTAAGGTGAGTTTTTGTTTTCGATTGTATACTGAGGCATCTGTAGATTTTTGTAGATTTATTAACTGTATAGTAGCATTTGTAACAGCCACTCCTATGAAGTAAGGTGGCTTTGAGTCTAAACAGAACCAGCAGTCTCTAGTTAAGTTGGGACAGGTGGCATTTACAAGGGAGAAAGTGGCTTTTAACAGTTGCAGGAAAGGGTTAGTGAGGGTGTTAGGGAAGCCTGTTTTGGGGGGGGGTAACTGGGACAGTTTGGGGCTCATGGGTAGCATTATGGCTACTCCCTGGGGCTTGTTTATATCTAGGGGTTGGCTTTCAACCATGAGCCTCTGGTCTAGGGGTTGGCTCCCGAATGTGAGTTTTTAAGAACAGGTCTCAGTTAGGCCTGATATGGTTTAGAGGTAATTTATGTCTTATGTTTTGGATGGTAAATCATGTGCCAGGGTCTGGGTCATGGGTATATTATTTTAATTTCCAAGTTTTTTTTGGTCTCCCATACCATAGCAGTTGAGAAAGGGTCCCAAATTTTAAGAGTAATCCTAACTAGATTACAGTTACTTGTATGTAAGTTTGGCCAAAGTTGACATAAGTCAGTTGTGAAGGATGGGGCTTGGACATGTGAGGTTGGGGAGGACTTAACTAATAACATTACTGTGGCTGTATCAATTAGACACCAATCAAATACCTGAGGCTGATCTTGTCCAAAACAACCTATGGAATAAATTATAGTTATGAATATAACAGTCTTGGTGTTAGGGGATCCCCCCATGGTGGCTCAAGTCACCATCTCTTTGGAGGGCTTGATATGGCAGGCTCAGAACTGACAGCGTCGCTGGACTCGGGCTCGGTTGCCTTTTTGACTAGCAAATGATGAATCCAGGGTCTGAGTCCATCCACCTTGACTGCCATGGGAGTTGTCAAAATCACCACATGGGGGCCTTGCCAGTGGGGTCCAAGAGTCTTGAGCTTGTTTTATCCACACTTGGTCACCTTGTTGTAAAGGATGGGGCTAAAGGGGGGGGGAGAGAGAAAGGGGGCTGTTAAATATAGCTTTCCCTAAGGGAAAGCTTAAGAGCTTCCTCTAATGGCTGAAGAACCTGTAAAGATTGAAGGATGTTATTGCCTGAAAGTTTTTTTTTTTGCTTTTTAATAAGTTTTTTATTGTGAAAAATACTGTACAGAAGGGTTACAGTTACATGAGCAAGGGAATGAGTACATTTCTTATCCAGCATTGTTGTCTCCTCCTTTGATTTTCCCCCTACCATCCCTTCCCTCCCATCTCCACAACTATACCCCCCCTAAATTGTAATGTACATTTTTCAACATAGTGTCTTGTACATCTCATTGTTGCAATGGGTCAACCCGTATCCCTATTTAAACATTTTGTTTTTTCCCTTCCCCTCCCCAAATTATACCAACATCAAATACAGTGAAAACAGTGATTATACCTTGGGGGAGGGACATACAAAGCAACAAAAAAATAACATCATACCTTATAAATATGTTAGAAACAAGAAAGAAAAAACCACTTGTGTCCCTATCTTGGGGTTCATTTCGCTTAACATCACCTGATCTGACCTTTTCTGCTTGTCCCAGACATATACTAGTTATTGAAAATAAGGAAAACCATGGGACCTATGTTTTCTTTGGGCTTGGCTTACTTCACTTAATATTATTTTTTCCAAGTCTTTCCATTTCCTAATAAATGGGGCAATGTCATTCTTTCTGATGGAGGCATAGAATTCCATTGTGTGTGTGTGTGTGTGTGTGTGTGTGTGTGTGTGTGTAAAATCAAATTTTCTTGATCCATTCATCTACTGAGGGGCATCTGGGTTGGTTCCATATCTTAGCTATGGTAAATAATGCTGCAATAAACATAGTTGTGCTGGTAGCTTTAGTATGGTCTTGTTTGTGATCATTTGGGTAAATGACCAAAAGTGGGATTACTGGGTCATAGGGGAACTCTATGTGAAGTCTTTTGAGAAACCTCCATACTACTTTCCAAAGTGGTTGAACAAGTTTACACTCCTACCAACAATGCAATAGGGTTCCCTTCTGTCCACATCCCCTCCAACACCTGTTGTTATTAGAGTTCTTGAATATAGCCATTCTAACTGGAGCTGCAGAGCTTCTGCATGGCGAAGGATATAGCTAAGAAGATCAATAGAAAGCCCACAGATTGGGAGAAGATCTTCACTAGCCATAAAATGGCCAAGGGTATCATATCTAAAATATACTTGGAACTCAAAAAATTAAATCCCCAACAACAAATCCTCAAAGAAACAACTGCAAGATAAATAAGTGGGCTAAAGACTTAAAAAGAAACTTCTCTGAAGAGGAAATAAAAATGGCCAATAGACACATGAAGAAATGCTCAACCTCCGTAGCCATAAAAGAAATGCAAATCAAAACAACATTGAGATGTCTGAAAGCTTTGTTACCAACTCCATACCTAAGACAGGCAAGTAATGGAGGCAGCCTCCCAAACAAAATCTCAAAAGAGGTTATGCTCTTTTGCCATTCTCTAAGGTTAATTTAGTTAAGGTCTCCTTAAGGGTCTGATTTTTTTAACCTGTCCTGATCTCTGGGGGCGGTATGTACAATGTAATTTTCAATTGATCCCCAGGGCCTAGCCAGGTTTTGAGTTATCTTAGAGACAAAAGCAGGACCATTATCTGATCCTATAACTAGGGGTAAGCCGAACTTAGAAATTAGTTGTTCTAGGAGTTTTTTGGCCACCACTTTTGCTGTTTTTGTCTTTGTTGGGAAAGCTTCCACCCATCCTGAAAATGTGTCCACAAAAACCAACAAAAACTTGTACCCATACTAGCCTGGTTTAACTTTAGTAAAATCCACTTTCTGGTCCCTTCCTGGCTCTGTATCTCTCTCACTCCCACTGGGGGCCCCTTACCAGAGGATGGGTTAGTTTGTTGGCATGCCATGCAGTGCACCACCAAGTCCAGCTGTAGAATAAAAAATTGTTTGCGGAGCAGGTTAGTTAGTTGGATTTTTTAAGTGGGTTTCTTTGTGAACCTGGCAGATCAGGTGTCTTTCCAGGGAAGGTGTCTTGGGGAATGACAAGATTTCCTTCAGGTGTCCCACGGTTCTCTTGGCTCACTACATCCGGGAACAAACATGTGAAGGGCGGCCCGGGTGGAGCTGGGATGGCCAGCCGGTTCCCTTCCCAGGTGGTCTCATGTCGTGGATCCTGGACAAGGCCTGCTTCCTGGCCAGCGTGCCAAATAGTGTATTTTCCAGGACTCAATAGCCAGTAGGACCCCAAACCCGAGGATGACTTGTGGTTTAAACAAAATGTTATTTGAGCGGAAGAACAAAGCGCCGGCGGGACCTTAGAGCAGGGCCTGAGGGTCAGGCAGCTGGCATCAGCTTTTAAGCATTCTGGACGGGAAGTGGGAGGGAGGAGCGCTTAAGCCTGCGCAGTTGGGCAGGCTTTGTCCATTTTGGCCAATGGTCACTCCAGAAGTGTTAACAATTTCCGCCTAGTGACTGTTGAAGGACGCTTGGGGAATAGAACAAAAGCTGGGAGCGACGCACTTAGTAGCAGAAGTCGAGTTACGGTTCGATTTTACAACCATAAAAACAAACTTACAAAATCATCCACTATTGATGAGCAGAGACTTCTCGTTTTTACATGGCCTAAGTACCTAAATCAAATATTATGTCTTTAATTTTTATACCACAACAGCAGAAACCATTGGGAGATCATTCCTTTGCAAACCCTAGCCTGCAACCTAATAAAACACAGCCAAGGGTGGCATTGAGCACAAATTTCCTGGGGGAAGCAGAAACATATGAATTTGCCTTGAAATTACTCTGAGGTGATGCAAGACTAAAGGAAGTTATTGGCAGAATACCAATAGCAAATCATCTTCATTTCTTTTTTTTTATTTTTAACAGTACTAGGGTTGATTTCAGGCACGTCAGCTTGCCTACTAGGCTGCTGCTCTTTTTTGAGCCATACCTTCAGCTCAACTTTTTGCTAGTTATTTTGGAATGGAATCTCGTAGCCTATGTTGGCCTAGATCCTCGATTCTCTGCATCTTAGCCTCCTGAGTAGCTGCAATTACAGGCATGAGCCACTGGTCTCCAGCTGTAAATCATCACTAAAAAGGACAAAGTGAGCCGAGCCCTGGTGGCTCACGCCTATAATCCTAGCTACTCAGAAGGTTTAGATCTAAAGATTATAGTTCAAAGCCAGGCTTGGCAGGGAAGTCTGAGATTCTTATCTCCGAGAAAATACCAAAAAGGCCAAAAAGTGGTAGACCACCAGACTTGAACACAAAAGATCAGGTATAGCACACAGGCCTAGAGGACCAGCACAAAAGGGAGCAGAGAGATAAAGTGACTAGGATATTAAGTTGCACTAAGAATATATAGAATGGACACAATTGTCTAATAAACTAATAATTTGAAATGTCACCTTGACAAATATCCACAAAGGAATAAGGGAATAAAAGAAAATGAAAATATAAAATAAAATGAACTGTTAAGCAAAATTGATATCTAAGTAATAATAATTCCAAAAGGAGAGAAAAAACAAAATCAAAGGAAATAAAGGGGGGGAAAGATTCTGTAAATTTAAAAGAGAATGAGCAAACATAGAAAAGATTCAGATTGCAAAGTAAGCATTAGAAAGAATAAAATGAGAAGAAATGGAGATGAAATTTAAGGGGACAATGAAGGGAGCATTCTTAAGTCTTTCTGAGGAAAAGATTAGACCACTTATCAAAACATGAAGGTTACATGAGAATAATGACTGTATTAGAGGCATGAAATCAGTGCTTATTCAAGTGTTGACTGCAGAGAACTTCAGCATATTATTCAAATTTGAGAAATGCGGAAGTATGTGAGTTCAGAAAGAGCATGACATAGAAAGTCATACTGGAAAGGGGTTTTATAGGGGAAATCACAGGACAGAAGAAAACAGAAAAATAAAAGATCAAAGAAATAAGAAAGGATTTGTTAATGACTACCAACTGAGAAAATGGAAGACAGACACCAACGTAATTTTTGTTGTTGGTGGTGGTAGTAATGGGGCTTGAACTCAGGCCTGGGAGCTGTCTCTTAGCTCTTTTGCTCAAGGCTAGTGCTCTGCCATTTTTGAGCCACAATTCCACTTCTGGTTAATTGGAAGTGGTTAATTGGAGAAAAGAGTCTCGCAGACTCTCCTGCCCATGCTGGCTTTGAACTGTAATCCTCAGATCTCAGTCTCCTGAGAAGCTAGGCTTATAGGCATGAGCTACTAGTATCTGGCTACCAGCAGCATTTTAAACATGTCTGATGCTGTGACACTCTTATCAAAGCTACTGCTGTCCAGTTATACATTATCACTAAAAGGGACAAAGTGACCAGGAAACAAAATCACACTATGCAGAATAAGTAAAATGGGCACAATTCACAGGCCCAGAGTTCTGAGGCTTTAAGGACAGAGCAGTTTCAGGGGAGGTTTCCAAGGTGTGCCATGGAGTCCAAAGATACTCTCAGGTTTGAAGACTGTTGTTTGCTTTGTTGGATTTTAGAGTTACCTAAGACTTGTTAATCTTTTCTATTACTCCCTTTTTGAAATCAAATCATGTCTACACCATTCCTGTTACAGCAATTCATTTTGTAAGCTCATAACAGGTTTGATTTCACAGGTTCAGCGCTGACAGAAATTTGTTTCAGAAAGAATGTTACTTTGAACCTTGTCAATATCTGAGACAACATATAAGTTGACCTATAAAAGAACCTTCAGTTTATGGATACATCTGAATATGAATATATATATATATATATATATATATATATATATATATATAGGAAAGATGTTTTAGAAGAAAACTTCAATGTTACTGACTGAAGCCATAAACAGTATTTATGAGGAAATGTGAAGGAAAGCTGGTGTTGCTGGCTCACTCCTGCAATCATAGCTACTCAGGAGGCTGAGATCTGAGGATCATAGTTGAAAGCCAGCCCTGGCAGAAAAGTCTGTGAGACTCTTGTTGTCAATTAACTAGCAAACACCCAGAAGTGGAGCTGTAGTTTAAGTGTTACAGTACCAGCAAAAAAAAAAAAGGCAAAAATGTGAGGCCTTAAAGTCTCAATACTAGCATAAAAAGAAAAATAGTTAACAACCTGTGAAGGAGCTGATGTGGGTCTGCCATTTCAACATGGATCATGAAAGAACTCCTTAGACAGTAAAGGCAAAAGTCTCTGCTCACAGCCCATATCTACATTGGCTTTCTTTTCTGTCCTGAAGCTGTGAGAAGAGGCAGGCCCAGGCCTACAGGGTGTTTGTGTTATAAATAAGGGCTTTAACAATGCTGCTCACAAGCCTGCCCATAAAGCTTAGAAAAAAGAAAGAAGTCCTGCACTGGTGGCTCAAGACTGTTATTGTAGATATTCATAGGGCTGAGATCTGAGAATCACATTTGAAGCCAGCCTGAGCAGGAAAATCTAATTGGTGGTTAGTCTCCAATTAACCACCAAAAGCTGGACATGGAGCTGCACACAGAAATAAAAACAAATGCTTGAAACGTATTTTCACTGGAATTCAGTTGTACCCCAGGTTCCTAACATTACCTAGCAACTGAGAGCACAAGTCATTAGTGAGGTCTGCTACAGATCTTTTGGAAGAAAAACAGAGGCAGACATTCAACGGCAGGAGAACTGAGGTAATGATTTTAAGTTCTGGTGTTTTTTTTAATTTTTATTAAAAATTAGAAGGTTCTATCAACAAAGCCATTCCAGATTTTCACAATTATCAGAATTGTCCCACCAGACGCCAACCCTTTGTCTTTAGATGTTTGAGCAGTCTTGCCTTGGGAAATCTTCCTGGGGAAGACTCTCCATGTACCCTGTTTCCTAGCTCACTGGCAAATAGAGATCTGATGAGTAACTAAAGTGGTTATGGAATTAGATAGCTCCTACAACTGAGGCTTTGCAAATTTGTTCAAATTTACTTTTTTTTTGCAAGTCCTGGGGTTTGAACTCAGGGACTGGGCACTGTCTCTGAGCATTTTTGCTTAAGGCTAGTACACTACCAGTTAAGCTATAGATCCATTTCTGGCTCTCTTTTTGTTGTCAGTTGAAGATGAGTCTTAGGAACTTTCCTGTCCAGACTGGCTTTGAACCATGGTCCTCAGATCTCAGCTTCCTGAGAAACTAGGATTAAAAGTGTGAGCCACCAGTGCCCAGCATCAGATTTACATTTTGATTAGAGCCAAAAAGGATACACAGGTTCAGAGAAAACATACTTTCTTGCTCATAGTTAATAGTATACTATAAACCTAATAATAAGCTTAGAAACTGCTTAGTATATCTTTCTTTATAGCTCATTTTCAATGGAGCATAAGGTAATGTAACTGCCGATTCTTCTGTCTAGAAGCCTGTCATCATTTTTGTCTTTAGTGAAAGTTTTTGTCCCCAAAGCAGGCAGGATTACGATTCCTTTTCCTGACAGATTAAGTTGGTATAGTGTATTCTTAGTTGTGAAAATATTCATGTAGCTTTGGTATTTTGAACTGGTGAATATTCACAACATTTGAAAAAGCCATATGATCTCAGTCACTTAAACATGTTGTGCATACATTCAAGAGTTAGAAAGTCTTATCTAACCAAACTGCTGAGATCATTTTATTCTTTGCTTCCTATATATTTCCTGTAGAGCATATTAATAAAGTTTAAAACAAAATTGAAGCCACTGGGCATCCATCATTCCTGTCAATGACTCTAGGGTCCTGTCAACTGTTGGTCTGGCGAAGGGATTTCTGAAACCTGGCCTCCTACCTGGAAACTTGCAGTTGCCAGTGTAAGGACTAGTATATGGGGGAGGGGACACCTAGGGTCTGCTGTTCATTCTTGTTCATAATCTCAGAGTAAAACTTCCTGGTCACACTTCATCTACTGCCCATCCCAGACCTACCAGTTTACTTTGACCTTCACCTGGGAGACCACTTGCTGCTTGTTCCGTCTTCCATTGTCCTGGAAATTGAAGCTCCAAAATATTTTTTTAAAAACAGATTCATCCATGTACTCATCAGTGAGAAAATCAGAGTAATGTTGATAAAGCTGGAGCCAGTAGCATAGGACTATATTGCTTCAAATGCCCATCAGGAAGAAGTCTTTAACCATTTAAAATAGCCATTGTGGACAAGTTACACAGAAAACAATTTGACCAAAAATATCTGACAGAGTATGAAAACCATTTTAAAAAAGCATGGTTGAAAACCTAGGACTTAATAATCAGTGAACAAACATTCTGCAGATTGGACACATAGAGGAATCAGAACTTAAAGAGTGACATCAGCAAGAACGGGCTCCACTTCCTTCAATAGGAAGTTCACCTACCAGCTACCCACAGGGGAAAGTGAAGTACCACTGCACACTTATCAAAACAGTCATTATCAGAAAGACACAAGAGCCAGTGCGGTAGCACAAATCTGCAATCCCACCACTGGGGAGGCTGAGGCAGGAAGATCACAAATTTGTAATTAGCCATCCAGGAAACAGATGTGGAGAAAAAGAAACCCTCATACGCTGTTGTTGGGAATGTAAATTAGTACAGGTTCAGCATTTCTATTCCAAAAATCCAAAATGCTCCAAAATCTAAAACTGTTTGGGCACTAAGATGGTACCCGAAATAGAAAATTCCATATCATGAAATTCTGTTGAGTGTACAATACTATTAAGCATATTGTATTAGTTATCCTTACTCAGTTTTGTGAAGCAAAAATAAATTTCATGTTTAGACTTAATCCCATCCCTAAAACTATTTTATTATGCAAATACTAATATTCTGAAATTTAAAACATAAAACCTGGAAATTTATAAGTTTCTATAGAATGAAAGATGCAGCATAGGCAGAGTCATTATGAAAAAGTACATGAAAATTCCTTAAGAGGTGAAAGATAAAATTACTGTATGATCTAACAATCTCATTTTTAGTTTTTATCCCAAAAGATCTGGAGAGATGTATGTGCTACCATGTTCATATTAGCAGTATTCACAATAACCATTCTATAGAATTAACCTGTCTATTAATAGATGAATAGGTACTGAAAATGTAGCATATATTTACAATGGACTATTACTCAACCATAAAATGATGGAAAAACCTGTCATTTCTGACAATATAGATAGAACTGGTCATCATTATTGTCTCTACTACATGATCTCATGATCTCATGATCATTCTATGATTTGACATGTGGGATCTGAAAATGTTGGTCTAGTGTGAGTTGATAATACAACAGTGTCTGTGGGAAGTAAAGGAGGTGGAGGGGAATGGGTAGAGGTCAGTCAATTGGTACCAAACCACAGTTAGGCAAGACAAGTAGTTTCAGGTGCTATGTTACACAGTATTTCAATAGTGTATGTTCAATACACATGTATTTCAAAAAAGCTAAAGTTAAATTTTAAGTCTAAAATATACAACAAATATTTGTAGGTGTTTGAGCTGTAGCTTTGATCTTCACTTCAGGGCCAGAAGTGGCAAAATCATGACCCTTTGGGCCAAAAATTAAGGTAGAGGGAGGGAAAAGAAAAGCACACAAATTGACACACAAATTGATCCACATTCAGTTTATTGGTTTTATCGGCTGTGTCCAGAGAAAAGATGTAATTTGCTTTTCTCAGTGAGACCATCGATGTTTTCCATTGCCTTCTGAGAGGATGATTAGTTACTGCAGAAGAGAAAAAACACATGTTCAAAGCAATGATAGCAAACTCCATTCCACTGCCAAGCCTACAGACAAAGGACTGCTGAGTGAAAAATACATGTGGCTGTGGCAAGAAAATAGCTCTTCAAAGAATGTTTATTATGTAATGTTTATTTGTCAAATTTTTATCATCAGGCTGCAAAGGTTGTCGGTAGTCCCAGCTACATGTGAGGTCCATATCAGGAGGATTGCCGTTCAAATCTAGCCCAGAAATAGTGAGACTCCTAACATAATCAATAAGCCGGATGTGGTGATGTACACATGTGATCTTAGCTACAAGAAACGCACAGATTATATTAAGTGAAGTAAGCCAGGCCCAAAGAAGCATAGGTCCCATGGTTTCCCTTATTTGCAATATCTAGTATAGGTATGAGTCAAGCGGAAAAGGTCAGATAATGTGATGTTAGGAAAATGAACCCTTAAATATGTATTTTAATGTTTTCGTTTCTTTCATGCATGTGTTTCTAACGCATTTATAAGATTATTTCTTTGTTGCTTTGTATGTCCCTCCCCCACAGTGTAACCCCCGCTTTCACTTTATTTGATGTCAGTATAACATGTGGAGGAGATGGGGACAAACAAGTCGTTTAAGGATTCAGGTGGACCTGTTGCAACAATGAGAAGTACAAAATGTCATGTCAAAACCAGCTTTACAATGTCGGTGTGGGGGGGGAGAGGGGGGTATAATTGGGTGGGGGGAGGGGGGAGGCTGGGAAGGGAGGTGAAGGGTAAACAAAGGAGGAGGCTGCAATGCTTGGTAAGAAATGTATGCATTATCCTGCCCATGTAATTGTAGCCCCTCTGTACAGTATGTTCTCAAATAAAATAAAATAAAATTAAAAAAAAAAAAAAAAGAAACGCACAGGTCAGGGCTGGGAAGGGGGCTAAGTGGTAGAGCGCTTGCCTAGCATACATGAGGCCCTGGGTTCAATTCCTCAGCACCACATAAGCAGAAAAAGCCAGAAGTGGGCCTGTGGCTCAAGTGGTGGGGTACCAGCCTTAAGCTGAAGAGCTGAGGGACAGCGCCCAGGCCCAGAGTTCAGGCCCCACGATGGACAAAAAAGAAAAAAAAAGGCACAGGTATGAGGATCATGGTCCAAGGTTGGTTCTGAGCCAGAACATCAGACCTTAGCCAAAAAAACTAGAGCAAAAAGCAATAGGTGTGATTCAAGTGAGAGTGTCTGACTGGTAATCATGACGCTCTGAGTTCAAACTCCAAAACATAGTGGTCATATTTACCATTTTCTGATTTCTGAGGAACTGTCATTTTTAATCAGAAGTATTGAAAAATGAGAAAATTTTACACTTTTCATGCACAAATATTTGTGAATATAGCATTAATATATTTACTTTATATGAAAGTTAAGTAGCTACTTTTTCCAAATGATTAAAGCCAATCATATTTGGTTTCCATAATGTGAACAGATTTTTAGTAGACTATATATGAATGTATTTTATATATTTCCATTTTCTACAAAAGTATATGTTATATAATAGAATATATTTCTACATATTGTATTACATTATATATGATTGTCTTCTTCAAATGGTTTGACATAAGGATTCCCCTTAAGATGTCAATATTTTTTTGGGGGGGTCCGGTCGTGGGGCCTGAACTCTGGGCCTGGGCACTGTCCCTCAGCAATTCAGCTCAAGGCTAGTGCTCTACCACTTGAGCCACAGCGCCACTTCCGGCTTTTTTCTTTTTGCTTATGTGGTGCTGAGGAATCGAACCCCAGGGCCTGTAAGGCAAGCGCTCTACCACTGAGCCACCTTCCCAGCCCCTAAGATGTCAATTTATGTGTACAATGAATCTTAATCAGAAACATTCCTTTCATCATTCCCTTCCCTTCTGTCCCAACCTCTATCTCCTCGAGTATCCTGGTTCCGTTTTCATATATGCACAAAGAGTATGGCTATACTGATTCACCATTCCTCTGTTCCTTTATCCACCTCCTACAATCTACTCCCCATTTCCCTTAGTCAAAACTGTTTTAGCTTCCTTGCTTCCTTGTATTATGTTGAAATTGTTGTTACGTGTTCAAAAGGGTTATATTGTAGATCTAACTCCTAATTCTACCATACTTTAGACAGTTTGATCATGTATGTAGCCATATGGTCTGATACGTGTTTTAGTATTTGTTTATACATTCCATGTGTACCATTTGATTCTCTGAACCTGGCTTACTTCTTTAAGTATTATTTTTCCTGGTCCATCCACATTCCTGTAAATGACAGTAGGATGGTTACAACCCAATGTGTGTGTTTGTGTGTGTGTGTGTGTGCATGTATGTTTCTAATATTTCATTGATCCATTCATTGGTTGTAGAGCATATAGGCTGTTTCCATGAAGGGCTATTGTGAATAGTTCAACAAATGAACATGGGTGTGCAGGTACCTTTACTCTATCCTAACATGCATAATTTCTCAACTGTGGTATCACTGGATCATAGAGGAGTTCTATTTTTAGATTTTTGAGGAATCACCATAATAACTTCCATAATAATTGCACTAAGTTACATTCCCATCAGCAGTATATTAGGATTTATGCAAATCAAAACAACATTGAGGTTCTACCTCAATCCAGTCAGAATTGCAACCACCAAAAATACAAACAACAAATGCTGGTGAGGATGCCAGAAAAAGTAATGGATTGCTTGTGGGAATGTGAACTGATTTTTTAACCCTCATTACTCATAAGTCATGAGCACTGGGCCTATGGTACTCTGATTGTGCTATAAACTCAGGTTTGCATCTCACTAAATTCAATTCCTTAATCTCACTCCAACAATAAGAGCAAGTGTTTAGTTAGCTTGAGAGAATGTTGTTGAAGTAAGTACTCAGCAGCAAGTTTAGTAAAGGTTGATAGGTTATTTTTTGTTACACAACTTAACAATTCATCTGCCTAATCAATACTTAAGAATTAAATGGAGATAAGTAATATCATTTTACTTAAAATCTATATTTATTTTAGGAACTATCTCCTGGTATGCTTACCCACTGAAAGGTGTTGGGGTGCTTTCCCGTGACTTTGATCTAAATGAAAAGGAAAATAACATTTTTAGGTTGGCACAATACAATCTATCAAAGTTATGTTTTTTATGACAATTTCTCCATCTTTCTCTTCAAAGTTTAAAAATAGCCAGCAAAATTTCTAATTATTTTTTGCTAATTGTTGTTACCAAAATTGAAAACTCTTGGACCTTTTGTCTACTTTATATCGACAAATTCCTTACTTCTAATCTACCAAGTAAAATAATGAGAGAGAAAAAGAATGGACTGAAGACAAATTAAGATTAACTACATCAATGTTACCACCAAAGTCTATCACTGATCTAATGACAGACTTCTCCTTTATTCCCTTTCTCTCCTTTATTCCCAACCTCTCCTTTACTCTAGTTTTTTTTTAACCATTCAACTTCCTCTTTAACCATACCTTCAGCCACACCTTATTTTGGGACATATCATTTAGATTTTAAGAAAAGGTTATAAAAATGGTTTGAATATCAAGGCATAAGCAATGTCTTCAAAATCTAGATCCCTGTAGACAATTCAGTTAGCTTGGTGTATAATGATTAAACTTCTCACATACTCCAAAACAGATCAGGAAGTGCAGACAAGTTCCATCCTGGCCTCCAGTTGTTGAACCAATTGTTTGTCCACATGGTGATACAACAAAGGAAGAAGATTGCTGGGAAATCCACTTTTTTAATCTGCAAAACTTACTGTTGGTTTATGCTCCTACTCTGACCAAAAAATATTCCCTATTCCATAGAATTAATTCTCCTCCAGCCAATAAAAACACGTATAACATGTACATTTAGAGAGAGAGAGAAAAGAGACATATAGAGATACATAAGAGACTATTGTCATTTATACCCATAATATTCTTACTTTAAAAAAATTGTTTCAGTGTATTCAACCAAAGAGTCCAGTGTCTCTCACTGACTTTCCAAAAAATAAACACAAAAACATAAAGGGAAAACGAACTTCTGTTCTTATATTGTAGTTCTAAGAAAACACAATAGTTGTTATAACAGTTAAGCACAGACACTATAGCTGATTATCTTATTAAAGTTTCAAAAATCAAAAAATTCTTTTCTGACAAATCTTAGACAAAAGGCTGGATTACACATTCATGTTCCAAACTTTACTCTTCAAATGAAGTGGTGTTGTCCTGTAACACTACCCTCTCCTTTGCATCTGCCAAGTTGAAAGGCACTCCTAGAAAGGGCTATTTATGTGATTACAGGCAGGCTGAGAGGTAACATGAGGGGATTATGGGAACAGCTCTAGCACTAATCGTGTGTGCAGATGTCAAGCTCAAGAATAATCCTCAAAAGTTTACATCATGGACAGAAAAATGGAAAGCGGGCAAATATAGTCATACTACTCCATGTGCATACGTGAAAATTGAACAAGGCAATTTGATGAGATTAATGTGGAAAGGTGGAAGAGTTGGGAGAAAACTGATGGGAAAGTTGACTCTGATTATGATTCACTATCTTAAATGGACATTTCTCATTGACATTAAGAAAAATAAGAATTTTTAAAGTTTCAGAGAGTAGTCATTCATTAAAAAGAACCTATTGAGCATTCACTCTTGATGGTGCTGCCTATAAATGGTCATGAACAAAATGGCCATTACCCACACGCAATTTCAGAAGACAAATGAAGGTAAAGTGCCAAAGTCCACAGAATTGCAGTTTGGACACTCCATCTCCAATACTTTGGAGACAGCACCGCTGAGCAGAGATAACCAAAAACAATCTTTTTTTGTTCTAGTTTGGAGGAAGTAACTCGCTAATGCCTGCAAGGGTGTCTACATAAGGAGACATCCAAAGATAATCTAGGTATAAAGGACAGAGAATCTCAGTGGCTTTCCTAGAGGATCACTTTCCTCAGGAAGAAAACTACATAATTTGGGGGGTAAAGCTAAGAAACATAAGTTATGGATATATATGCTATTCTGGAAGAGCAGTGAACACAATATGACTAAAAGAGGGCCCTTAAAGGAAGAAAGAGTAGACAACACAAGAAAAGAAAAACTCTAAGAGGACAAAAAGCATCAGATAACATTAGATAACACAGTCATAAATGAGAAACTAAAAATATTAAAGGAACTCAAAAAGCCCTTGTCAGCATACTTATAAAGACAGTAGATTTTAATTATCTAAAATACTGTCTAATAAAGCTCCTTCTAACTTAATTCATAGATATAAATGCAATCTCTACAAAGAAGCAATATTTTCCTTCATATAAAGCATGCAAAAATGTTCAAATCCTGAGTTCATTTTGCAGACTAAACATAAATACCTTCTCTCAGATTAGATTTCACTAGGATTTTAACAATGTATCACAACAGTCAATTATATGACTCTAATTATCTGAAGAAAGATAAATTGTCTTTAGAATAGAAAATTTCACTATTAGTTTTTGCATAAAGCTTTGTCTACTTTGTCTAGCTGCTAAAAAGATTTTGAGTCATATTATAATATATTCAATATATTTATTTAAAAGAAACACATCCTAGATTGTTTACCTGGTGGCATTTGCTGGGCTACTAGCTTCTGATGTGGATCTGAATAAAAATAATATTAAATAGTTAGTATTAAACTAATATTGTTTTGAGACTGAAAAATGGACCATTTTATACCCAAAATACCCCCCCCCTTTAAACCCTTTAAACCCTTAGGTATGGAAATATGTTGTATTCTTATTTACCTAGACTCTAAATCCAACCTAGAGCACCAAATTTAAATTCTCCAGTAGAAAAAAAGAACCAAGATAGGAAACATCTTTTCTTTCTTAGGAATTCCAGATGGAAGCATATGGTAGAATATTTGCATAGTAATCAAAAGGCCTACTATTACACTCCTCAAAAACATTGTCCTTGTGACTTTTAAACACAGAATATAAAAACTTGGCTCTAAAATCCTAAATTTGGTCTTCAAGGTGTACGTTACCTTTTTATTTGTTGATATATAAAGTGCTACATTTTGTAAATTAAAACTCACATTTACTTCGGGCAGCCTGTCAGATTGGACTGGCGGAACACTTTCCCTTTCTATTACACATATACCAAAGAGCTAGAAGTACACTAGCACAAAAGTCTTATATAAAATTGAGAATATCTAGCAGTGAAAAGTGAAGAAGCTCATCAGAAAACAGGAGCCAAAGCTAAAAACAAAGCTATATCCCCTAAGGTATGTGCTTTTAACAAATCTAGCTTGGGAGAACTTGAAATCTCATACCTTTATGTGATGGTCTTGAAGATAGATAAAAGCTATAACCACTAGTTCAGATCATAACAGGCAGATTACATGAGCAATGTGAATGGAAAAGATGAACGAGAACTTCAGGAAGATAGAAATATTTAACATCTCCACAGAGGTCAAGGCAGGAAATAGGCAAAGAAATGATCATTGTTAAAAAGACTGAGTGATTAACAAACTGATGGAGGAACCAAACAATGACAGATCAATATAAAAGTATAATTATGAACTGTCCAGTAGGCTATAGAAAGGCCAACAATGAGAAAGTCCTCCTTAGAATAGTTATATCAGATGGAGAGGAAACAGAATGGGGAAGAATCAATAACTGAAGAAAATATGAATGATATTTTTCCAGAATCAGTGACTCAAAATCTAATGTTGAGTAATATTTAGACTCAAAACTGGATAAAAATAAATTAGATGAAATCATATAACAATAAAATAAGACACATAGGATAACTTAGAAACCACCTAGAAAAATAAATGATTTTAATTAATGATTTCATGATTTAAGGAGGGAGCATATAGCATAACCAGATTGACAATCAGTGACAGTAAGTAAGTATTGTAAGACTTTCAAGCAAGTGACTCTCAACCTCCCAAATGCTCTGTAACCATCTAGCTATCATTCAGAAGTGAATGGGAGAAAAGTCATGTCCAGACAGTTAACACAAAAGGTTTGTAACACGGAGACATTATCTGAGGGTAAAAAGGTTGTACTACAGGGAAAAATGGACATTCAAATTAAATAAAAGTAAATGGATTCAACAATGAATAATGAGCAAAACAAGTGATACATATATATATATATATATATATATATGTCTTAACAACTTAAAGTCTTAACAACTTATTTAATTTAAAATGATAATAACAGTGACTAATGGAAAGTGTGTTCCTTTACATAAATACTTGGAAGAAGTTAAAAGCTAAACAACAATAATATGGAGATCAATGATTAGCACTTTCTGGTAAAAGGCCTAAGATCCTTCTGATTTTCAGAGAAACACAGGCAATATTGATAGAACATAGACATTTTTTAAAAATCACTTCTGCTAGGCATCAGTGGCCAGTGTATTCCTAGCTACTTAGGAGGCTAAGATCTGAGGATCACAGTTCAAAGCCAGTCTGGGCAAGGAAGGTCACAAGATTTTTATCTCTAATTAATCATCAAAAAGCCAGTAGTAGTGTTGTGGTTCAAGTGGAATAGCACTAGCCTTGAGCTAAAAAGCTTAGAGGCAGTGCCTATGCCCTGAGTTCAAGCCCCAAGACTGACAAAATGATGATGATGATAATGATGATGATGATGATGATGATGATGATGATGATGATGATGATGATGATGATGATGACGACAATAATTCCAAATAATGTAGTACTAACACTGTTAGATGACTCATCCTGCCTCTTTGCTTTCTTTGGCTTCAATATCCTTTCCCATGAACTTTTACCAGGCAAAGATAATATCAAAGATAAATGACCTGAAACCTGTAGTATCCAGTAGAGTTGTTGAAATTCAAATGAATAATCATTTTTAAAAAATGCTTCCCTGGTACACACTAAAACCAAAGGCTGTGGTGCTGAACATTCCAGATTAAACTATGGGAGCTGGAATGTATGTTTTCCTGTGGGTGATGCTGTCTTTCCCCCTGTCTATTCTGGTGAATAATGATTATGTTAACATTTCAGGATGAAAAACGAAACAATGGAGAAAGATAACATTACAGATAGATGAATGTGTGTGTGCATTGTACATGGAGGGTTGTCTGTGTAGCTTTTGTTTGTGTTTTAATGTGCTGGCCACTTAAGACATGCCAAGCATTCTACTCCATATTGGTTACACAATGTTGAGTAAGATAAACCTGGCCTGTACCCTCTGAGACAACAGAATGTAAGACCTATGTCCCAAGGTGCAGAAAAGCTAACTACATCCACTTTCTTCAACAATACATGGTAATTTACTCATGATAACAGAGTTCACAAAATAAAGAAAATTAACCATTTCAGTTTGATATGTTTAATGTTTGTTTCCAAAGTGCATCTTTCAGTAAGAGATAAGAAAGAGTTAAGCATAGGAAAATAGTCATTCTTACTGAACAAATGCTTGGATTTTTACCCTGAAATAGAATAGCTACCAGTGACAACTCAATTTATAATTCAGAAACATTAGTAGGAAAACAATGCTATTTGTTGAAGATAAAAATAACATCTTGTAATTGAAGATAAAAAGTCAATATAATTAATTTTTCTCAACCAAAATTTTTATAAAAATTTATAAATCTAGATTTATGGACTATGTGCCAGTTTATCAAATTTTAGACACTAGTTTGTATACCCAAGAAGTATACTAAAGTACCATCCAAACTGGATTCTTTTGGCACTATATATTTTTTCTTCTATTTCTGTGTGTGTCTGTGTATGTGTGCGCACGCATGCACACCAGTACTGAGACTTGAACAGAGAAAATTGTGCCCTCATTAGGCTTATTTGTTCATTGGCTGGCGCTCTACCATTTGAAGCTTACTGCCAGTGCAGCATTTTTGCTGGTTTATTAGAAGCATAGAGTTTTCCCCCTGGACTGTTTTTGAACCATGATTCTCTGAGCTGGGCCTCCTGAGTAACTGGAATTAGTAAGTCTCAGGTATGAGCTATTTTTCTTTTCTCATTACATATATATCCTGTTAGACATATTCTTTGTACTTTTTTCAGAGTAGACTTCTAATAAACATTTAGTGAATGGAGTAAAGGCCTAATTTATTAGGAGTAAAAATTCCTATTTACAGTCTGGTTTTCTATTCATTGTCTTACCAAAATTATGAGTTATGAATTAACCTCAGTTAATTATTCTCAGTTCTCAACATGTATCTTCTAATTCACATACCTGCTGGTGTAAGTGTGCGTACTCTCTTCTGATCTGGATCTATAAAAAAATTAAAAGATAAACTTAACAACTTACCTACTTCATGAGTAAAAAGTTCAACTTTTTATAAAAGTACTTACTAATAAATGATGTCCAGATATCACTGAGTAAAGGTGCAAATACTAGTTTTATTTTCTCATATACCTCACCCTCAAAGAGTATAAATTTCAGACTTTTCAATGAGAAAAGCATCAAGAAATCTCAGATTTGTTTTTTTCTTTCTTCTTGTTCAGTACCTGGGTTTATACCCGGGCCTTAAATACAGCAAGAACTCTGACACTGAGATACTTCACAGGCCTGTGTCTTACCACTTCTAAACATGGGATATGTAACATTTGAACCTGAATGTCTGACTCTGCTATAACCCAACTTGTAATTTTTCATTCCTTTTTCAAAATTGATTATGTCTTGTAAACTAAAACCTAGGCTGATTTCTAGACAAAACTTCCCTTCCTCACAGAAGAATGCTAGTTAAAGAATAAATCCCAAATATTATGCCAGGAGCTGGTGGCTCATGCCAGTAATTAGCTAGCTACTCAGGAGGCTGAGATCTGAGGATCGCGGTTCAAAGCCAGACCAGGCAGGAAAGTTTGTGAGTCCCTTATCTCCAATAAAACCACCAGAAAACTGGAAGTAACACTGTGACTCAAGTGGTAGAGTGCTCAACTTAAGCTGAAGAGTTGAGGTACAGACAGCATCCAAGCCCAGAGTTCAAGCCCCACAACCAACAACAACAACAAAAATAGTGTATGGGAGAGGCTAGCAATGAGGCTGAGTAAGTGCAGAAGCAGCTAAGCTGTTCTGTACACAGAAAAAAACTAGAGCTCAGCCAAGCCTTAGCATAGGTCCCAGGACTTCATATGTGGAGGAGCAGTAATGAAACCTCTCAACTACACCTGGAAGACAAGCAAGGCCATGTCATCCAAAAATCCAAAATAATTTTTTAAATGCTGATCAATGACCTTCAGAATGCAATGGGAAATTCAGCAAAGTGTGTGTTTGCCAGGCATGGGTCCATTAAGCCCCTGGAATATAGTTTCTGGGCCCAAGTTCACAGTCTCACAAGTTTGTAAACACCAGGCACAGCAATCGTTTTAAGTAATTTTGGCCTTAAGACAAATAAAAATGAAACAGCCTACATATATTTCTTGACCAGGTGAAATACCTAGAGTTTATGATAATAAATGACAACATTGGTGTTGATACTACAAGAAATAATAAATTTACATATCAAGAATGATACATGATTTTAAAAAGCCACTTCTGTGTATGAACACTTGTAATGACTACAGAGATACATACAGGAAGACAAGCCACAGCCTAACACAGGAAAGATGGATGAAGAATTGGAGAGTGACCTCACAAAATCAAACTGAATGTGAGATACAAAGTTTAAAATAACATGTGAAAATATAGTCACAAATGTAAAGGTGTACTTTCATGTATGGCCAAGATGAAGAATCAGACCAGATTTCTCCCTCTCCTGCTTGGAACCAACGAAAACCCAGACTAAAAATATGAAACAATGTTTATCAGTCCTTTGATTTTTTTTTTCAAATTTTTTATTGTGATTAAGTGGTTACATAATTTCCCAAACTTCACAGTATTGTATGGTAGTGATGCTTCTTTAACGTCACAAACACATTCTAACCTTCATGGGGCAAATTGTCTGTCATAGTCTATAACATTTATGAGTTCTGTGAGCTTTGCAATACAGTGATTTCTTCCACATTGGGTGATATGTACATTTCTTTTGTTTTGCATAGCATCAGCTGTTCCCTCTTTCCCATTTGTTCCCTCCCTCCCATCGCTGCCATTGAGTTGCTTAGTTCATTTTGATCAATGTCCAGTGCAGCTGATGGGTCCCGCTGGTGTATGTTTTTCCCTGATTCCCTCTAGTTCTGTGTCATCCTCCTGGTTTCCCTCCAGTGTGCACATATATACCATATATGTGATCAGCAGCATGGGGTTATTTAGTAATGATTCAACCAGATGAGTGGAAGTCCTTTGTTTCTTAAGTCTTGTTAATTTTGTCATATCACCTTGCATTTTGGATTTAACATCCACTTATCAGGGAGACCATGTACCGTTTGTCTCTTTGTACTTGGCTTACCTGGCTCAACATGATTTCTTCTAGATCCATCCATTTCCCTGCAAATGCCATTATTTTGACCTCTCTAATGGCTGTATAATATTCCATTGTGTATAGATACAATTTTTTGATCCATTCATCTGTGGTGGGACTTCTGTGTTGTTTCCATATCCTAGCTATTGTGAACAGTGCTGCAATAAACATGGAGGAGATGCATGTCCTTGTTGTTCAGGGTAGATGCCTAGAAGTGGTATGACTGGGTCGTAAAGGAGGTCAATATTTAGCTTTCTGAGGACCCTCCAGACTGCTTTCCAAAGTGGTTGCATAAGTGTACATTCCCACCAGCAGTGTAATAGGGTTCCTCTTTCTCCGCATCCCCTCCAGCATTTGTCGTTGGCTGATTTGAGGATGTGGGCCATTCTGACTGGGGTAAGGTGGTATCTCAGGGTTGTCTTTATTTGCATTTCCTTCACAAGCAGGGATAGTGAACATTTCCTCATGTGTTTCTTTGCCATTTTTATCTCTTCTTCTGAAGTCTCTCTTTAGTTCCCTTGCCCATCTAGTAATTGGTTTGTTAGGTTTGGGAGGGATTAGTTTCTTGAGTTCCCTGTATATACTGGATATTAGGCCTTTGTCTGATATATTGCTGGTAAATATTTTTTCCCAGTTAGTTGGTTGTCTTTCTAGCTTGGTTGCTATAGCTTTTGCTGTGCAGAAACTTTTTATTTTAAGGTAGTCCCATTTGTCAAGTCTCTCTCCAATTTGTTGTGACCCTAGGACTCTGTTCAGGAAGTTCCTGCCTGTGCCTATAAGTTCAAGTGTCTCTCCTACTCTGTCCTGCAGTAGTTTCAGAGATTCGGGTTTGATGTTAAGGTCTTTAATCCATTTTGAGTTGGTGCATGGTGATAAGCTGGGGTCCACTTTTAGTTTTCTGCATGTGTGGCTGCCCAGTTTTCCCAGCACCAGTTGTTGAAAAGGCTGTGTTTCTTCCACTGTATGTCTTTGGCTCCTTTGTCAAATATCAGCTGACTGTAGGCATATGGTTTTATTTCTGGATCTTCTATTCTATTCCATTGGTCATTGGGTCTGTTTTTGTGCCAGTACCAAGCTGTCTTTGTTATTATGGCTCTATAGTAGAGTTTGAAGTCTGACATCGAG
Source organism: Dipodomys merriami (assembly GCF_024711535.1). Lineage (NCBI taxonomy): Eukaryota > Metazoa > Chordata > Mammalia > Rodentia > Heteromyidae > Dipodomys > Dipodomys merriami. Next base: position 4,349,359 of record NW_027202493.1, read on the forward strand.
ATCCCTCCCATGTTTTCTTTTTTTGCCTAGAATTATTTTGGCTATTATAGGTCTTTTGTTGTTCCATATGAATTTTTGGACTGTTTTCTGTATTTCAGAAATGTACATCATTGGGATTTTAATAGGAATTGCATTGAATTTGTATATTAATTTTGGCAGTATTGCCATTTCCACTATATTAAGTCTGCCTATCCAAGAGCATGGAAGATCTTTCCATTTCCTGGTGTCTTCTGTCATTTCTTTCTTTAAGTTTTTATAGTTTTTTTTATGTCTTTGGTTAGGTTAATTCCTAAATATTTTTTTTGGGGGGGGGGCTATTGTGAATGGGTTGCTTCCTTTATTTCCCTCTCTGCTTGTACATTGCCGGTGTACAGGAAGGCGACTGATTTTTGTGGGTTGATTTTGTATCCTGCTACATTGCTGAAGTGATTTATAATTTCTAAGAGTTTGAGGATGGAGTTTTGGGGATCATGAAGGTATAGTATCATGTGACCTGCACAAAGGGATAGTTTAACTTCTTTTTTCCCTAGGTGGATCCCTTTAATATCTTTTTCTTGCCTTATTGCCCTGGCTAAGGGTTCCAGGACTATATTGAAGAGGAGTGGAGACAGTGGGCATCCTTGCCTGGTTCCTGATTTTAGGAGAATTGGTTGCAGTTTTTCCCCATTAAGTATAATATTGGCTATTGGTCTGTCATATATGGCTTTTATTGTTTTAAGGAATGTTCCTTCTATTCCTATTTTCTCCAGAGTTTTTAACATGAATGAGTGTTGTATTTTATCAAAAGCCTTTTCTGCATCTATGGAGATAATCATGTGATTCTTTTTTTTTCTTGCTATTGTTTCAAACATATTTATTTATTTATTTTTTATTGTGAAAATACTGTACAGAGAGGTTCCAATTACATGGGCAAGAATCATGTGATTCTTGACCTTGGCTCTGTTGATGTGTTGGATTACATTTATTGATTTACGTATGTTAAACCATCCTTGCATCTCTGGGATGAAGCCTACCTGGTTGTAATATACAAATTTTTTAATGTGTTTCTGGATTCTGTAGCTAGAATTTTGTTAAGGATCTTTGCATCAGTGTGCATCAAGGAGATTGGTCTGTAGTTCTCTTTTTAGGCTGGGTTTTTGCCTGGTTTGGGTATGAGTGTGATATTTGCATCGTAGAATGAGTTTGGGATAGCTCCCTCCTCTATGTCTCTGAAGAGCTTGAGGAGTATGGGTATTAGTTATTCTTCAAAAGTCTTATACAATTCTGTTGTGAATCCATTTGATCCTGGGCTTTTCCTTGTTGGAAGACTTCTGATTACTTCCTGTATCTCGTTGTAAAATATTGGTTTATTTAATTGATTTACTACTTCTTTGCTCAATTTGGGCAACTTGTATTTCTCTAATAATGCATCCATTTCTGCTAGGTTTTCTTTCTTTAGAGAGTATAACTTTTGAAAATAGTTCTTTATAATTGTTTGGATATCTTGGGTACTTGTGATTTTTCCCGTGGCATCCCTGATCTTGTTAATTTGGGTTTCCTCTCTTCTTTTCTTAATCTTGCCAAAGGTATATCAATTTTATTTATTTTTTCAAAGAACCAGCTTGTTATTAATTTTATTTATAATTTTCCTATTCTCTATCAAATTAATATCTGCTCTTATTTTGATTATCTAGCTCTGTCTAGTAACTTTAGGTTCCTTTTTTTATGTTTTTCTAGCTGTTTTAATTGCAACATGAGATTATTTACTTGGTTTATCTCTATTTTCTTGATGTGGGCACTGAGGGCAATAAATTTCCCCTCAGGACTGCTTTTGCTGTGCCCCACAAGTTTCTTTGTGATGTGTCTTCATTTTAATTGAATTGTAGGAACTTTTTAATTTCTCCTCTAATTTCTTCTGTTACCCAGGTGTTGCTTAGACGTTTGCTGTTCAATTTCCATGTATTTGAGTAATTTCTGTGGTATGCTTTGTTATTGAGAACTAGCTTGATTCCATTGTGGTAGGATACAGGGGATTATGTCAATCTCCTTGTGTTTGCTTAATTTCTGTGCATGAACTATGATATAGTCTATTTTGGAGAAAGTTCCATGAGCTGTTGAGAATAATGTGTACTGTGCTGTTTTAGGGGTGAAATACTCAGTAGACGTCAGTTAGTTCTGCTTGAAGTATGGCCTTACTTAATTTGGTAGCTCCTTTGCCTATCCTCTGGTTGGTAGACCTGTCCTTTGGTGAGAATGGGGTGTTAAAGTCTCTTAGTGTTATCATATTGGGATCTATTTTATTCTGTAAGTTTGAGAGTATTTGCTCAACATATTTGGGTGCTCCAATGTTTGGGGAATATAAGTTGATAATGGTAGTATCCTCCTCTTGGATTGTTCCCTGTATTAATATGTAATATCCTTCCTTGTCTTTTTGTATTGATTTTAATGAAAAGTTTATTTTGTCAGATATCAGGATAGCTACTCCTGCTTTCTTACTGGGGGCATTTGATTGGTAGATCCTTTTCCAACCCTTCACTCTGAGTTTGTTTGTATGTTTGGCTGAGAGGTGGGTCTCCTGAAGGCAACAGATGATTGGGTCATGTTTGTTTATTTAATTTGCAGTTTTTTTCTTTTGATTGGTGAATTAAGTCTGTTAATATTTAAGGATATTATAGAGAGATGGATTGTGGAACCTGTCATTCCTGTTTTCCTAAGTTTTTCTTCTTTCCTTTCCTCCTGTGCTTACTAAGTTAGACTTCTGTTAATACCTGTCTGGTGCAGGTCCATGTTCCTGGTTGCTTTCTTTAGGTTGTGTTCCCCTCTCTTAGTATTCTTTGTAATGCTGGCTTATTGTTTATGAATTCATTTATTCTTTACTATTAAAAATGTTCAATTTTCCATCGAATGTGAATGCTAGCTTTGCCTGGTATATCAGTCTGGGCTGTCAGTTATTGGTTCTCAGGGCTCGTATGGTACTTTTCCAGGCCTTTCTTGCATTCAGTGTCTGTGTGTAGAGATCTTCAGTGATTCTATTTTTTTTCCCATTGTAATATAGCTCCTTCTTCATTTTTGCTGCATGCAAGATTGTTTCTTTATTATTCAGATAGAAGTGTTTCTCCTGGGATCCTGCTTGTTAGGTGCTCTATATGCTTCTGTTATGTAGGTTAAGATGGTAAGATGTTCTTTTTTAAGATGAGGAAATTTTTCACTGATATTGTTGAATAGGTGTTGCATTCCCTTGTTTTGATATTCCTCACCTTCATCTGCTCCAATTATACAAAGGTTAAATTTCTTGGCACTATAAGCTTGCTCTTGGATTTCCCTTTGGCAGAATTTAAGTGATTTTTCCATATCTGTGATTTTTTGGTCCAGCTGGTGTATTCTGTCTTCTGTATTTGACACTCTAAATTCCATTTCTTTCACTCTGTTAACTACAGCTTCCATTGTGGTTTGCATGGAGGAAATGGACTCATTTATGGATACGATGTTGTTCTCAAAGTACTAATCTCACCTCTCAATGTGATGTGTACTGCTTCTATTTTTGTACTGATCTCACCTCTTAGTGAGGTGTGTACTGCCTCTATTTTTGCTGCACCTCCTGTTTGAGACCCTGCATCTCTTTTGATAGTTCATCCTTGTGTTCTTTAAATTTCTGGTCTATTTCTCACTTTAATTCTTGAGTCATTGCCTCCAGCATCTCTTGGATGTAGCTTTTGTCTTCCATTCCTGCCTTGCTCCCACTGGGGCTCTCCCCTGGGTGGCTGCTGGCTTTGGGGGGTAGCTTGCTATCCTGGGTGTTGATAAACCTTGTAATTTTTCTCTGTGATTTTCACAGGGATTATTGGAGACTACTGTGAAATTTTGTTTTGATCAATAGGTGTCTGACTTTGCTTGGTTGCTGTTTCTGGGCTGGCAGAGAGAGTCTGTACCTGGTCTCGGTTCTGTTGAGGGCCGATCTCCAGCTGCTGGTCTGACCAATGTAGGGCTTTTGGCTCTTGCTGTAGATCACTGGCATTTCCCACCTTTAAAAGGACTGAGTGGCCTAGACTGCTCCTGTTTATTCCTACAGGTGCTCTTGGTGAGATCTAATGTGCTGGATGTCCTTCCCAGTCGGAGTCTGCTCTGGGCTCCTGATTTTGTTTTTGTTTTTGTTTTTGTTTTTTGGCCAATTGTGGGCCTGAACTCTGGGCCTGGGCGCTGTTTCTCAGCTCTTCATCTCAAGGCTGGCACCCTACCATTTGAGCCACAGTACCACTTCTGGCCCTTTCTGCTTATGTGTTGCTGAGGAATCAGATCCAGGGCCTTGTGCACATGAGGCAAGTACTCTACCACTGAGCCACCTTGCCAGCCTGAGCTCCTGACAATTATCAGGTGCTGGTGGCCTGAGTTGTCCAATTCCTGGCCTGGGATATATGGGTCAGGTTTTGATTGTGTTTGGGCTTCTGGTTCTCTTACCCTGGACACCCAGGTCTTTTGCTGTCATGGGTGTGATTCCCAGGGGATGCAGTTCCCTGTTTTCCCCTCTCTGCTGAAGCATATGCTCAGCTTCTGACTTCAATAGGGAGGAGTTGGCTGTGTTGCTCAGGCACCGGATCCCCAGGTCTGGTGCTGGCTCTGGTCCCTGGCCTGGAGCACACCAGTTGGACCTGTGCTTGCTGTGTATCCTGCCTGGGTTATGCAGCTGGGAGTACACAGTTCAAATTTCTTCCACTATTGGCTGTTGTGACACAGGGGCACTGTTCCTGGCTTGGGTGTTTAAGCTCCCTTCCAGGGGCACTCTTGATCTAGCCTGGCCAGCTGTATGTGCTCCACTGGCTGATGGAACTCTCAAGTAGTTCCCAGTTTTAGTGGGTCCTGTAGTCCAGGTGTTGGGGTAAGGGTCTGGGTCTAGGTCTGGAGGTTCCCACCAGCTCTGGTCTCCCTTTTGGGATACAGTGTCTCCTGCAGGGTACTCACCCTGGAGCTAGTTGTTGTTTCTGTTCAATGTAGGTCGCTGGTTGCCGCTGCAATCAGAGTTCAGTTGAGATGCTTGTGGGCTGGGCCGGGCAGTGGTGGTTCTGTGTGTTTCTCCTCTTTCTCTGCCTCTGTTGATGTTGTTCAGGTCCGTGCCTTGGGCTGGGCCTCCACCCTCCAGCCTCTGGCAGAGAGGTGGGGAAGACATCTCTGTGCAGGTTCCATGCTGGGGTTTGACTCTATTTGTGGTCTCCAGATCAGCACCAGTACTTTGCAGGTCTTCTGCTCTGGAGTTCTGTGGGCGACCCGTGTAGTTCTGGGGTTCCCACCATGGGGCCAAGTGGCTTTGGCAGGATGGAGCCCCTCTGCTGGGAGAGTGAGGAGTGGGGGTGGGATCTTTGTGCAGGCTCCCGGCTCGGAAGTTTCTCTGTTCGTCATGATCAGCGGGTCCGACACTGGTAGCTCAGGCATCTTCTGTGCGGGTGATCTGCAGATGACCTCCTGTGTGTCTGGGGACTCTGGCAGCCTCCGCCAAGCCGGGCTGGCTGCATCTTGGTGCGTTGCCATGCAGCCAGTAAAGGTTGGGGGAAGGGTCTTCACGCTTCTCTGTTCTGAACTTCTTCCTTCTCTTTCTTTTTTGTTTTTTCCCCACCTCCTGTTTTTCTTGAGATGTTTGTCTTTTTGCTGTTGTCAGTCTCTTGGGGAAATTAAGCGTTGGAACTCGAACTGTCATTTTGGTTGGAGAGAGCTGTGGCATTTCCCTACAGTCCTGTTGCCATCTTGGTCCTCCCCCCTTCAGTCCTTGGATATTACACAGTACTACAGTACAATAAAATCCAATAAGAGAAATAAACAAGGGGAGTGATGGCCAGACCTGGTGTCTGAGTGATTCTCAGGGCCCAGCAAATGGACTGAGTTTCCAGAACCCTGAAGACAAGGAGTAACACACCAAAATACAGACTCAGTTTCCACTCCACTTTCATTGGCCTACCAGTTGCCAAGAACAAAGGCCGCATCTCTGGAAACCTCGCAAACAAAAGCAGTATTGCTTCCCAAATCGATTGCCACAGTGTATTTGGGGACAAACTCCGAGACAAGTTGAGGAGAGATTGTCCTATGAAAATGGAGAGATATCACAGAAGAATCTGGATGTCATGAAGGAAGCACTGGTTCAGGCAGAGGAAGCAGTTGCTGAAATTCCTAAGAAGCTTAAGAAACACTTGAAGAAAGAAAAGAAGCAACTAGCTGCTCTCTCCATGGCATCCCCAGAAAATAGCAGTAGTACTCCAGAGAAGAATGAGGAAACACATGAAAAACCCTAAAAGTAGAAGAAAACAAAAGCCCCAGGGAGCACAAGTCCTCCCAAGAGGAAGAAGCTAAGGAGGAAGTGGCAAATGAACCAGAAGAGGCAGGCAGCCTCCATCCCCAAGAAAAAGAGAAATTCTCTTCCATTGAGGAGCCAGTCAGCAGAGGGATTGAAGAGGCTGCTAGCAGCAAAAGCCGTGCCAAGATAAAGAAAAAGCTCAAAAAAAGCATCCTAGGATTAGAATGGACATTACCTGGGGGGAAGGGCATGGTCCAAGGTGACCCTTCACATCCTATGTCCTAAACCCCAGTAAAGACAAAATTACAGAGAAAGAAAGACAGAGAGAGAGAGAAGAAGAAAGGAAGGAAGTAAGGACGGAAGGAAGGACGGAAGGAAGGAAGGAAGGAAGGAAGGAAAGAAGGAAGGAAGGAAGGAAGGAAGGAAGGAAGGAAGGAAAGAAAAGAAACAAGGCAAGATTTTTCACACTGAATTTCAGTGCAACTGAGTCCCTAAGCTGATAGTAGAACTGGAAGTGAGGAAGGAAAGTCAGAGGGAAAGAGATGTGCAGAGGAAAGCACTGACCTCAGTGCAGAGTAATGCACAGTGTGTCCAAAAGAAGAAATCAACATAGACAGAGGAACAATAATTGACTGAAGCAAATAAAATGAGTAATCACTTGTGCTCACATGAGAACACAATTTGAAAAATAACTCATAATTCTCAGACACTGACTTAGATGGAAATGCTCAAAAGGTACTTCATCATTGGTGACTCTTCAGATCCTTCTTGACAAAGTTCGAAAGCAATGGTGTTAGAACAACTCTATACTCTTATTCAGAAAAAAAATCTATGGCTCTCAATGCATACAAAAGTTAATTCAAGGGGCTGGGAAGGTGGCTCAGTGGTAGAGCACTTGCCTTGCATGCATAAGGCCCTGGCTTCGATTTCTCAGCACTACATAAGCAAAAAGAAAAAAAGCCAGAAGTGGCACTGTGGCTCAGAGTTCAGGCCCCACGACCAGAACCAAAAATAAAAAATAAAAATAAATAAAAATAAAAATAAAAAGTTAATTTAAAATGAGAATAGACGACAGTGTAAACCTGAAGCTATGAAACTTTTAGCAAAAAAGCATAGGAGGAAAACCTTTGTATTACTTGAGTCTATATAAGATGAAATTGCTATAATGGATTTCATTAAAATTTAAAACTTTTGCTTTTGGAAAAAATGTAAAAGAATTCAAAGACAAACCCCAGAGAATACATTTGAATATATATGTATATATATTTAAAATACATATATATAGAATGTATAAAGAATACTCAACATGCAACAAACAACCCATTTCAAGAAATAAATAAGACAATAATAACAATCAAAATAAAATAATAAAAAGAGAAAACTATTAATAATTGACAAAGGATTTGATTTAAAATTTCTCTAAGATGATGTACACAGATAGTTAATGACTATCTGAAATGACTGCAGCCTCATTAGAGAAATTCAACATAAAGTTAATGAGATATTTCTGTATATTATTAACAATGTTAGAGCTTTCAAGTATTAGGCCACAACACATTTTTTGGTAAGGGTGTCAAAGAACTAGAACTGTCATACATAAGATGGTATAACTGCTTTGGAAAACAATTGGCTCATACACCTGCTATATGATCCAACAATTCTGTTCCTGTTATAAACCAAGAAAGTGGGGGATAAAGACAGGGGGGGTAGATGGGAAGGGATAGGAAGGGGAAACAAAGGAGGAGGCAATAATGCTTGATAAGAAATGTACTCATTATCTTGCCCATGTAATTGTAACTCCTCTGTACAGTATTTTCCCAATAAAATAAATAAATAAAATAAACCGACAGAGAAGGCATATGTTCACATAGGGACTTATATCTGAAAGTTGACAATGGGTTTATTAATATCAGCTAAAAACTGGAACTAATTCAACTGTCCATCAACAGATAAGTAGCTGAAAATCTATATTTACATAACTAAATAATTTTTGATAAGAAAATGATTTAAAAACATTGAAACAAGATCATGGATATATCAGAATAAATAACTGAATTATCTGAGTTCAAGCCCCATGACCAACAGGAAAAAATATAGTGAGTGATATAAGCCACATAAAAATAAGAACTTAATTATGCTTCCATTTATATAAGTCTAGAAAGCAAAGTAAAACAGTCTTATTTACAAGTGGTGCTCAGAAAATGGTATATCCATACATAGAGAGAACTGAAATTATGTCTGTGTTTCTCACTCATTACAAAAAAATAACCAAAATGGATCAGACCTTAATCTAGTAAATCTGAAACTTTGAACCTCGTAGAGAAAAATGAAGAAAAAAACACTTGAAAACATAAACACAAACAATGACTTTATGAACAGGGCTGCAATAGCTCAAGAAATAGAATTGTATCAAATTAAAAATATTCTGGAGAGCAAATGAAAACAATATTCTGAGGTAGTATTTCTACTGAGGTAGATACTACCTCAGAATATTAGACTACTTGAGAATTAGAGGAAATCTTGACCAGCCAGCTGTTCATCTGACATAAGACTAATACCTAGAGAATATAAAGAAGTTTAAAAAAATAAGCATCAAAAGAACAAATAATCCAAGCTGTAAAATCAACAGATAAATGAATAGGCACTTTTCAAAAAAGAAAGTAGAAATAAACAATAAATACTCAGAAAAATATCTTTAACACTCAGGAAAATCAAAATCAAAATTGAGATTTCCATTTCATCTGAATCAAAATGGCTACAGTCAAAAACAAACAAATTTTCCTTAACAAATGTTAGCAATCATTTCAAAGGAGGAGAAAGGAACCCTTATATACTATAGGTGCAGTATAAATTAGTACAGACATGAATGATGCTCAAAAATCTAAATACAGCCAGGCACAGTAACTCATCCCTATAATAGCAACTACTCAGGAAGCAGAGATCACTGAGGCCAGCCAAGGCCAAAAAAATTAGTAAAACCACATCTCAACAAATAAGCTGTGTGTGGTGGCACAATCTGTTATCTAAGATACGTGGAAGGGTCTCCGTTGAGACCAACTTTAGTTAAGGTAGTACACATCTGACATCCTGGCTATGTGAGGAGGGGAGTAAAATAAAACTAAATAAAAACAGAACTAATGATCTAGCTATACCATTCTTGAATCTACATAGATACATAGATATCAATGTGATTATGTACATAAATATGATACCCAAAGGAATCACAGTCAATGTACAATAGAAATACTTGCACGTTTTTGTTACCATAGCCAAACATGAAATCACTCTGTGTGCCTATTAACAGCGAGTTATAGAAAATGTAATACATATACACAATGGAGTAGTATTTGGTTATATAAAAAATAGTCTTGTCACTTATTGGAAAAAGGATGGAACTAGAGATCATCATGTAAATCAAAATGAGCCAAGCTCAGAAAGACATACATCTTTTCAAAAAGTACTAACAGAAGGAATACTCTCAAGTGTACTATAGTACAAAACCAGTATACTCTACCAAGTATTCTACTCGAATACTATCAAATATACTCTAACAAACTGAGTAAATATACAAAAATAAAAGGAATAGACAAATTCCTAGATGCACACAGTTGCAAAAATTTCTCAATACCTGGGCACCAGTGGCTCATGCCTATAATCCTAGCTGCTCAGGAGGCTGAGATTTGAGGATAGCAGTACAAAGCCAGCCTGGCAGGAAAGTCTGTGAGACTCTTATCTCTAATAAACAACCAGAAAACCAGAAGCGGCGCTGTGGCTCAAGTGGTAGAGTGCTAGCCTTGAGCTGAAGAGCTGAAAGACAGCACCCAGGCCCAGAGTTCAGGGCCCATGACTGACATAAAGAAAAAGAAAGAGAAAAAGAGAAAGGAAAGGGAAAAGAAAAAGAAAGAAAGAAAAGATACATAAATCAATTAACGTAATACAACACATAAACAGAATCAAGTGCAAACATACACCATCATCACAATACTTGCAGCAAAGGCCTTTTATCTTTTAAACTTTGCTCTTTTATTTTTCTTTTAATGCTGGTTTTCTTGAGCCTAAAGGGTTTATTTGTTGGTTTGTTAGTTTTATTTGTGTGTTTACTGATTTCAACATTTCCTTTCTGTATATGTTTGCCACAAAAGATTTTGTGCTCAAGACTAGCACTCTACACTCCTGCTACAGCTTTACTTCTGGCTTTTTGGAAATCGAGTTTCATATACTTTCCTTCCCATGTTTGCTTTGAACCATTATCCTAAAATCTCAGCCTCCAGAGGCACAGGCACCCTAATCTAACATACACTTTGAGTCTAAAATTTCTCTTTTATATTATTCTCAAGTCTTAAAAATATAATTGATAGACATTTGAGAAAAAAAACAGAAACTGATCCTTATATATCACCCTGTACCAGAATCAACTCCAAATGGATCAAAAACCTTGAAGTCAAAGCAGACACCCTGAAAACATTACAGGAAGGAATAGGAGAAACTCTAGGGCTCCTTGGCACAGGCTGAAATTTTCTTAAGAACCAGAAACACAGCAAATCAAAGAAAGGATGGACAAATGGGATTGCATGAAACTGCACAGCTTCTGCATGGCAAAGGACATAGGTAGCAAGATCAATAGAAAGCCCACATATTGGGAGAAGATCTTCACTAGCCATAAAATGGACAAGGGTCTCATATCTAAAATATACTTAAAACTCAAAAAACTAAATCCCCCAACAACAAATCCTCAAAGAAACAACCACTCGCTAAATACGTGGGCTAAAGACTTAAAGAGAGACTTCTCTGAAGAGGAAATAACAACAGCCAATAGTCACCTGAAAAACTGCTCAACTTCCGTAGCCATAAAAGAAATGCAAATCAAAACAACATTGAGATTCCACCTCACCCCAGTTAGAATGGCTATAATCAAGAAATCTAATAACAACAGACGCTAGAGGGGATACAGAATGAAACCCTACTGCATTGTTGGTGAGAGTGTAAACTTGTTCGACCACTCTGGAAAGCAGTATGGAGGTTCCTCAAAAACCTCCACATAAAGCTTCCCTATGACCCAGCAATCCTGCTTTGGGGCATTTACCAAACAATCACAAACAAGGCCATACTAAAGTCACCAGCACAACCAGGTTTATCTCAGCATTATTCACCATAGCTAAGATATGGGACCAACCCAGAATCCCCTCAGTAGATGCATGGATCAAGAAAATGAGATATAGATAGATAGATAGATAGATAGATAGATAGATAGATAGATAGATAGATAGATAGATAGATAGATAGATAGATAGATAGATAGATAGATAGATAGATAGATAGATAGATATAGATATAGATATTCTATGCCTCCATCAGAAAGAATGACACCACCCATTTGTTAGGAAATTGAAAGACTAGGAAAAATTATATTAAGTGAAATAAGCCAGGCCCAAGGAAACATAGGTCCCATGGTTTTCCTTGTGTGCAATATAGCTAGTATATTTCTAGGACAAGCAGAAAAGGTCAAAAGCTATGTACATATGACCATATAAGATAACGCTAAGCGAAATGAATACCAAAATAGGGACATAAGTGGTTTTTTTCTTTCTTGCTATTGTTTTTAATATATTTATAATGTACTATGGGATTTATTTTGTTTCTTTGGTATGTTTTTCCCCCATGGTATAACCCCTGTTTTCACTGCATTTTATTCCAGTGCCCTGCAACTTATATATATTTTTCTAATTGGGGGAGGGGAAGAAAAATAACAAAATGCTTAAATAAGGATACAGGTTGACCCATTGTAACAGATGTACAAGACACTATGTTGAAAACAAACTTTACAACTTTGTGGGGGGAGGAGTTGGGGAGGTGGGGAGGGAAGGGATGGTAGAGGAAAAACAAAGAGGAGGCAACAATGCTCGATAGGAAATGTACTCATTACCTCACTCATGTAACTCTAACCCCTCTGTGCAGTATTTTTACAATTAAAAAAAAACATGCAAAAAAACCTAGAAACTTCCAGCACTACCTGTTCTTAATTTTGGATGATAGTTTCTAATTAGAAAGTTCAATATCTTAAAAAAAGAGTACCAAGAAAAGTGGGTCTTTACATGTACAAGACTGAAATTAGATTTCTCTTACCCTATTCTAAAATCAATTCAAAGTAGATCAAGTCTCTTAATATAAAACCTGAAATTTTGACACTGCCATAGGAAAATACTGGAATGTACAGGTATAGGCAATAACTTCCTGAATTCAACTCCCGTAGTTCAGCAAATAAGAGCTAGGACTGACAAATTGGATGGCCATAAAACTACAACTAGCTTCTGTACAGCAAAGGAAACAGTCACTACACTGAAGAAATGGCCCACAGAATAGGAGAAAAATCTCTGACCACTATATTTCATGATAGATTAATAACTAGAATACACAGGGTGCTCAGAAAACTAAAGACCTAAAGAATAAACAACCCAATTGGGTAAATTTGCAAATAAGCTGAACAAAAACAAAAGTACAAATTGTCAATTAAGATATGAAGAAATGCTTGACACTTCTGGCCATAAAAAAATTGTAAATCAAAACAACATTGAGACTTCATCTTACCACAGTCAGAATGGCTGTCATCAAACACACAATAAATGCTGTCAAGTGTATGGGGGAATAAAGGAAACTATATACACTGTAAATTAGTGTAGCCACCATGGAAAACAGTATGGAGGTTCCTCAAAAAGCAAAAAAATGAAATTCCATTTGATGACATGACTTTTCTGCAAATATCTGAAAGTCAAGGTGGGAACACCTGCACACTCATATTTATTTCACGTTTACTCACAATACTCAGGCTATAGAAGGGCTTAGATAACCTGCATGTGACAAACAGATACAAGTACGGTATATATACACAATATGTTATTCAAACACAAAGCAACATGAAATTAGGTTATTTAAAGGAAAATTGAAGGAGTTGGAAATCATGATAAGCTAAGTAAGTCATGTTCAGAAGGCCAAAAACTACATTTTCTCTCATATGTGGGAATCTAGTAGTAAAAAATTTTATAGGGGCTGGGAAGGTGGCTCAGTGGTAGAGTGCTTGCCTTGTATGCATGAGGCCCTGGGTTCGATTCTTCAGCACCACATAAGCAAAAAGAAAAAAGCCAGAAGTGGCGCTGTGGCTCAAGTGGTAGAGTGCTAGCCTTGAGCTGATGAGCTGAGGGACAGCGCCCAGGCCCAGAGTTCAGGCCCCACGACCGGACCCAAAAAAAAAAAATTATACACACAAATACATGATTATTACTAAAGAAATATTTGTGAGGGACTGATGGAGTAGAGAGGATAAAAGAATGATGGAAGGTGAAAAATGTCAAAATAAATTGTGTCTGCCTATTAAAATGGCTTACCGAAACTCACTGAAAACATCTGAATAAGATGATTATTTAGAAAAGGAGCAATAGATGAGGTTAATCTGACTGAAGTAAGATATACGAAACCTTTTGTACATTAATATACACTAAAGAAAATGAATGAAAAGAATGTATAACAGGTTCTGTTATGGATGAGTGCTACTGGGAGGGGCAAACAGAGATGGTTGAAGTATTTTAAATGCATGTATGGAAACAGAAACATTGAACCTTTTGAAATTGTTTTAGGAGGGGAGGAGAATAAGGGAGAGGAATGAATGAGGTCATTTAATCAGGTGGACTTGTAAGTATGTATGGTAATATTGTAATGAAACCACCCTGTACAACCAAGATATGTTAACAAAAACAATGCAAAATAAGAAAAAGATTCATCTAAAATAAAAGCATGCATGGGGATTACAATAAAACCAATTATTATAACTGTAAAAATTAAGTCCAAAAGTGTAACTATTTTCCAAATTGCTGATAAAGTAAAGCCATCCCTGAGAAGTCATGAACGATAGAAAACACATATACCAGATGAAAAAAGGGGGTGCATTTGCAGGGGGCAAGAGAATGCTATAGGTCTCCCTATGCAGGAGGGGCAAGGGGGTCAGACTAGGAGAAGAGCCTAGAGGGTTGACTTCCTGACACAAATAAGGAAAAGCAATATTTATTTCCTGTTGTCTTCCTTTGCATTTGAATTATTTCTTTTAAACATATTGAGAAGAAAAAGTACAGCTTGGCCTTCTGAAAATTTTACCCAGAGAATATTTGTAATTTTATTCTGTATGAGGCAGCAAGATCATTGAAATAGTGTGGTATCAAAGGACCATCCAGGCCACATTTTGATAAGCTCTAGGACACTCAGAAGTTCTGTGACTTCTGAATATTCATGTGCTCTTCCCCTTTGCATAGCAGGGCAATGGCCCTGGTGTATATTTCCATTGTACTCCTCAATCTGTATATTTTGAAAAGTTCCCCACAAATGAGGATATTCACACAATTAAATGAGAATCCTGGTAAAATGAAAGCATCATTGCTGCTCATGACATTGCTTTATGTAGTCTTGGGTCCACATGCTACTCAAGTTTAACTCTGGAGCACCAATTCAATTTACTTGCTACTTTGGGATTCCTCTTTCTTGGCAAACCACTTTTTCCAATTATTCCATGCCACGACTACCAGAGTTGCCATAATGAGAGCCGGTAAACCGATGTATAAACCTAGGAGCCACTTCTTCTCAGCTTTTGGAGAAATTCCTTCCACCGTGACATCTAAATATAAAAGCACATTAAAAATTAAGCTGCTTTTACTTTCAAACTACAACATTTTTTTAAATACTCTTAATTTTTGATAGTCAAGAGATAAGGGAAAATTACTATGAAACTATGATACTTAAAACTGTACCTAACAATTTTCTTTCTAGGAACTTGGGAGACCAGCTCTAAAAACCTAAAGCACATTCTATGATACAGTAACTACCACAGAATCTAATTAAAATACTGTAAGTGGGCCCAAAGAACTCAATAATATGGAATGTTGGAAAATGTAATCAAATTTGCCTTGTTTCAAGAACTGGATTATCAAATCAACTTCACTCTAATATTGTGTCCAATTTCTAGTGAGTAGTATATTGTCTTTTGACCCTTGAGTTTGTGTGTATGTATATATTAACCTATTTTTGTGTGTATGTGTTTATACATATATGTGCATGCACATATGGAACATGCTACTAAAAAGGGCATGAGAATACAAATTTTGAAACTTGATTCCTAACCTGAATTCTTTCACTATGACTACAGGATACACAAACGTAAGTTTGGTCCCTGAATTCCATGATAACAATTTGGCCTACTTCACATTCCAGTGTCTAGACTAGCATGCATTACCCACTAAGAATGTCAATAAATATTTGTGAACTCAGTACATACATATATCATAGAAACTAAAGCCATAATGAATAAAGAGAATGTTATTTCCTAAGTAGCAATTTACAAATTGCTTTCGTTGGAACTACAAACTCTTTCAAAAGTACATTATTATCTTCTATTTGATTTCTTACATAATAGAAACATACTAATAGTACTAGACCCAGAATAAATATTTGTTTGAAGCTGAAATTTCAGAATTCATCATATAGGTCAAGTAGCAGGTTGAAAATATTCTGAGGGAGACTATCAGGGATATGTCAGATTTAATCATGCTTGATTTTTTTTTCCTGTTCAGTCATGGAGCTTGAAATTGGGGCCTGGGTGCTTTCTCTGAGCTCTTTTGCTCAAAGTGACCACTCTACTACTATAAGCCACATTGCTACTTCTGGTTTTCTGGTGGTTAATTGGAGATAGAGAGTTTCACCAACTTTCCTGCCCCCGCTGGCTTCGAACTGTGATCCTCAGAGCTTAGCCTTCAGAGTAGCTAGGATTACAAGCACCCGGCTAATCATGACATTTTTAACAGAAACAAGTTTATAGAAAAAAGTTTTTGAATGGATATGTGGTTCACGTAATTTGAGAGAAGTGTAGTTTAGTTCTCTTTTTAAAATCATAAATAATAGTAGCCTTTTTTTCAAGTGCGAAAAACTGACTTTATTTTACTGAAAATAAGCAATTTCAGAATTTCATTGAACAGGTATCTAAACACATAGGTACTTGCCCCCTTTCCCAGTCCATAAGGAAGATCTCTTCTTAGGTGATCTGCAGTCTGGCGGTGAGAAGCCTTGCTTACATTTACATGCATTTCCGGAATTAGTACACACCTAGGATTGATTTTTAAAGTATTTTTATGTTGAAAGTGAAATTATGAGAAACCATTCTGGTTACTTTATATTTTAATGAGTATGATTTTATTTATGTGATTTAATTAGGAAGATAAACTCATAAAATAAACACTTGGTATTTTAGACTAAAACACGCAGAAGAAAGAATGAAATATGAAGAGAGAGAGAGAAAACAAGAAGGAAGAGAAAAAGAAAGCAAGGAGAGAGGGAAAGAGGGACAAGCTATAAAGAGAGGTTCCAAAAAAGAGAGCACCTTCCAATGTTTATGAGAAATTTTTGTATGCAATTTAATATAATGCCAACAACTTAAATTCTTTTTTTTTAATTGTGAAAATACCATACAGAGGGGTAACAATTACATGGGCAAGATAATGAGTACATTTCTTTCTTTTGGGGGGGGTCCAGTCATGGGGTTTGAACTCTGGGCCTGGGCGCTGTCCCTCAGCTCTTCAGCTCAAGGCTAGCGCTCTACCACGTGAGCCACAGCGCCACTTCCAGCTTTTTTTTCTGCTTATGTGGTGCTGAGGAATCGAACCCTGGGCCTCATGCATGCAAGGCAAGCACTCTACCACTGAGCCACCTTCCCAGCCCATGAGTATGCTTCTTATCAAGCACTGTTGCCTCCTCCTTTGTTTCCCCTTCCCATCCCTTCTCATATTCCCCCAGCCCCCCTACCTGATCCTCCCCCCACCACCAAAGTTGTAAAGTTCGTTTTTGACATAACGACTTGTACATCTCATTGTTGCAATGGGTCCATCTGTATTCTAATCCTTCTAATACCACTTCCCAGAGTGAAGCTGTGTGCATCTCCTGCCATCTGTGTGTTTAGTGACTTGTCTACTTTTCCTTCCTCTGATTGGCTGTCAAAACACTTATTAGCATAGCACTGCCCTTCACCAGAGCTCAATTTGAATTTTTATCAGAAGCTTATTGTAATCCAACGGGTACCAGATACTTAGCTTTGTTACAACATTTAAAAAAATCAGGGCGTGAGTCAGGAAGAAGATGGCAGAGGAGAATCTGGGGACTAAACAAATGGAGAAAAACACCCTTTATGGTGAAAGCTTTGGAGAAACTAGGAATCCATGGAACACTCCTCAATATAATAAAGGCTGTGTATGACAAACCTACAGCCAGCATTATACTCCATGGCGAAAAGTTAAAGTCATTTCCTCTAATTTCAGGAATGAGACAAGGATGTTGGCTCTCTTCAATCCTCTTCAATTTAGTATTAGAATGCCTAGCTAGAGCAATAAGACAAGATGAAAATATAAAGGGGATCCAAATAAATGAACTAAAACTCTCCCTCTTTGCAGATGACATAATCTTGTATTTGAAGCCACCTATCGACTCTACTCCCAAGTTACTCAAACTGATTCGAAACTTTGGCAAAGTAGCAGGATATAAAATTGACCCTCAAAAATCCATGGCTTTTCTGTATGCCAACAATGAGAAGAGTATGGCTGAAATCAGGAAAGCAACTCCTTTTGTAATAGCCCACAAAAAATAAAATAGCTAGAAGTTAACTAAAGAAAGGAAGGACCTTTATGATGAAAACTTTAAAAACCTGAAAAAGGAAATTAAAGCAGAACTAAACAAGTGGAAAAACCTCCCATGCTCCATGATTAGGAGGATTAACATCGTGAAAATGGCAATACTGCCAAAGGCTATCTACAAATTCAATGTGATACCTATCAAAATTCCAACCTCATTCTTCAAGAAAATAGAAGCAGCAATCCAAAACTTCATATAGAACAATAAAAGACCCCAAATAGCAATCCTTAGCAGAAATAATAGCGCTGGGGAAATATCAATACCAAATTTTAAACTCTACTACAAAGGCATAGTAATCAAAACAGCTTGGTACTGACACAAGATCAGACCTAAGGACCAATGGAATAAAACTGAAGAACCAGAAATGAACACACACACTATAGCCACCTAATCTTCGATAAGGGAGTTAAAAAAGAATAGAATGGAAGAAAGGCAACCTCTTCAGTAAATGGTGCTGGCAAAATTGGTTCAATACCTATAAAAAAAACTAAAGCTAGATCCTTATATATCACCCTGCACCAGAATCAACTCCAAATGGATCAAAGATCTTAAAGTCAAAGCAGATACCCTGAAAACATTACAGGAAGGAAGAGGAGAAACTCTAGGGTTCCTTGGCACAGGCTGAAATTTTCTTAATAAAGAACCAGAAACACAGCAAATAAAAGAAAGGATGGACAAATGGGATTGCATGAAGCTGCACAGCTTCTGCATGGCAAAGGACATAGGTAGAAAGATCAATAGAAAGCCCACCGATTGGGAGAAGATCTTCACTAGCCATACAACAGACAACGTGTCTGCCCTCCTCCCCCTTCCCCGCAAAAAAAGTAGACAGATTGTGACCTAAATACAGGTTTTACTAACCTTATTGCAAAAAATAACCAGTGCTAAAAGGGACTAGAAGCACAGCTTGACAACAAAGCACTGGTCTAACAAGTGTAAGGATCTGAGCTCAAATACCAATATTAGAACATCAATGAGAAAGCATAGCAATGTCTATGTTCTTCCTTGTATCTAAATATCAGTGCTAGAACAACTGATGATAAATTTAGAACTTAGAAACAAAGTTGACAATGAAAAAATATAAATGGAAATCTTAGAAATAAAAAAATAACTGTGCATTATCAATCGATGAGATTGAGCTGAAGACAGGACATCAGGGATTGGCAATCTGCTTGTTATTCCATTGATCAACAAAGGAAAAAAAACATAACTTTCAAGAATTTCAGGACAAACCTATGAATTCAAGATGTAGAAGGAGCAGAGATACAACCAAAGTCATCAAAAACCTATTCAGTAAAACTGCAGCAGAAATCTCCCCAAATCTAAACAAAGAAATGGATGGGTAGGAGGCATTTACAACCTTACATAGACATGGCCAATCAAGAACTTCTTCATGTTATAGTAAATGTAAATATAACAGGAAAAAAGAAAAATATGAAATGCTGCAAAAAAGAAGCACTATCTCACTGCCAAAGACAATGTATCATAAAAAGTCAACTTCTCAGCAGAAAACCTAAAATTCAAGAAATCCTAAAATTTCAAGTCCTGAAAGAAAATGTCCACCTATCAAGATTTCTATTTCCAAAAGTTATCTTTTAAAAGTTTAAAAGACACTAAAACCTTTAATATAACCACAAACTAAAGAAATTCAGGACTATTAAAATATACCACTGTATGTTATTTAAGGGAATCCTACACACAGATTAGAAAGCAAGACATGCAGAGCCATGAAAGCTTGGGGAAAATACATTAACAAATGAGAATCAGGAAAGAATTAAACATGTTCAATTCAGTTATCCAGGAGCCTCCTATGATGCATACGGGAGAAAGAGAAGAGCAAATATTACTGGAATCAACAAATGACAGGTATCAGACTATAATTCTCAATAATAACCTTAAATTCAAATGACCATAGCTGCCCAATTAAAATATTTTAGGAGCTGTGAAAATACTTGGCAAGATATTAGAACAGTAGATACATGCCATTAAGTATGTCAAAATCCATAGATTGTCCAATACCAAGTGAATTCCAGTGTCAGCCATACACTTTGGGGACATAGTAATGTGTGACTATATCTAACACCAATTTTAACAAATGTAACACTTTTGGTGTGTAATGTTGATATTATGAGAGGTTGTGTAAAAATTAATAGAAGAGAACTACGTAACATCCTGAACTTTCAATTTTTCTGTGAATCTAAAGCTTAAAAAAATCTTTAAAATGGGAGAAAATCAATCTCTTCATGTATACTATGAACACTAAAATCTTCCTTTTGTGAGCAGGTTTATGTGTATAGGCATTTAGCACTTTGGGAAAGTGTTCAATAGAATAAATTTTCAAAATGTTAGTCATCTTCAAATTTAACCCAAAGTGTGGTTTAACACTAATTTTTAGTAGTTGAGTTTATTTACTCAATTTAGCTTCAATGTGTCTGGAACATTGAAAGAAGTTAGTGAACACTGGTAAATAAATTAGTACTGTTTAAAAAAACTATCCAAGAAAGTTGTGCTTCAAGACATCATTCTTTTTCTTTTTTTAATTTTATTTTATTGTAAAGATGCTGTACAGAGGGGTTACAGTTACATGAGTAAGATAATCAGTACATTTCTTGTCGAGCATTGTTACTCCCTCCTTTTTTTGTTCTTCCACTATCTCTTCCCTCCCCCACCCCTGCAATCCTTTACAACCTGAAGTTGTAAAGTTCATTTCCAATATACTGTCTTGGGGGTATCATTGTTGCAATGGGTCATCCTGTGTCCTTGTTTCAGCATTTTGTTATTCCCCTTCTCCTCCCCAAATTGGACAAATGTATATACAAGATGTATATACAAATGTATATACAAGATACCAGTATCCAGTATAGTGACAACAGGAGATATACCATAGGGGGAAGAACATACAAAGGAAACAAAACAATCTCGTAATAGATTACTTACTCCATTTCCATTGCATCTGTGTGCACAAGTGTCTGCTTGGGCCTTCAATCCTCTTGATTCCACACATACAAAATTTATACACATCTAAAGAAAGACACATGCAACAAGTTTCTAGTTTGGGGGGTGGTAATCATGTCATTACAATTAGCGATTACATGTCACAACATCACAACTCAATGCTACCAATTTCATTCTAAGTGTTACTTTTGTGGTATTTCTGAATTTTGATGAGAGGTGTTTTTATTTATATTTAACATATTTTTAAATTTCTCTTGAAATTTTTTTTTCTTAACCAGTGTGATACTTATGAATCTGGAGATTAATTGCTAAGTCCTTGGTGATGGACTGTGGGTGGTAATGAGGACAATTTAAGACTCATCAACTGTAATAATGACTACTCTTGTATGAGCTGTATGTAGTGGAGGTAGGTCAAGAAGAATGGGAGAACATTCTACACATCCATTGCATCCACTAAAATGTAAAATCTATTAAACTAAATAATTTCAAAGAGTGATTCAGAACAGGAAATTGGATTGCAATGAGTTTGATAATAGAAAAACAAGTCATAATCAAAAAACTACTTTGTTTTATTAAAATACCATGAAATGAAGCCAACTTATTCCTGAGAACACAGTGAAAACAATACTTTGTACTTACTGAATATATAAATATTTTTCATAGAAAGGAAATGAATTTTTATACTTATGGTATAGATTCAGTTTTTGTAAAATATGAGCTATTATTCAAGTCATCTAAATCTTTAATAATATATTTATGAAAGTGTAATGGGAATGTATGTTATTTTATTATGAGATGTTTTGACAAAACCCAGAAATAATTCTTTCCATTTCAAAGTATGGTAATTGGAAGATTAAGGATTTATTCTCAACTTTGTTACCTATAGAATAAAATCGCAACTTTAGTAAGCTATGGCTTTCTCACATGAGTATAATAGTACTTTTCATTTAAAAAGAAGACAAAATTGCATTTAAGTTTGTTTCCAGGTTAAAAACTAGATAATGAATGTAAAAACTATGGGTTAAAAACTAGATAATAATTGTAACATTTTCTTAAATAATGTATGCAAAACCCTTTATCAAGGAAGTGGCAGATAACAGAATTTGACTCTATGCATCTATTGTTAAAGCCTATGCTTTATACTTTATTAAGTTACTTGTAAGCATAGATATGGTGAGGAATTCTGTGAAACTAAATTTATTCCCAGGTTTTGGTTTGTTTCAGATAACATAATAATAGAATTAATACTAATAGCTAAATTAGGCAGGAATAGTAGTTCATGCCTGTAATCCTAACTACTCAGAAGGCAGAGATTGGAAAGATCACAGCTTGAGGCTAGCCTGGGCAAAAAGTTAGTAACCCCTTATCTCAACAAATAAGTGAGGCACAGGAGTTCCCACTTGCAATCCCAGCTACCCAGAAGTCCTAGACAGGAGGATCATCATCCAAGGCTGAGCCAGGCAAAAATGCAAGACTTTAGTTTTAAAATTAAGGAAATTAAAAGTGGTTGGAATGTGGCTCAGGTGATGGAGCGCTTGCTGAGGCCCTGAGTTCACATCTCAATACTTAAAGTCAAATTATAATCATCCCTTACTATGTACTATCCATTACATCGTGACCTCACCTAATCTTCACAACTGTAAGTGCTTCTATGGTCCCAAATTTACAAACACAATTGAAATACTATTAAGTAACTAGACGCTTTAGGTAACTTGCAAAAAGGTCAAACAATAAGAGCTGAAGATTTATTCCAAGTACCCTGCTCTCACTCCAGAAATTATATTACTGAGTGGAAGCAAAGTGTGTTTCTATGCTATTTAGAAGTCCACAAATACCTCTCTCCTTCTCACTCTACCCTTCAAATATGTGGAGTCCCTACCTAGAACACGGAAACTCTTGCTATCAGTTAAACAGCCATTTCTTCTAAATTCTTAATGCTACACAGGAAAACCAGAAAATTAAAAT
The DNA here is from genome assembly GCF_024711535.1 of Dipodomys merriami. Taxonomy (NCBI): domain Eukaryota; kingdom Metazoa; phylum Chordata; class Mammalia; order Rodentia; family Heteromyidae; genus Dipodomys; species Dipodomys merriami. The sequence continues at coordinate 4,372,247 of NW_027202493.1, forward strand.
TTGATCTTCAATGAAAAATATTGATTGAAGGAAAACTAGTTTTCAGAAATTAATTGTCACTTACCCTTCCATCATCACATATAGGGCCACTTCGGAGTAGGAGAGGATCCCCTTCAGTATAAGCACCTGTAAAGTCTGCAGTTATACAGATAGTATCTCGCACATAAGCATAAACCACAGCAGTGGCATTGTTAGTAGGAATGTAGGGTTTTCGGCTGCCATAAGCACAAATTAATCTGCCACATATAAGATTCCTGCAAGCAGAATAATACCACATGATTGACGAGCATTATTAGGAATGCTTTGAATTTGCTTTCATTGACAAAAATCAACTTTTCTCCATTTATGGTAATATACTTAGGGAAATGTAATACATTTAACATTCAAGTTAAAACATAAATTATATAATCCACTGATCTAAGTTGTCTTTCAATAGTACTAATAGACTTTTATTCATTTTGTGAGTTGTGTGTTTACTGCCACAACACTATGTCTCCCCAAAGGACAGAATGATGAATGAGTTTGTTACCTGTACCCTTAAGCATCTCATAGTCTGATATTAAATATGATACACATCCTTTTTCCTTGCAGAAAATTAGGTAAGCATATATTCTAACAGCACTTATGAAATTTTTCATAAGGGAATATGCTATATATGAGTCAAATGTTACAAATGAGTACACTTTCAACAGGAAGAGGGAGGGATTTCTAAACAGAAGGTATAGCATATGCAAATGTAGGCAGCCTAAAACTGTGTTAATCAAACTACAAATTCCAGGAACACATGAGTCAACTTCATTAACTCATAGTTAGCCTGATATCTGACACATAGTGGAATATTGATAACTATTTTGTTTAAACAAAATTGTGACCAAATTGGTGAAAGGGGTGACATGGATCGAGATTCACTACATTCACATACTGCTTTGTTGAACTGAAACTCCTTTGTACAACTACTTAAAGATCAAAATAAAAATAAATGATAACCAAAATATCAAAGAGAGAGCCTTTTCAATGCAGGAGAAACTGAACTTAGGCAACAAAGTGGGAGGGGACGCCATTCTCTAGGCAAGAATGATTAAATTTGAAGAAAAAGTTCAGTGGTTATTATAACTTTATTTTAGATTGTAGTTAAAGCTTAATGCTCAACCACATACAAACAAAATTAAATGCTTGCAGGGTGCTGATGACTCACTACCCACTCAGGAAGCTAATATTTGAGATCACAGTTCAAAGCCATCCCAGGCAAAACAGATCAGTGAGATTCATCTCCAATTAACTACAAGACAGAAGGGAAGATAAAGAGTAAAAGAGAAAGTGCAAGGAAGGAAGGAAAGAAGGAAGGAAGGAAGGAAGGAAGGAAGGAAGGAAGGAAGGAAGGAAGGAAGGAAGGAAGGAAGGAAACCCCATTGGAAGAAAGTGGCTCAAGTGGAGGGGGGAAAAAAACCTCAGGGGCAGTACTTAAGCCCTGAGTTCAACCCCCAGGAAAAGCACAAAAAAAGTTAAGTACTGGATCAAATTTGATCTACATGTATAAGAAACATAAGAAAGATGTCAGGACAAAAGATCTGGGGTTGACAGATGCCCCTCAGTAGATGAATGATCAAGAAAATGTGGTATATATACACAATGGAATTCTATGTCTCCATCAGAAAGAATGACATTACCCCATTTGTTAGGAAATGGAAAGACTTGGAAAAAATTATATTAAGTGAAGTAAGCCAAGCCCAAAGAAACATAGCTCCCATGGTTTCCCTTATTTGCAATAACTAGTATATGTCTGAGACAAGCAGAAAAATCAGATAAGTTGATGTTAGGTGAAATGAACCCTAAGATATGTATTCAAATGTTTTTTTTTCTTTCATGCATTTGTTTCTAACGCATTTATAAGATTATTTCTTTGTTGCTTTGTATGTCCCTCCCCCACAGTATAACCCCTGCTTTCACTGTATTTGATGTCGGTATAATTTGTGGAGGGGAAGGGGAAAAACAAGTCGTTTAAATAGGGATATAGGTGGACCCGTTGCAACAATGAGATGTACAAGTTGTCATGTCGAAAATGAACTTTATGGGAGGGGAGGGTTGGGGGGGAGGGGGGAGGCTGGGAAGGGATGGGAAGGAGAAACAAAGGAGGAGGCTACAATGCTTGTTAAGAAATGTACTCATTATCTTGCCCATCTAATTGTAACCCTTCTGTACAGTATTTTCACAATAAAAAATAAATTAATTTAAAAAAAAGATTTGGGGTTGAGATTTCCTCATATGAAAATGTGATCTTTGAAACCATTGTCATGAATAGCAAATAATAAAGAAAAAATATTAAAGGACGCTTTTAGAACATAATACAAAAGTCAATTTATTTTTATAGCATACCTCCATCCACAGTATGAGAATCTTCCCCTAACATCCTTACCGCAGTTGCCAAACCTATCTGTTTGACTTTGTATTTCTTCATAGCAAGAAAATGGACCATTTGTTGAACCTGTCAGGGTGAGAAACATGTTTGGATAAGAACGTGTTTTTTCACTCTGTCACCATCACCCATCATGTCTTCTTTGCCTTTCTCAGATCCAGCCAAACTCACATTTTTTCCTAGTGATGTAAGGAAAGAGAAAGATATGAAAAGCAATGTTTGGAGATATTTCTCCACTCCTTACATTTTTATCACTCATTTCAATTGCACAAATGCAACACATTTGTTATAGAAGGTTGAAGTTATAGAAGTTTAAAGTGTTAGAGGGCATTGTAAAAGAAAGCGACCTAGAGGTGATGTGGTATGGACATCATGTACGTGCACATGAGGCTTGGTCCTTGGTTGTTGGATAACATAACTAAAGGAGATTTGATCATGAGGGCTCTGACCTAGTCAGTGGCATTATTTGACGGCATTATTTAGATTAAAAGCAAATCTGAAATCCCAGTTTAGGAATGTCAATGTACGGCTTGAATACCAAAAGATTATCTGGAGAAAATCAGAAAAATGAATCATTGGCTTGGGAAGGTAATGTGAAAGAATGTTTGGAGCTGAGAATGGCTCAAGCCTGTAATCCTAGCTGCTTGGGATGCAGAGATCAGGGGAGCATGGTTGGAGGCCAGAGTGAGCATAAAAGTTCATGGAAAAACTCCATCTCAACCAATGCATTGGAGTGGTGGTACACGTCTGTTATTCCAGCTGCTAAAGAAGTACAATGGCTGGCACAGTGGCAACTTCCTCTCATCCAAGTGACCCAGGGAAACACAAGGAGAAGGATTGTATGCCAGGTGAGCCCAGGAATACTGAAAAATCTGTCTCAAAAATAACCATGACAGCTGGGAAAAGATGACTGAAAAGCAACTGGAGACACATGGAGCCACAAGAAATAGGTAAAAGTTACCCGAGATGACAGTAAAAAGTCAGGAAATGACTATGGAAGTCTAAATGATGCAGGACAATTGATCTCTGAAAGAAAACAAACTGGGAGAGAGTATCATTGGGCAGATCTGCTCCTGCGACCATGATAAGGTGCTCTACCTGTTCCTCTTCTTTTTTCCCTTTTTCTTCTTTTCTGTGGCAAAAGCCACCCACAAAGACCACTCATCAAACATAATATTGGAATACAGAGCCTGGTATAAGTCGGCAAGCCTGTGTAAGGCCACCTGGATAAGGTGATCTGTTGATCAGCTTCTGATCAGTGTCTGTGCCCCACTGGCCAAGTTGGGGAAACACAAGCAAGGAAGTTAGTTAGGAGGTGAGCCAGTTCCAACCCAGAGATCTGTCACTCTGCCTAAGGAGTATGAGTCCCCTAAGTGAGTCAGTTAGACTCACACTGAACATCCATCCCTATAGCCAGTGTTACCTTCTGAATGCTGCTGTCAGGCAAGCCTAACACAAGATACAGATACATCTGAGTCTTGAGAAAACTTGTCACTGGTCTGACTAAAGATTCCACCTATGACCTTAACAGTTTGGGGTAGGTGTAGACATTTAGGTGAGATATTTAGGTCCCAAATCCCAAGACAAAAGGTGGCAGCCAAGAAATTGCTGGCTATAACAGACTTTGGGGAAAGCAGAGCCTGTATGTCATCCACTTTATATTCCCCAAGAAAACATTAAATTGTTGTCCTAGGTATAAAAGAAAATGCTGGAAACAGCACCACATGTGGCTGCAGTGATAGAGTACTGACCTTGAGCAAAAGAAGCTCATGGACAGCATCCAGACTCATGAGGTCAAGCCCCATAAAAAAGAAAAGAAGAGAAGAGAAGAGAAGAGGAAAAGAAAGGAAAGGAAAGGAAAGGTAAGGTAAGGTAAGGTAAGGAAAGGAAAGGAAAGGAAAGGAAAGGAAAGGAAAGGAAAGGAAAGGAAAGGAAAGGAAAGGAAAGGAAAGGAAAGGAAAGGAAAGGAAAGGAAAGGAAAGGAAAGGAAAGGTAAGGTAGAGAGAAAGAGATAGAAACTCACTTCAATTTTTTAAGACAGTTATGGGTCTAAAAGAAAATGGATAATAAAGGATATTATTTACAAATGGAAACCAAAAGAAAGCAATGGAAAGCTATATTCAATAAAAGAGAATTTAAGTTAAAAGTTATAAAACAAGACCAAAAAAATGTCATTATGTATAACAATAATGAGGTCAATACAGCAAACAGCCACTAAATCTTAGATTTCACTTGGCAGTAAAATGTTTTATTACTTGTTCAGTTTTGATGTTTACTGTTAATCTGTGCATGTTATCCATGTATTTATGATTGAGTTTTTGTACATTGCATGCTTCTAAGAATTTGGATATTTCTTTAGCATTTTCCAATTTGGTAGAGATAATTGTGAATTTTAAAAAAACCTTAGGACCTTTTGTGTTTCTGTTGTATATATTACAATGCATCCATCCCCTTACCCTAGTTTTATTTATTTGAGTTTGTGTTTTAGGTTTTTTCCTCAATCTAGCTTTGACTTAGTCTAGTTTGATAATGTCATCTTTTCAAATAAACAATTCCTATTCATTTTTCTATTATTTTTCTAGTGTCTAGTTTGATAGCATCATCTTTTCAAATAAACAATTCCTATTCAATTTTCTATTATTTTTCTGGTGTCTATTTCTGCTCTTACCTTTATTACTTCATTCTATCTGAATTTTGGGCTTCTCTTGTTATTCCTTTCCTAGCTCCTTGAAGTGTAATGTTAGGTTATTTGAGATCTTGTTTCTGAGTATGAATTTATTACTATAAGTTTCCATCTAAACACTGTTTAGTATTTCCAGTTAAGTGTAGGTGTTGGGTGCATGTTTTCCTTTGTCTCAATGTACTCCACATTTTCTCTTTTACTTTTTCTTTAATTCCATAGGTTTAGGAGCATGGTGTTTAGTTTCTGTGTATCTGTGAATTTTCAGAAATTATTGGTTTCACATCTCTCCCTAAACCTAATAATTTCTGGTTTACCAAATTCTTCTTTGCGGTTTGTAGCCCATTAATATATAGTTGTTTGATGTTGAATAGATGTATCTGTTGAACTAGATTGTATCTGCAGACTATTGACTGTGCCAATGCAGACTTTGGTTGATGCTTGCCTTAAAATAGTGTTCTAGCACAAAACTGGTGTTATTTTCATCCCAAATGGGCTGAGTAAGCCGGAAAAACACAAGAAAAATGGCAAGTCCGTGTATCTCAACTCCCACTCATCAGGGACAGAACAGATAATGAATAATCCAAAGGAGAGTTCCCAAACAGCTCTACAAACACTGCTGGCAAAATGATGAATGAAAAGATTGAAAACATACAAAAGACACTGTATGAGTGTGATAGGGAGAGAGAGGAGGCAAACAAAAGGTCAATGGAGGCAAACAAAAGGTCAATGCAGGAAAATATTGAAAACCTACAAAGGACTCTGTATGAGCATGATAGGGAGAGAGAGGAGGCAATCCAAAGATTTATACAGGAATATCATGAGCGTGAGGAAGCTACTAAAAACCTGATACAGGATTTGCATGAGCAGCTTGAGAATACTCAAAGAGAAAGGCAGGAATGGCGTGAACAGGCTGAGAACACTCAAAGAGAACTACAGGACTGGCATGAACGTGAGGAAGCTAAGCAAAGAGTAATACAGGAATTGAGAGAGTAGGATGAGGATACACAAAGATCACTAAAGGAATTCATGGAATCCATTAACAAATCACTGAAGGAAGTCAGGGAGACCACAAAGGGAATGCTGAATAGAACCCAACAGAAGGAATGGGAGTACAGGAAACCATAACCAATCAACTAAGTGATTTGAGAATAAACACTGAACACCAAATTAAGAAAGTAAAGAAGTTCATACAAGATCTAAAACAAAGCGTCAACAAAGAATTTGAAGCCATCAAAGCTGACCAATCAGAAGGAAAAGAAATAAAAAACAAAGTAGAAAGTCTTGACAGCAGGTTAGACCATGAGGAAGATCGAATCTCAGGGACTGAAGACAGCCTAGATATTATAGAGAAAGAACATACAACCATCCAAGACAAGTCCAAGAAATATGATAGATCTTTCCAACACTTGGAAGACACCATCAGAAGGCCTAATCTAAGGATAATGGTTGTACAGGAGTACATAGAGAAAGAAGTTAATGGTCTAGAAAATTTGTTTACCAGGACCCTAGCAGAGAACTTCCCAAACATACAAAAAGATAAGCCTATTCAGATACAAGAAGCTTTTAGAACTCCAAATAGACCGGACCAGAATAGGACATCCCACCGTCACATTATAATCCACACAGGACCAATTCAGACCAAGGAAAAGATCCTTAAAGCTGTCAAGGAGGAAAGATTAATCACCTACAAAGGGAAACCAATTAGAATCACCTCAGATTTCTCAGCAGAGACAATCAAAGCAAGAAGAGCCTGGAATGATGTATGCCATGCCCTAAAAACAAACAACTATCAACCAAGAATACTGTACCCAGCTAAACTCTCCTTCATAACTGAAGGCCAAATAAAAACCTTCCATAGCAAAGAAAAATTGAAACAATACATCTCCACCAAACCAGCCCTACAAAAGATTCTTAAAGATGTCCTACACATAGAAAACCAACAAGACCACAACAAAGGCCAAGAAACTGCACCCAAACTGAGAATCAAAGAACCATAGGAAGAACCCAGTTTTCATAGCCCCCAAGAAGTTGGATAACATGGCAGGAACTCCCAAATACCTCTCAGTCCTATCTCTCAACATGAATGGACTTAACTCTCCAATTAAGCAACATAGACAGTCTAGTAGGATTAAAAAGCAAGATCTTTCTATCTGCTGCCTTCAGGAGTCACATCTTGCCCATAAAAACAAACACATTTTCAATGTTAAAGGCTGGAACAAAATCTACCAAGCAAATGGCTCCCATAAACAGGTGGGAGTTGCAATCCTAATATCAGATAAAATAGACTTCAAATTAAAATTCATGAGAAGAGATAAAGAAGGTCGCTACATACTAATTAAGGGATCTCTCCTTCAGGAGGATATTACAATTCTAAATATCTATTAGCCAAACAACGGCGCACCCAAATTTATGCAAGAAACACTACTTTCCCTCAAATCCCACATTGATCCAAAGACAGTCATTGTTGGGGATTTTAACACACCACTCTCCCACTAGATAGATCAACTCGGCAAAAACTCAACAGAGAAACCGCAGATCTAAACAACTGCATAAATCAACTAGATTTAACAGACATCTACTGAATATTTCACCCAGCAGCATCAGAATACACGTTTTACTCAGCAGCACATGGAACATTTTCCAAAATAGACCATATTTTGGGCCACAAAGCAAACTTGTCCAAATTCAGAAACATTGAAGTTATACCTTTCATTCTCTCTGACCACAAGGGAATAAAATTAGAACTCAAAACCAAAAGCCACCAAAGAAAGTCCGGTAACACATGGAGGCTGAACAACACACTGCTGAATCAAGAGTGGGTCATGGAAGAGATTAGAAAGGAAATTCCAATGTTCATGCTATTCAACAAAAATGAACACACAAATTACCAGCTCCTCTGGGACACAGCAAAGGGAGTACTCAGAGACAAGTTTATAGCTCTGAGTTCCTACATCAACAAATTGGAGAGATCTCAAACCAACAATTTAATGAGACATCTGAACCTCCTGGAAAAAGAGCAGAAAGATAAACCCCAATCCAGTAGATGGAAAGAAATAATTAAAATTAAATCAGAATTAAATGAATTAGAATCCAAAAAAACTATAGAAAGAATCAACAAAACAAAGAGTTGGTTCTTTGAAAAACTTAACAAAATTGACAGACCCTTAGCAAACCTTATCAGAAAAAGGAGAGAACACACCCAAATTAATAAACTCAGAGATGAGAATGGAAACATCACCATGGAAACAACCAAGATTCAGAACATTATAAGGGAATACTTCTCAAAACTTTATGCTAATAAGTTCGACAACTTGACAGAAATGGACCTTTTCCTAGCAAATATTGACATGCCAAAACTAAACCAAGATGAGTTAAACCAGCTTAACAGGCCCATATCAAGCATTGAAATAGAAACAGCAATAAGAGACCTCCCAGCTAAGAAAAGTCCAGGACCAGATGGTTTTACAGCGGAATTTTACAAGGCCTTCAAAGCAGAGCTCACACCAATACTCCTCCAACTCTTCAATGAAACTGAAAGAGAAAGTTCACTACCGAACACATTCTATGAAGCCATCATAACCCTCATCCCAAAACCAGGCAGGGACTCATCAAAGAAAGAGAACTATAGATCCATTTCTTTGATGAACATTGATGCAAAACTTCTCAACAAAATTTTGGCCAATCGACTTCAACAATTCATCCAAAAAATCATACACCACGATCAAACAGGATTCATTTCAGGGATGCAAAGCTGGTTCAATATATGCAAATCAATTAATATAATTCATCACATCAACAAGAGCAAGGATAAAAACCACATGATTATCTCAATAGATGCAGAAAAAGCATTCGACAAGATCCAGCACCCCTTTATGATGAAGGTTTTGGAAAAATTAGAAATCCATGGAACATTCCTCAATATAATAAAGGCTGTATATGACAAACCTACAACCAGCATTATACTTAATGGTGGAAAACTAAAGCCATTTCCTCTTAACTCAGGAACAAGACAAGGATGTCCACTCTCTCCACTTCTCTTCAATCTAGTATTAGAATGCCTAGCTACAGCAATAAGACAAGGTGCAAACATAAAGGGGATACTAGGGAAAGAAGAAATAAAACTCTCCCTCTTTGCAGATGACATGATCTTGTATTTAAAGTATCCCATAGACTCCACTCCCAAATTACTCAAGCTGATTCAAAACTTTGGCAAAGTAGCAGGGTATAAAATTAACATCCCCAAATCAATGGCTTTTCTGTATGCCAACAATGAGAAAAGTGTGGCTGAAATAAGGAAAGCAACTCCATTTGTAATAGCCCCACAAAAAATAAAATACCTAGCAATTAACTTAACCAAAGAAGTGAAGGACCTCTATGATGAAAACTTTAAAAACTTGAAAAAGGAAATCAAAACAGAATTTAGAAAATGACAAAGCCTCCCATGCTCCTGGATTGGAAAGATTAACGCCGTGAAAATGGCAATACTTCCCAGGCTATCTACAGATTCAATTCGATACCTATCAAAATTCCAACCTCATTCTTCAAGGAAATAGAAGAGGCAATCCAAAAATTCATATAGAACAATAAAAGACCCCGAATAGTAAAAACGCTCCTCTATGGAAAGAACAGCGCTGGAGGAATATTTATACCAAATTTCAAACTCTACTATAAAGCCATAGTAATCAAAACAGCTTGGTACTGGCAAAAGAACAGAACTCAGGACCAATGGAATAGAATTGAAAACCCAGAAATGAACCTACAGACCAATAGCCATCTAATCTTCGATAAGGGAGCTAAAAAAATAGAATGGAAGAAAGACAGCCTCTTCAGTAAATGGTGCTGGCAAAATTGGTTAATCACTTGTAGAAAACTAAAGCTAGATCCTTATATATCACCCTGCACCAGAATCAACTCCAAATGGATCAAAGACCTCGGAGTCAAAGCAGATACTCTGAAACCATTGCAAGATGGAATAGGAGAAACCCTAGGTCTCCTTGGCACAGGTCGAAATTTTCTTAATAGAGACCCAGAAACACAACAAATCAAAGAAAGGTTGGAAAAATGGGATTGCATGAAATTGCAAAGCTTCTGCATGGCAAAAGACATAGCTAGCAAGATCAATAGAAAGCCCATGGATTGGGAGAAGATCTTCACTAGCCATACAAGGGACAAGGCTCTCATATCTAAAATATACTTGGAACTCAAAAAACTAAATCCCCCAACAACTAATCCTTAAAGAAACAACTGCCCAATAAATAAGTGGGCTAAAGACTTAAAGAGAAACTTCTCTGAAGAAGAAAGAAGGATGGCCAATAGACACATGAAGAAATGCTCAACCTTCCTAGCTATAAAAGAAATTCAAATGAAAACAACATTAAGATACTACCTTATCCCAGTTAGAATGGCAAAAATCAAGAACTCCAATAACAACAGATGCTGGAGGGGATGTGGTCAGAACGGAACCTTACTTCATTGTTGGTGGGAGTGTAAACTTGTTCAACCACTTTGGAAAGTAGTATGGAGGTTCTTCAAAAGACTCCACATAGAATGTCGGGCGCTGGTGGCTCACACCTGTAATCCTAGCTATTCAGGAGGCTGAGATCTGAGGATTGCGGTTCAAAGCCAACCCGGGCAGGACAGACCGTGAGACTCCTATCTCCAATAAACCACCAGAAAACCGGAAGTGGCGCTGTAGCTCAAGTGGTAGAGCGCTTGCCTTGAGCTGAAGAGCTGAGGGACAGCGCCCAGGCCAAGAGTTCAAGCCCCACGACCGACAAAAAAAAAAAAGACTCCACATAGAGCTCCCTATGACCCAGCAAATCCACATTTGGGCATTTACCCAAATGTTTACAAACAAGACCACACTAATGCTACCAGCACGATTATGTTTATAGCAGCATTATTTACTATAGCTAAGATATGGAACCAACCCAGATGCCCCTCAGTAGATGAATGGATCAAGAAAATGTGGTATGTATACACAATGGAATTCTATGCCTCCATCAGAAAGAATGACATTGCCCCATTTGTTAGGAAATGGAAAGACTTGGAAAAAATTATATTAAGTGAAGTAAGCTAAGCCCAAAGAAACATAGGTCCTATGGTTTCCCTTATTTCCAATAGTTAGTATATGTATGAGTCAAGCAGAAAAGGTCAGATTAAGGTGATGTTAGGAAAATGAACCCTAAGATATGTATTCAAATGTTTTTTTCTTTCATACATTTGTTTCTAATGCATTTATAAGATTATTTCTTAGCTGCTTTGTATGTCCCTCCCCCACAGTATAACACCTGCTTTCACTGTATTTGATGTCGGTATAATTTGTGGAGGAGAAGGGGAAAAACAAGTCATTTAAGGATACAGGTGGACCCATTGCAACAATGAGAACTACAAGTTGTCATGTCGAAAACGAACTTTACAACTTTGTGGGGGGGGGGGAGGATTCGGGGTGGCGGGGGGAGGCTGGGAAGGGATGTGAAGGGTAAACCAAGGAGGAAGCTGCAATGCTTGATAAGAAATGTACTCATTATCTTGCCCATGTAATTGTAACCCCTCTGTGCAGTATGTTCACAATAAAAATAATTAATTAATTAATTTAAAAAAAGACTCCACATAGAGCTCCCTATGACCCATCAATCCCACTTTTGGGCATTTACCCAAATGTTAACAAACATGACCATACTAAAGCTACCAGCATGACTATGTTTATTGCAGCATTATTTACTATAGCTAAGATCTGGAACCAACCCAGATGCCCCTCAGTAGATGAATGGATCAAGAAAATGTGGTATATATACACAATGGAATTCTATGCCTCCAACAGAAAGAATGACATTGCCCCATTTGTTAGAAAATGGAAAGGCTTGGAAAAAATTATATTAAGTGAAGTAAGCCAGGCCCAAAGAAACATAGATCCCATGGTTTCCCTTATTTGCAATATCTAGTATATGTCTGAGTCAAGCAGAAAAGGTCAGATTAAGGTGATGTTAGGAAAATGAACCCTAAGATATGTATTCAAATGTTTTTTTTTCTTTCATGCGATTGTTTCTAACACATTATTCAAATGGTTTTTTTTCTTTCATGCGATTGTTTCTAACACATTTATAAGATTATTTCTTTGTTGCTTTGTATGTCCCTTCCCCACAGTACAACTTCTGCTTTCACTGTATTTGATGTCGGTATAATTTGTGGAGGGGAAGTGGAAAAACAAATTGTGTAAATAGGGATACAGGTGGACCCATTGCAACAATGAGATGTACAAGTCGTTATGTCGAAAACGAACTTTACAACTTTGGTGGGGGGGGGGAGTTGCGGGGAAGATTGGGGGGGGAGGATGGGAAGGGATGGGAAGGGGAAACAAAGGAGGAGGCTACAATGCTTGATAAGAAATGTACTCATTATCTTGCCCATGTAATTGTAACCCTCTGTGCAGTATTTTCACAATAAAGAAAATAAAATGAAATGAAAATATGATAAAGCTGATTTATAGATGGGTGGATGTAGATGGATAGATTGATGGATAAATAGACAGACAGACAGATATATACACAGTGAAATAGTCTTCAGCCTTAGTAAAGAAGAAAATTCTACCATTTGTGACATAATGTATGAATCTGGAAAATATCCAAGTCTGGAGACATAAAACCTATATGTAGAATCTAACATTCAAAAAGTAGAATAGTGATTTTTGGAGATTGGAGAAGCAAGGTGGGGGAAATGGAAGATGCTCGTCAAGATGTTCAAACTAGCAGTTTTCAAATTGAACAAGTTCAGAAGATCTGAACTACAACAGTGATTGTAGTAGATAATAATACATAGAAAACTTGAAGTTTCCTGACAGGATAGCTCTTGACATTTTTAACTTCATTTTTAATGTTTTTATTGTAAAGACACTGTACAGAGGGGTTACAGTTACATGTGTAAGGTACTAAATACATTTCCTATCAAGCATTGTTACCCCCTCCTTTGTTTTTCCTCTACCATCCCTTCCCTCCACACCTCCCCAACTCCTCTTTCCCCTCCCATGTTGTAAAGTTCATTTTCAACACAGTGTCTTATACATCTTATTGTTATATTTGGTCAACCTGTATCCTTGTTTCAACATTTCGTTATTTCCCTTCCCCTCCTCAAACTAGAAAAATGTATATACAAGATGTAGGGCACCTGAATCAAACACAGTGAAAACAGGGGTTATACCAGGGGGGAAGAACATACAAAAGAAACAGAAAAATTACATAGAATATTAAAAACAACAACAAAGAAAAAACCCCTTGTATCCATATCTTGGGGTTCATTTCACTTAGCATCATCTTATATGGTCATATGTACATAGATTTTGACCTTTTCTGCTTGTTAAAACATTTTTTTAAAAACCAGGCACCAGTGGCTCACACCTGTTATCCTAACTACTCAGGAGGCTGAGATTTGAGGATCATGGTTTGAAGCTAGCCCTGGCAAGAAAGTCTGTGAGAGTCTTATCTCCAATTAACCACAGACAACAACAAAAAGCAAACTGAAAGTAGAGCTGTGGCTCAAGAGGTAGAGCACCATCCTTGAGCAAATAAAGTTAGAGGAGAGTGCCCAGGCACCAAGTTCAAGTCCCAGTACTGGCACATACACAAACAAAAAAATATTTAAGAGAAATGGCAACTGTAAAAAAAAGATGTGTATATTAATTAGATTGTGATAAATATCTCATAATGTAACAGAACATCAAGCCCTACTCCTAAAAGCAGATAATTTCTCTCAATTTTACTTCAATAAAGAGGAGAGAAAATAATGTAGGTAATAAACAATATACATAATCATGTAACGGTTGCTCTTGTTCTGGTAATATTCATAGTATACTGATGCTCAACCATTTATATATAACAAAAAAAAATTTCTAAAAAATTTACCTGTTCCAAAAATGTTCTCACATCGTTGATCAAGATCATGGCAAATTCCATCATGACAAAAATACTTATCATCATTGCACATGTTCCCATTGAGTACATATATATCAGGTGGACAGAACGCTGAGCTTCCATTACACTTCTCAGGTAGGTCGCAATCAGGATGCTTGACAGGTCTACACTCAGTAGCCTTTGGTGAAAACTAATGGGAATTAAAATACAGAAAAACAGAGCATTGCATTTAACAGGGTTGTATTTATCAATGTTTATTTCACAATTGTGGTTATGTGTAGTTTTGATTCAAGCTGGTGGTAGTGCTCATGCCTTGGGTCCCATCTCTGTATGTGGGAGCACACAGATGGGGGACCAAGATCTGAAGCAAGCCTGGGGAAAAATTGAGACTGTATTTGAAAAACAACTAAAGCAAAAGAGAACTGCTTTAGTTGTCACAGACTGCCTCCCTAAGAAGCAGAAAGGCCTGCATTCAAACCCCAGTACTGCGCTGACACAAAAAGTGTAGACTTGACATAAGTACAAGAAAAAGCATAACAAAAATCAGATACGATAGAAGCCAAGTTCTGTATTTTAAGCACAAAGGAGGAAAGATCCATTTTAGCTTTGAAAAAAATATTCCCTTAGGGAGAAAATATCTTAATCAAGTCAATTCCGAAACTCAAACTATCCTTTCTATGTATGGGATACCTCCCAGTTCTGTGACGGACGATATGCAGCATAAATACCTTATGGAAAGAGAGCGAGGAGCAGAGCCAAGACTACAGAAGCAATGTAACTATGAAGCTGCTTGAAAAAGGGGCCCAACTTTGCTTTCCTGGATTATCTTAGAGCTAATTATGAGTTCTTTCCTATGCAGCATACTTTTGTCTGTGTGCTAGTCCTGGGGCCTGAACTCAGGGCCTGGATGCTGTCCCTGAGCTTTTTCTTCTCAAGACTAGCACTCTACCAATGGAGCCACAGCTCCACTTCCTGCTTTTTAGTAGTAAATTGAGGAATCTTGTGGCCTTTCCTGCCTGGGCCGGCTCTTTACCACAATCCTCAGATCTCAGCTTCCTGAGTAGCTAGGTAGTAGTTGAGCCACTGATGGCCAGCATGTGCAACATCCTTAAATGATCATTTACATCAGAATTCTCAATCGATTGTTTCCAGTTGACATTAAAAATATTACAGAGGTCAGAATATAAGTGGGTGACAAGATTCTAAAAAAAGTAAATGCAAAATTATGTCAATTGGGACCAATGGTAGGCAGCTCAGCAGAGAGGTATTCATCCAAGAAAAATCTCTTTTCACACAGACTGGGAGAGATGGATAATGGAAAGAAGGAACTATATTCAGTCTCTTCACCATAGAAGTGAAAATGTGATGTCACAGTAAAAGTGCCTTTGAAAAATAAGCCCATAATTTAATTCTTTGCTACCTGTACTATTTGGAAAACATTATCTTTTCTTTATACATGTCTTTCAATGGTTTCTATGTGGTTATTTATCACAACTATTAATTTTTGTTCATGAAAATATAAATATTAAGACACAGTGAAAGGTTACCCCTTTTAAGAAAGACATTTTGCATTGAGGAACTCTATAGTTGACTCTCAACAAAGGCTTCAAGAGAGTAACACAGTGGTACAGGCCTGTAATCCCAGCATTTAGGAGGCTGAAGCAGTAGGATCTGAAATTCAAGACCAGCCTACATGATAACCCTGGCATTTGACAGGCTCCAACAACTAATAGAAGTATACAAAATGAGAAATCTGATTTATTACTTTTTTATTTCAAGTCACTTTTATGCTGGGCACAATTTTTTATGTAATCCTAGCTACTGGAGAAGCTGAGAGGTACAAAGATCTAGGTACAAGGCCAATCTGGGCAAAAATTTCTAGAGACCACCTCTCAACCAATAACCAGTTGGCCACAGTGGTACCTACCTGCTATCTCAGGTACAGCAGGGAGTATAAATAGGAGCATCGAAACCTGGGTCTGTCTAGGCAAAAAGTGAGCTTTTATTTCAAAAATAATCAGAGCAAAAAGGGATAGATATGTGATGCAAGTGGTAGAGTACCTGTCAAGCAAGCATAAGGCCTTGAGTTCAAACCTCAGTAGCTATGTACAACTCTCCCCTCCCCACAAACAGAAACAGATACTCAAGAGGTAAAGACAAGAGAATGAAAAATTCAAGACTAGTCAAGACAAAAAAAAAAAAAAAGAGTGAGCTGGGAAGGTGGCTCAGTGGTAGAGCGCTTGCCTTGCATGGGTTCGATTCCTCAGCACCAAATAAGCAGGGGGAAAAAAAGCCAGAAGTGACACTGTGGCTTAAGTGGTACAGTGCTAGCCTTGAACTGAAGAGCTGAGGGACGGCACCCAGGCCCAGAGTTCAGGCCCCATGACTGGACCAAAATATAAAAAATAAAAATATTTTGTCTCAAAACAAAATAAAATTAAAAAAAAAAAACTATGGTCTGGGAAGTTGGCTCAGTGGTAGAGCACTTGCCTTGCATGCCTGAGACCGTGGGTTCGATTCCTCAGCACCACATAAGCAAAAAGAAAAAAGCCGGAAGTGGCGCTGTGGCTCAAGTGGTAGAGTGCTAGCCTTGAGCTGAAGAGCTGAGGGACAGCGTCCAGGCCCAGAGTTCAGGCACCATGACCGGACCCCCCCCAAAAAAAATAAACTAAAGTGGTAGGGGCATGGCTCCAAGTCCTAGAGCACTTGTCTAGAATTCACAAGGCTCTGAGTTCAATCCATAGTGGCAAAAAAGTACAAAACAAAGAAGTCACTTGCTGTGACAAAAAGCTGTTGTGGGGAGTGCTCTCATGTATTCCACCCTTGATGCAGCTGAAGTCTTACTTTACAATGTACACAGCAGGGCTGTCTGGGATTCAAGCTGTCACAATCTGAAGTTGGTTTCAGCACACATGCTGCAGGATTACAGCAGCTAGTAGGTCCACATTGCTGTCAATCAATGGAAGACACAAGAGAAAACATTTGAGGCAACAGAAAAGATACAGAAGCAGGGCTTAATTCTTCACTTCTGAGGAAGTCTGTGAACATTACCACTCAGGAAAGATTTAAGCATCTCTAAACACTTAAAATGCTAACATGAGGTTCTCTGTAAAGGTTATTAACAGGAACTGATATTCCATTTATTTTGTTATCCATCTACAAAACTGGTTGTGTGAAGTTTCTTTTCCCAGAATTCACATCATAGGTAAAGCTGAACTATGATTGTGTTGTTGTTGTATTGCCTAGCCTTTATTATTTTTTAAATCATCCTTAAAGAGTTGTAACAAAGGGGTTTCAATTCAATATGTCAAGTTTGTGAGTACAGTGCACCTTGATTCATGTGACCCTTTTCATCATTCTCCCCCATCTCTTCTAACAAATTATGATTTACTAGAAATAAAAACAAATTAAGTTCTAAATCACCAGCTTTCCATCCAGGGGAGGTCTCTTCCCAAACATGCTGTGATGGTATCAGTGACTTAGAAAAACAAAGATGGCTTCTGAAGTCCTTTTAAATAAGCCTAGGCGTTAAACAGTGAGACCCCTGATGGAAGAGCTCTAAACTTGCACACAGAATGATTTCACCACCTTAAAGATAAACCGCAGAAAAACAAGTGAACTTGAGGAAACAATAGGAAGAATATTCAAGGAAAAGTAAAAAAGATAATAAAATGAGAAAAATTAGAATCCCTGTTAAATGTGGGACAATATCAAGCCTTTTGTGTATGTGTGTGTGTGTGATTGGAATTCAAAAATTTGAGGAGGAAGATAAAGAAATCTTTTCCCAAATGTGGTATAAACTAGAGTCCTACATACCCAGGAGATTCATCTTACTTCAACCCCATCAAGTTCTGATAGAACCATACGTATGTTCCCAGCTGCTAAAAGCCAAAGATAAAAAATATATCCTGAAAGCAGCTAAATACAAACTTCTTCGTGCATAAGAAGATAGTAGGAATAATTAGTAGTAAATTCTAGTGAGAAATAAAATACCATGAAGACTATAAATTGTCAAGAATCAAAAGAAAAATACTGTGAGTATATAACTCTACCACAAATAAATGACAATATTAAATGATAATATTTTCAAACAATTATACCTCTTGTCAAGTAATCTGGATTACCAAAAGTTTTTCCAAGTGAGTAAAGTTTCTACCTGATTCCAGGTAGAAACAAATCTTACAAAAGAAGGAAGGAAGGAAGGAAGGAAGGAAGGAAGGAAGGAAGGAAGGAAGGAAGGAAGGAAGGAAGGAAGGAAGGAAGGAAGGAAGGAAGGAAGGCAGGCAGGCAGGAAGGGAGGGAGGGAGGAAGGGAGGGAGGGAGAGAAGAGAGGGAAGGAGGGAAGGAGGGAGAGAAGAGAGGGAAGGAGGGAAGGAGGGAGAGAAGAGAGGGAAGGAGAGAAGGAAGGAAGGAAGGAAGGAAGGAAGGAAGGAAGGAAGGAAGGAAGGAAAAGAAGGGATGGAGGGAAGAAAGAAAGAAAGAAAGAAAGAAAGAAAGAAAGAAAGAAAGAAAGAAAGAAAGAAAGAAAGAAAGAAAGAAAGAAAGAAAAGAATTCTTAAAATAAAATTGTGGGTAACAAGAATTGAGGGGCTGGCGGCATTGCTCAGTTGGTAGAGTACTAGCCAATAAGCAAAAATGTTAAGTAACAACTTTGAGTTCCAGTCACACACACACACACACACACACACACACACACACACACACACACTTCTCAAAATTCCCTTAAAATAAAATTGGTTCTAAACACTGAGCAAAGACTCATGCCTGTAATCCCAGTTACTCAGGAGGCTGAGATTTGAGGATTATGGTTTGAAGCCAGTCAGGTCAAAAAATAAAAATAAAAAGCTCGTGGCATTCCTATCTCCAATTAGTAAAAAAGCTGGAAGTAGAGCCGTGGCCCAATTGGTGGAATACTAGTCTTGAGCACAAAAGCTCAAGGAGAGTGTCCAGTCACTGAGTTCACAGTCCATGACCAGCACACACACACACACACACACACACACACACACACACACACACACACACACACACACACACACACAAATTGTTTTAAACAAAACTAATAGTAACATACTACAAGATTCATAACACTATGGAAGTGAAGTAATACTTGATCAAATTGCAATAAAAATGAAGGAAGGAAGGAAGGAAGAAGCAAGCAAGGAAGGAAGGAAGGAAGGAAGGAAGGAAAGAAGGTTAATATCTCTTCATTTCCAGTGAATACCACAACATAGTCATTAGAAAACTTTGGGAAAACACCAAAAAGAAATCAAAGGGTCAACTAATAATACAATTAGGGTTATGTGGCAAAATACCAAAATATAATCATTCAATCAAAGAGAAAACAGGAAGAGAAGAAAGCACAGGTTGACAAATAGACCAAAACATATACATGGTAGATATAAAAGGACAACTAGAACAAGTATATGTGGTATATATACACCCAATGGAATTCTCCTCTTTCATCAGAAAGAATGATATTGTACCATTCCTAAGGAAATTGAAAGACTTGGAAAAGATCATATTAAGCAAAGTAAGTCAGACACAAAGAAACATAGGTTGCATGGTTTCCCATATTTGTGGTAACTAGAATAAGTAAACTAGAATAAATAAACACACTGGGTAGTAAAAAAAAAATACACTGAGAGATGATAAATTATACAGATCTAGGCATTCATACAGATCTAGATTGAATGAAGATATTCTTAAGGAGCAGATTATAAAGGCTCAATGGCTATGTGCATATGATCATATAAAATAATATTTATCCAAATGAACTCCAAGAAATGAAACAAGAGGGATTTTGTTGTTGTTGCTCTGCTATTTTGTTCTTCCTTTTGTCTTGTTTGTTGGTTTGTCTCTGGAAGGCTAAGAGAGACACAGAAATGGGAACAGGGGTGAATAAACACAGCAGTGGTACTTATTAGACACTATGTGGAAAATGAACTGTACAACTTGTGGGTAGAGATGAGAAGAGAAAACTGGGAGATAGTAAGGGAAGGGGTTACATAGTTCAAAAAGAAAGGTACTCTTTACCTGACTTATGTAACTGTTACATTTATATATTTTTATATTTATATATATTTATATATATTTAATATTTATATATTTTAAATAACCATAATTAACCCTTAATTAATTAACCATTAATCAGCCATAATTATCACATTAATAAAAATGGATCAAACACAAATTAATGCAGATTATGAATTTATATTATTTATAAAATAAGATCTAATTATACATTTTGTACAAAAAATCTATGATAATCATAAACATAACAACCTATTAAAAGCAAGGATACAAAAAGACATAGGACACCAACATGCACTGTGACAAGGCTGGAGTAATTACATCAATGTCAAGAAAGGTACTATCTGGAGCAGGAATATTTGCCAGGATCAAGAGAGACATTTTAGGATAGGTCAATTCATCAAGGAGATAGAAACATCCTAATAATATATGAACCAGTCATGGCACTTGAAGAAAACCTACTGCAAAACAAAGGCAGGTTGAAGACAGACATAGAAAGCTTATGATTATAATAGAAAGTTTCAAATCTCCTTCTCAGTAAGAAATAAAAAAACTGAAGTGCTATAGATTATCTGAACAATATTAACAATCAACTAGTCTTGATTAACACATAAAATTCTGTATGAAAAAGTTCCAGACTCACTATACTTTCACATTTATATGATCCAATCACTAAAATCAGATGTAAGCTGAATTAGCACAGAATGCCATTTCTAAAAAGAAATACTAATGTTAAAAACAAAAAAATAGATAGCTGATACATTCTCGAATATTCAGAATAAACACCTAGTACTTCAATGAGAAAAATCAGAAAAAAATGTTTGAATGAACACAAACACAACAAAATGTATATGCTGCAGATCCAACAGTATTAAGAGAAACACACCACACAAGGATAAAAAGAGAACATGAATTAGTGGTTTAAGTTGCCATCTTTAAATAAATTACAAAAAAAGAAGCAAACAAATGTAAATAAAAATCACTAAGTTAAGATCAGACACTAATTGAAGAGAAAAAACAACAGAATATCAGTGTCTTTATGAGCTGGCTCTTTTAAATGAGAATTAAAGAAACTAAGTCTGGATAGAGATACTAAGAAGACCTACTATCAAGAACAAATGGAAGAATCACCGTTGGTCCTACAGCAAGTTTATGGAAAAGAAAAATCTAGAATCAATAACTTTATGCCAGTAAATTTAGCAAAAAAATACTGAACATTTTTCTCAAACATAAAGAAACAAAATGAAATAGTAATATAGCATTTGGATTTGTAGGACTGTACCCACAAAAGAAAACCCAGCCGATAAGGCTAAGGATCAACCTGAACCTGCCATACACAGGGCAGATCTGAAGTATATTTCCAACTTAACTAATAAGAATTAAGCACAATAAATTTACCCCAAGATAAGAATTCAAATGTTTTTTTTTCTTTCTTGCAATTGTTTCTAACATATTTATAAGATGATTTCTTTGTTGTATTTCCCTCCCCCATAGTATATCCCCTGTTTTCACTGTATTTAATGTTGGTATCCTTTTATACTTTGTGGAGGGGAAGGGAAAAACAAATTGTTTAAATAGGGATACAGGTGCAACAATAAGATGTACAAGACGTTATGTCGAAAACGAACTTCACTACTTTGGTGTGTGTGTGGGCGGAGGGGAGATGGGAAGGGATGGGAAGGGGAAACAAAGGAGGAGGCAACAATGCTTGATAAGAAATATACTCATTACCTTGTCCATGTAATTGTAACCCCTCTGTACAGTATTTTCACAATAATAAATAAATAAATAAAAGTAATGAAAACAGGGGAAAAAAAGAATTAAGCATAAGTGCAGCCACCAATCAGTTCTACTTAACTTTAGTGGACACTTGTATTAAATTAAAAAGAGAACATAAAGCTAAGTACCAGTAGCTCACACCTGTTATTCTAGCTACTTAGGAGGCTGAGAGCTAAGGATCACTGTTCAAAGCTAGCTTGGCAGGAAAGCCTATGAGATTCAGATCTCCAATAAACCACAAAAGAACACGAAAAAAAAAAAGCCAGAAAATGAGCTGTTGCTTAAGTGGTAAAGTGCTAGCTTTCAGCACAAAAAACTCAGGGGCAACACCTAAAACATCAGTTCAAGCCTCAGGACTGGCCAAAAAAAAAAAAAAAAGCTTGTGTCAACTGTACCAAAGTTGGAGCAGGAATACAGGGAAACTGAGACAATTTGAGGCCTGACTATTAGGCAAAGGTACACCTAGACAGTCCTCTACATCCATGTCAGCAACACCTGGTGATATCATGTAGTGTTGGTAAGATGGAAGGTGAGTCCCACAGAGGTAGAGCTGAGTTTAGCGCCAGTCTCTCCCTGAGACGTACCAATAATCTTCACTGGTCTCCAGACAAGAGCTTCAGGTTCTTTACTATAACTGGAGCAACCAGAATCCGAATTGCTTTCAAGAGCATACTCTGTAAAAATGCCTACACTTGCTACAGATCAGTTCCATAGTAGAGATAGACACAAAAGGGGTGTACTATTCAACAGGTACCAGAGTCTCCCTGGCCCTTATAAATCTTACAGACATGGAGTATCTCCAATCCTACTGTGGCCTGTCTGATCTGGGCTCTAACTGGTGAACTATAACCAGAGCAGCTACAGGGAAGAGAGGCAGGGGAAGGTGGCAGGCTACAGATACCCTCCATTTAACTCTATGAATAAGAAAAATTGGGGTAACAATTCAGATCATATTCTGAAGACAAAGCAAGAGAAAGGAAACAGCAGAAATCACAAAGACAAGCAAGACAGCAGAGAACCATAAAGAAATAGAAAGCCCTCAGAGGAATGTAGTGGGGCAGGGGTAGAATTTATCATTCTTAAACTTAACTTCTTGAAGCAAGGAAAGCCAAAAACACAAAGTCAAGGTAAGCAAGATGGCCCTGGTGACAGACTAGTAATTCAATCCAAAGAATAAGCCCATACTTCCTACAAGCCCTTAACACCTGTAGGTGAATTTAGTTTGACAGTGACTGAAGATAGCCTGAAGACAGGTTGTCTCTGAAGATAACCTGCCATGAAGGAGCAATCCCTTTATCTCAGAGAGCTATGGCAAGGTGCCATCTTGGGAAATCTAAGGAAATGAATGCAAGGAACAATTATGGCTAAGGGTCACCTGACACTCCAGCCATAAGAAGTAGAGATAAACAGGGTCTGATGTGGAACTGCTGAGAAGTTTCAACATTCAAGGAGCTAAGGCAGTGAAAGGTACTATTGTTGTTGACTTCACTATCACTGATGAGAAGAGAGTCTAATTGCCTAAGGAGCATTGTAAAAACAGCGCCAAGCCTGTGGCTGGCAGAGTGCACAGCCTCTGGACGCTGTCCCTTGCTAGGTGTGTTTGCTGCCAGGACCCAGTGCTCTAATGCAGGCCTCATGACCTCAAAGGAAGACTGGGACCAGTGAATCACATAATTTCCCCAGTCTACAACTGCTTTCAGAGTGAGGAACTCCTTGATATAAAATGGCCTAATAAATAAATATAAATAAATAAATCAAATCAAAATGTTGGAGATGGAAAGCTCAGTAAGTCTAATTTAAAAAAAAAACCTGCCAAAAGCTTCAATGATTCACCGGGTACAGACGAAGATAAAATATCAGAGTTCAAAGAGAAGGAAA
The DNA here is from genome assembly GCF_024711535.1 of Dipodomys merriami. Lineage (NCBI taxonomy): Eukaryota > Metazoa > Chordata > Mammalia > Rodentia > Heteromyidae > Dipodomys > Dipodomys merriami. Next base: position 4,395,939 of record NW_027202493.1, read on the forward strand.
ATTAATTTGAACATTCAGATAAAGACAAAGGAGAGACCAAAGGAACTGAGAAGACCTCCAAGATTTCTGGATTACTATTAAAGTAAACCTAAGAATCGTGAGCATGAAGAGGTACAAGCTAAAGGAACAGAACACACAACCAACAAAGAAAAAAAAAAAGAAAAATTTCCCAACTACTGAGAGACAGTCATCTAGATATAGGATACAGACCACCAAACAAAAGACCAGAAAAAATATCTCCATGTCATATTATAAAGATAAAAGATGACATATATTGGCTACAGGAAGAATATTGAAAGTTACAAGAGACAAGCATCAAGGTATATATAAAAGTAAACCCATTCTGCCTGAATTCATGTATCACATACTATATGCAGAACAGTAGTAAGTGCTTCTAGTCTGTTAGAAAGGCAAAAGTACCTGCTTGTGGCACTTAACAAATTTAAGCTTGTTGGTGTATTTCTAAGAACTAAGCAATTAACCTTTGCTGTCATTGTAACTTGAAATATAATAAATGACCCAATAGTTGCCATAGTCACTTAAATTTACTTTCTTTCCCATTATCTATAACAGTTTTATGAAAGTTTCAAATACATGGCTTCTTTTCATTGGGTTGTTTGTGAAGGACTTGCCTCTCCCCTATTGTCCCATTCTTTCTATGAACTTGATCACATATGAGTCTATACCAGATGAGTTCAGTGCTTCTAGAAAGCGAGGTATGCAAAAGCAATGTAAAAAGAGGGATTGCATTGGAGGGCTGGGAAACAATGATGAAAGGTGTAACATCAATCATATGTATTGTACTTATAAACTGGTTTGTTGAATAGTAACCCCTTTGTACAATGACTTAAAGATAATAAATATATATTTTTAAAGGCAAAAACAGTAAACCCACAGACTAACAGTAGACTTCTCAACAGAAACTATAAAAAGCAAGGAAGGAGGGGATGGAGTATTTTAAACCCTAAAAGAAAAAAAATTGCCAACCTAGATTATCTACCAAAGTTATATTTAAAAAGAAAATCTTCCATGATAAACATGTACATAAAAGGAATTCATTACATAAAACATCATGGCAGAACAAAACTACAGGAATCTCACATGCACAAAAAGATCAACACAACTACAGAATTAGTAGAAAAATAAATCTCACCAGGTAAGTAAATAAGCAAATGAGGATTAGGAAAGAATGAAACACTACAAAAACAACAAAATCATAGGAAATTTCCATGCCTTTCAACAATGACTCTTTTTCAAGTTTTTTTTTTAATCTTTAAGTAGTTGTACAAAGAAGTTGCCATTCTACAAAACAGTATATGAGTACAAAGTGTCTGACAACATTGTCACCCATCTCTTAACCCATCCCTTCTCTCATATTTTTCTTTAATTGAGATTAGGAGTTTACATAAATTTCATATCTTTCACAGTATTGTGGAATAGTAATACGTAGAGTCATAAACACATTTTAACTTTCACAAGGCAAATTCCAATAATGACTCCTAATGGCCTCAGTTCTCTAATCGAAAGAAACAGACTCAACCAGGTATATGGCTCATGCCTGTAATCCCAGTTTCTTGTAAAGGAAAACAGGAAGACCACAATTTGAGGCCAAGAGAGACAAAAAGTTAGTGAGACCCTCACATTCTCAACAAACTAACTGGTGGGTCACTTCTGTAATCTCATCTATGAGGAGATGAAGATAGGAGAAACATAGTCCAAGGTTAGTCTGGGAAAAATGAGTGAGACACTACTTGAAAAATAACTAAAGCAAAAAGGGATAGAGCCCAAATAGTGGCTGTTTGTCTAGCAAGCACGGAACTCTGAGTTCAAACACTAGTATTGGTTCTGTATATCTAGAAGCACAAAAGCTAATACTGAAGGGAAATAAAGAGTAGGAATCACAATACCTGACCTCAAACCATATAACAAAACCATAGTGAAAAGAACCATATTGTACTGGCACACAAACAAGACTTAGAGACCAATGCAATGGAATTCAGAACTCAGAAGTAAGTCCACAAAATTACAGCTATCTGATTCTTGCCATGGGGCCAAGCATAGACACTGGAGAAAGTACAATCTCTTCAATACATGGTGCTGGGAAAACTGGGCATCCACATATACAAAATTAGACACTTGTCTCTTACCCTGTACAAAAACCAATTCAAAATGGATTAAAGATCTTAATATATGACCTGAAAACTCAAATATATTTGAACAGACAACTATTTTTTTAATTGAATGGTTGGTTATGCCTCAGGAAATTAGAGCCATAATTAACAACTGAAATCACATCAAATTAAAAGATTTCTTTACATCAGAGAGGCAATTATCAGAAAGATAAGACAGCTCACAGAGTAAGAGAAAAAACTTTCTAGCTATTCATCTAACAGTCAATTAAAATCCAAACTATACAGAGTTCAGGAAAAAGTAAACATCAAAATAATAAATAACCCTACTAATAAACTAGCAAATTTAATAGTTTCCTAAGAAGGGGTATTAATGACCAATAAACATAGGAAAAAAACATTCAACAGTCTCAGACAAGAAGAAAAGGTACCACACTAGGCACCAGTTTCTCATGCCTGTAATCCTAGCAACTCTGGAAGCTGAGATCTGAGGATCATTGTTCAAATGCCAGCCCAAGCAGCAAAGTCCATGAGACTCTTATCTCCACGGTTAACCATAGAAAAGCTGCAAATAGAGCTGTGGTTCAAGGTAAAGTGCTATAGCCTTGAGCACAAAAGCTTGAAGACAGCACCTAGGCCATGAATTCAAGCCCTAGGAATGGCACCAGAAAAAATAAAGGAAGGCAGGAAGGCAGGAAGGCAGGAAGGCAGGAGGAGAGGGAGGAAAGGAGGGAGGAAGGGAGATAAAGAAGGAAATAAATGTGCCAAAAATACATTGGAGAAGACAGACTTTTCAACAATGCTAGAAAACACTGAATATCCAATGTAGAAGAGTAAAAGTACAAAAATCAATTCACAATCAATCATAGACTTCTATATATGACTAGAAACTTTGAAACAAACACAAGAAAACATAAGGGAAATGTGAATATATAGGCAACAACTTTCTAAATAAGATTCCAGTAGCTTAGGAACCAAGAGCAAGAATTGACAAATAATGTTATATTAATTTAAAAAGAACTTTTGGAGGAAAAAAAAACCACACTTTTGAGAGTTGGAGATTTAGCTCAATGGAAGAGCACTTGCCTGGCAAGGTCTGAGTTCAGTCCTCAGCTCTGCAAAAAAAAAAAACACCTTTTGTTCAACAAAGAAAACAATTATCAGATTGATGAGGAAACTAGCAATATGGAAGAAAATCTTTGCAAGCCATTCATCAGATAGAGATTAATATTCAGAATATATAAAGAGCTAAAAAAATGAAATCCCAAAACAATGATTCAATTAATAAATGGGCAAGTGAATTAAACAATTCTCAAAAGAAATAACAAATGGCTGATAAATACATGAAGTGTTTAATATGCTTAGCCATAAAAGAAATGCAAATCAAACTGGTATTGAGATTCTATCTCACTCTAGTCAGAATGGCTCTCATCAAGACATAAACTACAACCAACAGTGATGAGGGTGTGAGAGAAAAAGATCCCTTAGACACTGAGGGTGGGAAAGTTAATTAGTGCAGCCACTATGGAATTCAGTATAGAGGTTGCTCAAAAAAACAAAAACAGAATTCCTGGATGATTCTACTATACCACTCCTTAGTATACACTCAAAAGAATGTAAGTCCACACACAATAGTGCTTCTCTCAGCACTATTAATAAACAGCCAAGCTACAGAATCCAACTGGGTGCCCATCTACACATGAATGGATAAGGAAAATGTAGTAGATGTATAGTATGGAGTATTATTCAATGGTTAAAAAAAAAACAAAGAACAAAATCATACTGTAACCAAGAAAATGAATGGAACTGGGCTGATCGATGTAAGCAAACTAAGCCAGATTCAAAAAGATAAATTCATTCTCCCATATATAGAATAGGTACCTAAAAATTCAAAACGAAACAAAAAGGACATGAAGGTAAAAAGGGTCTGCTTTGTGGGAGAGCCAGTAGGCGAGGGAGGGGAAGGAGCACATGCTAGCAGGAGAATATGATCAAAGTACAGTACATGTGTGTGAGAGTACAGAATAATGAAATCCACTAACATTGTAGACATACGTGATTTTTCTTTTACAAAGAAATATCATTATGAGAAAAAATGCATATTGTATTACTCTATTTAAGTGATTTTGTAGGTTATAGAAACTGACAGAATCAGAAGTTTCATGTAGAGGAGTAGAAATGAAAAAGACTAGAGAGAGGTGATGATGTAAAAAAATCTATAACTTTATCATACCAATAAATTATCAGTACATGTCAAATTCATAAATTGTACACTTAAAAAGGGTGTACTTTGCTGCCTTCTTTAGAGTTCATTTCATTGTGCTACTAACAGATTAATCATCAAATGATATTTGTAATAAATCCAAGGTTAAGCAAAGATTTAGAAATACCATCTATTTAGCCTGAATTCATAAGCCGATTCTAGATGCTTTTTTACTCAACATCAATAAAATTGGCTGGACATCTTAAACTTATTCAAAGTTTAAACTATAAAACCTAGACAGGATTTTCTCTTCTGTGCACTTCAACCTGTTTCAGTTAGTATTCTATGTTACATTTGGCTATATTGTGCATCTCTAACATTCATGCAAAAGAGATAAACTAATACAGGAAATCTGTTTTAATTTTTTTCCTAATTATCAGACTTACTTCTGCAGTACCACAGTCACAAATTTCATTTCCCTCCACTTTGCCATTGCCACAGACTGCTGTGTTTCTCACTTGCAATTGTGGCTTATTCTGAAGACATTTGGAACCCATATTTGAAATAAAAGCTTGAAAGTCACGCAGACTGCAATTGCTGAAAGTCTTCAGAACACTGGACTGTCTAAAAATAAATCCATATAATGTCATTGGTGTCATACTTCTAGAAACATGGTTGTATACTGAATAATAATTTCAAACTGTTGAGCTTAGTACATAACAATGAATGCTCCCTAGAAGTGCTCATAATCATTTTTGAGTGGGCCATGTAATTTAATTCAATGGAATATATGACCTTAATAAAACAAAATTCAGTACACACCAATAGTAAAATGTAACCTAAATGTCCTCTACAATACAGTGAGGACAATTAAATACTTATGCATTTTCTATGCTAAACTGTAGGACTTACACAAAACACCTTGTCAAAGCATACTTATGAACAATTGGCCAAATGCACAATGAGCAGTAACTGATGTTTTTAAGGTATGTCATAAAGAAAAAAATGTATATGTATATGAAATACATGAAATATATCTATATGTAAGTATATGAATATATAAATATATTTACCTATCAAAGTGAATAATACATATGGTACATATAATATATATAACATATATACTTGCATGTGTGTATGTGCTTCTATAATATGATTATGATAATAATTTAATATAAATATGTATATATATGTGTATAGATTTTAGGTTGTTCTATTTTTATTACATAAGAGTTTTTAATGATATGATGATACTTGAGAGTAGCTTTAAAATAGTTTTTTTTTTCCAAGTCGTTTAAATAAGGATACAGGTGGACCCATTGCAACAATGAGAAGTACAAGTTGTCATGTCGAAAACAAACTTTACAACGTTGGTGGGGGGGTGGGGGGAGGATTGGGTAGGGGGTGGGGGTGAGGCTTGGAAGGGATGGGAAGGGGAAACAAAGGAGGAGGCTACAATGCTTGATAAGAAATGTACTCATTATCTTGCCCATGTAATTGTAACCCCTCTGTACAGTTTTTTCACAATAAAAAATTTAAAAAAGTTTTTTTTCCAAAACATAACTCCTTAGCTTCACTGTTTAATTTATTAATTTTTATTTTTTATTTTTTGCCTTCCCTGGGGCTTATACTCTGGGCCTGAGCATTGTCCTTGGGTTCTTTTTGCTCAAGGCTAGCACACTATCACTGGAGCCACAGAGCCACTTCTAGCTTTTTCTGTGATTAATGGAGATAAGAGTCTTACAGACTTTCCTGCCTAGGCTGGCTTTGAATCAGGATCCTCAGATCACAGCCTCCTGAATAGCTGGGATTACAGGTCTGAGCCACTGGCATCCAATTTACTCTTTTAATAGTTCTTCAGTAATGAATGAGTTCTACCTATCATAGTTTCATAAATAGAAAACCTGCAAGGCCCTAATGACACTTAGGGTAACTCTTGTCTGGTGCACTTTTGGGAACATCAGTGAAATTTACCAGTGACAATCCATCACATATATACAGAGTTTGGAAAAAAATGTTCTTACTTTCTCATTTTACTTTTACATAGCCTTCTGAAATAAGAAAGTAGATACAATTATTCCCCATTTAAATATGAGAAATGTAAATATAATCAACATTGAATGATTTGATCAAAGTCATGCAAATATTGTGTATTGTATATTTTAAATTGTATACTTGAAATCAAACTAACCTAAAATCTAAAAGTCCTGTCCAAAAAAAATCCCACTTGTTAGGACTTGCTAACATTTTTAAAGCTCTTTATTGATCTTGGCTTAACTACATTTAAAGTAGAATAAATATGACCAGTAAATAAACAGTGTTTTAAAACTTACACAGCCTTTGGACTCATCACACACACAGCTTCTGAGCAGTGGCATTTCTGTGGGTCATCGTATGATATTCCCAGATTGATCCCCAGCATCTGGGTGACAGTGACTGAAAACGCCTCCAAAGTCATATCCCTGGAATACTATAACAACAAAGACATTGCAAAGGAAAACTATTTCATTAAGTAGTGGCTCAAAATCATGTTTTCATTCTAAATCATTTTTTCTTTTGTATCAAATATTGAGGAAAGTGAGCTATGGTTCCTTGGACAGGTGAGAAGCTGATATCCTTATGAAATTTTATTGAGAGAGCATTTTAAGTCCATAAGCTATAAGCACCTATAAAGAGTTCAGATAGCTAACGTTAACTATACAAGCTATACATTTTTCATGAAGACAAAAGTTATTATTAAGTACTTGTACAAAGGGGTTACAATTTCATAAGTCATGTTATGAGCATAGTGCACCTTAGTCAATTTCACCCTTCCCATTGATCTTTCCCATTTTCCCCCACTCATCCCTCCCTACACACAAGTTACACAGTTCATTTTTACAAAGCACACATTGATCTGCTTTTACTTACCCTTCTTTCCTCCATTCCTGTGTCCCCTTTATGCCCCCCAAAAAAACCATGTTTCTACTTTCTGGTATTTGTTTTTAGTAATTTAGTTGCTCAGATGAGTTCCACAAATGAGAGAAAACATGTGCATTTGTCTCTGTGAGCCTGGTTTATTTTGCTTAGCATGATTTGTTCTAGGTTCATCCATTTCCCTATAAATGACATAATATTCTTTCTAATGCATAAGTAACATTCTATTGTGTATACATAGCACATTTTCTTGATCCAGTCTTCCATTGTAGGGTATCTGAGTTGTTTCCATAACTTGGCTATTGTGAATAGTACAGCAATGAACATGGATGTGTAAGTGTGTTTACCCTGACTTGTAATGTTCTGGATAGATTCCCAAGAGTGGTATGGCTGGATCTTAGGGAAGTGGTATGTTTACTTTTTGGAGAAATTTCCAAACCACCATCCAGAGTAATTGTACTAATTTACATTCCCACCAAAAGTGTAATAGGAGTCCTTTCCCCACACACACACATCCTTGCAGCACTTGTGGCTTGAATTCTGATTGTTGGCCAATTACTTAGATAAGATGGAATCTCAAAATAAAAGTAGATTGGGGAGCATGGCTCAAGAGATAGTCTCATACTCAAGGTTCTGGGTTCAATCCACAGTACAGTACTGCAAACAAAGTAAGTATGTGTCATCCATGTTCATTGCAGCATTATTCACATTAGCCACATTGTGGAAACAGCCCAGATGTCCTACAATAGATAAATGGATCCAAAAAATGTGATATAATACACACACACACACACACACACACACACACACACACACACACACACACAATGGAATTTTACACCATTAGAAAGGATAACACTCGGAGCTGGGAAGGTGGCTTAGTAGTAGAGTGCTTGCTTTGCATGCATGAGGCCCTGGGTTTGATTTCTCAGCACCACATAAGCAAAAAGAAAAAAGCCGGAAGTGGTGCTGTGGCTCAAGTGGTAGAGCGCTAGCCTTGAGCTGAAGAGCTGAGGACAGTGCCCAGGATCAGAGTTCAAGCACAACTGGACCCTCCCCCAAGAAAGAAAAAGAAAGAAAGAAAGAAAGAAAGAAAGAAAGAAAGAAAGAAAGAAAGAAAGAAAGAAAGAAAGAAAGAAAGAAAGAAAGAAAGAAAGAAAGAAAGAAAGAAAGAAGGAAGGAAGGAAGGAAGGAAGGAAGGAAGGAAGGAAAGAAAGGAGGAAAGAAAGAAGGAAAGAAAGAAAAAAGAAAGAAAGAAAGAAAGAAGGAAAGAAAGGAAAAAAGAAAGAAAGAAAGAAAGAAAGAAAGAAAGAAAGAAAGAAAGAAAGAAAGAAAGAAAGAAAGAAAGAAAGAAAGAAAGAAAAGGAAGGAAGGAAGGAAGAAAGAAAGAAAGAAAGAAAGAAAGAAAGAAAGAAAGAAAGAAAGGATAACACTATGTCATTTGCAGGGAAATGGATGGACCTAGAATAAATCATGTTAAGTAAGATAAGTCAAGCTCAAGAGATACAAAATATGCATGTTTTCTCTCATATTTGGAAGCTAGATCTAAAATAGGATATATGACAAATTATATAAGACTCTAGGTATTCATACCAAATGAGACTAGAGGAGGATATTCTTAGGGGAGGAACAGAAAGGAACAATGCCTATGTGCCACTGATGTATAAAACAGTATTTATCAAAATGAACCCTAGGAAATGGAAACAAAAGGATTTTTCTTTATTATTAGTTTTATTTTCTTTCCTTTTTGTCTTGTTTGTTCATTATCTGCCTTTGCGAGCATAAGTGGGAAAGACATGGAAATGGAGGGACAAAGGGTGAACAAAGACTGCAGTAGTACTCAGTTGACATGCTGTTGAAAATGAACTATACAACTTGTGGGTGGGAACAGAAGGGAAAAACTGGGAGAGTGAAGGAAGGAGGGACATTGTCCAAAATGAAATGTACCCATTACCTGACTTTTGAAACTGTAACTTCTCTGTACATCACCTTTGAAATAACAATAAAAAATGAATGAAAATGTGAGTTTGTGTGTGAGAGTGAGAGTAACAGAGAGAAAAAAGGAGAAAAAGAAGAAAATAGCCATCATTCAAAATGATGGTGGTTATCTCTACTCAGGTTACATGAATAACAAAAATCGCTGTGTAGTTTTTTAAAATTTATTACTTAAACTTATTTTTAAAGTATATTAGTAGGATAAGAAAATAACTCAAAGAGGTACTTAATTTTACCATAGATTTTTATACATAACACACCTGTAAATATGACAAATGATTAAAGTGCACATAGAAACTTCTTTTAAATACTCTGAGAAATCCGAAATTTTTAAGGAATTTGTAACACAATTTTTGCTTCTTTGTATTTTGAAGCTATTTCATCCATAATAATATTTCTCCAACTTTATTTCTATAAGCAAAAATCTAATTGGATTATAAAAATTTCCTTATAGATAATTTGTCATAATTTCCCTTATTTTACATATTGAGGAAAGCATCATTCTATTTGTGAGACTATTATTTCCAATTTAGTTTCCAAAAACAGTTAGTTGCAACAAGGTACTTGTTCTAAAATAGTCTTCCTTCTACATACTTCAAATTTTTAGTAATAATGAAAAGCCAAATTGAAATTTCTAAATGCAAACTGTAGAAAATACATGGTATCAAGTTGCATCATTTTAAATATATTAATTTTTTAAAGAATAAATTATTGCTTACCTGTGCAATTCCTACAGAATAATGAGAAACACACATCTTTCCAGGAAAAGTTGCCCCCACATAGTTTGGATGATCCTTGTAACTAAACAAATAAATATAAAATAAATACATACAATTGCAATTAACTTTACCAAAAAGCTTAAATATGAACACTCCTGTTGATATATCTATATCATAAAAAAATCCTAGTTTGAAGCAAAATGAGTTATTGTCCCTAAATGTCCTTAACTGTTTCAAAGTAGAAGTTATTCTACTTTCTTAACTAAATTTGGTGAAATTCTTTTTTTGTGTGAAAATACTAAAATTCTTGATTTTTAAACATATCCAACCACTTCTGGTAGCTCTTCTCATATTTGGCTGTGGTCCCTTTAGTCAAACATTTTGATCAAAATCATTTTCTTGAAATAACAATGACAAGAAGTCATTGGATGGACAAAGAAGAGCTCCTCTCTGTTGGGCATGGTGATCCTAGTTACTTGGTAGATAGAGTTTAGGGAATCAAATTCCAAGATTATCAAGGATAAAAAAAAAGTTGAGATTTCATCTCAACCAATGGCTGGGGAAATGACCAGCTGTTCTCCTGGATAACAGACTTGTTATCCCAGCTCCAGAGACCCCCCTCCCCCCGCCCCAGTCCTCTCCAGTGACCCAGAGATGCACAAATAGGAAGAATCACAGTCCAGGCTAGTCTGGGCATGAAGGAAGACTGGACCTCAAAAATAAGCCAGCCCAAAATGGACTTGTGTCGTGTCTCAAGTGGTACAGTGCTACCTAGCAAGCACAAGTCCTTGAGTGCAATCTCTAATATTGTCAAATAAACAAATAACTAGTTATTCTTACAGAGAGAAGTAAAACAGTTTCTCATAGGGATGATTTCATTACTTCACAGCTTTGTGAAGTAGTCACAAAATAAAGACACTGGTGTTCAAAACAAGCTGCTTGAAATTGATGTCTTCAAATGAATCTCAAATAGTAATGCATGTGCTGATGTCAGCGGGATGGTTCACTAGAGGTACCTAGTTCACTTTGCTCAACAAAAAGGCCCGAAACCAAGAAAAAAAAGCTGCAGCCATTCTGGAAGAGTGCTTGGGTAGCATGCTGGAGCAGGACAAGGATGTCAAGGATACTGTAGAGCACACACACACACACACACACACACACACACATACACACACACACACACACACACACACACACACACACACACACACACACACACACACACACACACACACACACACACACACACACCAGCCTTGCAGAAGACAAAGAGTCGTGACAGGTCTGTTTTTTACCATCTGTCCAGTCAAGATAAATCCTGAGTCAAGATGGCCTTTGGGAAGCTAGCAGAGGATCTGCACACCAGCACTGCCTCAGAGGAAAAGCCTACCCACACTGTACCCTTCACCACTGATGGCGTCTGGAAACTCCAACTCACCTGGGGTACTGTGAAGGGGGTCGGGAGAGGGCAAGATGGCCTGGCTTGCAAGCACTTTGGGGACTGTATCCACCCACAGTGAGCCCTGGGATGCAGCCTGCCCTGCTTCTGCAGCTCCCAAGTAGCAGCACAGTGCCCATGTGCATTCTCCTCCTGCCAAGGACCTGAGAGGCCACCTGGCAAACCTGTCCCCTCTTCCTAAGACCCCAGGAAGCTAGGCAGCCGGCTCTAGGCATGTGCCCTACTGAAGTCCCTACAAATACATCTGCATCCGTCTAGATTCTAGGCCTCACACTGGAAGGCCCCACACCTCTGCTACAAAGCCTACTGAGAAGGCTTCACTCTGGCCAGCCATCAGAGATGGCCAGGACAGCTATACCTTGCCTGTAAATGCCTCCCAGAGTGGCCTCATCTGCATGTGATTCCCCCACTAGAATTTGGTGGACATCTGTCCCAGTGTAACAAATCTGCACTCCAACTGGCAAGAGTAATCACACAATCCTTGATGGTGATCATTGAAGAAGCTGCACTAGTGGCCAAGGTTGATTATAGCTGAAGAAGATAAACAGTGCAGTCCTGAGCACTTCGGGGCCCCAACTGTGAGGACCCAAACAACAGGACACAGCCAGAACAAAGTTCCACTGTGAAGGCCACTACACACAACTGGTACAGGCACATCTGACAGATGTGCAAATAGAAATGCAAGAACAGAAGAAGCATTTTCAAGCAAGGTAATCTGATACCTCCAAGAAGACACAATAACTCTCCAGAAATAAACTCTAAGGAAAGAGATATTGATAAAGTCCTTGAAAAAGCAATCAGTGTTGATGGCTTATGGTTATAGCTAGCTATTTAAGAGGCTGAGATCTGGAGGACTGAGGTTCAAAGCCAGGCAGAAAAATCTGTGAGATTCTATAATAACCAAAATAACCAGTAAATAGCACCATTGGAAGTATGGCTCAAGTGGGAGAGCTCCACCCATGAGCAGGCAAGCAAGTGTAGTGAGCAGAAAGCACTGAATTCAAGCCCTGGTACCAGCAATCAATCAATCAATGGGACAGGTAAAGGAGGGAGGTGAAGGAGTGAAGACAAAGATAAGGGAAAAAGGAAGAAGTAAAAAACAAAAGAGAATTTTAAAACAACCAACAAACGTGTCAGTTCATATTTAAGGGAATCTCCATCATACCAACCACAGCTTTCCCAGCAAAAACTAATCAGGGCAGGAAAGAATGAGATGATATATTCAAAGTATTGGAAGAAGGACTTGAAAGCTCAAGTGGTAAAGGGCCATCCATGAGTAAGAGCCAAGTGAGAGTTGGAGACCCTGAGTTCAATCGCCAGTACTAGCACAAAATAATCAAAAAATACAATAAAATACTCAACTGCCAACCAACAAAGCTGTCTTTCAGAAATGAAAGACTTTCCAAAACAAACCAAAACTAAGGCCATTCTCCACCACCAGACAAAAATGTTTATGAGAGTCCTACACTAGATGTGAATGAAAGGATGGTAGCTGCCATCCTGTAAGCATATGGAGCATAGAATTTCAGCAAAGGAGATGTGAAAAGGAGAAAAGAATTAAAACTTCAGCCAGGTGCTGGAGACTTGTGCTTGTAATCTTAGTTAGGCAGGAAGCTGAGATCTGAGGATATAAATTCAAAAATAGCCCAAGCTGTAACCCCCCCCAAAAAGTCAGGAGTATAGCTGTGGCTCAAGTGGTACAGCACCATCCTTGAGTGAAAAGTGGAAAAAACTAAGGAAGAAGGTGAGGTTCTGTGTTCAAGTCCTAGTACCAACACAAAAATAAAGAAAAATTAAATTTCATCTGTGCAGAAATTCATCAAACTGTACAAAGTAAGCCAAGAAGATGAACAAGGAGAAGGAAGAGGAGGAGGAGCTCTAAACCCAACCAAAGGAAAAAAAAATAACAAAATAGCTGGTATATGTCTTTAATTACCAATATAATATTCAATGTAATGACTAAATTCCTCAAATACATATACTGGTTAAATGGATTTTTGTGAAGACATAGTAATAAGCCTACAAAAATTCATATTCGCAGCAAAACACAACAAAAAGTAAAAGATGGCAGAAGACATCCCCAAATGGAATCAAATCAAGGTGAATTTCTTTTGAAGGTTAAATAATATTCCATCATATATACATAGCATGTTTTACTCACTTAGTTTATAAGGGACACAGCTCATTCTACTCTTTGGCTATTTTGAATACGGCTGCAATACTGGTATTCATGTGTCCCTACAATATGTGTACTGATACTTTGTCCTTTGAAAATATACCTGAAACTTGCTGGACCATACAATAGTTTTATTTTTAATTGTTTGAAGAATCTCCATTCTGGTTTTCATCATGACAAGTATTTTTCTCTATATCCTCACTTATCTTTCCAGTTTTTGATAGAGAACTTTCTACCTGCATTCGAGTGAATTATGACTTTGGTTTATATTTCTCTGATGATTAGTGATACACAACCAATTTTCCTACACCTATCAGTCATTGCATGCCTTCTTTTGAGAAAGGTTTGTTCAGGATTTTGTTCCACTTTTAAATTCTTCAGTGTTGCTTGTTTGCTGTCAAAGTGTTTGGGTTTCGTACATATTTTACCTATTAACCTATTTTCAAGAGCATAATTTGCAAATACTTTTTTTTGTTTCTTTTTTTGTCGGTTGTGGGTCCTGAACCCTGGGCCTGGGTGCTGTCCCTCAGCTCTTCAGCTCAAAGCTAGCACACTACCACTTAAGCCAAGCACCACTTCCAGCTTTTTCTGTTCATGTGGTGCTGAGGAATTCAACCCAGGGCCTCATGCATGCAAAGCAAGCACTACTACCACTGACCCACCTTTCCAGCCCTGCAAATACTTTTCGTGTCATATAAGATAGCTGTTCACTTCATCCTGTTGAAATATATTTTTTAGTCTTTTCAAAAGATAAGAAACTTGATTAAGTCAAACTTAATGATTTCTTCTAATTTTATGAGTATTTTTCATGTTGAACCTAAGAAAAATTCATTGCCTACAGCGCAGTTACAAAGATTCCTTTCCATTGTTTCCCTTAGATATTTCATAGTTTACATTAGTTACTGTATTACTACTTCCCATTACCACAGTAATGGAGGTTTGTGTTTTTTCAGAGTAATAATCAGTTATTTAGTACCAACTACTGAAAAGAGTATCTTTTTTTCTATTGATCTTACAGATGTGAATCTAGTTCTGGTCAGTCCTCTTCCCAATATCACACTGTCTTAATTGCTACAGCTTAAATCAAGTAAATATGCACCCTCCAAATGGATTGTGAAAATTGTTATTATATGTGTTAGCCTTTTCACGTATATTTTATAATCAGCTTCTTAATCTCTATAAAATATATTGTTAAGCTATTAATTGGAATTCCAAAGGATACACTTATCTTAATAATGCAAGGCAAGCACTCTACACTTAGCCACCTTCCCAGCCCCTTATCTTAATAATACTAAGGCTTTCAATCCAAGAATCTGTGTGTGTGTGTGTGTGTGAGAGAGGAGAGAGAGAGAGAGAGAGAGAGAGAGAGAGAGAGAGAGAGAGAGAGAGAGAGAGAGAGAGAGAGAGAGAGAGAGAGATGGGGCTTGAACTCTGGGCCTGAAAGCTGTCCCTCAGCTCTTCAGCTCAAGGCTGGTGCTCTACTACTTGAGCTACTGTGCCACTTCCTGTTTTCTGAGTGGTTTGTGGGAGATAAGAATCTCATGGACTTTCCTGCCTGGGCTGGCTTTGAACCACAATCCTCAGATCTCAGCTTCGTGAGGAGCTGGGATTACAGGTGTGAACCATCAGCACCCGACGACAAATCTCTGTTTATCTCAATCTTTTTCCATCAATATCTCATTGTTGTTGTTGTTTTATGGGTCCTGGGCTTGAACTCAGGGTGTGGGCACTGCCCCTGAGCTTTTATGCTCAAGGCTGTCAATCTAACACTTGAGCCCACAGCTCCACTTCCACCTTTTTGGTGGTTAATTGCAGATTAGCGTCTCAGGACTTTTTTGCCAGTCCAGCTTTGAACTATGATCCTCATCTCTCAGACTCTGGAGTAGCTATGATTACAGGCATGAACCACCAGCACCTGGAAATATTTTATAGTTTTAAGCGTATCAGTCTTTCACATACTGTTTTGGCTTTATATTTTGGTTCTTTTGTGCTACTGAAAATAATTCTTTTTAAATTGTCTTTTAATATTTTCTTATTATAACATAAAAACCAATGGTTTTTTATTGTATTTGAAATAGGTAAACTTGCTTGTTAGTTCTGGTAGAAATTTTTAGTAGACAGCATTTTCTAGATAGACAATAACATGAATAAGCAAAGTACTTTCTTCTTTCGTTCCTAGTCCTCATTGATTTTATTTCCTTGACTTACTGAACAGGCTAAAACATGTAGCATGATTCTGAACAGAAATGGTAAATACAAATGTTCTTGTCTTGATCCTAACTTTACAGTGCCAGTATTCAACTTTTCTCATTACCTACTTTAGAAGAACAGCATTAGAATCTGTCAAAGGCTTTCTCTGATTATCATATAATTTGTGCTGTATTAATTGATACTTGACTATTAATCATACATCCCTAAATTAAACCAGTCAAGATAGAATGTGTTGTCTGATTTGCTAATACCTTATTTACTATCCTACATCTATAATTGGGAAGGTAATGGGTCCCTGGTTTTCTTCTAACATCTAGCTTCAATACTAAGGTATCATAAGTTTCATTAGGAAGTGGTTCCTCCTTTTCAGTTTTCAGGAAGAGTTTATATAGGCACGATATTATTGTTTCCTCAACTGCTCAGCAAGAGCTACATGGGCCTGAAATACTACTGTTATGAATGTTTTTATATGCTTTTTTCCACTAGATAGATGTCTTGTGAATTTCTTCTTTAATAGGAACAGTGTGTGTGTGTGTGTGTGTGTGTGTGTGTGTGTGTATGTGTGTGTGTGTGTGTGTGTGTGTGTTTCAAGCAAATATCTACTGCAGCTAAGTAGCCAAATATATTGTCATAAGCTTGTTCATAAAAGGAAAGCTGGGCACCACATTTTTAATACAACCTACTTAGGCTGACATCTAAGCATCTTGGTTTGAAGCTAGCCCAGGCAAAAAGTACACGAGACTACTCTCCAATTAACCAACCACAACAAAGACCAGAAGTGGAAGTGTAACTCAAGTGGTAGAGCTCAAGGCACTAAGTTCTACCACAGTACCAATACACACACACTCAAAAAGATTGTCTTATGTCTATAGAATTTCTTAGTCCTGATATTAAGGAGTTGCACATTATCTCTTGCTTCCTGATCAGTCTGGCTAAAGGTTTAATTTGACAACAAGTAATCAGCTTTCGTTATACTGATTTTTCTCTGTCATTTTTCTGATCTCTATTGCATCAAGTTTGGTTCTGATTTTCATTATTTCCTTTTACTCACATTAGATACATTTGCTGCTCTTTTTCAAAGTTTTATATGGAAGAGGTGAGGTCATGAGCATAAGATGTTTTTTCTTCTCTGACATTGGCAGTTGCTACTGGAAAATTCTCTACAATCAATGCTTGTTCTGCATCTTACAATTTTAATACACTGTGCCTTCATTATTGTTCGGCTCAAAATGCTTGCTAATTTTTCTTCTTTTGTATTCTCTGATCCACAAGTAATTTTAAAACATACTTTTTTCATTCTATTGAGTATTTACTAAGACTTGTTTTATAGTCCAACATATGCATTGTCTTTTTTAAATTTATTTTTGTAAAAATGCTCTACAGAGGGGTTACAGTTACATGAGTAAGGTAATGAGTACATTTCTTGTCCAACATTGTTACCTCCTCCTTTTTTTCCTACTATCCCTTCTCTCCCCCACTGTTCCCACTCCTCCCTCTCCAGAAGTTGTAAAGCTCATTTCCAACATAGTGTCTTATGAGTATCATTGTTGCAATGGGTCATCCTGTGTCCTTGTTTCAGCATTTTGTTATTCCCCTTCCCCTCCCCAAATTAAATAAACGTATATACAAAATGCAACATACTAAAATCAAATACAGTGACAACAGGGGATATACAATAGGAGGAAGAATATACAAAGGGAAACAAAAAAGTCACATTGCACATTAAAAACAACAACAACACAGAAAAACCTCTTGTGTCCATCTCTTGAGGTTCATTGCACTTAGCATCATCTTATATGGTCATATGTGCGTAGCTTTTGAGCAGAAAACTGCTCATCTGATAAAACATATACTAGTTATTGCAAATAAGAGAAACCATGGGATCTATGTTTCTTTGGGTCTGGCTTACTTAATACGATTTTTTCCAAGTCTTTCCATTTCCTTACAAATGGGGCTGTGCCATTCTTTCTGATGGAAGCATAGAATTCTAGTGTGTGTGTGTGTGTGTGTGTGTGTGTGTGTGTGTGTAATATATATACCAGATACCAGATTTTCTTGATCCATTCATCTACTGTGGGGCATCTGGGTTGGTTCCATATCTTAGCAAGGGTGAATAATGCTGTGATAAACATAGTTGTACTGGTAGCTTTAGTATGGCCTTGTTTATGATTGCTTGGGTAAATGACCAAAAGTGGGATTGCTGTCCAAAAGGGGAGCTCTATGTGTAGTCTTTTAAGGAACCTCCATACTGTTTTCCAACGTGGTTGAACAAGTTTACACTTCCACCAACAAGGCAGTAGGGTTTCCTTCTGACCACATCCCCTCCAGCATCTGTTGTTATTAGATTTCTTGATTATAGCTATAGCCATTCTAACTTGGGTGAGGTAGAATCTCAATGTTGTTTGGATTTGCATTTTTTCTATATACATGAAGCTTGAACTTAAATGTTAAGTTAGTTGATAGTCATATTCAAGTCTATGCTGATAATATCTTTAGGGGAAAAGATGGTGAATTATCCATTAAGTTATTGCTTTTGTCCATTTCTCCTCTGATTGTATAACTTTATTTTTTAAGTTATTATTTATTTCTCTTCCTGTCTCAATTTCTATTGCGTTGTTCAGAAATTTTCCAAACAAAGTAATACTACAAAGATGGTAATAAAATTTGCTAGAAGTATAAAAAGTCATTATTAGTCCCATAAAATTTTGTAATATTATACCCTTGATGAATTGATTATACCAAGGATAATGGTAAATACCATTGTCCTTTACTATTATCCTTGGTAAAAAAAATTTTTTCTAAAGTATCCATGAGTTATAACAATAAAGCTACTCTGACTTCCCTTCTATTCATAATATGACACTTTTTTCATTATTTTACTATCCTTCAAACTAGGTTTTATACAGATACAATATAGCAAAACCTTGTTTTTTTCATTTGATATTACAATTTCTTCTGTTCTGACCATAAACAATGTGACTGTGACATACTAGGCTTCAATCCAGCATCTTGCAAACTTTTAGTTATGCATTGCACCTGTTAGCTCTAATTTCTTCCATTCTTTTGGATTGAATGTATTATCAGGATTATATCTTCTTTGTTGGCCACCTGTACTTTTTTATGGAGGAGGGGTGGGTCAGTTGTGGGCTTGAACTCAGGGCCTGGGCATTACCCCTGAGCTCTTTTGCTCAAGGCTAGTGCTCTACCACTTGCAGTTTTTGAGTGGTTAATTAGAATTAAGAATCTCACGAGGATTTTTCTGTCAAGCTGTCTTCAAATCTCCATCCTCAAATCTCCTGAGTGGCCAAAAATTACAGGCATGAGTCACCATTACCTGGCTTCACCAGCATCTTCTTTGTTATGGCAAGTTTTGAATTTTCACAATTCACCCTTTGACATAAAAACTTCTAATATGTTTTCCATGTAAACCTTTCAACAGCACATTTCCCTTTCACCTCTCAGCCTTTGTACTGTTAGCATCATATGTTTTCTGTTTTTATAAACCCTAAATTACATTGTAATTTTTTTTGCCTTACGAAGTAAGTTGGTTTTGAAAATGATATTAAATAACAAAATCTGCTGCATAGTTCTCCACATATTTACCATTTCTGGTGTTCATCCCTTCTTGGTTCATTTAGTTCTGCCTAAGGGCCAAAATCTGCTGCATAGTTCTCCACATATTTACCAGTTCTGGTGTTCATCCCTTCTTGGTACATTTAGTTCTGCCTAAGGGACCTCTGTAGTAATTCTTGCATGTCAAGTCAACTTCTGGTGAAGTTTTTGTTTCATTTATAAAATAGTCTATATTTCCATGGTTTTCTAAAAAAAATTGTTCTCAGTGAATGAATATGCTATGTTGACTTTTGTAGTAAGATAATTATTGGTTCTCTGGCTTACCTTGTCTCAGGTAAAAATTCTGCTGTCATTAGCTCTATTCCACTGTACATTGTTTTTCTCCATCTCTAGCTGCTTTTAATTTGTTTTTGTTATCATGTGTCAATTTGGGATGGCTTTTGTTTTTGTTATCACGTGTCAATTTGGGATGGCCTTAGTATACTTCTCCTTGTGTCTCTTGTGCTGGGGACTTGGAAAGTGTCTTGAAACTTGTATTACATATGGAAATTCTGGAGCTATACTTGTATATACATCTGTCCAGTCATCATGTCTCTCTCCTGCCTTTGAGCCCTTCAACTTTATAAACATAAATTCCCATGACATTGTTCTACAGTATACTGATAGGGGTTTTTTTAGCCCTTTTATCTCTGCTACTTATTTTAGGTAATTTTTGTTCCTATGTCTTTATGATCCATAATATTATTTTTTGCCTAAAATGCTGTTAATCCTACCTGGTATATTTTCAATGAATATACTGTGGTTTTGTCATAGAAGTATGCTTTGGATCTTTTTTTATCCCAAATATATCTCCTAACATACATTTTTCCTCATTCTTGATCATATGGAATAGAGTTATAATACTGCATAGATGTTGCTGTCCAATTCTATCATCTGAGAGATTTCTAGGTTAATGTATATTTGATTTTTCTCCTCATTACAGGTAGAACTTTTTTCTTATTTACATACCTAGTAAGTTCTCAGTAGATAAGAGATTGTAAGGAATAATATTAAGATATATTATATTCATAAACTGCTTTGTCAAATAGCAAGTCCTTTGTAATGCAAATAGCAGCTATTTAAATATAATAAAAAATTTTAAAAGATTGTGAATTATATTAAGGAGGCACCATAAATTCTTGTGTTGGCTTAAATATCTTTGGCCTTGTTCAAGAACTCAGTTAAATGATTTGAACACATTTTGAGACCTTAACTTCTGTTAAATGTTGTTACACAAGCTTAGAGCATCCTTGGTTTACAAATAATTTTCCCCATCAGTGTAGCAAACTTTCTTCAAGTATTCTGTCTATACTTTTTTTCTCTTTATGAGGTAAGGTAACAAATTCCTGATCCTGTGTGAAAACCAGACACTCTTCTGCTGAGTCTTTTTTAATATTCTTTCCTCAAGTTTCATATAGTAAGACCATATGGGCTTGGGAGATGGACCTCCAGTAGAGAAAATTTGTAAAGGCCTTATTTTGCCTCACATATCCAAGATCTGAAATTGATGATACTGGAAACCTGGAAACATCATCAGGTAGGGGGCACACAAATCCGAAGGGAATGCACATTCTTTAGCCAGAAAGTCAGAAAAATGGTAGCAAAAGACAAAAAGGAAATCAGCTCATCATTCCCCTACTCCAGAAAAATACCGAAGAAATATCTATTATCCCTCCCCCACACACCCCACACACACAGAGAAACACAATCCTAGGGATGCCAGTAAAGTTCAGTAAATCTTCACTGTGTTATACTGAGATATTCCAAGCAGACTCCCTTGCCAGGAAAATATGTCCAAAGCCTTACTTGACATGTCCTTTTTCCAGTTCCATTGAGACTACCTGAAGATGTGGGTTTCCAGTTCCTCTGGCTGGAATGTACTAAGGGGTCACTCACACTATAGGCACAAGAAGCCTAATAGAGTATCAGGACTCCCCAGCAGTAGCAAGGCCATTTCAGGTGGAGCCAGAGGGGGGTATGGAGGAGGCCTTGCATCCTACCCGCCACAGTAGGTAGAAGGATATTCATGACGGACTGCAGAACAGGAAGTCCCACTCCCCACTGACAGTTTTCAACAGAGACAATATGGGAAATAACTGCAGACTACTAACAAATGTAGAGTTGGGGGCACCATCTAGTGATGAATAGCAGCTATGACTACAAACTCAGAAAAGCAGCAAAAGGATTTGTTCTGGCACAGGAGCAAACTAATCCAGATTATAAAGCCTGCAATTGAGATGTTACTAAATGCACATTATCATTTACTAACTTTCAGAGAATTGTGACTTCAGCTAATGGACAATTCAAGGTACCAGAAACTAACATAAAAAAAAAACCGTATATGTGAACTTTCAAGTAACTTAAAAGGATGCCTTAAGGGAACTCAACAAACCTGAAGAAACAGGAATAAAACAGCCAAGTACTCTATCAGAGAAACTTAACAGAGATATTGAAGTAATTGGAATAAAAACAGATAAACAAGGGAGAGGGTAACAATGTCAGGAAATGTACTCACTACCTTCTGTATGTAACTGTAACCCCTCTGTACATCACTTTAACAATAAAATTAAATTAAAAGACAGAAATCTGCAAGTTTCAAATTAAAATAAGTCAAATCAAAAACACAATAGATTGTTACTGATTATAGGTCAAGCAGGAAAAGCAATCAATAAGCACAAAGGTGGTCTAGTTTTAAATACATACAGATCAAAGAAAAGGATTGAAGAAAAATTTTAGGCATTTTGAAACAGCATTAAAAGAACAAATATCATGGGATTCATGAAGCTCTTAAATATGTCAGAGGGGTAGAAAGCTTATTCAAAGAAGTAATAACAGAAAAACACCCTATACTTAGAGGACACAAATGTCCCGGTATAAAAAGGGTCAAAGGTTATCAGCCAGATTCAATTCAACAAACTCAACCCCATCCCATAGGACACTCATGCTCTCAAAGAAGTGATTCTTAAAGGAAGAAGAAACAACGTTTATGGGTGTTCAGCTTGCTGGTCAGCACACTGTTTCTCAAGCAGAAACACCTTAGAAGACCTAAGAGAGGGGCATGACTGTGCTTAAAGGAGCATGGGGGAAACTTGCCCAGAATACTGTGCCCAACAAACTTCCTTCAGAGATGAGAAAAGATATAAAGACATGCCCAGATAAGCAAAAGCAGAGGGAAATTATCACCACCGGGCCTGCAAGAAATGCTAAAGGAAATGGGTGAAGTAGCTCATGCTCAGGAGGCTGAGATTGGGTAGACCCTGAGTTCAAAGCCAGCTTGGCCAAAAGATTCCTTTTCAATAATAGCTGAACATGATGGCACATGCCTGTCATCCCAGCTACATGGGAAGCTCAGATTGGGAGGATCACTGTTCCAAGGCCTGAATAAAGTACATGATATCAGAAATAAATAACAGTTCCCCAAATTAAGTTTCATCATCATCATCATCATCATCATCATCATCATCATCATCATCATCATCATCATCATCATCATCATCATCATCACATTTTTTGTTTTCTATGTTAAATGCTGAAATAATATGCTTACATTAATAGATATGAAACATCATGAGGTCTTAGGGCAAGGTAAGACTGTTGCCATTCTAAAAATCTTTTTAGGAGTTCATCTGCCTCACCATATGTAGAAATCTTATTTTTGTCTGACCACAGCTCCAATGATGATAGCACAACAGTAACGTTAAATTGTGTAAACATCTAAAAACAGAAGAAATATATGTAAAATTCATCGTGTGATTTCATAATGTTCTAGAAAATATTTTGATATTTTCACACATCCATACTAAATTTGTAAGGCTGAATTATTTTTTTAAATCTCATTAACTTAATGCAAATGATCATTTTCAAAGTCAGAGAAACCTAACATGTAAAAAAATTACTTACTGAATTTATAAGGCTGACCATTTCAATGACTTTATTTGTTACAATCACTCTATCAGAGCCCAAGTAATCATACTGAAAGACAAAATGTTATAGTTAGATACAATTTGATATGTAATACCCTTAGAGATTTATTCCTGATCAACTATAGGAAGTTCGTGGCTCATATGTGGTTTAACAGTTCAAAATAAAACAATAACAAATTCACTGATCATTCTTTTTTAATTCCTTGAGATATCAACCACCTCACTATCATTAAAGTCCACTATTGTGGGACTGTTGACTTTTGGAGGAGTCACATTGCCATGTTTTTTTCATCTTTCTTCTGGAATTTGTGCATCTGTGGCTGTTATTGCATAGAGACAGCATAAGAAAACCTACCAAATGCTGTGTGATAAAGGGAAGATGAGAGAGAAAAGAAAAAGGGATATGGCATAGAGGTGAATCTGTGCAAAGTACAGAAATCTCACAGTAGCCTCTTACTACAAATGTATGTTAAGTCAAAACTTAAAAAGTAAAAATGAAACAACTTCTTTCAGTCGAAGTATTCTCAATGTTCACGCAGGGCTGGGCAAGGGCAGCTTGTGTGCAGTTTCTCATGCCTGACTCGGTGTTGCTCAGCAGCCAAACAATGACCTACATGCTCTGGGTACTGCAGTTCTTAGTGTGTAGAGGGAGAGCAGGACTGGTCAAGGGTGAAGTGCAGGCTTCCAAGTTGCATTTACTTTAGAATAGCCCCTCGTTTTCATATTTAGAGCTGGTCCCAGCTATAAAGATCTTCACAAGTCTGTGAGCCAGACACATTTTCTGTGTCTATAAAGAACCCTCAATTTGTGCCCTAGGGGTAACGAGTCTAAACCTAGAGGAGTTCTTCAAATGTGTTGGAGTTGTGAGTTACAGCCCTCTGCCCATTCTGTGTGGGAAGGAGGCCAGCAAATCACGTGACCCACTGAACTTGGACATGCCTAGCAACATCACAGACAGCTGGAGGAGAATCCTTGGCATTGCAGCTCAGAGCTATTTCCACAATGATCTTCTGGAGATGGGGTGCACTCGTAACCCCGAGTGTGGAACCGCTTCCCATGCTTTCCACTGATTATATTTTTTAGCAACTCCACATCAGAGCGTCTCACTCCTCAGGACCACCATTCATTGCCATCTCCCACCAGACACTGTAAGGTTGGTGTCCCTGGGCCCCTCCAGCCATGATGAGTCTTTAGCTCCAGATCCCCATAGACTCAATCGCAAACAATAGGCTCTCTTGCACAAAAAGGGACTTGGCTATAGCACTCTGAGATATATACTTCTTTATATGTGTGTATCTAGTAACATGCATAGAGAGGTATCTAGGTTTCATAGCTGACTCAATGTTTTGTTGAAGAATTGGTGACTATGCAAAAGAATGCGGAAAAGGAACATTTGGTCACCACTGGTAGTGTAAACAATACTTTCTTTTAGCAGTTGTGGGGCTTGAACTCAGGGCCTGAACCCTGTCCCTGAGCTCTTCTGCTCAAGGGTAGCACTCTACCACTTTGAGTCACAGCTCCATCTCTGGTTTTTGAGTGAAAGTTAGAATCTCATGGGGACTTCTCTGCCCTCGCTGGCTTCAAACCACAATCCTCAGCCTCCTGAGTAGCTAAGATTACAGGCATGAGCTACCAGTACCCCGCTAAACACAACATTTTTAAAACAACTTTGAAAACTTTGTAATCTTGAAACAAAATATTTTCGTAATTCAAAATATAGGAATTTAGCTATGTACAAATATTTCAATTTTTCTCAAATACTGCCATATCTCAATTTTGAATGTTTCCTTTGTGTTTTTTCCCAGAACTCTAATAAATTCCGGTCTCTGAATTCAAGTCTGTCCTCTGACAAGCTCTACAGCCCTAAGAATGGAATTGGCAATGAACTCTGTTCAAGCTCTGTGTGATTTCCCATCAAGTGTGATAATCAAATACTTATTGTCATACTGAAACCTATTTTCTGAAGTGTTTAAATGTCAGAAGAAATATGCCATCAGTGTTTGATTACAAAGTTATCCCTTTCGAGATCCTGACTCTGATGAGGTCCTCAATTTGTTTATGGAACTGAAGGATCTAGAGGTATTTTTATATCAGGTAAGCAATGAAGTGGAACAGGAGCACCATCAAGAACTGCTTTAAGGGCTGGGAAGGTGGCTCATTGGTAGAGCGCTTGCCTTGCATGCATGAAGCCCTGGGTTCGATTCCTCAGCACCATATAAGCAGAAAAAACTGGAAGTGGTGCTGTGGCTCAAGTGGTAGAGGGCTAGCCTTGAACTGAGGAGCTCAGGGGACCAGGCCCAGAGTTCAGGCCCCACGACATAGGGAAAGGGAGACAAACAAGCGGGTGAGATTAAATGGAATATATTGTAAACATGTGTGGAGATATAATGACATCTTCCTCTTACAACTTATTTAAGCAAAAAAAAAACCTACTTTAAGATCCTGTTATACTCATGTAAGCAAGTCTACATATAGCTATGCCATCATCGCTTTCTCTCAGTACCTATTTTACAGGGTGAAATGTTCTCTAAACTCTATATTGCTTTTCATAAAAAAAGACTTCTCTAAAGTAAGACATGCTTAAAGAATCTCATCTGGCCAATTGTCACCATTTTAAAAAAAAGTGAGAAAAGACATAAAAACATGACAGCAAAAGATCATTTTTCACTGTGAGGTTGTCATTTTCATTTTTCACATAAAATATTTGTATATGAATAAAATATTTCATACAAGACATATCTGATAAGATACAAGATAAGTGGCTCTAACTTAGCTTTGATTTTGTTGTTCAGTTTTCACATTTTTACACTGTGCTGTATATAACAGGCCAGTAAGACTAAAAAAATCTTTTAGTGCCCTCTAGCTGAGAATAATCATACAATTATAATGCAAAAAAATGCAAAACACATACCAAACCTTTGTCCACCACAACGATCATCTCTAGATACAGAGGTAACAAGTTTGGAGGTGGTGGTGCATCTAACTAGGAGAAAAGAAAAAGAAAAGCAACATTTAAAACTTAACATTTTTCTTTTTTTTAATGAAAATACCGTACAGAGGAGTTACAATTACATGGGCAAGATAATGAGTACATTTCTTATCAAGCATTCTTGCTTCCTCCTTTTTAACATTTTTCTTAATGTATTGTGTGCCTTCTCTTAAAGCTTTTATTGTAGCATTTATAGAACATGTTAATAATTCTTCCAATTGGAAATTTTCATGTGTAGTGCTTTAAATTTTATGTTGTACTATTTACTTATATAACTGTAACTCCTCTGTACATCACCATTATAACAACAAAATATTTTTAAAGTCTTATGTTATTGGAGTCTAGTAATAAGAACACTGGTTACGAGGCCATAATATGTCACTTATAGATTTATAGCTTCTAACTTTCAAGCTAAGACCAAAGCACTTAACATTTTTAGGCATGTTTTACCTGAATAACAGAAATGGGTGAAAATTAATAGAAGACTCAAAAAATTTTACATTCTTTGTCCTTCATATACACATGGCTTTTACAACCACAATGTAACTTTGCAGTTTTGTCAATAAGAAAGTTTATTTCTCCTGACTTTTAATAAGGGATGGTCCTTGGAACTTGGTTGAATCAATAAATACAGATGAATTGCTATTATGCCAAATCACACTCTGAGTCGCCTTTCATGTGGCTCCTGCTCTCGGAAGATCTGCTTGTATTCATCTGGATAGGTCACTATATAATAAAGGAAAAGTTTACCCCGTGGCCATGGGTGAGGAAAGAGGTATGTTGTGGAAGAAGGAAAAAAGAGGGGGAGGAGGAGGAAGAGGAAGAAAAGGAAGAGAAGCAGAAGTAGGAGAAAATGAGGAGGAGAAAAAGGAGGAAGAGGAGGAGCTATAGCTCAATTAATAGAGTGCCAACCTTGGACAAAAATGCCAAGCTAAAATGCCAAGCTAGAGTGTGAGTTCAAGCCCCCATACTGATATGCACATTTTAGTTTAGGACGTTTTAGTCTTGTTTTTCAACAACCAAACAAAAAAAAGGCATACTTTTTTCCTCTGGTGAAAAAAAATAGAAACTGTCCCAAAAGAAGTTCCGATATTGGATTTACAGGACAGAGATAATAAATTCACTCTTTTTAATGCACTCAAAGACCTCAGGAAAATTGTGAACGAAGAACTAAAAAGGAAAGCAGAAGAATGATGTTTTCCCAAACAGGTTTTTAGTTTTTGTTGTTGTTGTTTTATTTAGTTTGGGTTTGGGGGGTAATTGTTGGTGGGGTTTTTTTTGGTTTTTGTTTGGTTGTTGTTGTTGGTGGTGGTGGTGGTGGTCGCATTTTTGTGCTGATCTTGGGCCTTGACCTCAGAGCCTGGGCACTTTTCCTGAGTTTTGTGTACTCAAAGTACTTAGTGTTCTACCACTTGAGCTATAGCTCAACCTCCAGCTATTTGGCAGCTGATTGGAGAGAAGATTCTCATGGACTTTCCTGCTTAGACTAGTGTTAAACCATGATTCTTAGATCTCAGCCTCCTAAGCAGCAAGGATTACAAGTGTGAGCCACTGTTGCTCAGCTTACTATTTTAGAAAGTGTTAAAAGCATAACAAAACAAAAACTAAGAATTAAGAAAAT
Source organism: Dipodomys merriami (assembly GCF_024711535.1). Taxonomy (NCBI): domain Eukaryota; kingdom Metazoa; phylum Chordata; class Mammalia; order Rodentia; family Heteromyidae; genus Dipodomys; species Dipodomys merriami. The sequence continues at coordinate 4,423,892 of NW_027202493.1, forward strand.
TATGAAAAATAATTAACAGATAACTGCAAAAAGAAAAAGACAACTCATGTTTTCAAGAAATTGTAGATTACTAGAAAGAAAAGATATTTGCTACAACTGTATACTCAGCTAAGACATTTTACTTTGAAAATAGTAATAAAAATATTATCACTTACTTTTTTACTTATAAAAATGTTATAGTCCAGTTGATTTTCTTCCATGGTTTTGCCTCTTTCATTAAAAGTTTCAAGTACATTGTTTTCATTCCCTAATTTATAAAGAATATGCTGGAATTCAACTGCAGATTCCAGAGGCTCAATTCCATAAGAAACATTTTCAAATTGTAACATTCCTCTGTAAAATTGAGGATAAAACTTTTAATCATAAAATCTATATCATAAGACAAAGTCCAGAAGAAAGAAAGAAAGAAAGAAAGCTATTTTGAGTCTACTGTATTGTTCCAAACACTCTTTAGAGACAAATGACTCAGAAGAAAGAAATTATTACACTAATACATAAAATCAACTTTCTAGTTTATTGTTTTTAGTTATAAAACCATTTGACTAGGTACTAGTGGCTATTACCTTTAATCCTAGCTGTAACACTTGAGAAGATGATGTCAAGAGAAATGTGGATTTAAGGCCAGCTTAGGCAAAAATAGTTTGCAAAGTCCCATTTCAATCCCGGGGCACAATGGCACACACCCATCACCCCAGTTACACAAGATAAGATGGAAAGATAGCGGCACAAAGCTAGCTGGGGCCAAAATAGTCATGAGATCCCCATCACAACAGCAAAAGCTGGGTATAGAGGTCCATCCTTCATCTCAGATACAATGGGATACACAAACAAGGAGGGTGGTAGGCCGAGCTGGCCCAGGCAATAAGCCTGGGAAGGTGGCTCAGTGGTAGAGCGCTTGTCTTGCATGCCTGAGGCCCTGGGTTCGATTCCTCAGCACCACATAAGCAAAAAGAAAAAAGCCGGAAGTGGCGCTGTGGCTCAAGTGGTAGAGCGCTAGCCTTGAGCTGAAGAGCTGAGGGACAGCACCCAGGCCCAGAGTTCAGGCCCCACGACCGGACCAAAAAAAAAAAAAAAAATGATCAGAGTACACAGATCTAAGATGTGACAGAACTCAATTGGATAAAATAAATAAATAAAATAAAATCAGAGCAAAAAAATCAGACCATGAAGGGGACAAGGGAATATCCAAGCAATAGAGTGCCCGCCTATCACAACCAAGTTCTAAGTTTAAACCCTTATGTCTCTCTCTCTCTCTCTCTCTCTCTCTCTCTCTCTCTCTCTCTCTCTCTCTCTCTCTCTCTCTCTCTCTCTCTCTCTCTCTCTCTCTCTCTCTCTCTCCCCCTCTTTCTCACACACATACACACAGAGTAGCAAAAGATCATCTATCAATTGTTAGGAGTAATTGAGTAATCTTCCTGTTTTCCAAGTCAATGAGTAAATAGAGCAATAATAAATTGGAATCTTACTAGGCACCAATGACTTATACCCATAATACTAATTTTTTTTTTGGGGGGGTCCGGTTGTGGGGCCTGAACTCTGGGCCTGGGCGCTGTCCCTCAGCTCTTCAGCTCAAGGCTAGCACTCTACCACTTGAGCCACAGTGCCACTTCCGGCTTTTTTCTTTTTGCTTATGTGGTGCTGGGGAATCGAACCCAGGGCCTCAGGCATGCAAGACAAGCGCTCTACCACTGAACCACCTTCCCAGCCCCATAATACTAATTATTCAGGAGGCTGAGATCTGAGGATCATGATTTGAAGCCAGCCTGAAAAGAAAAGCTCATGAGACTCATCACTAATTAACCACAACCAAAAGTTGTGACTCAAGTGGTAGAGTATTAGCACTGGGGGGGGGGGGGGAGGGAGAAAGCTCAGGGACAGTGCCCAGGCCCTGAGTTCAAGCTGCAAGACCAGTACAAAAAAAAAAGAATCTTGATAAATTTCTCTGTGATTAGCAATCATTTTGAAAAATGATTACATGGCTTCTAAAACACAAAAAAATTGTAATAATGAAATGACAATTTGAATAAGAAATCAAAAATGAGATTTGAAATTAATTAATAATTAAACTACTCTGTCCTGCACACTAGTAACTGTTGGAGTCACTAATGATTTCAGTAATTCCATGTAAGAATGAAAACATTTGCTTGTGAGAAAACAAATCATACACTACAAAACAAAGGTGGTGATTTTCCTGGTAAAATGAGAACTTCTCTAAGTAGAGTGGAGGGAAATGGTATGATGAAAAAATGAGTATTATATTTATAATTGTTCAGGTTCACTGTGAAGATTTTTTGTGATAAAGAACAAGATTCCTTTATCTTTTAATCACCAAACATTAAGACATATGCATTAGAAGAATTGCAAATACTTCATTTTCTAAAAAAGTAAGCCATCTTAAAATTGGTTCCCCTAACTCAAGAACATTTAGTTGTCATTTCAGTAGTTAAGAAACATTAAGGACAGAATGGAATACGAACCTTCCAGGAAGCTAGAAAAGTCTTGTTAGTGAGGAAAGTGAGAAGAAGTAAGAGTAGTCAGAAGGTGTTCAGAAGAGAGCATCACCGAACAAGCTCTACATGAGAATTTTCCTCTACCTACACACACTATAACCACAGTGAACATGCCACAGCCAGCTATGCAGTAAAAACATAAGAACCTCAGTCCAGAGCATGTGCTGAGGGTGGCAACAGAACTTGGATATCCTTCAATATAGCCGTGATAGTAGCATTGAGCCTAGGAAAGGAAAAAAAAAAAAGTAACTGGTTACTTAAGACTTGACATAAATTCTAATGATTTCTCACTTGTAAACTTGTAAACCTCTCACCACTGATGACAGGCGACATGATGTGTACCAGTATGAGTAAAGTGAAATTCAGGGGCAAAATGTCTCTATATATTTGCCACTTTCACTTGATTACTCTCTTTGGCTAATTATGGAATTACTGTTCTTTTCCCTGCTTCCAACATACCTGTCACTTTGGGGTAAAATTATTTTCCAATATAGAATCTAGGTCATGGGTCAGATTTTCCTTAAAATATAATACTGAAAGGAGACATATAGAAATATAATCACCTAAGAAGCCTTAACATAACCCAAAGAATGACTGAAGCTTTTTAAATAAAATGAGTAGACGGTAAGGTAAAATGCATTCCCAAAGCTAACCAAGGACATCTGAGGATGAAGGAATTCCAATTTACCAACAGGATACAAATATTCCACATCTGTATTAACTAAATAATGTAACTTTTAAAAAATGGAAAGCCAAAATTGAAAGTAAAAACAGAAAATTCATAACCATATTAAAATATTTTTTAACCTAATTTCTCTCCGTAACTGATAGAGTAAACATCCAAAATGAGCAGGTTTGAACAGCAATGTTAGCAAAGGAATAATTAATATAAACAATACCTAAATTCTGCCTTCTAAACATATAATGGGATGTTTACAAAAATAAAACTATGTTCTTGGAAATAAAGCAGAACTCAACAAACTTTGGAGGGCCAGAACAAACAACCGGAGATAGAGTGGCAATCATTGCCATGGGGTGGGGAGGGGGAACATCATACTATTTCCGGATTCAATGATGCATAGATTTTGGTGTAAATGTGAGGTTTCTTATTAACATACTGCTTTGTGAAACTACTAAGGATGAAAAAATAAAGGGAAATGATGGTCCTATTATAAGCAAAGCAAGATGTTGAATACGACATTTCAACCTTTTTATTTCTGTCAGTCATGGGCCTGGGCACTGTCCAGGAGCTTTTTCCTCTCAAGGATAGTGCCATAGCTCTTCAAGTCACAGCACCATTTCCAGTACTTTGGTTGTTAATTGGAGATAATAGTCCCACAGACTTTCCTGCTTGGGCTGGCTTCAAACTGAGATCCTCAGCCTCTTGAGGAGCAAGGATTACAACAGTGCCCAGCTCAACACATTTTTATTATATGCTGGCTTTGTACCAAGTACTTTTCTATGCAGTGAATAAAATAGACCAAAGAAACCTACTCTGATGAAGACTACATTAAAGTTGAGAAAGAGAAGTACAATCAATGGTTTAAACACATGACATATCATATGGATAAAGCCAAAGCATGTAAAGGAAATATAAAGTACCAAGGATAACGGTGGAATTTAAAATGTGGGTTAGCCAACTGTGTAATTGGATAATTCTGAGCAAAGACCTGAGGGGAAATGAGGAAAAAAGGTATATATATATATATATATATATATATATATATATATATACACATATATATGTATATATATACATATATATACATATATATACATATATATACATATATATGTATATATATACATATATATACATATATATATATGTATACACACACACACACACACACACACACATATATACACATATATATGTATATTTTTGTTTTGGTCAGTCATGGGTCCTGAACTCTGGGCCTGGGCGCTGTCCCTCAGCTCTTCAGCTCAAAGCTAGCACTCTACCACTTGAATCACAGCACCATTTCTGGCTTTTTTCTGCTTATGTGGTGCTGAGGAATCAAACCCAGGGCCTCATGCATGCAAGGCAAGCACTCTACCACTGCGCCAGCTTCCCAGCCCCAATGTGTTGTTTTTTTTTTAAGTAAACATGTTCATCCCAAAAGGATTAAGTCTTTAAAGCTTTTATGTTTGTAGAATGAGACCACTATGGTACTGGAAAAAAGTTATAAAGGTAGAGGATTAGAGGAAACAAGACCTGGGGGATAAGAGAACTAGACAGTGTGAAGCATGTTAAACACCGAAATGACTAGAGCATTGCTTTGTGAACAAGGAGAGAACCACCTCATGGAGAGTTCTGAGCAGACAGTGACAGAATCAATCCGGATGCCATGAGCAGACAGCCAAGGCATGGAAGCAAGGAGACTGTTCAAGAAGACTATGGCAACAATCCAAACTAAAGATGATGTTGGGACCCCTCTGGATGGAGGAAAATAGAAGAAAGTAAAATCTAGGTATGGAGTGATGGAGCCAGTAGAACTGATGGCTTAATGGCAATGAAAAAGAGTTGTGCACCTGTAACTTGGGTTCAATGATGTTTGTGCCTATGTATCTTTATATTACTTACTCAAAAATATACATGAATAAAGATGTAAATTCAGGAAATTGCAAGATGGCAGAGTACAAGGTTTCTCTGCCAGCATGAGAATGGTCTGGATAACACAGGACAGACTACATTCTGAAGGACAAGAGAAAATTGGGAAATGGTTTGTAGCTTCATCCCTGGCTCTCCTGGGCAAAAGAAGAAGCTGAAGTCTCCACCAGAAGGTGGGCTAGGCAGCTTCTTTGACAGACTGCCTGACCTAGCTGTGGGACAAGCCACATCTACCATGGGCCTTGCACCCCAATGTGAGAATTTGGCAGCACAGTGACCTTCCCAGAAACAAAGAAGGAAACCTTCAGTCCCCATATCTCAAAGAGCCAATTTGAGAATAGGCCTCCTGTTTTGAGGTACTGGGGAATCCTGAAAGCAAGGAGAGATCACAGTGGAGTGTGTCTTCAGCTAGCAACACAGGAGCTGGGAGGGAGATGGTGAGGTCCTGTGGAAAGGCAGGACTGATTTGAGTGATGCAGGCAGTTAGTGAGGACATGGGAAGTGACCCAGTAGAGGCCTCCCCACCCTGCCCTACATGGTGAGAGGTGTTTAACTTGCCTGAGGATCCATTCAGCAACAAAACAGCCTTTGGATCACCGGGGCTTCAGAAGATGCCAAGCTGGCAATGGGGGCCAGCAGCCCGCCCATCACCAAGAAAACAAACAAACAGTAAATGCTGGCAAGGATGTGGGGGAAGACAGTGTTGTGGGGAATATACATTTGTTCAGCCACTATGGAAATCAGAAGAAACCAAAAATAAAAATATGATCCTGATATACCACACTTGCGCATATATCTAAAAGAATGCCAATCAACATACAAGTGGGAAATCTGCATGGTCATGCAACAACACTATTCACAATAACCAAGAAACAAGCCTGGGTACCTAACAATCAATAATGGACTAAAGAAAATGTGGTACACACATCATTCAGCCCTAAAGAAAAGGTAAAATTTATGTTGTTTGCATGAAGTGGATAGAACTGAAGATCATCATATTAAGTGAAATAAATCAAGTTTAGAAAAACATTGTCACGTGCTCTCAGTTGTATGTGGACCTAAAAATAATATGCATGATTGGACATGATTGTAAAGATGAGACTAGTTGGGAGTAGGGAGAGAAAAGAGAGGGGTGAAAGTATTATAAAAGCATATTGTGGGGTGTTTGTATGTGTGCGTGTGGGGGAGGGGGGAGAAACAGAGAGAAAGATCCACCAAAAACTGTTAAAGAGGCATGGAGAAAATGGAATGGAGCTAAGAAAGAATAATATAAATAAGATGAATTGTATCCAGTACATTATATACGTATTGTAAATATTGCAAGAAGCTCTTTTGTGCAATTAGTTTATGCTAATGAAGAATAAATAATGTTCATGTTCTGGGCAATGTGAGAGGTTCTTCATCAATCTAGTCAACCAAAACTTCAGAAAAGCCTAAAAATTAATCAGTAAGTGCCTTAAATATCTTCCCTGTAGATTCTGAGAGCATTGTGTGTTGGGAAAGAACTTATTTGATGTGGAGGGAGAAAGCTTTCTAAAAATTAAACAAAAGAATGAGACTTTAAAGCTTACCGGAATATCTGAAGAATGAGAAGTCACAGAGCCTTGTTTATACAAATAAACCACAAAATGATCGGCTAAGAAATATCTGAGTACAAGAGAGATAATCAAAAGGTTATTCTTTTTGAAACCTGCAAACTGTCACCCTCTAGCAAGTCTGATTCGCTATCTGCTTTTATAAATTGTTTTTCTAAATATGACCACATTCATTCATGCACACATCAGCCTGCTGGTTCTACCACCTTCACGCTGAATAGCTCAATCTTGAGGAAGTCTCTATTTTTTAAGTTACTAATCCCCCCATTCATGAAAACTACTTGAGGCCTTAGGACCAAAAACATAATTTATAAAAGAATATCTCTTCATCTAAGACAACTAAAATAATTTCATAACTATATTATCTTCATATTCCATCTTTATTATAAGTAAACCATTTCAAAAATTATATTAAATCCCAAACCAAGAATAAAAACTTACTTTTGCTTCAGGTGTACCATATGTGGTTTCTGATTTATTGGAATAATATAGGATACCTCCTCCTAGAGAGTCCAGAACAACAGAAAGTTTAGATAAGATTAATACAAGAAGTGAAGCAACAACTCTATATCAAAGCAAGAAAACAAGGCTTGCAATGTCTTCATAAAACTAGCACAAACTACATATGATTTACAATCTGCAATAAGATATTTGTATTTTTAGCACTTATGTGTTATATAAATACATCCTTCTTATATACACAAAATCAGCCAATCTGAGAACTTATACTGAATGAGGAGTCTATATACAACTAACTTCTAACCTCTTCTGAAAACAAACTGTATGCTCTGCTGTAATCTCTAGTTAGGTGGCATCATTAGAATAATAAGATAAAATGTACCAGTGAAGCTTACTCCACCTAGCACAAAACTTATTTAACCATTTTCTTTAAACTCATGCTAAATGACATTTTCTACTTCCTATATTTTTAATATTTTTATTGTTATTATAAATGTGATATGCAGCGGAGTTACAGTTGCATAAGTCAGGTACAGGGCACATTTTGGGGACAATGTCACCCTTCCCTCACTCTCTCCCAGTTTTTCCTTCCCATCCCAACCCACAGGTGGTACAGTTCATTTTCAACATAGTGTCCAGTGAGTACCAATGCTACATTTGTTCATCATTTATCCCTCCATTTCTATGCTTCCCCTTACTACTTTCTATATTTTTAAACGAACAGTTCTCCATCAAAATGCTCTATTTTCAAATTATAACACTGATCTCAAGAGGTTGGAATATCTACAAATCAGAACACCAGAGTAACAAGATTTTTATCTGGAAAAAAAGACGTTGTAAAACCAAAAGTTAGACTTTCTGAGCAAAGAAAAAATAAAGCATATAAAAACGAAAAGGAGACAGAAAAAGAGCAGCACCCCCAGAATCTGTGAAGAGAAGCAACCATGACACTGTACAGACCAGAGGACAGAGCAGGAGGCTCCAGGTCTGCACAGGGTCAAAATGAGACCAGCAGCTCAGTGGAGATAAGCTGATACCGCATACCTAAATGTAATGTGGGAAGAGCAGCACTTCACCTCCGTGGTAATATTCCTAACACTCTTTAGCTCAGTCTAACCATAAGAAAACCTCAAAGACGAGTTCAGTGGCATTCTACAAATTACCTGTCCAAAAATACTCTTCAAAACTGTTGAAGTTATGAAAAACAAGGAAAGACTGAGATGTAGAACAAAGGAGGCGAAAAAGATATGAGATGTAGTACTCTGAAACATCAATGAGAAACGGGTGGAATCCAAATAAAGCAGTTCAAATAATTGTGATATACTCATGTTACTTTCTGAGTTCAATGCAGCATCATAATTGCATGCATCTTACCATGAGGGAGAAGTAGTGAGCTGCATATGGGAATACACTGTAGTATCTTTGAAATCTTCTGTAAATCTGAATTTATTCCAAAGTTTTTGATTATTTTTAAAAGCAAAAAACAAATTAAGGAAAAGGGTAAAACAAGTGTATGGCAGATATATGGCAGAATTACCCAAAAGAACTTTCTGTGAATTTAGATTCAAAATGGTAAGAAAATGCTTTCTGCGAGAGGTCAATCTAAATGTGATAAGTGAGCAAAGATGCTTGCTGATGCATCTTTATCTTGTTCAAAAGGGGACTTGATGTGCAAATGGTTATACTAACTAGTTCTTAGGTCAATGTGTTTTGAGATAAGTGAGATAAGTCAAGCTCAAAGCCAAGCAAATATGTTTTGATTCAGATGTGGGAGGTGGGCCTAAAAGACATTTCTATTTGTGCTTAAATGCATGCATACATATAACTACATACATATAGAACATAACTCTAACTATTAGGACTAGGTAAGAGGAAGGGGAAAAGGGAAGAGGGGAAAAAAGATGGAAACAGATAACTTCAAAATACAAGGCAGGAATTGTGAGAAAAACCAACTTTTCTATCAGAGTAGGTTGCTTCCTTTCTGTCAGTGAAAGCTGTTGATCAATAGGTGATTGAGAAAGCAAGTGAAGAGAAAGCAATAGTGTTATTCTGAGCAAAAAACTATATATCAGAAATACCATCGTGAAACCCCTGGGTGCAATGAATAAATGCTGGTGGAAAAAAATGATAGGAAAGTTAAAAACGGTCTCTGATGGGGTACAGATATCCCATAACCCTTGGGATACAGCCAAAGAAGTACAAGGAAAGAATTTTATAACAATCAGTATCTACCTAGGAAAAACCAAAGACCTCATAAAAAGCATCCACCATTGTACCTCAAAGAACTAGAAGATTTTTACAAAATCCAAACTGATACAAAAAGAAATTATAACAGAGTAGAAATGAAATAAACCCTCAAAAGCAATATAAAATGTCAGTTAAATGAGTTTGGACTTTTGAGAAGTTGCATTAACAGGAAGAGTAGACTTAAGTAAATAAAAATAGAGATATAAAGGAGACATTGCCACTAACACCACAGAAATGTAAAGAATCATTACAGACTATATCTGTATGCCAGTATACTGGAAAACTTAGGCTAGATGGACAAATGCCAGGTTATGTACAAAGACTGACTTATTAAGAAATATAAAACTTGAATAAAACAATAATGATTAATGATGATCAAATCAGTAGTAAAAAGCCTCACATCAATGAAAAGCCAAGGGCCAGATGGGAAAACTAAAAATTCATTTGGAGGCAAAAAATACTCCAAATAGAAAAAACAATCCTGAGTGAACAGCAACGCTGGAGCTATCACAGTGCCTATTTCAAATTATACTACAAAGCTATGGAAACAAAAATAATGGTCCCGGCTCAGGACATGAAACCCAAGAGAACAGTGTAAGTTACCAGTGGATGAACTGCATATGCACAGCTAGATGATGCTCAATAAAATGCCAAAACACGGGTTGGAGAAAAGACAGCACCTGTTACAGGGAAAACTGGGTATCTATATGCTAAAAACTGAAACTATCTCTCCTTCTGTACAAAACTCAGTTTAGAATAGTTTCAAATCTCAGAACCTGGAAAAGCTGTTGCTGCTATTGATGCATAACATACTGCTATTATTGGTCTTTTTATATAAATATAAATATATATACATATATATAATTTGAATTTTTGGAAACTTTAGCTGTGCTGTCAACTTTGGAAAAAGTATCCCAGTTTACCGTGTTGAGTTGGCATTGTACAGAAATTAATAGCCATATTGGCCTAGAAATGTTAAACTTATTTTTTTCCATTTGTACAGTGGAAAACGCACTGTATTAAATATGTAAGGTCTTATCTACGTGGGTTTGATTACAGAAACTAATAAAATATTCTCTAAATAATGAAAAAAAGAATAGTTTCAAATCTATGTAAGACCTCAAAACTACTTCAGGAAAATGCTCTAACTTACAGACATCAGCACTGAGCTACTGAGTAGGACTTTAGCTGCTCAGGAGAAAACAGCAAAAACTAATCACTGAGATTAAAAAGCTTCTGTACAATCTTTAGGAGGGAAAGGAGGACACAGAACTTCAGGGAAAAAGAATGAAGAAAAGCAGCAGTAGAACTCACTGGACACTGATGAAAGTGATCTGCACAAAGCATGGATGAAGATGGGAGGGAGGGACTGGGAGAGATTGAGGGAACAGAAGACACAGTACAAAAGGAAATGTAGTCATTACCTGACTCAAATAACTGTAATCCCTTTGTAAATTACCTCTATCGTAAATAAAAAAGTAAATTAATAATAAAAAGAGTTAATAGAACTTGAGCACTTATCACAGAAAAAAAAGCTTCTGTGCAGCAAAAGAAACAATTACCTACAGAATAGGAGAAAAATAGTTGCCTTTACAAGGTTAATATCCACAAGATCTAAAGCATTAAAATTAAAAAAACAAACACCTGGGCTGGGAAGGTGGCTCAGTGGTAGAGCGCTTGCCTTGCATGCCTGAGGCCCTGGGTTCGATTCCTCAGCACCACATAAGCAAAAAGAAAAAAGCCGGAAGTGGCGCTGTGGCTCAAGTGGTAGAGCGCTAGCCTTGAGCTGAAGAGCTGAGAGACAGCACCCAGGCCCAGAGTTCAGGCCCCAAGACCGTACCCAAAAAAAAAAAAAAACACCAAAAGAACTAGTAGTCTGAACTTTATCTGGTCAAATGAACGGAATAGACATTTTTTTTTTCGGAATAGACATTTTAGCCATCAAGAAAATTCAAATAACTTTTTAAGAAAGAAAGAAAATGAAAATTCAAAATACAGAGATCCCATCTGACCCCAATCAGAGTAGTTATCATATCATCAAGAAAACAGGGAAACAAATATGGCCCCTTGCTGACACTACCTTCCCCATGTCTCCAGGACCCAGAAACAAAATCTCACATACACTGGCTATAATGGGAGATGGACAAATTAGTAAGCTAGCAAATTAGTAAGCTAACAAATTAGTAAGCTAGCAAGAAGAAAGTAGCTAGAAAAAAAAAAGAACATTCTAAATCTCAAAAGTAACAAAGCAAAAACCCTTACTCTGAGAGAGCCAGGACAATTTCAGAGGTTTTCTCCATCTCAACACCATCCGGCCTAGAACCTAGTCTCTTTTTTATTCATTTCTACCCTGCTTTACTGTTTCTGGAAACACCTATCAAATTAAAAACTCTACACATGAAATAAAAAATACAATTCAAACACACTGGAAAGTAGAGCAAATAGAAGACAAACGATCACCACTCAAAGACCAGAGAGTCTCATTAAGACTTTCAACATCTTTAGCCATCAAGGAAATGAAAGTTAAAACTATACTGAGATTGCATCCCACCCCAGTCAGAATAACTATCAGCAAGAAAAACAGATATTTCTGTTTCCAAAAAAATAGAGCAACGAAAGGTTTTCTTGTCTAAGAGTTGGTAGGTGCAAGAAGGAGCAATAAAAAAGGATGCTTGGGTTAAAGAATATTCTTAGTCATTTCGGTAAACACTATTCCTTACATCTGAATGTCCTATATAGCTCCTTGATAGGACTGAGATAAGAAACTTAAGTCTTCACCATTATTTTTTTTGTATTTGAACTTCTAAAAATAATTTATTATGAAAAAATTGACAAAGGATAAAGCAGATCATTCTAATTAAGACATTTGCTTTTACCAACAAAATCTCAAATTCCCTATCAATAGCAATATTACATATTTATATTTATACTATAATGGGGTCAATATATTTTACAGCTGGGTAATAAAAATAAGAAAATTCCTATAATAATTTAAATTGTGAAAAATGTTTCTTACATTTCCTTCTTTTGATTGTGCACTTCCTTGGACTTTCTCTGGTAAGATGATTTCTATTGAATTTTGAGAACCTGAAGAAATTTAAATAAAAGTTGTTAACCCTGAATTTACTTTAAATAAATTCTATTCAGCTTCATTCATAAGGTTTACTTATGCAAGTACAAATGGCTCATTGTTAGAACTCTTCTTAAAACCTAACTAGAATCCATCAGAGAAGATTTGCATGGTCCCTGTGTAAAGATGACATGTAAATTCATCAGGTGTTCCCTATTCAAAAGAAAATAACAAAACATTCAATTTTGAAAACAGTCATAAAAGGCCAAAGATAGTGAGAGAAGAGGTATTCCACTTTCATTACCTTTTCTTTTCTTGAACAAAATAGAATGGAAAAAATAATAAACAGATCAACAATATGCTCTAAGAAAACCTTTCTGAAGGGTGGTGGTGTAGTTTAAATAGGAGAACACCAGCTATGCAAGCACAAAGGCCCTAAATTCAGTCCTTATACCACAAGAAAAGAAAGAAAAAGAAAGAAAGGGAGAGAGAAATAGAGAGAGGGACGGAGGGAGGGAGGGAAGGAGAAAAGGAAGGGAAGGAAGGGAAGGAAAGAAACTTCCTGAAATAAAAGGTTTGAAACAATGAACTAGAAAGTACAGTGCATTTCAGGAATGACCTACAGTAATGAGTCAAAACCAAGGCATATTATACTGAAATTATTAAGTTGCTAAAAGATTCCTATAAAAACATGACAAAAAATAAAATCATTTTGAGCATAAAGGGATAAAAACAGTCTGCCTTGAATATTTAATGTTGCAATACTGAATAACAATTTCTAAAAATCATATATATATAATGTGTATATGCTTTTATAACTTTCCTTAAATATATATATACATACACATATATCTTTTCTTAAATATAAATATATTCAATATATAAATTTAATATATAATATACTCATATAAATTAATCTATAAGTTAATATATATTATAAATATATGTTATATCTTAATATATATACACAAAAAGAAATTGAAGACCCTAGAAATTTATACCCTGCAAAACTATTGAAACAAAAGACAGATATTTTCAAGTAAATATTGAAGAAAATGATTTAGGTCTGTCTTCCACAAAAACAGAATAATTTCTCCCAATAAATATATTAATAAAATATGAGAAAAGGCCTAGTAGTGAGCATTAAATGAATAATAAGAGCAATAAATAAGACAAATAACAAAATAAGAATGAAATCTGCAGCAACTGTTGGAGCTGTAGTTATATCCTACACGCAAGCGTTAAAAATCTGATATTGGAGATATGCAAGCAAATATACCAACATTGACAAATGTAGTTAGAGAGAGAAAAAAGCATAAGCATACCAATTTCCTTAAAGTTACTGTAGGCAATGGTCAAAATGTGAGCTAAGCTCAAAATAAGTAGTAATAAAATTGTTTCCTGGTATAAAGGTACAAAAAAATCATATTAAGTAAAGTAAGCCAGACCCAAATAAACATAGGTTCCATGGTTTCCCTCATTTATAATAATTAGTATATGTCTAGGATAGTCCTAGCAGATGATTATAGCTCAATAGCTATGTACATATTACCCACATAGAATGATGCTAATCAAAATGATCTCCAGGATATGGAAACAAGAGAGTTTTTTTGGTGGTTGTGTTTGTTTAGTGTACTGTTTGCAGTTATTTCTTTCACCTTTTGTTTTTTTCTCCTCTGGTTAACTCCCCATGGTCACTGTTTCTGATTTCAGTACCCTTTATCTTGTTTATAAGTTTATCCGATTTGGGGAACAGAAGGGGAATCACAGAAATGGCAGGACAAAGGGTGAACCAATGCAACAGTGATACTCACAAGACACTATGTTGTAAAGTTGAACTTTACAACTTCAGGAGGGATGGGAGTGGGGGGGAGGAAAGCAGTAGAAAATGAGGAAGGGGGTAACACTGTTCAAAAAGAAATATACTCATTGCTTTAATCATGTAACTGTAACCCCTTTAATAGCAGCTTTACAATACAGTAAAGTTAAAAACAACAATAAAAGAAAACCCAAAATTAAAGCAATCATAATCATTCAGCAAAAATAGAGAGCAGGTTAACATTAGATTTTCCCATTACTCATTGTAATCACTAGGGACAACATAAGTAAAAGCTTGCATATATTATGTAAAATAGATGCTATATTTTCAAATTAAGAAAACAACATACCCAAGTCAACAGGATAACAAAACAAAGATTTATGGTCCATATTGGACTGTGAATGCATAACATAAATGCATAACATAAACAGAAATGACTAAAATAGTACAAATATCAGGTGTTCCCTATTCAAAAGAAAATAACAAAACATTTCATTTTGAAAACATATAGTCACAAAAAGCCAAAGGTAGTGATAGAAGAGGTATTCCACTTTCACTAAACTTTTTTTACATACCAATGAAGACAGAAAAATATTCAGACTGAATTTAGAAAATCAGAACCCAATTTACTCAGACCTTCTCTATGATATTCAGCACTAGCTTTAGCCTGATACTTGAGGACCTAAAATGCCACTGTGTTTTCATTTGAAGAAGAATGAATGCTCACCAATAGTCAGTAGGACTTTATATTCAAATACATGAATGCACCCATGGATGTACAAACAGATTCTACACCCAGGTGTAGAACAGATGAGTAAAAAAGTAGCTTGTGGGAGTCACACATGGTCTCCCTGGCTGTTATAACAGGGAAAGTCAAATGGGAGTCCCTGAGTATCATCGCTACCTTCTCCAAAACATTCAATTAAGCCACAGTCTTTCAGTATTCACACACGAGTCTCAGCATGGCCAAACCAAAATACACAAAGGTGACGAGTCCATTATAAGCCCATTTGATTTGTTTGACCTGTAAAAATGGAAGACAAGTTATTGGGAATGACAAGGATCTTCTTAAATGTATTCAAGTAATGACTGAAATAACAGACATTGTTCCAAATATAGTCTCTTTGCTGAGGGAATCAGTACTAGCTTTGGCACCTATAGGCTCCCAGTGATAGGAAAAGATAGTTTTTTTCTTTTCAAATAAGCCAAGAAACAGGATGGAATAGGAGAAACCCTAGGTCTCCTTGGCACAGGCTGAAATTTTCTTAATAGAGACTGAGAAACACAACAAATCAAAGAAAGGTTGGACAAATGGGATTGCATGAAATTGCAGAGCTTCTGCATGGCAAAGGACATAGCTAGCAAGATCAATAGAAAGCCCACGGATTGGGAGAAGATCTTCACTAGCCATACAACAGACAAGGGTCTCATATCTAAAATATACTTGGAACTCAAAAAATTAAATCACCCAACAACAAATCTTCAAAGAAACAACTGCCCAATAAATAAGTGGGCTAAAGACTTAAAGAGAAACTTCTCTCAAGAGCAAAGGATGGCCAATAGACACATGAAGAAATGCTCAACCTTTCTAGCCATAAAAGAAATGCAAATCAAAAGAACATTGAGATACCATCTCACCCCAGTTAGAATGGCTATAATCAAGAACTCTAATAACAACAGATGCTGCAGGGGATGTGGACAGAAGGGAACCTTAGTGCATTGTTGGTGGGAGTGTAAACTTGTTCAACCACTTTGGAAAGTAGTATGGAGGGTCCTAAAAAGACTTCACATAGAGCTCCCCTATGACCCAGCAATCCCCCTTTTGGGCATTTACCCAAATGTTCACAAACAAGACCACACTAAAGCTACCAGCACAACTATATTTATTGCAGCCTTATTTACCATAGTTAAGGTATGGAACCAACCCAGATGCCCCTCAGTAGATGAATGGATCAAGAAAATGTGGTATATATACACAATGGAATTCTATGCCTCCATCAGAAAGCATGACATTGCCCCATTTGTTAGGAAATGCAAAGACTTGGAAAAAATTCTATTAAGTGAAGTAAGCCAGGCCCAAAGAAACATAGGTCCTATGGCTTCCCTTATTTGCAAGAACTAGTATATGTCTGAGTCAAGCAGAAAAGGTCAGATAAGTTGATGTTAGGGAAATGAACCCTAAGATATGTATTCAAATGTTTTTTTCTTTCATGCAATTGTTTCTAACACATTTATAAGATTATTTCTTTGTTGCTTTGTATGTCCCTCCCCCACGGTATAACCCCTGCTTTCATGGTATTTGATGTTGGTATAATTTGTGGAGGGGAAGGGAAAAAACAAATCGTTTAAACAGGGATACAGGTGGACCCATTGCAACAATGAGATGTACAAGTCGTTATGTCGAAAACGAACTTTACAACTTTGGTGGGGGGGGAGGGTTAGGTTGGGGGACAGAGGGAGGATGGGATGGGAAGGGGAAACAAAGGAGGAGGCTACAATGCTTGATAAGAAATGTACTCATTTTCTTGCCCATGTAATTGTAACCCCTCTGTACAGTATTTTCACAATAAAAAAAAAATAAGCCAAGAATACCAGAAACAAGTTTGTAGTGTGCATGCGCGCACATGTACCTGAACACTCTCCTTTTAGCTAAGCCTACCACTCAAACCACAACTCCACTTCTGGCTTTTTGCTGGTTAATTGGAGACAAATGTCTCATTGTGTCTTTCCTGTCTAGCTGGCTTTGAAGCATGAGCCTCAAATATCCATATCCTGAGTAGGTGTGATTACAGGTGTGACCCACTAGCCTCTGGAAAGTTTATAGTTCTGATTGGCAGTGATGGCAGTATACCTTCTCCATCTTGCCCCAGCTGCTTATCAAATCCTTGTTTTTGTTTCTCCTTGGACCCCTGATGATCTCAACATTGCATGACCCCTAAGAGACATTCAAGTCCTAATCCCCCAGAACCTAGCAACCCCAGTTGCTAATCAGGTGTCCTTAAAATAGCAATGTACTTTCGATTCACTTAATCACAAGGTTTCTCATAGATAGAGAAAGCAAATGAGGGAACCATAGATTTAGCCAGGTTAAAAGGACTCAGCCCAATGTTCATGACTTGCATGTCAGGCCTACAAGAGAGCAAGATTTGCCCTTGAGTTTATTAAAACAATATTCTCCTTGATGAGTTTCTTCTCTCAGTGGCCCGTTTCCAGGGTAAGGGGGCAAGAGGGACTAAGGAGAGTGGGTCGCTGGGCTTTTGATGGAGTCAGGCCACAGACAGAGGACGTGGGTACAAGTAAAAGGCATCCTCCGCCCTCCACGGGAATGACAGCGCCCCATTGTCTTACCGGGCCTTGATACTAGCACGCCACCCAGCCAGGCCAGCTGCAGCACCAGGAGGAGCATGGTGTGTGGCTCCTCCGCACCGAGCATGGCGCTAGTATGGGTTATCGTTGAGCTGACCTGGTTGCTAGGGGCTGCCGTTGCCATAGGGATAATGTTGCTGTGCAAGATGCGGTGGCAAGGCCTGAGTTCCCGTTAGCCTTCAAGGGCGCCCTCTAGGGGCACGGAGGAGTCGGTGGTGTCTGCAACGAAGTGCTGGCATCCTGCAGTGCTCTCCCTATCCATAAACCTCTCCCAAATGATTGGCCTGCTGCCCCTCTGGAGCTGTCCCGAATCCCAGTCCCTATGGAGAGGCAGTCCTCTTTCGCCTCCTTTTGCTAACATGTTTATCCTGTGTTTTTCAGTATCAGACACTTTCTAGGTGCTTTTAAAGAGCAAGTGTGGTATCCTCAGCGGGCTGGGGGTGTGGCTCTTGAGAAAGCAGTGATGGTCTCTGGTGGCCAAAGGTCCCGGATTCTGTTCCCAGGATCACAAATAAAAAGAAAAATCTAACACATATTTCTTTTTGCTAAAGCCAAGCTTTGGTGGTGGTGATGGTGGTGGTGGTGATGATGATGATAATGATAAAAATTGATGAAGAAAAAAAACTAGCCCATTAGGAAGAGGTGATTTTCCTATTTTTGCAGTGTGCTATGATTTTTTTGCACCCTTACAATATGATATGGACTGTCATTTTTCTCTTGAGTTTGGTTTTCCACCAGCCTTTGGCTAAAATTAATGCAATATTCTCTTCAGATTGAAGATATCCTTCTCTTCAGAATAACCTAAAGGTACCTCAGTGCAACATATCCACTCATTCGTGCAGTGAAAGATTCCTACATTACAGCAAGTTTGTTCAAGGGGAAAATCTAGCCAAGTATCTGCCTTGGTACTGTATGTAAAGTTTTCTAAACTTAGATGTCTATCTGCCACTTATTCACATCTTCAGTATTTCTGCCCTCTGACTTCTGATCTTTCCTGAGAATTGATTTATGTCCTTGGGCTTCAAAGCCTCCTTCCTACTAGCATCATCCCAGTTTCCATCTATGTGTACCAACTATAATTTTTCAATTCCTTTCAAATGCCAAAGAATGAATTTCTCAAACTCTGAGGCAGTCACGCACCTAAAACGTTCTGAGGGATCATGGAAATGCTTAGTAGGGGAGTTCACATTTCAAGTGACAGCTGGGATGTGACTTTATGGATGTGTGAAATTTCAACAGGGCACCCCAGCCTGAAAAATAATATCCTGAGCAAAATCAATGCAATGAAAAACTACACCTATCTTATAGCTCATAGGGTCAGCTAGTGCCAGCCCCAACAACAGCTCAGCCAAGCTGGCTTCACTTTGCTTCATAGCACTTAGAAGAAATGCTTAGACTAGCCAATGTTAAGTATTCTCAATGAATCTCGTTTTTATTTCTTTGTTCTTTCAACCTTTCCTGTTTGTCTTTAATACAACAGCCTATATGAGGTGCTGTAATACACACTTGTAATCCCAGCACTCAAGAGGCTGAGGCAGAAGGATTATGAACAAGCCCATGGTTCATTATATTTTGAAATGGCAGAAAAAGTGCCCCATAAGGAACTTATCCATATCCCCGTACCTGAGTCTTGCCAGATAGCAGGGTTTCAATAAACACAAAACTGGATAAAAATCTGGTTTCTTCTTTAAAAAAACAAACAAACCTATATTGTACTTAACCTCATTATGTAGAGAACCAGACTACCAAGAAAGGCAAAATATGACCCTCTAAACAAGGTTGATATGTCAAGCAAGCCAAACTCATATATTAGTTATCTTTGATTATTTGAAAATTGCAGGTTCTTGTTATGTATGCCAGTAAATATGAAAATCTTAAAGGACTTTCTTTGACATCTGATAGATCAAAACCCAGAACAGTTCAAGAATGAACCTAAGTGAAAATATGTAGAAAATACTTGAAAGCAAAATCACCTCAGATCAAATAGCCTTTCAGAAAACCTTTCTAACTAGTCAAGGATCCCAGGACTCATCTAATTCAAAGAACAGTGTGTTAAGTTCCACAGTTGCTACCTCACTAACTGCAGATTGTCAAGTGACAATTGCAACTACATTGCAACTACAAATGTTGAGGCTACACATGTAAAAGGCAGAAATGTTTTAATTATATATGAATCCATTCAGATACTTAAAGTGATAAACCATCTTTTGGAATGGCTTATTTTACTATCACCTGATTGTTAAAATAATGTGCTCTCTTCAGAGAACTAAAATTTCCATTTTCTTCAAAGCTAATCTGTTTTCCTTTCATCATAAAACTACTGTGTACAATTTGGCAAAAGTTTGATTCGGATTTTTTTTTTCCAAAATGGTATCTTTAAGGTTATGAGATTACAAATAGCTACACAAAAGTTTCAAGCATTTTGTTTACTGTAAATGTTTTATTTGTATTTATATACATACACAACCAAAATATTATTTAAAAAACTAATGAATTCAGTTAATACATTTTTATTAAACTTTATTATGAAAGTTTATGAAAATCTTTTAAGTGTTTAAAATTTCATTGCTCATGACATTTCTTCCATAGTAAAAATTCATTTTTAACACAGCTGAGATAACTCATAGATACCACACTAAAATTGGACTTAAGAAACCCTTCCCTTTCACCAGCCTAATTTCTATGAAAATATTATAGTCAAAGAGACATGATCCAGCACACCTTAGCAAATGTAAACATTCTAAATGATTTAATATCAAGCTTCAAAGATTCAGATTTTAGACTTAAAGTGCTCATGAAATTCTCAAGTGGTTTTATATAGCTCAATTGATTGAAGATATTATAGTTGTTCCTGCTTTATTATAGCTGTGACTCAACAGCCATCTTGATTAGATCTATTAAATACTTCGTACCTGAAAAAGTTTATACTTTAAAATAATGCTATTGTAAAATAATACCATGCCTTAACATGATGCATAAGAGAAATTCTAGTATTAAATTAAATTTTCTAACAGTCATTTATAGTTGAAAAATCACTAAAATGGAAGCTAACAACCATGTGTGTGAAGATTCACACTCTCAGCATATTTTTCACTTTCAAAATAATATAGATGACATCCTAAATAGGGTTCTTCTGAAGACAGAATCTTCGCTTACTTGTGTAGCAAACAAGAGACAAGATTTTAGTATACAATGGTTAATAATTTGTGCATGACAAAAAATATTAGCTATTATTGGTAGCTAATTAGTTTTCATAGGTGTCAGATTATCACATGTTCACCCACAAACTACTTATGGTCAAAAATGTAGGATTACATTTAAGCACATGATGACAAATCTTACACTAACAGAATACTTAGTTTGATCATTACAACACCACCTTCAAAATGCTTAATCCTTGGTAAAAAATATTAACTTCATGGAAGATGGACTAAGACATTCAGTGATGGAAATGGAGATAGTGCTCCATAAATTCCTGTGGCTCTACTGCATTTCCTTCTGTTTCTCAACTCCATGGTTGGTTTCTGCTTTTCTTAGCTAAGTTGTTTTGTAGTGTTTTGTTTTCATTCATAGTTGCAGGAGGAAGAAAAGCTTTTCAAGAAAATGTCAGGAAAAAAAAAGTTCAGTTCCCTGAAGACATCTGCAAAGACAAGGGCCCCCATCAAGTGAGGGAGCTGTACAAAGGAGGGGCAGGGGCTGGACGGGCAGGAACTAAGTTTCCCTGAGATGGTATTTTTGGATGTGGTGGAGGTGGCCTATGAGAAGAAAAAGAAAAAAAAAAACAGTTAATAGTGTATGGACTGAATAAAACTGTATTCATAACAAGCATAGTATCACTCTCAACCTCTCTGATAACAGATATAACAAGCACCATAGAGTTTTATTCCATAATTGATACTGTAGGAAAGTTATACCCAATTGTAAAATCAAATTGTAAAAGATGAAGGATACTAAGTGGATGAAGTAGTTTTGCTGTGCTGATAGAATTCAGCCGGCAAATTTCTGTTGACCGTAAAACTAGCCATATGCACGATGCCTACGTGCCCCTGATCATATGAAATAACATTTATCAAAATGAACTCCAGAAAATGGAAACAAGATGTTCTTTTCTTTGTTGTTGTTTTTCTTTTCTTTCCATCTTGTTCGTTTATATGTCTCTGGGAGGGAAAGAAGGGACACAAAAATGGAGGGACAAAGATTGAACTCAGTTGAAAATGAACTATACAACTTGTGGGTGGGGATAGGAGGAAAAAAACTGGCTGACAGCAAGGGAAGGGGTGACATTGTCCAAAAAGAAATGTCCTTATTATCTGACTTATGAAAGGGTAACCCCTCTGTACAACACCTTAATAATAACAATAAAATTATATTAAAAGTAAAAAACTAGCTGACCTTTCAGCTTCCTTCAACAGCATTCTCTCAGATAATTAAACATGCGGTTCTGTCTCAGCCTGTCTTTCTCAATCCTCATACTTTAACTCCTAGACACCCTTCCTTACCTGTGAATCCATTCCTGGTATTTCTCTACTCTAATATCACACTAGAATGGTTCCCAATGGGCACCTGTCTCTCAATTTTATCTATTCTTCATCTTAAATTTAATTTTAGTGTTCTCTTGAGTAACAGGAGGACCCACTTCAATGCTGAAATGCAACTGGCATTTGAAAGACTCTGCAAAGTGGGAGGGGTCAGATGTATTTTATATGGTGTAAAATATGATAATAAATTATCCCTTCTTCCATCTAAAATCTGTCTACTGAATGTTCAGTTCTTTGGTTTTGAAGTTGTAGAATCTGCATTTAGTCTTTTTAAGTTTCTAGTTTTGTGCTGAAATTGTCTATCTTGACTTACATAACTCACATAATACTATCATCATACTTATTTATGTATTATTTATTTATTTTTGGTGTCAGTACTGGGTTTTGAATTCAGTGCTGTGAGCTATCCTTCAGCTTTTTCACTTAAGGCTGGTGCACCACAGTGTGAGCCACAGCTCCACTTCTGGCTTTTTGGTGATTAACTGGAGATAAGAGTCTCATAGACTTCTCTGCCCAGGCTGGATTCAAACCACAATCCTCAGATCTCAGTTCCCTGAGTAGCTTGTTTTAAAATCCATGTTTGATAACTGTAAAGTAGATATCCTGAGTCTTAAAGATTTTAGTCACATTTTCTTTCTATGGCTGGCTTTTTTGGGAGGCCAGTCCAGGGGCTTAACTCTGGGTCTGAATGCTATCCCTGAACTTCTTTGGCTCAAGTCTAGCACTCTACCACTTGAGCCACAGCGCCACTTCCAGTTTTTTTATTTGGTGTGGGGAGGGGTAATTTATTGGAGATAAGAGTCGAATGGACTTTTCTGCCTGGGCTGGCTTTGAGCCACAATCCTCAGATCAAAGCCTCCTAAGTAGCTAGGATCACAGGTATAAGCCACCAGCTCCCAGGCCTGTGGGTTTATTTGTTTGTTTGTTTTGTTTTTAATGAGACAAATTAAGAAACAGTGCGGGGGCTGCGGGGGTAAATAGTGCTTCCTGACCTCTGGCGTCCCACACAAAGCCTAGCTGTTGGCCAGTAACCCTCCTCCTTGAAAGTCCTCTGTTTCTTGTCCTCTCCGCACAGTGAGTTTTTGAAAGCTGGCTTCCACTTCCCAACTTCTCACTTGCCAGCTGCAGAAGGGGGGGAGCATGTCCAACAGAGAAGTGGTCTCAAAGCTAGTCCTCTCTCGAATTCTTCCTGTCTTGGCCCTTGTCTCCACAAGCCCTTTCACCTCCCTGGTCTCCTCATAGTTCTTACATTCCTAGACGTTCCAGCTGTTCTCAATGGAAGGCCCTTTGGGTTTCTCTCACTGGTTATTGCAAAGATCCTAGCTCTTGCTCTTCTATACACTAAAGGCTTCAGCAGCAGTTCATTTTGAGTTGTTATTTCCTTTTGACACTCTACTAAATATGGCAAATTTTATAGGGGTTCTTAAAAAACCATTCTGAAAATTCTATTCTATCTAAACTTCTAAACTAAGTTGCTTAAAAAAAAATTTGGCCCCAAGTCAAGTTAAATACGAAAGAAACTGTAAGGCTATAAAACTATAGATTTTTTTCTGGTTAAGTAATTTAAGCAATTCACTTCTGACCTTGATGGAAACCGCTGAGGCTGCCTAGCTGCATAGGTTGGTACTGGATATCTATTTGCTTGGACAGGCTAAAAAGAAAAAAAAATAATAATCAAAGTTACTATCACAACATAGTCATGAATATATTTTGTGTATGCTTTGTTATTTCTATATAACAGTTAGTAAAATGCTTATATTGACAGACTACTTGTAATGCTAACATTTAAAAATCTTTTTCTTAAATGAGGTCAGGATACAGCTCAATAATAACAACACTTGTCTAGCATTCATGAGGTCCTGGGTTTTGCTGTCCATCTAACACCAAAAAATAAATATTGCTTACTTTGCTTACTTAAGAAAATCCTTACCATTGATCATAAAATTGTGTGTGTGTGTGTGTGTGTGTGTGTGTGTGTGTGTGTGTGTGTGTGTGTGTGTGTGTGTGTGTGTGTGTGTGTGTGTGTGTGTGTGTGTGTGTGTGTGTGTGTGTGTGTGTGTGTGTGTGTGTGTGTGTGTTTATTCTGGTTTTTTTTTTTGCTAGTTTGTTTTGCTGTTTTGTTTCAGCAGTTCTAGGCATTGAACTCAGGGCTCTTACTTATTATTTACAATTCCCATGGTAACTGGGATGATAGGTGCATGCCATCATGTCCAGCTTTTCCTGTTGAGATGAACTCTCAAATTTAAGGCCTCACACTCTCACTTGGCTTTTTCACTCAGGTCTGGTGCTCTATCATCTGAGCCATACCTCTCTCTACTTTCAGATTTTTGTTGGTTAGAGATAAGAGTTTCACAAACTTTCCTGCCTGGGCTGGCTTTGAACCATCATCCTCAGATCTCAACCTCACCAGTAGCTAGGATTACAGGCCTGAGCCTCCAGCACCTGGATTTTTGTATATATACACATACAAATATAAAAACATGAAGAAGGGCAGCTAACCATTTCAGTTCTAAGTAATTGGGAAGAATTTGAGAGTCTGATAACAGCAATTATTGGCATAGATATAAATCACCAGTGATGTTCATACAATCATCTTATAGCACTAACTCTTTAAAAACAATTGGAATTTCTTGAAAAGATTTAAACATTCAGACACTTAATTCCTAGGTGCCCTGAATTTGTGCTCTCCAATAGCATCTTATGCAATGATGGAATGTCTCTGTGTTCACTGATCTCTCACGGACAGCAGCCACAAGGGATTTGCTGAGGGTGGATAGTGTGAGTCAGGTATAGAATTCTTAATGTTGAGCAAATTTAATATGAAATGTGTATTTTGTATTCAGCGCAGTAGGGCTTTGAGATTGGAGTCCTCTGCTGCCCCCAGCACTCCAATAAAGACTCCAAATTAGGCTTCTCTGTGCTCACAACTGGATCTACCACACAACACATAGATAATAACAACCTAGCATAGTCACAGAAAACAACATGAACGAGAAGAGTATCTTTCCCAGCCTGGTTCATCATATTGCAACACTAGAATCTGGTCATACACACTGTGGGATATTTATGGAACAGCTGCGTAGTGAAAATGTTGGAGCACAGCTACAAGTAAAAGGGATAGATTATCCGCACGCCAGTGGCTCACGCCTATAATCCTAGCTACTTAGGAGGCTGAGATTTGAGGATCGTGGTTCAAAGCCAGCCGGGGCAGGAACGTCTGTGAGACAATTTAGCTCCAATTAACTACCCGAAAAACAAAAGTGGCACTGGGGCTCAAGTGGTAGAGCACTTGCCTTGAGGTGAAGAGCTCAGGGATACCACCTAGGCCCAGAGTTCAAACCCCATGACCAACAACAACAACAACAAAGGAATAGATCACTAAGTATTAAATGCAAAGCAGATAGATCACAAAGTATTAAATGCAAAGCAGATATATGTGTAAAAACCCAAATAAAGCACTCTGACAAGTTTTAAAGCATACAAAATAATATTATCAATTGCTCAAGCATATTGGTGTAAGCTTATCAGTACAAAGACACCCTTACCCCAATAACTGTAATACATTTGCAATGGCAATTGTGGCAATTGTGGTCCCATTGCAGGGACAATTAGTGCTCTCTAGTTGATCAGAAAGGAGGGGCGGGGGGAGTTCTGGGAACATGGCTCAGGAAAACCAGGCAATGAAAACAGAAAGGAGGTGGAAACAGCTAGTGATAGCACAGGAAGGACCCAGCTCACTTCTCAATCGTTGTGTCAAGGGAGACATTCTGAACCTCCAGATACCTCTTCTCACATCCTCAGCCATGGACTTTGCTGTTGCTCCTTGAAACTGCCCCTCTCCCCAGAAGACTTCCAAATTCCTATGAAGGTTTTATTTATACCTACATAACCATTTTTAATCTTGTTTTAAAGATACTAGAATGGAACCTAGAGTCTCATGCAAGCTAGGCAAGCGACTAAGAGTGATATAGATGTAGATATATTAATATTTATTGTATGTATGTATATATATGTATATATGTATATAGAGATACACATACACACAAATATCCAGCACCTTTTACTTAAGTCTTTAAACATGCAATACTCAACATAGCGAGGAAAAAAGTTTTTATTTTAAACTTACAGCTTGTCTGGAAGAAGCCACTGGAGAAACACTGTGAGAAGCACTTGCTGACTGTCTAGAAACACTGGCTGGATTTTTACCATCTGACCTGAAAGACACAATGACTTTAAGGTTAAGGTGAACACTTTTCTACAGAACATATCACACACAGCTTTGGTTTCCTTGCTACAGAATAATAATGGTGGTGACAGTGATAACCAGGTGACATGGAGTCTTCTGGCATGTCACACTTTTTTAACCCTTTATGTTAATAGGAAGAGTTATTAACCACATTTTGTAATAGTGTGAAATTGTAAGAAATTATAAAAAGTAGTCACTAAGGCCTATGTTCACAAACTTTTTCCTCCATTTTTCTAAAAAATCAAAGATGAGTAAAAGCAAATTCTTAGACTGAATAGGCAACATTTGAAGCAATCATTAAAAATTAGAAAGTCCAGAGTTATCAAACAGATTGGCTGGAGAGTCAGCTACAGTGAGACATTCAGAGTGACAGCTGGTGAACAACAAGAATATATAGGAGACAACAGAAGTGTGGAATTAAAACAAATGCCACAGGCTGATTCTTTGTATGGACTGGCCAGATGGAAGAATGACAAATGAGAAAGGACAGAAAGATAAATCTGTTTGAGAAACCTTTAAGGGCTGAAGCTAACATCAGTACACTCTGGGAAAATAATGTACTACTTGAGAAAGATGGCACTGAGGCAAGAGTGAATAATCAAGGCTAGGTAGAGGTATTCAGAAATCATTATTATAACAATAACTATTAAGTAAGGAGAATATGCAGCAATGTGCAACAAGCTTTATTTATCAGTATTTCCTCATTTTATCTTTAAAACACAGGTAATATTATTATTCCTCTTTTTAGGAAGCAAACCAAGGCTCCAAAAGTTTATTTGTTGTTTCAGTTTGTAATTTCATAACAAATGACTGATGTGAAATTTGAATTCAAATGTGATAATGAGGCCCAGGCTACATGCCCTGCACTTTATATACATAGACTAGAACTGTCACTTTTCTCTATCACAACTCATTTCTTTCTTTCTTTCTTTCTTTCTTTTGACGGTCATGGGGCTTGAACTCTGGGCCTGGGTACTACTGTCCCTGAGCTCTTCAGCTCAAGGCTAGCACTCTTCTACTTGAGCCTCAGCGCCACTTCTGGATTTGAGTAGTTTATTGGAGATGAGTCTCAAAGAAGCCTGGCGCCAGTGGCTCATGCCTGTAATCCTAGCTACTCAAGAGGCTGAGATCTGAGGATTGTGGTTCAAAGCCAACCCGGGCAGGAAAGTCTGTGAGACTCTTATCTCCAATAAACCACTCCAAAACCGAAAGTAGCGCTGTGGCTCAAGCAGTAGAGCGCTCGCCTTGAGCTGAAGAGCTGAGGGACAGCACCCAGGCCCAGAGATCAAGCCCCACGACTGACCAAAAAAAAAAAAAAAAAAAAAAAGAGTCTCAAAGACTTTCTTTCCCAGGCTGGATTTGAACCATGATCCTCAGATCTCCTAACTGAGTAGCTAGGATTACAGTGAGCTACCAGACCCTGCCTCACAACTCATTTCTTAAAATGTCTTTGAAACTGAAAACTGAAAATTCTTCCTTTTATAAGAACTGATAGACAAAATAAGTCATAGAATAAATATTTTCAACATCTACATAGTTTATTGTTACTCCATTTGTTAATCTAATCTATTTTTGCTGTAAGAGATGACTTAGCCACTAATACCTTTTTTTTTCTTAAGTAGCATTTTAATCAAGACAAGATTAATTACCTGGCATATTTATAGAAAGCACTGGACTTTCCACATACCTTAAAATTTCTCCAGTACCAAGGACCACTAAGAACAACCAATAACTACCAGCATTTAATCCGTCCTTTCTATATATTAACACACACATACATATGATTAGAGCTATGCATATATGATCTTTTACATTTGTAACTACATACTACATTATCCTTTTTGTTATAAATGGTTACTATAAACAATTTACTAATGTGCATAACGTTTTCAGATGCTAAAGAGCTATATCCTTTCTTTTCAGTGGTCCATAAAATACTGGAGTCCCACATTTATTTGACCTCATACTTTAAAATATCTTAATTATCCATTTCAATCACTGATAGGAGACCTTCACATTTCCTTGTGAAATCATAAAGTACCTTATTGATAAATTAAAAATTGCTTATTGTACTTTAAAAATAATTTTGATAAAGGAAATTAAGGCAAAGCTTCTACTTCATCTACAATTTGCTAGTGATTAGAATTTGATACAAATTTTTCTAGTAAATGTATTATAAATTCCCTACCCCCTATTCTAACAACCTAATGTATTAAATATTGCAGAGCATTCATTACAAAATGATTATATGGTCCACTAAACATTTTAATTTGAGGTATAAGTAGGTCCTCTAAGTAGGTCCAACTACTTTGTAATAATTGGCATAAAAAGTAGAAAGTTAAAAATCAGCAAATGGAAGATAAAAGTTTATTTACTACCTGCATACAAAAACATATTGCACATCAAACAACCAAAATTTAAAAAAAAATTTTAAAAGGAAAAGAAAAAGTGAAAGATACTCTACTGAAGACTAACATGTAGTAGCCACCAATACCTTTGATCTTCTCTTTTTTCCTTCTTTTCAGATAGGATCTCTCTAGGCATTCTAGGCTGTCTTCAAACTCACACTCCTGCCTCAACCTCCCAAGTGCTAGAATTAAAGGAATGTGCCACTGCACTTGGCTCATTACTACCTTTTAACCCTTATTTGTAATAAGAATGGACTACCACAAAAGCCTACGTATAAAGGATTGCCAGTCTTCCTGGTAAGGACTACCATCATGATGAAAATTATTTAGCATAGATTAAACATAAAAATGTTTAAGTACTCATATGTCTGCGATCTCTTTTTGCAGGGGCATTTCCGGAGTTTGTTCCTCTTGATGAAGAGAAATGCACAGATGATGAGCACAATCAGGAAGAAGAACACGAGCAGTCCATCCCTCAGGGCAGTGCTCTTTTCTAGAGAATGAAATTGACACTAAAGGTCATTCAATCAGATGTTACTTCAGCCTACCCGCAACATACTAGGTGACTGATGACACGCATTGTACAATAGTTTCTCTTACATAATCTTACAGTGTTTCTTTACACAAATGCAAGCAAGAACTAAGTGCTTTTATTATTGTTGACCCTTCAATACATAAAATGTAGCATATAACAAACACTATTTGGTACACTGGGTTTTTTTCATTTTCTTTTTTGCGTTTTTAACTTAGTTTGCATTTATTTATTTTTGTGCCAGTATTATTGCTTGAACTGTGGGCCTTGTGCTCCTACCACCTTGCTTGCTCCCAACTGTCACTTAACCATTTGAGTCATGCCTGCAGAATGGATCTTTCCAGAAAGATCCAGAGATAAGAGTCTTATTTTTCTACCACAGATGGCCTCAAACCATGATCCTTTGGATCTTAAGACTCCTGAGTAGTTAGGATTACAGGTGGGAACTCCTGGCACCCAACTAAGTTACAGTCCTTATTCTATAAGTTGAAACTTGTTGATGTTGAAGAAAAAAGCCATTATTTGATGTTAAAGAAAAAAAACATTATTTGTTCTTTATGATCATTATGCAAACTATTTTCTACTGGACTTTGGGATTTTTTTCTCAGTTTCTTGAAGTTTTTTTTTTTTATATCTTAGACAGACATTGACCTTAACTGTGATAAAAGATAGAAATATGCATTTCATCATTTGTCAATGATGCTATTTCAGGTGACCCCAGATCATGAGGCCATGGTAATTTTTCAGACTTGTGATCACAAGTAACATAAATGGTTGAAGATGAAACTGTAGACAGGTAGGAGTAGGACAGCTGTAACCACTTTGGAAAACAGCTTGGCAGATTCTGAGAAGGCTAAAGAAACACCTTGTACTTGAGCATGGGCTCACTCCATCTCACGTTTACCTCAAAGTACATGTTCTCACCAGAAAGCTACTGCAAATAGGAGCTCATGGTCTATGAGGGATTAAAAATCAGTACTATAGAGGTGAGCGTAAAGAGAAGGAACAGATTCATTTAGATTTAGACAGTTAGGAAAACTTCCATTAGGAAACAAAGCACAAATTGAAGTCTGACTAGCAATTAGTCATATTCCAAGAATGTGACTATGACAGTTTTAAGGTTCAGGAGAAAACAGTAGCCTAGTAAAGGAAATCAAAGGAGCTATAGTCTATCTTCAGCATAGGAATGAGACTAGAAAGCTCAACTATCACATAGGCCATTTACATTGTGTTATGGACTTGTGGATTTAATTCTAATATTAATGAAGCAGTACTGAATTAAAAGTAGGGCATGGACAAAATCAAAGCTGAATTCTCAAAGGAAAATACTAATATCCTATAATGTAATATGAAACATAGGTCATAAGAATATGGTAATGGGAACCTAAGTAAGAAGTTACTACCTAACTCCAGGTAAGAAACGGGTGAGAAAGAAAAAGAAGAAGGTGAAAACAAAACATTTACAAAAAATCCAGGAGGGAGAATCAACACATCTACCTGATGGGACAGAGAAAGGTACAAAGATGCCCCAGTCAAGGCCTGGGCCTCTAAGCAGTCACACCAATTTTATGGATATTACTTGCCGTTATACGTAGGTCCACTGTCCACACTTCCTCCATATCCTTTCGCCTCACAATTTGGGGGTGCCCAGTTGCTATCACAGTGACAGTTCTTATTGCTATTACACACCTTTAAAATAATCAGAAGACTATTTTGTTCATTGTGAAAGCTACTCTTAATCAACTTCAGAATGAAAGCCAAGAGTAAGGACTAAATGCCTACAAACACATCTTAATCTTAATCTTTACGATTTAAAAAAAATCATAAACAACAAATATCCAACATCTGAAAATCTAAAAATCATGGGAATCCTCATCTAATCCTGAGAATTATCATTGTTTATAGCATCACTTTCATGAAAAAGAACACACCACCTACCCCATGTCCGTGGCACTTTTCCTGAACATCACAGTCATAATTCAGTACAGATACATTTACACACTGGAAGTTTCTACAGATCTGTAAAAGAAAATATAAAAAAGTGAAGCAAACAAAAAGAACTGATCACATTAATAATAAAGAAGTATTCAAATGAATAAAAAAAGGAACTGTATAGATTATGTCCTAGGATAATGTTTTTCAAACATTCAAGGAATGGTTAATACCAACATTGTTTTTTAAAAAGGTAGAAAAATAAATGAACTGACATAGAACTAATGATGGGAGAAGACAAGGCAAAAACAAAATTCCAGTCTATCATTCCATATGAATACAGACAGAAGAAATACTCTTTTGTGTGTGTGTGTGTGTGTGTGTATGCGCGTGCGCGCGCACGCTCGCACACCAGTCTGCCAGTCCTGCGTCTTGTACTCAGGGCTTAAGCACTGTCTCAAGTGTTTGCTCAAGGCTAACACTCTATCACTTGAACTATAGCTCCACTGACAGCTTTGCTTAAGCACTGTCTCAAGTGTTTGCTCAAGTCTAACACTCTTATCACTTGAACTACAGTTCCACTGACAGCTTTTTAGTGGTTAGTTGGAGTAACAGTATCGGGCTGGGAAGGTGGCTCAGTGGTAGAGCGCTTGCCTTGCATGCATGAGGCCCTGGGTTCCATTCCTCAGCACCACGTAAGCAAAAAGAAAAAAGCTGGAAGTGGCGCTGTGGCTCAAGTGGTAGAGTGCTAGCCTTGAGCTGAAGAGCTGAGGGACAGCGTCCAGGCCCAGAGTTCAGGCCCCTGGACCGGACCCCCCCCACACCAAAAAAGAGTCTCACAGACTTTCTTCCCAGGCAGGCTTTGAACTGGAATCCTCAGATCTCAGCCTCTTGAATAGCTAGGATTATAGGCATGAGCCACCAGCACCCAGGTTTATAAGCTGTTAGTATTAATAAAAAAGCAGCAAAATGAAAGCTGATAAAACTTGGAACACTTTAGTTGTTTTATTCTTTCAAAAATAAAATTATTTTGTTGGCCAAACAAAGCTTACCTCCCAGTATTTGTGATTAATGATGAATAGAGGTATCAATATGAAAAGCACTATGGGAAACAAACCATTATCATCTCACAAGGTTCTAGAAATTCTAGCTTATGCAATGAAATATATTCCTAAATATGAAAATTGAGATTTAAAAATATATCAGAAAAATAAGCTAAATACATAAAGGAATCAGCCAAAAACTTCCTAAAAACATTTCTGCTTTCTGGAAAAATATTATCTTTGTGAAAATTGTCCTTTTGTGATAAGATAGAAGGGAAAAAAATAAAGACCAAACCTTTTATTTGGCTGTCATTGTTGTTGTTGTTAACCAACTCTACAAGGCCAGAATGTTTAAACGTGTTAATGAAATAAAAGACAATTTGAGAACATATAAGAGAAATATAAAGTTACTATATTCTCATACACAGATGAACAAACTGTACCTAGAGGATCTCTAAATATTATTTCCCAGCAATTGTCAGTTAATTTTTAAATAAAAAATATATGCATATGAATAAAAACCAAGATTAGATTCTATAGTAAAAAGTCATCCCTCAACTGAACACTCTGTTGAAAATGAACTATCAAACTTATGAGAGGTGGGGCTGGGAAGGTGGCTCAGTGGTAGAGCACTTGCCTTGCATGCATGAGGCCCTGGGTTCGATTCCTTAGCACCACATAAGCAAAAAAAGAAAAAAGCCGGAAGTGGCGCTGTGGCTCAAGTGGTAGAGTGCTAGCCTTGAGCTGAAGAGCTGAGGGACAGAGTTCAGGCCCCACAACCGGACCAAAAACAAACAAACAAACAAACAAACTTATGAAAGGTGATGGGAGGGAAAAACTGGAAGAGAGTCAGGGAAGGGGTGATAAGTGTCCAAAAAGAAATGTACTCTTTCCTTGACTTACATAACTTATATAACCTTTGCATATCACCTTGTTAATAACAATTAAAAAAAAACTTAAGTCATCCCTCATTCAATCTCTAGCCCCAGTTCTCTTGGCTAAAGATATGATAATGCTTTTTTCATATATCTGAAGTGTTTAGAGGAGGCATTTACCAACAGTTTTCTATTCAATTAAAAGGAGAGATTCCTTTCAGTAACTGACTTACAGTACATTTCTGAAACATCAAGTCATAGAAATAAGATAAAAATGTGTTAATAGCTGGCAGATTTGCTTGAAAGAGCAGAAACACTCCATGTTGTCCCTAGAAGGGAATTCAAACTGACAGTTTTACCTGATGGAGCACAGAGAGCCACAGAAGAGGAATACATAGATAACAAACCACTCACAGTAGAAGAGTAAGACTATTTCTAAATGTGTTTATGGTCAAACATGAATGATAAGCTTAAGATGAGATTCATAAGAGACATACTTATTTTCTGTTTGAGAAAATAGTTCCTTTCAAAATTGAAATGTACATATCACCAAATAAACATACATTAATTACAAAATTCTTAATCTAAAAAATCTACCCCAAGCACTCAATCCTATGGAAGTATGCATAGAAGCTGTGAGAGGAAATACAGAGAAGTTCTCCGCACTCACTGAATAAATGAGAGACAATAACGATTTCCATAATATAATGAAGTATTTGCCATATCTACACTGGGATGACACCAATTTTCATAAAACCACTGGACCTCTGCCCTGTGCAGCTAAGTAAGCACTTTCAGAACATTATGAAAGTATATGAGGGCTGTGGGAGGATGTATACTCATAAGTGCCCAGAGAGAGGATTGCACAGACAGATGGCACAATGCTAACACAGTGAACCTGGAAGGGAAGTTGGAAAAGAAGGGGAAAAGGAACTCAGCAGAAGATCTTTTTGGAAAAAAAATTGTATTTCTTAATTTTATGAAAATGTGGTATTCTTATATAAAAAGTTTTGTATAGGAAGAAACTTAAGACTAGAACACAAAATATAACCTAACTATTCTCAAGAAACATACATACAAAAACAACACTGAGCCGGGCGCTGGTGGCTCACGCCTGTAATCCTAGCTACTCAGGAGGCTGAGATCTGAGGATCGCGGTTCAAAGCCAGCCCGGGCAGGAGAGACCGTGAGACTCCTATCTCCAATAAACCACCAGAAAACCGGAAGTGGCGCTGTAGCTCAAGTGGTAGAGCGCTCACCTTGAGCTGAAGAGCTGAGGGACAGCGCCCAGGCCCAGAGTTCAAGCCCCACGGCCGACAAAAAAAAAAAAAAAAAGAAAAACAACACTGACCAAAAAAAAAAAAAAGCCTGTAAGACAACTTCAAAGTATGGTAATATAATAGGAACAGACACCCAAATATGCTCACAACTATAGTTTTATTGTGATTACTAACCAAGATACCTTCAATTACACAAGTCTGGGTTTTGGGGTTTTTTTAGACTGATGAAACCATTTATTGGATTTTTATCTTTTCCTATTCTTTTTATAAAGTTAATTTACTTTATTGTTACTATAAAGGTTGTACACCGAGGGATAACGATTGCATGAGTCAGGTTATTAGTACATTTCTTTTTGTACTGCCTTCTGTTCCTTCTCTCCCAGTCCATCCTCCCATCTCTGCCCATGAGATGTGTAGCTCACTTTCATCTGTGTCCAGTGAGCACCACTGCTGCAGGTTTTCACCCTTCTTCCTTAGAGTTCTGTACCTCTCCCCTAAAGATATACACTTGAACACGCCATACATAAAGGAAAGAAGACAGAATCATGAAAACATAGATCTCTTCTTTCTATATCTTGGAGATACACACACACACACACACACACACACACACACACACACACTCACACACACACACACACACACACACACACACACACACACACACACATACATATACATATATAAAGAGGCATGTAGGCATTGTGCCCTTGCAGTCATGTAAGTTTTAAAAAGTGAATATTTGTGAATAGACACTGAGTTCAGAGCACCAAATTTCCAGCAACAGTAACAATGTCAAAGTAAAATGTATGAGCTGGATATATGGCTCAAGTGGAAGCAGAGCCGTAGTACTAGGCCCTGAGCTCAAACCCTGGTACTACTAGCACCAAATCCAAAACAAATCAAGGCAAAATATTACCACAAAGAAAATGAAAACGTAAATTTAAGTAAATTCAAAATAGAGCAAAGAGCTTAAGCTAGTAACGTAGATAATCCACACTTAAACTATTAAAGAAGCATTCACAAATATATCATCCACATGTCTAGAGCAAAAACTTTTGTAACAAGAGAAAATGAAAATAGGAAGCTCTTAGGAGACTTTAACATTTCTTTCTCCAAATCTTAAACATATTAAGAAAAATAAGAATGTAATCGACCTGGATATGCAATTATTAAATACTGCATGTTATAAGCAAAAAGATATATACATATATACACACACACATTCCTTTCAAATGTACTCAGTGCCTTCATAAAAAAATTATACATACATACATTAGAACCTTGGTACCCAAAGGTACCTGGTTCAAAGAAGACTACTGCTGAGGAAAATCCACAAATGCTCAGGATGCATAGTTAGTGCAGAAATGAACTGAATACAGTCCAACTTCAACTAAAAGCATGCCACTTTTCAACAAACCTAAAATGCTCTCTTCATCACTTAATTAAGCATCTTCTCTTTTACTCTGATATCTGGGCTCTTATCAGCATTTTAGGAGGCAGACTTTTACAAACTAAAGGGCAGGGAAATATTCAGCAGGTCACAGGATGGAAACACAAGTGGTGATACCTAAAACCGAATGTGAGCTTCTCTCTATCAAAGTGTGCTGCCTCATGACGACATGGGAATTTGTTAGTTTTGAAATTCCCTTTGACTTTTGTTATTTATTTTTTCACTAAGCTTGGGCAAAGCCATGTGTAATAGATCAGAGACGACTCTGACTTACTATATAGTCAACATCCATCATGGCTGTTTTATTCTAAATACAAAGGGACTACCTGATAACTTAAATGTCATAAAAACAAGTTCAATTTCCAACTCACAGAGCTCATTTTTATAAAACATGTGCCTTCTTATAAACTAACATGCTGAGCAAAGAAACACATTTTGTTGGTTATGATTTTTAATACTATTTGCAATAAATTTGATAGAACACATCAAATAGCCCATCTAAAGAATGGGGTACCATGGGGCTGGGAAGGTGGCTCAGCGGTAGAGTGCTTGCCTTGCAAGCCTGAGGCCCTGGGTTCGATTCCTCAGAACCATGTAAGCAAAAAGAAAAAAGCCGGAAGTGGCACTGTGGCTCAAGTGGTAGAGCACTAGCCTTGAGCTGAAGAGCTGAAGGACAGCGCCCAGGCCCAGAGTTCAGGCCCACGACCGGACCCCCCCCCCCCCAAAAAAAAGAATGGGGCACCAGTTGCCTTTCTCTAATTCATTCATTTTTATTCCAAAATAATAACCACACATGATTAAAAATCGAATAATGAGCTAGGCATGATGGTACATACCTGCAAACACCATAGGATTCAAAAGGTTGAGGCAGGAAGACTCCAAGTTCAAGGCCAGAATCCACATAGATATGGAGAACCAGACCAAGACCATGGGTATTGCTTCAATGAGAAGTTCTTCCACAGAAAATAAGGGAAGTGGAGAGTTAAGTATCCTCTCCCAACATTTAAGACAGAAGCCCTGTTGATTTTAACTAAGAACTCTATTTCCCTTCTCATCTATGTTTTGTTTCTACTTGCAGTAAAACTTGCCTCACTTGCAAAATTGGCTTTATCGAAGCTTCAGCATTTTCATCTCAAACAAGAAACCATGTCATTTCCTCTTTCTCAAGAATCCTCCCTACAGGTACTCTTGCTCCAGTTAGAAACTGATCCCTATCTACAACTGTTATCTTAGAATTCCTGCTTGATATTCACCTGTTTCTTTTATTAAAAATTTTCTTTCTGCTTCAATTCCATATTTTCTAAGATATTACAATTACCTAAGAAAGTATGAATAAAGAAATGTACTGAGTATCTAAATATCTGAAATGTTTATACAGGGTCCACTCACTTGATGAATAATTGAGCTATGGATGGAATGATTTGGGGGAGATACCAATAATAACCAATCAAAATATAAACAAAGTAGTTTTCTTATTAATAAAAAATACATTCAAAAATATAGCAAAACAAATAAGAAATATAAGAGAAACGGGGCTTATTTATGACAAAAATAAAAATACAAAATATCTAGAAATAAAACTAATTAATAAATAGGGCATAAGATGGCAAAACCACACTGTTCTCTCCAAATAGAGTTCGAGTTCCAGAACTGTTTCCCCAAGAGACTGACAACAGCAAAAAGCTGAACATCCAGAGAAAAACAGGAGGTGAAAAAAAAAAAAAAAGAAAAGTTAGATTTTCAGAAGGGAAAGGCACGAAGAGCCTTTGCCCACCCTTTGCTGGACACTCAGCTCCATGCCAAACTGAGGCCCAGCCTGGCCCGGCCCAGGGCTGCCGGAGAACCCAGAGCCAAAGTGCGTTGTCTGCAGAACA
Source organism: Dipodomys merriami (assembly GCF_024711535.1). Taxonomy (NCBI): domain Eukaryota; kingdom Metazoa; phylum Chordata; class Mammalia; order Rodentia; family Heteromyidae; genus Dipodomys; species Dipodomys merriami. Next base: position 4,461,753 of record NW_027202493.1, read on the forward strand.
CCAGCACAGAAGACGCCCAAGGTGCCAGTTCCAGACCCACTGATTGCAAACAGAGAAACTTTGGAGCTCAGAATCTGCACAAAGACCCTTCCCCCACCCCTCACCAGTCCATCTGGCCAAAACCACTCGCCCTCAAGGCCAAGGGGGAAACCCCAGAAATACAGGGGTCATTCCACAGAACACCAATACAGAAGACTTCCAAGGTGCCGATGCTGACCCAGAAAGCGCAATCAGAGACAGTAACCTCAGAACTCTGAACCTGCACGAAGACCCCTCCTCACCCCTCGGCCAGCAGCCAGAGCAAAAAGCACCCGCAGTGGAAGAAAATACAAAAGAAACAAAAAAAAATCACATTGTACATTATAAATATGTTAAAAACAATAGCAAGAAAAAAAATACTTGTGTCCCTATCTTGGGGTTCATTTAGCTTTACATCATCTTATATTGTCATAATAGCTTTTGGCCTTTTGTTTCTTTTGTATGTTCTTCCCCCATGGTATAACCCCTGTTTTCACTGTATTTGATTTCGGTGCCCTGCATCTTGTATATTCATTTTTCTAATTTGGGGAGGCGAAGGGAAATAACAAAATGCTGAAACAGGATACAGGTTGACCCATTGTAACAATGAGATGTACAAGACACTATGATGAAAACGAACTTTACAACTGGGGGAGAGGGAGGAGTTGGGGAGGTAGGGAGGGAAGGGATGGTAGGGGGAAAACAAAGGAGGAGGTAACAATGCTCCATAGGAAATGTACTGATTACCTTACTCATGTAACTGTAAACCCTCTGTACATAATTTTTACAATAAAAAACATACATTAAAAAAAAACCCACAGCGCTGACCTGGACAGCATCAACAAAGTCAGAGACAGTGGGAAACACAGACCTGGAGCCGCTGCCACCACCACCCAGCCCAACCCACAATCATCTCAACCTAACATTGAAACCCAGTGGCAACCAGCAACCTGCAGCACACAGAAACAGTGCTCTGCCACAGCACTGCTGGAGAGTTCCCAATCAGCTCCAGATTAAATGAGTACCCCCACAGGGAACAGCCTCCTCTCCCAACAAAGGAGACCAATGCTGGCAGTAACCCCCAGAGCTTGACCCGGACCCCTTCCCCTACCACCTGGACTACAGATCCCACTAACACTGGGAACTGTACAAGCACCCCACCCACCCATGGAGCACACCTAGCCTACCAGGCTGGACCAAGAGCACCCCCAGGAGGGAGCTTAAATGCCCAAAATGCCCAAGCCAGGAGCAGTGCCCACAGTCCACAGCAGCCAGCAGCAGAAGAAATCCAAACTGCATATCCCAGGCTGCAGTCTGGGGACCAGGAGCCAGGGCCAGGTCTGGGATCCAGTACCTGAGCTACACAACCCACCCGCCCTGATTGAAGTCAGAAGCTGAGTGCACGCCTCAGCAGACGGGAAAGCAGGGAACCACAACCCCTGGGAACCACGCCCATGATAGCAAAAACCTGTGTATCCATGGTGGAGAACCAGAAGCTCAAATCCACCAGATCCTGACCTATGTATCCCTGGCTGAGGATTGGACAGCTCAGGCCATCAGCACCTGATTATAGTCAGGAACTCATAGCAGACTCCAGAAACTGGGAGAATACACCCAGTCCACCCAGTCTTGCCAAGAGCAGCCCTAGGAGGTAGCACAAGCAATCTAGGCTACTTAGTCCTTGGCTAAAGGTGGGAACTGCCTGTGACCTCCAGCCAACAGCTGAGAATCCTACATGGGTCAGACTAGCAGCTGGAGGTTGGCCTCTCCCCCAACAGAACTGAGACTAGGTACAGAGTCTCTCAGCCAACACAGGGCCAAGAGCGAGCTTCATCAATTGATCCAGAACCAACCCAGAACAAAGCAAAGACAGCCACCTATTGACCAAAACAGTCTGAGTTTGGGATTAGTCTCCAATAATCCCTAAATCCCCTGCGAAAATCAGAGAGAAAAAGTACAAGATTTATCAATAGCCAGGATAGCAAGCTACCTACAAAAGCCAGAGTGGGAGCAAAACAGGAATGGAAGACAAAGGCTACATCCAAGAGATGTTGGAGACAATGGCTCAAGAATTAAAGCAAGATGGGCTGAGAAGGTGGCTCAGTGGTAGAGTGCTTGCCTTGCATGCTTAAGGGCCTGGGTTCGATTCCTCAGCACCACTGTGGCTCAAGTGGTAGAGCGCTAGTCTTGAGCTGAAGAGCTGAGGGACAGCGCCCAGGCCCAGAGTTCAGGCCCACAACTGGACCAAAAAAAAAAAAAAAAATTAAAGCAAGAAATAGATCAGAAATTTAAAGAACACAGAAACAAAATATCAAAAGTGATACAGGATTTCAAAGAGGAGAGATTAATACTCTAAGAACCAATATAGAAGCCAGGTGCCGGTTGGCTCACGCCTGTAATCCTAGTTACTCAGGAGGCTGAGATCTGAGGATCATGGTTCAAAACCAGTCCGTGCAGGAAAGTCAGTGAGACTCTTATCTCTAATAAACCACTAGAAAACTGGAAGTGGCACTGTGGTACAAGAGGTAGAGTGCTCGCCTTGAGCTGAAGAGCGCCTAATGCCCAGTACTTGGAGTTCAAGCCTCACAACCAACCAAAAAAAAAGAACCAACATAGAAATCAGAAATGGCTCAATTTCCTCCATGCAAACCACAATGGAAGCCATAGTTAACAGAGTGAATGAAATGGAAATTAGAATATCAGATACGAAAGGCAAAGTGCAGCAAAAAAAGTCACAGATATGGACAAATCACTTAAACTATGCCAAAGAGAAGTCCAAGAACAAGCAGACAGTGCCAAAAAGTTTAACCTTCCTATAATTGGAGTGGACAAAGTTGATGAATATCAGAAAAAAGGAATGCAACACCTATTCAGTCAGATTATCACCAAAAATTTTTCCCCAATCTTAAAAGAGAACATCTTACCTACATAACAGAAGCATACAGAACACCTAGCAAACAGGATCTAAGAAGTAACACTTCTAGGCACATTATAGTAAAAATGATAGATGTGAATAATAAAGAAACAATCTTACATGCAGTATAAACAAAGAAGGAGCTACACTATAATGGGAAAAAAACCAGAATCACTGCAAATCTCTCTACTCGGATACTGTATGCAAGAAAAGTCTGGGAAAGTACTATCCGAGCCCTGAGAACCAATAAATGCCAACCCACACTGATATACCCAGTGAAGCTAGCATTCACATTTCGATGGAAAAACTAAAATTTTTAATAGTAAAGGAAACTAAATGAATTTATTAAAGCTAGAACATCAAAGAATATTAAGAGGGGGAAATACAACATAAAGAAAATAATCAAGATCAGGGATCTACATAGGACAGATACCACTAGAAGTCCAACATAATAAGCACAGGAGGAAAGGTAAGAAGAAAAGCTTAGGAAAGCAGGAAAATGACAGGAAACACAACGAATCTCTCTATAATAATCATGAGTATTAACGGACTCAATTCACCAATCAAAAGAAAAAGAACTGCAGATTGGATCAGAAAACAAAACCCATCCATCTTCAAGAGACCCATCTCAGCCAAACATAAAAATAAACACTGAGTGAAGGAATGGAGGAAGATCTACCATGCAAATGATCCCAGCAAGAAGGCAGGAGTTGCCATCCTGATATCTGACAAAATACACTTTTCACTAAAATCAATACAAAAAGACAAAGAAGGACACAACATATTAATACAGGGAACAATTCAAGAAGAGGATATTACCATTATCAACTTACAGTCCCCCTGCACCCAAATATGTTAAGCAAATACGCTCAGACTTACAGAATAAAATAGATCCAAATACAATAATAATAGGAGACTTTAATACCCCACTCACACCAAAGGACAGGCTACCAACCAGGATTGACAAAGAAGCCACCGAATTAAATGATGCCATATCTCCAGTGGAATTAATTGAAATCTACCAAGTTTTTCCACCCTACAACGACCCCTACATGTTCTCAGCAGCCCATGGAACTTTCTCAAAAATAGACCATATCATAGTTCATACAAGGAATTTAAGTAAATACAAAGAGATTGACATAATCCCTTATATTCTATCTGACCACAGTGGAATCAAGCAAGTTCTCAATAACAAAGCATACCGTAGAAATTACTCAAATACATGGAAATTGAACAGCACACTTCTGAGCAACACCTGGGTAACAGAAGAAATTAAACAAGAAATTAAAAAGTTCCTACAATTCAATGAAAATGAATATGCATCACAAAAAAACCTGTGGAACACACCAAAAGCAGTGCTCAGGGGCAAATTTATCACTCTCAATGCACACGTGAAGAAAATAGAAACAGACCAAGTAAATAATCTCATGTTACAACTACAACTGCTAGAAAAGCATGAAAAAATTGAACCTAAAGTTACTAGATGGAGCGAGATAACCAAAATAAGAGCTGAAATTAACAAGATAGAGAATAAGAAAACTATAAACAAAATGTAATAAAAACAAAAAGCTAGGTTTTTTTTTAATCAATAATATTGAAGCACTTTTGGCAAGATTAACCAAACAAAGAAGAGAAAAAGCCCAAATCAATAAGATCAGGGATGCCACAGGAAAAATTACAACAAATACTCAAGACATCCAAACAATTATAATTAGTTCCAGAATCTATACTAAGGAAAGAAATGGATGGATTTTTAGAGAAATACAAATTGCCCAAACTCAACCAAGAAGAAATAAATCAATTAAATAAACCAATATCTTACAATGAAATAGAGGAAGCAATCAGAAGTCTTCCAACAAGGAAAAGCCCAGGACCACATGAATTCACTAGAGAATTCTATAAGACCTTTAAAGAGGAACTAATACCCATACTCCTCAAACTCTTCTGAGAGATAGAAACAGAGGGAGCTATCCCAAATGCATGCTATGAAACCAATATCACACTCATCCCAAACCAGGCAAAGAGCCAACAAAAAAAGGGAATTACAGATCAGTCTCGTTGATGAACACAGATGCAAAGCTCCTCAATAAAATTCTAGCCAACATAATCCAGAAACATACCGAAAAAATCATACATTACAATCAAATAGGCTTCATTCCAGAGATGTAGGGATGGTTTAACATATGTAAAGACCACATGATTATCTCCATTGACACAAAAAAGGCTTTTGGAGAAAATAGGAATAGAAGGAACATCCTTAAAACAATAAAAGCCATTCAAGACAGATCAATAGCCAATGCTATACTTAATGGGGAAAAACTACAATCAATTCTCCTAAAATCAGGAACAAGGCAAGGATGCCCACTCTCATCCCTCCTCTTAAATATAGTTCTGGAATCCTTAGCCAGAACAATAAGGCAAGAAAAAGGCATTAAAGGGATCCACATAGGGAAGGAATAACTTAAACTATCCCTTTTTGCAGTTGACATGATACTATACCTCCATGACCCCCCAAACTCCACCCCCAAACTCTTAGAACTTATAAACCACTTTGGCAAAGCAGCAGGATACAAAATTAACCCACAAAAATTTAGTTGCTTTTCTATAACACCAACAATGTACAAGCATAAAGGGAAATCAAGGAAATAACCCCATTCACAATAACCTCCAAAAAATAGTAAAATATTTAGGAATTAACCCAACCAAAGATGTAAAGGAACTATTTAATCAAAACTATAAAAACTTAAAAGAAAGAAATCATAGAGGACACCAGGAAATGGAAAGACCTTCCATGTTCTTGGATAGGCAGACTTAATATAGTGAAAATGGCAATACTGCCAAAAATTATATACAAATTCAATGCAATTCCCACTAAAATCCAATGACATTCATTACTGAAATACATAAAACACTCCAAAAATTCATATGGAACAACAAAAGAACTAGAACAGCTAAAACAACTGTAGGCAAAAAAAAAAAAAAAAAGTGGGATGGATCTCAATGCCAGACTTCAAACTCTACTATAGAGCCACAATAACAAAGACAGCTTGGTACTAGCACAAAAACAGTCCTGAAAAGCAATGGAATAGAAGATCCAGAAATAAAACAACTTACAGCTTACAGTCAGCTGACTTTTTGACAAAGGAGCCAAAGACATACAGACTATACAGTGGAAGAAGCACAGCCTCTTCAACTACTGGTGCTGGGAAAACTGGGCGGCCACATGCAGAAAACTAAAAGTGGATCCAGCCTGTCACCGTGCACCAACATCAACTCAAAATGGATTAAAGACCCTAACATCAACCTGAATCTCTGCAGGACAGAGAAGGAGAGACATTTGAACTTATAGGCACAAGCAGGAACTTCCTGAACAGAATCCCAGGGTCACAAAAATTGGAGAGAGATTCGACATGGATCTACCTTAAAATAAAAAGTTTCTGCACAGCTAAAGCTATAGCAACCAAGCTAAAAAGACAGCCAACTAATTGGGAAAAAATATTTACCAGCAATATATATCAGACAAAGGCCTAATATCCAGTATATATAGGGAACTCAAGAAACTAATCCCTCCCAAACCTAACAAACAAGTTACTAAATGGGCAAGGGAACTAAAGAGAGACTTCTCAGAAGAAGAGATAAAAATGGCAAAGAAACAAATGAGGAAATGTTCACCATCCCTGGTTGTAAATGCAAATAAAAACAACCAGGAGATACTACCTTACCCAAGTCAGAATTTTCCACATTCGAATTCAGCCAACGACAAATGTTGGAGGGGATGCGGAAAAAGAGGAACCCTACGGCACTGATGGCGGAAATGTACACTAATACAACCACTTTGGAAAGCAGTACCTCAGAAAGCTAAATATAGACCTTCCCTGACCCAGCAATACCACTCCTAGGCATCTATCCTGAACAACAGGAACCAAGATACAAGGACACATGTACCTTCATGTTCACTGCAACACTGTTCACAATTGTCAAGATATGGAAACAACCAGATGCCCCACTACAGATGAATGGATCCAAAAATTGTGGTACCTATATACAATGGAATATTATGCAGCCATTAGAAAGGACAAAATAATGGCATTCTCAGGGAAATGGACAGAACTAGAACAAATCATTTTGAGTGAAAGCCAAGAGCAAAGAGACAAACGGCACATGGGCTCCCTGATATGTGTATGTTAAATCCAAAACATAAGGAGATATGACAAAGTAAACAAGACTTGAGAAACAAAGGACCTCCATTCATCTAGTTTCATTATTACTAAATGGACCCCATGCTGCTGACTACATATATAGCATAGATGTGCACATCTGAGGGAAACTAGGAGGAGGACACAGACACAGAGGGAATCAGGAAAACATACAACAGCAGCCGCACTGGACATTGAAGAAAATGAACTAAGCAACTCAATGGCAGTGATGGGAGGGAGGGAATGGGAGGAAGAGGGAACAGCTGACACTAAGCAAAAGGAAAGAAATGTACAGATCACCTGATGTGGAAGAAATAACTGTACTGCCACAGCTCACAGAATTCACCAACTTTATAGACCATGATAAAGACAATTTGCCCCATGAAGGTTAGAATGTGTTTGTGACTTTAAGTATCACTATCTCACAAGTATTAAAATTTAAATATAAAGCAAAACCTCTAGAAAATACAAAAAATGGGTCTTACACAATCAAAAAAAAAAATTGAAATGTAAGGTCTGCCCTGGGAAGGTGGAGCAGACTCCTCCCTCCTCTTGGTTAAATCTCTGCCCGGTACCTGTGTCACCTAGGTAACTGGCACACCTGGAGGCAATCACCTCTCCCCCTCCCTGAGGTCACCTCTAGCCAGGCTGTGGTTCAACCTTTTTTGTTATCCCTGCTGCATGGGCTTCCAACTTGACCAAAGGCGGCCTGCAGCTGGAAAATAAACCTTTCCCTTGCTTGAATACCATGTCCTGCTCTCTCTTTTCCTTGGCTGCCAAGTTAGTTTACCTAACATGAAAGACATAAAAGAAAAGAGTGACAAACTTGAGTGCATAAAAGATGTAGACGTCTCGGACCCCATCTGAGGCCTTGCATGCTGTAAGGGTGTATATACCAGCATGTGTTCCCTCTGGGGGTAGAAGGGAAGCGCCCCTTCTTCCAAATCAGGGCTAAGGACGGATGCCCAGCCGCCAGATTCAGATGAAGGCTCTGCCACATTTTCTTACCATTGTGACTTGTCCAGAAATTCTTATTCTGTGATCAGAAGTCAAGGAAGGACCCTAAGCATGGAGTTCCTGTATTTAAAGGGGAGCTCCACTAAACCTTACTCTGTCCGGTGACATTTTGAAATGCATGAGGTTGTTTACAGTGTAATCAAGTTATCTGGCTTCGCAAAAAGACATTGGGGATTTGGTATTTATTTTCCTAGGTTAAAATTTGGTGACAACTATTAGAAATTTAAATGTAAAGGTTTGCTTACCACTGCTGAAGACTTTACCTGCTCTGTCTGTCTAAAACTGTTTGAGCATTTCAGTTAAGAACCAAGAGAAAATAAAAAGCTTAGAGCCAATTAAAAGACCTATCTTCGGAGGTGAGGGGTGAACAGGCAAAAGTGCAGCTCAGCAGCCCATGCATTGTGGGAGGAAGCAAGCTGGCACAAAGGCAGTAGATATAGCCCTAAGGAGCAGAATGAATATTAGCCTATCCACAAGAGTGGCCCAGTGGCCTATCTTTGCCCTGTTTCTTTTCCTTGCAGCTGGATGCTGGAAACCTGACTGTAAAGTAAGTGATGTGATGATGTGATGGGCATTGCTAAAAGTTTGTTAAAAAGAAAAAGTTTATTTGTGTGATATAATTTGGTTTTAAAGATGCTAAGTTTGGATTCTTGGTACAGTTGTGGTGCTTGCAATTCTTGCATTAAGGCAAACTGCTATTTGGTTTCACAATTTCCTAAAGATTTGTTTTCTAGGGAGTGTGCCTAGTGCCTTAAGACTTTAAAGGATCATTCAAATACAAATGAAAACTGAAGTGTAGTGTTAAAGCAGAGGTTAGTAAAAGGTTAGAAAACCAAGAATGGAACCAGGCACCTGTGGCTCATGCCTGTAATCCTAGCTACTCAGGAGGCTGAGATCTGAGGATTGCCAGCCCGCATGAAAGTCCGTGAGACTCTTATCTCCAAAAAACCACTAGAAATCCGGAAGTGGTGCTGTGGCTCAAGTGGTAGAGCACTCGCCTAGAGCTGAAGAGCTGAGGGACAGCGCCCAAGCCCAGAGTTCAAGCCCCATGACTGAGAAAAAAAAGAAAAAAGAAAAGAAAACCAAGAATGGATTCCTGGATATGAAATTCAGAAGCAAAATTGTCTTAAATGTTTGTTTTGAAGTGCAAAAAGAAAAAGTAAGCCTACCAAAATGATTAATTGCTATTTTAGCTTACTCTTATAGGGTTTTTGTAACAGTTTCCAGCAAGCTTTCAGAGAAGTCTTACAGGTTTGTCAGGTGTAACATTGGTTTTTAAGGTTCCAGGTAAGAGCATGCTTAAAAAGCTACTTCCATTTTGAACACCTTGTTGCTTTAGAGTAAGTGGCCTTTTGTACTCTTGATCTGCAATCTCCAACTAGAGTTGGTAGCCAGTTTGGGTGAAGAAAGGTCCCTGTGAGATTGTCATCTCTAACTGGCCAGCAGAGGGCTGGATAAGCACAGAGTTGCTTTGGAGCTCAAAGTGGCAGAGTGCAAGCCTTGAGCTGGAGAGCTGAGAAACAGTGCCCAGGCCCTAAGTTCAAGTACCAAGGGAAAAGCCAAAGGTGCACTTACCCCAGCATGGAGAAAGGCACTCCTGGGACTTTGGCAATAATATGTTTGGCCCTTCTAAGGTTGATCAAAGCTGCAAGTCATGGGAAGATAGTTTATAAGCATGCATAACTGGGCAAGAACTTGTCAATCATTTGTGATAATGGGCACTTAAAAGGCTACGGTTGTAAAATGTGGGAAATAGTCTAAACCCAAACAGCCCTGTATTTGCTTAAAGCCCTAATTGGCAGGGGAGTTGCTAGGCATCTGCATTCCAAAGGATGGCCTGTCCCATCTCTAGGCCATTTAGAGAGCTAATCAATGTTTTCCTCCATTTGGGGAAGTAAGTTTTCCTAGGGCTAAAACAGAACCCTCCTAGCTCACACCCCACAGAGCCAGGTATCTGTATTCCAAGGGAAGACCTGCCCCACCTCCAGGCCTGGAGCTGGGTGCACCACCCCTATCTCCTGCCTAGGCACCAGGATGTCTGCTCAGACAGCCTTACTTTGCTTTGATGCCATTTGTAATCACTAACTGCTAGGTCAGCTTTTATAACATGCTTATTGAAACAGCCACTCACCACCTGCAACTGGGCCCTCCTTATGGACCTTTGCCTTTAAACATCTTGAGCTATTTGAATCTTTTGTAAACCAAAGTGCTAAACAGGCCATACTGCTATAGCCCAAGAAAAGATCTGTGTAGTTACTAAAAGTTAAAAGTGAGGCCTGATTTCCACTTTGGAGTAAAATCTGGTTAAGAAAAAGCTGTCACTCTAATAAACTACCCAATGCCAAGCTATAAAAGCCAGTGTACAGCCAGGAAAATATTAGGGGAGTTTACTAAATTCCGGCCCTAGCTAAAACTTCTTTAATCAATCTGTGTAGACTAAGGCCAACTGTTTACACACCCACAAAACACTTAAGCTTCTATTATTTTTTAAAGGCGGGGGGGGGGGGGGGGGGGAATCCCCAAGGGAATCTCTTGCCTTAACCTTATTTGCTCTAAATTTTTTTAATTTACCTCAAGATGATCTTTTCACTGGAGCTGAAAAGCATTTTACTTCTCCAGCACCACCTTGCTATCAAATTCCTACACAGTTTAAAGAATTTGATCAATGGAAACCAGAACTAGTGACCCCTAAGGGGAAAGGGTATGCTTCTATCATTCCAGATGGATCCACCAGCAACATATGGGTTCCTCTTCTGCTCATCCAACCCCAGAGAGATGAGAACAGTACAACCTAAACCTGAGAAAGAATTAGTTCCCTGCTTTGCAGGCCTAAACTTGAAGACCCAATGACACCACTGCCCTTATCACAACAAAACCAGCCAGATACCACCAACATGGGGGTCAGATTAAGGCATTGTCAGTTAAGGGAGAAGCCATTTTGATCAGTATTGGGCCTATGTTCCTCACCCACCATTGTTAAAGTTAGTGGATTGGCTAGATCAAGGCCCAGTGGTATACACTAATGACAGCACGTATTTTCCTCCCCCTTGGGACCACGCAGGCCCCACTCATCAAGCTGAGGAAGGAACACCCTATGACATATCCTTAGGATCTGGTCTTTACCACTGTATTTAGGGGCATTACCTTACTTACCAACCAGAAGACAGGTATGGGTGTACAATTTGCCTGATGGAAGATCACCAATGGCATGGGGCTATTCAGTACACTTTCCTTAAATTTTATTGGTCAGAATCATTCTTATACAAATAAGACTGGGCCACCAGCCAACCCGGTATGCCAGGGCATTAATTATTGGACTCAGGCTTATGTTCCCATTCAATGGTCTCATTGCTACCGCCCTAGAGGAAAGATTATACAGCATAACAATAACATCTCCTTTCTAGACTGGGGCCCCCACAGGCGTTTCATTGCCAATTGTTCTGAGAAACATGTTGATGTTTCTCAGATGGCATTTATACAATGGAGTTATAAATCATGTAAAACCCACTGGTTTGCTTAGCTGTCCTGATGGAGGCCTTGCACCTCCTTGGCCACATACAAACTTCAAGGGATGCCTGGGCCTGAACAGTGGCATTTATGGATACTTGCTGCCCTATTTTACACAACTCAAAATTGGACTGGTCATTTTCCTAGAGCCCATGAGGCAAACTGTGTATTTTACAGGAATCATTCTGCTACTGTACAGGCTTGTGCTAAACTTCCCTATGTGTTGGCCATAGGGGCAGTGTCAATTAATGAAACCCTACATAGCCCTGACTGTTTTGATTGTCAACTCTTTACATATTTACTATTCTTTTCGATGTGTCTTCTCAATCCCTCCTGATATTAAGATCTTGCTTAGGGGTCTGGATGCGGGGCAGGAGAGCCTTGTTGTAGGTTTGTTGACAGGAGTCTTCCAGCAACTGTTTGAAGAGAACTAGGAGGTTCCTGGGCCTGATTATAGCTGCAATCAATAGACTAATTGCTATCACTGCTACTGCTCTGACTGCTGGAGTGGCACTGCATTCCACAGTCCAAACCAAGGACTTTGTGGAGAAGTGGCAACAGGACTCTCATCAGCTATGGTCTCGCCAGCTAAATATTGAACAGGACATTGAGTCCCACCTGAACATCCTTCAACATGTATTTCAGTGGATGGGAGACCAGATAGATAATTGATCTGCAGAAACAGCTAACCTTCAAATGTGATTGGAACTCAATGAAGCTGTGTGTCACTCCCACCTACTTCAACACTACTGACATCACTTGGCAGGGACTTCGATACCACCTGCAAGACTTGCAAGGAAATTTGTCTTGGGACATACATGAGCGGCAACGAAAGTCACTAAGACTTTCTGGGTTCAGCTCCCTGGGGTGGGATATGAGGGAATAGTGTCTGTGCTAAATCAGTACCTGGTGGCAGAGTTTTACCCATAGTGCTTTTATGGGATTGATTGTATTGTGTCTTAGGATGTTTGTGTTCTTTGTAGGATACTGTTGTCTCCACTCCAGAATAGCTAAAGTGTCCCTTCCACCAAAGGATCTCATGCTTGCTGTTCTATGCTTAAAAAACAAAAAAGGGGGAGATGTCAGAGGCATCGACTCGGATGACCCCATCTAAGGTACTGCGTGCAGTGAGGGTGTATAAACCAGCATGCATTCTCTCTGGGGGAGGAAGGGGAGTGCCCCTTCTTCCAAGTCAGGGCAAAGGACCAACGCCCAGCCACCAGATTCAGATGAAGGTTTTGCAGGAAGTGTCATTCATACTCCTCCAAGTTAACCCCATAGAACAATGCCTCGAGACTCCCTTTGTGGACTCACCTGTGCTTTACCTACTTTTTACAGCTTTTGATTACTGGAACTGCTCCACATTTCTTGACAAGTATTAGCTATTCCTGCTTACTGACTTAAACTCTTATTGTCTGTGTTCCCCTAAAACTATTTAAGATTAATTCTCTGCCCCCTGACTGAAGATTTACTTCTCATGCCTGTAGCTGTATATAAGCATGTGATATTCCAATAAATTTTGTCTATGCCCACATAGTATAGCCCACTTTATTCCTACCAGACACTGCATTCCCAGGTCTCACTGTGTGAACAGTAACACACATGGAAAAAATTACTAAGACAAAAAGGAAGCAAGAAATAAAGGAAGAGATAGAGACCACACACACACACACACACACACACACACACACACACACACACACACACACACACACACACACACACACACACACACACACACACACACACACACACACACACACACACACACACACACACGACAAAAGTAAAAATTCCTTAAAACCTTTATATAAGAAGTAGCAGGCAATTCATGAAAGAAATGAATTTTTAAACAAAATATTCAATATTACTACCAATAAAGAGAAAGTATAATGAGGGCTAGGAATGTGGCTCAGTGGCAGAGCACTAGCTGAAGATGTACAAGGTCCTAGGTTTCATTCTCCGAAGGGTGACGAAGAAGAAGGAAGAAGAGGAAGAAAGGAGGAAGAGTATATAAGGAAGGTGAGGAGGATAAGAGGAGGAAAGAGGGAGAAAAGGAGAAAGGCAAAGAGGAAGTTACCAATAAAGGCTTTAAAATTATAACTGGTCATATTGACTACATTAAGGACAACTTAAAACACCTATATATAATTGATAGGAAGGTAAACTAATAAAAACTTCTCCAAAGAGAAATTTGGTAAAACTATATCTAAAGCCTTTAAGTCTGTACATTGTTATCAAGTCTAACCTTAGAAAATTAACAGCTATATCCCACATTTTTTTTGTGGGGGAGGGGGGAGGGTCCGGTTGTGGGGCCTGAACTCTGGGCCTGGGCACTGTCCCTCAGCTCTTCAGCTCAAGGCTAGCACTCTACCATTTGAGCTACAGCGCCACTTCCGGCTTTTTTCTTTTTGCTTATGTGGTGCTGAGGAATCGAACCCATGGCCTCATGCATGCAAGGCAAGCGCTCTACCACTGAGCCACCTCCCAGCCCCATCCCACATTTTTTTATAAAGCCACTTATCGCAACATTATTTGTAATAGCTGCAACAGTCAAACTTAGCTACAAATGCACTCTTGCAATCCCAGTTATGAGCAAGGTCATAGATAGGAGAATAACAGTCCAAAGCTAGTCTTGGCAAAAGCATGACACTCAATCTAAAAATAAACTAAAGCAAAAAGACCTGGGGCAGAGCTCAAGTGGTAGATTCCTTACCTAACAAACTCTAGGTCCTGAGTTCAAACCCCAGATGCCAAGGGAGGAAGGTGGCTCACAAACACGCTGACCCTGGGAAGTACTAGTGACCATCTCACAGAACCCTCTGTTCAGATCATATATGGCGTGGGCTGCGTGACTTCCAGCCTGCCTCTCTCTCTTCCTCTCCCCCTTCCTCCCTCCCTCACTCACTCCCAGCTTCCTTCTACATGAGTTTGTTTCTTCAATGCCATCATCCTCATATCTTATATACAACTGAATGCTACCACCACCCTCATAGCCCAGCTCCTACTTCATGGCATTGTTCAAAGAATTCTTAGATACCACTGGTAGCAAGTCATAGGCTATATCTGATCCAAACAGCCATGGTCAAGAAGCATAGACTGGGCACTACAACACTTTTGGTAGAACAGTGCACAGCACACATGCCAAGTCCTAGAAGTCACCTAAATGTCCCAATAACAGCAAACTAGCAAATAATTTACACCATATTGACAGAAGGAAATATATACAGTAAGTAAATTGCAATGTAGAAAACATATGCTAGATGACCACAGTGAAGAAAATATACATGGTAGATTTATAGTTCTTAAGTTTCTTCTTGAGATCTTTTTAGTGTCTAAACTTCTAAAATAAATCCAAATTTTCTTTTATAACCAGAAGAGAACGGCATTTATTCTGTGTAATAATTTTTTAATTATTTTCATTTTACTTTGCAGGTAATAAAATGCTTAGATTACCTTTCCAGCATCACATTTTGTGCCTTCATTCACCATTCCCGGATCTGGAACATCTGAGCCCAGGTGGAAATCCACGCCCCAACAATAGCTGCCGTGACTAGGTGTCTTAATAATAGAAGGTACAATTCCAAACACAGGCATGTCATGTACATTCTCACACTGAAGCTTTCCACACAACGCATTCCTATAAAGCAAGAGAAATAGTGCCAACGTTTGTGTGTAGACAGCATTGCCATTATTTGGCTGAAAGGAGGGAATTTCAGAGTGAAAGTGTTTGAGAGCAATAGCAGCTCTGTTTAAACATGAAAGAGAGAAGCGGGGAGCGGAGGGGAGGACACTAAGACCTTTGCTTAAGAAGCAAAGAAAACAAATGAAGCTCTGTTTTCCTTAATTCTAAATGCTATAGTTCTAGTAAGTAAGATTATATACAGCAGCTTTTATAAAAGCTACTTTACATAACTGAAGCCCTTGCTTTTATAACTAAAACTCCTGTTTTTTAATATGTTGCTATTAAGTCTCCACCTTTCCTCTACTCTACCTTAAGAGTTAACCATTGTTCCCAATTTTGTGTTTATTTTTATGTAGCCATTTATTTGCTAGGTGACCTTTCTGTGCTTCAGTTTCCTCATGGCAAACAAAGGAAACAGTAATGCCCACATTGTGGCCAAAATTAGATATGAAAACCCCAGAACAGTGCATAGCATAAAGCAGACTTCAGTTAATGTCTTTTGGATTCATCAAAATTCATATTGTCATGATACTCTCAGCATTCCATATAAAGTCTTGATCACACATTAAAGTGTAAAAGGAAAATGTTAATATATGAATATGTAATGTGTTCATATTTATTAATGTTTGAAATATTAAAAGATTTATGTATCAATATTTAGAGTGCCTGGTATTGTGATTAATAGTGTTAAATACTAATAGCAGATATTAGTATTTATATAATTATATAAATATAACCTCTTAATACATAAGAAGCTTTTACAAATAATTAGAAGACTTAACTATAACATTAAAAAACTTGCAAATAGACAGTTCCTACAATTAAAAATTCAAATAACCAAAAATATGTCAGAAGAGATATTCATTGTTACATTAAAGGTAAGTGTACTACAATTCAAGCAATTGCTTCAGTGAAGTATCATCCATGAGTTTAAACACTGATGGGGAACTGAGTATTCATTCATATATTACAATCTCACTACCCCATGTAAGCTTCCAATAGTAAAATGTAAAACTTCCAATAGTAAAATCCTTTCACTGCCACCAGTATCACCAACAAGAAGACAATAGTACTATGTGTTTCCTTAATGCAATATATCACTGAATCATCCTTGCAAAAGTACTTCACATGAATCACGTAAGATTTCGGATTTAGTTTCTGAGCTAAAGAAAATCCAGTGGCACAAGTCAAGCCACACAGAGAGGAAATTTTCAAAGGAAACAAAAACAAGGATCCACTGACCTAGTTCAGTTTCTTCCACAGGTCAATGTCCTTGAAAAGAAACAACAAAGTGAAGGAGGATATTTTAGGTTTCAAATGACTATGTGACATGACAGCCAAATGCAATGTGTGACCCCTGATTGATCCCTGATGTAGACAGAGGTTAGCTGTGAAAGATGAACTGAGGTCAGTTTGGGAAATATGAACAGATTAGGTGTTGGTGATACTTAGACCTGATAACTCTGTTAGAAATGACAAGGTACACTATATGGCCTTAGTTGCCAGAGATGAATTGTGAAAACATCAGAAGTACATGGTCATTCCCAGAACCTACTTAAAAAATGGTCTGTCAAGTCTAAACAAAGTAAAAATGATAAAACATAGAAAAAATATTTAAATCTGGGATATTTTTGTGTTCATTGTACTGTTTGCCCTATTCTTCTGTACGCTAAAATTTTATAATTAACGAATTTAAGAGGCAGCGGGTTTAGCTCAGTGATAAGTATATAAGTATGTGCTTACCATGAGCAAGGCCCTGGGTTATTTCTCCAGCACCAAAAAAAAAACCCTTATATAATAAAAATAAACAAATAAAAAGCTGAAAGAATGATCCAGTCTTCCCTTTCAAACAAAGGAACAATCAGAACATGAATAAGTGGTGTATAGTTAAGAGTGTCACAGAAGAAAATTTTTAAAAATGTCATTACTTCCTTTACATTTTTCTAGATTTTTTAACTTCCTATGATGGGGATGGTAAAACAGTGATGATGCAATGATGATGGCAATGACAAAGATCCTAAGACTAAGCAGATGCTTCTCTCCATCTTTTAAAGAAGACAAAAATGAGGTACGAAGGTGAAATTTATCCAAAGTCTCTCAGAGGTTAGGTGGCTAAACCAGGATTCAAATCCAAGGAGTCAAATTTCAAATTATATTTTCATAAAACTACATGAACCTTAGATTACTATTATAAAATGTTTCTCAAATGAGTTACAAAGAAGCTAGGCCAGGTGCCAGTACCTCATGCTTGTAATTCTAGCTACTCAAGAGGCCAAGAAATGAGGACCATGGTTCAAAGTTAGCCCAGGCAGGCATATTCAGAAGTCTTACCTCCAAAAGATGTGGCCTGAGAAGTAGAGCATCAGCCTTGAGCAATAAAGTTAAACAAGAGCACAAGGCTCTGAGTTTAAGCTCCAGTACCAGCACACACAAGAAAAGAGCTACTAGTAACTTCTGTTAGACAAGTGAAATTTCTATATTTTTGTAATTATAAAATTATATAGTTACAAAATTATGAAAGCAAAAAGGGCTGGAAATAAGTGAGCCAGGCATGGTGGTACACATCTGTAATCCTAGTACTCAGGAGGCTGAGGTTGGAGGTTCTCAAGTTTGAGGCCAGCTTGACAACAGTGAGATCATGTTTGCAAAACAGAAAAATAAACAAACAGAAAAAAGGATGTAGGGGGGCTGGGAAGGTGGCTCAGTGGTAGAGCACTTGCCTTGCATGCATGAGGCCCTGGGTTCGATTCCTCAGCATCACATAAGCAAAAAGAAAAAAGCCAGAAGTGGCACTGTGGCTCAAGTGGTAGAGCGCTAGCCTTGAGCTGAAGAGCTGAGGGACAGCGCCCAGGCCCAGAGTTCAGGCCCCACAACCGGACCCAAAAAAAAAAAAAAAGAAAAAGAAAAAAGGATGTGGTCTATCTACCTCGTTACCTTCAGGTTTGCCTTAAAGACCCTTGGGTCTTTGCTCAATTCCTTCCATCTAATTCTCCACCCACTCATTCTTAACTTAAGACTAGCTGTATCTTCATTCACTCATTTAGGCAACCAACATTTAAGAGGCATTATGTCCCAGGCATTATTAATCCTAAACACATTGGGTCTCACAGTTTAGTGAGGGAAAGTGGTAAGTAAGTAGTCACAAAAAGAAATGAGACTATAGCAAATAATACACAAGACTATTCAAGATATAATGATAAAATTTTGGCAGTAATAAAAGGATCAATTCATCAGGAAGACTTAATCACATGCAGCAAAAATTTGCAGAACTTCTAGAGTTTAATCTACCTCTCCAAAAACTGAAAGAATTGGTAATTGCCCCCTCCCTAGAAGATATGGAAAACTGAATAACACTATCAATCAAGTTGGCATTTTTAGAACTGCACATCCAACACTGAAGAATACACTTTGCTCTTCAATTGCACATGAACATTCACCCCAGACAATAATGCAAATCTCAGACTACTCTGAAAAGCGAAAACCATGCAGAACATGCTCTGAATAGAATTAAACTATAACTCAAAATCAAACAGCCAGAATATTACCAATTATTTAGAAGTTAAACAAGATACCTTTAATAGCTCATGAGTCAAACTAGAAATCTTCCTTAGGGAAGTCCTACTTGGCCAGAGATTTGGACATGAGCATAATTAACAAAACCAAGAAGGAACCTCCTGTTCAGAGGCCCTATGGTAGAAGGCAGAAGACCATACGTAAGCAAGTTTGGCATACAGATGATATCTAGATGGCAAATAAAACCACAGAAGTAATAAAACCACCTGTGTGTGGGTATGGCAGGGAGATGATAAAGAAGGACTTCCTACACAAAGCCAAGGAAAGAAGTTTCTTCAAAAAAAAAACAAAAAACAAAAAAGAGCCGGGCACCAGTGGCTCACGCCTGTAATCCTAGCTACTCAGGAGGCTGAGATCTAAGGATCATGGTTCAAAGCCAGCCCAGGCAGGAAAGTCCATGAAACTCTTATCTCCAATAAACCACCAGAAAACTGGAAATAGTGCTGAGGCTCAAGCAGTAGAGCACTCGCCTTGAGCTGAAGAGCGCAGGGACAGCGCCCAAGCCCAGAGTTCAAGCCTCACAACCAACAACAACAAAAAAAAAAAAAAAGAAAAAGTCACCATCACTGACTAACTGCTGTGTAAGGTCAAGCAGCATGAAGACCTAAGAATGTCAGTGTTTCTCTCATGTTTAAGACACCACTGCTATCTCTCCTCACTAGCAAGCACTGTCTTGCTATAGCTGCTTAATTTGCCTGACAGATGAGGAAGCAGAGTAGGTAGTAGCAATAATTCCTACTGTGTAAAATGCCAGTGCAAGTATCTTCAGTGCAGACACCATGAGGGAGAAAATGCACTAAAGTGACTAAAAACACATGGATTCAAATAAGGGATGACTTCGTTCATCTTTCTAATTTTCATATTGTTAATTATTTCATATTGTTTAATTATAAAAATAAAAAAGTTTTAGGTCATTTTATAGAGTTAGAATAATGTTAGTCTGAATTAATTCTGTTGTACCCTTTATCTTGGGGCTTAGTTAATTGAATCTTTTATTGAAAGAAAAATGACAAGTTATTTAGTTGGGAGTCATTATAAATCAAGGATAAACAAAGTAGGATTCTAAAACTCAGATTTGAGAGAGCTGACAGGTAAAGGGATGAACTATGTTACTAGTTTTGTTCCTAACACATCTTGTGTAGAAAAATGTTAAGTTTGAAGTCAGGTATTTGAGTGAAGAGTGAGCCAGCAGGCCCAAAGAGCACAGAGAAACTAGAGATGACTGGATCCCCAACCCTCACAGCCCTCCACACCTCATCTCCACTTACCCAGTGGCACACTTCTTGTATTCATTGTCAGAGAAACCACAATTGCCAAATCTGTCACCTTTAGAATTCACGTCAATGAAACAATCTCTTGGGGCAGACTTGGCTTCTGTAACATTAAACATTTAGAAGAGAAAAAAAAAGTTATGGCAATTTATAAATAAAAAGTATTCTTTATGACATTCCACACACCTGAGCGAACTACTTCCACACCTCTGAAAATGTCACTGGCCCGACCCATAAAATAGTTCAAAAGGAAAGGAATGAAAGAGAAAGAGGAAGAAAGGAAGGGAAGGAGGGAGGGAGAGGGAGAGGGAGGGGGGAGGGAAAGAGAAAGAAAAGGAAGGAAGGAAGGAAGGAAGGAAGGAAGGAAGGAAGGAAGGAAGGAAGGAAGGAAGGAAGGAAGGAAGGAAGGAAAGAAGGAAGGAAAGAAAGAAGGAAGGAAGGAAGGAAGGAAGGAAGGGAGGAAGGAAGGAAGGAAGGAAGGGAGGAAGAAAGGAAGGAAGGGAGGGAGGGAGGGAGGGAGGGAGGGAGGGAGGGAGGGAGGGAGGGAGGGAGGGAGGGAGGGAGGGATAAAAGGAGGGGAGGGGAAAGGAGGGGAGAGCAGAGGAGGGGAGAGGAGAACAGACAGGAGGGGAGAGCAGAGGAGAGGAAGGAAGAGGAGATGAGGGGAGGGGAGAGGAGGGGAGAGGAGAGAAGAGCAGAGGAAAGCAGAGGAGAGCAGAGGAGGGCAGAGGAGAGCAGAAGAGGGGAGAGGAGAGAAGAGGAGAGGGGAGGGGAGGAGAGGGGAGGGGAGGGGAGGGGAGGGGAGGGGAGGGGAGGGGAGGGGAGGGGAGAGGAGAGGAGAGGAGAGGAGAGGAGAGGAGAGGAGAGGAGAGGAGAGGAGAGGAGAGGAGAGGAGAGGAGAGGAGAGGAGAGGAGAGGAGAGGGAGAAATGGAAAGCATAGATTGCATAGAAAGCCTGGACTCACACACTGGGGTCCTACACACATTGCAATAGGAACTTCACAGCAGAACTCGCACTGTGGTGTGGTGCTGATATCAGCATCTGCCCCCCACTGCTGTCAGGTATACCCCTGCTGCACAACTGGCTACATCAGGCTGGAGAAGTGAATCTTCAGCTCTCTTGTTTTTTATTTACTGTGAGCAGGTGCTTGGCTTAGATATCCCTACTAAATCCATAGACTGGTTAAAAAAAAAAAAAAAAAAAAAAAAACCTAGGACAGGGGACAAAGTGTCCATCTACTCTTGGCTTTTTGAAATGCAACTTTTCCCCCCAAGCAGCAGCCAATCACCTGCAGCCAATGAAGGAAACACAGGGATGTGTTCAGTGCAGGCTGTCACCATGGGAACCCAAGGCACCCAGGTGTAATTAAAACAAAGCTCACTGCAGGTGCTGCCCTGCCTTTAGGTCTTCTTCATGACTTCTCAGCAGAATGACTACACAGCAACTATCCAAATCCTCTCTCTGCTGCTGACAACTTTTCTCCACATAGAACTGGGGAAATGCAATCTCATCATGGAATTTCCACATAAAATCCATGGTCCCACCAGACATCGGTGGCTCACGCCTGTAATCCTAACTACTCAGGAGGCTGAGATCTGAGGATCATGGTTCAAAGACAGGCCGGGCAGCAAATTCCATCCCGTGACTCGTATCTCCAATAAACCACTCGAAAACCGAAAACCGGTGATGCTGTGGCTTAAGCAGTAGAGAGCTTGCCTTGAGCTGAAGAGCTGAGGGACAGCGCACAAGCCCAGGGTTCAAGCGCCACGACCAACCAGAAAAAAAAAAAAAAAAAAAAAAGAACCATGGTCCCTTATTATCTAGGGCATGACTTTACTTTGCAACCCTTTCACCTGCAGTGCAAGGGGCTTGCTCCTCCTTCTGAGGTCTCCTTACCATCTGAGGAAATTAACCCCATACTGACGCCCCTGAAGCAGCTGCCATATACAAGTCAATTCTACCCCCAAGTCCAAGCAATACCTAAAGGTGAGCTACACTCACTGTACTTCAAAAAATGACTCGCTATTCTTCAAAAGGAATACTTGAGTTTCTAATTAATATAGACAGAAATCCAAGGCACAGATAAGGAAATGGATCTTAAGAGTGCAGGGAAACTGTGTTCACTGTATTTGATATTGGTATAATTTGTGGAGGGGAAGGGAAAAAACAAATTGTTTAAATAGAGATACAGGTGGACACATTGCAACAATGAGATGTACAAGACATAAGGGATGGGAAGGGATGGGAAGGGGGAACAAAGGAGGAGGCAACAATGCTTGTTAAGAAACGTACTCATTACCTTGCTCATGTAATTGTAACCCCTCTGTACGGTATTTTCACAATAAAAAAAGAGTGTAGGGGAAATGGATTAGGCCAAATTTATTGGCCAAGGCTCACAAAGCAGAGATTCTGCATTTACTACTGCCCCTTTAGGAGTTAGAAAGGTTCCATCATTTTGTCTGGTTGGGTGGCTAGAACAAAGCACAAGGAGATAGAGCAAAAAGTAGGCAACAGATTATAGCCTGATTTGAGATAGTTTATAGAAACAGCACTGTTTAGATGAAGGGAAGATCAGTCTCTGTAGGAAATAGTGCAGTCCCCCAAATGTATTCGATTAATCATTATCTCAGCCATACCTAAAGGATCAATGGCCTTCACCAGAAGAATTATGTATATGTACTGAATGGTTAAACAGTCCAAAATTCTAGGTTGAAGCCTTAAGCCCTAATGGGATGCAATTTTGAAATGGGCCTTTTAGGAGTTAGATGAGATCATAAGAGCAGGGTCCTCTTTATAAGATTAGTGGGCTAAAAAGAAGAAAAGAGATTTCTTTTTCTTTGTTCTAACACCACATGAAGACTCGGGTGGAAAGTGAGGAAGAGAGCCCTCACCAGGAACCAAAGGAGCAGGAACCTTGATCTTGGGCTTCCCAACCTCCAGGTCTAGGAGAAATAAATATTTGTTGTTTAAGCTGCCCACTCTGTTACCTTGTTATAGTACCTGCTACATTTGAATGTTTATTCCATCCCAAAATCATGTTAAAATGTAATTGTCACTGTAACAGTATTAAAAGGGGAAGTGTTTAAGAGTTGATTAGGCTCTGAGGGCTCTCCCCATTAATTCTCTCTCAGAATTAATATATTAGAAAAGGGTAAAACTTTCTCCTGTTTATCTTATGTCCTTCTGCCTGCCACCATGTGATGACACAGCATGGAGACCTAACAAGATCCTAACATCTTGGGTGTCCCAGCTTCCAGACCTGTGAACAGACAAATTTCTATCCCTTATAACTTACCCAGGCTGTGGTACATTGCTGGAGAAACCAGCAAATAAGATTAAGATTTGGACGCAATCAATCAGACCAAGATGTTAGGCCTTGGGTTAAAAAAAAAAGATTAGGGTTGGGGGATGAGAGGAGAATGATGAAAAGAAAAGGATGAATGACACTGATCCAAATTCACTGTATTCATAAATACAATTTTGTAGAATGGCAACTCATTGTACAAGTTCTTTATGATAAAAGTAAAAATTTAAAAATAAAAAAAAAGTCAGTCCCTTTGATAACACAGGAGCTTTCCAACAGGTCTAGAATCACTGAGGCCCAGCACTCATGAAAATTTGATAATAAATAATGTTTTAAGTTTCCTTTTTAGGTTCCACATGGGAGACCCAGTGATTCCCCAACCTATCTTGTACATGTGCTGTTTTTCCATAGCTCCAGAAAGCAGAATTGTAATGCACTTATGGAGCTACTGCTAGAGCCCTGCTTTGGTTCCCTGATCTGTAAAGATGATTATGTGGGAAGGTCAGGTGGAAGAAGCCTTCTAGAGTGTTTCTATCTTGTAAAATAGTGTCCCTAAAGCAATACCACATTTCTGGAGGGATGGCAGAGACTAGTATGACTGTCAGTGTGGGAAAGATTCAGGAGCAGTGAATCTCACCACATTTCCATTCATTTCACTTATCTGCTAAAGATGAGAGGTTCTTAGAGAGTAAAAGTGGATTATCACAAGCTTAACCAAGGTGATGGTTAAAACTGCATATGCTGTACCAGCTGTGGTTCATTACCTGGGCAAATCCATATATCCTCTAATACATGGCTGAGCTGTGATCTCCCCACACTTGTCAGCGTGGCCAACAAGAAGCAAGTGCTTTCGGCAGTCAAGGTCAACAGTACACCTTCCCTGCTTTAGTTCATGACTATGTCAACTCCAACCCAAGGTCATAATTTAATTTTAGGGCTCTTCATTGCTGATTACTTCCCCTAAAAATCATACCAGTCTATTAAACTGAAAATAAGTTTACTAGATCTAGTAGGAAAGAACGAGCAAACACTATAAACTTTGGAAGACATTGCATGACAGAAGGTAATAAATTAATCAAAGAAACACTCAGGAATTATCTATCTCAGTGATCTTACTACAGTGTGAGATATATTAAGACATTCATTCTAAGGTGACCAGTGAGGTGTTATGGCCCTCCACAACCAGAAAAGTACCTAACACCTAATGGCCTCATTAAAATCTGAAGGCAATAGAGACTCGTGTTGTATTTCAACAACAGAACTCATATACAAGGAAAGCAGCAAAAGATTATATCACCTAGTGATGTCACAGTCATCTTAGTTTGTGTTAAAATACCTATAATACTGGTACAATGATGAACTTCCTAAAACAACATTTCTCAGAATATATCTTCATCATTAACCAATGTATGACTGTATTCTCTGTTTGGTTGTATCACTCTGGACCATTTACGGCTTGTTTTGGCTATGACCCAGCAGAGAAGAAGGCTCTGCAACAGGTCCAGAATGCCATGTAAGATGCTCTGCCACTTAGGCCACATAATTCAAATACTTGAAGTTTGGCTAAGAATGCTATGTGGAGCCTTCAACAGTTTTTGAAAGGTGAATCACAGCACAGAACTTTAAAGCAAAGCTCTGTATAACTACTCTCCTTTTCAGAAACAACTCTTGATCTGCTACTAGGCAGTTAGTAGAAACTGAATGTTTAGCCATGAGCCCCCAAGTTACTGTTGAACATGAGCTGCCCTTCATAAACTTGGGTGTCATCTGACCTACTAAGCCAAGAAGTTGGCAAATGCAACATCATAAAATGGAAATGGTATGCATGTGACTAGAAACAAGCTGGCCTCAAAAGCACAGGTTAATTATATGAAGAAGCCCAACTATCCACAATCCTCACTCCAACTGCACAGATCTTTCTCTTCTAGCCAGCACCTATTACTTCAAGGTGAATTCTCCACCATGAGTTGACAGAGTAGGAAAAGAATGATGATGAGATTACAAAAGGTTCTTCAAATTAGGCAGGCACCCCCCAAGAGTGGACATCTATAACACTATAGCTATTTTCTAGGACATCCATCAAGTGTACCTGATTCTTTGCTATGCCTGGAAGAACAGGTAAACAGATATATAATTATAGACCTATCGACTTACTGTAGCCAGTGGTTTTAATAATCAAGCAGATAGGATGATCCAGTCTGTAGACTGTAGCCAGCCGCTTTCTCCAGCCACTCCTTTCATTACCCAAAAGGCTCATAAACAAAGTACCCATAGTGGGAGAGTTAGTGGTTATTCATGAGCTCAGAAAAAATAGCTGACTTTGCTACAGTCATTGCTAAATACCAAGTCCACTGGCAGCAAAGAACCTAACTGGTAACATTCCCTACAGAGATTAGCCCAAAGAACCTGGAAGTAGGGAGATTTTGCTCTTCCCTTTCCAGGAAGGAAGAGCCAGTGTTAATTCTTATTGAAATAGACACTCTGGATGTGGATTTGCTGAATGTCTCTACATACAAGCTCCTGCAAAACTAGCATCTATGGATCTACCAAATTCCTTACCCACCACCATGATATTCCGTACAGCTTTGCTTGAGTTTAAGGAACTCATTTCAGAACAAATGATAAGCAGCAATGAAGCTGTGCTTATGGAATTCACTGTGCTAGCTAGCCTGTTCCACATGATCTCAAAGTGGCTATCTCATTAATGAATGATAGAAATACTAGCTAGCACTGGTAGTACCTTGAAGGACTAGGGTAAAGTTCTTCAAAAGGATATATATTCTCTGAATATTTATGCTTATTTTCCCAAAACAGAGTCAGGGGAATCCAGGGGTAGAAATGTAACTGGCAAAACTCACTGTCACCCCTAGTAACCCACTAGCAAAATTATACTTATTATTGCATAACTTTATGTTCTGCTGGTTAGAGGTCTTCATTTCAAAGGGAAATAGTCTTCTACCAGAAGTTGTCAGAAGGGTTCCAACGAACTGAGAAGTAAAACATCTAACCATGTTGAGCTCTTCATATTTCAGGCAAAGAGGGAGTTTACTACTCTGACTAGACAACTGATCCTGACTAGTAGATTACTAAGTGAAAACTTGACTACTGTCCTACAATGGGGGGAAGAACAGCATGTCTGCAATACTAGAGAGCCCTTACAACAGTTTTAGTATTTCCAGTCCCACTCACTAAAATTACTACTAAAACTGCAACAATCAAATCAAGACCCCTAAGCATCTAGACCCTTCAGGAATGGTGGGTTAGTCACCCCACCAGGTTAAAAAATCACAACCAGCTGAGGTACTTAGGATCAGTAAAGGGAATATGGAATAAATAGACAGGTGACCACATGAACTATTACTGAATGAGAACTGTAATTATCACCAATATTTCTCTTTATTTTGGTACAAATATAACTGTGATAAAATGTCCGTATTTTCTTCCCTCTCTTACCTCTTTATTATGTAAAATAACATATACTGACTTTCTGTCTATAGGGCAATTTGGGCTGAGGTTAACTTTTAATTCAGTGGAGTTAGTAAAGCAGATTGTCCTCATGAATGACTCTCAATCAAACTGAGACATCAGCTTTTTTTCTGCCATTGGAACAGAACTGAAACACCAGCTCTTCCTGGCTCACAAACTAGAACCACTTCACCAGCCCTACTGGTTGTAAAGCACTTAGACTCAGCCTAGAATGAGACCATTACCTCTGCTGATCACATTGCAATCTGGTACTTACTAGCCTTCTATAACCACGTGTGTCAATTCAGAGTGTGAGGTATGTATCTGCATATGTGTTTATATCTGTATGTATACATGTACATACATTCATACTCTATTGCTTCTGTTCTCTGAAGAATTCTGACAAATTCAGAAGACTATAAGACAACACCCAAAGGAATGTGGGGCGGGAAGAGGGGGAAAGAGATCTTCTGTTCAGAATCCTCCAAATAGATTGAAATGAACAGAACACTGGATGCCTGTGAACACCTCAAGGCAAGACCAGGATAGAGGCTAACCTCTTGCAGTTTAATCAGTGGTAAATATACACAAAACTAACTGAATGAGAAAAAAAAAAGGAACTATTCCAGAAAAAACAAAAGGCAGAAAAGCAACTATAACCTACTACACAGGTCAGTTGTGGATAGTGTTGCATGTTTATTACACAACGAGCAGTCAACACTGCTCTAAAACTACAATGAATCCATGCTGAGAAGATGCAGAATTAAAGAACATGTACATGGATGATAGGTCAGGGCTGAAAACAGAAACAGAAGGAAAACTAATTTTCATCCCTCAAAAAAATCAAAAAAAGCAGCATTATCAAGAGATATCTAAAGACCTAGTGAACCCATGTAATTGTAGCCCCTCTGTACAATATGTTCTCAAATAAAATAAAATACAATTTAAAAATAAATAAATAAATAAATTAAAAAAAAAAAAAAAAAAAAGACCTAGTGAAAATAACAAAAAAGTTAGATTAAAAATAATAATAAAACTTGTTGCCGCAAAGGATGGGGGAGCTGGGTTTAATTTTCAAAATAAATACTATACAGTAAGTTGGGGTTTTTTTTTGGGGGGGGATCCGGTCGTGGGGCCTGAACTCTGGGCCTGGGCATTGTCCCTCACCTCTTCAACTCAAGGCTAGCGCTCTACCACTTGAGCCATAGCGCCACTTCTGGCTTTTTTCTTTTTGCTTATGTGGTGCTGAGGAATTGAGCCCAGGGCCTCAGGCATGCAAGGCAAGTGCTCTACCACTGAGCCACCTTCCCAGCCCCATACAGTAAGCTGGTTTTTTAAATCTAGCATATACCTTTGATAAAAAATGAAAACTTTAAAAAGAAAAATATGGGAAAACTAATGCACACATTATATATCCATCCCTAAGAAAATGTATACCAAAATCATGGTCCATTTAACTAATCAATTACTATAATTTACTATGATATATATATACTAATATTGATAGATCTCAAGAATATTCCGGGTGAAGGATGAAAATAGACCAGGCAAATAACCTTATATGATTCAAACAAGAATATTAGTAGTTAGAGGAAGGAGATTATTAGGAGAGCATTTGCATAACATATATGAAGATCTGCATTTTATTCCTCACACAAAACATCTAGAAAACAGCCGAGCACCTGTGGCTCACGCCTGTAATCCTAGCTACTCAGGAGGCTGAGATCTGAGGATCATGGGTCAAAGCCAGCCACGGCAGGAATGTCCCTAAGACTCTTATCTCCAAATAAAGCACTCAGAAAACCGCAAGTGGCTCTGTGGCTAGCTAAGGGACAGTACCCAGGCCCAGAGTTCAAGCCCCATTACTGCAAAAAAAACCCAAAAATCTAGAAAACAATACTACATATGTGCATATATGTATGAAAAAAATCAACCAAATTTAGACATGAAAATTCATGATCATGACTGTCACTGGAAAAGAAAGAAAGAAGATATAGTAGGAGAGGGAAAAGATACCATCAATAACATTTGTTTTCCTTTAAAAAAAAAAAAACTCTGAAGAAAAATAGGTAAAATCAAAGAGATTGACTGTGAATATCTTACTTGAACCGAAGATGACTTGGCACTGTGCATCGTAGTTCTGGCACATTCCATCGTAACAGTAGGCGTTGTTATTCTGGCATGGATATCCATTCTGAATAAAGACATCTGGCTGGCAGAACTGAGAAGAACCATTGCAATACTCTGGAACATCACATTCACTGGATTTTCCCCGGCACAAAGAGCCTCCCGGAAGGAACTAGGGTAAGAAGATTCAAATTATATTCCTGATCAGAAACATTTCCACCAATTAGTCACATTTTGAAGAGTTCTAACAATAAAAGACATAATAACCCAAGAGAAAAATAAACAAGGGCCAATAATGAGCAATTCATAAACATGACAAATGAAAATAAAAAGCAAACTAAAAATGCAGAGTAAATAGGAACAAATGAATATTGTACCCTATTACACCAACTCAGATTATAGTGCTTGCTAGTAACCAATGCTATCCCTTAGAGCAACTGGTTATTAACACTGTTGACATCAGCAAAGACTAGCAAACTTGTGGAAGACCCACAAAACACAGATCAAAACTTTCAAGATGCATATTCTCGCCCAATAATTCCTCTAATATAAATTAATTGGAAAAAATGTGAATGTCTTCTAGAGAATGCAGAGTTGTCATATTGAGAAAGCTTCTCTGGGAGTACAGTGTTAAGAAGCAGTCACAGCTTAACAACCCGCAAGTCACTTTACCATAGAACTCGGGGTTAAATCAGTTATAAGAGGTATGGGAAAGGAGGACAAAACAGTTGGCAGGGAAGAGCAAAAATTTAAGATTTGAGAAGGTAGACAGCCAGGAAGCCAGAGGCTGCAGGAGCCCAGTGCATCATTGCACAGGGAGACACATCAGCCATCAGCTTGAACTCTGAAGGCCCTTGTCCCATGTAAGACCTTCTGAGGGAAGGCCTAAACATAAAACAGCCTTTTGCAATCTACAGATAAGTTTATATAATAATATATTTATATATATACAAGGAAAATATATTTTTGCTTATGAATATATATTTATACTTACGTTGTTTTTTTTAATATATACATTTACACATATATATATTGAGGCAAACAAGAAAAATAAATTCATGTTGAATATAAGCCTGTTTGACTTTGTTCTTATATTGATTCAAGTGTTTGAGTGTTATATTTATCTAACTATACAGTTATTCTCTTCTGTAAATGAGACCAACACCATTTACTTTATAATTCCTATATTCTAACACTTCATCTTGTATTTTGCTTCTCCCTCTTCCTTTTATTTAAAATTATGCTATCTGAAACCCATTATCTCTTTTAGTATTCTCTTTGGATCATAATTTCACCTCCTTCCCATAACACTCCCCTTCTATACCCTCCTTATATCAAGAAGTAGAACTCTCCTCTTATTCATCTCTCCTACTTCTGCTTTTCCTTTGCTAAATCTTCCCCATTACCTGCTAACTACATTAGTTGAACATTACTTCTTCTTATATGTTTTTCATTTTTTGCTTTCTATGTTTGGTTTTCATGTTAATTTTTTTTCTTTTCTTCTCCATGATCACTGGTTTTGTTATGTATGTATGTCTATATAGCTACTAATCTCTCCTGACTTTACCTCCTCAGATCCCTAACTATACAATATTAACTAGTTTTCTTCTGTTTACCTTACTCTCCACCTTCCTATTAACTTCTTTCATAAAGCCAGCTACCACATATAACCAAATACCAACATTATTCCAGTGGCTCTATCTTCTCTATCTCCTTTCTACTAGCACCTGATAAAAGAAGGGCTTCCTAGAGCACTAAAATACACCTTGGATCCTATATTCATCAAAAAAAAAAAAAATCAGAGCAGTATTGATGACTGATCTTCATTAGAACCCCTGGCTTACTACCTGCATTAACCTATGAAATTAAGCTTCCTCAGAATGGGTGGAGAGGAGTACACACACACACACACACACACACACACACACACACACACACACACACACACACACACACACACACACACACACACACACACACACACACACACACACACACACACACACACACACACACACACACACACACACACACACACACACACACACACACACACTGTCTTAAGAGATCAAAACCTTCACAAATCCTGGACCCAGGTGCATAAATCCTAATGAAAGATCACAAAGTTCATCAAGTTTTCTCTTTCTATTCTTTTTTTTTCCTAACAGGAAGGAATTCCTTACCCTGCAGTCTTTACAACAATCACCATAGGCACATTCAGCAAATGATTTCAGCTTACAAGTACTTCCTTCACAGCATGGGTCCAGCTCACACTCCTGTGAAGAGAGAATAGTTGTGAGCAAAGAAATAGATTATTAGAGGTCACAAATAAGTCTTTTTTTCTTTTCTTAAAATCTGCTTCATTCTAACCGTGTCAGTGAAGTTTCTCCATAAACAACTCCTAAACTAGACTTTTAGATTGATCAGCCTCTGTAGCTTCGAGTATTTTGGTCTCAACACATCTTAGAAGACTAAAGTCAGCATATATGCCTTAGTCTGATCAGAGTATTATCACAGAGTACAACAGACTGGGAGGCTTAATGAACAGAAATCTCTTCTCTCCTGTGTTAATATAGCAGAATCAGTGCTCTAATTCTTACCATGTGCTACATCCTTATCAGATGCCACCACTTGGGAAAAATGACTTAAAAGAGTCTATTAGTAGTGTATGTACTATTTTCCAATTTCCTGTCTGCTTACAAATATTTCCTAATAAAAGTATTAAACTTCACTTTTCTTTTAGTTAACATATAATAATTATACAAATTTATGGGCCAGTATGGTATTTCAACACAACTATTCAATGTACACTGATCAAATAGCATCTCCATCTCACAGTAAAAACTGTAAGATAAATGAACTATAATGAATTTGCAATACACCAAAAACAAAAAGTCAAAATAGAAAATTAACATAAATGGAAAATCTAAAATCTGGAGCTGGGTGTAATGGCACACACCTATAATCTCAGAAATTCAAGAGGAAGAGCTCAAAAGGACTAGGATTTGCAGAAAGCCAAGGAAAAAAATGTAAGCAAGACCCAGCCTCAATTAACAATAAAGGCAGGCATTATAGCTTACATTGTAATCCCAGCTACATTGAAAGCACAGGTAGGAAGAACATGACCTGAAGCTACTATGGGCAAAAATTCAACACCCTATCTAAAAAACAATTGAAGCAAAAAAAAAAAAAAAAGGTGGAAGCATGGAATACCTGCCTAGCAAGGCCCTGAGTTCAAACCCTAGCAATGCAAAAAGAAAAGAAAAGAAAAAAAAAGAAAAGAAAGAAAGAAGGAAAGAAAGGAAGAAGGAAAAAAGAAAACTTCAGTAAGTTGAGAGTAGGCAAAGAACTTTTGGATTAAAAATCAAGAATACAATCCATACAAGTTCAAATAGAGTTAATCAAATATGCACATTCTGTCTGATCTTTAAAAGATACTCTTAAAATGAATTATACAATAACTTGCAGGCAGAAGTGTATGATTTTGTTTGGATGAATTCTTGAAGTCGACTGGCCAAAATTTTGTTGAGAAGTTTTGCATCAATGTTCATCAAAGAAATGGGTCTATAGTTCTCTTTCTTTGATGAGTCCCTGCCTGGTTTTGGGATGAGGGTTATGATGACTTCATTGAATAAGTTTGGTAGTGAACTTTCTCTTTCAATTTCATTGAAGAGTTGGAGGAGTATTGGTGTGAGCTCTGCTTTGAAGGCACTGTAGAATTCTGCTGTAAATCCATCTGGTCCTGGGCTTTACTTAGATGGGAGGTCTCTTATTGCTGTTTCTATTTCAATGCTTGATATGGGCCTGTTAAGATGGTTTAACTTATCTTGGTTTAGTTTTGGCATGTTGATATTTGCTAGGAAAAGGTCATTTCTGCCAAGTTCTCAAACTTATTAGCATAAAGGTTTGAGAAGGATTCCCTTATAATGTTCTGAATCTTCGTTGTTTCTGTGGTGATGTTTCCATTCTCATCTCTGAGTTTATTTATTTGGGTGTGTTGTCTTCTTTTTCTGATAAGATTTGCTAAGGGTCTGTCAATTTTGTTAATTTTTTCAAAGAACCAACTCTTTGTTTTGTTAATTATTTCTATGGTTTTTTTGGATTCTAATTCGTTTAATTCTGATTTAATTTTAATTATTTATTTCCATCTACTGGATAACTAGCAAGATCAATAGAAAGCCCACGAATTGGGAGAAGATCTTCACTAGCCATACAATGAACAAGGGTCTCATATCTAAAATATACTTGGAACTCAAAAAATTAATTCCCCCAACAACAAATCTTCAAAGAAACAACTGCCCAATAAATAAGTGGGCTAAAGACTTAAAGAGAAACTTCTCTGAAGAGGAAAGAAGGATGGCCAATAGACACATGAAGAAATGCTCAACCTCTCTAGCCATAAAAGAAATGCAAATCAAAGCAACATTGAGATCCCACCTCACCCCAGTTAGAATGGCTATAATCAAGAACTCTAATAACAACAGATGCTGGAGGGGATGTGGACAGAAGGGAACCCTACTGCATTGTTGGTGGGAATGTAAACTTGTTCAACCACTTTGGAAAGTAGTATGGAGGGTCCTCAAAAGACTCCACATAGAGCTCCCCTATCACCCAGCAATCCCACTTTTGGGCATTTGCCCAAATGTTCACAAACAAGACCATACTAAAGCTACCAGTACAACTATGTTTATTACAGCATTATTTACCATAGCTAAGATATGGAACCAACCCAGATGCCCCTCAGCAGATGAAAGGACCAAGAAAATGTATATATACACAATGGAATTCTATGCCTCCATCAGAAAGAATGACATTGCCTCATTTGTTAGGAAATGGAAAGACTTGGAAAAAATTATATTAAGTGAAGCAAGCCAGGCCCAAAGAAACATAAGTCCCATGGTTTTCCTTGTTTGCAATAACTAGTACGTCTGAGACAAGCAGAAACAGTCAGATGTTAGGTGAAATGAACCCCAAAGATAAGTATTCAAATGTTTTTTCTTTCTTGCAATTGTTTCTAACATATTTACAAGATGATTTCTTTGTTGCTTTGTATGTCCCTCCCCCACGGTATAACCCCTGCTTTCATTGTATTTGATGTTGGTATAATTTGTGGAGGGGAAGGGCAAAAACAAACTGTTTAAATAAGGATACAGGTGGACCCATTGCAACAATGAGAAGTACAAGTTGTTATGTCGAAAAACGAACTTTACAACTTTGGTGGGGGGAATACTGTTAATTAAGGATAAGGAACAATTTAGACAGAATGTGCATAAGTCAAAGGATGTATATCAGAATACTGAAGATATTCTCAAAACTAGTAACACTTAATCAAGTTCCTAAAATGAGGTAAACAAGTTGAACAGACACAGCACCACAAGATACATAAATGTCAAATATAGACAGACAGACAGACAGACAGACACACACACACACACACACACACACACACACAATCAGCATGAGAACTAGCCACGTACAACCAGAATGGGGCCTCATCCTCCAGCTAGCAGGCTCCCAATGCTGTAGACCAATAGGCATGAGGTCCTAATAAGGAGATGGTAGCACTGAACACCCTACCCCCCTAGTGGGAAGGGGACACTGTGCAAACACACAGCTCCCTATGACCAAGTCATTCCACTCCTGGTTGGTTGCCCAAGAGAGATATAAACTAAGTCCACATAAAATCTAGTAGGTGACTATCCTACCAAGCTTTATTTGTAATGTACACTCACTAAAAACCACTCAAATAGTCATCAACAGACAGATACACAAAGTTGCAAATAGGAAATGGGGGTGGGGAGGAACTGTTGTCCAAACTGCACATAAACCAGTCTCAAAAATTCTGCTGAGTGAAAGAACCAAGATACCAAAAGTCATTCCATGTCTATAAAATCTTACAAAATGCATGCTACTATATATAGTGAGATAAAGTTGGAAACAATCCAGAAAAAATTGAGGATATAAAGGAGTGAGTATAAACCAGACAACAGTGGCTCATGCCTGTAATCCTAGTTACTCAGGAAGCTAAGATCTGAGGATTGTGGTTCAAAGCCAGCCTGGGAAAAAAAGTCCCTAAGATTTTTATGTCTAATTAACCACCAAAAAGCCAGAAAGTAGAGCTGAGGCTCAAGAAGTAGAATGCTAGAATTGAGCAAAAAAGCTCAGGGACGGTGTCCAGACCCTGAGTTCAAGCCTCAGGACTGACTAAAAATGGAGTGGGTTGGGAGGAATAGGTGATTACCAAAAGGGCATAAGGAATTTTTTGGATTTTTTTTGTCAGTCATGGGCTTGAACTCAGGGCCTGAGCAATGTACTGAGCTCTTTTGCTCAAAGCTAGCACTCTACCACTTTGTGCCACAGTGCCTCTTTAAGTTTTCTGGTAGTTAATTGGAGATAAGAATATCACTGACTTTCCTGACTGGGTTGGTTTTGAACTGTAATCCTCAGATCTCAGGCTCCTGAGTAGCTAGGATTACAGGCATGAGCCACCAACACCCATCCACAAGGAACTTTTTAAGGTGATATCATTAGCTTGATGGTAATAAGTTTTTAATTATGTATACATGTGTCAAAACTTACCTACTGCACTCATTAAAGATGTCTAATTCCTGTAGACTCAGTACATACATGTATATATTAACTTATTCTTTGTTTTGTCCTGACCCACATTTAGTCATGTTTTATTCTTTTCTGTAAGATTTCACACTTTGCTTGCTCTCACAACCATGAAAAGGTAACATGCATGGCCCTCTTACAGCCTGGGTCTGGAATGCTCCCTAGAGGCCCACGTTTTAGGCCACTACGGCAACAATGTTCAGTGATCATATGTTCTGTCTGACCTCATCAATGGACTTCATTGATTGAGAGCTGATTAACGGGCTATCCAGAGAAGGGGCCTAGTTGACAAAAATAGGTCACTAGGGGAATGATTTTAAAGGGCAAATTTTGTTCCCAGACTCTCTTTTTTTTCTCTCTCCACCTCCTCTCCCTAGCTCCTTCTGCTTCCTGTCTACCATAAGATTACCAGCCTCCTCTGCCACAGGCTCGCTGGATGTTCATCCTTTACTCAGGCCAAAAGCAATATGGCCAAGTAAGTTTGGAATGAAATCTCTAAATCCTGAGCCAAAATAAACCTTTCCCCTTTTATGGTAACTTCTCTCAGGAATCCAGCACAGTGACAGAATGCTGGCTTCTTCCTGAAAATCCTGCAGCCACAGCTGACACTTTCCTATCAGTGCCCCACAGATCACTTCCCTGCACCTCTCCAGCTTCTGCTGGATGTATGTTTATCTTCACTTTCCCTTTAAGACAAAAACCTAGTTGTTTGATTTTGAGATGCTTGAAAACTAGTATTAAAGATCTCTCCTCGTTCTAATAGTCTTCCTTATAAATTAAGGTTTTCTCTATGTAAACGTTAAGTTTTTATTGTCATATTCAATTATACTTTGATAAAGGTAGCAATTTTGTTGTTCAAAAATGCTCAGCAAGGGACTGGGAAGGTGGCTCAGTGGTAGAGCGCTTGCCTTGCATGCCTGAGACCCTGGGTTCAATTCCTCAGCACCACATAAGCAAAAAAGAAAAAGTGACGCTGTGACTCAAAAGGTAGAGCACTAGCCTTGAGCTGAAGAGCTGAGGAACAGTGCCCAGGCCCAGAGTTCAGGCCCCACCACTGGACCCAAAAAAAAAAAAAAAAATGCTCAGCAAGACAGACTCAGTTTTGTAATAGACTAAAGAACTGAGAAAGGAACAATGTGTATAGTTAGTTTAGGATAAAAAGACTATTTTAAAGTCAGGCAACAGCGCCTCATGCCTGTAATCCTAGCTACTCAGGAGGCTGAGATCTGAGGATCAGAGTTCAAAGCCAGCCCAGGTAGTAAAATCCGTGAGACTCTTATCTCCAATAAACCACCAGAAAACCAGAAGTGGTATTGTGGCTCAAGTGGTAAAGCATTCGCCTTGAGCTGAAGAGCTCAGGGACAGAGCCTAGGCCCAGAGTTCAAGTCCCATGACTGACAAAATAAAAAAAAAAAAAAAAAACCTATTTTAAATGGTGTCATAACAACTTCCAATAGTGCATAAATTAAAATCATTAAGTGGTAAGATTTAAAAAGTAACGAAAAAGGCTCATTTTTATATACTAACTAACAATGAACTACATGAAAAGAAAATTGAGAAAAATGGCAGTTACAATAGCATCAAAATAATAAAATAATATAGTTAATATAGGTGAATAATATAATAATATAGGTGAATGTTTTATACACTAAAAAACTATAAACAGGGCTGGGAAGGTGGCTCAATGGTAGAGTGCTTGCCTTGCATGCATGAGGCCCTGGGTTCAATTCCTCAGCACCACATAAGCAAAAAGAAAAAAGCCAGAAGTGGCGCTGTGGCTCAAGTGGTAGAGCGCTAGCCTTGAGCTGAAGAGCTGAGGGGCAGCACCCAGGCCTAGAGTTCAGCCCCATGACCGGACCCAAAAAACAAAAAAAAAAACTATAAACACTGTAAAAGCCATCAAAAATGATACAGATGGAATTTTTCCATTGGAAGAATACTGGTAAAATGACCACATTATTCAAAGTAATATACAGAATCAATTGTACATCCTATAAAAAGCCCAATGACATTGTAAACAAGAATTACAAAAAGCAATTCTGAAATTCATAGGGAATCATAAAGGACAGGCTTCAAGTAGCCAGAGCCATCTTGAGA
This sequence comes from Dipodomys merriami, assembly GCF_024711535.1. Classification (NCBI taxonomy): domain Eukaryota; kingdom Metazoa; phylum Chordata; class Mammalia; order Rodentia; family Heteromyidae; genus Dipodomys; species Dipodomys merriami. The sequence goes on from NW_027202493.1 coordinate 4,499,543, forward strand.
AAAAAGAAATACAAAGCTGAAGACATCACACTTCCTGATTACAAACTATTGAACAAAGTTACTGTAATTCAACTGTAGAGTACTGGCATAAAAATAGATATACAGAAAGAAATCCAGGCATAACAATGTCAATTCATCTTCAACAACAATGCCAAAAAGAAAGAACAGGTACAAGAAAGTCCCTTCAACAAATGGTGCTGGGAAAACTGAATCTTCACATGCAGAAGAATGAAAATAGAACCTTGGTAGGTTTTGGGGTTTTTTGTTGTTGTTGTTGTTGCTGTTTTTGTTTTTTTTTACCATACACACAAAAATGAACTGAAAATAGATTAAAGAATTTGAGCCAGGCACCCGAGGCTCATGCTTGTAATCCTAGCTATTCAGGGGGGGCTGACATCTGAGGGTCATGTTTTAAAGACAGCCCAGGCAGGAAAGTCTGTGAGATTCTCATTTCCAATAAACTACCAAAAAAGCTGGAAGTAGAGCTGTGGCTCAAGTGGTAGAATGCTACCCTTGAGCAAAAAAAGCTCAAGGAATAGCATACAGGCTCTGAGTTCAAGCGCCAGAACCTACCTTTAATTCAGGGGGGAAAGGGATTCATGTGTGCATTCTCTCTCTCTCTCTCTCTCTCTCTCTCTCTCTCTCTCTCTCTCTGTCTCTCTCTCTGTCTCTCTCTCTCTGTGTCTCTCTCTCTCTGTCTCTCTCTCTGTCTCTCTCTGTCACACACACACACACACACACACACACACACACACACACACACACACACACACACACACACACACACACACACACACACACACACACACACACACACACACACACACACACACACACACACACACACACACACACACACAAAATGAAATGTAGGCCTGAAATAGTAAAACACCCAAGGAAGAGTGAAAGCTTCATGATACTGGTCTTTCCAATTGTTCTGAAAGTTGAAACTAAGATCACACACAGAAGCAAATATAGGCCAGTGAGACTATAACAATATAAAGTTTCTGTACAGCAAAAGAAGCAATCACTAGAGTGAAAAAGCCAAAATGGTGAGTAGGAGTATATATTTTCAGATTATATACCTAAGAAGGGTTGATGGCTAAAATATTTTTAAAAATTCTTATGGCTAAAGTACTTTTAAATTATATGCTAGTAGACATTTCTCCATGGAAGACATACAAATAGCCATCAGGTATATGAAAAGATGTTCACTATTAGCAGTGATCTTGGAAACATCAATAGAAATATCAGTCCAAGGCACAACTGATGTTGCTTTTTACATCTGTTAAGATTGCTCTAAACAACAGTAAAAGCAAAGACATAAGGTGCTGACAAGGATGTGGAGAAATGGGAACTCGTGAACACTGGGTTAGAATGTGAAATGCCACTAAGGAACAGTATGGAGGCTCCTCAAAAAATTTAAAATCTTACTACCATATGATCAAGAAATCCCTCTTTTGCTATTTATCTAAACCAAAATCAAAATCTCAAACAGACATCTGTACTCTCATTTCACTGCAGTAATATTCACAGTGTCCAAGATGTGCAAACTATCTAAAATGTTTAATGACAGATGAATGAATAAAGAATACAGAAAACACACACACACACACACACACACACACACACACACACACACACACACACACACACACACACACACACACACACACACACACACACACACCATGGACTACTATTCAGCTTTTAAAAGATTTTATCATTTGTAAATAACACATAACAGTGTCCTTGATCACAATGTGCTAACTGACATAAACTAGTCATAAAGGACATATATAAATTACTCCACTTTTGTCAGGTATGTAAAATAAATAAATAAAATAGGATACTACATTTTTCCTTTGGGTTCCAAACAGATGGCATGATTAGAGCTATATTCTGAGAAGCAGAAGGTAACAAATCCCCAGTAGACACATCCACTCAGACAAAACAATTATCCCCTCCTTGCCACTAAACTTTCTATTAGTTACTATACCAGAGTCACCCAAAACCAACCATTTTATTTTTGCAAATCTCATGATAATTTCCTAAAGCAAAAATGAAAATTAAAACTGACCTTTGGTGAGCCACAGTCACATTCTTCCCCAGGGTCCACCAATTTGTTACCACAGGATGGGGCACTGTAGGCTTCATCAGGCTTTGGAATATTGAGAAGGCAGTTTCCTCCTTTATTTAAAGTTAACTTCTCAAAGTCATCAGCACTGCAACTGCTAAAGTTCCTGGAGCCTCTATAATAAATATTTTAAAAAGATTTTATGTTATGGGAGTTGCAATTTTGAATACTGAGTAGGGGTGTATTGTATAATGAGACAGAGACAGACAGAGAAAGAGATACTAGACACACTGACATTCAAACTCAAGGCCTCATACTCGCTCAGCTTACATACTCAGTGGTGCTCCACCAACTTGGCCATGCCTCCAATCTGGCTTTTTGCTGATTATACTGGAAACTGAATCTCATGGACTTTTCTACTTGGGCTCGTTCTGAACCATGATCTCCTTGAATAGCAAGGATTACAGGTGTGAGGCAATGATACCTGGCTCATTTTGAAATTTTTAAGTCATATCTTTAAGCAATCTCATAATCAACAGGGAAATACAAAATGTTTGCTCAGGTGAAACTTATCAAGAAAAGAAGAGATAAGCCTAAGCAAGGGTGTGAAGAAAGAGAACACTATATTCCATTGGGAATGCAGACTGACACTGCTAGTGAGGCAAACAGTGAGACTGAGACTTCTAAAGTTAACAACGAACTATGTATGACTTGTCTCCCCTGGACACCAACCCAACAGAAATGAATCACCACCTCATAAAGGCTTCTGTGTTCCCCTGATCAGTGTTACTCATGATTACCAAGACATGGAAACAACCTCACTGTCCACCAATGGAAAAATGCGTGGTGTGTGTTATGGGTGGTGTGTGTGTGTGTGATTATATTATATATACATATATGCATATATATGTATATATAATATACATATTATATTATATATACATACCCATGGATATACACACACAAATATATAGTGGAATTTTACTCAGTCTTATAAAAGGAGGTTCAACCACTACCACAGGAATAAACATAGAGGATGTTATGGCAAATAAAAATGAAACATACACCAAATAAAAATCTCATAATCTTAAAAGATAAAATATTTTAAAAAGTCACACAGAGAATATAAAGCAGCAGTCATGGTTAGCAGGAGAGGAAATGGGAAAATACAGGTCAAAGGATACACAGTATGCACATAAATAAGATAATTCTCAGGATCTAACGTACAATACGTAGACTAGAGCTAATATACTGATTTTTTTTTTGGCAAAAAGAGTACATTTTAGATGCTCTTGAACAAAAGAAAAAAAGGGTATATGTAGGATGATGGATATGTTCACCTGCCAGACAACAGTAGCCCTTTTATCATGCCATGCCAGGCATGATGGTATATGCCTATTATCATAACTTGGGAGGTAGAAGTTTGAGGCCAGCTTGGGATACATAGAGAAACTCTGTCTCAAAAGCAAACCAACCCACATATTATATTGTTCAACACAAGTATAAATAATATAGACACTTTTATTGACACATATACACACACACAAGCACACACATCCCCCCTCCAAAGGAATTTGGAGCTTAAGAATCTTATTCCTGGATGTGAAGGGTAAACAAAGGAGGAGGCTGCAATGCTTGGTAAGAAATGTACGCATTATCCTGCCCATGTAATTGTAACTCCTCTGTACAGTATGTTCACAAATAAAATAAAATTAAATTAAAAAAAAAATCTTATTCCTATCAGCTTGAGCCATGATGGCATGAGAGCTGGGAGTGGACATTACTTAAGAGTTCTTGAGGAAGGGTCTCTATCTACAGTTGGGTGTTTTGAAGATCACAACAGCTATAAAACAGATCCTCTTGGTGAGACTCTTGCCCTGAGTAAACACATGGCACTCTTGGTTGCTGACAAGTCTCCAGGGAAGTAGACAGCCCTGGCTCTAGACTACTAGAATAAGAAAGCATTACCTAGACTATTTGGTACTGTTCTCTACTTTTGACAACAGTCTGGATGTGAGATATCAGATATTTTTAATAGAATGACTGGCAGAGAATGAAAGGAGAAAAACGTGAGCAAGCAACTATTCTGACAAAGTATACACAAAGACAAAATTCTGACTCATGGGAAGAAAAGATCTACCATGAGTTGTGTGATAATAACACACGTGTTAGTATTCTTTTTTCTTGATTTTTTTTTTGGCAGTACTAGGATTCGAACTGAAGACTTTGCCCTTGCAAAGCAAGTGCTACATCATTTGAGCCACATCCTCAACCTTTATTGGTTTAGGTTTAGCCTGGACCACCATGTTCCTTCCTACATCGTACTGGGAAAACTGCTAGAGATGGGGTTTTGCTAGCTCCCTAACCAGGCTGGCCTGGAATAACAATCCTCTAGATCTCTGCCTCCCCCACAGTTGAAGATTACAGGCTATAAGCCACCATGCCTGGCTCTTTCTTGCCAATCTTAAGGACATTATTGAATGAGTTCTTTCATGCAATCTGCCATCCACTGTCCGTTTATATAAGACATTCTCCTTGGTAAACAGGATAAAGATGAGAACATAGCAGACAGTACCTGCCCAGAGGTCATCAGGTTCCAGTGAGTGAAATAGATTAAAAGTAATTAAGTAGATTAGTTGAAGTATTAGAAGGAGGTCAATGATGGAGGGGAAACTCGAGGGAGTAAGGGTGATGGCTGAGTAATGGTGGTGGTGAGTAAAATATCAGAAGGACAGCAAACAGTGAAGCAAGAACTTCAAACATTATGACCTTTCAATCAGATTAGACTGGATTAGATGTCTGCCCTGAAGCAGAAGAAGCATCAGCAGCTTGTTCAGAGAAAACCTTCTAGGAAAATAAGGGTGGGGAGAAGGTGAGAGGGAACAGGAAATGCTGAGAACAAAGTTGGGAATAGGCTACAACAAAAATGTGGCTTTCTTAACTACTGGGGATATGGGGGGCTTGGGAGTAGGCGATGAGAAGAGCAGAAATTGCTGACTGGACAAATGACTAGACTTCTGCTAACAGGTTATCTTTGGAGCCTAAATTCACAGGAAGAAGGCAAGGGAGCTCTTCCTGAAATCCAGTCACAGGGGAAATGAATCACAATGAGTGAGCAGGGAGGAACTGGACTGCCCAGAACTTAAAGGCTAATTCCAAGGCTACAGTGCTGAGATGGCAGAAGAAAGGAGGAAGCACTAACTACTACTACAGGGGATGTTAGCAAAATGAGTCCCTTCCCATAGCTTAGTCCACCCCTTCCTAGCATGCTCCCTTCCTAGGCAGCACTAGGCCCAAGTAGTAAAGGCAGTAAATAATCAACTTTCAACCCCTTTACCTTGGGTTGGCACTTCTATGGGGCAGCTACCACCATGTAAGGCAACAAGAGCCCCTTAGAGTGAACTTCAGGTCTGGACAGTTGCAGGACCCCTTATCTACTATTTGGATAGCAGCTATAAATCCTAGTTCGACATGATGAGGCCCCTGGCCCACACATCCACACCAGGGTCTCTACCTCCTTGCCCCATCTAGCCCCTCCTAAACCTCCTGGGTTCTACAGGTCACTTCAGTCAACAGCCGGTGCTTCTTCTCACTTCTCCCTTGTGAGAAGGAGTCTTGCCAACCCACTTTCCTGACAATAAACCTTTCTTTGTTCTCTGTACATGGATGTCTCTGGCAAAGTCTAATTAATTTTAATTTTGCTAACAGGGAAGACAAAGGGAGATGAGGGTTTAGGAAAGATTAAGAACAGTGTCAGACTATTTGATATCAAGTAAAAATGTTGAGCTCATAATATGGAATCATTCTTTGATAAACAAGGAAACATCCACTTAAACAAAGACTTGTAATTATTTATTTCCTGTTGTTGATTGTGGTTAGTTCTGTGCCTGCCCAGGCAATGTTTTCTCTAAGAATAGTAATTAAACAATAGCGATAGGAGTTGTGCAGTAGACTATCCTACACCTAAGTCCTTCATCACAACCCTCAAGTCTCTCACTTCTAAAAGGTTACTTTTGAAATAAGCTTATTATTTAGTAGTTGGAACACATTTTCTCATAAACAATGTTTGAATGCCTGAGTCCAGAGTCATTTATCAAAAAAAAAAAGTATGTTTTACTCATCATAAAGTTAACAAGAGTTCTGAAAATCCTAACACAATCAGAGACTAAATCATAATTCAGCCTCCAAAGATCTAGTCATTTGTCCAGTCAGCAATTTCTGCTCTTCTCATCGCCTACTCCCAGGCCCCCCATATCCCCAGTAGTTAAGAAAGCCACATTTTTGTTGTAGCCTATTCCCAACTTTTTCTCAGCATTTCCTGTTCCCTCTCATCTTCTTTCCACCCTTATTTTCCTAGAAGGTTTTCTCTGAACAAGCTGCAGATGCTTCTTCTGCTTCAGGGCAGACATCTAATCCAGTCTAATCTGATTGAAAGGTCATAATGTTTGAAGTTCCTGCTTCACTGTTTGCTGTCCTTCTAATATTGTACTCACCACCACCATTACTCAGCCATCATCCAAGGAAATTAACAAACACGCCCTAATTTGGCCTACAGTACAGTTCCAGGCAACAATGGAGACATTCCTTACTAGCAGTCCCTGGCTGGGAAAGAAACAAGAAAAATGATCTTTCTCCATACTTGGCTTGACTAACTGTAGAAATATTTCTACCCTCTACCTATCATCTCTAGACTTCAGTATTTAATTCAGAACATTTCCTTTCTTTTTTTCACTTCTGGCTAAGTTCCCAAAAATACTCCCTAAAAAAGATAGACAATGAGGGCAAACTGACCTACCAGGATATGATTTCTTTTTAAATCAAATGTCACTTAGAATTCATTGCTTATATTATTACTCGTCATTTCTGTGAGTAATCTGAAAACAACCAGAACATATTTTCACTATTACTATTCTGAAGGCAATAGCCTGGAATTGAAGGAGCCCTGAACATTGGCCTGACAAACTCCATTTGTCCATGTTGACTTTCTTTCTTGAGTCTCTCTCCCCACAGGGTCACCTCAGAGCTTCAGGAAGGACACCTCCATCCCACTGCTATCCGAGCCCACTCAAACTTACATGTTCCCACTCTATTTTATTCCACAGAGCCTCCCACCTCCTACATTCTATATTACTGATTTATTTAGTTGTCATATTGATACTTTGTCTCCTAAAAAAAAAAAAATCTCAAGTTCTTCAAAGACAAGTACCCAAAACAAAGCCTAGCATATTCCAAGGCTCAATAAACAACTGGAAAGAGTGATTGATGTAAAGATTCTTCTACCAGCATAAACTCCACTACAGAATCATTTCAATCCCTTTCTTAACTCTTATGCTCTTCTTTCCATGTCAATCTCACTGTGGCTCCTTACAATTGCTCCTTTTCCTGACTTCTTACTTTCCTCAACTTTCCACCAAGGAAACTTATTTCCCTTCCAACAGGAACTCTTTTACAAACATAGGACTTTTCTTATGTATGAAAGGCTCTTTTTCATCAGCACCATTGGAATTCTTTCCTGTCTATTTTGGAGCCTAGTATTTGCAGGAAAACTAAATCTTAAGGGGCTGGGAAGGTGGCTCAGTGGTAGAGCACTTGCCATGCATGCCTGAGGCCCTGGGTTCGATTCCTCAGCACCACATAAGCAAAAAGAAAAAAGCCAGAAGTGGCGCTGTAGCTCAAGTGGTAGAGTACTAGCCTTGAGCTGAAGAACTGAGGGACAGTGCCCAGGCCCAGAGTTCAGGCCCCATGACCGGACCAAAGATAAAAATAAAAATTTAAAAAAAATGTTTCTTAAACCTTTTTGGGATTATTTAATTAAAAAACAAACTTCTTATTGGTATATTTCATAGAATCAGGAAAACATGAGTATTCCCTCAGAAACATCATTATGCAATACCAAATTAAGAAGAAAGAACTGGCTAGATGCTGGGAGTTCACACTTGTAATCTTTGCTACTCAGGAGGCTGAGAGCTGATGATCGAGGCTTGAGCAAGCCCTGGCACGAAAATCCATGAAATAAAAACTGAAAGTGAACCTATGGCTCTAGTGGTAGGGGAGAGCTTTATCTTGAGAGATAAAGCTAAGGGACACTGCACAGCCCAGGCCCTGAGTTCAAGCCCCAGTACCAGCACACACACACACACACACACACACACACACACACACACACACACACACATATACATACACATACACACACACATACACATACACACACACACACACACACACACACATACACACACACACACACACACACACACGAACAACAACAAAAAAAAAAAAAAACAAGAAAAAGAAGGAAAAAAAAACTGGGTTACTCACGATGCTCCAGAGTTCATGATACAGCTCTTTGCTCCACAGAAGCAATCTCTCCCATCATCATGATTCATCCCCAGGTTATGGCCCAGTTCATGAGCAACAATAGATGCAAATGTTTCCACATTGATTTGTCCAAACTGTCCAAATACAGGAAGGTGTTGATAAATTTATGAACGAAGAGATGTTTTACTTCTTTTCACAAAAAGAAATGTATCCACAATGAGGTTGCCAGCCTATATGATAAGTCAAGCATCCAGCAATGGTCTTTGTACATTCTAGTCTAATACAGAATAGGTATGGTCATGAAAAAAAAAAATAGGTATGGTCATGAAGATAGATTCTTTTTGTTTGTTTGTACGAGTACAAGGCCTTGAACTCATGTCCTGTATTTTCACTTAAGGCTGACACTCTACCAAGTGAGCCACATCTGCACTTCTAGCTTTGTGAAGGTTAAGTGAAGACAAGAGTTTTAGACAGGCGGCAATGGCACATGTCCATAATCCTAGCTATACGGGAGGCTGAGATTTGAGGATCCTGGTTTGAAGCCAGCCTAGGCAGGAAAATCTATGAGACTCTTATCTCCAATTAACTACCAAAAAGCTGGAAGTGGAGCTGTGGCTCAAGGAGTAGAGTGCTAGCCTTGAGCATAAAACCTCAGTGACAACATCCAGGCCCAGCACAAAAAAAAAAAAAGAAAAAGAAGAAGAAAAAAAGAAAAGAAAAGGATCTCATGTACTTTTCTGCCTAGGCTTGTTTTGAATAGCAATCCTCAGATCTCAGCCTCCTGAGTAGCTAGGATTACAGGCATGAGCCAGCAGGACCTGGCTTGTATGGATTCTTTAAGCAATAGATTAGTCACTTTAGCACCAATAGATTGTTCTTTGTGGTATATGGGGAAAAAATAACTGATTCCATTTTAATTATCTGAAATAGGCCCTATTTCCTCATACACAAAAAGGTTAAAAAAAAAAAAGATAACACATGATAACCATTAGAAAACATGATCCAGTCTATAGAAATACAATACATCTGCCACTCCTACTGTGTCCTCATATTTAAAATATTGTTTGAAAAGTGAGTCAGAAGTAGAGTCAACAGATGCTGAGATTGTCCTAATGCATACATACAAAGCTGAGTGTGAAGAATAACCTACCACATTAATCCCGCCTGCATGGCTCCTTGAACACACAGTCCCCACAAACGCCATTCCTGCAGTCCCACCAAAGCCTTTCTTTCTAAATGAAAAGACAAAAGTTATATAGTACACTTTGGGGAAAAAAAGAAAAGGAACACTTAGTCCTATTTCTGTGAGAAATCTTACTTGCATTGACAAAACCAACACAAATTGGAAGAAAAAGAGCAAAAAGAAATAGTACTTTAGAATCAGAATACAGTTCTGCCTTCTATCCTTTCTATGATCCCAGAAAATAGGGTTAACGCTATGAGTCCGTTTTAAAATGTTTTTTCCGAACAAATGATAACCTTTAGATACAAAGTCAAGACTTTGGGTTTTTTGTTTGCTTTTGTGGGTTTGTTGGCTTGTTTGAGGGATTATCTTCTTCTGGATAAAAACCTTTTTGAAAATTAATTACAATTACTTACTCAACAAACTTCAGTGAGGAGATAGTAGATACAATGTCACTTGCTCAAGGAAGCTCTAAGGCTCTGTCATAACAGAAGTCACTATGCTTCCCACGCTGTTCCTCACACATGCCCAAGCCACAGCTGTCTTATCCCTTTGCTGGGAACTCTCTTCCACAAGCCTATTCCCTGGCCTCATTCAGGTCTTTACACAAAAGTCAACTCAGTGAGACATGCCCTGCCAGGTTACATCAAACTTCAACCTCCTTCCACCAGTACGTTTACATTTTACACACACTTTTACTTTTTACTCACCATTTATCACCACTTAACAAACTACAAACACATATGAGTATTGTTCATGGCAAATCTCTTCCATTAGAATATGAATTCCATATTCAGTATTATGATTATTGCTAACTCCCAGTACCTAAGGATGAATAAATATCTTTAAAATGAATAGACAAGTCCTCTTCCAGAGCATCTGACTAGTCTGACATAAAGGGATTACCAAGAAAACATCCCAATCAGAACATGTTAGAGCAAACTCTACAGAAGTCAAAAGCCAACATATGCTCAAAGCTTTTTGTTCAAATGACTGAAGATCATCATCAAACATCTGAGACCTGTCTATAATGAGACTGACAGAGACAAAAGAGGAGAGAAAAGACAGACTGGCAGGAGTGCCTGCCCCTCTTGGTCTTCTGTTAAACCAGGGAATTCTTTTTGGAATACTTGAATGTACAACTTCACTGAAAATTATTTAACCACATCAGAATGAAGCCCCTGCGGTTATGCTGATATGAAGACCTATCCAGGCATTTTTCGGTACTTTGCTTTAAATCAACCCATTTTCACAAGAGAAAAACAGCAAAAGAAATCAAATTATGGGAATAAATTCCAAGGAGCAGTATAAGAAACCCAACAGCTGAAATAAAATGAGCTATAAATCGATAAGAAAAATCCCTAAAACTGAAGCATATTGGCTCCCATAATGAAATTACCCACTGAAAACAGTCAATAAGTGATGTTAAACTTAAAAGGCTGGAAGTGTTGGGTGCCAGAGGCTCACATCTGTAATTCTAGCTACTCAAAAGGCTAAAATCTGAGGGTTATGGTTTGAAGCCAGCTCAGGGAGAAAAGACCATGAGACTCTTATCTCCAATTAACCACCAGAAAGGCAGAAGGGTAGCTGTCTATGCTCAAGGGATATAATGTCAGCCTTAAATGAAAAAATAGCTAATTGACAATTCCCAGGCTAGTTCAAGCCATAGAATCAGCAACAACAAAAACACCTGAGAACCAAATTTCCACTTAAGATGAATGATGAGAAGTAGAGGCTACAGGCAAAAAACCAGGAATCAGAGTTGCTTTTCAATGCCTTCAGAATATAAAGAAACAAGGTTCCATGCCTAGAGTTCTATACGCAGCCAAATAATCCATTAAAGATACAGACACTAACTAGAACACACACCTGTGAAAGATGGAGGATAATCAGAGCTCAAACTGAGATGATCTTTAAATTCTGTTCTAAGATTATGAAGACATATTTTCAGGCATGCAAGAGGTCACTTTCAGAACCTTTCAAAGAAACAACTAGAAAACATGCTACACCAAAATGAGGAAGTACACTCAAGAAAGAGGAAGGACAGAGGCCAAAAGTACGGGGAAATCCATCTCAGAAGAGCAGGTTTATTATCACAAACTCATGTTCCACCCTAAGCACAAACTAAGCTTTCCTCACATAAACAAATGCCCCCAAACCTTAGAGCTTTTCATTCTAATACCAGGACCTTTTTGAAAATTATTTTCCTTATAAGCATAGGAAGGAACTTCCTGAACAGAGTCCCAGGGTCACAACAAATTGGAGACTACCTTAAAATAAACAAATGGGACTACCTTAAAATAAAAAGTTTCTGCACAGCTAAAGCTATACCAACCAAGCTAGAAAGACAACCAATTAATTGGGAAAAAATATTTACCAGCACTATATCAGCCAAGGGGTTAATATCCAGTATATACAGGGAACTCAAGAAACTAATACCTCCCGAACCTAACAAACCAATTACTAAATGGGCAAGGGAACTAAAGAGAGATTTCTCAGAAGAAGAGATAAAAATGGCAAAGAAACACATGAGGAAATGTTCACCATCCCTGGTTGTGAAGGAAATGCAAATAAAGACAACCCTGAGATACCACCTTACCCCAGTCAGAATGTCCCACATCCACAAGTCAGCCAATGACAAATGCTGGAGGGGATACAGAGAAAGAGGAACCCTATTACACTGCTGGTGGGAATGTACACTTATACAACCACTTTGGAAAGCAGTCTGGAGGGTCCTCAGAAAGCTAAATGTTGACCTCCGTTATGACCCAGTCATACCACTTCTAGGCATCTATCCTGAACAACAGGAACCAGCATACAAGGACACATGCACCTCCATGTTTATTGCAGCACTGTTCACAATAGCCAGGATATGGAAACAACCCAGATGTCCCACCATAGATGAATGGATCCAAAAACTGCGGTATCTATACACAATGGAACATTATGCAGCCATTAAAAAGGACAAAATATTGCCATTTGCAGGAAAATGGATGAAGCTAGAAGAAATCATGTTGAGCGAGGTAAGCCAAGTGCAAAGAGACAAACGGCACATGGTCTCCCTGACAAGTGGATGTTAAACCAAAATGTTAGGTGATTCGACAAAATTAACAGGACTTAAAGAAACAAAGGACTTCTACTCATCTGGTCGAATCACTACTAAATAACCCCATGCTGCTGATCACATATATGGTATATATGTGCACACTGGAGGGAAACCAGGAGGACGACACAGAACTAGAGGGAATCAGGGAAAAACATACACCAGCGGGACCCATCAGCTGTACTGGACACTGACCAAAATGAACTAAGCAACTCAATGGCAGCGATGGGAGGGAGGGAACAAGTAGGAAAGAGGGAACAGCTGATGCTATGCAAAACAAAAGAAATGTACATATCACCCAATGTGGAAGAAATAATTGTATGGCAAAGCCCAAAGAACTCATAAATGTTATAGACCATGATAGACAATTTGCCCCATGAAAGTTAGAATGTGTTTGTGACTTTAACTAAGCATCACCATCCCACAATACTGTGAAATTTGGGAAATTATGTAACCACTTAATCACAATAAAAAATTTGAAAAAAAAAGAAAATTATTTTCCTGGCCCTTTCATTCATAGTACTCACAGCACTAACTGGGCACTGTCGTGTCTTCGGCGTGTAATGAGATACTTCTCCCTCCATTGTACAAAGTTCCCCAGCACATCGCCAGCACCTCCAGTAATACTGATCAGGTTTCTATTTGTCCAAATCTCCAGTCCAACTAACACAATTCGAATATTTAACATAATGTACATCTAAGAAGAAAAGAGAAATACAACATATTAAAGAACATGAAAAAATATTTTAAATTACTCAATTAATATAACTACTGAAGATTAAAACAGGACTCACAGCCAGGCACTAGTGGCTCATACCTGCAATCCAAACCACTCAAGAGGCTGAGATCGGAGGATCACAGTTCAAGGCCAGACTGGGTGGAAAAGTCTGGAACCTTTCAATTAACCACCAAAAAAGAGCTGTGGAATGGTGACATAAGTGGCAAGTGTGCCAAACTTGAGCAAAAAGCTAAGGACAGTACCCACTCCCTAAATTCAAGCCCCAGTGCTAGTACACACACACACACACACACACATACATGCATATATACATACACATAAACACAACATACATACACACACACACACACACACACACACACACACACACACACACACACACAAAATAAACCAGGATTTATTCCATTTTTTTTAAAGTCTTTCCTTTACTGCAATGAGACTTTTAACTTCTCAAAAGTATCCTCACTCAGGAAGTGATTCCTTTTTTATCTCTCACTCTAAGATATGACAATCTCTAGAAATTAAAGGTTTGGAGTAAATTTCATCCCACTTTCAAGTAATAGAGTAAATAGTATCCCAGTGACATAGTATATATCTAGAATGTGCTCCCAACAACCCATATTGGTAAAGGTTTTTTTTTGGTCGGTCGTGGGGCTTGAACTCTAGGCCTAAGTGCTGTCCCTCAGCTCTTCAGCTCAAGGTGCGCTCTACCACTTGAGCTACAGCACCACTTCCAGTTTTCTGGTGGTTTATTGGAGATAGGAGTCATGGTCTTTCCTGCCCGGGCTGGCTTTGAATTGAGATCCTCAGATCTCAGCCTCCTGAGTAGCTAGAATTACAGGCATGAGCCACCAGCGCCCGGCGTGTAGTAGAATCTTTCAGAGCTGACACTTAGTAGAAGGTCTTCAGGTCATTACACAGCATGCCCTTGAAGGGTACTGAGGGACCTTATTCCTTTGTCTTCCTTTCTTTTACTTCTTGGCCATTAGGTTAGTTGGTTTGTTCCACCATGTACTCCTTCCATTCCCAAAACAATAGAGCCAATTAAGTCCAGAATTAAAACCTCCCAAACTGTGAACCAAAATAAACCTTCTCTCTTTATAATTTCATTAGCTAGTTAATTACAGTGTCAGGAAGCTGACCAACACAGATATTTAATGGAAAAATTCACACATTTCACTGAAGAAATAGGGATGAGTTTGATTATAAAGTGCAACTTCATTATCCTATTGAAGGTGTTATGTATTACTCAGTCAACCACAAACAGTTCTAAACACTTCTCTATGCTCCTACCACAGGTACCTCAAAGTTTTCAGATAAAGGATGGTAGAACTTATATCCATTTTGTATAGATAGAAAGTTCTCTCTCTCTCTCTCTCTCTTTCTCTCTCTCTCTCTCTCTCACACACACACACACACACACACACACACACACACACACACACACACACACACACACACACACACACACACACACACACACACACACACACACACCAAATTAATACTGTCTTATTATAGTTTCAGAGTAAGAGGTAGCCTTAATCCTAGCAAGATTTTCTCAAACAAAACTCTAAAACATTTGCACATGAAGTACCTTAGCCTATATACTGAGATAACTCAGATGCTAATATAAAATCTCCTGTTCTTTTCCAAGTCTACACCTGTACTTTACTTTCAAACATTTTTTTAAAAAGTTACCAAACAAGATAGACAGATTTCTCTCAGTAGTCATTTAGGCTCCACAAAAGTCAATTTTTAAATTCTGCTCTGAGATTGAAAGGACACTAGAGAACAAGAAACATAGCTTACGCTATCCAGGTAGTTTGCTAAGCGAACCATCTCCTCCCTCACAGCAGTCTGATTTCTTCCCATCATGTCATACTGGAAAAACAAAGGATGAAAAAATAAACATCTAATCTTTGACAATGAAGATCAAAATCTAAACAGCAACTCTGAAGTGAAAATTGAGGTGTTTAGACCTTTGACATTATTTTAATAATAAATGTAAAAAGACACTTGTTAATGATAAGTAGGAATAAAGGAATAACAGACACTATGGAATCTTCATTTTCTTCAAATGAGTATAATTTAAATGTGTTTCCTTCCTAATGTTCGTTTTTTTTATTTCTTTTTATGCAAAAATGTTTTCAAGCATTTTATAAGCTAATGCTTAGATTATGGGACAAAAGACAATCCAATATATTTCCCAATCCTTTCACTTTTAGACTGACATTACCAATAAACCATTTCTAATCCTTGGGCTAAAGTAATAATGAGCAATTAATCACATATCACTATTTTTGTTGTTGTTATTGGTTGTAGGGCTTGAACTCTGGGCTTGGACGCTGTCCCTGTGCTCTTCAGCTCAAGGCAAGTGCTGTATTGCATGAGCCACAGTGCCACTTCCAGTTTTCTAGTGGTTTATTGGAGATAAAGAGTCTCACAGCCTTTCCTGCCCAGGCTGGCTTTGAACCATGATCCTCAGATCTCAGCCTCCTGAGTAGCTAGGATTACAGGTGTGAGCCACCAGTGCCCGGCTCACTAAATAAAAATTTTTATGTGACTGGAAAACATAGATATGTAAAAATTTGGTTATATCAGCTGGGCACTTGTGGCTCATACCTATAGTCCTAGCTACTCAGGAGGCTGAGATCTAAGGGTTGAGGCTCAAAACTAGCCTGGGCAAGAAAGTTCTTGAGACCATTATCTCCAATTTTAAAAAAAGCCAGAAGTTGAGCTATGGCCTCAAGTGGTAGAGTAGAAAAGCACAGTGATGGCACCCAGGCCCTGAGTTCATACCCCAGGCCCAGCACAAATATTTATTTTTATTTATATGATATAGATAGATACATAAATTCATAGATACATTGATTTGACAAGTTATTTTCTCTGAGACCTGGTTAAATCCAAATATCTACTTTAACTTCATTTTAAAGAACCAACTTATTAATCAAAAGAAAATCTTACATAGAATTTGTAACTCTGTACCACGATAAAGGCCTTAATCTTTTTTTTTTTGTTCAGTCATGGGGCCTGAACTCTGGGCCTAGACACCTTCGCTCAGCTCTTCAGCTCAAGGTTAGCGCTCTACCACTTGAGCCACAGCGCCACTTCCGGCTTTTTTCTTTTTGCTTATGTGGTGCTGAGGAATCGAACCAAGGGCCTCATGCATGCAAGGCAAGTGCTCTACCACTGAGCCACCTTCCCAGCCCCAAAAGGCCTTAATCTTATCAGGTAAGCACCATACTATTATTCTCCTAAGCGAAGGGGGAAAAAAAGGAATAGAGCTTAATGGAAATGGAAACCTTTCTAATTATGAACCATTTCCTGCATCCTATAACAAATCTACTTGAGAGAACAATAGAGAAAAACAGTTTAATCTTCCTTTTTGTCACTCATTCAAAACATTCTACAGAAACTTTTCAGCCACTATTTGGGGCAGAGTTCAAACTTCCTATATGTCCCCTGTGGTTTTCCTTCTACTACCTGAAGATGACAAACCTATAATGAACAAACTTGAGCACCTTTCTCTCTTAATGAATGGGCCTTGTCATTTCCCTGCCTACACAATAAGAGATTTAAAAAAAACAAATCATCTCCAGCTTTTACATGAAAAGAGATATCAATCTTAAGTTTCTACAAACAACAAATTTCAAAGTAAAAATCAACCAAAACATTTTATAATAATCCTGTATCTGACTAAAGACACATTACTTCTCTCAGTTAAGTAAAGCAATTTTTCAATTTCTTAAGTAAAAAGAAAGATCTATCATTGTTTTATCCTATGTCTTGAGGTTAATACCACTGTTTTTAAAGTATGCCAGGCCCCAAATGTTTTCTTACATCTTAAAAGTAAAGTACACATTAGCTGAAATGTTATTAACCCAAGCAACTGCATTAGGCAACAGGACAAACCTTGATTGTCTTGGTTTATAGTCACAGCCCAGTAAGTAATGTGAAAAGTTCTCAAGACATTAACCTACACAGCTTCTCAATAAATCCAGCATAAATGAATCAGAGAACAGGGGGAACTGAGCATGGTGAAGCAGCTATAATCCCAGAAATTGAAAGGATGATGGTCCAGGCAAAAGTTACCAAGACCTGAGCCAGGTGCCAGTTGCTAACGCCTGTAATCCTCAAGAGGCTGAAGTCTGAGGATCCCATTTCAAAGCCATCCCAAGCAGGAGAGTCCACTAAACTCTTATCTCCAATTAACTACTGGAATTGGAGCTGTGGCTTGGGTGACAGAGTGAAAGCCTTGAGCAAAAAAGCTCAGGGACAGTATCAAGGCTCTAGATTTAAGGCCCAAAACAGACACCCTACCCCCTCAAAGTAAAAAAGTTATCAAACCTATCTCAAAAAGAAGGAACACACGATAGAGTAATCCCACCCACTTGAGAGGTATAGGCAGGAAAATTATAGTTCAAAGCTGACCAAGCATAAGTATGAACCCCTATCTGAAAATAAACAAAAAGCAAAAAGACCAGTCATGGCTGGCTCAAGCAGTAAAGGAAACACGAGGTTCTCAGCTCAATCCCAAGCATAATAATGAAAGGAAAAAAAAAAAAGGAAAGAGAGAGAGGTGGGTAGGAGACAGGGATGGAGGGAGGAAGAGAGAGAGGAAAAAGGAAGGAAGGGGAAGGGAAAGGAAAGGAAAAGAGAAAGAGGAAAGGAAAAGGAAGGAAAGGAAAGGAAAGAGAAACAAAGTATCACTAAAAAATAAAGTTAAAAGTAGTCTATTTGCTGGCACCAGTGGCTCACGCCTGTAACCCTAGCTACAGGAGACTGAGATCTGAAGATCATAGTTCAAAGCCAGCCCAGGCCAGGCAGATAAGTCCACGAGGCTCTTATCTCCAAATAACCACCAAAAAGCCAGAAATGGAGCCGTGGCTCAAGTAGTAGAGCACAAGCCTTGAGCAAAAAATGCTCAGGGACAACACCCAGGCTCTGCGTTAAAGCACCAAGAATAAGAGGGGGGTGGGGAATAATCTTTGCAACATTCAACTTCTGGTGGTATGTTGCCACTAAAGTTTAAACCATGCCAGGTCTGTAATCCCTGCAGCTGGGAGATAGAGATAGGAAAACTGTGAGTTTAAAGCCAGCCTGAAAAATCCTGGTCTCAGAAAATTAAAAGAAAGAAGAAAAGAAGGAAGGAAGGAGCCTTTTTAGTTTTAAATTTTCACTCAAAAATCAATACACATTTATCACATTTCAGGTTTCCTTTATAGGAAACTTTTCATGAAAAAAGAGAAGAGTCACATTTCTTACCCTTTCCTTGTCTACGACAATGAACAGCTCCACATATCTGGTCTGTGGCAGGACAGCTCTTCTTCTCTGTCAAAACAGTGTGCACATTGTAAGTAAATACACAAATTACATATTCATGATCAAACCTTAGTCTCTAGCTATGTACTTTCATGTCTCCTAAAAATAATATTAAATTATTTTACTTCACATAAAGTCAAAGTCAGCAGGGCCTGGTGGCTCGTGCTAATCCTAGAAACTCAGGAGGCTGAGATGTGGGATCAAGCTTTGAAGCCAATTCCAGCACAAAAATATGAGACACTTTATCTCCAGATAAAAAAAGCTGGAAGCAAAGCTGTGGCTCAAGTGGTAGAGTACCAGCCTGGAGCAGAATTGCTGTTAAGTTTGTGAAGGCATGAGTCCAAGCAAGCCCCACTACCAGCACAGTGAGATTCCACCTCACCCCAATTAGAATGGCCATCATCAGCAACTCAAACAACAGATGCTGGCACAGATATAGGAAAAAAGGAACCCTAATACATTGTTGGTGGGAATATAAACTTCAACCTCTCTGGAAAGCAATTTGAAGGTTTAAAAAAAAAAAACTACACATAAAACTACCCCATGATCCAGCAATAGCACCACTGGGCATTTATCCAAACGATTACAAACAGTAAAGCCACTTGCACTACCATGTTGATTGCTGCACTATCACTATAGCCAAGATATAGAAACATCCTAGCTGTCTTTCAATGGACAAATGGGACAAAATATATGTATGTGTGTGTGTGTACATATATATATATATATATATATATATATATATATATATATATATATATATATATATAATGGAATTTTACTCATTCATTAGGGAGAATGACATTACATTTTTGCAAAGAAATGGGCAAACCTGGGGAAAAAATGTGTTGGTGAAGTTAGGCCAAGAGAGACAAAGGTGCATGTTCTCTCTAATATCTCGAAGCTAGACCTAATTTATAAATGTACTATGTAAACACATACAGGGTTGTATGCAACTGTACAGAAGTGCTTTAACCGACATATGGTATTTGCAGGGGAGAGTTCAAATGGTTCAATTCCTTAGAAAAACTAACTCACAGTTCAACAAATTAATACCAGAAAACTGGCACTTCAAAAGTAGAAAGGAGAAGGTCAATGAAGAGAGGAAGAGGGGAGAAAATGAAGTCATAAATCAATGCATATCCAATGAAACTAGAAAAACTGAGCGAAGGGTTGGGTAGAACAGATGGGAGAGAATAATGAAAAGGATGACATCAAGATGTATTTTACTCATAAACTGATTTGTTGAATGGTCACCCCTATGTACAACTACTTAAAGATAATAAAATTTTAATTTTGTTTTAAAAAAGAAACTAATCTAGTCCTGGAACAATTTCAACCTAAAAGATCCACAACAAGAATACTCAGGAAGTCCTCAACAAGAGTCATATGTGGCCTTAGAAGACATCTTGGGCAATTAAATCCTAAAGCCAGACCAATCAGTGCCTCTTCCCCATCCCCCATCTTATCTAGAGCTCCATGAACTGGCACTTTCCTTTATGAACTAGTTATCTAAATAAAACCTAATGCATTACGATGTAACAATGCTAAATGTAATTTCTGTTTAATATTTAAAAATTTAAACCCCAGTTTCCAAAATTTACAGAATTAAAACAGTCTTCAGGTTTGGTTCCTATCACATTGTCTGATACATAGTCCAAAAAGAAAAAACAAAATTAAGTACTGGTTTAATGATAACAAAATGAATGAATGTTACAAACATTAGTCAGAGCCAGGAAAAATGTTATTGTTCCCTTACTCGAAGCAGTTGAGTCATGCTGGGCTGCTCTTCCTCTCCATGGTTTGTGGTCTCCTGTGTATCCTTGTTAGGAACTCCACACTTCAGAGGCTCTTGTTGGACATCATCCATTCGGTAAACCAAGTGCTCAAAGTATAAGCTGTTGTGCAGGGGTTCAATGCCATAACTTGAATTCCCTAAATGGAGCAATCCTCTGAAGGTGGTGGATATACCATTTTTAAGGGGAAGAAAGGCACAGAAAAAGAATCAGAAAACTTGAATTCAAGTCCTCATATTGCACACATACAAGAAGGCATAGTGGATGAAGAAGAAAAAAGGAGACATTAGAGCCAGGTATATGTGAATTTAAAGCTGACAAGCAGCACTGTCTGTAAGTTACTTAACTCTGAAGTATTGCTATCCAGTGGGAGGCACTACTGAGAATGAGGGCTGGAATTAAAGGACTAGCTCAGTTTTTCCACTGGCTGAGAAATTCTCAGAAAGTATTTTTTTTTTTCTTTTTGGGGGGGCGGGGTAAATTGGTGCTAGTACTGGGGCTTGAATTCAAGGCCTTCCACTCTTGCTTGGCTTTTTCATGCAAGGCTGGTACTTTACCACCTGAGTGACACCTCTATTTCCTGCTTTTTTGCTAGTTAAGTAGAGATAATATTCTCGGAGACTTTTTTGTCCACTCTGGCTTTGAACTGTGATCCTGAGATCTCAATCTCCTGAGTAGAAAGGTGTGAGCTATCAGCAAGCACATGGTTCCCAAAAAGTCTTTTAACCCTTGCCTTAGTATATAGTCCACAGAACACTGTTATGACAAATAGCTCATTTAATATGCATAAAATACTTAGCACATTGCATAATACAGATATTCAGTCATCTTACAAAGTTATTTATGTATCTTACATAGTTATACATGTGTGTATGTATATATATATATATGTATGTATGTATGTATGTATGTATGTATGTAT
This sequence comes from Dipodomys merriami, assembly GCF_024711535.1. Classification (NCBI taxonomy): domain Eukaryota; kingdom Metazoa; phylum Chordata; class Mammalia; order Rodentia; family Heteromyidae; genus Dipodomys; species Dipodomys merriami. Next base: position 4,521,012 of record NW_027202493.1, read on the forward strand.
GTATGTATGTATTACAGCCAACTTACATAGTTGGTCTGAGAATTAGAGTAATACTTATAAGTTCAATCAGGTATGCAATCAGCTAACTGGCACAGTGCTAGATTGTCAGATCTTCAATATAGACAACTTTAAGACTATTACAACATCATTTGCTATTGATACAATTTTTCTGAACCATTTTTTTTCTCACAAATATGGTAACATGCTTTCTCAGTCATTATGAGACTTAAGTGAAACAATAAAGATAAAAATTTCATAAACAAAGTGCTATCAAATGTAAATGGTTATTTTATTTTAAATAGCAAAAGTATTTAATGATCTCAAAAGATGGAATTTCCCCTTTACCTACTGAAATTTACTATCAGATTTTCCCAAATAAACATATCAAGAATTTCTGAAGCATCGCTTATAACATCAAACTAAAATTTTTGTTAAATATACAAAGTAGGTAGATTTGGAGACTGAGATAGAAGAAGAGTTACGAAATGTAAAGAAAGAAAATAAACAAGACACAGAAAAGTCCTTACCTGAGTCCAGAACAGTCACTCAGAGCAACGGATGAGTTGTAAACTCCCTCCACATAGCCTCGATAATGACAATGGTTCTGAATGAAAAACACTGCATTATCTTCAAATACTGGGGCATTGTTGAAAATCATGATAATTGCAAAGCTTACAAGAAATACATGTACAAAAAACTTTCGCTGAGAATGTTGTTACCCCATGATAGCACCTGACATTCCTCAGACTATCTGCATACAATCCACCATCACCCAGCAAGTCCATAAATGCTCAGGATTACAGAAGATTCTACATACAAACAGCTCTGCCCCACTGACCTTTCAGAGACAGAACAGGACAGCATTATGTCAGGATTGACATTTTAAATTACTGTCAATCCCAGAGGGCACTGCAGTCAGTAGACAGATGATCTAGGAAAGGACCTTGGAGAGGCTAATAAGGCCCAGAAGGGAGAAGATTCAGCATGAGAAGAAAAAGTACTCTGATCAGATGACTTTCTTTTCTTCCTATGGTTGTATTAATTAAACTACTACTAATTACAAATCCTGCCATTTTCAAAAGCTTAAGAGCCTTCACCCTTAATGTTGAGCAGGAACTTAACCAGTAGAGGTGCAAGCATAGAAAGCACTTAGTAGCACCAAACTCTTTAGTAACTAATGAGAATCTCTCATCTTTAAAACAACTGCAAAGCACTAAAATAGAAAAGTGAGCTTGGTGTGCCAGGTGCTCACACCTGTAAGCCTAGCTACTGAGGAGAGACTGAGATCTGCGGGTTGAGGTTCAAAGCCATTCTGAGCAGAAGTCTGTGAGACTCAAAGCTCTAATTAAGCAGCAAAAAGCCAGAAGTAGAGGTGTGGCTCAAGTGCCAGCCTTGAGCAAAAAAGCTAAAGGATAGCTCCAGGCCCTGTGTTCAAGCCCCAGTACTAGAACTTAATTAGCTAAATAATTATTTAAAAATAGAAAAGTCAAGAAGTGAGAACATTAGCCCCAACAGACACTGAGGCATATACCACGCCTTGATTATCCAAACAGAATGGTATTTGTACAATAAGAGATTAAACATTGGGGCAGAAGAGAAGCCTTGGAGCAGACCAAACTGCATTTAGAACTTCACTGTCCCTGAGGTCTTCAGCTCAAGGCAAGTGCTCTACCACTTGAGCCATAGCACCACTTCCTGTTTTCTAAGTGGTTTATTGGAGATAAGAGTTTCATTGACTTTTCTGCCCCGGCTGGTTTTGAACCTGGTTTTGAACCATAATCCTCAGATCTCAGCCTCCTGAGTAGCTAGGATTATAGGCATGAGCCACCAGCACCTGGTTCATATAGGACCTTTTAATAAATGCTACTTAGATGCAGGGAAACAGTAAAACTGAATCGATATGGAGGAATTCCTCTTTAATGTGGGTAAAGACTTTTTTGCCTATCACTCAAAACTCTAGACATTATGGGGATTACACACCTATAATCCCCAGCACTCAGGAGGCTAGAACAGGAAGGTCTTGAGTCTGAGATATATTGTAAAACCCTGTAGCAAATACACATATATACATATACAGACAAATGAACACCCATACATGCATATGTGCAACAACAGAGGAAAAAGAGACTAAAAGACTGATCATTTTACTATAAAAAAGTATTTTTAAGATTCTACATAGAAAAAAAACAAAGAAAGGTCAAGACAATTGAGAGATTAGAAGAAAATATTTGTAACTTACATGGTAAAGTTATTATTCCTAAACATAAAGAACTGAGAAATATTGGGAGGAAAAATTAAAATCCTGATAGAAAATTAGAAAGTGAAGATCTGTAAACGCTCCTATATTTATGAGAAGACTTTTCAGTCTCACTCAGAAACAAGAAGAATCCATGAGTCCATATTAATACAAATAAATAAGGGGAAAGTCTTCCTTTGAGAACAAGGTACCAATGAATATTGAAACAGTGATGAAATCAGAAAACCATCATTTGACAATCAGCACAATAACAACTGTTTCAGGCAAATGTTAAATACAACCAGTAGGGGGGTAAAAGTTTGAGGATAACAGAACAGTTGTATAGTCTCAAGGTATCTAACCATAACATTAATTTGAAAGATAAAATAAGTTAAAAAAAAAAAAACTAACAACTTCATAGAAAAGAAACCCAACTGCCAACTCTTTAACCAAAGACTAGTGTTGACCCTATCAACTAGCAACAGGCCTCAGGGATGGCACAAGCATACTGATAAATCACATTGAGAACAACTAAGCTGACTGACATCCCAATGGGTGATCCTGTAAACTGCCAATTTGATGGTATTTTTTAATAACTTGATTTTATGAATTATTTTCAGCTTTCAATTTAGTTCTCTTTCACAGTTACATTATCTGCCTGACCGAATCTGCCAAGAAAAACACAATTGCATTTGGTCTTTCTGAAATTTCTGAAATTTCATTAACCACTAAAGACAGAAGTCATTTCAGGAAGTCAACACACTGGGAAGACCTGTGTCACACACCACTGCATCTTATTTTCCACTCAGAGATAAACATTCACAAACTACTCTGTTCTGTGGGCCAAAGAAACTTTGGCTCTGATCATCCTATATTTCCTCCCTCAGAAATAATTTACTGTTCCCTGACATCTCCGTTTCTTCCTTAAAAAGGATACCTTCAGGGCTGGGAAGGTGGCTCAGTGGTAGAGTGCTTGCCTTCCATGAATGAGGCCCTGGGTTCAATTCCTCAGTACCACATAAGCAGAAAAAGCCAGTAGTGGCACTGTGGCTCAAGTGGTAGAGCGCTAGCCTTGAGCTGAAGAGCTGAGGGACAGCACCCAGGCCCAGAGTTCAAGCCCTACAACTGGCAAAAAAAAAAGGGGGGGGGGGGAAATACCTCCAGTTTTAAAAGTGTTGGGCTACTGTAATCAATGTCTGTACTTTCCTCCATGCTGTTACTTTTCCCTTTTGCACATTAGTAAATTTGTATCCTTCTCTCCTCCTTAATCTTTCAATGTAGCCTAACAAACCTTCTTTCCCTTCACAGTTCTCAAAAACACAACAAATCCTATTTTGTAAGTTTATAAAACATCTAATTAAAGTGCATGATTATAATAAAGAACAGCTAGCACACACAGTTTGAACCACACACATTGTAAGTGAAAAGCTTTGGCTTGTGTAAGACAAGGAATGTAGAACTTTTACACATCAGCCTAGTGGCCACAAGTCTCTAGGGAGTGTGGACAACCAATATAGCCTAAAAGGAAACGAAAAGCACCAATTTACTAGAGTATACAGCTAAGAGAATCCCTAACGAATTTGCCAGATATCCCAAAGTAAATCTACACTTTTAATCATTGATTTTTGTAAAACTCTGTCTTATAAAAAGTGGTCTTGCGAAAGCCACTTATGATGAAAGTGTAAAAAGCAAGTGTATAAATACTTCAACTTCAAGAAACTAGACCTAAGGGAAACCATTTAAATGTTCTATATAAATTAATTCCTTTACATGGACAAAAGTTCCTATCATTGTAACATCTAATCTTAATCGTGCCAAGAAATACCAGGATCAAAGCTTTACTCTGTAGTTGAGGTCTGCAATCCCTCTTGACCTATCCAGACAATATTAAATAACCAAGAAATAAGTGAAGCACTTCCTGAGTCTTGGTTGTATTTTTCAAGTATTCAGAAACCATAACAATTCTATAAAACTTCAAGGTTAAGTTATATAAGTTTCTACATAACTGAAATCTATTTGAACAATTTTATCTACAGTCTTTCAATAGCAACAAATAATTAAATTTTAATTGAAAACTGTCAGGCAACCTCATCCAAGCATCCAACAAGTATTAGCATATTTAAACTTTTCAATAACCCCACAAAGTAGTACTACTCCTATTTAAATATAACTTCACCAGCCAGGGCTCAAGCTCAAATAGGGTATGTATCAAAACGCATGCCAAGAAATCTCTGCAAGGGGAAAAAAAAAATGGTGTTCAAGAACTTTGCTTCAGGGACATAAATTATGTTGTCCTTGGATGTCAGCCATGGGAATCTTTGGGTATATGAAAAGATGGATGGATTGCTTTTTTCTGGTTTATGTTACAATGTAAGTTTAATCTCCTCTACTAATTTCCCACTAAACAAGAGATAAACAGTACACTAAGATAAAGGAATCAGATACAGGACTAGAAAACAGGAAGGCAAGGTCAACTTTTCCACATTTTAAAAAACCTAATAATCCAAAATAAAGATTTTTAACTTCTATTTATTTGAAAAAAACCTACAAACATGAAAAGCTAATATAAATAATTCAACCTAGCAAAAGCACTTACAAAGTTAGAGAGGGGAAAAAAAAAAATCACACATTTAATGTCATTTTTTTCTATTTCTATTGCAAAAGAAAATAAATGCATAATACCTAACTGTCAAAAAGAACTGTATGAAACACTCTTCCTGAATGAAACTAGAAACGTTTAAAAGATTCCCAGTTGTTTACACAAAGCCAAGTTCAGCATCTGCCAATTATTTCAAGTATTCTGGGCCAGTTCTGTCCCTGAGAGCATTCTGTCACCTGATGGAGAGAGGACAGGACCACACCTCTTTAGGAAAGAATTACTACAACAAAACATTAGAACATTAGTTTACATAACAGCAAATGAGTGTGTGCTTTGCTGCAATGACAAAGTAACAGTTTGATAAAGTATGAAGTACTTTCCTCTTTTCAGACAGATCAAACCAGCACAGAGTATCATTAGAAAGAAGATTATTTTCCTGGCCTTTTAAAAACAAATTTTTACAACTAAGCAGCTGAAGAGCTTTCTGGTATGTAGTTTAGTCTGTGTAAATGCACCCACCTCCCCGAGGTCCGCTCCGATATACTCAACATCAAAGGCATCTCTGGGTTTATGTAATGTAGTAGTCTTCAATGCCTGACTAGAATTCACCTTAAAATTAGAAGTTTTAAGTTTTGCTGAGAGATCAAGGGGAAAATATATTACCTGAATATTGGGATGGTCAGAGATGAGAGTGCCTTCCTCATTGTAGGTATAAACTACAAAATCTTTAGGCAAAAGGTCTCTGGAAGGGGAATAAAACATGTCATTTAAATTTATTTTAAATATCAGCAGCAATGACATAATTCATAAGGCACTACTCCCCAAAAGAGAGGAGCAGAAATAAGTAAATTTTTATTCAAAGAATAAAAACTTTTTTTGTGCCTCAGGGCCTTGTACTCTCACTTGGCTTTTCCAATCAAGCAAGACTTGAGACACAACTCCACTTATGGCTTTTTGCTAGATAACTGGAGATAAGATTCTCACACACTTTCCAGCCTGGGCTGGCTTTGAGCCTCGAACCTCAGATCACAGCCTCCTGAGTAGCTGGGATTTATGTGTAAAACACCAGCAACTTGCTTAAAAATCAATTTCTATGGGTTAGAGATTTCAACGGAAGACCATTTGCCTGTCAAGTGCAAGGCCCTGAGTTTGGTCCTCAGCTCCGGGGGGGAAAACTCAATTTTTATTAAAAGCATCTGCTACCATAAAACTAAAAGCTCTAAAGTAGTCTATATTACTTACTCGTGAGTACGTAATTTGTTGTCAAGGCATAAAATACTGGTTGCTTAGATTTATTTTCTGATACAACTTACAGAAAAATAAATTAGGTTATTGACAGTACATCACATTGATAGAAGAAAAATATAGACCTATATATAGATGCCCTTTTCTAAAAGTGCAATAAAAACAAGAAACATCTGCCTCCTAAGTATAAAGAAGATGTTATGGCCAGCTTTTAGAGGCCACAATGATTCTAGATTCCTTGTTAAGGGGACTCAGCAGTGTATAGCACACATGCAGTGATGGGCTTCTTTCCCAACAAGACTAGGCAACTCAGCCAGGAACTCCTCCTACTCAGGAGGCTGAGATCTGAGAATCATGGTTCAAAGCCAACCCAGGCAGGAAAGTCCATGAGACTCTTATCTCCAATAAACTACTCTGAAAAAGCTGGAAGTGGTGTTGTGGCTCAAGTGGTAGAGTGCTAACCTTAAACACAAAGATGTTCGGGGACAAGCCTCAGGACTGGAAAAAAAAAAAAAAAAGGATTGGACTATTCCATGTTTACTTTCAGACCTGTGAACAAATGAAGGACATAATGTGCTCACTGGTTTATAATGTGCCACTAAGAGTCCAGAAGTCCCAAAGAAACACCCAGGACCAACCTGTCCATACTGTGTAAAGATGGGCACACTGATGGTTTTCATCCAGTCTCATGGATTACACAGCCCAACTTTAGCTGCATGAACAGCAGGGCATAAACGACACCAGTAAAACTGTGCTTAGGCATCACTGAAAATATGATGCCGCTCACACTTATCGAAGACCAGGCACTGGTAGCTAACCTATGTAATCCTAGCTATCCAGGAGGCTGGGTCTGAGAAGAGAGGCTGTATCTGAGAATAGAGGCTCAAAGACGGCCCAGGCATGAAAGTTGGTGAGACTTTTATCTCCAATTAACCACCAAAATGCCAGAAGTAGACATGGTGTTCAACTGGTAGAGCTCTGGCCTTGAGCAAAATACCAAGCAAGAGCACTATATATTGAGTTCAAGCCCCAGCACTAACACACATAAAAAAGCTGGTGGCCTGAAAGCAAAGCGGTACATGAAACTAGGAAAGGACCCACAAGCTGTGCATGGCAATTTTCCAACTCTCCAATAACTCCTTTAGCCCTCTGTCCCAAGTACCATATCCTTTACCTTGTGCCCTTTCACTAAGTTGACCCTGTCCAGCCACTACAGTCTCCCTCCTCCTCCATTCACACACACACACACACACACACACACACACACACACACACACGCGCGCGCGCACACACGCACGCACGCACGCACGCACACACACACACACACACACACACACACACACACACACACACACACGCTGCTGCTGCTGCTGCTGCTGCTTCTATTGGTGAATCTGAGCAGAATAACCAAGATATGTTATGCTTGCTTTCCCTCCACTCTGATTCCTCTTGGAAGTCACTGTCTGCCCTTGCAGAGCACGGATCCCAAGGACCTTCTGGAAGCAGATCTGCACTGTGCAGCAGTGATGTGAATGGTAGCCTCTGGGTGAGGTTCACAATGCACTATTTCTACCTAGAAAATGAAATTAATATACTCTTGAAAAACAACAGTATTGAAAAGCCAAAGTAAATGAAATATCTTACGTGTTCCTTTCCAAGTGAATAATGTGCTCTTTTCCTTGAGCCTGAATGACATAAGATACCTAAATGCACAGAGAAGGGAAAAGAAGAATAAAATACCACCTTATGAATTATTTTTCAACAACATGTGATTTATTAGATGCAGGAATAACCTTGAATAACTTGGTGTTGACTGAAATTATTTATATAACGTTTTATCTTTTTTTTTTTTTTTCAGTACTGGGGTTTGAACTCGGGGCCCTGAGCTTGCTAGGCAGAACTCTACTGTAGTGGTTAATTTTGAGAGATAGTCTTGTTTGTACCTAGGCACATATCTGAGAACATTATCTGTCTATTTGATTGCCCATCATGATTGGAATCACAGTCATGACTACCATGCCCAGAATCTTCCACTGAGGTGGTACATTACTAGCTTTTCTGCTCAGCTTGGCCTGCTCTCAGCTTCCCAGGCTAGGGTGACAGGTGTGTGTCACTCTGCCCAGCTATTGACTAAGAAGAGGTCTCACAAATATTTCTGTCAGGGTGGCCACAAATTGAGGTCCTCCCAGTTTTAGCCTCCTCATGATCACAAATGTGAGCCAGCAGTGCCTGGCATACACTTTTTCTACAAATTTTTTATGTTTTATTGTTATTATAAAGATGATATACAGAAGAGGTATATGTCTGGTGTATTCTTAAAAAAATAAAAACATATGCTGTTCATTCCTAACTCTTTTATTAAATTATGGGAAACTACCTGCATGTTCACCTAAATCCTTCTTAAATTCATATATAATTTAGGTGCAGCTTTAGTGACTTTATGCCTATCTATAGTATAAAGTAGTTTTTCCTTTTATTTAAATTAAATTAACCTCAGTTTCAAGAGACTACCCCAAATTCTAAGTAGAGAAAACATTCATATAGTTTTTGTGGCTTTATATCTCTACATGGCTTACCTTATTTCATCAATTCTAAACTATACCTGTCCCCTCATGCAAGCATCTCTGGGATGAGGGTACATCCTACACAGACAAGACAGCTACCAATAGCACTTTTGCTTCCTTATTAATGGTCCATAAAGTGTCTTAAAATTGAAGGCATCACTGCTAGTTCAGGTCTGTACTCCTAACTTTCAAAAGTCTAAGATCTGAGGACCAAAGTTCAAAGCCAGCCCAGGCAGGAAAAGTCTAGGAGACTCTTATCTCCAGTTAATCACAGAAAGCCGAAAGTGGAGCTATGACTCAGGTGTTAGAGCATTAGCCTTGAGCAGAAAAGCTCAGGGACAGTGTACAGGCCCCAAGTTCAAGCCCCAGTACCAGCACTAAAAAAAAAAAAAAAATTGAAGACATCTATTTTACTCATACCCTAATTTCTTTTTTTCTTTTTTTTTTTAATTGTGAAAATACTGTACAGAGGGGTTACAATTACATGGGCAAGATAGTGAGTACATTTATCAAGCATTGTAGCCTCCTCCTTTGTTTCCCCTTCCCATCCTCCCCCCACCCCCCACCCCAACCCAATCTGCCACCCCCCATCCCTCACCAAAGTTGTAAAGTTCGTTTTCGACATAACTACTTGTACATCTCATTGTTACAATGGGTCCACCTGTATCCCTATTTAAACAATTTGTTTTTTCCCTTCCCCTCCACAAATTATACCAACATCAAATACAGTGAAAGCAGGGGTTATACCGTGGGGGAGGGACATACAAAACAACGAAGAAATAATCTTATAAATGTGTTAGAAACAATCACATGAAAGAAAAAAAAAACATTTGAATACATATCTTAGGGTTCATTTCCTTAACATCACCTTATCTGACCTTTTCTGCTTGACTCATACATATACTAGATATTGCAAATAAGGGAAACAATGGGACCTATGTTTCTTTGGGCCTGGCTTACTTCACTTAATATAATTTTTTCCAAGTCTTTCCATTTCCTAACAAATGGGGCAATGTCATTCTTTCTGATGGAGGCATAGAATTCCATTGTGTATATATACCACATTTTCTTGATCCATTCATCTACTTAGGAGCATCTGGGTTGATTCCATATCATAACTATGATAAATAATGCTGCAATAAACACAGTCATGCTGGTAGCTTTAGTGTGGTCTTGTTTGTGAACATTTGGGTAAATGCCCAAAAGTGAGATTGCTGGGTCATAGGGGAGCTCTATGTGGAGTCTTTTGAGGAACCTCCATACTGCTTTCCAAAGTGGTTGAACAAGTTTACACTCCCACCAACAATGCAGGAAGGTTCCCTTCTGTCCACATCCCCTCCAGCATCTGTTGTTATTAGAGTTCTTGATTATAGCCATTCTAACTGGGGTGAGGTAGTATCTCAATGTTGTTTTGATTTGCATTTCTTTTATGGCTAGGGAGGTTGAACATTTCTGGATGTGTCTATTGGCCATCCTTCTTGGCCATCTTGAGAGAAATTTCTCTTTAAGTCTTTAGCCCACTTATTTTTTGGACAGTTGTTTCTTTGAAGATTTGTTGTTTGAGAATTTAATTTTTTGAGTTCCAGGTATATTTTAGATATAAGACCCTTGTCCATTGTATGGCTAGTGAAGATCTTCTCCCAATCCGTGGACTTTCTATTGATCTTGCTAGCTATGTGCTTTGCCATGCAGAAGCTCTGCAACTTCATGCAATCCTATTTGTCCAACCTTTCTTTGATTTGTTGTGTTTCTGGGTCTCTATTAAGAAAATTTCGGCCTGTGCCAAGGAGACCTATGATTTCTCCTATTCCATCCTGTAATTCATACCCTAATTTCTAGAACTGAAACCCCTTTGTACAACTACTCAATAAAAATACATAACTGTAATAATATATAAATATGTGCATAGATATATATGCATATATATACATATATGCATTTTAGAGACAATGAATTTAAAATAAGGTAACCTGACTGGCATCTACAGCTCATACCTATAACCCTAGCTGCTCAGGATGCTGAAATCAGAAGATCATGGTTCAAAGCCAGCCCAGGCAGGAAAAGTCTACAAGCTTCCATCTCCAAAACAACCAGCACAAAGCTGGCTAGAGGTATGGCTCAACTGTTAAGACCACCAGCAGAAAAAGTCAAGCAAGAGCACAAGGCCCTGAGTTCAAACCAGGTACCAGCAGAATAAATAAAATAATAATAACAAAAAACAACAACAACAATAATAATAATAAGGCATCCTACACTTCACATCTTCACGTTTACAGGGCCCCTTCTCTTGGACATCTCTGAAACAACTTCCCCAGTACTGCAGTTGGATCTTGGATATTACTGAAAAGCCCATGCTTGAAGGCTTGGCCCCAAGGGGAACACTACTGAGAGGTGTTATGGACTTTTGAGGGGCAGAATCTGGGGGATAATCCTTAGGTCACTGGATAAGCACTTGAAGGGGATTGTAGGACTCTTCCCTTTCCTGTTTCTCCTAGCTCCTCAAAGAGGTGAGCAATTTTACATTCCCACCAAGATGTGCTGCCTCACCCAAAACCACAGGTCCAATTGATAATGGACTAGAATCTCAATCTTGATCTAAAATAATCCTTTTCTCAAAAGCTGACTACCACCCAGCAAGTCCCACTTCATTAGCAGGAAGTGCATACTGTCTCTAGAACCAGGAGATTCAACTTTGCCTTTACCCTTTAATAAAAAGGAAGGCAAAGAGATACTTAACAAATAATATTCTCAGAAACATCTACTTAATTGTCCCTAAGATTTCTAGACTCTTAAGTAAAAAAAAATGTTGGATCCACCTCTCCTAGTGCATGTGACCAATTCTAAAAATCTTGGTACTTTATCTCCACACCCTGAATGAGAATGAGAACTCTGTTATCTACCTTAGGCTTTAATGACTCATCCAAAATCCCAAGCTCCTTCCAGGAACTTGGATTTTTAACATATCTTCCCCTAACCCACCTTACACTTCAGTAGGTCACAGGTTGTATCTTTTATTTATTTATTGTCAGTTGTGGGGCCTGAACTCTGGGCCTGGGCACTGTCCCTCAGCTCTTCAGCTCAAGGCTAGCACCACACCACTTGAGCCACAGCACCACTTCCAGCTTTTTCTGCTTATGTGGTGCTGAGGAATGGAACCCAGGGCCTCATGCATGCAAGGCAAGCACTCTACCACTGAGCCAACTTCCCAGCCCAGGTCACAGGTTGTGAAAACACCAAGGCCACCTTCTCTGAGAAATATGAGAGAATTAGAATTGTTCTGTGGTACTATATTCAGCCTCCAAATACCTACATGCATTCCTGACTCTTTTCCTCTGTAACTAGCTTTCCCATCACTATGACAAAAATGCCTAAGAGAATACTTAAGGAGGAAATGTTCTTTGGCTCAAGATTTCAGGAGTCACTAGGTTGTCTGGTTGTAAAGTCTACGGTAAGGCAGAATACTATGGTAGGTTATGGTAGGTTCCAATATCCCCTCGGGGGCAAACCCACAAAGACCTAACTTCCTTTCACAAGCATCACAGGCATCACAACCAAGCCTTTAACACAGAGGCCTTGAAGAAACATTCAAGATGTAAACTACAACATCCCCCTCTGGTCTTTATTCCAAGGTCATCTTATCAGTAAGGCATTACCTAGCCAATCTATTAAACAGTGCAGTCCTGCAGTCCTCACCCTTTCTACCACTTCCTCCTTTAATTTTCTCCTTGGTAATTATTGCTATCTTAAGTAATATGCATCATTTGTCTACTGTCTCTCCCATTACTAGACTGAAAGTTCCATAAAGGAAAGGATTTTTGTTTGTTCAGTTCACTACCATAACCTCAATGCCTAAATATACATATATATATATATATATACATATACTATATATACACACATTTATTTATATAGATTATGCCTACTATATATATGGTAGATCTTCTAAAATATTTTTCAATGAATAAATTATACTCATATGTTGAGTGAACAAAATATAGCTCAGTATATCACTTCTCCAAATGTTTATCAAAGGCTAAATGATTTGTTATTATCACAAGAATCTATGTGTACCATATTGATAAAAATATAATCAGGGACACAATAAAGTAGAAAACACAGTCCCAGTGCTAAAAAGTCTACCATTTTATGGAGGAAAGGAGAAAATTGATGAAGCAAAGCAAGATTTAATTCTATTCTGAGGCAAAATATAATCAAGTGCAAAAGCAGGGAAAAATTACAAATGTTCCTACTTGAGCCAATATTAAAGCCCTTTATTCCTCATTACAAGACAGCCAATGTAGCTGACTTATCAACCCAGTAAGTGGCTGTACCCAGGGGAAGGACTAAAGCTAAAAGCACCTGATTCTAACCTCCAATGCTGCTTTCTCTTTGCCCAGGCTCTAAACAACCGGCAAGTTGCTTTAGTGCTGTGGGTATAACAGCAATGCAAAGGTAATACACTAAATGTTATCTTTTATCTGTTATTGTAAAATTAGAATGACATTAATGATTCTCCTAAACAACTGTAAGTTCTGTAAATTGAACTAAATGTATTATTTTGAAACAAACAAAACAAACGGAGGAAACAGGACTGGGGACCATGGCTCAGGTAATAGAGAATTTGCTTAGCAGAGCAAGAGGATAAGTCAGACCTTTTGAATTATCAAAAAATATATATATATATATAAAAAGAACAGACAGCCAAAAAAGTAATTTTATGTATTGGATAACATGTATTGGTTAATTATGTATTCCTGTTAACAACACAGGAAGCTTCTTCTAATATGGAAATCAAGCTCATGTTAAATATTCGCAGATAGGTAATATAGGCATTAACATTTTACCATTCTCCAGTATCCATGAAGATGGAAAATAAAATCTTCATTGTAAACTGAGTGAAGCTCATTCTTTTTGGATGGGAGTATTTCAATCAATATGTAGCCCAGGCTGGCCTCAAATTCCTATGCTTACTATGGTAAAATCACTGTGACCACTGTCAGTCAGCCAAAGATTCAAAATCTGTTCTATTTATTTCACTGTTATGCTTTGAATTAATCATTTTGTCTTTAAAAAGAAAGATACTAAGGCTTAATATGTCACTTTTACTAGAATAACATCCAATGGACATGAGTACCATATGGACATATATACACTAATTACCAATTAATTATTTAATGAACCAATCACAGTTAAAAATATCACTTTGGTTAAGAAAAGAAACAAAGGAAAAATTTAATACATACATAGTTCTCAGGAGAGAACATACCTGCTTTGAATTGAGCCTTGGGGTTTCTCTTCTTTCTCTAGTTAATCTCCAAGGAGTTATAATTTCATAAGAAGAGAGATGTGAGGTCTGTTGAAAGCCTATAGCAAAGACAGTAATAGATATGATAAACAAAGTGAACCTGAAAAACCACATGGTACCAAAACATAATGGAAATCAGAACCTGAATGTTCACTGAAAAAGGAAATCATTTGACATTCCCATATTAAAATATATATACAACACAAATAGTTCTGCATTAAAATAGCAATATCCTAGGTAAGTATGCAGAGGAAAAATATTTTCTTTTTAAAAAAAAATCAGCATTTATCTAAACTATGCACTTAGCAATTATTTTTCAAACATTTTTGACTTCATGTCCTAGCCCTTTTCTTAAATTTAAAAAAGAAAAAAAAAAGAGACTGGAGTGAAATAGAATCTATGTTGTTCTGATTTGCAATTTCTTTATAGCTGGGGATGTTGAGAATTTCTTCATGTATTTGTTAGCCATTTTTATTTCTTGTCCTGAGAAATATCTAATTAGCTCCTCTCCCTATTTATTAGTAGGGTGACTGAATCTTTGGGAGTTTAGTTATTTGAGGTCCTTGTATATTCTAGTTACTAGGCCCATGTCAGACATATAGTTGGCAAAGGTCTTTTCCCATTCTGTAAACTGTCTTTTTACCTTTGTATCCTTTGTGCAGAATATTTTTAGCTTAATGCAATCTCATTTGTTAGTTTTCTCACCTATTTGCTGAGCTCCTGGAATTCTACTCAGCAAGTTCCTGCCTGAAATAAGTTCTAGTGTTTCCCTTACTTCTTCCTATAGTGTCCAGCATCAAGAATACAAACAGCCAGGTGCCTGTGGTTCACGCTTGTAATCCTAACTACTCAGGAGGCTGAGATCTGATGATTGCAGTTCAAAGCCAGCCCAGGCAGGAAAGTCTATGAGACTCTTATCTCCAATAAACTATTAAAAAGCCCGAAGTGGACTGTGGCTCAAGGTGTAGAGCACTTGCCTTGAGCAAAAGAAGCTCAGAGACAGTGCCCAGGCCAAGTTCAAGCCCCAGGACTGTCAAAAAAAAAAAAAAAAAAAAAGAATACAAACAACTATGCTGGTGAGGATGTAGGAAAGAAGATAGCAATAATACAATATTGGTATGAATGTAAATTAGTGAACTACTATGGAAGGAAGTTTGGAGATTCCTCAAAAAACTAAACATAGAACTAACCTATGATCTGGTGATTCTATTCTTGGACATTTATATAAAAGATTACAAGTCAGGATACAATAAAGCAATTGAACACCCATGTTCACTGCCATAATCCAGATGCCCTGAAGCAAACAAATGGATCAAGAAAATATGATAGATAGATAGATAGATAGATAGATAGATAGATAGATAGATAGATGGATGGATAGATATTTTACTCATTTAATAGAGAAAATAATATTATGTCATTTGCAGGGAAATGGATGGACCTGGAAAAAATTATTCTGAGTGAAGTCAGGCTCACAGAGACAAATGTAGAAGTGAGAACTAAAATACAATTATATAAATATAAGCCAATGAATATATATACAGGATCAAAGTGACTATAGTATACAGAGGGATGGATTTCCATGGTGTAAGCTCTTTGAACAATTAACAGTTTATCAAAATGAATACCAAGAAGCTGAAACATATCTTGGCTGGAGAGCAGTAAGGCTGGAGGAGGGAAAGACTAGTAGAGAGGAAAGCTGAGTAAATATAGTCATAATACTCTATGTACAAGAAAATAAAACCAGGTAACTTGAGGGGATGAGTGGGGTTGGGACACATTGGGGAGGGGTGGAATGATCAAGATTGTGCTGCTAAATTGACATATTGAGTTGAAATCACTTTGCACAACTATTTACAGATAATACAAATGAATTTAAGCCAGGCTCACATCTGTCAACCTAGCTACTCAAGAGATCTGAGGATCCTGGTTTGAATGTCCATCAGGTAGGAAAGTCCATGGGACTCTTATATTCAATTAAGCACCAAAAAGCCAGGAGTGGAGCTGTGATTCGAGTGGTAAAGCATCAGTCTTAAGCAAAAAAGCTCAGGGACAGTGCCCAGGCCCTGAGTTCAAGGGACAATACTGGCACAAATTAATTAATTACTTTTTTTAAAGAAAGAAATCTTAAGATATAAGAACATAATAAAAGAAGAGAGAAAGAAAAAGGAGGAAGAGAAAGGGAAGATGGAAGATGAGGAAGAGAAAAAGGGACTTGAGGAAAGAAGGGGAAAGAGGAGGAAGAAGACAAAGAGAAGAGGTGAAGAAGGGGAAAGAGGGAGAAAGGGAGGAAGAAGGAAGATGGAGGAAAGGAGACTGCTTGGTGAGGTCTCAGGGAAACAGGCTAGAGTTTAGCACTCATTTCCCACCATAAGCAGCATTAATGACCTCTACTGAGATGGCACTAGTATTTACTAAATGAGTAGAGGCAAAAGCTGCTTTTCACATCTGATGGGCTAACTAATAATAAAGTAAGTATAATAATAAGTAGACAAAACAATGCAGCAAATGCTTCCCATGAAATTTCTGGCAATAAAGTAAGTATAATAATAAGTAGACAAAACAATGCAGCAAATGCTTCACATGAAATTTCTGGCATAAATCCATCATAAAACAAAAGCGTCACACAAATTTATCAGCATTCAAAGCAGTCTTACTCCCAGTTCCAACCCTGTTACATATCAAGCAGGATATAGATTCCAAAGTGACCATCCTAAAACCTGGTTATTCTCAGTTTTTGTCGACACAAATCCCCAGGAAGATAAACAAATTGGAGTCCAGAACATGTTCACTCTGTAAGTCTGACAATCTCTCTTTCTTCCAACACCATCACCAATGGCATAACAATTCTTTTTGTTGTTTTGTTTTGCTTAGACAAGGTCTAACTATACAATCCCAACTCACAATCCTGCTTCTACCTCCCAGGTGCTGGTATTACTATAGGAATGCACCACCACACATGGCAGCCACTCAAAACAATTCTTTCAACAAAATAGATAGATAGTCACCTTGTAAGGACCACTTGGCCACACTCAGTATGAGGAATGGCAAGGAGGCTCTTAAACTCTCACTCTCTGCCTATCATAGTTTGCTCCTCTTTCCCTTTTTTATTTTTTTGTCCCAAACTGCTATTGGGTATCTAACACTTGCTTTAGCTCACTGGCTGGTGCTCCACCACATGAACCATGCCTCTAGCCTCCTCTTTCCCTCTTTTAATTCTCACTACTCTGTCCTGTTTTCCTAAATAAATTTTGCTAAATTAAAAAAAAAAGACAAATACAAACTGAAAGGCTAAGAGACATTCAGTTTCTTTTACAAATCAATATTACTTAACTCACCTTATAAGAAAATGAAGGATATGGACCTATTTGGAGCCATTAAAACACCTCAACTAAGGAAAAAATGAAAAAGAAAATCCTGGGATAATCAAGGAAATTTTGACATTGAGTAGCTATTCGATGTTGCTGAATAATTATTGTTAATTGTTTAAGTGTAATAAACCCATTGTGGTAACGTTTTCCGTCCAGTCTATAAGATTAATTCTGAATATTCAAAGACAAAAATAATACAGTCTAAAAATATTAAAATAATCGTTTGTTTAATAATATATATAAAATAAGGAAAACTGAAATGAGTACATAGAAGTTCATTACTTTTTTTCTTTCATTACTTTTTTTCTTTCTTTTGTATGTTTGACAACTTCTACAATAATTGTTTTTAAAATTGGATGAGGGAAAAAATTACTTTTTACTTTATATTGCCCTACATCACAGTTATGAAATACTACAATTCTATAACATAAAATATGACTATAAAATATATCAAATAAAAAGGTAGGTAGCATAAATAAATGCATTAAATTGTTAAGAACAGTTACCAGGATGGATTACCAGAAGGAATGAGGAAAGCCATCTACTTCCACTTCTGTACTTTTATACTGTTCAATATAATAAGTGCATCATTTGCCATTCTTGAATTACTTTTGAAATTAAGAGTGATGAAAAATGTATCAATAAAAAATACAATCTTTAAAAAAAAACTGTTATACATCTTTGTAACTGATTTTCTCTTCCAAAATGTCCATTCACCTTTTTGTACATACCCAAGAGGCCCTATGCTACTGAATCACATACCCACCCCTTAATAACCTCATGTCTACACTACTAGGATACTTTTTCACTTGTTCTCCTTCTAACTGTATGTTTATTATTCACTCATTAATTTGCTTATGTCTCCTAGCATTTTTCAAACACATTTTAAGATGAAATATTTACATAGAACTTTTCCCACGATAACTATGTATATTAAAATGTATACAATCATATCTAGCTTGTAATTTTAAAGACACAAATAGGCTGGGCACCAGTGAATCACACCTTTATAAGCCTAGGTACTCAGAAAATGGAGATCTGAGGATCACAAGTCAAAGCCAGCCCAAGTAGGAAAGTCTGTAAGACTCTTATCTTCATTTAACCACAAAAAAAAACAGAAGCAGAGCTATGACTCAAGTGGGAAAGTGCTGAGCTTTAAAAAAGCTCAGGGACAGCACCCAGGCCCTGAGTTCAAGCCCCAGGAGAGATATGTGCGTGCACACATGCACACACACACACGCACACACGCACGCACACACACACACATACACACAGGAAAACATAAATTATATCCAGTAAAAATCATCTTAATAACTTTCACCTCTATCCTTCAACAACTCATGTATATTATACTGTGGTTTCATATTATTACATTAAAAAATTAAGTCAAACACCAATAGCTCACACCTGTAATCCTAGCTAGTCAGGAGGCTTAGATCTAAAGGACTGAAGTTCCAAGCCAGTCTGGGCAGAAAAGTCTGTAAGCCAGAATGGAGATATGAATGCCAGACATGAACAAGCAAAACTAGCAAATTTAAGGCCCTAAATTCAAGCCCCAGTACCAAAAAAAAAATTAAAACAAATTTAAAAATTAGAAATGGACTCTAAGACGCACACACACATGCACACGCGCGCACGCACCAACCTCATAACTGATACAAGGCAAATTTATGGTATACCATGATCAGATATCATCCAGATATTTGTCAATGGGAACCATGTCAAAACAAATCTTAATAAATACCAAAATCACTATTAAGAATTACTAATCCTAACCCCTCTGTACAGCATTTTTACAATAAAAAAAAAAGAAATACTAATCCTAACCTAACTAAGGCATGGGGCTATATCCTCACTCAAAATAAATCTTTCAGGGTCCTTCAGTTTTCTGGATCACAGTAATCTGTTCAGCTACTAGGACAATCAGTCTGGAAGATGCAGCAGACAAGGTGACTAATAGATCAGAAACTCTATGTGATGAAAAGTAACTTACTGTACATTTCTTTGCAATGACCTGCACACTTCTTTGCAACTTCCTATGTCTCTGAAGTTGCATCAAATAAAAAGTTGGAGTATAACAGAAGCAGGAGCATATATGGAGATGGGCACAGACAACTGTTTCACTAAAGGCTACTCCAAGGCAGCTAAACTGATACATTTTCATTACAACTCAGAAGAATCATCCCAGTAAAAATGAAATGCCTTAGGAAAACAAAAAAGCAGCTGTAGTTCTCTAGGGCAGACAGATATTGTTAAAGCCTCCTTTCAAAACAGGTTAAGTGACTTTTTAAGGTCACACATACCTACATTCCACCCAATACTAGAAACCAAGTCTCCAGTCTCTATCAGATGTTCTTTTAATCCAGTGTGAGAATAAAAGCCAGATGCTTGGATGTAAGTACAATTTTCTTTCCTTCTTTAACAGCCCAAAACACAATTCTTATTTTGAAAACCATTTAGTCACTTATTCTAAAAAGACTTTTAAAACTATAGCCACACTAAAATAACTTCTATATGTAAGAATTGTTACTCTGATACTGACTTCTTTCAAAATATCAGAGGATCTACTTTCTGAATTAAAGCCATGCCATAAAAAGTTTTCAAACAAAAGGTCAGATAAGGTGATGTTAGGGAAATGAACCCTAAGATATGTATTCAAATGTTTTTTTCTTTCATGTGATTGTTTATAACACATTTATAAGATTATTTCTTTGTTGCTTTGTATGTCCTTCCCCCACAGTATAACCCCTGCTTTCACTGTATTTGATGTCGGGATAATTTGTGGAGGGGAAGGGAAAAACAAGTCGTTTAAATAAGGATACAGGTGAACCTGTTGCAACAATGAGAAGTACAAGTCGATGAGAAGTAGAATGAGAAGTACAAAACGAACTTTACAACTTTGGTGGGGGGGGAGGGAAGATTGGGTGAGGAGGGGGGGGGCGGAGGATGGGAAGGGATGAGAAGGGGAAACAAAGGAGGAGGCTACAATGCTTGATAAGAAATGTACTCATTATCTTGTCCATGTAATTGTAATCCCTCTGTACAGTATTTTCACAATAAAAATTAAATAAAATTTTTTTTAAAAAAAGTTCTCAAACATCCTAACAAATGTGCAACTTTGGGAAATGCCAGTCAAAAATAATATCCGACAATGGTATGAGAAATCTCCTTCCTGTGTTTTTTTTTCCGAGATTCCTTTCTTATCTCTAAGTCTAAATTCATTTTTCTTTTCTCTTGTTCATATCCTGAACAGATTTTTCCACATTCCCCTCAAGCCCACCTTCCCATTAGAACCAAACATTTTTCCCATGTTATATGGGAAAGGAAGTACATGAACATTATTTATATAAAGCTTTCACCTTCATACTGCTGACACTTGAAGCTGGAAAGTATTATAGGGCATCCTGTGCAACCTAAACCTCCACTCACC
Organism: Dipodomys merriami; assembly: GCF_024711535.1. Taxonomy (NCBI): domain Eukaryota; kingdom Metazoa; phylum Chordata; class Mammalia; order Rodentia; family Heteromyidae; genus Dipodomys; species Dipodomys merriami. The sequence goes on from NW_027202493.1 coordinate 4,541,762, forward strand.
AGATGCCTGTGTTCCCTCACAGGAGCAACAACTAAAAGTATCTTCAGAGCACTTTCTGTGGGCAAAATTGCCCCAGCTTAAAAACACAGGTGAAAAGAGAATTGATCATGAAAGCAACAATCAACTCTATGGAGAATACAAGCTACTCTATTAGAATTTGAAAGAATAAAACATACTCTCGAAAGCTGTGACCTAGTGATCCCAAAGAGCATGCTTAAAACATGGAATAAAGATGCAAATAAAAGTTGAAACATGAAACAAGGGTCCTCTACTCAGTAAAGGAAAAGGTCTTAGTTCTTTTAATGAACTGTGGTTTGAAGAAAGTCTATGCATTTTTTTAATAACAGTAACAGTACAAAGAAAGAAGTTAAAGGATTTCTACCTAATTGCAAGGCAAACAAATGTGAATGGCAAACCACCAGCATTTCTCCTTTCCTTCCTGCTTATTATCTCAACAAATAGCACCTTCATGTACTTACACAGGGGAAGACAAACCTGGGCTGCACATTCTGGCTGAATGAGGTCATTCTGTGGTCTAAAGTACTGCACAAAGAGAAATTATTGTAACTAGATCCATAAAGAGCTATTATTTAGGACCACATATTGTTACTCTATGCACAGGGCCAATCCCAAATAAATGCATATCACATATTAACAACCTCCTTCAAACACACTTATGATTATGATTTCTACTGTTATGTTCTATAACATCCCGTATTTTGAGTGCTAACCTTTTTTTTTCTTGTTTTGGTTGGTCATGGCTCGCACTCTGGGCTTGGGCGCTGACCCTGAACTCTTGAGCTCAAGACTAGTGCTCTACCACTTGAGCCACAGCACCACTTCCAGTTTTCTGGTGGTTTATTTGGAGATCAGGGGCTGGGAAGTTGGCTCAGTGGTAGAGGGCTTAGCCTCACATGCATGAGGCCCTGGGTTCGATTCCTCAGAATCACATAAGCAGAAAAAAGCCAGAAGTGGCACTGCGGGTCAAGTGGTAGGTGCTAGCTTGAGCTGAAGAGCTGAGGGACAGCACCTAGACCCAGAGTTCAGCCCCCATGACCGACCAAAAAAAGAGTGCCATTTTGAGCTGGGAAGGTGGTTCAGTGGTAGAGTGCTTGCCTTGCATGCCTGAGGACCTGGGTTTGATTCCTCAGCACCACATAAGCAAAAACAAAATAGCCGGAAGTGGCGCTGTGGCTCAAGTGGTAGAGCGCTAGCCTTGAGCTGAAGAGCTGAGGAACAGCACCCAGGCCCAGAGTTCAGGCCCCACGACCAGACCAAAAAAAAAAAAGTCTCACAGACTTTCCTGCCCGGGGTGGCTTTGAATTGCGATCCTCAGATCTCAGCCTCCTGTGTAGCTAGAATTACAGGAGTGAGCCACCGAGGCCCGGCTTAGTGCTAACCTTTTTCATGCACTTGTCTTTATAAAAGGAAAATGCATCTCTTGCTGTTTTCAAGTGTCACATTTCGACAATGCTGTCTAGCTATTTATAAGATTTAATGTTGCCAGGCACCAGTGGCTCATGTCTGTAATACAAGTTAATCAGGGAGGTGAGATATGAGGATTACAGTCTGAAGCCAACCTGGGTAGGAAAGTCCATGTGACTCTTATCTCCAATTAACCACCAAATAGCTAGAGGTGGAGTTATATAGTTCAAGAGGGAGAGCACTAACTTTGAGCAAAAAAGCTTAGGGAAAGCACCTAGGCCCTGAGTTCAAGCCCCAGGATCAGCCCACATGTACACCTATAAAGACACACACATAAACACACACACACAGACACACACACACACACAAAGATTTAATGTTCTGCTGGGCACTAGTGGTTCACACAAGTAATTTCTGGCTACTGAGGAGGCTCAGATCTGAGGATTGTGGTTCAAAGTCAGCCCAGAAAGTCCATATAACTCTTAGCTCCAATTAACAACCAAAAAGCTTTTGAAAGTGGAGCTGTGGTTCAAGTAGTAGAGCACTAGCCTTGAGCACAAAAGCTCAGAGACAGCACAAAGGCCTGAATTCAAGCCTCAGGATTGGCACCAAAAAAAAAAAAAAAAATTGAATGTTCTTAAGGATTGAAATTTCACTAGCAATCAATTTAAGTTGCTGAGACCAAAGTAAATATCTTAGCATGTATTTCCTGAACAGGTACAGTAAGAGTAAAATACATTCAGTTTACAATCTCTTCTGAACAGTTATTCATCCATAGTTCTGTTGGTGATAAAGTGAGCTTTATGTAATATTCTGTACCAATTTTTTCACCAGCACACAGGCCCCACCCATACTTATCCCTGAACAGATATCTAGCCCTCTTCTCTAAGCAGGCATGGGAACTGAGGGCATGTGTGTTCACAGCAGGATCCTACGAGCTAGGAGACTAACAGGTGCAGGCTCTGTGGAAATCTACTTGCCTGAAGGCCTCCCACAAGATACTAAAGAAGCTAAGACATGAAAAAAAATCTTACAAGAAAACTGTGTCAAAGGGAAAAAGGTATTCCTCAAGTTTGGCCTATAATATAACATGGTTGTCCAGGATACCATTTTTGGACTCATTACTGGCATCAGCAGTACCCCAATTATTGTATTAAGGAACAGGTAAACAAATTCAAACAAAACAGCCTAATTGAGAACTGACTGAAGAATTAAGTACATTTCTCAGGTTTTCTTACTGACTCTTAAAAGATGTGCCTCAGGGCTGGGAAGGTGGCTCAGTGGTAGAGCGCTTGCCTTGCTAGCATGAGGCCCTGGGTTTGATTCCTCATCACCACATAAGCAAAAAAAAAAAAAAAAAAAAAAAAAAAAGCCGGTAGTGGTGCTATAGCTCAAATGGTAGCACACTAGCCTTGAGCTGAAGAGCTGAGGGACAGTGCCCAGGCCCAGAGTTCAGGCCCCACAACCGGACCCCAAAAAGATACCTCAAACTAGCTGGTCCCAGGAGGCTGAGGTATGAGGATAGCAGTTGGAAGCCATCCTGGGCAGAAAATCCTGAAACACTCTCACATAGAGATATATATGAATGTGTGTTTTGTATGTGTGTGTGCATCTAAAAATGAGGTTAGTGTGGACCTAAGTTCTTACAACATACTTCATTTTACAATTATTCACTGTGAATTCTCTTTCAAGCTCTAGAATGCCAAAGTTTCTAAAAGAATATTTTCTAAATCTGGTACATCCTATTTATTCTAAAGTTACCTTTGTTGGCCCATTTGTTGTTTTATTAGCTGTTTAAATCAACTGTTCAGAAACTAGAGCATAAGCATTTCATCATAACACAGTATTACAAATGGGTGTCAAAAAAACAGAACTAAGGGAGAGATTTCTCAGAAGTAAGAATGGCAAAAAAAAAAAAAAAAAAAAACCATAGGAGGAAATGCTCAACAATTGGCCATAAAGGAAATACAAATCCAAAGAACTCTGAGATTCTATCTCACTCTAGTTAGATTGGCCAACATCGTTAATTTATACAACAAATATTGGTGGAAATGTGGGGGGAAAGGAACCCCATTGCACTGTTGGTAGGAATATAAACTATTACAACCACTCTGGACAGCAGTCTGGTGGTTCCTCAAAAAACCAAACACAGATCTTCCACTCCTGGGCATCTACCCAGAAAATCACAAGCTAGGATACCATAAAAACACTTGCACATCCATGTTTGCTGCACTATTCACAATTGCCAAGTTATGGAAACAGCCCAGATGCCCTACAATAGAGTAGATCCAAAAAATGTGGTACCTACACCACATGGAATTTTACACAGCCATTAGAAAGAATATTATGTCATCTTCAGGGAAATTGATGGACCTAAAACAGATCATGTTAAGTGAGGTAAGCCAAGCTAAGAAGCAAACAGCTTATTTTTTCTTTTATGCAGAAGCTCAATTTAAAATATACCCAGACATGATCAACTATCCAGAACTGTAGGTATTCACACACAATGAGACCAAAGGAGGATACTTTTAGGAAAGGAACACAAAGATGCAATGTGCCTCTGATCATATAAAATAACATTTATCAAAATGAACTCTAGGAAATGGAAACAAGAAATTTTTGCTTTGTGGTTTTGCTTTCTTTTCTTTTTATCTTGCCTGGTCTTTATCTTTGGGAGGGACAAAGGATGAATAAATGCAGCAGTGGTACTCACTAGAAACTATGTTGAAAATGAACTATACAACTTGTAAGTGGGGATGGGAAGGAAAAACTGGGACAAAGTGAGGGAAGGGGTGACACTGTCCAAAAAGAAATGTACTCATGCCAGGAGCCGGTGTCTCACGCCTGTAATCCTAGCTACTCAGGAGGCTGAGATATGAGGATCGAGGTTCAAAGCCAGCCAGGGTAGGAAAGTCTGTGAGACTCTTATTTGCAATAAACCACCAGAAAACCTGAAGTGGCCCTGTGGCTAAAGTGGTAGAGCACTTGCCTTGAACTGAAGAGCTCAGGGACAGCACCCAGGCCCAGAGTTCATGACCAACCAAAAAAAAAAAAAAAGAAGAAGAAGAAAGAAATGTACTCATGACTTATGTAACTATAAGCTCTCTGTACAACATTTTTATAATTAAAAATTAAAATTACATAAAACAAAGAAGCCCATTACCAATCTGCTTCTCCAACAGCAATGAATCTGTGTATATGAGGATTAAAATTGGCAATTTTCTGGGAGAAAAAAAATCCCACCAAAATCTACTGAATTCCCAATGTAACATTAATGTGTGGCCTTTCTGAGTCCTCCAATTCCTCTTTCATTATTGGAAGAAGTCTCGGTACATGTTTTAAACATCCTGTATTGCAAAAGCTTAGCTGATTCTGGAAGAGCATTCCCCACAGACAACACACCACTGCACTGATTGCCAGCACCTCCTAACTGGTTTCAGTCTCCAGCCCCTCCCTCCCAACCCTGAATTCTAATCTCTCCCTCCCAGAGTCTGTCCTCCTGGTCCAGTCCATTGTCTCACTGAAAATCTGATTACCACCCTCCTACTTAAAATCTTTCACTGACCAAAGAAGTTCTTACAGGGTGAAATCTGACCCCCTTACCTTGACACAGCAGGCTCTCCCCACCTGGTACTAACCTACCTTAGTTTTGACTTTGCCTTCCACACCCAAAGCCTACTGGCATTCTCATCATTTTTAACAAGTCAGTTCTTTCACTTCCCCCATACATACAATCTTGCAAAACCTTTTTTTTTCTTTTTGCTTACAATGCACATCCTAACCTTTTAGTTGTAAATTTCACCCCATTTAGCTCAGTTCAAATATCACTTTCTCTATAAAACCTGCCCAACATCCCTGAGATACACTTAGCACATATCATTCACCCTTTCACAACACTGAAGGTTAGGTTTACAGGAGCTCCCTAAACGCTGCCACCTTTAGGTGCAGGACTTGCCATAGAAGCCACCATCATAAAGACATTCCATTTCTCTCTTTGCAGTTCTATAACAAAATACTCATGAACTAAAAGTTCAGTCTGATGTTTATTTACAAACCCTCAGACTCATGCATTACTAAAATTCATACACTGTATACAATCTACATTAAGTATTGGTAGATAGAACACCACCACAGAAAAAGTCTTGACCAGAAAACATTTTTACAAAGAGAGGGATTCAAATTTTAAATATTTTAAACTCCAAACTTTCGACACAGGGTCAAACTGATTTAAGTTTTAGAAGTCTAAGGTAAGAAATAAAGGGAAATAATTTCGTGCAGGTCAGCAGTTCAGTACTGAAATCTTCTATCCTCACCTTTGAACCACCCTCAAATCGACACCCCATCCCTGACATACAACGCAGCCATACACTGAAAAAGTCAATAGAAAATTCACAATAAATAACATTTCCAGAAGAAGGAGGGGGGAAAAAAACACCCGAGAATGGTGTTGATTTGCTGCCATTATGCCTGGGCAACACCAATATAAATAATAACTATCAGACACATCCATAGGATGGTTCACAATCCAGAAAGAAAACGACTGATTTCCCATCAATCATGTAATTCCTAGGGATAATCCTGAGTGAAACAGTAGGGATTAGCTGCCCGGCGACCAGGACAACTCGCGCTGAGTGTGAACACAGATCAAAGAACGGTGGCGACGCTATGGCAGCTATAGAAATGTAGCTCTGCATTTCAAAACGAAAAGTATTCCTACTACAACCAACACGGCCCGTGAGAAACCAGCCCGCGGTCCTTACTCCACGACCAGCGTTAGCCCAGCGACTAAACGTACTGACTCTACCCCCCGCCACCGCCACAAATCCCAAATCCCGATAACCCCAGGCAAAAGTTCCACCTCCCGGCCCAGTGTCGCCCCTCCGCCCGCAGGAACTGGCCCGATCGCGGGCTCGCAGCTCGGGGCAGGCTCCGGGAACGCACCCCCAGCAGCGCGGGGAGTCTGGCCCCCCACCCCGCTTCCCTCCGGATGCGGCGCCAAAGGCGCGGAGGGAGCCGAAACAGACGACGCGGGGCACCAGACCCCCGCGCGTCGGGTCCGCCGCGGTGTGCCTCGCGACTGCCGGGGTCCAGCCGGGGTCCAGCGGGGTGCCAGCCCCGGATCCCTCCAACTCGCAGGCACCTCCGAGCGTCCCGACTCTGGGAACCAGCCATCCCAAAGAACCGTAAAAGCGGACACGCACCCAGGCGCTCCCCAGCGAGCACCGCGCCCGCCGGGCCACACAACAGCAACCAGAAAAGGAGGCTCCCAGGGGTCGAGCCCGCGCCCGACCCCATCTCGAAACAGCCCGCACGTTCCACTTAGCGATCCGTCGCCTCAGCCTCCGCCTCTTCGATCATTTTGCACCTTTCCCCGCCCCCCCGGGGCCCCAGAGCTGGACCGAGCATGCGCACGGCACTGACGCAACCGGGCCTTAGCTTCCAACCGTGCCTCCTCTTTGCTGACTTCGGGGGAAAATTCCAGCCCATGGCGGGAGGAGAATGGGATTTCTGAACCCACCACTGAAACCCGCATAGCGAGGCCCCGCCCACCTCCTTGCGCCCAGTCTCCCAGCTCTTGAGCACGCTTACTGGGGGGGGGGGGTGAGGAGGCGGGGGAAAGAGGAAAGCTCGGAGCAAGGAGCCTTTTGATTGGTTAGAACGGTGGGCGGAGCGTCTCACAGGGCGCTAGGCTACGCGGAAAGGCCTGACCTGGCTGGGCTTGGCTGGGCTTGGGTCGCCGTGCCCGCCTGGGTTTCTCCGGGAGTATGGTGCTGGGTGGCTGCCCGGTGAGTTATTTGCTTCTTTGTGGCCAGGCGGCTTTGTTGCTGGGGAATCTGCTGCTGCTGCATTGTGTCTCCCGGAGCCACTCCTACAATGCCACTGCCGAGCTGGAGCTCACATCCGCTGCCCACCAGGAGGGTCCCGCTGGGGCGCCCAGCTGGGAATATGGCGACCCCCACTCTCCAGTCATCCTCTGCTCCTACCTGTAAGCTAACCAGTCGTCGAGGCGGGCCGAGGGGGAGACTGGACCAGGGCTGTGTGGCTGATGTGGAAAGGAGGGGGAGGGGTGAGGCTCCTCCCTTTTCATAGACCATTGCCACCTGAACACCGGATTGGGTGCTCATGACAGGACCCCCTTATCCAGGGATAACCTCGTGTGTGAGTGTTAGATCTTTGGGATCCCGAAGGAATGACACCGTCTCTGGAAAAAGAAGCATTCTAGGTTGAGCCTTTATTTCTTCTGCATCCTTTTGCTAAATGATAATCCACCAGTACCAAGAAACAAATGGAGAAATGACTTCTCTGTGTCCCCAGGCACTTTAAAAAAAAAAATCAGTATCCTCACTGTTACAGACCAGGCCTTTTTTTTTTTAACACTTCTTTTTGATCAAATGACAAAAGGCATTTGAGAAATACAAAAAGAACTGAGTAGCATTTGACTTAAATGTCTCCCCATAAGCTTGTATTGTTTGCCTAGCAGAAGGAGAAGAAGCCATTTAGTAGATTACATAGAAACAGAACTAAAACACCTCCAACAAAAGGGTCATTAGGGTGACTCCTTGTGCTTTACCACCACCCTTGGTTTGGAATGGGGCCCGCAGGGTGGAATACACACCCAGAAAACTTAGCGACGAAATGTCCCTTGCCTGGTTTGATTATGTACAAGGATGGTGGTGATCACAATCTTACTGTGATTTACAGACCAGACGAATTTATAAAATGTGATGAACCAGTGGACCATGTTGGAAATACAACCGCATCCCAGGAACTTGGTTATGGTTGTCTCAAGGTAAGTGTTTGTTGCACAAGCAAACTTTTCAATAGAGAAGTAGTACTGGCTGGGTGTTGTTTCAAAAAAAAAAAAATGAGAATGTACATTTTAGTAGAAATCCATCCAAATAACTGTTACAGAAATCTCCAGCATGATCAAGGACAGTGGCTGTACAACACATTTGATCTCCACAAGAAGGAGCAATTTCTATCCCAAAACCATCCAGATTTGAACATCAATCCATCTTTGGTTCCTTTGGCCTATTGAAATGAACAGATTTGAAGTTAAATTGTTACCTATTCTTTGAACCATGCCCTTTCCTGAAAGAACAAAAGAAAAGCTATGTGCTTCCAATCTGATGATGAATGAAGTTTCACACACATTTGGGACAAAGATTCTTATGTTGAGGACCTTTTATTTTTCACTTGTTAATGGGAATGGGAAAATCATTCAGATCTATTAATTTTTCTTAAAGCTGAGTGTATACTTTCCTCTAAGCCTTTAGAAACACAAATTTTATTTTATCTTCCATCACTAAGTGATAGTACAAAATTTGTAGATGTCAAGAGAATTATGAGGAAACATTTTTGGTACTAAATCAGAAACAGAAATAAACTTGACAGTAGCAAGAAAAAAAATAACTCTTAGCCCAGCACAGTGTCTTATGCTTGTAGTCACCTGAACTCAATAGGGATGGATTGAGAGGACCATGGTTCAAGGGCAGCCCATGCAAAAAGTTAACAAGACCTCCCATCTCAAGCAATAAAGTAGTCATGGTGACATGCCTCCCTGATCTTAGCTACTAAGTAGAAGGACTATCAAAGGCCAACTGGGACAAAAAACAGAGATCCTACCTGAATGAAATCATATATAAAGAAATACTTTAAACACATTGAAATGTTATTAGTAATTACTTATAAAAGCTTGATTAGCATTATAGAGACATGTTACTTTTGCTGAGTTAATGAAAAAACTTCAGTTTTCCCTGCGAGGTCCTCAAACTCGCCCTTGTAAGTAAGTCCTAAAATAGAACAGTTCCCAGGAAGTATGAGAAAGTTACATCATTATTTGCCAGTACTCCCCTTGGAGGGCCCAAAAATAGTAATAAGACACAAAGTGCCAGTACGACATGTAAGAGCTGGGCACTAGTGGCTCATGCTAAGCTACTCAGAAGTCTGAGATCCAGAGGATCGAGCTTTATAACAAGCCCAAAAAACAAAAGTCTGCTGGGTATCAGTGGCTCAGGCTTATAATCTAGCTAACTCAGAAGGCTAACATCTGAGGGTTATGATTCAAGGCCATCCTGGGCAGGAAAGTCCATGAGACTCTTATCTCCAATTAACCAACAAAAAGCCAGAAATAAGAGCTGTGGTTCAAGTGGTAGGGTGCTAGCCTTGAGCAAAAGAAAAAACTCAAGCCCTAGGACCAGCAGCAAAAAAAACAAAACGTTTGTGAGACTCCATCTTCAGAATTACTAGCCAAAAAGTAAAAAATAGAAAACATGTTTTGTTTTGGGATTTTTTTTGTTTTTTTTTTTGCGGGGGGAGGGGTCTGGTCGTGGGGCCTGAACTCTCTGGGCCTGAGCACTGTCCCTCAGCTCTTCAGCTCAAGGCTAGCACTCTACCACTTGAACCACAGCGCCACTTCTGGCTTTTTTCTTTTTGCTTATGTGGTGCTGAGGAATCAAACCCAGGGCCTCAGGCATGCAAGGCAAGCGCTCTACCACTAAGCCAACTTCCCAGCCCAAAAACATGTTTGGTTAGGGGAGAGGGAGGTTGTCAGGAAGAGGAGACACATGAAGGAGGAAGGGTGAGCAACTATATTCATGATATTCAATGTACATTAATGAAGTATATTGTATAAAAATGAACTAAATAACTTGAGGGTAGGGATGGGATGGGGAGAAGAATGGAAGGAGTAACATTGATAATGATGCATTGTACTCATAATCTGACATAGAATTGAAACCTTTGTACAACTATTTAAAAATTAATTAATTAGTTAATTAATATAGCAAGGCTGGAGGCTTAATTCAAGTGATAGAGAAAACTGAGCAAGTCCTGAGTTTAAGCCCCACTAGCACCAAAAAAAAAAAAAAAAAAGGAAGAAAGAAAGAAAAAGAATTGTATAGCTGTAGTTTCTGTGTTCAGCAAAGGATGAGAGTCTGAGGTCTGAATTATTTTCCTGGAATTTAAAAACACATACTAGGGATAGACTATAGGTATCTAAGGATCATCCATTTATGACCTAAATAAAGTCCTAATTCAAATGACATTCTGAACTATTTTTCTAGAATATTCATTCACATTAACAGATATAAAACAGACCTCAAATACACATTGGCTTTCTACATACCCTTTCTCAAATGCCTCTTTATGTTCTTTTTTCTCTAAGAAAATTACAGCATTGTGACCAACTCTTCTAAATGACATTAAACTAAAGTATGGTTATTTTTGATATGCATTGAAGAAGCCAATCACGGAGAAAAAAATTATTTAAAAACATGTACATTTTGAATGGACTGATCTAAAATCATTTGAAATATGTCACTGAATCCCATTCTTTTTATGGTTGGGGGAAGAGGCCTGGGAACTGTCCCTTAGCTTTTTCACTCAAGATTGGTGCTGTACCTGCCACAGCTGCACTTCCAGCTTATTGATGGTTAATTAGAGATAAAAGTCTCATGGACGTTCCTGGCCAGGCTGACTTTGAATTGGGATCCTCAGATCAGCCTCCCATAGGTAAGAGCCACCAGTACATGGCAATCCCATGCTTTTGAGCATAGCTTCACCCCAGTTATTCCTTAGAATTATTAGAATACTGAGGAAAGATATACTTCCGTGTTGTGTGCTTTGGTGAGTTTGTTTTGGTTTTGGTGATTATCCCACAGTTCGGTGGTCAGGCCTACAGTGATGTGGAACACACCTCTGTCCAGTGCCGGGCCCTAGATGGAATTGAGTGTGCCAGTCCTAGGACCTTCCTCCGGGAAAATAAGCCCTGTATAAAGTAAGTGTTACCTTTCTAGCTGGTGGTGGTGACAATAGTGTTGAATGAAACCTAGAATTTCAAACATACTAAGCATGTGTTCTCACAATGAGCTACACTCCTAGCCCAAAGTTAGTGCCACTTTGGAAGGGATAGCTGATACTTGAACCAAGATAAATCTATTTCTTGTCATTTTTTGTTTTTTTTTTCTTTTTAAATATAAAAGAGGAATGTGGGAATGTGATAAACTGGTGTCTGCAAACCTGTAATCCCAGCATTCAGAAAGATTGCAAGTTTGAAGCCAGCCTGGGTTATATAGCAAGAACTTGTCTCAAAAAAAAGGAGGAAGGGGAAGGGAAGGGGGATGAGGAAAAGGATGGAGAGGAGGAAGAGCTGCAGCAGCAAGCTAGGCCCCTATTGCTCACACCTGTAATCCTAGCTATTCAGGAGGCTGGGATCTGAGGATTTCAGTTTGAAAGCAGCCCAGGTAGGAAAGTCCATGAGATTCTATCTCCAGTTCATCACAAAAAAAGCCAGACGTGGTGCTGTAGCTCAAGTGGTAGAGCGCTAGCTTTGAGCAAAAGGATCTTAGGAACAATGACCAGGCCCAGAGTTCAAGACCCAAGACCAGAAAAACAAAAGCATAAGAAGGTGAATGTGACTGCTCCTGTGCATACCCATTGATAAGAGGCAGTGTTTACAATGAAGGACATGAATTTGAGACCACGGTCCTTAATGTCTTCCCCTACCCCAACTAACAGAATGTCTCTCACTGTCTATCCCCTCATTCTGAAAAGAGTTGTACCAGAAACTAACCCCAGGACTCCAGATAGGCATAAATCTGGTGCAACTTGTCTTAATAGTCCAAGAATAAAGATTTTCCTGTGAAAACTGCAGACTCCTCACTGTGAATACCAGTTGATTTGAAGTTGAAGGGTTAGGATCCCTTCCTTCTGGGAAATCAACTGGAAGGCACATCAGCTGAACACATCTACATCTGTGTTTAGAAGTGAGATGAGCCACTAGGTTAAATGTTTTCGCCTGAAATCAGGAAATCCTGACTTTTAAAAAGTTGCAAGGCAGGCAGGGTGCATGGAGATCAGGTGCACATTAAGGAAAGATGATACTAATGCAGAAGAGGAAGCCAGGTGAGCCTCAGCAGAAGAGCCTGCTTAAGTAGGAAGGGATGGGAGCCCAGTGCCCCCTCCCATGACTTCTAGTTGGCAGATGTGTTTGTCCAGTCCAACTCTGCAGAAGCCAATGTTTATTCTTTGAAATCCTTCATATCTTAGCAAGTACTCGTTTGAGACTCAAGACCAACTAGAGATTGGTAGGGAAGATAAGAGTATATTACAGAAAAACAGTTTTTTATTATTTTTTATATTATGATGCTTGACATATTTTTTAAAAATCCAGCCAGGTACCCATGACTCAACTCTGTAATTCTAGCTACTAAGGCTAAGATCTGAGGACTGTAGTTTGAAGCTAGCCCAAGCAGGAATGTCTATAAGATTTTTATGTCAGGGCTGGGAAGGTGGCTCAGTGGTAGAGTGCTTGCCTTGCATGCATGAGGCTCTGGGTTCTATTCCTCAGCACCACATAAGCAGAAAACGCCGGAAGGGGCACTGTGGCTCAAGTGGTAGAGCGCTAGCCTTGAGCTGAAGAGCTCAGGGACAGCACCCAGGCCCAGAGTTCTGGCCCTATGACTGGCAAAAAAAAAAAAAAAAAGGGAAAAGATTCTTATGTCCAATTAACCAGCAAAAAGCCCTAAGTCAAGCTGTGGCTCAAGTGGTAGAGCACAAAAGCTCAGGGATAGCACATAGGCCTTGAGTTCCAACCCCAGAACCTGCATCAAAACAAAACAAAACAAAACCTACTTGGGAAGACTGAATTTCTAATTCCCAAGACTGGTCAGATAACAAAGGCTTAGCCAAGAGACAGTCCTTGACAGATACATTAACCAATCTAGAGCCATGCTTCCTTTAATTAGTCTGTATTCTATTCCTGAGCCTTAATCATCCCAGGGCCAGGCCACTAGGACCTCCTCTACCGCCTAGAACTTGCTGAAATTATTCAAATTACCAAATCCTAAACTGTTCGCCCCACCCTGCCTTGATTTGACAGTTCTGCAGAGATTCCAATAAAGGGAATGATCTAAACCTTTCCCTTGCTCCTATCTTAGAACCATTCTGGTTTCCCTCCCCTGAATCCCTTCAGAGTAGTTCATACATGGGTTTTTGTGAGTCTCTTTGTTCTCTCCCCTGGCAGCCCCACCTGACAAACCCTATCAAAAAGAATATGAAACAGAGGATAAGAGGCCATAATGTTAAATTCATTAATCTTCAAGTGCTTCATTTATTTGGCAAAACATCTTCCTATTCCTCCTTGTTTGTTCAGGTATACCGGCCACTACTTTATTACCACTTTACTCTACTCCTTCTTCCTGGGATGTTTCGGCGTGGATCGCTTCTGTTTGGGACACACTGGCACAGCAGTCGGCAAACTGCTGACACTTGGAGGACTTGGGATCTGGTGGTTTGTGGATCTTATTTTGCTCATCACTGGAGGGCTGATGCCAAGTGATGGCAGCAATTGGTGCACTATTTACTGAGAATCGCTGCTCTTATGACCCAGGGGAGCGAGTGTGGGACTGAGGAAGTACTCTCAGCTCTGATGTCAGTCAGACCTGAAGATTGGCAGCCCTCTTTGGAGGGAATGGATGTGAAGAAAGATTCTTTGGACTTCAGATTTTCAACCCAGATCCTCCCTTGCAGACTAGAAATGATGAGCAAACAGTGCTGTGGGACTCTGCATACTTTCCTCATGTACACAATATAAAATATAGTGCTAACTCGTAAGTTACAGATGGGTTTCCATGCTCTTTGTGTCTGTACAACACTAAATCTTTAGTCCTGTGGAGGAGATGGACCCAATAGGAGGCAGACCCAATGAGAGGAATGAAATGAGTATTTTAATCCGTGTGTCTTTTGTCACCTGGAGTCTTCATGCACAACAGATCTGGAGCTGAACCAGTGAAAATCTTCAGCAGACATAAAAATGGCTGTGGATTTTAATACACACCGTTTTTGAACTTCAATTTCAGAATAAATCTTGCCAACCTGGAGTGCTTGCTGTATGAGTATTTTCAGTAGACAGAATGAAACTGAATTTTTTGGTGCTTTATTTTTGGCTGAAAGCTAAACATGGGATATAACCTACTAGTAAACTCATCTTCTACCATTATTGTAGTCCAGAGACAGTATACGCAATGCAGTAATTTCTTCATTTATGTTCCAAAGCCAACAGTATCAAACATGTGAGTAGAGCTGCCCCTCTTTGGTAAAGTTGTCCTATGTAAAACTTTAGTTAGCCGGACACTGGTGGCTCTTGCCTGTAATACTAGCTACTGATGTTGTAAGGCAACTCAGTCATGAGAACCCGGGAAGCCACCACTTCAGAGGCCTAATTATAAGTCTTTATTGGAGAGCCAGAGGACTGTTGCTAGACTCTTGTATTAAAGACTAGCAGCCCAAATGCAGCTAGCACAAAGCTTATATAGGCCAAAACCACACAGAGTGTGTGGAATCAAACCCAACAAAAGTTCTATACCTGAACAAAGCAAAACAGATGAAGACACTTAAACCTAATAGATAAACAAACCATCTAAGGAAACAATCAGGAAATCAAGGGCTAATTACCTAGGGGAAGCTAGACCCAGTCTCCTTACTTCACTAAGAGCCTGAGATCTGAGGATTGCTGTTCAAAACCAGCCCAGCTAGGAAAGTCTATGAGCCCCTTATCTCCAGTTAACCACCAAAAAGCCAGAAATGGAGCTGTGCTTCAAGTAGTAGAGTGCTAGCCTTGAGCACAAAAGCTCAAGGACAGCACCCAGGCATGAGTTCAAGCCCCAGGACAAATACACATACACACACATACACTTTTAACCAGCCCAAGTTCTAGGCCGATAAAGATTTCTTACAGGTAATTATAAAATTCTTCTTCCTAACTAAATGCGATAACAATGAGGAACCCCATGCTCTGAGAAAGAAAAGCATACTCCTGCTTCAAGAATATCAAATAGAGCGTAGAATTGGAATGTGATTTTAGGAAGCAACAAGAAACAACACATTATCCCTATAAAGCATGATAGTAAATGTTGTTACATTGGCACAGACATTGAAAACAGATACAATTCATCTTCTGCATTCCCAAGTCACTTGGAATAAAACAAACTATCTAGTGTTTGTTCTGGTACTATGAGGGTTTGGGCTTAGGACCTTGTACCTGATAGGAAGGCTCTGTACCACTTGAGCCATGCCTCCAGCCCCTGGAATTATAACTGGTTTTCCAAATTGAGTTTCTATCCTTTGTGATCTAATTTCAGAAAAGCTGCTAAGCATGAAATAAAAAATGAACTGTGGGCAAGACTATCCCAGAGCCTGTTTTTCAGAGTAATTTACCTATTAAAACAAGGTAAAATGGCTCTAAGCATACTCTTAGATAACCACTGACTTAAAGATGAAGAATCACAGACAAAATGACTCTCTGGAAATGTTCTATCATTCTGTATCAGTTTTCCTAAAAGGTTCTGCTTTATCATCCTTAATATAATCACTGTTTTTATATTAGTAAAGGGAACAATTTTTGTATTAAAATTTTATTTTGGGGGGGGGGGGGTGGGTCTGGTCGTGGGGCCTAAACTCTGGGCCTGGGTGCTGTCCCTCAGCTCTTCAGCTCAAGGCTAGCACCCTACCACTTGAGCCACAGCGCCACTTCTGGCTTTTTTTGTTTTTGCTTATGTGGTGCTGAGGAATCGAACCCAGGGCCTCAGGCATGCAAGGCAAGTGCTCTACCACTGAGCCACCTTCCCAGCCCCATTGTATTAAAATTTTAAACAAGCCAGGCTTCACTGACTTACACCTGTAATCCTAGCTGCTCAGAAGCCTGAGATCTGAGGATCACACTTTGAAGCCAGCCTGGGCCGAAAAGTCCATGAGACTCTACCTCCAACCAGCAAAAAAAATGAACTGTATGTATAGCTCAAATAGTAGTGCACCAGCCATGAACAAGAGCTTGAAGCCCTGAGTTCAAGACCCAATACCAAAAACAAAATTTTAAAAAATTCTATTTTGTTATGTTTTTAAAGTTCTCCAGATGCCAGTGACTTACATTTATATTCCTAGCTACTTTGAAGGCTGAGCTCAGGATTACCATTCAAAGCCAGCCTGTGCAGGAAAGTGCCAGAAGAGGAGCTGTGTCTCATGCTAGTACCTTCAGCAAAACAGCTCAGGGACAGTTCAAGCCTCAGGATACACATTCACACACACACACACACACACACACACACACACACACACACACACACACACACACACACACACACACACACACACACACACACACACACACACACACACACACACACACACACACACACACACACACACACACACACACACACACACACACACACACAGTAAGGCACTAGACTTTCCTTAGAAAGTTAGTACAGAACTTAAGGGCATCAAGGATGTCATATTAAAAAAACAACAACAATTCATTTTGGGGCTGATTATGTAACTCATGGTTCAACCGTTGCCTAGCATGTAATGGGCCCTGGGTCATTTCAAGGATGTTTGGAAAATAGAAATTAAAAATATTACTTTCAACCAGGAGGTCTGTCATTTAAAAATAAGATTTCCCTATGAGTATTTACAAGTCTCATTCAGTTTGGTTGTTGTTGTTGTTGGCAATACCAGGATTTGAATTCAGGGCCCAGAGCTTGGCTCTACCATTTGAGCCATGCCCCCAGTTCTTTTTGCTTTAGTTATTTTTTAGGTAAGGTCTTGTCGGGCTTTTTTTCCATGTAAGTTTTTAACTTCAATCCTAGACCAATACCTCCCTCATGGCTGGGATTATAAGCACATACCACCATGCTGAGCTTGTGCTTTGACCAGGCTGGCTTTCAATCTTCTTTTCTCTGCCTCCCAAGTAGCTGATATTACAGGTATGGGCCACTGGGCCTGGCCAAAAACAATTTTTTTTCTAAAAGAAAAACAACTTTGACAGCTCCAAGACTTGAAATCATGAATACTTCCAGGAAGAGCTTGGGTCTATAAATTACTCAAACTATTTTAGAGAAAAAGCTCATTTCTCAGAAACACTGGGAAACAAAGCTACTTCTGCTACAGTGATCATTTGAGAGTCACTAGTAATACTCTTATACGACAGTCTGCCACTGCCAGTTCCAACCTGACTTCTAAATAGGGGCCCTCCTCTGTCCACAAGCCTTGGCCAAACAGCCTCAGGAAGGAGCGAGCAAAGGAGTATTATTAAAACTTTTAATACTTGCATACCATGGGCTCAGGTTGTTTCTTAATATTTGGTAGATAAGTCTTTTTGTCCATGGCTATCGAAGAGGTTTAGAATGGTATTTTACCATTCAGTACTTTTACCAGTCAATATTTAATTAGACAGCCAAGCTGGGTGCCAACGGCTTATGCCTCTAATCCTAGCTACTCTGGAGGCTGAGATCTGAGGATCACAGTTCAAAGCCAGCCAGGCCAGGAAAGACTATTTCTAACAAACTACTCAAAAAGCCAGAAGTAGCACTCTGGCTTGAGTGCTAGCCTTGAGTACAAAGAGGCTCAGGGAGGCTCAGGGACAATGCCCAGGTCCTCTGTTCAAACCCCAGGAAAAAAAAAATTAGACAGCCAAGCACTCACACTTGTAATGCTACCTATTCAGGCAGAGATCTGAGGATTTGGTTCAAAGCAAGCCCAGGCAAGAAACTTCACAAGACATATCTCTAATTAACCAGCAAAATCCAAGAAATAGAGTTGTGGCTCAAGTGCTAAGAGTGTAAGATGATAGCCTTGAAAAAAAAAAAAAAGCTAAGGGAGAGCACCCAGGTCCTGAGTTCAAGCCCCAGTATCTACACACACACACACACACACACACACACACACACACAATTAGAAATTGACTATTTGTCAGTTGTTATCTTTAAATAAAATCTAATCAGCTCCAAACCTCCCTACAACTTCTTTGACTTGGATTGTTTGTAGCAGAATGGCATTCCCAGACTAAAGTTCTCTGACTGTGTCTTGTGTGTGTGTGTGTGTGTGTGTGTGTGTGTGTGTGTGTGTGTGTGTGTGTGTGTGTGTGTTTAAGGTGTTCGTTTTTCTTTATAACAGAGATCCTAAAGCCCTGCCACCATCTCTAGCACATCTTCAATACAAACCAGGTAACAGAACTTTGGTTTTGTTAGTTTCTCTTTAAGACATTTAATTGATGATTTCAGGTGTGACTCTCAGGAACAGGGTCTGACCTCCCCGACGTCGCACTATGAAGGAGAGGGTGTCATTGTCCTTTACAGCCTCGATGACATCAGCTGTGGTCCTAACAGGCTGCCCATTTATGCTGATAATTACATCGTGGTCTCTCAACCCTGAGCTGGAGAGGAGAAATAAAGACCATGAAACCATAAGGAAAGTTTTCATTTTCCCCAGCTAGAAAGCAGTGTGTATCTCTCTTGTGGCTCTGTTCTGCTGGCATTGGAGATACATATCAAGAAACTAGAAATAGCCTTAATCCTTCCAAATATGAGGTCTGTTCTCAGATAAGCTTCCAAATCACCTACAGGACACCGGTCCTAACCACCATCATAAACTTAATTTCCTTTCAGACTCGTGTAAGTTTATTCCTCTTGTTTGATGGATCTGATTTGGAATGGAGAGTTTAGGTTCTGGTTTCTGTTCATCTCTGACCTCTATTAATGCCAAGTACATTCCATCTCACCATCAGAAGGACAAACCAACTTTATATTTTTTTGTATTTTTTTACATTTTTATTATCTTTAAGTAGTTGGGCAAAGAAGTTCCCATTCTATAAAACAGTCTGTGAATACAAAGTGTCTGACAACATTGTCACCCATCACTCCCAACTCTGTATTTTTCAATGGCACTTGTTCCCTGCTCAGTTTGATTGGAACAGCCCATAGTTTAAGGACCTGGAGAATATGTTGAGCTGCCTTATAGACATTCTGCTTCCAGGCCATCAAAAGCTAGTCAGCACTGCAAGACAAAATTTAAAGCTCACGATGTAGCTTCTTTTTGCCAAAATTGTGATTATACTTAGGCTCTTATCATTAGCTTCATATAGAATATTTATTCTGAACACAAAAGCTAGCTCTGAAAACTAAACAACACAAATATAGTTCCAGGCTAATGGTTTTGTCTTAAAGTGAAAAAAAACTGAAAAGGGAGCATCAGATTTAATGGCTCTAGGCAAAATGGTTTAAGAGAAATGAGAAGCTAAAAAAAAAATGACAGTGTGGTAGGATTAACCAAGCTCTCCTTTTTTTTTTTTTTTTCTTTTTCTGGTCCTGGGGCTTAACCTCTGGCACTGTCCCTGGGCTCCTTTTTCTCAAGGCTAGCACTCTACCACGTGAGCAACAGTGCCACTTCCAGCTTCTTCTGTGATTAGAGATAAGAGACTCATGGCTTTCCTGCTCAGGCTGGCTTTGAACTGTTGTCCTCAGATCTCAGCCTCCTGAGTGGCTAAGATTACAGGTGTGAGCCACCAGCACCCAACTGACATGTGCCATTTCTAAAGAAATAGGACTGGGCACTGGTGGCTCACACCTATAATCCTAGCTACTTATGAGGCTGAGATATGAAGAATATGATTAAAGTCAGCCTGGGCAGAAAAGTTCCTGAGTTTCTTACTTCCAATTAACCAGCAAAAGGCAGGAGTATAGCTGTGGTTCAAGTGATAGAACACCAGCCTTGAGCTAAAAAAGCCAAGTCCCTGAGTTCAAGGCCCAGTACCAACACAAAAACAATAATAAAAATATATATATATAAAAGGCTGTGGTTGTAGTCCAGGGGGAGAAAGTGTGCTTTGCATGTACGAAGCCCTGGCTTTGATGTCCAGAACTGAAAAAGAAAGAGGAAATTTATTAACTATATTTTTTTTGTCTTTTCTTTTTTGGTACTGGGGATCGAACCCAGGACGTTGCACTTGCTAGGCAAGTGCTTTGCCACTGAGCTATATCCCAGCCCAGAAAGAGGAAATGTAAATCAAGAATATGTGAGGGGAGCAAATACAGAGGCTTTTAGAACCAGGACAGATGGCTTTGGAGGATGATTTGTGGCTTTGGGAGCAAAGAAAGAATTCATAGAAAACTATGAGTAGGAAAACAGAATAAGAAAAAAACCTGTGAATTATTATTGAGTACCTACTATGCACTAGATCTGAGGATTGGCTTGCATGGGACAAAGGGCCTGTGACACAACTTGTAAGTGAATAAATGGACTTGCTGTTAGGTCTTTCAGACTTGAAAACCCATCTTCTTGGGCTGGGAAGGTGGCTCAGTGGTAGAGTGCTTGCCTTCCATGCATGAGGCCCTGGGTTCGATTCCTCAGCACCACATAAGCAGAAAAAGCTGGAAGTGGCCCTGTAGCCCAAGTGATAGAGCGCTAGCATTGAGCTGAAGAGCTGAGGGACAGCACCACGAGAGAGAGAGAGAGAGAGAGAGAGAGAGAGAGAGAGAGAGAGAGAGAGAGAGAGAGAGAGAGAGAGAGAGAGAGAGAGAGAGACTCAGTAGGCTGAGATCTAAGGATCATGGTCAGAGCTAGCCTGTCCAGGAAAGTCCATGAGACACTTAAGTCCAATTAACCACCAAAAATCCAGATGTGGAGCTATGGCTCAGTTGGTAGAGTTGAGCAAAAAAGCTAAGGGACAGTGCACAGGCTCTGAGTTCAAGCCCCAGTATCTTCCCACCTCAACCCCCCCCTCAAAGAAAAAGAAACAGAACATCTTCTTGCCATTAAACCAACTCTGACTCAGAAATTAGAAAACATCCACACAAGCAGAATCATCACAGAGGGGTCCACATCTCTAATGTCCGAACTACTGGGTAAGTTTATTAAACTCTGCTTCTACAGGGCTGATTCCTCTGTAAAATTGTTAATAATAATAGCAAGTAATGGTAATTATACATATTGTAGTTTATATTATATAAATATATTGATATATAGTATATTGCTTTATTATATGTTATATAATTGTAATTATTATAAATAACGATCAATAATTAACTGTTAATAATTATTAATTATTGTAATTGTTAATAATGATTTTTATTGTTAATGGTAATGATTATTATTATTAGTGGGATGGTACACACTTATAATCCCAGCACTCAGGAAACTGAAGTAAGAGGATGAAAATTTCAAGACCGACTGGGCTACATAGTGAAATCATTCCTCAAGAAGAAGAGGAAGAGGAAGAGAAGGAAGAGGAGGAGGAGGAGGAGGTGGAACAGGAGGAGGTGGAAGAGGAGGCAGCAGAAGAAAAATACACTGACTGATTCAGTAGCGGTTGGAGGGTGAGCCTATGACTCTGCTTCTCTGCTTTTCACTCCAGCTGTTTCCAGTGGTTCTACACCTTTTGAGTAACAACAACTAAATGGAGTCACTTTGGTCTGGGCCCAGAAGTTAAAAATACAGAATTGGGGGAGGAGCAGGGCAGGAACCAGGAAAGTCTAGAAAAGCCTATGATAAGCCAAGTTTAATAACATGAGACCTGGGGCGGGGGCAGGCTGGGAAGGGATGGGAAGGGGAAACAAAGGAGGAGGCTGCAATGCTTGATAAGAAATGTACTCATTATCTGGCCCATGTAATTGTAACCCCTCTGTACAGTATTTTCACAATAAAAAATAAATAAAAATTATTATAATAAAACAATAACATGAGACTTAACACTTAGCTATGCTGTACTGTTGGTACCTATTTTTCCCCCTCTGTAAGAGTATCACCATCTAAACAGATGACTGAGCTCTTGAAAAATAAAAACACTAAAGACAGTGATGAAATGTGAGGCCCCAGAAAATAATATTTGTAGGACATCCATCTCTTCCCTAATATTAACTGTTCCAAAACAACATTTAATGACATCTTCTTTGGGGACTGTTGTCATAGCTCTAACTTCTCATGCTGTCATCTGAGTTCAAAGGAAATGATGTAGAAAACCTACATACAATATATACTAAGCTTTTTAATTCTCTGTATCCTCCCATTCTTTTTTATTTACCTATTTCAACTACGTAGTATTAATTGTTTTTAATATTTGTCATTGATTACTTAATATGAGTTAATAATTACTAATGAAAGGGCAGATTTAGAGGCTAAGATATAGCCCAGTTATAAGGTACTTGCCTAGCATGTGCAAGGTCCTGAGCTCAATTCCCTCCACTACTGAAAAGAAAAAAGTAGATCTGGTAATTCTTAGCAAAATAAACGTAGATTGTTTACTCATATCAATATCATTCAATACACTACAGATATCACTTAAAATTTTCTAGTAGACTTTTTTAAAAATTGTAAGTAAAGCTAGACACTGGTGATTCACATCTATAATCCTAGCCACTTAGGTTAAGATCTGAGGATCCCAGTTCAAAGCCATTCTGAGAAGGGAAGTCCCTGAGACTCATCTCTACTCAATTACTAAAAGCCAGAAGTAGAGCTGTAGCTGAAGTGGTAGAGTTCTAGCCATAAGCAAAAAACTCCAGGATAGAGCCCAGGGCCTGAGTTCAAGCCCTAGGACTGGCACAAAAAGAAATATAAGCAAATGGAATTAATTTTAATACAATACCTTATTTTAATTCAATATACCTGAAATACTATTATTTGTGTGTAACATTTTATAACTTGGTGTATGTGTACTGGTCCTGGGGCTTGAACTCAGAGCTTGAGCAAGGCCTAGCACTCTATCATTTGAGCTATAGCACCACTTCTTGCTTTTTCTGTGTATGTGGTACTAAGGAATCAAACCCAGGGCTTCAGAAATGCTAGGCAAGCACTCTATCACTGAGCCACATTCCCAGCCCTCCCCTAGCTTTTATACTCAAGGCTTGTGCTCTACCACTTAAGCCACAGCTTCACATCCAGATTTTTTTGGTAGTTAATTGGAGACAGACTTTCCTGACCAAGCTGGCTTTGACCTGTAATCTTCATATCTCAGCCTCCTAACTAGCTAGGATTACAGGGATGAGCCACCAGTGACCAGCAACATTTTATAATTTTTGATAACTATTTTACACTATTTCATGTAAGTCTTTTAAATCTACTCAAATCCTAGCTACCTGGGAGTCTGCCACCTGAGGATTCCAGTTCAAAGCCAGCCCAGGCAGGCTGCAATACTGTGAGACTCAGCCAGCAAATAGCCAGAAGTGGAGCTAATGGTTCCAGTGGTAGAGTGTCAGTCTTGAGTGAAAAAGCTAAGGAACAGCACCTAGCCTCTAAGCTAAAAAGTCCCAATACTGAGGCACCAAAAATCAAAAAACACCCCCCCCCCAAAAAAAAAGATTGCCCAATACTTCTGGGTGTTTCTCATTTAAATCGATTAAAACTAAATACATTTTAAAATCCTGTTCTTGATTCATGCTGACAGAACAAGTATCGATCGTGGCACACATTTAGAAAGAACTCAGGAAGCTGGGCATAGGCCTGATCTCCACTTACCTCTCAGCAGCTGTTCCTTGTATCACTTCATAAACAAAAACCCCAGAGCTCACATCAGGGAAATCCGGATCTTGCCTTTTCATGTCTTGTAGAAGGCTAGAAGGAAGAAGGTTGGCAAAGACAACAAGGTGACTCCTGTGCCCTGGAGAAAGCCTTGACCTCTGAGGAGAACAGCCTATCTGTTCCTCTCAGGAGCACAACCTGTTCCACTTGTGCCTCACAGGCATCCAATGAGCATCGCATCGAACCAATCACAATCATTCGCCCCTGCACGTGGTTAGATCCTCTAGGCTAAATCCTAGAATCATTGGACAAGACACAATTAGCTCCAGTGGAAGACACTCTGTTCAGTGAACACTGGTGGTCTAGGGGCAGAATCAACTCAATAACAAATAAAACCTCTGATCAAGTGGTCCCTCTGGCTTCAGCACAAATGTTGTAGCTTTGCTGTAAAAACCATCCATCCTAATAAGGCTTTTGTGTCTGACATAACAAACCCATGCTTACTTCAGAGTGAGAGGCAGCATTCTCAAACCCAGGTATTTCTTCTGTGAAGGAGCTTTTCCTGGAAAGGGAAATTACAGAATATGACACACAACAAAGCTTCTTTGTTTTTGGCAGAGCTTAAAAGACACCAGACACTAAGAATCTCTGCTAATTGTAGCCACCCTTACACAGTGTCTACAATGAAATAATGCTTTTAAGAACATTTGTCATCAGCACAGACATTCCTGAGGCCACAGGGTTCATTTCTACACAAGTTTAACCCAAGCATATCTGGGTACAGCTCACACTTGGTTTGGACTAGTCCCCCAACATGGTCACCCAAACCAATGTTACAGTAGCTGAGACCCAGTGATCCACTACAGTAAAGAATTCAAACAGGTCAGGTACCAGTGGCTCATGCCTATAATCCTGGCATCTCAGGCAGCTGAGATCCGAGGATGATGATTAAAAGCCAGCCCAGGCAAGAAAGTCTATGAGACTTTTTATCTCCATTTAACCAGTAAAAAGCTGGAAGTCAAGCTGGGGTTTCAAGTGGTAGAGCACTAGCCTTGAGCAAAAATACTATAGGACAAGCCCAGGCCCTGAATTCAAGCTCCAGTACTGATGCGTGCACACACATGCGACACATGCGCGCACACGCACACGCGCACACACACACACACACACACAATTTAAACAGCAGTCACTATAAAAGACAAGATGCTCTTGGTAAACAAGAGTGTGCAAATAACTCCCATGCTTTTCACCTTTCAATTGGCGCTCATGGTATTCTGACAAGAACTGTCTAATGCGATCTGAGGGAATTGCAAAGGAGATTCCTGCAGTCACCTTCAATGTGTTTATGCCAATCACATCTCCATCCTGGCAAGAAAGGAGCCATCATTGGGTCATGAAGCTTTGAAAAACCAGAACAAACAAAGGAAAGGAGGGAAACTAGTCACCTGCGGTCAGAAAACCAAGGTAGGAGGAAATTTGCACTTCCTCACCAGAGGTAAACTCTAATCAGTGGCATGCCTTCACTGTAGCTTAGATGCTTTAGCAACAGATGTTAGATTGCAAGGAGCTAGTATGACAAGACAGAGACATGAGGGAGCTTTATGGGGTACACTTCATTTGGGGTTAAAGGGTCAAGGCTGCTGAGGATTTTCTTTTTAATCTCCAGATCATTTTTCCTTTATTAAGTTACATTGGTTTTTTTAATGAGTGATACTTTATTATATTTTGATACAAATAAGAGGACAAAGAATAGTTGCCTTTTCAGTACTTACATGAAACTAAAACATTGAAGATAAGAAAGCTTTTGGATATTCAGTATTGCTGAATATTAAACTATTCAGAAGAACTAGAAAAACTGACATTTGGAAGCAAAGGTAGTTGGACTAAACTTATGAGGTAGGAAAGACTTTTCTTCTTCATACCCTTCACTGTTTTTCAGATTTTGCCAGGTAATGGGAAGGCTAGAAAAGGAATTGCTGATTATATTAAAATACAGACTATAATGCAGTAGATCTGGAATGTGATCAAAATTCTGTATTTCACTTCTACTCTAGTGAATTCATTGTCTAATAAGGAAGGCAGGCATAAGTAATTGTAAATAAGAAGCAGTCAATAAGCTGGAATCACAGCTCATCTGTAGAATACTTGCCTAGCACATGCAAGGGCTTAAGTTCCAGTCTAGCACTGCCCTTCCTCCAAAAAAAGCAAATATAATATTTAAAGAGGAAACAAAAGCAGTCTCCTTCAAGAATTTCCAAGAGACTACAGTCTCTTACATATATATATATGTATATAGTGTACATATATATATATGTGTATATGTACATATATGTAGTGTATATATAAATATGTGTGTATTTATATATTAAAATAATATACATGTCATACTATGTGTATATATATATATATATATATATATATATATATATATACTTGAAATATTGGCTTTTCAAAAGTGTTGCATAAAATTTAAGAGTACAATACAGCCAGACAGTGGTGGCTCACACTCCTAATCTCAGGAAGCTGAGATCTAAGGACTGAGGCTCTAAATCAGCCCAGGAAGAAAAGTCCATAGACTCTTTTTTTTTTTTTTTTTTTTTTTTTGGTGGTGGTGAGGCTTAAACTCTGCGCTTGGCTTGGGCACTATCTCTGAGCTCTTCTGTTCAAGGCAAGTACTCTACCACTACTCTACCACTTGAACCACAGTGCCACTTCCAGTTTTTTGGTGGTTAATTGGAGATAAGAGTCTCACAAACTTTTCTGCCTGGGCTGGCTTTGAACCACAATCCTCAGATCTCAGCATCAGAGTTTTGGTTCTGATTTACTTCCAGCTTTTCCTCTTCCTTTCTATTTTCATTAGATAATTAACCAAACCCTTAGTAAACCTAAATTGATGCCAAATGATCAACTGTGTATGTAATATGTATCCTTGAAGACCTCCTATTTTTGCATATGAACAACTGTCCCTCTGCTGAAAATGCTAATTACATTATGTGATCTGTTCAGATTTTTAGACCTGACCTCCGGATAGATGGCAGAGAAGCTACAACCAGAACCCATTGTTCTGTCATCCATTTTACTCTTCTTTTCCTCTGTGTGTGTGTATGTGCGTGCACACACGTGTGCAGGCACATGCACGCACAAACCAAAACTCTGGTGCTCTTAGTAAAATGACAAATCCATCACATATTATGAATGTTTTCTAAATCATTTCTTTAAGATCCAAGAAGTAAAAGGCATCATTGCACAACTCTCTACACAAGAATAACACCCAACCCTGTGCCATAAAGTTCAGAAAGTCTTTGAAAGTTAAGAAAACATGAAATAACCAAGAAAACAACCACTTACCAAGTTTACCAGTGGCCCTCCAGAGTTCCCATGCTAAAGACAAAAAGTTGACAATGCCATCAGTAAAGTGAGCAAGTGTGTTTCCCCATGTCATGTATACGAGCCTCCCAGTGAGAACTTCCAGAAGCAACTCACTCTAGGAAGCACCTGCTACCACTATCGCAGGGGAATTCATGCTACCTGCCATTACCAATTCTGAAGTCACTGTAAGCAAAGAGAAGCAGTAAAAGGACCCCACATTCTGCCGCAGTATGACCTCTGTGAGAGGTCACCGGAGATACCATCTGGTAACATGAATGCCAGTCCCAAATCAAACAAGTTAAGTTCTAACAATGTGGTAAACCATCCTTTCATGGTCACTCAGAGTTTCCTTCTTACTAAATCCTGCCAGTATCTTTTTTTTTTGAAATTTTATTATAAAGGTGATGCACAGAGGGATTACAGTTACATAAATCAGGTAATGAATGACTGCATTTCCTTTTGGACAGTGTCACCTTCTGCCTCATTCTCTCCCAGTTTTTCCCTTCCCAATTTCCTTCCCCCCCCCCAAGTTGTATAGTTCATTTCCAACATAGTGTCTAGTGGGTTTTACTGCTGAATTGGTTCACCCTTTGTCTCTCTGGTTCTGTGCTTCCCCTTCCCCTTCCCAAATCAGCCTTAAACTTACATACAAGACAAAGGTATAGAAATCAAAAACAGCAACAAAAGAGGGGGGAAGAAGGAAAAAGCCCACAAACAGTACCAAAAAAAAATCCCTTGTTTCCATTTCTTGGAGTTCATTGCCAGTATCTTTTGAGGTGAAGATGGACTTCCTGAAGTGACTTACATTGATGATGGCATCAGTCTGAATATAGTCCATGTCCGAATCCTTCAGCCCCAGCTCCTTGCCTCCTCGCTGGGTAGTGCTAACAATCCCTGCAGTCACAGTGTTCTGTAGAGAAAACGGGCTGCCCAAGGCCACCACGAACTCACCGGCCCGAAGGTCAGATGATCTTCCCAGCAGTAATACTGGAAGGTCAGTCTGCAAGGAGGAAGAGAAGACCAAAGAAAGAACAAATCGAGAGCAGAATCAGTCAATATTCATATATAACCCATATGACACTATCTCTGTCCTTTGGGCATTTATCTAAGAAGCACCCTCTTATTCAGGTTTTTGACTGCCTTGTATTTCTTCCTCACAGTCCAATACCATCAGCTATCTTGTTCAGAGGATCAAGATTACTTCTAAGATGGAAAATCATTGCTCTGTGGAAATCACTATTAGTAACTTGCCAGGGAAGTAATTGGTGAACATTAGTAATTCACTTAGCAACATTCCAGCTCAAAAATTGATAGTCAAAGTGAATCAGCCACAAACAGAAAGGGAACACCCAGGATAGCACTTCTCAAACTGCAATATGCTCACAAAACAGCTGGTTCCAATTCAGATCTACTCATGTAGATTTTCTCAGGTAGATCTCCATGGAGTCTGAGATCCCCTCCTTTTCTCTGTGTGCCCATGCTGGGACTTGAACTCAGGGCCCATCTCCTTTAGCTTTTTTTCCTTCAAGGCTAGCACTCAACCACTGAGCCACAATTCTACTTTTTGATGGTTAATTGTTGATAAAAGTCTTACAGACTTGACCATCTGGGCTAGTTTTATATCAAGATCCTCCAATGTCAGCCTCCTGAGTAGCTAGGATTACAGGTGTGCACAACCCATGCCCAGCTAGAGAGATGGCATTATTCTAAAAAACCTATGAACTGCATGATGTTTCTGACATGGAAAATCATACATTGTACAACAAAGAACCGCAAAGCATTCCTTAGCAGGGGTGAGCCCACTGCAATAATTTCCAGTAGCTTAAGCCAAGCAAAGGAATGAGTTTACTAGAAATAGCCTCTGCAGAAGACGCCACAAAAGAAGAAAAAAGAATATAAAAATTGTTAGGGATATACAGACAGTCATGAAAGAAAATTATTAAGTGAATTATTAAGCCAGACTCAAAGAAACATAGGTTGCATGGTTTCCCTCATTTGCTGTAACTAGAAAGTGCCTATAAATCTACAAGCAAACACACTAGATGATAAAAGACAAAAAAAATGCACTTACACATGATAAATTTTACAGGACTCTAGGCATTCACACAGTGAGACCAAAGGAGGATATTCTTAGGAAAGGGTCACGAAGGTTCAATAGCTATGGGGGCATATGATCATATAAAATGATGTTTATCAAAATGAACTCCAAGAAAATGGAAACAAGAGGTTTTATGTTATTTTGCTTCTTGTTTTCTTTTTCTCCTTTGCTTCTGTTTTTGATTTCTGCACATTTTGTCTTATATGTAAGTTTATCTGTTTGGGGGAGGGTAAAGAGGACACCAAAATGGTGAGACACAGGGTGAACAAATGCAGCACTGTACTCATTAGACATTATGTTGGAAATGAACTATATAATTTGTGGGTAGGGATGGGAGGGGAAAAATGAGGGCAGAGGTAACACTCTTCAAAAAGAAATACTCATTGACTTATGTAACTGTAACCCCTCTGTATATCACCTTTACAATAACAATAAACTAAAAAAGAAAATGAACAGAAGGAAAGTAGAAAACAAGCGTACATACCAGATGGAAAGGATATGGTATGATAATGAAGTGGAAAAGAGGCTATTGAGAATCCCCAGATATGCATCCTAAGTGGGCTCTTTCTGAGTGGGTTCTCCACTACTCACATTTGGCTCGATCTTAATCAGGGCAAGGTCCAATTTATGATCAATGTCTTTGACAGTGGCTTCATACTGAACCCCACTCTGGAGCTCCACCTGGATCCGTTGCTGGTTGGTGAGGACATGAGCATTGGTAACAATGAGCCCATCCTCAGACACTATGAAGCCAGAGCCACTGGAGGAGGGGATCTCCTGGTTGCTCAGAGGGGACCTGTCTCCAGAAAACAATAGTATAAGCAGAAGGCAGGAAAACCAGGGGATCAAGCTTCTGTCTGAGGATCCCTGGGGAACCTTACATGTATTAAACAGTTCTCCATCATAGTTTTTCAGACATTTTGTTTTTTCCTGTCTGTATTTTCATCATCTCCATGAATAAATGAACTGCATGCAATGTGCCCTAGTCATCTCTTTCAAATATAATTAAGAGTGGCAGGACTTCCCTCTTCCACTCTCACCCTGCTTTAGTGGGTCTATGCAGCAACCTGTAAGTCTGCTACAAAAGGCCAGACTTAACAGTAATATTGGAAGCAAATGTGGGCCTGTGCCACAGTATCAGGAACCCACATTGGTCAGGATTCAACAGGGTCTGACTCTGGCTAAGTTTCCACTAGCAACTAGCCTTATAACACAGGACCCTGGTGCAGGATCTCCTGTCATGCAAGTAATGAGGATTGGGCCAAATCACCACCAAGATGCCTGCCCATTGGCCTCCTACATTTAGCCTGTGGGACACAAGGGCAAAACAAACGAAAAGCTACAACCACCTAAACTAGGGTAGCCTAGGTTTGGAAGTCAGAATCCTTTTGTTTTGCTCTTTGGACAGGTAACCTTGAATGGATTTTTTTTTTCCTTTGTTACTTTTGCAGTACTGAGGATGGAACCTAAGGCCTAGTGCCTGCTAAGCAAGAGCTCTTACCTAGGAGCTGTGTGTGTGTGTGTGTGTGTGTGTGTGTGTGTGTGTGTGTGTGTGTGAGAGAGAGAGAGAGAGAGAGAGAGACAGACAGACAGACAGACAGACAGACAGACAGAGACAGAGAGAGACAGAGAGAGACACAGAGACACAGAGACACAGACAGAGAGGGAGAGAGAGGGGGAAGAGAGAATGTGTGTGTGTGAGAGAGAGAGAGAGGGAGGGGAGGAAGTAGGGAGGGAGGGAGAGGGAGAGAGTCTGTTTTAAACCACCATTAGGGTTCTTTAGGGCCTGGGGTAGGTGGGGACTCAGAAGCAGGCAGCAGATGCTCCCTGCGTGCTTTACCTGCGGAACAGCTGCAAGTGAACCACAGCTGGCGCCACCTTCTCCACCACCGCGGCGATGAAGTTGTACTTGCTGCGGAGTCGGCCTGCGCTTCCGCTCCCTGCGAAGAAATGCTCCTTGCTTGGGGGCAGTGGGAACCTGGCTTCCTGGCAAGTCAGGCATCACACTTCAAATCTCTGCGAGGATGCCCCTCCCCTCTCCCCTTGTCCCCCTGCTCTCCTAAGAGGTGTCAAGAGCCCCTCCCACCCGTGCAGCTATGCCGTGGGATACCAAATGGTGAAGAAATTTTAAAATGATGAAGGAGGGGAAAGCACGTGGCAGATAAAGCAAAGGGGAAGGAGCAGGGACCAAGCCCTGTTGAAGCCCTGGGCAAGTGGCCCAGTGATGAGTGCAATGAAGGAATGATAACGGTGGTGTGTCAGTGTGGGGGTGTGCCGGGGTCTTGGGGTTTGAACTCAGGGCTTGGCCTCTGTCCCTGAGTTTTCCTGCCCAAGGAAAACTTCCTCTTGAGCCACAGCTCCACTTTGAGCTTTTTGCTGGTTAATTGCAGGGAAGAATCTTAGGAGCTGTCTTCGAAATGCAAATCCTCAGCTCTCAGCCTCCTGAGTAGCTAGGATTACAGGCGTGAGTCAGCGGCGCCCAGGCCTAACAGGCTTCTTCAAGTTTCAGCCTCGTCCCGAGGGCGCGCGCGGACCCCATGCTCACCTAGAGCCCCGCAGCCGCCCTTCTGCACGGGCACGGCTGGGAGCGCACCGCGGAGGCGCGCCGCGCGGTTCTCGGCGCGGAGCGCGCACAGGCTGGGGTAGGTGCGCCCGTCGCTGCCGCACACGGCCGCCCCGGTCTCCGGGCAGCCGCAGGTGCCCAGCCGCGCGCCACCCCCCGGCTCCCGGCGGAAGGGTTCCTGGCAGCGCAGCCCCAGGGCGCACGGCCGGCCCCGCGTGCCGCCGCAGGCTTCGCCCTCGGCCGCGGCGCAGACCAGGCAGCAGCGGCAGCGGTCGAGCACTGGCGTCGTCCCCGCCGAGCAGGTGGGCAAAGGGGGACAGCGTGTCGGATCACAGGTCTCCGGGCAAGGCGGCGAGGCTCGGAACCTCCTGGCCTCCACTCTGAGCTCAGGCAGCAGAGGTAGCAACAGCCACAGCAGGAGGATTTGTCCCAGCCCAGCTGGCTGCAGCAGCGGTCTATGCATCATGTCCCCTGCCCTGTAAGCTTCCACTTACTTCACTCTGGGCTCACAAGCGCCCTTCCTGGCCCCGGATGTCGCCTCTGCCAACCTCTAAGGCTTTAAGGGGCAGAGCCTGGCACACACCATTCCCACCACCCCGTCCCGCCCCAGGGCCAGGACCCCCCCCCAACCGTGATGGGAGGTCCCCCAGCTTTGACCCCTGAGGGGCCTGCTTCCTGAAATCCATTAAAACCAGTAATGAAGTAGACCGATATGCCATGTCACCCACCCACGGCTAGAAGGTCTGTGTTAGAAAAACACATAGCTATATTTCAAGATTTCACATGGTTTTATTACAAAACAAGCAACAAAACAAGCTTAGAAAATTATTTGTTGCTACATACCAATTAAAAGATCACATAAAATGAGAAGCCTGTTTCCCTGCACCCACGTGGAGTGCATTTCACAAGAGAAACACGACTGTCAAGCAAGGAGAGGGGGTCACACTGTGCTTTGCCAAATGTTCACTTATTCAAAATTTATCTGGTATGCGTGACTGTAATTGACTCCTGCAGGCAATAACAGACAAGAGGGTGGAGGGGATGTTGGTTATATATATGACCTGTTCATCTTTGACATGCTCCAAGTTAAACAAAGCTAACTTAAGAAACTCAGTTTCAAGGGTGCATTACATTTCCCTGTGCCTGTTTCTCTACTTAACATTGAAAGCAAACCTATCAAGTCCTACTGCTCCGCTATTTCACCATACATCTTACAGTACATATCAGTGTACATTTATGTTCAGAATACAAGAAAACAAAAACTTGCTCTCAGTAAACTAAAAACCTGGAGCTTAAAATCAACTCTTACAGGAGCTTAGCATTGTATCCAGAATGGACTGCCACTGTTTGGACCTGAGGTCACTCTCCAGACAAACTATTTTTACCAAACTCCATTTGATCTTGAGTAAAAGCAAGTCCATCAAAGCTCTCAAGAATAACATGATAAGCAGTTCAGCTAATACTGTTTCTCCTATCAATCAAGACTTAAGAAGCCTTATTGGAAGAGCCAACTAAGAGATAGGTTTTATTCCATGAAGAAAATGCTACAACCTCAACAATAAGCCTTAAAATGAATTTCAGAGCCTATATATTTGACTGCTAACTAGCACTCCCTTCCTGATTTTTTCATCGGGTTCCTTTGTATACATTTAAAACTAATGCTTCAGTCATATATGCACCATCTTTTCATCACATTAAAAGAATGGCAGGCCAGACATGCTGGCATGCCCCTGAAATCCTAGCACTCAGGAAGCTGCAACAGGAGGATTGTGAGTTCAAAGCCAACCTGGGCGACACAGAGAGATCTTGTCTCAACAAACAAAACCAACCTAACAAGCAAAAAGACTATGATTTTTTTTTCCAGAAAGAGAGAAATATGGACAGAAAACAAACTGAAAGAAGATTTTTGGAATGTAAATTATTTTAAGCTGCAGAGAAGACAATTCTATTTTTCTGATATTGGAATTACATTAACAATGCTCTCACTTGGAATTCCTGAGTATTTGCTATTAGAATCCTTGAAAGAAAGTCCTTGTTTTCCCTTTATGAAAATAAAAGATGGATTGTTTATATAATCTAGCACACTCTCAAACAAAACTTGCTGAATAAGAAACCAATCAGCTTACTAAAGTGGCCAATTAATTTAGCAATAGTGATTACTATTAGAAGATTTCTAGCAGGGAGTTCATGTTAAAAAGAGAAATGGTTGATTGTGACAACTTAAAACACCAAAAGATGACATCATTTCCATGAGTCAGGGAATGTTTAAAGACACTTCAAAAGTTCCTAATTTGTTTTCATTAATTTCACATCTCACATTGTACATTTCATGGTCTAAGTAAATAATTTTCAGGAGGAAAATCTGAAGATAAAACCAGAGATAAGAGGCTTTAGGAATTTGGAACAGCTTTTTAAAATCAGGCTACTTAACACAGACTCATACATAAATAATTCCCAAACCAAGAATTTCTGAGAAATAAAAAGTACTCAATAGTTTATATTTAAAGAGAGGGAAATTCAGGAACATGAGGACAAACTTAAGTGTGAGACAGCTGTAATCCAGACTTCAGGGTAACTATACTCCTTCCTACCCCCAAGCCACTGAACTCTTAAT
This sequence comes from Dipodomys merriami, assembly GCF_024711535.1. Taxonomy (NCBI): domain Eukaryota; kingdom Metazoa; phylum Chordata; class Mammalia; order Rodentia; family Heteromyidae; genus Dipodomys; species Dipodomys merriami. The sequence goes on from NW_027202493.1 coordinate 4,576,118, forward strand.
ATGCTTTCTCTTCTGTTTTAGGTAGCAACACAGAAGCAGGGATTTACTTGGTGAAAAGTGGTTTGCTTGCCAGGCACTGGTAGCACCTGCCTACAATCCTAGCTACTCAGAAGGCTGAAATCTGAGGATCGTGGTTCAAACCCAGCCTGATAAGAAAGTTCACGAAATGGGGATGGGAAGGTGGCTCAGTGGTAGAGCACTTGCCTTGCATGCCTGAGGCCCTGGGTTCGATTCCTCAGCACCACATAAGCAAAAAGAAAAAAGCCGGAAGTGGCGCTGTGGCTCAAGTGGTAGAGCACTAGCCTTGAGCTGAAGAGCTGAGGGACAGCGCCCAGGCCCAGAGTTCAGGCCCCATGACCGGACCTTCCCCCCCCTCACCCCCCCCCCCCCGCCAAAAAAAAAAAAGTTCACAAGACTCTTAACTCCAATCAACCACCAAAAAAGCCAGATGTGGAGCGGTGGCTCAAGTGTTAGAGTACTAGCCTACCACTAGGCCTCTCTCCAACTTCCATACAGAAGTTGAAGAGATAAATGCTCTTAAGGACATGGAAATAATACCTCATACAATCGAAGAAGGCACATGCTAAAATTAGGGTGGGAAATTCAGTCTTCTAGGTTCTTCTGAGACCTGGGCAATCTCAAGCCAGCAATTGAAAACCTCTTACTAAATGTCTTTATGCCATTTTGTATTCCTTAAAAAACATTAATATCCTAAGATTATCTTTTATCTGCCCAGTGGTAAATACATCATCAGATTACAGAGTTTGACATGCAAGTGCACCTGGCTTCATCCAAAGGGCAACAGGAGGAGAGAGAAAAAGCAATCAACAGACACCCAATATACAACACTTACTATTAGACAAATGTCCTATTCAATAGAGGATCGGCAAGGCAAGAAGTCAAGACGGTCTGTCTCCACCAAAACAAAACTTTCTCCTTTCTAGAAAACATGGATCAAAAACACTTAGCAGAGCCAGGTGCTGGCGGCTCATGCCTATAAATCCTAGTTACTAAATATGCCTAGGCTGGAAAGTCTGTGAGACTCTTATCTCAATTAACCAGCAAAAAGCCAGAAATAGAACTGTGACAAATGTGGTAGAGTGCTAGCCTTGAACAGAAAAAGCCACAAGAGGCCCTGTGCTAGCAAACCAAAATCCAAAATGGTCAGCAGGATGAATTAACATCCATCTCTCCTCAGCACCCAGGTGACTGATCGCACACTTATCAAATAACAGTTTTGAGACCAATGTCTGTTCTGTTCTCCATGGTCATAACATTTAACACTGATAAACCCATACTTGGGCCCTGATGCAGAACTAGACTGGTAAGTCTGTTTCCCACATTGACAGCAGTGGGATTCACAGAGCAACAAGAGGAAAACAGTAATCCTCAAAACTTGCTGGAATTGAAACATCTTCATGCCTCAAAAGAGATCCCTACCTCTTCCTCTGGGAGGTCTCTTGGTGATCTGCTGTGGTTTTGAGGGCCACCCCTAGATTCTACCACCATCTCTAAGATGGAGTCCAGTCAAGATGGAGCGTGGGTCTCCCCTACCCCAGTACCTTTAATCTGAGTTAACGTCACCTTACTGATCCCCAAATGTTAGCCAATAAAAAGCAATGGGGAGAAAACCAGACAACTGTACATGAACTGAAAACCAAAGAGAACTAAAAACCAAAGAAGAAAAGAACCTAAAACTAGGACAAGGAAATAAAACTTGGTGAGGGATGAAACTGAACTCCCAACCTCCTTCCAATGAGAAAGCACTGAAAATGACCTCTTCCAGGATGACCTTGGAAGAGTTCAACAGCATCAAAGAATGCTCTCTCCACTGAATATGCCTATAAGTCTAACCTAGTGATTTTCCTAAATTAAATATACTGCATTGATAATAAAACAACAACAACAAACAAGCCATCTGGATGGGCCATTCCCATAGAGCATCCACAGGAATATGAGGCCCTAAAGGCCTTTTGACTGTCCTCCAGCCAACAGGGTAGAGAAACTGAGTCACATCTCCCTTTGCCCCTCCCATGGCACTGGGCTCCATCACACATCAGAGGTCCGTATGTTTTCATCATCGAGGTTGAACACGAATGGTTTCTCCTTGGGGTGCTGGGGCTCTGATCTGTGCCTTATCCGGGAACTTGGTGACACCCCATCAGTATTGCTTTCCCCGAGTCGGGGCAGGAACAGCGAGTCCTCTGGAGCCTCCTGGGCTGGAAGGAGCTTTTCCCGGGCCTGGGGGACAGGTGTCCAGGGTTGCCAAGAGGAAGCCACAGAAGGAGCCTTGCTGAGGGCTTTCTTTTCTTCCACAGGCAGCCGCCCTCTCCACAAGACAGAGGTAGGCCCAGCTGGAAGGCTGGGGCCTCCAGGCCGAGTCAAAGAAATGGATCTGGAAAAAGACATTTCCTAGAAACATAAAAGAGAAGAAATAACAGCAAGTAAGGGGTTTTTCTAACTATATTTATTCCAAAGTCGCAGGAGCGATGCCCACCCAGAACCACAACTTCCTAGTCTGGAGACATATGTCTGCAAAATCTGGCTGTGTACAACAAAGCCAGAACTGTAGGGTACACCTGCAGTCCAAACTGTGCCTTCCATGGGGTTTGAGGCAGGAAGGTTCACTCCATCCCAGAAGATCAGAGCCAGGTTATCAACACAGCCAACTCCCATCTTAAAAATAAATTAAACCCTCTGTACATATCACCTTTATAATAACAATTTTAAAAATCTTAAAATAAAATAAATTAATTAAAAAGTTGCCAAGTTCTACTCAGGGGGCTGAGTCTAAGAACTGTGGCTCAAAGCCAGCCTGAAAGACTCTTACCTCCAGTTAGTAACCAGAAAACCAGAAGTGGAGCTATGGCTGAAAGTGGGAGAGCACCAGCCTTGAGCAAAACAGAGCTCAGGGACAGCACCTAGGCCCTGAGTTCAAGCCCCACAACTCACAGAAAAAAAAACAACAAAAACTAAGGACAGCACCTAGTACTGAGTTCAAATCCCAGGACCAGTGCAAAACAAATATATAAATAAAAAGGTAATCAGAATTCACTCCATGTGTCAGCATATACCTAGCAGTGAGCCTTGTAGGACACAGAAGACACTCCATGTCTCTGTCCAATCTGAACTTACGTCCTCTAACCCTCCCCCCACTCCCTCCCCCCTGCAAAAAGAAAAAAAAAAAAAGGAAAAAAAATGTTTACCCAAATTAGTAAAGAAAGAGAAAAACAAGCTAGCTGGCCTGTAGCTTCAGCTGCATGTAAGGCCTGGGCTGCCTGCCTACATCACCAAATAAAAACATTCGCTTAAGGAAAATTCATCTCTTAAGTCGACACTGTGCGACAGAACGGAAGTGACTTACTCTGGGGTGACACTTGAGGGCCTGGACAGCTGCCCCAATCGCCTTGATCCAGCTGTGCATGTCTTCAGGGCTGTCTGCCTGCAAAACATCCACAGCACTTACATGGGCCGGTTTTGGCACTGGAATTTCAACATTCAAGCTGCTGGCTCAAGTTTAAATTCATAAAATCACACCATTAGGGCTGGAAGGGACCTCAGAAATCAGAAGTTTGAGGACTTTTGAGGACATTGGTGTTTTTTCCCCTGCAATATCTTATTTGACACCCTATAAATAAAAGTCCAAAGTAGAGCTGCTTCAGGCAGTGTCAGGGGGCTTGTTCCCTATCTTTTGTAAAACTTCCTCTCTCCTTCACTGCTACTCCAGCCTTTTGGCTTTACAGACAAGAACACGTGTCCTGGAAGACCAACGCTCAAGGTTCATGGCTCATCCAGCTTTGAGTTCTACTCACTCTTAATGCAGTCATCTTTCTACTAGAACTACCAGAACACAAGAACTCCTTTCAACAACAAACAGTTTAACAAAACGAATAGCAGGAAGCTGGAACATGTTGTTATAGAATAGAGGTTAAGGTAAGGAGGACAGATAAATGGAGAGAGGAAAGACAGGCAACTGCAGTCATAATACTCAATGTGCATATGTGAAAATGGAGCCAGGTAGGTTGAAGGGATGGGAAGAGATGAGGGAGAATAATGAAAGGGATGCACTGATCAAGATGCATTGTATTTAAAAGCTGTTATGTTAAATGGAAATCTCTTTGTACTACTAATAATAAAATTATTTAAAAAGAACGTTATGGAACTGTGATCTCTGTACAACTACATCATTGTCACCACCACTACCACCACCACCACTATCATCATCATCAAACCCCACTTTTAATTACATTAAGGCCAAATCCCTCTGCTACATTCCCAAGATATGTATGACCATATGTCTTCACTCAGAAAAGGATCTTTTCTCAAAGTACTACCCAGCTCTGTCCTGAAAATTCACCTAGGCCTCAACCATTGCAGGCCTTGGAGGGCTGAGAATGTAGCTTAGTGGTAGAGTGCTTGCCTAGCATGGATGAAGCCCTGGGTTCGATTTCTTCATGCCACATCAACAAAAAAAAGCCAGAAGTGGCCCTGTGGCTCAAGTGGTAAATCTCTAGCCTTGAGCACAGAGAAGCTCAGGGACAGAGTCTAGGCCAGGAGTTCAAGTCCCAAGATCAGGGAAAAAAAAAAAAAAGCAGAGCCAAAATATTTTCCTCTAGAAAATGACTTCCAATTCCAGCAGGGGGCAGCAGCAGCTCTAAAAAGAAAAGGGGGGAAAGTAACAGAGTTGGCTTGGTTAGCAAGGTCTCTCTTTGGGTGCTTTCTAACCCTTTGAGTTCAGTTCTGGGGAGCTCAAACATTTTCTGAGGGCCCTACGGGGGGTTCCACGCTACAGCAGGTGGAAGCTCACAGGTAGGTACAAGAATGAACCTCTGACCTCCATAAGTTTCTGTTTGTTCACTTATCTTGATTGACTCACTAAGAGCTCCACAGAAGCACCCAGCATGAGATTACAGGATGGTATGGACAGTGGGCAAACACTGACACCAACCTCAAATTTCTCTGCTTCTGCTCTCACTTGGTCATGCTCAAAGTGACTCCTCTTTGCCTTCTATCATGAAAAAAACGTGAGCCATTTTGGTTTGTTTTCATTCTTGAACTTGCAAGCTCCTATGTCTACCTGCCAACCAAACAACTCCCCGCCATGGTTAGATGACACTGAACAAGGACATGGCCACAAGGGGCCACATGTGCTGTGCCTGTCAACTTACACTTTCTTCCCCCTTGTCTCTTTCCAGTTATTTGGCAATCTGGTCGTTCCCCCAAGGAAAACCACATCTGTTTCCAAAACACAACCAGGATTAGGTCTCAAGGACCAAGTACAGGCTTGCTCCACAGGCAAACCACTGAGAGAATTAAATGGGCTCAATTAGATAAACCTTATTTAAACAGTGTGGTATAGCGCTTGCTTAGAATGTGTGAGGTCCTGGGTTTGATCTCAAACACCAAAAATAATTAATTAATTGTTGGTTGTGGGGCTTGAACTCCGGGCCTGGGTGCTGTCCCTCAGCTCTTCAGCTCAAGGCAAGCATTCTACCACTTGAGCCACAGTGCCACTTTCCATTTTCTGAGTGGTTTTTTGGAGATTAGAGTCTCACAGACTTTCCTGCCCAGCTGGCTTTGAACTGAGACCCTTAGATCTCAGCCGCCTGAGTAGTTAGGATGACAGGCGTGAGCCACCAGTGCCCAGTTTCAAACAGCCAAATTTCAATTCATATATATGTATACATATTCATATATGTGTGTGCACATATACACATACATAATTCGAAAAGCAACTATTCTAATTGGGTAATTCCTTTCCATTGGGACACGGAAAGAAACTACCATTGTATAGGAACCACAGTATCAGTTTCTGTTTTTAAAGAACTGGGATCCAGTTTGAGGGCAGTGAAGTTTCAATAAAAACAAAAACTATTGTATGAAAATATCAAGGTTTATATATGTAGCTGGCTTTCATGGACAGTCCATGCTTAGCTTTTATCAAAATCTAAAAGATATCTCAAAAACTGTATCATGAGATAGCTTCAGGAGCCAGGGGGAGAAAGGAGAAATGAGCTCCTCACATCTCATGGTGATTTTCTCAAAACCTAAAAGTGCTGAATCTGGGTAGAACAGAGGGGCACTGTCCAACCCATACCTTCCTCTCTTTCTGGTGCACTTAGCTGTGTGCATTTGTTGGTGCTTGGTCCCAAATAAAAGTAGGGTTTCTGTCTTTTGATGGTAGTTTTTTGGTTTGAAGTTGGTTTTCTGTGCCATTACCATGATTTGAACTTAGGGCTTGATAAGGCTAGTGCTCTACCACTTGAGCCACATCTCCAGTTCCAGCTTTTTGCTGGTTGATTGGAGATAAGGGTCTGCTGTGGCTGACTTTGAACCCCAATCCTCAGATCTCAGCCTCCTGAGTAGCTAATGTTACTGGTGCGCTGAGTAGTTAATGTTACCAGTATGAGCCACTGCTGCCCAGCCTGACAGCAGTTTTTTGTTTTTTTTTTTTTTGGTCTGGTTGTGGGGCCTGAACTCTGGGCCTGGGCACTGTCCCTCAGCTCTTCAGCTCAAGGCTAGCGCTCTACCACTTGAGCCACAGCACCACTTCCGGCTTTTTTCTTATGTGGTGCTGAGGAATCGAACCCAGGGCCTCAGGCATGCAAGGCAAGTGCTCTACTACTGAGACACCTTCCCAGCCCCTGACAGCAGTTTCTGATATGAGTAAAACAAGGTATTAAACTAAGTCATTTTGATCTGTGGTATTACTGCAGTCCTTTACTGTGTATTCACTACTCAGTATTATAACAAGTGCAGTGGTTTGAATCAAGGAATTATAGTGGCCATCCAGTATCTCCCTCCAGTTATTGGCCCTGTCTTATCCTAAATTGTTAGGCAATTCTCACTTCCTTCCTTCCTTCTTCCTCTACCCTCTTCCCAAGGCCCAATCCAATCTTTAACACAGCCTTCCATGTAGATTGTACATATAGTTTTAAGTGATGCCATTCACTTTGGAGTCTGAGCTAAGCAGTAAATATAGAGCTCTAGCCTAACACTGAAATTCACCTGTTAATTCTCTCTCAGTCACTCTTATCCTGACCTAGCACACTAATCCTGTAACTGGATTTATACCAAGTCAACAACACCAGTTTTCTTTTTTTCTTTTCTTTTCTTTTCGGCAGTCCTGGGGCTTGAACTCAGGGCTGAAAGTTGTCCCTGAGCTTTTTAACTCAAGGCTAGTGCTCTACCACTTGAGCCACAGCTCTACTTCTGGTTTTCTTGATAGTTAATTGGAGATAAGAATTTCAAAACTTTCTTGCCTGAGCTGGCTTTGAACCACAATCCTCAGCTCTCAGGCTTCTGAGTAGCTAGAATTACAGGTATGAGTCACCAGTGACTGGCTACATTTCTCATTTCGATAACTAATTTTCCTCTTGATAAATTCTAGATTCTTGGCCAGGGGTCTCTCAAACTTCTTTCGGCTTCAAGTCGCAATCTTATTTTCATTTTCATTAGCTATTGTAGGCGTGAGCGGGGCCCAGCTTCTTTTTCTTTTTTGATCTATATTCCTTCATCCCCTCAGGGAGCATGTTTTTTTCTTTTCTTTTCTTCTTTTTCTGCCAGTCCTGGGGCACTCAGGGTATACCTGAGCTTCTTTTTGCTCAAGGCTAGCACTCTACCACTTGAACCACAGTACCATTTCCAGCTTTTTCTGAGTAGTTTAGTGGAGATAAGAGGCTCATAGACTTTCCTTCCCTGGTTTCAAATGGTAATCCTCAGATCTCAGCCTCCTGGATAGCTAGGACTACAAGCATGAGCCTGGTGCCAGGCTGAGCTTGTGTCTTTCTTGTAGTATATTTGGATTTATTTGTCACATCCCATCTTTCATATTGAGATCACCTACTTGCAAATTTTGTTTCTATTTGACAGGTCCCAGTGGCTCACATCTGTAGTCCTAGTACTCGGGAGGCTAAGATCTTAGGACTAAGGTTCAAAGCCAGCCCAGTTGGGAAAGTGTGAGACTCTTATCTCCCTCCAATTAACAAACAAAAAGACAAAAGTAGAGCTTTGACTCAAGTGATAGAGCATTAGCCTTCTGCAAAAACACTGTACAGCATACCCAGGTCCTGAATTCAAGCCCCAGAATCAGCACCCAAAAAAATGAATATTTACTGTGTGTAATGAAGTGGTAAGTCATTCATCCATCATTATAGTGTCACAGCACCCTGCGTACTCCCCTCTAGTTCATCTACACACTCCTCCCTTTCATGGTTTAACTTCCCTGTACTTGTCCAGAACATTCTCTTAACAAACCCAAGATAAAATGTCTAGCACTCTAAGGACATGCTATAATATCTACTGAATACAATAACCAGAAACTCTAGTTCTACATCTACAGTTTGAACTTGAAATGGAATGGCAATGCCGAGTAACTAGCTTTAACGCCACAGTCCAGCTCCCAGGCCTTCCCTCTGCCATCTCCTCTGGATAATAGGTACTTGTCTGAAGAAGCATGGCCTAGAGAGGACTAAGTGCTAGCATGTCTGCTGGACTCCAGAGGAAGAATGTAAGACGCACTATGGGTCTTTCTGCTTGTGGGGAACAGAGACTAAAAGTTGCTCTGAAACCTCAAAGGCTCCAATTGGGAAGCCTGCCTTTAAGTCAGCATCCTGCTTATCAACTTTAATGGTAGAAATCCCATATCAACATGATGCTAGGGACTTCAACATTCACTGGCTACCTGGGCAATCTGGATGGGAAGCTGGCCATGAACATCTAGGCCCTGCTGGAAACTCTGCCTGGCTAGAAGGGTTCGGGAGAGCCCCAAAGCTGGGGGGTGGGGAGGGGAACTCCTGAGAGGTGCATGGCCAAAGGCCCAAACAATGGCTTTCTGTGCAGCTGGCTGTGCACCTGCTCCTGCGCAGGTCCCTCAGTGAGTCTGTGCTTCCGCACCCAGAAATGTCCAAAAACAGGCAAGACATAAATACCCTCTGGAGCAGAAGTGAAATCAGCCACTACTTCTCCTTTCTCTGCTTAGCTGAGGCCTAGTAGTTGACAGCAGCTGCTCTACACTGGTCGTCTCCAGTACCATGGCTGACCTGTTTGTGCTATTTTATGGTTGGGAAGCTTTTGGCAAACATCCTGTTTAGAATAAAATGGGACTCAGACTCTCAGAGGCTAAATTTACTGCCGAGAAACGTCAAGTGAAAGAAAAGAGAAAGCAAGGGAAAGGGAAAGGGCTATTAGGCAGCCATTCTGAAATGGAAACCTGAGTCCTTTCACAGTGTGTATTTTACCTGTACGTAGAATGTCCTGGAGCTGGTTATGATTTCAAACAGGTTGTCTCTCATTAAGAGATCACTAGATAGAAAAGAGAACATTAGTTACCCTGCATGCTGGTGTAGTACCTTAAGCACTTGATTGGTCCTAAGGCCTAACCTCAGTGCCCTCTATCATATAAAGGTGGGTGGGGGGCCTGGGCCATTCCCCCTTCGGCTTCTCCCTCTCCTAAAGGGTTCAAGTATGCCACCTTGATGGACCCCACCACACCCACCAACTCTACCACCTCCACCAGTTCTAATTTGATAGTTAATTTCCTTCCCAAATCTCCTGCCTAATATCCACCATACCTCTTTCCCTCCTTACCTTCTTCTCTTCTGTCCTTCCTTTCTTCCTCTTCTTTCTCCTTCTCCCTCCCTCCGTCTCCTTCCATCCTCCCTCCTTCCCTCCTCTCCTTGCTTTCTTGCTTCCTTCCTCTTCTTCTCTCTTTCTTTTTCCCTTTTCCCTCTCTCTCTCCTTCCCTCTTTTCTTCCCTCGCTCAGACTTTCTCTTCTTTACAGATAAGGAAATTCCGATTCCAACAGCTGAAATGATGTATATGTTCAAAGTACCAGAGATTAAAACCCACTTCTGACTCCAGAGTTTGCCTTTCCTGAGTTCACTATCATTCTCCTCTACTCTGAAAGCCAATTCTCCATTTCTAAAACCTTCCTTCATCCAAGCAGCAATCCCACCCACTTTGCTGCATTCCCGCTCCTGGCCTCACTCTACTGACCTAGGAGACAAGGAGCTAAAGAGGAGAAAAAGTGAGAGGAGACTAAAAGTTTTACTTCAGGGACAGAGGATGTAGTTCAGTGTGGGAGCACAGTGGTAGAATCCAGCTGCACAAGGCTTTGCGTTTTGTCCTCAGCACCATGAAAAATAAAACAGCTTCTAATATTGTGGAAGTTTTGGAAACAAAGTTCTGACTTCTGCAAGGCAGAGGGCAAGAAGTAGCTGATGCTGAGAGACAAGCTTAAGTCAGCCCCAATTGTTGACAGAGTTAAATGCCGGCCGTGTGTATCCAGTCACTGTGGGGCTATATAAGGAGTAAAAGACTTAACTGACCTCAAGTGCTGGCAGTTCATGCCTGTAATCTTAGCTACTCGGGAGGTTAAGATCTGAGGATCATGGTTCAAAGAAAAAAAAAAGATGAGGGAAAGGGAGTAGACCTGGGCCAAATTCCAACTCTACTAAGAAAGAAGGCATTTGGGATATGTTTCACAAACTCTGTCAGCCTTTGCAACGCCAAGTGAAAAAATGAAAATGAAAACACATCCTTTGGACTGTTCCCAAGAAGACACAAAAGGCATTTAGAAGAATGTGGGTCACTTAAATTCCATTTCGCTATTTTTGTGTGTGTATGTGTTGGTACTGAGGCTTGAAATCACAACCAGAGCACAGTCCCTTAGCTTTTTCACTCAAGGCTGGCACACTACCACTTAAGCCACACCGCCACCTCTGGGTTTTTGCTGGTAAATTAGAGGTAAGAATCTCATGGACTTTCCTGCCTGGTCTGGCTTTGAACTGCCATCCTCCTATCTCAGCATCCTGAATAGCAAGGATTTCTATTTCACCACCTATTATTAGTACTTTCTGAACTTGTGAATAGAGATGGCTCTTTTCAGCCTGACCTACCATTTACTATTTGTGTATAAGCAGTGTCATCACATAATCCACTACTGAGGAGGTAGAACAAAATGGGCAGGAAATCCCCCTTCCTCTCATACCAGTACCCATATTCTATGTCACCTTTCAATTCACTTCAGGTCAATTCAAATGTTCATTTACTACCCAGGAGTCCTGACTCTCCTTTTTGGGTCTAGACCAGCTGCAGTCTCTCAGGCCTAGAGGCTACAGAACCTGGGATTTCCTTTCCTGCTAGCCCCACCTCTCTGAAACCTTTTACTTAAGAGTTCTGACTCTGAACAGAGTAAGAGTCTGGGAAAGTTTGAGGCTCTCATGGAATTGAATCCTACCTTAGTTCCTCAGTCTTCCCCAATATGCTCAGGCAGCCTCCTATCTGTACTGGCCCTCCAGGGTCACAGCAGCTCTAAGGCTCTAATTGTGCCCAATTGTCCATCTATCCAGTCTCTCTGAAACCACACTTAGTCTATCCACAGCTACATTCATGAATTCCATATTCTCACTGGGATTCTCCCCAGTCTTCTATACTTTGTGATTGTCATATGCCAGTCCCAGTAGTTTTTCATCTCCACCTTCCTTAGTCCACCCAACACATTGTTTTCAGGTAAGATTGTCCTGTGCTGTCATGAGAGAACAGATGCCTACTGCTAACAGTTTCTCTGGTGATACATGTGAGCTTTACCTGTACAGTTTTCAGAATAAAGAGATATAGACTTAGTCTCTAAAGATTACAATCTGATTCTGGGCCGGTGGCTCTTGCCTGTAATCCTATCTACTCAGTAGGCTGAGATCTGAGGATCTTGGTTCAAAGCCAGCCCGGGCAGGAAAGACCGTGAGATTCCTATCTCCAATAAACCACTAGAAAACCGGAAGTGGCGCTGTGGCTCAAGTGGTAGAGCGCTTGCCTTGAGCTGAAGAGCTGAGGGACAGCGCCCAGGCCCAGAGTTCAAACCCTACAACCGACAAAAATAAATAAATAAAATTACAATCTGGGTGTGGTGGTACGTGTCTGTAATCCCAAGCATAGAAGGCTAAAGCAGGAAGATTATGTAAGTTTGAGGCCAGCCTGGGCTACACAGTGAGATTGTCTCAAAAAAAAAGGGGAGGAAGAGAGGGAAGGGGAAGGGAAGGGAGAGGAGGGGAGAGGAGAGAAGGGAAGGGTAGGGAAAGGAAAAGAAGGGAAGGGAAGGGAAGGGTAGGGAAGGGTAGGGAAGGGTAGGGAAGGGAAGGGAAGGGAAGGGAAGGGAAGGGAAGGGAAGGGAAGGGAAGGGAAGGGAAGGGAAGGGAAGACCGACAGCTGTAGAGCACCTATACATGCCCAGCTGCCCTTGGGGGTCTCAGGTTCATTTCTAAGAGCATCTGTCTTTTGGCCTGTCAAGAGCCAAGTTTGTCCTATACATCATGGCACTTGGAGGGTAACCACTTCCTGGTGGATAAAGGAACACGTTAAAAACAGTTCTTCTTCCTGTCCAGTGATGATAGCACTAAGAGACATCCGAGCTCTAGTCTTTGTTACTACATTCTTTCTTTTCTCCTCAAGAATGTCCTCGTAAATCAGAAGGGGTTTCAATGGGTTCTTAGCGCTTGTCAGCAGTCTGCCACAGACACCAGACTCCCATCACCTTTTCTATGAGGCTCTTGACCCACCTCAGAAGGGTAGTAAATAGAAGCTTTCAGAGGATAAATGGAGGCTAGATCAGCAAAGAACAAGAAGAGATAATTACCCAGACTTAACCAGACACTCGTGGGTTTTGAGAACATCCTTGAGAAATATAGTGCGCAGAGGTTCTCGGTCCTAGTGAGAAAAAGCAAATAGAAAGGTGAATATGTTATATCATCCAATGATCTGAGCAGCTGACCGTGCCCCAGGTTGCCAAACAACCTGGTCTCAAAATAAATCATTAAGAAAAACTAACTCTAAGGTGTTTCTGTGGCTCTGACCATAAAGCCAATCACTGCACTAAGGTCTCATTACTGTCCTTGTAAAGAATTTCATGTGGGAGGGAAGGAGAGAGAGAAGGTAGGAGAGAGGGAGGGAGAGAGAGAGAAAGACAACATACTACATCTTTATTCATCTGCACTATCCTGTAGATGTGTCCAGGCCTCTCCGGGCCTCTGTGACCTCTGAGAAGCCTCCACCCACCTGCTCACACTTGAAGTAACAGATGGTGAAGTCATCCAGTGCAAAAAAGCGACGTTTCCAGCTCTTTCGCTGAAATGAAAAATGAAGAGCAAGGCATTAGGGAAAGGCCCAGCCTCACAGAAGCTGCACTGAGACTAACCCCCAGGACCTGGCCCCATGGATGCCCAGCTCCTATGATCAGCGGAGGCAACATATGAGGATTAATACCTTGACAGGTGGGGACCCAATCTCTGTGAACACAGAGGACCGTAGCTCCTCCTCTCCCCCTCCCCTCTGCGACATCCAGGCCCACTGGCTCCAGCCCATAGCCCACTTACCACATTCCCTTGCTTCACACAGTAGCCACTCTTAATGAGGGGAGGCCCCGTGGAAGCTCGGCAGCTTGATGTGGGGATGTAACTCTGAGACCTTCGAAGGATAGCATGGGACCCTGGCTCATACCCCTCCTGCCCGTCTCCACCATTCTACAAGGGAACAGCATGAGAGTTAGTACCTCCTTCCACCCTCCATTCAGCCTCGGCTCCAGCTGCATTGGACCACTGGCCTCTTGAATAGTATGTCAGTCAAAATAAGAAATAAACATTGACTTTGTCTGGGTCAGGCACTCTACTTGGTATTTTCACAGTGTTAGATTCTGGGGTTTGGGTAGAAAGAGAATGCAGGTCAGAAGATGGTCTAGGGGAAGGCAGGAGACTTTTTTTCTAGCCACACTTCCTACATCAGTCCATTCCCCACAGATTTTGTTGTTGTTGTTATTGTTTTATTTTGCTTTGTTTTTGTGTTGGTACTAAAGCTTGAACTCATGGCCTGGGCACTAACCCTTAGCTTTTTTTACTCAAGGCTTGTGCTCTACCACTTGAGTCACAGCTCTGCCTTTGGCTTTTTGCTGGTTAGTTGGAGATAGGAGTCTTATGGACTTTCCTGCCCAGGCTGGCTTTGAACTTTGATCCTCCAATGTTAGCCTCCTCAGTAGCTAAGATTGAGAGGCATGAGATGTCAGTGCTCTGACTCCTAGGAAGAAAGAAACACAGGGACCACACAGCCTAAAGATACACTGGCCTCAACCTCTGCACTGCCATTCCCCCCTTTACCCCCCCACCCCGACACACACAATGGCCTCTGATGCACCAGCTCCCTGTCCACCTACTGTACTAGCACTGGCAAACCACTTCCATGCCCTCACTATTTCCCCACCTCAAGCAACCCCACTAGGCCCAGCACCTGGCTGATGGGGGTGTGGACCACCACCCCTCCGATGATCTCTGTCTTGTAGGCCACCTGTGGCTTCTTCTCTAGGGTGGGAGGAGCTGCTATACTTTTGAGAACTTCTGTAGTCAAGGGTAGGGTCCCAGCTTTGGGTACCTGGGAAGAATGACAGCACGGTCAGTAGGGAATAGAAGGCTCTGGAAAAGCGGAGACTCAAGCAGGATGGAAGTAGCAAAGAAAACTAATGTATCAACTTACAGGAAGACTCGTCTCTTCCCCAGGCCCTTCCCTCAATCTATATCTGAATCTAAGGAACTCAGTCAATAACCATTCAGACAACAACAAAAACAACAACAACGACAACACACACACACACACACACACACACACACACACACACACACACACGATTTACTCTCTATCAACTATAAGCCAGCATGTCATTGGATGGAAACCAGAGATTAATATCAAACAAAACAGACATGAGTCCTGTCTCACAGTGCTAACGTGCTAATAGCTAAGACTCATAATAAAAAGCCTAACAAAACAATCAGAATATTAAAGATGGTGGTGAGTGTCACAAGAGAATAGGTAGGAACTAAGGCAGAGGTCCACAGGGTAACTCCCAGAAATGGACAGTAAAAAGAAACTGGAAATGTAAAGCTGGGAAAGAACCTGCTGGGCAGGTGAAACAGGCCAAAATGCTTATAGGAGACCTGGGTTGCAGCTCAGCAGTGGGATGCTTGCCCAGCAGGTGGGAGGCCTTGGGTTACATCCCCAGCACCACAATAAAACAAAATTCATATGGTACAGGTAAAGCATGCCTTAATAATAATAATACCCTAACTTAAGAAATAAAAAAAATTGATTTTGGGGCCTGGGAAGGTGGCTCAGTGGTAGAGTGCTTGCCTTGCATGCATGAGGCCCTGGGTTCGATTCCTCAGCACCACATAAGCAGGAAATAAAAAGCTAGAAGTGGCGCTGTGGCTCAAGTGGTAGAGTGCTAGCCTTGAGCTGAAGAGCTGAGGGACAGCGCCCAGGCCCAGAGTTCAGGCCCCACGACAGGACCCAAAAAAAAAAAATTGATTTTGGCTTAGGATTTCAGAAGTTTCAGAATATAGTCACTTGAGTCTGTTGCTTCAAGCCTATGGTAAGAAGTGGCAAAGGAAGCCCTTAATCTCATGGAGGCTGAAGTGAAAGAAAAGTCAGACAAGAAGGGGCCAGGATCTCAATATCCCTTACAATGATCTAATTAATCCTCCCATAGGCCCCAGCTCCTAATGATGCCACCACCTCCCAAGTGTGTCACAGTCTAGGATTAAGACTTCAACACATTGGCCAATGGAGACATTTCAAATGATCACACCTCAAGTGTAAAATGGAAAAGGGAACACATTTATGTTATAAGAGCTGTGGTTATCAAATGATAGTGCACAGACCTTTAAACACTCTAGAAACAAAAGAATATCTGTGTAGCCAGCCGGCCTATAATCCTAGCTACTCATGAGGCTGAGATCTAAGGATCATAGCTTGAAGACAGCCCAGGCAGAAAAGTCCATGAGACTCTTATCTCCAGTTAACCACAAAGAGCCAGAGTGGAGCTGTGGCTCCACTTTGCTAGTCTTGAGCAAAAAAAGTGAAGGGTAGCACGTAGGCCCTGAGTTCAAGCCCTAGTACTGGCATAAAAATAAAACATCTTATGTATTGCAAATTATGTTAATTAACATTTCACAAGTGGTACTACTGTTTCCAGAAAAGCCCTATCTGTTTGAAGAACGAGCTACCTGTGTCCCCATGTTGGCAGTTCTACAGCTAAGCAATAGAGAATTTTTATAATCAGTTGAAAACCACAGGCCAGAGGTCTCCAGCTGGTAGCCCACAGACAAATAAAACTCTAGGTTTTACTTGTCCTATGTAATGTGCTCTTCAAGTAACATTTAAGTTTTTTAGCTAAGCAGTAGTCCCCTCATTACATGGAAAATGCAGCCTTCAGTTTGCCACAGTCTCCATCATTGTTCTATTACCCTCATATCTATTGCCAAATTCTTCACCCTTGCCCCTTCATTTATATTAAAGCCTGAAACTGGTGAAATCTTGCATTTTTTTTCTTCAAAGAAAAAAGAGGCCCAACAGTTTGTCAGTCATTTGCCTAAAGCCATGATTAATAACTGAGTAGATTAGACTAACTCTCAGCCAGTTCAAAAGAGCACACTTTCTTTTTCCAATGTCTGAAGAAATGAACCATAGATCACATCAGAAAGGCTGAAGTCCCAGGACTCAGACAGATCCTTTCAAGAGCTGAGAGCTATTAACATCAAGAGGCTGAGGCAGGTGGGTCAAGAGTTCTAGGCCAGCCTAAACTACACAGCAGGACCTATTTCTCTACATTCTTTTTCCACCCTCCACTACCCACATAAAAGAACTCTGCCATCAACAGGGAATAAAGCTTACATCATTTAGTGTCCCCTGTGTGCAAAGTATGAAGGATCCTGTGACTTACCTTAGGCCCTCAGAAAGGAAATACGATCCTTCCTCCTTAGGACTTATGTATTCGGTGTGTGTATGTTTGTGTGTTATGTGTATATGTGTGCTGTGTGGAGGGTTGTGTGGGAGGAGATGACCTCTGCCACCACTTCTGCAAACCACCCTCTCGATTCCTCCTGACAGTCTGAAGAATGCAGCTCTTACCATTCTTTGGGCCCCTATCCAGTGCCAGGCACCTCATTACCTCTAATCTTCAAGTCACTTCATTAAGTAGGCATGGTATTCTACATCTTTTTTTTGGGGGGGGGGTCCGGTCGTGGGCCTGAACTCTGGGCCTGGGCGCTGTCCTTAAGCTCTTCAGCTCAAGGCTAGCACTCTACCACTTGAGCCATAGTGCCACTTCCGGCTTTTTTCTTTTTGCTTATGCCGTGCTGAGGAATCGAACCTAGGGCCTCATGCATGCAAGGCAAGCGCTCTACCACTGAGCCACCTTCCCAGCCTGGTATTCTCCATCTTATAGATAAGGTAAACTCAAACCATTAAATTGGGAATTTACCACAGAACGCCTGATTCTTCCCTTACTAACCCATCGAGCCACCCCCTTTTTTGTTAATTTTCTATGTCGGGTTTGTGCAAGACCTAATTTTGGGGAATGTTGATTTTCTTCTGGGTGGGCAGTGAAATCATCACAAGAGAATGGTAAAATTTCCCCCGAATTACCCAAATGAATTCCTGGAACCTAGCAGGGAAGAGGGAAGTAGTCTTTAGGAGTTTCCAGTCACCAGAAAAGAACTCACAGGAGCCTAGCTCTGCTTCCTCTCAGAATCCTGTCAGCACATACAGAGGCCAGTGGTTGTCACTGCTCTATGTCCCTGTATGTTGCTTCGCTTCTGTCAATTTACGTAGATCTTTCAAAGCTGTTCTATTTCTTTAGCTGCGAAGACAGGCCATACAAAACAGCCTCAAACACAAATAGACTACACAGCTTGAAGAAGTATACTTTTGGTTCTTCCTATTCAGAGATCTAACTAAAAGCTTAACCCGTGCCAGGAGCAATGGCTCATGCCTGTAATCCTAAACTCAGAAGGTTGAGATCTGAAGATCTTACTTCAAAGCCAGCTTGAGCAGGAAAATGTGTGAGACTCTTATCTCCAATTAACCACAAAAAAAAGAAAGAGGATGGTGGCTCCAATAGTAGAGTGCCAGCCTTAGGTGAAAAAGTTGAGGGACAGCACGCAAGCCCTGAATTCAAGCCCTGGTACACACAAACACACACACACACACACACACACACACACACACACACAAATGTAGTGAGTTAAATAAAACTGTCCACCCCTAAGTTCAAAGTGTGGTCTTGTCTGTAATTAAATTAAGGTCAGACTGTTTTAGGATAAACCCTATATCCACTGACCATTGTCCTTCTAAGAATATGTGAGGATGACAGAACACAGTCACACAGGGCAGAATTGTAGATGCAGGAAGAGGCAGGCATGGAGTGATACAGCTACACGTTGAAAAGTTTGATGCTGGAAGACACCAAAAGTTAGTGGAAGCAAGGAAGAACCCTCTCTGAGAGGGTCCTTGGGAAGAAAGAAAGCCATACTGATCCCTGACATCAGACTAGCCTTTAGAGTTGTGAGAAAATACATTTCCATTGGTTTAAGCTGGCTCTAGAAAACTCACAAAGAAATAGTAACATTTGAATGGGGCACTAAGGAATGATTCATGACTATAATCCTAGCTACTCAGGAGGCTAAGATCTGAAGATCAAGGTTCAAAGCTAGCTCAGACAGGAAAGTCCATGAGACTTTTATCTCTAATTAAGCACCAAAAAGCCAGAGCTGTGGTTCAAGTGATAGAGTTCTAGTCTTGAGTGAAAAAGGTAACGGACAGCACGTAGGCCTTGGGTTCAAGCTCCAGTACTAGCACAAAAAAAAAAAAATACAAAGAAATATTGACATTCTGAAAGGACTCAGCTCTAAGTACCCCAACAAACAATGTTGTCACAGGGACTCAGTGGCAGCATAAAGTGAACAGCAATTTGTGGACCAAAACTTAAACCCACCTGGCTCCATAACCTTGGGAAAATACTTTAACCCCAGACATTTCCATTTTCTCACTTACATATGGAGGTAATAATACTTATTCTTCTTACATATGATTTTTAGGAGGCTCAAATAAAGCTATATACTAAAGTGCTGGATAATTAAACATATTTTACAATTGTTGTTGTTGTTTTACATTTGTTTTAGCACTTCACGAATTTGTGTATCCTCCTTGAGCAGGGCCATGCTAATCTCTGCATCATTCCAATTTTAATATGTGTTGCTAAAGCAAGCACTTGTTGCTTATTTTTAATATTTTCATCACATACAATTTCTTGAGTCTTGAAGGCATGGGAACTGGATTAGAATCAAACTCTTACTAGTTACTGTCCTCTTGCCCTAATTAAATCGCTAGCCGCCATGTTTGTCATCTGTGAAATGCAAGTAAGACCACCAGCCCCACAGGGGTGCTATGAAGGGTGAGTGAAACAGCACATGCAGCCATGGGGATTTGCTCACTATATTTTCTGTTCCCCCTTTTATCTCCATGTACCCCAAAGTGCCAGATGCCTTACTTTGCATATATTGTGTCTTAAAATAAATATGCAACTATACCCACTATATCCAAAGAAATTCAAGTCTGCACAGTAGAGATAGCTGCACACTCTTCTCACCAAGCTATGGAATCAGCTTAGGTGTCCATCAACCAATGAGTGGATAAAGAAAATGTGATACACACACACACACACACACACACTGGAGTATAAAGGAGAACATAATTATATTTATTATCTGAAGGAAAATAAAGAACAGGAAATCTGGGGCTTGAACTCAAGGCCTGGGCACTGTCCCTGAGCTTCTATTGCTCAAGGCTAGCACTCTACCACTTGAGCCACATCACTTCTGGCTTTTTCTGCTTATGTGGTACTAAGGAATCAAACTCAGGGCTTCATGAATGCCAGACAAGCACTCTACCACTAAGCCACATTCCCAGCCTTGAAAATCAGCATAAATTAAATAATCTAAGAGTGAGAAAAATATTTTTTCCTCAAATATGAACTCTAGACATGAAAAAAGAATGACAGGTGTAAATAGGGGAGGGCACTGTGAAGGGTGAGAGGGCCAAGGGGGTGAATGTCATCAAAGTACTTCACACACATGCATGAAGGTAGAATAATAATATGCATTGAAATTGTTTGGAAAGGGATGAGAAAGGAGATAAGAATGAGTAATAGAGGTGGTAAATTTGATGCAAGTACATTATATCATTATGTATATACAGAAATACATGCAAATAATGAAACATGCATATAATGAAATAACAAGGCTCCTTTGTACAATTAAAAATAAAATAAATATGCACAGTTTATCATGTGTATCACGGCCCTACATCTACCCAATTACATAAGGAAGGGTTTCTGTGTTTTATTTATTTATTTATTTTTTGCTAGTCCCAGGGCTTGAACTCTGGGCCTGGGCGCTGTCCCTAAGCTTTTGTGCTCAAGGCTAATGCTCTAGCACTTGAGCCACAGTGCCACTTCTGGCTCTGACTGCTTCAAACCACTATCCTTAGATCTCAGATTACTGAGTAGCTGGGATTACTAGCTTGAACCACTGGTACCTGGCTCTTTCTATATTTCTAAAGGAAGAGGAAAATAATTGCTCATTAGCCAAGCTAAGGAAAATGAGAGGACTCAAAAACAGTCCACGAACTGATTTAATAATTATTGGCGCTTTTAAATAGAAGACTTTTATAGAACAGATTAAGAGGAGTCCATCCACAAGCAGGAAAAAAGTTCTAACTTCCTCTCTCATATGCTTTTCCCCTTCCACTACTTTTCCTAGTCAGCAATCCATTTTCCAGTCTCAGTCAGCACTCCAGAACCAGCCAGACCATGACTGACCAGGAGTCCACCCAGGAAATGGAAAGGGGATGCTCCCCAAACTTCCCTTTGAACTTGATTCAGACTCAAATTCTTGGGTAAATTGTGGTTAACTAAAGGACAAAGAGGAGCTGGGTCTGGATGAAGCTTCTGGAAAAATGCTGACCGCCATCTCACTATCCCCCAGCCCATGCAGGGTCCACAGGGAAGGGATGCTTTTGCCACCAAAAAGGAGAAGAGGAAGTAGGGTTGTGGCTCAAGCGGTAGAGTGCCAGCCTTGAGCCAAAAGAGTGTGCAAGACCCTGAGTTCAAGCCCCAGTGCTGGACAAAAAGAACAAAAAAAGAGAAAAAAACCATACGTACAGTGATCTTGCTGGCTTGGTTCAGAGCTTCAACCCAATCCTTCAGATCTTTCTGGTCATTGGCTTGAAGAAAGTATCTCTGAGACAGGGCATTTATAACTGTAAAAGAAATTCCAAGGTCAAAACACAGGCAGCATAACACAGTAAGACCACAAAGCTGTGTCTGAGGGAAAGGACTAACAAAACACAGCAGCAGACCAAGCAGAGATTCCTCATGCCAGTAAGTCCCTTTCATATTTAGGAAGCAGCAGGTCTCCACTGCCTGCTCTTTCTGGCATCTCTAAAAGTAGGGATCATTTTCACAGACCACAAGAATGACAGGATATAAACAGTCTAACATGCTGCTGCTCTGTAGAGGTGAGGCTGCTGGCCTGCCATTAAGATGACACCTCATGAACTGCATGATCATGGTGCTAATAAATTTATAGTCACGATGAAATGGATATCATTTTGGACCCAGTGCTCTGTTTCTACTGGTACAACTGGATGAGAAGCCTTGTCTATTTCTGAGAAATACAACAATGCCTGAGAAATACAACATTTTCAACCCATTCTTTTCTCTGAGCATTCTACTAGTCAACAGTTTAGTTCTGGGTTTATTATTAATATTGTTTTCTTTCAGATCTGCTGACAACAAAATTCTTGTTGTTGTTGTTGTTGTTGTTTGTCAGTTGTGGAGCCTGAACTCTGGGTCTGAGCACTCTCCCTCAGCAATTCAGCTCAAGGCTAGCACCCTACCACTTGAACCACATTGCCACTTCTGGCTTTTTCTGCTTATGTGGTGCTGAGGGATGGAACCCAGAGCCTCATGCATGCAAGGCAAGCACTCTACCACTGAGCCACCTTCCCAGCCCTGACAACAAAATTCTAAGAGTCATTTGCAATATTTGAGAGCAACAGGAAAATGAATAAATTTGAAGTTAGGGGGCAAGGACAATTCTGGGGACCCGAACTACAGAAAGAGAATTCATTATTCACTTATTCATTCAAAAAGTATTTACTGAAAACCCACTATGCCCCAGCACTGAGGACAAGTGACAGAGCAGGGAATGTCTCTGCTTTCCTCATGCTTACAGTTGGAGCCACCCTGGACACCCAGACACACCTGCCAGCACCATACACAGCTCTGGAGAAACGTATGGGGCCAAATAACAACTCGGTGACTGAGTCACTGAATTCACCAACAATTCAATGGCTCGAAGCAGTCACTGGATGGCTTTGCTTCAAACATCACCCTGGCACTATTACTCATTTGGTGATACTAGGACCCTAAGAGAATACTCCTTCCTTCCTGTTATCTACTTCCTGTCCCTGCCTCTTCCTTCTCTCTAGTGTTCACCTTTCCTGAGCACACCATGATTCAGCATAAAAGTGGGGGTTCCCAGAAACTTTCCTTTTTTTTCTTTTTCCTTTTTTGGTGATACTACTGGTACTTGAACTCTGAGTGAGACTCAGACTTGCTAGGGTGGTGCTCTACTGCTTGAGCCAAGCCCCAGCCCCAGGTATGTTCTGAAGCAATGGCACCTTGTGGCTCTCATCAATCTCTGCAGCAATCCCCAGGAGAGCGGATCACTTGACACCCAGGAACCTACTGTGACTTAAACCACTCATATGCACATGTAATCACATGGCAGTCTCCACACACACACACAAAAGAGGAAGTTGCTACAAGAGTAGAAAGGCCATCCCCAGCTCAGTACTTACCAAAGCAAAATGGAGTTTTTGGTTTCTGCTTTGGGGTTGCTATGCTCACCTACACCAAATTTAAAAAACAAAGAGGGGTGAGGGAAAATATTTTGTTGTTCAATTTTTCATACATAAGAGAGAACCTATCAAACATGTGGACCTTTCAAAGAATAACAAAGAGCACTGTACTTATTAAGAGATTTCTTGGATGCTTTCTGTATGTGCTTCCCTGACAAGAGATACCTACTATCTTTTACTATCTTTTTTTTTTTTTTTTGGTCAGTGGTAGGGCTTGAACTCTGGGCCTGGGTGCTGTCCCTCAGTTCTTCAGCTCAAGGCTAGCACTTTACCACTTGAGCCACAGATCCACTTCCAGTTTTCTGGTGGTTTACCGGAGATGGGTCTCATGAAATTTCCTGCCTGGGCTAGCTTTGAACTGTAATCCTCAGATGTCAGCCTCTTTAGTAGCTAGGATAACAGGCGTGAGCCACCAGTGCCTGCCCCACCCTTTTTGTTTTACATTTTTAAACTTATTTTTATTGTAAAGGTGATATAGAAAGGGGTTACAGTTATATAAGTCAGGTAATGAGTATATTTCTTTTTGGACAATCTCACCTCTTCCTTCATTTTCTCCCAGTTTTTCTCCTCCCAACCCCCATCCCCATAAGTTGTATAGTTAATTTCAACATAGTGTCTAGTAAATATCAATGTTGCATTTCTTCATCCTTGGTCCCACCATTTCCATGTTCCCCCTTGTCCTCCCCAATACAGATAAACTTATATACAAGACAAAAAGTACAAAAATCAAAAACAGTGACAAAGGGAAAAAAAGAACAAAAAAAAGTAAAATAACTTTAAAAAACCTCATTTCTAGTTCTTGAGTTCATTTCAATAAACATCATTTCAGAAAGAATGATAAAGAAAGGAAAAGACTTGGAAAAAATTATATTAAGTGAAATAAGCCAGACACAAAGGAACATAGCATGGTTTTCCTCATTTGTAGTAATTCAAATGTGCCTATAAATCTACAAGTAAACACAGTGGATGGACATAAGTTAAACAGAACTCTAAACACTCACACAGAGAAACCAAAGGAGGTGTTCTTAGGAGAGGATCACAAGGGCTCAATAGCTATGTGCATATTATCATATAAAATGATGTTTATTGAAATGAGCTCCAAGAAATGATAACTATTATGTGATTTCTGTGTTAATTTCTGTCCTTGTAAAAAACTCTGTGTGTGTGTATGTGTGTGTGTGTGTGTGTGTGTGTGTGTGTGGTGTGTACACTTGCATGCCATTCTGAGGCTTGAACTCAGTACCTCAGTACCCTTGCTGGGTTTTTTGCTCAATGCTGAGGCTGTACCACTTAAGCCACACTTTCATTTCTATAGATAAGAATCCCATGGACTTTTCTGCCTATGCTGGCTTTGAACCTCAATCCTGAGATCTCAGCCTCCTATACTATTAAAAATATTTTTTTGTTTCTGTTTTTTTTTTTAATTTTTAAATTTTTATTTTTTGGTTCTGGTCATGGGGCCTGAACTCTGGGCCTGGGCGCTGTCCCTCAGCTCTTCCGCTCAAGGCTAGCGCTCTACCACTTGAGCCACAGTGCCACTTCCGGCTTTTTTGTTTTTGCTTATGTGGTGCTGGGAATTGAACCCAGGGCCTCAGGCATGCAAGGCAAGCGCTCTTACCACTGAGCCACCTTCCCAGCCCCCTATTAAAAATATTTTTAAAAAAAAATTATTTTTAAGCTATGTGTTGGTGGCTCACACCTGTAATCCTAGCTACTCAGGAGGCTGAGACCTGAAGATCATGGTCTAAAGCCAGCTCAGACAGGAAAATCCTTGAGACTTGTCTCCAATTACCCACAAAAAGCTGGAAGTGGAGCCATGGCCCAAGTTGTAGTGTGCTAGCTTTGAGCACAAAGCTCAGGGACAGCTCTAAAACCCAGAGTTCATGCTCTAGGACCAGCCAAAAAACAAACAAACAAAAACTTTTTTTCATTAAACATATTATACAATGAAGGTTTCATTGTGACATTTCCACACCTGTAGACACATATCCCGATCAAAGTCACCCCATTTACACCACTATCACTCTCCCTTACTTTATGTTCTCTTCCTAAAAGTGTTTCAACAGGTTTTATTGATCTGTTTTCATACATGTAATAAACTACTTTGACCATCTTCATCCCCATTTATCCCCTTATTCCCACTGGTACCCACCCCAAGATTTTCTTTGGCTCATAAGATGTGGCTGGGTCCCACTCACACTAGCAGGATTTAATCCATTCCTCTCTCAATGGCACTGCCCACCCTTAACTGCTCCAAACTGAAGGTGTCCTGCTACAACTGCAGATTCCAATCAGAGCACTTGGAAAGAGTAAGCAACAGGCCCAAGGTACATTTAATTAGATATACTGACCCGTCATCTTGATTCCTACCCAGCCATGAAAATCAAGATTTCCTCAAACCTCAAAGGACCAGGAATTAGAGCCAACATAGACACTTAAAAAAAGCATAGGAAGGTAGCAGTATTTCATACTTCCTGCTGCTTTATTTCATGTTGCTCTTGCTATCCTACTGCTTGCATATTCATTCTTGAGTTATCTGCACCCCTGCGCCCACATTGCTTATATTTAAACAACTCATATTCCACTATCCTCGACACTGGTTGGGCTTCTTTGGAGCAGGATTCAATCTGGTCCTTCCCATGGAACCGCGCCACCTGCTGTCACTGTTCTATCCTGGATGGATGTTTCCCTCAACCTCCTTCCAGCCAAGGCTTCATCTTGTGACACCCCCTCCCCCTTGGGGCTCTGCCAGAGCATCCTGCTGTTAACAATCAGCAAATTAGAAGTCTTGAGTCTCTTCACAGCTCACAATTGCTACAGTGTTATTCTGATTGACCCACAGAGCTCTCTAGGTTCTTGTTTTTGACTCCTAATCCTTCCTATTGTCCAGAAGTCCTTCTTATAGTCTTTTGTTAGTCAGAATTAATATTGCCCAAATACTCAAACAGGAACTGAGGTGGCTTACACCTACAAAAAAACAAGGTTTGAATCCCAGTACAGCACATATACAAAATAAAGATTGGGCACTGGTGATCACACTGGTAATCCTACCTACTCAGGAAGCAGAGATCTGAGGATCATGGCTCCTAGCCTGCCTGGGCAGACAAATCCAGGAGATGCTTATCTCCAATTAACCAACAAAAATCTGGAAGTGGAGGTGTAGCTCAAGTGGTAGAGTAGCTTTGCACAAAAAAAATAAGTAAAAGCATGAAGTTCTGAGTTCAAGCCCCAGTACTGCCACACACACACAGACACACACACACACACACACACACACACACACACACACACACACACACGAACAAAAAGGCAGGTGGGACAGCCTGAGCTTTTGAGACAGACTTGTCTTTGCTGTGTGACCTCTGTTGAGTGTTCTGTCAAATAAGGGATGATAATATCATGTTCTCTTGGGGTTCACATGAAGAGTAAGCACAGAATCTGTTTATTCAAGAAGGGACTATTTATAGCTCTTGACATCTCATTTCCTTTAAAAACCCACTGCACACATGAATACTACAGCAATACTTCACCCAGAACTAGAGGCAACCTGCTGAGAACCCATGAGCAAAAACATACAGGGCCTCAAACAAGTACCTGGATCCCACCATACAAAGTAAAGATGGCAGACTCAACATTGGAAAACATTTAATGAAATGTCTGCATCACATTCCATGAGACTCTGTGAACAAATATTGAACTAAATACTTAAGATGTCATAACATTAAGTCAGTGTCACTCATTTTTCAAGTAAGGATTCAAAACATTTTCATAACATTTGAAAATAACTTGCAGCTGGAGTTGTCTTAGTTCACCAGGATTCTTATGCATGTGACAAGATGACTGCCTGAAGACTACGGCCAATCATAAATGAGATGTGATTGCCAAACTGTCCCAAGTAAAAATGCATGCTTTCAATTATTCTAGAGCTCAACTGGTGTGTGTGTGTGTGTGTGTGTGTGTGTGTGTGTGTGTGTGTGTGTGTGTGTGTGTGTGTGTGTGTGTGTGTGTTTGACTACTGGTTCTGTACATGCACATTGAGAGACCACATTTGCTGATGGCTATCAATAGCAGAGTTCCAAGGTAGCACAGAGAATCAATGGCCAGAGACAGGAAGAGTACAGTGTGTCCTGCTTAATGAGGGAGATGGGTGTCTTTTACTGTTTACAATGATATGAAATGGAGGCCAGAGGACCTTCTGGAAAATATGAACATTTAAGCAGAGAAGCCCACATAGCCTAAGTTCAGGAATTCAGCCAGGTCTACACAACTCACAAGCAACATACAGGATGCTGACACCCATAAAAGTCTCAGTCCTGGCCCCGTGCCACCTGGCTTTCCTGGGCTCCAGTCTGACCCACAGTGGCTGCCTTTACCCTGCTGGCGTCTGACAGGCTGATCTGCACTGACTTGTCTCCTGGCTCTGTCCTTCAACATCCTCTTGTTCATCGCGTCCAGCTTGTCCTCAATGTCACAGAGCTGCCTTGGCCATCCTGGACCTCAGCACACACCTCATGGCTTCCTTCCTATCCAGACTTAGAATGGCACTGAAAAAGGTGAGCACTGGGGGGCTTCTCTGGCTTTCTTTGAGAATCACCCTCTCTCCAAGCTCACTTACTACAGACTAGGGAGTATGCCACAGGCTTACCATTCCCCCTGCTTGCATTACAAAGTGTCTGCTATGACCACTGCTTATTAGCCAGCCTATGACATGAGGATACTACCCAGGTGCTTATTAGGGGAGCCAAAGCTTCCAAAGAGAGTGTAGCTTTTGCTTTTTTTTTTTTTCTGGTTTCTGTTTATGGATTTTTAGTCAGGAGGTCTATGTAAGCACATAAAGACAAATCAGCTCACTGATGAGCTTATGAGATCCATTCTAGCTCTTCTTCACTGTCTGTGTGGTAAAGGTAGAGATCTTCACCTTCTCTGAGGAAAGCCAGAGGGCAAATGTAAGTCCCCTTCATAACAGTTCACAGAACAGCAAGAGAGAAAATGTAAGTCTATCTACCAATTGTGGGGTGCAACCCCACAGAGAGAAGGGCTGAGATTCTCACCTAATAGGGAGCTATGGCTTTGGCCTCTTCCTGCACCTTGCCCACCATAAAGTATGGTCCTCCTCCACCCCTGCCTCCACTGCCGGCTGGTGACCATGCCAGGCTGTTGCTGCCCTCTAGACAAGGGGAAGAACAGAGAAGTCACAGGAAGCAGTGTGGCTGCAGAGTGCAAGGCCGCCAGATGGGCTGATTCAAATGAGGGCAAATATTCACCCACCTCAAAGTGGCCACAGGTGAGTCACTGCCAAGTAGTTGAGAAGTAACAGTGAATGCACTATCAGTGAGAGAAGGCAGAGGAAGTAAAGAGGGGACTGGACATGTCACCATCAAGTGACGCAGGAAGGGCTGCTCCACACATAACAGCCTCAGGAACTTGCTCTTATCAGATCAGACAGAGACCACAGAAGGCACAAACTTGTCAGCAGAAGGGCACTGCTAGGGCCAGCCCCACCCTGTCTGCCCTGGGCCAAAGTAGAGCTAGGGCTCCTCTGACAAAAGCAGCAGCAACCAAACAAAATCTGGGCCTTGCCCTTCAAGGGGGCATCAGGAGCAAGGGGGAAAAGCAGCAGCCATGCAGAATGACTGCAATGGCTCCAGGTTGAAGTCTGTGGATCAGCCTCAGCTCATACACACATATACACATTTACCTGGAAAGTACACCCACACTTTCCATTGACTCTCAAAAGAATCCACAACACCTCCTTTCCCCCGACTCCCCATCCCCCCCCCACAAAAAGTTAAAAACCAGTGTTTCGTGGAGGCCTCCTAATGAAAACAACTGCCAAGCCTTCACAGATGGGACCAAACTGGGGGTGGGCCAGTGGAGTCTTCTGCCCAAAGAAGGCAGGCAAAGAGGGGAACATGGCCAGATAGAAGGCAGGTGGTGCCCAAGCCAGCTTCATTTATTTTCTAGTTTACCTAAGAACTTGTCCTGTTGACATGCCCCGGAGAGCAGCAACTCAGCGCTTTCATGTGTGGTTGGTGTGTCTGAAGGACCCTGAACCAACCTCATTCTAACCACCATTTAACAGTCTTACTGAGGCTGTCCTCCTAGGACAAGGAGCTTAGAGTTAACAAGAATCAACCTGGAATGGCTAGCCAGACAGGAGTACCATGGAAAATGATTGGGGGGGGGGGGAGGGAGAGGGGGAAATCATGCTCCCTGGCATTGCCCCAGGCAGAGTTAATAGCTGTCACCTCTTTGTAACCTGACCCAGTGGCAGCTGTGGGTTTTGAAAAAGGCCCAGACCTGTCTCTCAGGCAGTGCTGCTGAAAGTCAGACCATCTTCTTTAAAAGAGACAGACTCCAAGTCAAAGAGTGATAAAACTCTCATCTGGGCTACTGATTCTCTCCCTCTCTGTGTCTCTCTGTCTCTCTCTTCCTTTCTCCCCCTCTTCTCTCTCCCTCTTGTCTTTTTCCCTCTTTCCCTCTCTTCTCTCTCTCTGTCTCTTCCCCCCCTTCTCTCTTTACCTCCCTCCCCCCCTCTCACACACACACATCTTTCTACACCATCTCAAACCAGAGAGAGGGTTTCAGTTTTCTTTATTATTTTTTTTTTAAACAAGGCTTTCCGTTCCCCTTCTTCTCAATTCTCTTCCTGGAGAAATGACCTAATGAGGTCACTGAGATGAGGACAAGAGAGGAGGGCAGGCCCAGGCCTGGCTGGCCGGCCTTGGAGACGCAGCCACATTTCTTCCCACAAGGCAGACACAAATTGCCTGCAGCTGTGTTAGCAAAGCTTCACTTTAAAAGGCCCTACCCCTTCCCCTGAGGCCATTATCTCCTGCCTCTAATCTGCTCCCAGGCTGCTTGGCATCTTTGGCCTGGGCACTGGCTCTATCTGCCAGGCTCTGCCGGCAGCCCAAAGGCACAGGGTCAGCCTGCCCCTCCAGCTAAAGATGGCCATTCTTCCCAGGCCAGGCCCCTCCACACTCCTCTCCTGAGTGGCAATGGAGGGTTAGCTAGGTAATCCCAGGGCTTTTTACCAGATTGGTGGTCACTTAGCTCAGGAGCCCCCTACCCAGGTCCCAAGGCCTAGAGGGTGGAAGAGACTGGCTAAGGAAGCAGCAGCCTTCAGGAGGGACTTCTGTAGCCTCAGAACTGGCTGGGTGCCACCTGGCTCTCCTCACTGTACAGAGAGTTCCTCAGTCTAGGGAGGCTCTAAATCCTCCCCCATCCCCAGTGCCTTTTTCTTTAAAAACAAAACAAAACAAAACAAAAAAACAAAACACTGCTATATCACTGGTCAGCAGCAGTGCGGGCCTCAGGGAGGGGCTGCTCAAAGCAGCTGAGCTCAGCAATTGCATAGGGACCTCAACAACCAGCCCCACCCCCAGGTCTCAGCAGGGCCAGGGCTGCTCCGCAGGGATGAAAACTACTTTAGGGCATGGTCAGCCAACTCCTTTTTTCCTAATTTAAACTTTATTGTCAAAGTGATGTACAGAGGGGTTACAGTTTACACAAGTAAGGTAATAAGTACATTTCTTCTTGAAGTATTACCTCCTCGTTCATTTCCTTCCACTTCCCCTCACTCACCTCCCCCACCCCAAAAGTTGTATAGTTAAATTTCCAAGTGTCCAGTGAGTATCATTGTTGAATTGATTCACCCTTTGTCCCACCCTTTCTTTGATTCCCCCCTTCCCTTCCCTAAATCACATAAACATATACAAAACAAAGGATACAGAAATCAAAAACAGAGACAAGAAAGAAACCAAAGGGAAAGAAAAAAAAGAAACAACTGCAAATAGTAGAATAAAGAAAAGCCTTTTGTTTCTATTTCTTGGAGTTGATTTTGATAAGCATCATTTTATATGGTCATATGAACATAGTTATTGAGCCACTGTGATCCTCTCCTAAGAATATCCTCTGCTTCAGCCAATTCTTGTTCTACCCCTATCCCTTTGGCCATAGCCTGACTGCAAAATGTGGTCATGGCCCATCTGAGTACCTTTTAGGCATTTTTAGCCTACCTTGTATAGGCATCCTGTCCAGGGGATGGAAACAATTCCAGCCAAGCCTAGTTCTTTTCAGATCTGCTATTGTTTACACTGTATGCTTCCTTGTTTCTGGACTTGGGCCTTTAAGGGGTGTGTGTGTGCGTGCGTGCGTGCGTGCGTGCGTGCGTGCGTGCGTGCGTGCGTGCGTGCGTGTGTGTGTGTGTGTGTGTGTGTGTGTGTGTGTGTGTGTGTGTGTGTGTGTGTGTGTGTACACATGCACTTTAACCCAAGGCTTGGGTGCTAGCCTTTAGCTTTTTTGCTCTAGGCTAGCCTCTACTATTTGAATCACACTGATGTGTGATGGCTTTTTGTTGGTTAACTGTAGATAAGACTCTTATCAACTTTCCTGCCTGGGCTGTTTTTGAACCTCAATCCTCAGATCTCAGCCTCCTAAATTGCTAGGATTACTAGTATGATCCATTTGTGCTTAGTCTTTATGATCCTTTCATGTCCCAAATTGTCATGTCCTGCCCCTAACTCAAGCTCAGTTACCACCTACAGCCCCTTTGTGGAGGCAGAAACTTTGTGGACTACTAGAATGTTTTCCAAAGGCCCCTGTGTTAACGTTTGGCCCAAGCTTGGAGCTACTGGGAGGATGGTGTTGGGAGCCTAACAGAGGTCTCTATGTAATAGACGGTTACCCTCAGAGAGGTTTGTGGGGCCCCAATCTCTGTTTTCCTTAATCTAAGACCATTAGGTAAGAAATTTTGTTCTCCTATATCCCTGATGTACTGCCTGCCTCAGGCCCCAAAGCTCAAGGCCAATCAATCATAACGAAAAATTCCAAAACTGTGAGCCAAAATAAACCTTGTCTCTATAAAGTCAGTTATATTAGGTATTTTTATTATAGGGATGGAAAGCTGACTAACTGGCCTGTTCAAGAAGAAAGAGGCTGAGGGCCCTCTCTCCAGGAACCTGAACCACCACACTCCCTTAGTCAGCAGCAAACTTTCCATAAACAATACGCTGGGAAAGGGAGCATTTTAGGCCTGCACAGGTAGTTCATGCCTATCATTCTAGCAACTCAGGAGGCTGATATCTGAGGATGGAAGTTCAAAGCCAGCCTAACCAGGGCAGTCTATGAGAGTCTTATCTCCAATTAACCAGTAAAAAGCCAAGTGTGTGGCTGAACTGGTAGGACACCAGCCTTAAGGAAAAGGCTGAAGGACAGCACTCAGGCCCTGAGTTCAAGCCCACTACTGGCACACAAAAAACAAACAAAAAAAACACAGAGGAGCATTTTAATGCCATAAATATCCCCAAATTCTAGCCACTCAAGAATGTGCCATTTCCTCTTCTTTAGATGCTAAATCTACTTAGAGAATATGAATTTTCCAGAACTCCAAACCAGCATTACCTTCGAGATGTAGGTCAGCTGCAAAGATCCAACAGCTCCTGCTCCAACAGCCAGGTTCTGAAAGACAGATATTGTTCGTTATAAGTGCACTGCATGAGGCAGGAAAAACAACACTAAGTCAGAAGGCCAACTTCAGTCTATGTGCAGTCCCTTAAAACCATTCTTTCTGTAGCTCCTGTTCCTCATCTGCAAAACAGTGGTACCAATTCTTATCTATCATGCATAACAACTCCAATGACACTTCAGATTTCTTGATGGAAATCTGTAACATTATTAACATTACCCCTGGCCTTTCATACCACTCTAGGGCAGAGGTTACAAGTATGTGCTCCACCAGTTGTCTGTGAAGTCCCTTAACTACTTGACCTCAATTTTCCTATAATACAATTGAGTATTTCTAATCTGAAAACCTTGTGACCAGATGTGTTTTAGATTTCAGATTTTAAAATGTTGCATTTTAATGAGAATTCCTAGAGATGAGACCATGCAAACACGTGTCATATTTGTATTATGCATATAGCATGGAAGAAATTTTATGCGGTATTTTTAGTGCACGGCATTTTGACTGCAATTCTGTCACATGAGCACAGGTGTGAAATTTCCCACTTGTCACATCACGTCACAATTGAAAAGGTTTTGTATTAAACCAGGTGTTGGTGGCTCACACCTGTAATCCAAGCTACTTGGGAGGCCAAGATTGGGAGGATTGACAGTCAAAGCCAGCCTAGTTAGAAAAGTTTTCAAGAACCTATCTCAAGGAAGAGCCCAGATGGTGGCATGTACCTGTTATCCTAGCTATGCAGGAAGAAAGATCTAAAAACAACTAGCAAAAATCAAGGCTGGAGGCATGACTCAGTGTTAACAGTGTTAACAGCCCAACAAGCATGAGAACCGAAGTTCAAACTCAGTACAGCCAGAATAAAAAGGAAGTTTCAACCAACCCAGATGTCCCTCAGTAGATGAATGGACCAAGAAAATGTGGTATATATACACAATGGAATTCTATGCCTCCATCAGAAAGAAGGACATTGCCCCATTTGTTAGGAAATGCAAAGACTTGGAAAAAATTATATTAAGTGAAGTAAGCCAGGCCCAAAGAAACATAGGTCCCATGGTTTCCCTTATTTGCAATAACTAGTATATGTCTGAAACAAGCAGATAAGTTCAGATAAGTTGATGTTAGGCAAAATGAACCCCAAGGTAAGGATTCAAATGCTTTTTCTTTCTTGCGATTGTTTCTAACATATTTATAAGACGATTTCTTTGTTGCTTTGTATGTCCCTCCCCCACGGTATAACCCCTGCTTTCACTGTATTTGATGTTGGTATAATTTGTGGAGGGGAAGGGCAAAAACAAACCGTTTAAATAGGGATACAGGTGGACCCATTGCAACAATGAGATGTACAAGTCATTATGTCAAAAAACGAACTTTACAACTTTGGCGGGGGCGGCGGGGGGGGGTATAGATGGGAAGGGATGAGAAGGGGAAACAAAGGAGGAGGCTACAATGCTTGATAAGAAATGTACTCATGGGGCTGGGAAGGTGGTTCAGTGGTAGAGCGCTTGCCTTGCATGCCTGAGGCCCTAGGTTCGATTCCTCAGCACCACATAAGCAAAAAGAAAAAAGCCAGAAGTAGCGCTGTGGCTCAAGTGGTAGAGTGCTAGCCTTGAGCTGAAGAGCTGAGGGACAGCGCCCAGGCCCAGAGTTCAGGCCCCACGACTGGACCCAAAACTAAATTAAAAAAAAAAAAAAGAAATGTACTTATTATCTTGCCCATGTAATTGTAACCCCTCTGTACAGTATTTTCACAATTTAAAAAAAAAGGAAGTTTCATATTTTGGAGCAGTTATGATTTCAAGTATTAGAGTGTTCTATTTTTTGAATTCATCATAAGACAACTGTAGAATTAGATGATTTATACTTATTTCCAACTTCATAGTGATTCTTTGTTTTTTCTTTTAAAGGAAACTTAGACTGGATTAAGAAAGATGGGCTTTGTCATCCCCAAAACAGAGTCCCAAATGGAGCCACAAATCCCCAAATGTAAAGAGTGATTGATAAGACCATTCCAGTAAAAACACTTCTTTGAAGAGTCCTATGCCAGGAGCAGACCCACATCTGCAAGGCCTCATTGTGTCCCAGAGTCTACGGCTCTGCCTGCACCCTACATCACAGTCTAAGAAAGTGACTTGTGAGTGGGGAGACTTATCCAAGGGCGGACTCTTGGTGGCCACACCTGAAGTGAAGCTTAGGTTTCCTGATTTTCACACCAATACCCTAAAAGAAGTATGGTGTAATTTAAAAAGCTTGAACTTCTGGAATTCTAGCAGTAACATTAGTGTTCTATGAGCAGGATATGTTTCTTCTCCTGTAGAGGTAATAAGCTATGTATAGTAGATGGATAAAAGTACTACATAACACCATACAGGGAGAACCCAGTACACAGTGGCTTCTGTCTCCTCCACTAGGCTAATTACAAGAGTCAAGTGCCAAGGCTCAGAGGGCTTCTCCTACACAACTATCCTCACCTCAAACCACAGCCCAAGAC
Source organism: Dipodomys merriami (assembly GCF_024711535.1). NCBI lineage: Eukaryota > Metazoa > Chordata > Mammalia > Rodentia > Heteromyidae > Dipodomys > Dipodomys merriami. The sequence continues at coordinate 4,610,870 of NW_027202493.1, forward strand.
CTCCAGATCCCTCTCTTCAATTATGAGTAATAAACTGGGACTGGGGTGGGTGACAGGACTCTAACCCAACCCACTGGATAATGACAGATAGCAGCTGATCAGATGTCAGTGATGTCATTCTCATTCCCTCCCAACTTTCTCCCCTGTCCCTAGCCAGCTTTCCAAGCCCAGCTATCCCAGGGGAGATAATGGGTCCCCATCCTCTCATCCACACACCATCTATGTTAACCCTAGGCTCTGCTCAAGAGAAGCCAGTGGAAAATGATTAATGTCTGAAAATGCTATTTTCCCTCCTCCTTCCTCCCCATCCAGGATTCCTGAGGCTTGATCCCAACTGACACTCAGTGTCCACTCCAATTACTAGACCTAAAAGATTAATGATGAAAGTTCACTGCCAAGGTGACACATGGGCAGCCCTAGGAAGATACTTCCTGATTAAGGAAGGATGTGCCAACACGCTTGAGCTGAGGGCTGGGTAGCCAGCCATCATGGTAGGAATGCTGGGGCCCAGCACCCCAAAAGACACAGGGTGTTGCAGCTGGAGAGGATGTTACTCAGGGCCACAGCTCTGCTTCTTCAGGCAAAGGACAACTCAGGGTTCTCTCACAAAACACTGCATCAAAATCAAGTGGAATATGATCAGAAGAAAGATAATATGTTTTTTACATACTCCCTAGTTCCTAGCTCATGCCTGTAATCATAACTACTTGGGAGACAGAGGCTGAAAGGATCCTGGTTTGAGGCCAGCATGACAGAAAGTTCACAAGATTCCCATCTCAATCAACAAAAACCCGGGCGCAATGGTGTGTGCTTGTCATCCTAGCTACATGGAAAGCTTAAATAGGAGGATTGTCCAGACCCTACTCAAAACAACTCAACAACTCAAAACAACAGCTGGATGCCAGTAGCTTATACCTGTAATTCCAGCTACTCAGGAGACTGAGATCAGAATGATTACAGTTTGAGGCTAGTCTGGGCCCCAAATATTCACTATATTTCATCTCGAAAATAACCAGTAAAAAGAGGGCTAGAAGCATGGCTCAAGTGTAGAGTGCCAGCCTAGTAAGCAGCAAGACTCTGAGTTCAAACCCCAATACTACCAATAACAATAATAAGTAAGTAAGTAAGTAAGTAAATAAATAAATAAAACAAAAAGGACTGAGGGCATGGCTGGATCATTTTAGTGCCTGACTAGCATGTGCAAGGCACTGAATTCAAACCCAGGAATCACCAGAAGGAAAAAGAAAAGAAAAAACATAGCTCCTTAGTGATCTCTATTCAGGTCTAAGTGTAAGAACTAATTCTCTATCCAATTCAGGCCTACATATAAGACCTGCTGAATGAAACAACAAAATTTAGCCCTGCACTATGAATTTACTAGATTGTAAACACACTGAAGGCAGAGCCCAGATATCAAGATGGGGACATTTGAGCAGATTCAGAATAGAGACAAAAACTGGGGGGAAGTCTAGTCATTCATTCATTCATGTTTATTATTTTATGTTAGTGCAGGGGATTGAACCCAGGTCCTCACACATGGTATCCATGTATTTTACCACTGAGCTATAACCCAGCCTTTTTTGTGTGTGTGCTAATACTAGAACTTGAACTCAGGGCCTCAAACTCTCATTCAGCTTTCTAGTACATGGCTAACACCCTATCACTTAAAACCACATCTCCAGCCCAGCTGTTTGCTAATTAATTGGAGATGGAGACTCAAGAATTTTTCAACATGGGTTGATTCTGATCCTCAATCCTCTAGGCCTCAGCTTCCTGAGTAGCTAGTATTAGCTGGTAGCTATTATTTCTTGTTCAAGATTTTTACTCATGTGAACTTGACTATCTTCTAGTGAGAATAAAAAAGAGCACAGGTTGAGCACCACTGGTTCATGCCTGTCATCCTAGCTACTCAGGAGGCCGAGATCTGATGAATGTGATTCGAAGCCAACCTAAGCAGGAAACTGTGAGGCACAGACACCAGCACTCAGCATGGAGAGATTTATAACCAACAAATACCCAGGTTTCATCCCCAGAGCTGTAACTGATCTGCAGTAGGGCTTAGTCATCTGTGTGCGCTTAAAGGGTTTTCAGAGAATGCATAGTGCTGCCAGGCTGGGGCAGCCTGCTGCTGACATGTGCTGGGGTGCTGACTGGGTAGGGGAGACAGCAGATGGTGAGATAAAAAGCCCTATCCAGACTGCGGCCCACAGTACCTCGCTGGCTACAGTACCAGCAGGGCTGAGGGAGAAGAAGAAGGGAAGAATGGGGTGGGGATGACATGGGGGAAGGCACCAGGTCTCCATGCTATGTGCACAGCCCGCAGCCACTGCACAAGCAGGAGGTATGTAAGACAGCATGGCCTGTGCATTTCTCAGACTTCTACCCGTTCTAGAACAATGTAGGGCACAGGGCAGGTTCTTGTTAGCTGAGTTCTTTGAATGCCTTTTTGTTGTTGTTGTTGTTGTTGGTCGTGGGGCTTGAACTCTGGGCCTGAGGGCTGTCCCTCAGCTCTTCAGCTCAAGGCGAGCACTTTACCATTTGAGCCACAGAGCCACTTCCGGTTTTCTGGTGGTTTATTGGAGATAAGAGTCTCTCAGGTCTTTCCTGCCCGGGCTGGCTTTGAACCGTGATCCTCAGATCTCAGCCTCCTGAGTAGCTAGGATTACAGGCGTGAGCCACCAGTGCCCGGCTATGCCTTGCTTTTTTGCTTAAGAGTTCTTCTACTCTAAGGACCTGGAAAGAGTGGCAAGTATGTGGTTTACTCTCTTTCATCACCAATGAAGGGGCTGGGGCTTCCATGCAGATACTTTGTTGTGCCTCCTGCACAGTAAGCCTTTCCTACAAACAGCAGTATTTCTTGTTAAAGTAGAAACAAATTACCCATGTGATCTTGAATCCCTTATAGTGAGAATAAAAAGAGCAAAGGCTGGGCTCCTTCCTGTCATCCTAGCTATTCAGGAGGTAAAGATCTGAGGAATGTGGCTAAAGCCAGCCTAGGCAGGAAAGTCTATGAGACTACTCTCCAATAAAAACTACCCCCTCAAAAGCCAGAAGTGAGCTGTGGCTGCAGTGGTAGTGCTTGTCTTGAGCAAGAAAAGTTTGGGACAGCACCCAGGCCCTGAGTTCAAGCTCCAGGACCAGCACAGACACACAGACACACACACAGACACACACACACACACACACACACACACACACACACACACACACACAGAGCACAAAAGTGGCCAGAGGTCCCAACTACAGATGCATGAGTGAGTTCACAGAACATCAGTCCTAACAAATTCCATGAACATTTCCTGGTCTACCACCTGACTAGAAGGCTCAACTCAGGGAAGTAACGTCCAGAAGAAGCCCAGAGAAGGTAAAGTTTTAAATGCCTAGCTTTGTCAGAGCACCACCTGAGAAAGATAGAAGGAAATAGGGATATAACTAGAGACTACTGTGTACCTCCCTGGCTGCTAGATTCTTCCACATGTGTGGCTTGATACCAACAATCCCATGTCCCAGAAGAAGCTAGGGATCCAGCAGGTAAGGCCACTGTCCCACGATCACACAAAAGGCAAGCAGTCAAGCCAATATTCAAACCCAACCCTTCTGGATTCCCAAAGCTCCACAGCACTTTCCTTTCTGTCATGCCACCTCCCATGAGACAGTATCTAAGAGTTGATTATCATTGAAAGGTAAATACAAAAGCCAGACCAGCAGAGTTCCACCAAATAAGGCCCTAGACAGTTGCCCAAGCTGGGCAGCACAGGAACTAGTCCAACTGGCTCTTCAATGCCACATTCCCAAAGACCAGGGACAGAACTAGTATGAAGGAGAAAGCAGGGAGAAGGGCTGGCGCTCCCTTACCTTATTGTATACCTCTAGGATGACCGGCTAGCTGTAAGGAACCTACTAGGGCAAACAAAAGCAGCTTGCTAGCTGGAAATAGGGCATGAGCAAATGACTTCCCTCCAGGCACAGCTCAACCCACCAGATCCAAACGAGAGAAGTTTCCCAGGGAGCAATGTGTCATACGGTAGAAGGGGAGGTGGGCACTGCTCTAGTCTGATATTCCACAGTCTTCCCTGTGGCCTCAGAGAAAAACCAAAGGAAGGTAACCAAGTTATTTCTGACACCAGGTGCCTGGGCAGTGGCTTTACCTGCTGTTGTGGTGCCAAAGACATCTGTCCTTCCCCTGCGGGCCCACTTCCTGGAATGAACTGGAGGGCACTTCAAATGCCCATAGCTTTCTCCATTCTCCTGTTCAACAGGCATATTTTAATCTTTCATGAGAAGCCAATTTTAGATCATTAGCTGTTGTGTTGTGTTAATGCTCCCATTCGATTCCCTGGAGGCCTGTTTCTCATTGACATATGCCAGGCACTCAATTTTGTATATGGACGGGTATTGAGACTTGAACTCACAGCTTCCTACTCTTGCTTGGCTTGTCTCAGACTCAACGCTGGACTCTACAACTTGAACCACATCTCTACTTTTAGATTTTTGGTGGTTAACTGGAGATAGGAATTTCACGGACTTTTTTGCCCACTGACTTAGAACTGGGATGCTCAGATTTCAACCTTCTAAGTAGCTTCTAAGGTGTGAACTCTACCACTCAGCTACATCATGTACTTTCTACATTTGTGCTGTTGCCGCCTCACAGCCTTTGCTTTTACATTCCCTGGTCTTACATTTATGAAAATATAAAGAATACTCTCATTTTAATCTCAATCATTTCTCCTTCCAAAGAGGATGACTTATCATCTTCAGATCACCATTGATCCGTAGTTCCTTGCTTACAAATTTTAGTTACATGTTTGTAAGTGCAAAACGTGCAGTATTAAGTATTACTCTTATTATTTTGAAATTAATGACACCAGCCACATTTTAAAGGTCATGGTTACCAAAAACAGATCTAAACTTATGGTTTGTAAAATGTGTAAATTGAAAATGCATCCCATTAAAACGTTTGGCTTGTTAAATGACTATAAAATACAGGACACTAGACAATACCACTCATTACTGTTCAATGATGGCCAGGTCTGCAGGAAGCAGTTTGACACATGGAGATCCTACTACTCCCCTTCAGTCTGTTCCCAAACCTACCCTGCTTTTCCTTCACAGGCCTGTAACCTCGTCCCTCCTCTGAATCTAGGCACCTCACCAACCCAGACCCAGCAGGAAGCTCTGGGACAACATTCTAGTTGTCACCATCTGCTCTCTGGACCCCTGATGTCACTGCCAGAACACACTTCCTCCATGAACCCCACCTCCACCACATTGAGAGCTGATCAAAGCACTTTCACATGTTTCTGTGTGATTCCCCAGCACTGGGGCAGACAGAAACCACAAACACCGCTGCTGCTTCTGTTACACGTGAGGAACGTGAGGAGAGGAGGCTCAAAAAGCTGGGTGTGTGTTCAAAGCAGTACAAGCACAAGGTCCTCATTCAAACCACCTCACTGGGGGAGAAAAAAAAAGGAAAAAAACCCACATTTTTTTTACTTATTAGCCAATAAAAATGGGCCCCAAAGGAAAATCTCACTGGCAGCCCCTCCCTCAAAAACATAATAGCCTTCTTCTTTATCTGAGAGACACAATTGTGTGTGTGTGTGTGTGTGTGTGTGTGTGTGTGTGTGTGTGTGTGTGTGTGTGTGTGTGTGTGTGTGCGTGCGTGTGCCAGTCCTACAGCTTGAAATCAAGGCCTGGGAATTGTCCCTTAGCGTTTTTGCTCAAGGTTAGTGCTCTACCAGTTGAGCCACAGCTCCACTTCTGGATTTCTTTCGTAGTTTGTTGGAAATGAGAGTCTCATGGGGGTGATACTGATCAAGATGTATTCTATTTATAAGCTGCTTTGTTAAATGGCAATTCCTTTGTACAACTACTTAAAGATTTTTAGAAAAAAGTCTCATGGACTTTCCTTCCTGGAATGGCTTCAAACCGCAATTCTCAGGTCTCAGCCTCCTGAGTAGCTAGGATTACAGCCATGAGCCACTGATGCTTGGCAAAGGAATTTTTTTAAATGAGGTGGGTTTTTTAATGGTGGGTTTTGTTATGTGTAAGTAGATATATGAGCCAGGAGCCAGTGGCTCACACCTGTAATCCTAGCTAATCAGAAGGCTAAGACCTGAGAATTACAGTTTGAAGCCAGCCCCGGCAGGAAAGTCCATAAGTAACTACCACAAAACCAGAAATGGCATGGTGGCTCAAAGTGGTAGAGTACTAGCCTTGAAAAGGCTCTGGAATAGCACCCAGGTCCTAAGTTCAAGCCCTATGACCAATAATAACTAAAAAAGATGTATGTAGATGTATGGATGCATAGAGATGTATATAGTAGACATGTTAAACTAACAGTATGTCTACAAAACATGTAACAATGCAACCAAAGCCAAATTCTAAGAAAACTTAAAACACTTACCATGGTCTTACAATAGTACAATAGTAACATTTCTGCTAAATTCTATTTCTACGTCTTTAGTTGCTTGCATTTTGTTTTTTCGTTTGTGTTGGAACTAGGGCTTGAACTCAGGGCCCTACCTAATATCCCTTAGTTATTTCACTCAAGGCTGGTGCTCTACCACTTGAGCCACAGCTCAACTCATGGACCTTCTTGCCCAAGCTGGAGTCGAACCTTGATCCTCAGATCCTGGCCTTCAAAGTATTTAGGATTACAGGCATGAGCTACCAGTACCCGGCTTAGTTTCTTCCGTTTCAGTACTAAGTAGGGCTATCAACATGACTTCTCCAAACCAAGCTTTTGGTTTTGTTTTGGTTTGCTTTGTTTTTGAGGGGATAACAAAACCACAGGACCTCAAACACATTAAGCACAAGCTCTAGCACTAAGCTGCATCTCTAGATCTTAATATTTAAAATTGAGACAAAATACTGTTCTAGAACATTATTACCATAGAAAAGAAATAAAACTCAATTTGTAATGCCTTATACTAACTTTCAAAAAGCCTGTCCAATTTAAATTCCCAAACCTTCAGCTTAGTACTAATATCACCATTAGCACAATGTGCACTTTGTCATTTGGAACCATTTTTTTCCCCCTCATAGAATGCTGTATGCTGATTCCAGTAAAACACAGACTACAGCTCACCAGCCATTTCTCCTTACCCTTACTCTACTGTACCAACACAGATGGCTAATATGCCAGTTACACTGCGTTCGTAAAGTCAAAAACCTTGAACACGATGAATAAATGACAAAGTAAGAATTTTTAAAGAAAAAATACAAGAAGTAAACTAAACAGAAAACCCAACAAACAGTCCAAGCCATTACTGAGCCGAGTGCTGCGATGATGGTCACATATTTGAAGAACAGCGAAAAACAAAGCAGGACGAAAACAGAAAGACCTAGCTTTGCTGGCTGCCCTGCCTTTCAGTCTATGTGGCTGGAGGATGAGGGAGGACAAGGGAGGAGCCTGTCACTGTCTCCACTTTCCTACATCGAATTTTGCACTGCTCATTTTTAAAAGCAAGCAATTTCCTGGCTCTTGGCATTTAGACAGATTGAAGTGGATAATGCAAAAACCTTTTAAATATTGGTGGATTTCAGCCAAACTTTAAGAAGACTTCTCATACAAAGAAGCATAATTATTTTCAAAACACCCATTTTCAGCCAGCCTTGAAGACAACATCATTGTCCATTATAAATTACATATTAATAGAATCTTCCCCCACACTGTTTCTTTCCACAAAAATGCAGACAAATATCCATCTCATAGTTAGCACTGCTAAAGCTCTTTGTCCCTGTTGATGGAAAAACCTATTTGCAGGTTTTTTTTTTCCTTTTTAACAGAGCAAAAGGGTTTTGATTGGGGTCCCAGATTCACCAAGAGAGATGCAATCTTCTTTCCGATATTATGATGTTCCAATATGATGTTTCATAATGGAAAAATAAATGCACCTAAGTAATTTATTTATTTTTTGGTACTGGTCCTGGGGCTTGAATTCAGGGTCTGGCCACTGTCCCTGAGCTTTTTGTTCAAGGTTAGCACTCACCTCCACTTCTGGCTTTTTAGTAATTAACTGGAGATAAGCCTCTCACAGACTTTCCTGCCTGGACTGGCTTTGAACCATGATTCTCAGATCTTAAAGTCTCCTCAGTAGCTAGGATTATATGCATGAGTCACCAGTGCCCAGCTCATGGTGAACATTCTTTCTGCAATAAGAACTGTTTGCCTGATGTTGTCAGCACATCAACTTTTAAATACATCAGCCAAATACATCAATACTACTGACGCCTTCTGTTTAGAGGGGTCATTTTTAGCTAATAGATTTTGTCCTTAGATTAGTGTCACTAATGCCTGGGAATGGAAAATCCTGGATCCTTACTTTACCACAATGATTCAAAATACTGCCACACATTCAAGGTTAATTATAGCCCATGCTGAGTTCTGCTCCCTGCTTATTCCTCCCCCATGCCCCCCTGGCAGATACTGTGGCCTCTCCCACTCCCACGCTGTGCTTCAGGGGACTGATCTTTGGTTCCTGGAAGCCATCTTTTCTACCTTAGTAGAGCCCTAGTCAGTGACCATCCAGCAGAGGCACATGAAGTCCAGCTCTCTTAGGACAATTCTTAGCCTAGCTCACCCCAGAGCTCCCTCAAGCTAAGGCTGAAACCTACCCTTGCCACTTCCCTTTATGCTCACACCCTTGGCTGGCTTTCTCCCTTCCCCTGTCACCTCCCCAACTGGCCTCCTAGGCCTTCCTTAGCACTTCCTCAATGAAAAGCTGGCCCACAAATCCTCGTCTCAGTGCAGGCCGGGCTCTACTCTTTACCACAGGGTAGGCCGGGCTCTACTCTTTACCACAGGGTCTTCTGGGACCCTAGCCACAAGCCCTCCCCCACCCCATGCTCCTCATCAACTCTACTCAGGACAGAGTAGGTACAATCATCACATGTAACCTTGTGTATTAAAACATTTCAAAAATCTGTACAATGACTGCAAATGTGAACAATGGGTGATTATCTATCACTCCAGGCTCACGTCTATAATCTTAGCTACTCAGGAGGCTGAGACCTAAGGGTCACAGTTCAAAGCCAGCCCAGGCAGAAAAGTCCCCATGCCAGAAGTGGAGCTATGGATCAAGTGGTAAAGCACTAGCCTTGAGCACAAAGAAACTCAGGCACAGTGCCCAGGCCCTGAGTTCAAGCCCCACAACCAACAAAAAAAAAAAATCACTCTAATCAATGTAGCAGTGGTACTCACTAGACACTATGTTGAAAATGAACTATACAACTTGTGGGTGGGGATGAAGCGGAAAGATAGGAGAGAGTGAGAGAAGGGATGATACTGTCCAAAAAGAAATGTAGTCTTTACCTTCTTTACCTGATTTATACATAACTGTAACCCCTTTGTACATACCTTTTTTTACTATCCATAATTTTTTTTCAAACCACTCTAATCTCATTCACTGGTCTGTGAGGGTACCTCTCCATGAAGGGGAACCCCATAACTCCCCCTCCCCAATTTGTATTTAATCATCTAGCTCACAATCTGCAATGGAGACTCCATGGAGCCAGAGATTCTGCCTTGTTTCCTAGACTCCATTATAAGATACTGGACAAGATTAGCAAATGTGAGGTGATTCTTCTCAGCTCAAAAATGACTTGCCTAAGACACCAATCAATGGAGTAGAGGAGTCTAGATTGTAACCTTGATCTCTTGTCACCCAGGCCTGAGACCTTTTCATGGGAGAGTCCACTCCAGCCTCCATCTCACCCTCATGCACACCAACCAAGGAAAATCACAACCCCTTCTCCTACAACTGAAATGTTGGCATCTGCACACTGGCATTGACAACAAATGATAGACTATCTTATTATAAGAATGGACTAAGATTATTAGTCCTGAAGCTGCTCCCTGGTAGCAAAGACCTCATTGAATTCCCATCCCACTTCATCCACAAGACTCTCCACAGAGCTGAGGAAAAACAGCAGAAAGAGGAAGAAGTCACAGATGTGGGTAGAGACTGAACTAACCATCTGTGAGATGTAGAACAAAGAGGAGTATCAGCCCCAAGCCCCAGAATTAGTGAGGGGATTGAATGAGATAGTCTATGCAAAATGTCTCACACAATACCTGGTATATGGTAAGCATGCAGTACACGCTACAAATAGTTGAAACAACCAAAAACGACATGGCTGGGAGAATACCAGCTACCAAGGAGGCTTAAACAAGAAAGATCAGAGACTTAGGTTCAGTAAATCCCATTTATCAAAGCCAGTTAAATAACTATGACACCACATCAAAAGTCTTTCCTAGTTAGGCAATGATTGCTCACTCCTATAATCCTAGCTACTCAGGAAGATGAGATCTAGGGCTCTCCATTCAAGGCCAGCCAAGGCAGGAAAGTCTGTGAGACTTGCATCTCCAATTAACTACCAAAAAGCCAAATGGAGCTGTGGCTCAAGTGTTAGAACACTAACCTTAAGCACAAAAGCTCAGAGAAGGTGCCCAGGATCTAAGTTCAAGCCCCAGGACTGGCACACACACACACAAAGCAAATTAAAGAGTCTCCTTTTCCTGGTAAATGGTAAACACAGTCTTTGATGTCTTTCTCTCCACTGGGACAGATCATCATACTGTAGTGTTTCTGTTCCATTTCAGTCCAGTCTCTAATCCCAGGAATGTAATATTAAACTTTCTGCAGTTCCTAAGGACCAACCTGCCTTCTGACCATCAATTCTTCCATCCCTCTTTAGTTTACTCAGTCCTTCATCAAATGTTGGACATGACTGAACATTAGGGATCAAAGGCTCAGCCAGATGCTCTCTCTACCCTCTAGATCCTCCCAGTCCTGAGAGTCTGTTGGCTTCTCTTTCTCAATCAGAGACTACCTTTAGAGACTTTCCATCGTCCCAAGTCAGCCACCCTAAGATGACTGGCTCATTAGCAGCAATGAGGACAAGGGTACCAGAGCCAGAATGCCAGGCTGAAAGTCCTGGTTCTGCCACTTTCTTCTTATGTAACCCCTCTGCCTCACCTCCCTCACCTTTGACAATGAGGACAGTAACACCCACCAATCACACTTGCTGTCAGAGTGAAATGAAAACCCCATGGAACTAGGCATTGGTGGCTCTCTCCTATAATCCTAGCTACTCAGGAGGCTGAGATCTGAAGATCACAGAAAAGTTTGTGAGGCTCTTATCTCCAATTAACTGGCAAAATATCAGAAGTGAGGTGTGGTTCAAGTGCCAGAACACTAGCTTTGAGTAAAGGGCCAGCATTGAGTTCAAGCCCCAGTATCAGAAGAAGAAAAAAGGAAGAAAATGCTGGTGCTTAGCTTAACTTAGTGATAAATGTTCATGTACATCATCTTACAATCTGTCAAAGCACTCCTCAAGTCTAGAGAGAGGCTGCTTGGCCATGAATTCAACAAAGAACTAACCCAACAAACGAAGAAACCAAATGTTCTGAACTATCACCAGCTTACATGCAGTAAGGCTTTTTGGTTTAGGTATGTGTGCCAAGCCAGCTGAAATCTACTGCTTACTGGGAACATGAAAAGATTCCCCAGCAATGGGCCACGAACTCACCCTGGAAATTCAAATCCAAGGTTATCGCACAAAGAGCATCCCAAGAGCTCAGCTGGTAGGGAAGGGGAGGAGGCCCTCTAGGTAGGGCAGGAACTAGCATAAAGGCTGACACCAGAGAGCCAAGAAGGCAGCATGCACAGCACCCAAGGTTAGCACAGATTTCTGGGCCCAAGTGACATTAAATCAGAGGGCCTAGTCAGATTAAGGGAAATTCTAACAACCTGTAACATTAAAAATCCAAGAGGGTCGTTCTGGAGGCAGATCTGGGGAGGATCTCTGTTACAGACTTGCCCAAGCAAAAGGTTTACAAGAACTTAATATAACTGCAAAAAAAGGGGGGGCTGCCAAAGTCAAAAAGGGGGGGCTGCCAAAGTGGCTCAAGAAGAAGAGCTCCTTCCTATCTACTATAAGGCACCACAATACTGGGTAATCTATCACTGACAGACAGACTCTCTGTGGCCTAGAGGATGAGGAAAGGTCCAACTCTCAGGAGAGGCAGTAGGCACCAGTGGATAGGAGTGCCCAAGCAAGAGAATGTGAATCTTGAACACTCAAGAAGGAAGCACAGCACAAAACAGGAAAATCAGGACAAAAATCCCTTCGAATGACTTGAGCTAACCAGACAGTGAGTGAGTGAAGTTTCACCAAGGGGTGAGGGAAAGAAAAGGAAGTGAGACCCAGAGTCCCTTTGGGAAGGCCAGAAGCCAAGTCTTCTTCCTGGGAGGGACAGAAGTCAAGGCTCCTAGCAACAAAAGACTTAACTCCTAGCCCTTTGTCAATAGGGAAGAAGAAGTGGATGGGGGAGGGGAGGTGCTAGTGTGCTACCAATTGAGCCACACCTCTACTTCCAGTTTTTTGCTGGTTAACTGGAGATGAGTCTTTTAGATATGTCTGCCCAGGCTGACTTCTAACTGCTATCTCAAATCTCATCCTCCTGAGTAGCTAGGATTAAAGGCATGAGACACTGGCACTTAGCTAGATGAAGAACTTCAAGTGCTACTGGACCTGCTGAGCTCTATGTGGGTGCTGTGCAGAGCTGAGGCAGGGAAGGAAGACAGATCAGGTATGGAAGCAGGTCTCATTAGTGACAAGCAAGCAGCATATCAGGGTGGGCATGCAGGATCAAGACTGAATGCCTGCCATTTCAGAGGAAAGTAAGTCACAGGCGTATTAGAGATGTGGAAGTGCACATGGGGTACAGATGTGCTGGAGAAAGCGATTTATAGTATATGTTTTCTGCATCAAGTAAGTGTTCCCTCAGTCAAAAGATCCATAAGACAAATGGCAAAGGCTTCTAGAGGACTGGACCTGGATCATGGCCTAGACCTCCACATAACTAACTCTCTTTTCCACACCACCTCTTAGAGCTCAAGTCATCCCTCCACACCAAGACCTTCCTCTTCCTGAGCCTTCCCAGCCCCATACCCGCCTCCACCTCCACTTGGCTGTACCCTAGAAGCTTGCTGTTCAGAGGCTATGCCAGTTTTCAGAGCTGCAATCCACTGACCTACTCCTAAGTAGTAGAAAGCAAAGAGCTAGCAACACTCGGTACAGAAAAGAAAAAACAAAACAATCCTGAGTTCCCAAGGAACAATTTTTTTCCAGTTCAGTGATGACTCCAGGAAGCCCAGACATAGCAATAACACTCAGGTAGCCCCTACCTTTGAGCCTGGCCTCCACCAAAAACTAAGCAGGTCACTGACAATGTCTTTGCCAAGGTCAATTGCAACATCTAAGACTCAGTTTTCTCATCTGCAGCATAAGGACAAAAATGGAGGTGACCTCCAACCTAGGAACTCCAGGACTTCCTGAGTCAGGAGACTAAAGATGTCTAACACCTGTCCAGCTCAGGGAACCAGGTCACATTCTCTGCCAGGGAGGGGCCCCAGACTGGAAGAGCAGGAGCAGCCTAGTTAGGCCACAGCCCTAACCACAGAGCCAGCGAGACAGAGGAGGGAGGAAACAAGCCAGGCTTGGCAGTCCGGACAGCCTGGACAGCCTCTGCCTGACTTTTGCAAGTGTTAAATTCCTGTTCTCGTGAGAAAGGAACCAGATTTAGGGTCACCCCGCACTTTTTTGTTCTTTTCCTCCTCCCTTTAAAAAAAAAATCTGGATATTAAACCAGGGTCTCCACCTGCTAAGAACTCAGTTATCACTGAGTTACATCCCCTAGCCCTTGAGAAGGTTGTGTGTGTGTGTGTGTGTGTGTGTGTGTGTGTGTGTGTGTGTGTGTGTGTGTGTGTGTGTGTGTGTGAGTGTGATATCAAAGGGTCTTCTCCTTCCTTAATGACCAGCAGGCTGAGGTGGTTCTGGTGTCTGATGCAGGCCCAGTGTATCCTTGCATCCTTCCTCAGAGATGGGCAGCCAGCCCTGCCCTCCCCTCCTAGCCTCTCACCTGGGGGTTGTCCATGTACCAGAGAAGGCAGTTGGCCTGGGTGTCCAGAATAAAGTATCTCCGCAGGAACTTGCCACTGTTCTCATTCTCCTCGATGTCCAGAAACCCACAGATACGGTTCTGCCGATCCACATAAGGCATTCCTGGGCTCTGCTCACATCACCTGCAGGGCAGGAGGAGGTGCTGGTGAGGAGGATGAGCAGGCTCTGGCTCAGGACCTGGAGGGACCTCACCTGCCCTTGGCTTGACTCCCTCCCATCAACTTCTTTTCCCACAGCACCAAGGGCCCATCCCACCAGACCCTAGAAACCTCTTCCAAAACTCTTGCGAGCAATCATCAAAGCTCAACTAGCTTTCCCGTGACTCCACGGTGACTCTTTTTTTTCTTTTCTTTTTTTGTTTTTCAGCAATGCTGAAGATGGAGAGACCAGGCATTCAAGCATAGTAGGCAAGTATTCTACCACTGCACTGCATCCCAGCCAGCCTAGAAATGGCTTCAATTCTAGGTCTGGATACTTATTAATTGCGACTCACTGTTTCATCTTTCTGCACCCTAGCTGCCGATAACCACTATAAAATCAAAGTGATTATTGGACCTACTCTTCATAAGTTTTGGCTGTGAATCAGATGCCAGGCATGTCCTGTGCACCTTAGAAACTGTAATAACAATTATTACTCTCCACAAAGTAAGATGTAACTCATTTTGATCTAATTATATTCATAAATATAACAAGAGTGTGCTAGATTTCATCTTATATACATAATCTTAGCTTTAAGTTGCACAGCAAATTACCAAGATAGATCTTTTTTCCCCCACAGTACTCAGAATTGAACTCAGGCTCTTGGGCTTAGGCCACTTGAGTTAGGTCTCCAACCCTTTTTTAAATAAGTTTTTCCCTTTTTACTTTTAGTTTGTTATAAAGTATCTCACTTTCTCCTGGCTAGCCTCAAACTGTGATCTCGCTACCCCTGCCTCCCAGAGTAGCTGGAATTGTTGCTAATATTTAGTTCTTTTTAAGAGAGTGGCCTGGAACAGATCTCTCTTCATCCCAATCAAGCAAGACCAACCCATTGGCCCCCTGACCTTGGACTTGCAGTTTTTAGAACTAGGAGAAAAAGAATTTCTATTGTTCTAGTCTCTCAAACTGTGTGCTTTGTTACCCAGCCTGAGAAGATGCACACAGCTACCCACATACTCCTTATCTTGGCTAGAATACAAAGATGTAGGAGAAAGTCCCCAGAGCTCTGGGTACCTTGACCCCAGAACAGGATCTCTGGTAATGGGAGACAAACCACACTTCCATACTGTGCCCCTTCTCTTCACAATATCCTTGAGCCTCTCAGAAAGCGCAAAAGGGATTGCAAGAGCAGAGGAAATATCCACCTATGTACTCCAACTGACTCCCATGAGCAAAATTCACAATAGTCCAAGTCCACTGAGGCCCAAGGCCAAGCAAAAGTTGTAAAATGGCAGCCTGAGACTGTCACCACACATGACACTGGGTCAGTAAGTTACAGGGACATGACAGCCCTCGTCTTTCAGGCTCAGAGGAGGCAAGTCCTAAGAGAACAGACTGACACCTTCCTACAAGAACTGGGGAATGATCTTCCTATCTCTACAAGGGGCTCTGCAATGCAAGAAGCTGCCTCAGAAACAAAAAGTGCCACATATGTGCATACACAGAGAGACAGACCAAAAGAGGTATGCGTGGATGGGGAAACACTGGATGCCAACCCAGGCCCAGACACAGTATAATTTCTAGGGTCCATAAAGCTCTTGGTGCTTGGTGAAATCTCTAAGAAAAACATTACCGTGATGGAGAACAAGGCTGACCACCTCTGGAGCAGCTGGGAAGCAGTGTCTAATTGCACATAAATATCCCCCTTTCAGCCTGCAGGAGTAACCAGTGCCTGCTTTTTCCTCTAGACAGAGGCTGGAGTACAGGCACTTTCTACTTCTCTCTAGGGGTTTCACATCTGTATGGATATGCAGATGAAGGAAGACCCTCATGAGCCAAGTGGAAAGACCAGAAGGAAAGATCTATTTCTACCATCTCTTGACTGTGGATCTGGAGTTGGGGAGGAGCTCAGATATCCTGGGAAATATCTGAGTCACAGGGCTTGTCAGACTGTGGGAGGTGGGGAGTCAGCATCATACAGAAATGTGCTTATCTTCTAGCCACCCCACGCAGACTGACAATCAACAACCAATGATGCTCACAGCGCAAATGTGACACCCGAGGTCCCAATCCTCTGTCATCTCCTTTGGACATCCTTTGTCTAAACAGCACTAAGATTTGGTCCAGAGTCTGCAATCCCAGAACCCTCTCTTAGTCTCTTCTACTATTACCACCAACCAATGTCGTCTCTGGATTTCCTCCCTGTTCAGAGGCCTCTAAAAATGGTCTCTGCAACTCCATCTGCAGCCAATTCTGTAGCAAACGGGTAGCCTGAGAAGCAAAGGGGTGCCAGTAACAGGAGCCAAAGTGCAGACAACTTGATGAACATACATCTGCAGTCAGCCTTTGCATTTTTAAACATTAATTTTATCTGGTGTTGAAGGTATATAGCCAAGAGTAGATGACTTGCCTACCATGCATAAGGCTCTGCATTCAATCCCCAGCACCACAAAAAAAATTTAAGGTTTAATGGATTTTGCCTAGTCCTGGTGGCTCAGGCCTGTAGTCCTAGTGACTCAGGAGGCTGAGATCTGAGGATCTCAGTTCAAACCTGGGCAGGAAAGTTCATGAGACTCTTATCTCCAATTAACCACCAGAAAATTGGAAATGAAGCTGTGGCTCATAGAGTGCTGGCCCTGTGCATAATAGCATAGGCCCTCTGACTGACCAAAAAACAAAACAAAAGAAACAACAAAAAATCCTGAATCTTTGTACATCAGACTTTGTTTTCTTGTCATTATTCCATAAATACTCTCATGTTTACAGAATAACTCACATAGCATTTACATTGTGTTAGGTGTGGTAAGCCATCTGAAGATGGCTTCAAGTGTACAGGAGAGTGTGCATACGTTCCATGCAAATTCAACGCTGCTGGATATAAAGAACTTGAGCCTCTGTGGATATTATTGTCTTTGAGAATCCTAGAACTAATCCCCTGTAGAGATGCCAAGGAGTTCCCCCAATCG
Organism: Dipodomys merriami; assembly: GCF_024711535.1. Classification (NCBI taxonomy): domain Eukaryota; kingdom Metazoa; phylum Chordata; class Mammalia; order Rodentia; family Heteromyidae; genus Dipodomys; species Dipodomys merriami. The sequence goes on from NW_027202493.1 coordinate 4,627,945, forward strand.
CCAAGGCAAGGCTTTGAAATGTCCTTCCAAGTCCCACTAACTTCCTCTAGTTACATCGTTTCTTTTCTGACTCTCAAAAATCAAATTATCTCAAATCTATTCATTCATTCACTCATTCATTCATTCCGCCTGCCCTTTCTCTACTCTCCCTGTCTTGCCTTTTGCTTTCCCTTCCCCTTCCCTCTCCCTCCCTCCTTGCCTTCATTTCTTTCTCCGTCTGGTAGTGTAGGAGCTGGAACCCAGGACCTTACACATGCTAAACAAGGTTCTGCCACTGCACCTGACCCTCAGCACTTATGGGGGCTGCATTTTAACAAATTTCCTACTGATAAAATATGAAGTACAGGTGGCATGCCTTTGTTCCTCCCAGAAGTCCCCTCTCCCGACCCCCTGGGAAAGAACAGAACCCCACACCTAGACAGTGACCAGCTCTGCTCCATCTCCAGGCACAAGGGAACTCTTCTCACTGGGTTAGAGAGTTCCTTTGCTTTTGATCTAGTATCCTAATGAAACAATCTAGCAAGCAGCCTCTAGTCTTCACTACACAAGACTGACAAGGAACACAGAATATTTTTAAGAGAAGGCACCTCTGCCAACCCACCCAGTGCCCTATCTTTCCAAAGCATGACAAACGTCCCTAGTTGTTTCTGGTTTTTATACAGAAAGTAGAATATAACAATGCCGGAATTTGTTATGTTTTGTTTGGGGTTTCTGTGTGGGTTATCTTGAGATAGGATCTCACTACGTAGCTCAGGCTGGCTTCCAACTTGACTACTGAGATTATAATTATGCCCCTCCATACCTGGCCTGGAACGTTTCTAAAACCACTCAGGCTAAGTTTTCTTTTTTTTTTTTTTTTAATGCTTCTAGGTCCCTTTCTATATAAATGACCAATTAAAGATTTGAAATGATATCACAGACATATTGGATATTCCATGTTGATAGTGTTTATAATCACTGTTTTTAATGGCTTCGTAACATGCAAGCACTGGTTTTACAATAATTTCCCTACCTGCATCTCTATGATTGGATTGTTAGGTTAATTCAATTTTTTACTACTTTAATGCTGACTTCATATTTTCATCCTCTGTCTCCTCATTGACATGAAAGGAGCACAAATTCCAAGTAATAATATACAATATGTTCTTTAATAGTTTTTAGACCTCTAGCAAAAGCATTTTCTAAAAATATTTTATCTATTTATGTGACCATCACTATCTCTTAAATTCATGGAATATTCTCATTTTAAACTGTTGCCAATCTGAAATTCATAATGATTGGTGAGGGTGAAATTTTGTTCATACTTGTTTCTTTCTTCACCTACTTTCCTGGATTTTGGTAAAAGCAAATCAAGAATCTATGTGCACATAATCTCTTTGTCTGTCTGTCTGTCTCCATATGTCTCTCTGACACCCACCCCCCAACACACAAACACACATAAACTAAACCAAAACATGACTCCAAATAAGACAAATAACTAAAGAATGTATCTTTACTAAAAGGTAGACAAAACATAAAGTGGAAAAAGTTTGTAAATATTTTTCGATTAAAAAGTTGAAAGTGTAAATTAAAATTAGCTGACACTTTAAGTTACTAACTTAAAAAATAGTAAAATAAAAAGAAGAACGTTATTATAGGATCCACATTTCCTCAGCAGAATGTATAAGTTCGCATGTGCTGCAATTGGAATTAAGTTACACATTTAATTAAGATCAAAGTGATCACCAATTGGTGGCTGTAATTCTAGCTGCTCAGGAGGCTGAGATCTGAAGGTCAAGGTTCAATGCAAGCTGGGACAGGAAGTCTGTGAAACTCTTATCTCCAATTAACTACCAGAAAGGCAGAAGTGGAGCTGTAGAGTGGAAAAGCTCAGGGACAGTGTCCAAATCCTAAGGTTCAAGCTCTAGTACTGGCACAATAAATAAATAAGTACATACATACATACATACATACATACACACACACATACATACATACATACATACATACATACATACATGAAAAAGAAAAGCAAAAGTGAATCTCGGAGAAAGTGAGTGTGCATGGACTCCTCCACCACCAGCAGTAGGTAGTTAAATGTTCATGCCCCGCCTCATAGAGAAAGCTCCTGAGAAGATGAAATGAGGGAAACCTATGAGGTTTCCCTGCCCAAGTCTCTCTCTTCCACTGCCCACTTCAAAGCCTTTGGTTTCACCACCAGAAATTCAAACCAGGAGTAAAACTGTCCAGAAATTGAGACCCTCAGGGTTGGAACAAAGAGACAGCTGGAACAAAGACTCTAAGAAAATCAAACATACTCAGGGAAGAAAGAGACAGAGAAAAGTCAGGACTAAGATACAAGGAATCGATTGCTGCTTAAAAGTGATGTGGTACACATGAAAAAAATGCAGAATTTTTATACACCCGAGACAAGAGAATGACCCTTTCTGGAAAGCAATCTAGCGATCTGTAACAAGGCAGCTAAAAATGTCTATACCCTCTGACCCAGTAATTCTACTTTTAGGATTTCGTCCAAGCAAATAAACAATGATGCAAATAAGGATTAAAGTAAGAAGCTGGCAACTGTAATAAAATGTATAACAACAACAAAGTTGGAAATATCCTGAGTGTCCCAATGCTCAGAGAATAATTAAAGTCTGAGAAACTCTCATAAGGAAATATACAACTGCCTAAAAACTGTGTTAAGTAATTTCTAATAAACTTTACAGACTCATAAATTTTTCAAAGATACAAAATAACATAAAATATATTCTCAATGATCTAAATGGTGTTTTTATTCCTACTGTGGATTTTTTAAAATTAGGTGGATAACTACACAAATATTCATAGCTATTATCTATGACTTATAGGTGAATTTCAGTTACTTTTCTACATTTTTCCATATTTTACAAATTTTCTACAGGAAATCTGTGGTTATTTAGCAGAAGAGAAAGCTACTTAATATCACAAGTACTCCCACCACAGACATCTAAGTTTTGAAACTGAACCTAAATTTCTCAACCTTCTCAAGTTCATGAACAAATAAAATCTTGCCTAAATTATAGCTCTCTTGTGGCTCTCTAATGTATCAAAGACCTAAATCTAGTAAGTTCCTATCTCATCCATCATAATTACACAAGAGTTAGATACCTGCCTAAGGCCTCACACCCTGCAATCTAGCTGAGTCTCTTACTTCCTATACTAACTCCTTGCCTGGAGTCTCATCCTTTCTTTCCCCTGATGGTTTGGATCTTTACTCTCAGTTCTTCATAAAAGGAGCCAATGTCCTTGAAGCCAACTAAGCATTTAAGCACAAGTCTTGCTACAAAACCAGGTCTATATTATGACTAGGGCTCTGAAAAAGGGAATGGACTCCCTGACAAGAAGCACCAAAAGGCTTCCTTCTTAAGATGTGGGAGATGGGATCCTGAGTGCTAGAGGCTCAGGCCTGTAATCCTACCAAGTCAGGAGGCTGAGATCTGATGATCAAGGTTCAAAGCCAGCCCAAACAAGAAAGTTTGTAAGACTCTATCTCCAATTAACCAGCAAAAACCTGGAAATGGGAATGTGGGGCACAAGTGGTAGAGTACCAGTCTTAAGTAAAAAAGCTAAGAAACAGTGCCTAGTCCCTGAGATAAACCTGTACACACACACACACACACACACACACACACACACACACACACACACACACACACACACACACACACACACACACAACTAACTCACAGACTTGAGAGATGAAGTTGACATTTTAAAATAATGGCTAATTGGACAAGGTGAAACATACCTGCAGTCCCAGCTACTTGGGAGACTGAGGCAGAAGTGATTAACTCAGGAATTTGGGGCCAGTCTGGCTGACACAGAGACATCCTATTTCAAAAAACAATAATAAAGTTTCTAAAATTTAAAGTAAAGTGAATCGGTGGATGGATAAACAAAGGGAACAGATGATTCAAAATTTAAACTAAAAGTGCTACAACTGCCAGGCACTGATGATGTTTGTAACCCTAGCTCCTCAGGAGGCTGAGATCTAAAGATCCCAGTTCAAAATCAGTCTGGGCAAAAAAAGTCTGTAAGTTTTCTCTCCAGTTAACTAGCAAAAAGCCAGAAATGGAACTGTGGCTCAAGTGGTAAAATTCTAGCCTTGGACAACCACCAACACAAGTGAGAGACCCCAGTTGAAACCCCAGAGCCAGCACTAAAGAAAGAAGGGAGGAAGGAAGGAAGGAAGAAACAAGGCAACAAAGAAAAGAAAAAGCTCCAGAGCTATGAAATAAAGAAAGCTGTGGTTTAGGACTGGAAAGATAGCTCAGTGCTAGAGTATTTTGTTAGCAGCATTCATGTCCCGAGGTTCAATCCTCAAGGCCACAAAAAAAAAAAAAAAAAATGCCATAGTTTGCTGCATCAGCCCTCTTGATTCTTAAGACAGCTAATGTAGTTGACAAAGGAAAGTGAAGAGCAGATTCATCTGCTGAACTGTTCTGATCTATTTGAGGTCAATAAAATGAAGGGGAAGTGACAAAAGAGAAAGCTTCACATAACTTTGTCTCTATTACAAAATAAGCTACAAATCCAGCTAACAAATGGGGGGAGGGCTGGGATGTAGCTCAGTGGCAAAGCGCTTGCCTAGCAAGTGCAACGTCCTGGGTTTGATCCCTGGTACCAAAAAAGAAAAGACAAAAAAGCAAACAAACAAATGGGGGGAAATGGATTCACTTTTTTAATTTAGGGATTTTTTTTCTTTCATGTTAGTCTATGTTAGTAGGACAAGGACTTTTCCAGTCCAAGTCTAGAAGGTCCCTCTTGTCACATGGCAAGACCTGCAGGGCTCATGTCACCGGCCTACTTGCTTCTCCTGAGCAGAGTCTGAGAGACTCACACAGAACAGCCAGAGCAGAAAGCGCATCACAGGTCTCAGAGGGGATAGAACACAGCAGACAGGAACCCAGGTAGGAAGGTAGACCCAGACAGTCACTTAGCTACTGTTACCCTACGGGAAGACCCCAGCATCAGGGAACTGTTTAGTGTGCAAGATACTTGGGAGTGACTTGGGGAGCCATGGAGCCTCAACAATGCCAAGAGCCCAGTAAAAACAGCACACACAATTATAGCAACTTGAGCTCAAGCCTGAGAGCCAGTCACAGATCAGAGTCTGGCAGCATCCATTTCCTCCTGCTCTAATGTCACCACACTTACAACAACGGTCATAAGAGCAAATTCCAGAAGTCTAAGGCAGGAGCGTAATGTGAGAGAGAAGGGAATGTACTGAGAACTTGTTCCCAGCGGAAGTGTGGGGTGAGGAATGCAAACATCTTCAGGAATGGGGGTTGGAGGGAGAAGATGGCCCAAACCTCAGGGGACCCCAGGCTTGAGAGACAGGGAACAAGACACACACAAGAAAGAATTAAAGGGGGGGGGGGGAGAAGTAATGGAAAATAGGCAAGAGTGACTGCAAATTGGCACCACTGAAATGAAGTATTTTAAGTATTTATGGCTTCTCTCTCCTAACAGCCCCTCAGCTCTGTTCAGAAAAAATGTAGTTGGTGGAGCTATGGGCAACCAAGTTTGAAGATGCATCAGACCATGTCACCAGAAAGATCACCACAGCAGGTGGCAGTCACCGTTGGTTCTCTACCTGTAGAAGCAGAGACAGCTCAGAATCCTGAAAGTCCCACCAAGAGAACACTAAGTTCAGTCTCATTGTGGACTCCTTGCAAGAGCTGCATGGGATGGGGTTGGAGATTAAGTTGGTAGAAAACCAGCCAATGAATGAAAGCATTGGGGTACTGGGTTTGAGATCCAGTCTTGGACAGGAAAAAAAAAAAAGCTGCACAGGAAGCTTGAGCTATGTGGTATCAACCAGGGGGAGAAAAAGAAAAGAAAGCAGCAGCATATTCAGGAGGCAGAAATTTTAGGATTCCACTTGAAGCCATGAGACTCTCATCTCCAATTAACAACCAAAAACCAGAAATGGTGTGGCTCAAGTGGTGGAATGGCTAGCTAACGGACAGTGCTCAGGCCCTGAATTCAAGCCCCAGTACTGACAAAAAAAAAAAAGGCAGCATTAGTGACCCCCCCCCCCCGGCCTCTGCCACGTGCAGAAGGGGAAGTGTGGGTGGCCTAGGTGTGTCTATCTGAAGGCTGGTCTCTAGATTTAGGGAAGGAAGAAGGGCTGGGTGTGGTGAGGCGGATGTGCAGGTGACTGATCAGCAGATATATTTTTGAAGTTTTGTAAGAAACTTCCCATTGAAAAGAGTGTGCTGACTCCAAGTGAAAGGCCTGGGTAAGTTTTAGAGGCTGGTGTGGGCCTGGACTCAACTGTGCCTTAGCTACTTAGCACCTCTGGGCCGGTTTCCTCACTTTACCTACTTCTGAGGTTGCTTGGAGAATAACATGAAATAATGTGTGGAAAGGACTGAATATGAGAACTGGTAACTTAAGTAAGCTCTAATACATAAAATGTGTATGCTCAGTGGCAGAGCATGCTCAAGGCCCTGGATTAAATCCCTGGGGGAGGAGTGTGTGTGTGTGTGTGTGTGTGTGTGTGTGTGTGTGTGTGTGTGTGTGTGTGTGTGTGTGTGTGTGTGTGTGTGTGTGTGTGTGTGTGTGTGTGTACAACATGCCTAACAAGTAGTAGGCATGTCACACTGTCACTACTGCTACTGCAAAGTTGCTTAACACAGGAAGTTCAGATATCTACAGGGGCCACCTCTACCCAATCAATATCACTGAGCAAATATCAATGGGAATGTTGTGCCATTTGGTTACCTCTCATAAGAAAAGCCATCAGTTCCTCCCAATCTCCCCTGTACTTCAAAAAAACATTATGTTTTCCATGTCTAAAAATTCCCCAAGAGGTTAATATATATGTAGTTATATACTTATATATTTTCATGAGAGCCAGGTTCTCTCACAGACAACTTTGAAAATTAGCAAAACCTACACAGGACCCTCAGATACCAGGAAAGGGACCCTGGGACTGTTCTGGCCCAGCCCTTGGGCCACAGAAGACAGCTGTGAGCAGCTGCATGGGCATGTCTGCTGCTTTCACTGCAGTGTTTCTTCACAGCAGAAGATGGGAGGACCTGCTTCACACCTTCTACCTCAGCTGGCATCCTTTATGAATACAAAGGCATACCACAGTGCCAAGCCAAAAGCCTTTTACCCACCTGGGAGGCTCCAGGAGCCAAATTCACCCTTTAACTGCAACCAAGTAACTTTAACCAACTGAGGTAAGTAGAGTAAGGACTTTCAGATCATGTATAAAGCCTAAAGGGTTGCAAGGGAGCCCAGAGTGGTAGTGCATACCTAAAATCCAACACTCAGGACTTTGGGACAGAAAGATGGACAGTTCCAGGCCAGACTGGGCTTTATAGAAGGCCCCTGTCTCCCAAAAAGAGGTTTGTGGAAGGTTCAGAACTAAATAGGAGGAAGGGAGAGAGAGCAGAACAGCCCCAAGATTTGAAACAAAGATCCATAGGCCCCACAGGAACCCAGTAGCCCTATCTCTCCAGCCTGTCCAATTCCCTGCTTCAATCCTAGGCAGGGCTAGGATTTTTCACTTCACACAGGCTACCATGCTTTAATATCTGCTCTGTTTCCTTCCTTTTCCAAAGCCTAAGAGATTGGATTGCTGGAGTCCTTGTATAGCTCATTACCACAGATGAGAAACCGAAAGTAACTGCTCACAGGGAGAGAGGCGCAGTGCCACCCAGCATCCCAGCCAGAGCCTCCTTCCCAAGCCCCACGTCTGTGTCACAAGGCACAAGAAGAGTCACAGCCCAGTCAGTGAATCAGAAGAGGCACTTACTGTACTGTGGTCTACAGCAAGATCTAATCTGAGTCATATTGCCTGTAACGGGCATCATCCACCCATGCACCTGCACTATGAAAAAGACAGGAAATCGAGGAAGTACCAGCTGGATGCACACTACAAAGACCATGCAACTATTGCCTGGCTCTACCTAATTCTAATACTTTTGGCAAACACCTGCCAAGCTAGTAGGAGTGCTGCTCTGGGGCTTGACTCAGGGCTGATGCCTACATACCCCATCTTTGCTGGGGTTGGGAAGCCAGGGCCTTCCTTGGGAAGCATGCAGTCAGCAGCCCACTTCTGCGGAATTTCTCCATAGGCAGCCACCAAGGAACACCTGCATGTCTTTAGGATTTATTTTGACCTTGGCAAAATACTAAGGTGAACAGAGTTCACTAAGGTGACATGACGGGATTTGCAGGCCTTGTTTCCTTACACAGAAGAGAGACAAAGCATGAGCAATGACAAGGAGAGGAACATTTCAAAAGTCCTTCAGCAAAGGACCAGCAGTTTCCCAATCAATACCCAGGCATTAGCCATCTATGAAATGAGCAAGGTTCCCATCATCAGCTAGGAGTGTCACAGAAGATTTGTAAAAAAAAATTGGGTCTACGTAGCTGGGGACTGTTGGCTCACACCTGTAATCCTAGCTATGCAGGAGGCTGCAGTCTGAGAATCTTGGTTCAAACCTAGCATGAGCAGGAAAGTTCATGAGAATCTTCAATGAAGCACCAAAAAAAAAAAAAAAAAAAAAAAAAGCTAGAAATGGAGTTGTGGCAGCCTTGAGCAAAAAAGCTAAGGCTCCAGTACTAGCAGCCAAAAAAACCCAAAAGTTTACAAAGCCAAAGAATGTTTCTATCTAAAAGCAACTGCCAGAGCAAAAAGTCCATGAACCAGCTGGATGCACCAAATTTCTACAGCTTGACCTACTGCCACACTGCTTTTTCTCTCCGTTTCAACAAATACGAACAATTCATGTGCTGACACTCACAAACATTTTCTTAGTACCTAGATATCCTACGCTGAGTAGGCCTCCAGAGTCTGGACTACAAGCTAGATATTTATGACAAAAATATCTGCCTTCGAGTGAAGAAGGCCACAGTGATGATGGTCTTGAAAAAGCCTCTACCCAGGTAATGTTCCCAGTACTAGGGACTAGGCTCTAGGCACCCTCCACCAGACAGGAGCTCCCTAAAGACTCGGCTATGCAAAGCCCTTTATGCCTGTCTTTATAATCCCAGCCCTATTAAATCATGCAACTAAGGTTAAAAAAATGTATCTTTTTCTAGAGCCTTTGCCTTGCAGTGGCTGAAAGCTCTCTCACCAAATAAAGAAAAAAAATAGTAGGAGAGGGGAAATCCTCCCAAATCCTAAAGAAATAATGCAAATTAAAGATAGAAGATGTGTCTAGAACCACTAATGTAAAGGAAGAAAGCCTTTAGGGCAAAATGCTGGAGGGGGGGAGGGGAGGGGAGAGGTGCGGGACAAGGGAGCGCGGCTGCAGAGCCTGGACACCCTTCCTGACCTCCCCCGGGCCTCTCTCTCTCTCCCCCTCTCTCCCCACCCCTCTCTTCTCATCTTGACGAAATAATCTCCAGAACTGGATTCGAAAAGGGAAGCATGTAAGGTGAAGAAGTTGATGGAAAAAGAGAGAGAGAGAGAGAGAGAGAGAGAGATAGTTCCCCTCGAGGGAATGACCTAACCTGGCACCCCGCCTGCATTTGAGGGCACTTTTCTACCCAGTCATCTCCACTGCCAAGAATTCCAGAAACTGCGGGCGGGACCCCAAAGAAAAGGAGGGGTGCACCCCGGTCCCCTGGGGGCCATCTAGACCCGCCAAGTAATAAGGTAGCGGAGTGGGGGTTGGGGGGGAAGAGTAGTCTCCAAGGCCCAATCCGTGCGCGAGGGACTTGCCTGGGACGCGCTCTGCTCTCCTCCCCTACCCGCAGCCCGGGCGGTCGTTGCGGGGCCGCTGCCCCGGCGCCAGGACCCGCAGAGAACTTTTCCCTCCGGCAAACGTGAGAAAATGTAGCTCGGCCGAGCCCCCGCCCCGCCCGCCCCGGCCCCACCCCCGCAGCCCGACCCCTGGCGGCCGCGACCTCGGCCACCGCGGGCGCTCGGGGGACCAGAGGAGGGGCTGCGCCCGGGACCCGCCGCGCCCCGGAGCGGGGGGGGGGGGGGCGCGTGTGCCGCGGGACGGGCGCGTCCCACCCTCCGCCCTGCGCCCGCCCGGGCGGCCCTCGCGAGCCCGACTCACCCCGCCGTGCAGGGCCGGGGCTGGGTCACATCGGGGCGGGGGCGCGTCTCCGGGCCGCGGGGCGTTTTCGCTGGCGCAGCCCCGCTCCGGGTGCCCGGCGCTCCGCGCGCGCTCTTCTCCCCCGTCCCCACCCCGGCGCTCCTGTCTCTCGGTTCTTTTTTCCGGGTTAATTACGTTTCGCTTGAAAGCAAAACCCAGCCCCGGATGTGAGTACAATACTCCGCGGAGCCGGCCGGGGGAGGAGAGGGGTGCCGGGGCGCCGCGGGCTGCGCCGAGGGGGCGAGGGTGGCGGCGGCGGCGGCGGGGCCGCAGGGCCGGGGCACCGCCCCCTCCCCTCCGCCCGCCCCCTCCGCCGGGAGCAGCGGGGCAGGTGGGTGGGACGCCCCGCGGCCGCTCGCAGCAGGTGTCCGCGCCGGGGATGGCCCGGCGGGAGGGCGGAGGGCCGGGGTGCGGGCTCACCGCCCGACCCCGCTCTCCTCCCTCCTGAGCTGGGACTGAACACACAGCGCTGTCTTCCGGATCGCCGTGTCAGCGTCCTGGGAGCGCAGTGGGCCGCGCGGCTCTAACTCGGGCTGTAGGGTCTTTTTCAGATGGAGAGCAAACTGGGAAACGTGTCCTGAGCGGGAGGTTGTCTGAGGGCCTGGGAGGGCACCCGTGTTCAGGGGTGGCCCTGGAGTGTCTTCTGGGGATCCATCCCAGGAGTATCCATCCAGCTCCCAGTGAGGAAACCGAGACTCCCGGCCTGAAGTAATCTGCCCTAAGTCCTCCGTGCGTCAAGGGCAGGTCCGTCCGGTTCCGACTCCGTCCTCCCACGTGGGGAGATGGATGCAATTTAAATGCAATCAAGTCAGGCTAACAACATCCGAAACCTAAATATAGTGGCTTCTCCGTGGGACCTGCTCCGTGCATGCCAGGCGGCTTCTGCAGCCGTGGAGTAAGGCAGCGAAGCCGGGGCGGCCAGCCCCGAGAGCCCAGCGGAAGACACCCCCCACCCTCAAAGCAGAGGTGGGGAAGCCGCAGGTTTCCTCTTCCATTTTGACTGCCAAAGCAAAAATGAGCCACACCACTCGCGGAGTCAGGTGTGAAAAAGACCGTTTGCTTCAGAACAGTTTGCTCTGAATCAGGGAGGGAAAGACACGAGAAGAGAAAAAGAAACCCAAAACCTCCCTTTGAAATACACATCAATGTGATGTGTGTGTGTGTGTGCATGACAGTTTTGTGTGCATTTCACTGGGTTTTGAGAGCATCTTCACTAGAGCCAAAGACCCTGGCTACCTAGCTCCCATCTAGACAATCAGTGTCAATTTTCTACATCCATTTGATTCAAAAGCTCAGTCAACACTGACGAACCTTACAGCCCAACATAACAACGCTATAGACAGTTTTAATTCCAAAATTAAGCTTACCATGTTTAAGGTGAAATGGAACACAACTTCTTTGGGGAATTCATGCTGGAAAATAGTTCGAGAGGGATTTGCCACATGAGCAGCCCCAGAAAATCCCACTGGAACAGATGGTTCCCTGTCTACAGAGCAATGAGGTGAAAGTCTCAGATTTCATGGTATGGTTCATACAAAAGCCCATCCACTCTTCCCAGGGGGCCTGCCTGAGTCGTCGGTTGCTGAGCCACAAATATTTTCTACTGCTGTATTGGATGCCTGGGAGGCAGAGAAGCCCAAGGCCGTGGGTCTGGCTGGGAGGATATAAAGATGATTGGCTAGGCACTAATAGCTCACATCTGTATCCATGATACTCAGGAGGCTGAGATCTAAGGATTACTGTCCAAAATCAGCTTGGGTAGAAAAGTCCATGACACCTTATCTCCAGTTAAATGTCAGAAGTAGAGATATAGCTCACATGGTAGAGTACCAGTTTTGAGTGAAAAAGCCAAGCAAGAGTGGCAAGGCCTTGAGTTCAAGTCCTGGTACTGGCACAAGAGGAGGAGGAGGAAAATTAGGAGATTGAACAAAATGTGCTTCTGTGGGGGACCTGGCTTCTCCAGAAGGAGGTGGCTTTGAGCGAGCACAGTTGGACTTTTGCAGAGAATCATCATAAGCTGAGACTTTGGGTGTATTTTGATGCTCATACTTCATTGAGAGACTCCATTCACTGCCACATTTGTTCCTGGTCAGGACCTGGCCCCAACTAGAAGACAAACCCTGGATTTCACAGTGCTTCCAAAGAACATATCCCACCACCACCTCCTCCAATTAAGCTGAACTGGGGATTGAACTCAGAGCCTTGCCCTGGCTAGGCAGATACCCCACCACTGAGCTAGGCCTCTAGGCCTCTTTGCATTGGTTATTTGGAGGTAGTCTCACTTTATGCCCAGGTCAGCCTGGGATATGATCTGTTTGTGCTTCCACTATCTTTGGGGGTGTTAGGTATTCCTTACCACACCTAGTCATTAATTGAAATGGAGTCTCAAGAAATTTATGTCCAGGGGGTCGGGGGGAGGATGGGAAGGGATGGGAAGGGGAAACAAAGGAGGAGGCTACAATGCTTGATAAGAAATGTACTCATTACCTTGCCCATGTAATTGTAACCCCTCTGTATGGTATTTTCACAATATTTTTTTAAAAAAAAAGAAATTTTATGCCCAGGCTAGCCTCAAACTGAGATCTCCTAATCTCACTTCCCATGTAGCTAACAGGAATGAGCCACCATGCCCAGCAGCAATGACATTTAGTACATTCACAAAGCTATATAACGAACATCAATATCTACTGTCAGGGCATTTTCATCACACCACACCTGTCACATGGTCACACCCATTCCCCTCTGAGGTGACCCCTGAGGACCACTAACTTGCTTTCTTTCTAACCTGTGGACTTGCCAGTCTTTGATATTTCATTTAGATGGACTCACATAATATAGAGCTACGATGTTTAGCTTCTTATATTTGTTTGAAAGTATTTCCATTGTCTGACTTTAGGCATTTTTTCAATTCAATAAACAGCCCTAAAATATAACTGTATCTGTGAAGAAAGGGCTTCTAAAAGGACCTTGCAGATCATCTACTTCAGTCTTCTTGGACCAATTAAAATGATTACTGGGGCAGGGCCTCACACACTTCCTTAGCCTTTTCTCTCAGAGATGGCAATCGACCACTCGAGCCATACCTCTCCACTTCTAGCTTTGTGCTAGAGTCTCACAGACATTCCTTCCCAAGCTGGCTTTGAACCTCGATCCTCAGGTATCAACCTCCTGAGTAGCTTTGATGGCATGAGCCATCAGCACTTAGCTGAAGTCCAGCAATTTACTCAAGCTTCTGAGCTAGTTTGTAACAGACTTGGTTCTACAACCCAGGGTTCACTATGCTCAGAGGCTCCCAATATTGATGAAGAAACTTTTCTGTGATGATAGGGGCTTCTGGCCCATAACCAAGGAAGCTAAACAGAAAACTTTGTAATCTACCCTCACCTACTCTTTATGAACCTTCTATCCATTTTCAGTGTTAGCCACTAGCTAACTAGATGACCTAATAACTTCCGTGGCCAGCCACTGTCCCCTGAAGGGACTGTACTGTTCTCTATTTGTCAAGATCCTTATGGGAAAATGTTCCAGCTACAGCTGGAGCCTGTTCCTCCCCTTGGGGAAAATGTGGACAGAAAAGACCAAAGTCCTTGGCTTGATCCTATTCAAACCAATTAACGTTGCTTCAAGGCTACACACTAAACCTCTAACTTCTCTGGTTGTTTTGTAGATATTGTTACTCATTGTAACACTGCAAATGGTTCTGTGACCTCCAATTCTAGAAATATGATTCCAATTGCCAATGTACTATGTAGTCCTATTCATCAATCAATTATGAGAACCGGTACAATTCCTTTTCTTGCAGACTTTCTATTTACTCTTTCAGAGTACTTCCTAATTATTGCTTGACACATATAACCTTGTTTAAGCTTTCAATAATACTGAGAAATATATGATCCTTTTCCCGTCTATGGTAACCTAGGTATAGACCTGGGCAGCCTGATGCTACAGCCTGCCCTCCTGTACCTGAGCTACACTGATTCAGGCAATGGTATATGCCTTGTGAAGGACTGAGAAAGACAAAGCCAGACTATTTCCTCTCATTTCCTATTTCCTATCATTATTTATAATCTCATTTCCACCTCATCTAGTTACTCTATGTGGAATAATATTCTGTCCTACTTAAAGTTTGGTGGCTAAGCAGGCATGATGGCACATATCTTTAATACCTACTACTCAGGAAGCAGAGATAGTGATACCTCCTCTCAGCCAACAGGCTGGATGTGGTTGTTGCCCTTGTAATACCAGCTAATGAAAGGTGTAGGTTGAAGGACCCTGGAGGATGGGAGGCTACTTAATACTAAATATTTTTATGGGGAGCAGGACAAGAAAAAAAGTAACTGAAGGTCTTTATTGCTAAGCAGAGACTTCTTTTTTTTATCTTTACTTTTTTTTTTTTAATTTTATTTTATTTGTGAACATACTGTACAGAGGGGTTACAATTACATGGGCAGGATAATGCGTACATTTCTTACCAAGCATTGCAGCCTCCTCCTTTTGTTTACCCTTCACATCCCTTCCCAGCCTCCCCCCTCCCCCCAATCCCAATCCTTTCCCCCCTTCTCCCCCTCCCCCCCCCCCCCCCCGCACCGACGTTGTAAAGCTTGTTTTGGACATGACAACTTGTACTTCTCATTGTTGCAACAGGTCCACCTGTATCCTTAAACAACTGGTTTTTCCCCATCTCCTCCACAAGTTATACTGACATCAAATATAGTGAAAGCAGGGGTTATACTGTGGGGGAGGGACATACAAAGCAACAAAGAAATAATCTTATAAATGCGTTAGAAACACATGCATGAAAGAAAAAAACATTAAAATACATATCTAAGGGTTCATTTTCCTGACATCACATTATCTGACCTTTTCCGCTTGACTCATACATGTACTAGATATTGCAAATAAGGGAAACCATGGGACCTATGTTTCTTTGGGCCTGGCTTACTTCACTTAATATAATTTTTTCCAAGTTTTTCCATTTCCTAACAAATGGGGCAATGTCATTCTTTCTGATGGAGGCATAGAATTCCATTGTGTATATATACCACATTTTCTTGATCCATTCATCTACTGAGGGGCATCTGGGTTGGTTCCATATCTTAGCTATGGTAAATAACGCTGCAATAAACATAGTTGTGCTGGTAGCTTTAGTGTGGTCTTGTTTGTAAACATTTGGGTAAATGCCCAAAAGTGGGATTGCTGGGTCATAGGGGAGTTCTATGTGAAGTCTTTTGAGGAACCTCCATACTGCTTTCCAAACTGGTTGAACAAGTTTACATTCCCACCAACAATGAAGTAAGGTTCCTTTCTGTCCACATCCCCTCCAGCATCTGTTGTTGTTAGAGTTCTTGATTTTTGCTGTTCTAACTGGGGTGAGGTGATATCTCAATGTTGTTTTGATTTGCATTTCTTTTATGGCTAGGGATGTTGAACATTTCTTCATGTGTCTATTGGCCATCCTTCTTTCTTCTTCAGAGAAGTTTCTCTTTAAGTCTTTCACCCACTTATTTATTGGGCAGTTGTTTCTTTGAGGATTTGTTGTTGGGGGGTTTAATTTTTTGAGTTCCAAGTATATTTTAGATATGAGACCCTTGTCCGTTGTATGGCTAGTAAAGATCTTCTCCCAGTCCGTGGGCTTTCTATTGATCTTGCTAGCTATGTCATTTGCCCTAAGCAGAGACTTCTGAATTCATTACTTTCAATTTTAGAAGCCACCAGAGGTTCAGCAAAGAAGGGCACAGTCAACAGTGGACAGCAGCAGTGTTATAGCTGGACCGCCTCCTAATTGGATCCTGGCACCAAACTAGGTTTGACACTTGACTCTGCCTAACTAGCTGAACAACAAAAGGACTTCTTATTTTCCTTCTCTGTGTCTATTTGAAAAAAAAAAAAAAAAGGAAAGATGGTAGCAACAGGTGACAGTCTCATATGCTTGTAGAGATTCAGTGAGTTAATGTTTTAGGGTATAGGTGAGTACTGAGGGTGCCTGCTAAATTTCAAACCTCGGTACCAGGTGCTGAAGATGGAACTCAGGGGTAAAGCATTTGCCTGCCATGTTTCAGGACCTGGTTCCTATCTCCAGCACTGTTAAAAAATGAATAAACAAACAAATATTAAATTAAAAGAAAAACAGCCCAGCACCAGTGGCATTCCTGTAATCCTAGCTACTCAAGAGGCTGAGAACTTTGGATCACAGTTCAAACCCACTCTGGGCAGAAAAGTCCATAAGACTCTTTTTTTCAATGAACTATCAAAAAGCCAAACATGGCTGGGCACTAGTGGTACACACCTGTAATCCTAGCTACTCAGGAGGCTAAGATGTGAGGATCACAGTTCAAAGCCAGCCAGTGCAATAAAGTCCATGAGATTCTTATCTCCAATTAAGCACCAAAACAGCCAAAGTGGCACTGTGGCTCAAGGGATAGAGTGCCAGCCTTGAGCAAAAAGCTCAGGAAGCTAGGTGCTGGTAGCTCACACCTGTAATCCTCGCTACTCTGGAGGTTGAGATTTGAGATCATGTTTCAAAGCCAGCCAGGGCAGGAAAGTGCATAAGACTCTTATCTCCAATTACCCACCAGAACACCAGAAGTGGAGCTGAGGCTCAAAGTGGTACAGCACTAGCCTTAAGCAAAAGACTTCAAGCCCCAGGACCACTGGCACCAAAAAAAAAAAAAAAAAGTAAGTGGAAGCCCCAAGACCAGGACATGCGCGCGCACGCACGCACGCACACACACGCACACACACACACACACACACACACACACACACACACACACACACACACACACACACACACACACAGAAATAGAAATAAAGCTGCAACTCAAGTCTTAGAGTACTAACCTTGGACAAAAGAAGCTCAGGGATAGTACCTAAGCTCCGACTTCAAGCCCCAGAAAAAGCCTCCCCCCCCAAAAAAAATAACTATCATACCTTTAATTAAAGTCTTTTCATTTTACTCCGCAACTTTTGCTACAAAGAGCTCACTTTTCTCTCATCACACCCTTACATAGATTAGTAATCTAACAATAGATTTACAGATGGAAGAATTTAGGTTTCAAAGAAAGAGAAAATCTCAGAATTACATAACCAATCATAATCTGAATTCATGAGCTCTGAGTTACAGTTGAGTGAACTCTAGACAACCCTAGGCCCAGGCCTATCTCTTAGCTCAACTTCTCAGAATAAGGAAAACTGGGAAGTGGAAGAAACTTCGGAAATTTCTGTTTATAGAATAAGGAAACACCAGTAAGAGACAGGAATAAAGTATGATCAAGGAAGATAAGATTTTAGTAAACACCTGGAAGTTTGTATATAAAATCAGATGCAAAATATAAACAGGAGATATGTATACATACATATATAATGGGTACATACATAATGTCAAAATTACTTCCTAATAACAAAGCTTGGGAAACATCGCTATACTGCCAAATCTGACATTAACATAAACCACCAAACTCAGTGTGCATCCTGTCCCCAGAAATAACAGAGTGCTGGCCAAATGCACAGCTCCTATTGATTTGTGCTGATGGCATTGTCTCTCTGTCGGTTTAAATAAGTGCAGTGACTGCACCATTCAGAACCAGAATTCCTGGGAGGACTCTGGGAGGAACAAGGCCTCCTGTTCCCTCCTGTTCCCTGTGAGAACGAACAGCTCCTGGGAAAGTGACCCGATTCACAGTCAGAACAGTAAGTCCTGGGGAAACTCTCCAAACACAAAAAACATGCTTAGGAATCTTCTTTCAAATTTCACCACCCTTTGTTTGGTAGCTACACATGTCTATCAAATTATATTAAAAGTAAGTGGAAGACTGCTGGGTACAGGTGGCTCATGCCTATAATCCTAGCTACTCAGGAAACTGAAAAGAGATCATGGTTCAAACCCAGCCCAGGGCAGAAAAGTCTATAAGACTCTTATCTCCCATTAGTTACCAAAATCCCGAAGTGGAGCTGTGGCTCCAGTGACAGATTGCTAGCCTTGAGCAAAAAAAGCTCAGGACAGAGCTTAGGCCCTGAGTTCAAACCCTAGGATTGGTAAAAAAAAAAAAAAAAAAGTAAGTGGAAGCAGACCACCAGTAGCTCACATCTGTAATCCTAGCTACTCAGGAAGCTGAGTAATGGGGATCACAATTCAAAGTCAGCTCAGGCAGAAAAAGTTCCTGAGACTCTTATCTTCATTTAACCACCAAAAATCCAGAAGTGGAGCTGTGGCTCAAGTATAGAAAGCCAGTCTTGAGAGGAAAAAGCCAAGTAAGAGCATGATGCCTTGAGTTCAAGCCACAGTACCAGCACACACACACAAACACACACACACACACACACACACACACACACACACACACACACACACACAAACTATATATAAATTTATCACTAGGCAGCAGATTTAACCCTAGTCTAGCTTAACTCCTTCACTTAGCAACTAAGCAATAGCAAACGAAATCTGTCCTTATACACAATCATTTTGTGTATCTTGGAGCTTGAACTCAGGATCTGGATGCTGTCCCTGAGCTTTTTTTACTCGGCTAGTACTCTACCCCCTGAGCTACAACTCCACTTCTACTTTTTCTTTCTTTTTTCTTTTTTGTCAGTTGTGGAACTGGAACTCTGGGCCTGGGCGCTGTCACTGCACTCTTCATCTCAAGGCAAGTGCTCTACCACTTGAGCCACAGCGCCACTTCCAGTTTTCTAGTGGTTTATTGGAGATAAGAGTCTCACAGATTTTCCTGCCCAGGCTGGTTTTGAACTTTGATCCTCATATCTCAGCCTCTTGAGTAGCTTATATATGCCACCCATACCAGGCTCTTACACCTAATCTTTAAAGATGCTATGAGGTTTCTAATTAGATAAATGGCTATAAATATCCACATGCACTTTCACTCTCTGAATCTGTCACAGACCTGAATTTCAGAAAAGCCACCTGTCTGTCAACTTCAGTCTCTACAAGTCTGAGCCCAGAAGATGAGCAAGGCCTCTGAGTAGCTAGCCGAAGTGCTTCTTGATTCTGCTTGAATATTTAGTTTCAAATGACCAGTTATATAGTTTCCCAGCCCTCAGCAAATTAGAAATAGCAGGAGGATGGGGAACCATTGGTGATGGAGAAAGCATGGGGACAGGGCCTGTATCCAGTTCAATCCTACATCCATAAATGGAAGGGCTGACCCAGCAAAGCAGGAGAAAGAAAGATGAACTGGCAACCCCAGAGCATCCACATGCTCAGAATGACCTTCCTCAGTCCCCAAAATGCCCTTGAAGTAGGAACAAGGGGTTGACATGTGCTTTTGGGGGTGGGAGTAGCAGCTTCTGGGGAGGGGAGGTCACCCACTAAGTGACAAAAGCAGACTTTGTAAAGATTCAGAGTCTCCTATTTTACATGCTTTTTACTTAATAAAATTGTTTCAAATTAATGTCCACATAAAAGATACTACAAGTAGAAGTCTGAAAAAGGAAAACTATAAATTTAAAATACTGTGCAACAATGAGATGTCACATTTATTGCATGGCTAAAATAACAAAGAGTGCCAACAGAAGACTGATGAGGGCAGTTTTGGATGGTGGTAATATGCAATGGTACAGCCCTTCTAGACAGCCGTCCAGCACTTTCTTTAAAAATTAAGGAGGCAAGCCGGGCACTAGTGGTTCATGCCTGTAACCCTAGCTACTTAGGAGGCTGAGATCTGTGGATCACAGTTCAAAGCCAGCCCACGCAGGAAAGGCCTTGAGACTCTTATCTCCAATAAACCACTAGAAAACCAGAAGTGGCACTGTGGCTCAAGCAGTAGAGCACTCGCCTTGAGCTGAAGAGTGTTCGTTTTCGACATAACGACTTGTTCATCTCATTGTTGTAATGGGTCCACCTGTATCCCTATTTAATCGATTTGTTTTTCCCCTTCCCCTCCACAGATTATACCGACATCAAATGCAGTGAAAGCAGGGGTTATACTGTGGGGGAGGGACATACAAAGCAACAAAGAAATAATCATATAAATGTGTTAGAAACAATCACATGAAAGAAAAAATATTTGAATACATATCTTAGGGTTCATTTCCCTAACATCACCTTATCTGACCTTTTCTGCTTGACTCAGACATATACTAGATATTGCAAGTAAGGGAAACCATGGGATCTATGTTTCTTTGGGCCTGGCTTACTTCACTTAATATAATTTTTTCCAAGTCTTTCCATTTCCTAACAAATGGGGCAATTTGGACAGCACCCAGGCCCAGAGTTCAAGTCCCACGACCAACAAAAAAAAAAAAAAATTAAGGATGCAGGCTGAGTGTGGTGGTTCATGCCTACAATCTCAGCACTCAGGAGGCAAGAGGATCTCAAGTTCAGGGCCAGCCTGGACTATATAATGATATCTTCTTTCAATAGCCAGGTGCCGGTGGCTCACGCCTGTAATCCTAGCTACTCAGGAGGCTGAGATCTGAGGATCATGGTTCAAAGCCAGCCCAGGCAGGAAAGTCTATGAGACTCTTATCACCAATAAACCAGTAGAAAACCAGAAGTAGAGCTGTGTCTCAAGCGGTAGAGCACTCGCCTTGAGCTGAAGAGCTCAGGGACAGTGCCCAAGCCCATAGTTCAAGCGCCATGACTGACAAAAAAAAAAAAAGAAAGAAAAAGAGATCTTGTTTCAAAAAAAAAGTTAAACATGTAACTATCATGTGACCCAACAATTATACTTCTAAGCATTATCCCAGAGAAATGAAGAGTATGGTCACACAGAAATCTATACAGCAGCTTTATTCCTAGTAGCCTCAAACTCAGAACACTTCAGAGATACTTCCATTAACACTCTGCATACAAAGAAACAAACCTTTTTTTTTTTTTTTTTGATGCTGGTACTTGAATTTGAACTCAGGGCACGGACTGTCCCTTAACTTCACTCAAAGTTGGCACTATCACTTGAGCCATAGTTCCACTTCCACTTTTTACTGGCTAACTGGAGATAAAAATTCTCATGGATTTTTCTGCCCAGTCTGGCTTTGAACCATGATCCTCAGATCTCAACTTCCAGAGTAGATTACAAGCATGAGCCACTGGCATCTGCCAAGAAACAAACTTTTGATATGCACAAGGACAGTATGAATCTTCAGAGAATTACAAGGAGTGGGTGAAAGAGCCAAAGTTCACATACTCAAGCGTTCCAGTTATGTAACACTTTCAACTGATAAAAATATAGAAATGGAGAACTAGAACAGATAGTGGTTCCCAAGGGGTAAGGATTGGCAGTATAGGGGAAGTGAGTGTGGTTATGAAAACAGAGGGCTTTGTGCTGCAGTGAACATTCTAGGTCTTCGCTGAGTGTGATGTCTGGCTGTCACATGCAGCAGCTGATCCCACTGGGGAAAACTGGATAGAGGATAATGGCTGAAGAAGATCTCTGTACATTTTGTTTCTTCACCTTCTTTCTGTCCTTCCTTTCCTTTCCTCCCTCCCTCTTTCTTTCTTGGTTCCTTTGTTTCTTTCTTTTCTTTCCTTGTTTCTTTCTTTATTCCTTCCTTCTTTCCTTTGCCTTTCTTCTTTGCTTTCTCCCTTCCCCTTCCTTCCTTCCTTTCTCTTTTTCTCCTTTGTGTTTGTTTTGTAGTGCTGGGATTGTGTATGCTAAGCAAGCCCTCTACTTCCAACCAACACTCCTAACCATAAATTGTTTTTACAACTGCATGCAAAACTACAATTATGTCCAAATAGAAAATGTAATTAAACAATGTTCAAGCCAAAAGAAATACTATGAGAGTTCTGTGCATAAATGGATGCTACCTATTTTTAAAAAATCTCTTACACTGAAACAAGTCCCTATTGTCCTATCCAGTTCTGAACACTGTTGCTTGTAAACTCTGCAAACTAAGCACAGCTTCACATAGTGTGACTAGAAGTACACTTAGCCCTCTATGTCCATGGCTTCTACATCTGTAGATTCAACCAACTACATACTGAAATACTCTCTCTTTTTTGTTGATGTTGGGGTTTGAACTCAGGATCTCATGCTAGATAGGCAGATGTTCACAAACATGTCCAAAGTCCACTGAAAATATTGTCCAAAGTAAGATGTCTATACTAAATGTGTACATACTTTTTCTTGTAATTATTCCTTAAGCAATTCAGAATAACTATTCCCATGGTGTTTACATCATATTGTTATCAGTAATATAGAAACAATTTAGGGCAGGGAACATGGCTTAGTGGTAAAGTGCTTGCCTAGCATGCATGAGGCCCTAGGTTTGACTCCTTGGTACCACATAAGATTAATAAAATAAGCCGGGCACTGGTGGTTCATGCCTGTAATCCTAGCTACTCAGGAGGCTGAGATCTGAGGATCACGGTTCAAAGCTAGCCTGGGCAGGAAAGTCCGTGAGACTCTTATCTCCAATAAACCACTAGAAAACCAGAAGTGGCGCTGTGGCTCAAGCGGTAGAGCCCTCATCTTGAGCTGAAGAATGCAGGGACAGTGCCCAAGCCAAGAGTTCAAGCCCCACGACCAACAACAACAACAACAAAAGATTAATAAAAGAAAAAATAACCATTAAAATTATTTTTTAAAAAAGAAATGATTTAAAGTGTACCAGAAGATGTACACATATTATATACAAGTGTTATTATTATACAAGTGTTAATTACCTGTGTGTGTGTGTGAGAGAGAGAGAGAGAGAGAGAGAGAAAGAGATGGGGAGAGGAAAAGAGGGAGAGAAGAAAAGAGGAAGAGGGAGAGAGAGAGAGTGCCTGTCCTGGAGCTTGAACTTAGGTCTCATGTTCTCACTTGACTTTTTCCACCCAAGACTAGCTCTCTACCACTTGAGCCATACCTCCACTTGAGCCACACCTCCACTTGAGCCACACCTCCACTACCAGGTTTTACTGGTTAATTGGAGATAAGAGTCTCATGGACTTATCTAACTGGACTGGCTTCAAACTACAATCCTCAGATCTCAGTCAGCCTCCTGAGTAGCTAAGATCACAGGCATGAACCACCAAGGCCTTCTATGTAGTTTTATGTGAGGGACTGAGCATGGGTAGATTTGGGCCTCCAGGGGGGCCCCGAGCCAGTACCTCAGGTTTTCCTTAGTGTTGACATGGAGAGTGGACCTCCACTCCTTTCCCAAGCCCACTGCTACATCCATCACAAAGGTGCTTCCTCAAGCATTTCCACAACCATTTGGGTGTACGTCTGCTTCTGGCCATTTTCTACCTTCTCTGTAGAAAGTTTCAGCATTTGGAGAGGCGACAGCAGAGCTTTACTTGGTGTTCCAGAAACCGGCTCCAACATGGTGGGGGGGGGGCAGGGGTGTCCATCATTGCAGTTAGTTACAGGAAGACCTGCTGCTGCGCTCCCCCTGTTTAGGAGCTAGCAGCACACATTTGGTAGGAGTCCATTAAAATGAAGCTGGTAATTACATGCTGCCGTGTATGGGGTATGAGTCAAATCATGCCCACCAAAATGGAACTGCGTTTTCTTGAAATAGTTCAGCCATGAGGTCTCGGGGCTGGTTTATTTTTAGTTTGTCCAATTTAAGCCTTGGTACCATGACCCTGTAACCACTCCTCCTCCCCAGTTCAAAGTAGATGTGTGGCATGGTGAGGTCCAAAAAAACCTCAGATTAGGACTCCCTGCCTCAACCCCCCAAATGCAGACATAGTGACCCGCCATGGCTGGTGCTCAGGATATTGAAAAAAAAAAAAAAAAAAGTAAGAACTCGATGTTGTGGCAGGATGATGTCATAAGAGATTAGTTGAAAGCATTGTCTTAAAATTTTTTCCTCCCTGACATTATTTCCTGACATTTCCTCCCTGACATTATTACAGGCTCATGCCTGTAATCCTAGCTACTCAGGAGACTGAGGTCTGAGGATCAACATTCAATGCCATCTGAGCCAAGTAAGTCCATGAGACTCTTATCTCCAATTAATCACCAAAAAGTCAGAACTGGAGCTGTGGCTCAAGCAATTGAGTGTCACTCATGAGCAAAGAAAGCTAAAGGACTCAATCCAATCCCCAATATGGGCACACACACACACAAAATGCTGAAAACAGTCTCTTCACATATTTTTACGTTGAAATCTGTAATTTTAATGGTAGGCTTAAATGCACTCTGCAGATTGTTTGCATGGGATAATTTAAAAATAAAACTGATATCTCACTGTTAAGTGTATCCATTAGAATCTAAGTAGCAGAGTAATCTGACACTGTCGTTCATTTTTCAAATGAACAAGAAACCCTTTGATAGTGTGAAATGTTTAATCCTTCTCTTTTCTCCTTGAACTCACTTTATTCCACATCTCTTAAGACCAGGATCCAAGTGTCAGCTATTTTTATGTTTCAACATCTTTTATTGATTGTCCAATCATATTTTCTGAAACAAAAATGCGTATGTAAATTGATTTTACAATGTAAGAAAACATCTTTGGTCCACAGGCTCTTGGTATTAAAAATTTTTTAGACTAACAAAGCATTACAATTATGAATAACAGGATGAATTTGTCTGTGTCTCTCTCACTGCTTATTTATCATATTATAAGGGATCAAACCTAGCGCTTTGCATACACTAGTTAAAATCTACCACTAAGCTACATCCCCAATTTAATATATGGTTTATTTGATCACCAAACCTGAAACAGTAAAAAAAAAAAAAAAGTCTTGAAATTCTTTCCTTTCTTCCTTCTTTCCTTCCTTTCCTTTCCTTCCTTCCTTCCTTTTTTTTTGGGGGGGGCATCTGGTTGTGGGGCCTGAACTCTGGGCCTGGGCGCTGTCCCTTAGCTCTTCAGCTCAAGGCTAGCGCTCTACCACTTGAGTCACAGCGCCACTTCTGGCTTTTTTCTTTTTGCTTATGTGGTGCTGAGGAATCAAACCCAGGGCCTCATGCATGCAAGACAAGCGCTCTACCACTGAGCCACCTTCCCAGCCCCTTCCTTCCTTTCTTCTTTCCTTTCCTTCCTTTCTTTCTTCCTCCTTCTCTCCCTCCCTTCCTTGGACTAAGGTCTTAGTCTTGTCCTTGAGCTTTCTTTCCTCAACGTTAGTTGATCTACCACTTGAACCACACCTCCACTTCCAACTTTTTTTTTGTCACTTGTGGGCTTGAACTCAGGAAGGATCTCGTAGACTTTCCTGGCTGGGCTGGCTTTGAACCATGATCCTCAGATCTCAGCCTCTTGAGTAGCTAGGTTTACAGGTGTGAGCCACCAGAGCCCTCCTCATTTCCAGCTGTTTTGGTAAATAGCTGGAAGTAAGATGCTCACAGTGTTAGGAAAATGGAGGAGATAGGAAGGAAACAGGCCAGACTAGATCTTCCACAGGCGAGGACTGTTCATTGAGATACAGTAGTGGGTGGCACACCCTCCTACAGGCTTGGAGACTGCAAAGAGGTAGGACAGGAGTCTGAGCAAGGAACCTCAGGTGAATGAAAAAGCCATTAGATCTTGGGGGGAAGGGGCTTTTCAGGTGGGCCCACCATGGAATACAACAGCCAGGCTAAGTCTGAGTGTATCTTTGGCGGCTTGCCTGACATCCGAATGCACCCGGGAAAACAGGGTGGGGGTCAATCCTTTATATTCCATCTTTGGATACATAAAAGGATTAGACCAAGAAGAGAGAGGCAAGTCCTTCACGCAGGCTTTCCTGCCTGGGCTGAGTTTTTCAAAGTGCGATCCTCAGATCTCAGCCTCTTGAGTAGCTAGGTTTACAGACATGAGCTATCTAGGAATTATTTTCTTAAACAGATGGATAAGGGTGGGCATTGGTGGCTCACACCTGTAAACCTAGCTACTCAAGATATAGATCTGAGGGACAGGAAAGTCCAAGAGACTGTATCTGCAATTGACTACCCAAAAGTCTGGAAGTGGCTCAAAGTAGTTGATCACTAACCTTGAGCAAAAAAGTTCAGAGAGAGCATCCAGACCCTAAGTTCAAGCCCCAGGATCAATAACAAAAACAAAAGATACATTTTGTTAAGGATACATGTTAAGTTTAATAATAAATGTTAAACACATTATATATGTTTTATATATTTACATATATGTATATATGTACATACATATACATATATGTATATATGTACATATATGTATATGTATGTACATATATTTACATATATGTAATAAGTTTAAATACCCATCAATTAGTATTACTCATATTACTCATTGCAAAATTGAGCCAGGCATGGTGGTTTATACCTATAATCCCCTCACTAGGGAAGCTGAGACAGAGAATTTCAATTTGAGGTTGGTTTGGGATACATAGTGAGATCCTATCTAAAAGAAGAAGAAAAAGAACAATCAAAGTTAGGCTTCAATAATCCCTATTTACCGGGGTGCTGGTGGCTCATGCCTATAATCCTAGCTACTTGGGAAGCTGAGCTCTGATGACCAGGCAGATGAGTCCATGAGATTCTTTTTTTTTTTTTTTCCCCCAGTTGTGGGGCTTGAACTCTGGGCCTGGGTGCTGTCCCTCAGTTCTTCAGCTCAAGGCAAGCGCTCTACCACTTGAGCCATGGCGCCACTTCCCGTTTTCTGGTGGTTTATTGGAGATAAGAGTTTCAAGGACTTTCCTGTCCAGGCTGGCTTTGAACCACGATCCTCAGATCTCAGCCTCCTGAGTAGCTAGGATTAGAAACGTGAGTCACTGGCACCCAGCTTATCCATGAGATTCTTATCTCCAATCAACCACCAAATAATTTGGACGTGTAACTGTGGCTCAAGTGGTAGAGTACTAGACTTGAGAAAGGGGGATTAAAAAAAAAAGTTCAAGGATAGCACTCAGGCCCTGAGTTCAAGCCCAGGACCCATATACACAAAAACAAAAACAGAAACAAAAACCCCACCTTACTTTCATTGCATGCACTGTGCATGCATGATGTAAGGGAGGCTGTGAATATGTGTTGGTGTGGAGGATATTGAAGAGATAGTTTTTTGATACGGTCGTGGGGCCTGAAGTCTGGGCCTGGGCGCTGTCCCTTAGCTCTTCAGCTCAAGGCTAGCGCTCTACCACTTGAGCCACAGTGCCACTTCCCGTTTTTTCTGTTTATGTGGTACTGAGGAATCAAACCCAGGACTTCATGCATGCCAGGCAAGAACTCTACCACTAAGCCACATTCCCAGACCTAATTTTATTATTATTATAAAGGTGATATAGAGAGGGGTTACAGTTATATAACTCAGGTAAAGAGTACCTCTCTCTCTCTCTCTCTCTCTCTCTCTCTCTCTCTCTCTCTCTCTCTCTCTCTCTCTCTCTCTCTCTCTCTCTCTCTCTCTCTCTCTCTCTCTCTCTCTCTCTCTCTCTCTCTCTCTCTCTCTCTCTCGGTAGGTCATGGAGCTTGAATTCAGGGCCTGGGTGCTATCCCTGAGCCTTTTTGCTCAAGGCTAGCACTTTACCACTTTGGGCCACACTCTACTTTCAGTTTTCTGGTGGTTAATTAGAGATGAGAGTCTCACAGACTTTCCTGTCTAGGCTGGCTTTGAACTGTGATTCTCAGAACTCAGTCTCCTGAGTAGCTAGGATTACAGGCTGAGCCACCAGCACCTGGGTAAGTATATTTGTTTTTGGACAATGTTACCACTTCCCTCACTCCCAGTTTTTCCCTCCCATCCCCGCCCACAAGGTGTAGAGTTCATTTTCAACATAGTGTCTGTCCAGTGAGTATCATTGCTGCATTTGTTCAATGTTTGTTCCTCCTGTTCACCCCCAAAGACATATAAATGAACCAAACCAAACAAAAAGAGGAGCTGGTTGCCAGTGTCTCATGCCTGTAATCCTAGCTACTCAGGAGGCTAAAATTGTGAGGATCACAGTTGGAATCTAGTCAGGGCAGGAAAGTCCATGAGACTCATATCTAATTAACCACCAGAAAACCAGAAGTGGCACTGTGGTTCAAAGTGGTAGAGCACTAGCACTAGCAAAAGTTCAGAGACAGCACCGAGGCCCTGAGTTCAATCCCCATATCTGACAAAAAAAAAAAGAAAGAAAAGAAAAAAAAACCTCTTGTTTTCATTTCCTGGAGTTCATTTTAATAAATATTTTGTATGATCAGATGCACATAGGCATTGTGCCTTTCTGGTCCTCTCCTAAGAGTATCCTCCTTTGGTCTCACTATGTGTGGATGCCTAGAGACCTCTATAATTTGTTATGTTCCAGTATTTTAGATCTAGCTTCTGCATATGAGAGAAAACATACACCTTTTGTCTCTGAATCTGGCTTACCTCACTTAACATGATTTGTTCTACGTCCATCCATTTCCCTGCAAATGACATACTATTCTTTCTAATGGCTATGTAAAATCCCATTGTGTATAGTTATCACATTTTTTTGGATCCACTTGTCTACTGTAGGGCATCTTGGCTGTTTCCACAACTTGCTATTGTGAGTGTGCAGCAATGAACATGGATGTGCAAGTGTCCTTATGTTATCATGGCTTGTGATGTTCTGGGTAATGTCCAGGCCTGGGTATTTTCTCTTAACCTTTTTGCTCAAGGCTGGTATGCTACCACTTGAACTATAAATCCATTTCCAGGTTTTTGCAAGTTAGAGACAAGAGTCTCATAAATTGTTCTGCCCAGGCTGGGATGGCTTTTAACTTCAACCCTCAGATCGCAGCCTCCTTAATGGACCAAGACAAGACCATAACCAAGGTGTTTGCTGTCTTTCCATTGAACTCCACATGACTCAGTAGCTATGTAGAACAAATGAAGAGGTCTTGCAGCGCTGTGGATGGAGGTCTTGTGTTTATTTCATAACTGAATAAAATGGGTGTAGGAGGCTTTGGTCAAAAAGGCATGAAATTACTTCTGTGGCTTTCTATGTTTGAGAATTGAACCCAGGGCCTACAGTTTGCTAAGCACACACTTTGCCACTCTATTTCTTACTGGCGATGATTCTGGTTCTTGGAGGTATTGCTGAATTAGGACCCAGAAAGCACCAAGACTTCATCCATGCTCTGCCATTAGCAATAGACACTGGCCAACTTTGCTTGAGTCACAGGACCATTTAGTCTCACCTCTCCATCTCTTCAAAAATCAAAGGGTTGAACCTGTAGATCAGCTGATCTACAAGCCCTTATGGTGCTAATAATACAGTCAAAGTGGTGGCTATCTACAAAAGGTACATATGAGGAGGGGTCTGCCCACTCTGAACAGTAGAATAGTGGCATTGTTAATTATTAGAGAAGGAAGAATAGCAGCAGGTAGCAGAGAATAGAGCCAGGCACCAGAAGTGAAAAGGGAAGAAAGAGAAAAATAATAATAACGTACAAGTAAACTCCGGTGGGGTGGTTCATGAAGAAAGGAGAAGCCCATTTACGCTCCAGAGTGTAAACTCAGAGTTTGCACCAACTGGGAAGCCCAGAAATTCCAGAAAATGGTACTGCAAAAAAAAATTTCCATCTGATTCACTTATTTGAAGAGGATCACCAGTAACTATGTATCTATATGGAGGAGTGGGGCAATAAGCATTTGGTGTAGAGGCGAGAAGGAGACAAGATGGAGAAAGGAAATCTGGAAAGAAGATACACAATCAGCAGTTATGGTGAGCTGGTTAGAGTGGTTAGCCAGCCCCATAATCTTGCACATAGCCTAACAGACACCTCCCTCCTCTTACCACAACCCCTTCTCCCTTAGGGTAGAGGATGGAGTTGTAACTCCTGACTCTGAGTGTATGCCCATTCAGCTCAGCTGATTAGGCCACTGGAGGCATCTGTGACCCAAGCTGGGCTAATTCATCAATGTTCCTGGGATAGTTCAAATCAGAACTAGAAATAACTAAAGCAACACCATCCACAAACAAACCAACAACAACAAAAAGCCCAAGATTCCCTTGTACTCTGAGGAAACTGATGGAAAAGTTGCTCCTTGGGAAGGAAGCCTCCAGGCAGGAAAGAGCAATATCCAGGGTTCTAAGGACTCCCACAGTCTCATGAAGCTGGTATCTCAGAAACTGAAAACCCTACACAAGAGGCTGGGGTGGAGCTCAGTGGGAGAGGAGCTTGGAGGAGGTTAAAACAGGCAGGAAAGGCCCCCTTAATAAGCTTCTGCTTGTCAAAGAGTGACACAAAGCCTTGCAGCTGGTGCAGAGGGCACAAGAAAAGTAGGTGGCAGGCCCAGATGAGGTGGAGAAGTGGTAGGACCTGTGTTCAGCAGTATTTCACTGTGAAGCAATGAATATTTCACAGTTGGCATGATCCAAAGAACCAAAACCAAGAGTTTGGTTCTTTGGTTTCTTGGATCTTTTGGCCACTATATTTCAAAATACAATTGGGTTTTGTAGGGACCAAGTACCCTCTACTTGAACCCCCTGCTTCCAGTTTCCCATCATCACACTCACCCTTAGGATTCTTATGTCTTTCCAGCGATATTTTGTGCATCTGTAATATCCACAAAAGTCAATGTTAGCATGCCCTCCAACTCAGGTCCTGTGCTCCTCCTACAAAACCAGTTAATCTGGCCAGGCCTTACTGCAACTGGCCTTCAGCCCTGGTTGTTCCTCCTACTTCGTTCGGTAGCCATATTTTGCTGTTACAATCAGAAAATCCCAACCTGGCATTGGGCTATATTTAACGTTCAGCTGCATATGCATGCAGAGGCCTTCCCTTACTTCCCACCCCTAGTCCCCCAACTATAAATCTGACCCTGAATAAAGGACGGTGCCATTTCTCTGTCTCCCATGGGGGAGGTGGCCTTGTCAGCCTCAGCTGGCAAATGAACTTCTCCTGTAAGTGACTGTGTCCACGTGGTCTTCATACTTCCCAGGTGCCAGTGACTCATGTCTATAATCCTATCTACTCCAGAGGCTGAGATCTGAGGATTCTGGTTCAAAGACAGGCCTGGGCAGGAAAGTACACAAGACTCTTATCTCCAATTAACTACCAGAAAACCAGAAGTGGTGCTGTGCCTCAAAGTGGTAGAGCAAGAGCCTTGAGTCAAATTGAAGACAGTGCTGAGAGCCTGAGTTCAAATCAAAAGACAAAAACAAGCAAACAAACAAAAAACAGCATACTGTATTACACAGTACAGTAGGGGACTATTATTTGCTTGATGAATCACTAGAAAACAGGAGAGCTTCAGGGCTCCAAATGTGAGAACATGAGGGGCAGGAAGCCCTGCTCCAAGTTGAGGTCACCACCCACACCAGGCCACTGGGGGCCAGAGCATCAAAGGGTGGCTTGGGGGCAGGAAACCCGCTATACAGAGGCTGGGTGTTCCAGAGAAGGGGAGACAGAGAAAGTGGGATGCTGTAAGAGACAGCAAGAGACATACCTCCTAGAGAGGAGCAGTGTTCTGACTCTGGGGCATAAGGAGAGCCAAGCTTGCAGAGAGACCAGAAGGGCCCTGGGCCAGCAGAGAGGCCTTCAGGAAGGCCTGCGCAGAGCTGAGAGGCCTGTGCAGGGCCAAGAAGCCCATATAGAGCTGAGGGCTCTGTGGAAAGGCTTGCAAAGAGCTGAGAGGCTGTGAAGACCAGAGAGGTCTGCACAGAGGCCTGTGGAGAGTGCAGTGGCTTGTGAAGAGAAGAGAGGTCTGTGGAGCGCCAAGAGGCCTGCACAAAGCCAGATAAAGAGCTGAGAGGCCTGCAGAGAGCCAAGAGGCTTGTAAAGAATAGAGAGGCCTGTGGAGAGGCCTATGGAGAGTAGAGAGGTGAGGCATGGAGGAAGGAGGAAGGAGGAAAAAGGGAAAAAACTGCCCCCTTGCAGCTGCTCCTAGTTCTGAGGTAACCCAGGACAGGGCAGTTACAGAACAACTAGTAAGTTCCTTTGTCACCTTTAAGTGTGATTCAGTGGATTTTCTCGCTCACAGATCATTACACAAAGACAAAGAAATTTTGGAGAAATAGAAGCTTTGTGTACACACACACACACACACACAATCATAAGCAAGTTATTTTAGGCAACAAGATTCAGGCTTAATCAGAACTGAATACACATGGCAAAACAAACACATACTTTATCTCTTCCCTTCCTCTTAACTTTCAAGAATGGTATTATAGGATTTGGAAACTTATGGCCTACTTACTATCTGGTTTCTAAAGCTTCCTTTACCTCAATTCAACCAGCACTCTGCCCATCAACCTCAAACTGCCAACCTCTAGATCCCCATCAACTGAGTATCTAGCATTACAGAAATGAGCCATTGTACCTATCTTTGGCTAAAGAAGATAGTTTTCAATTTGAGAGCAATATGACCGTAATTTCAGATATTGATATGAATTTAAATAGGGAGAATGAGTAGAAATGAAAATAAGACCACATTGCCACATAAGATATAAATTTCAACAAATGTATACAAGTTTTTTTCTAATAGTTCCAGACTTGAAATAATCCAAAGATCACAAACTGTAACAAATAAATTATAATGCTTCTTTAAAGTAGATTCTTATTCCGCAATAATAGAACAAACTATGGCTGTTTGAAGCATTATTTTTGATTTTGCTTCTGTCAATATTGTGAGAATTGTTTTTCTGAAAAGTTCCTGCTTTGGCCAGGTGGCTTAGCCCATGTTAGTTATATTTAATTACATATATCCTTCTTATGTCTGTTGCACTTTAATTAAGACATCCAGTTTGAGGCCCCTTGAGTTTTAGTTACATACTGTACTAAAGGCACATGCTTTTGAAGATTGTGACCCTGAGCTTAGCCAATGTGAGCAAAGAGGCAGGGCCTGCTGTGTTAAAGATAAAAAGGGAGCAGCCTGCCTGCTCTGTCAACATCCCAAGCTATTTCTAACAGACATTCAAAGCTCATCAAATGATAGACATATTGTGTAAAATCTATTGTGTTTTAAGCTCCATAAAATGGTTAAAAGAATGGTTAAAACAAAACTAAATAAAAAATTTACTATCTCCAAAAAGTTGCCCCTGGAACTTT
Source organism: Dipodomys merriami (assembly GCF_024711535.1). Lineage (NCBI taxonomy): Eukaryota > Metazoa > Chordata > Mammalia > Rodentia > Heteromyidae > Dipodomys > Dipodomys merriami. The sequence goes on from NW_027202493.1 coordinate 4,660,874, forward strand.
CAACTTAACATGTCCTTTTAAATATACAATGCATCTTTATCAGTATCATTCTTCTCCACTGAGTACAGAAGATAGCTGTAATTGACCAAGGCAAAGACTAGAAGAATTTCAGAGGATAGGAGTTCATGACAAGACACCCAGGGGCCAAGAGCTTGTACCCTACAACATCCTTAAGCCAACCCTCCAGTTTGTTTCTTTTTAGGGGGTGGGAGAGAGTGGTGTTCTGGCATCCTACCAACAACAGACAACTCCTGTGTAAGGTACTATGCCTATGCCTGGTAAGGTGCCTCGGACAGGTGATTTCTGCAGATGCAGCCATTCCCAAGTTCCCAAGAGCAACAGAGAAGTACAGGGAAGGAAGGGACGACCAGGGGCTCAGCCCCAGTCAAGGTCATGACCACACAGTTCCTGGAGCCACGCCCACAGCACCATAGAGACTATGGGGGGATAGAGAGACCACCCCGACCCACTTCCCATTGTTCACAGAATTCTGGGCTTCAGATCCTAGCAAGAGAGTGAAGGCACGTGCCAGCGCTCGTATACCTAGGATCTTACAGCTGCGGATTGTGAGTATTGTACAGAGTTAGAAGGCGCTTTTCCATCCAGAAAGCCGACGCGGACACCGAGGCTCAGGAAGAGCAAGTCCCCGGTCCCCGCGGGGGCCAGGGCGATGGGGCCCAAAGGGCAGGGCAAGCGCCACTCCAGTGCCACCAGGAGCATGCGTGAGCCCAGTGCCCGCAGAGCCGAAGGCCAGGCCACCAGGCCACCCCCCGCTGGGCCCGCCTCCACGGCGGAGGAGGTGACCCTGCGCGCGGCCTCCTCCATGGGTTCCACCCACAGGGAGCATTTTTCCATCCGCTCCCTAGTGGAGGGCAGGGCCACCAGACCACCACCATCTGGTAGGCCCTCCACGACTCAGGAGGAGGCCCGACTGCGCAGGCCCTCCTCAGTGACCAGCAAGAGCCCCGGGGTCATGGAAGGCGGGGACCCCCGACCTCCATCTCGTGGGGTCCCTGGCACTGCCGTGGAGGTGCAACAGCCCAGGGCCTCCAGTTCCACCAGCAGTACAGATCACTCCTTCTCTTCCGAGGAAGTGGAGTGGGGAGGCCTCCGAAGATCACCGCCCGGATCACTGCGTCCACTACCTAGGTCGAGGAGGTAAACCTGGGCCGAATCCCCTACAACACCATCAAGAAAGACCCTTCCAGCGCCATCCACCCATGGAGGGCCCAAGGCCGGGTGACCAGGCCATGCTTCGTCGGGCCTTGGCCCATCATTGAGGAGGGGTCAAATCTGAACCCAATCTTCCCAGTTATCATCCACCCTGTGCAAGTCCCTGAGAGGCCCCCAAAGGCAGAGCCTCTCAGCTTATCACCTGCTGGGGGTATCCCCCAAAAGGAGGAAATCAACTGGGGCCAGGACCGCACCATCTCCATGACCCCCGCAATTCAACGTCTGCTCAAGATGTATCAGGAAGGAGATCGCGCCACCCCTAAACTCCTGCCTGCCAGGGCCAATCTGCCAGCCCAGGACAAGACAGAACGCATGGTCACCAACAGTGCGGTCACCACACTCAGCCTCCTAAAGCTGGGGTCAAGGGAGGAAATCATGCTCCCTGGGCCAAGCCCGAAGCCCGCGAAGTTCAACTTCCCAGCCCTACATCTACCCCAGTGCCTTCCTACACCGTCCATCTAGTGGGAAGCCCCCTGGCGGCAGTCCACACTGCCGGGGCTAATTTCAAATGGGCAGATACCAAACTGCACCTGCCCACCATGAAGAACGCCGACACCCCACAACCCACCAAGAGCGTCCAATCCATCCATGGCCAGCGCATTAAACAAAACGCTGCCTTGGCCAAACTGGCAGCTGAGAAGGCAAACCTACGCAGGAAGGACTTGGCCAAGGCGGAGAACACCTGCTCTCTCGCAGTCATCGGGGTCAATGCCTCTGACATCAAGCAAAAAGCAGGGGCACTGCAAGATCTTCCGCAGCCTGCTTTCCCTCACCATAACACCCCTGAACCCTGCCCCAGCTCTGCCGAGTTCAGGTTGAGTGAACTGTTTCCATCTCCAGATGGACACTTGCACGCCAGGGGCCACCCCAGCAGCTGTGCAGGACGATCGCGTACACAGGTGCAGCAAGAAACGTCCCCCAAACCTGAACCCAGTTTCAGAGCAAAGACTGTCCTGGCATTAAGGAAATCAGGCCAGCAGGAGAGAAAAATCCAAGTGGACCAAGTCAACAAAGAAATGTTGTTTGTAAAGGGTGCAAACAAATTCTCAGTGGGATACACCCACAGTCCAATTCAGGAGAACCAGAAGAATTGTGATGAGGAAAAGAGGAAACAGTCAAAGGTGCCATACCCAGCTCCCACTAACAGAAAAGAACGGGAGGCCCGTCAACCCCAGCCACCAATTCCCAGAAAGATCCAGGGAAAGTGAAGCCAGAGGAAACACCGCCGCAGCCAGTGGAAGACAAACACTACCTGAGAGTACAGGCCACACAAGCACTCCTAAAAGCTAAAACGGAAAACATCATTCGGATAGAGCGCAAGGCACACAGCCAAATGATTCGACAAAGGTGTTGCTGGGAATACAAAGATACTAAACTGCACCCAGGCAAAGCCAACACGAAAGCAGGGGGAAAACCTCAAGCATGGGAGACTCCGATTAGAGTGAACATGAGAGCTGTTCTGGAAGATGATCTACAAAATGAACTTGAGAGGCTGACAGAACAATATCAAAACTCAGAGATAACACGAAGACAATTTCTCAAAGAGAAAGAGAGGTTAGAAGACAGATGGGACCAACTGAGTTTATCCACAAGGAGGTGCCCAAGACAAAGGGTACAGACCGCGAAATGAACCACCTACGAACCAGAGACCAGAGCACACTGTCATTCCTAACAACCTGGAGGAGACACAGAAGCTTTGAAAATAGATGAGGAGGGCAGTCGGGAGACGATGATCGAGAAGAAACCAGCTCTTTCCGAAGAGGATTTTCAGGGGCCCGTCAGGCTTTCCTCGTCCAGAGAGTCTCCCCAAGTAAGCTGTAAGTACACGGAGACAGTCACAAAGGACAACATTGCAAACTGCCCGCACAAGAAGACAACAGGACGCGCCACCAGGAGCCAGGGGGCGGCGGCGGGAGCAGAGGCGGCGCGGGCGACCCGGGCCTTTCCACGTGACCTTCAGCAGGACCTGAAGGACTGGGCACGGAAGCCCGCAGCCCAGCCGACCAGACAGACGCAGAGACAGCCGGTCACCTCGCGGAGGGGTGTAAACAGCAGCAGAAAGCGTGAGTACCCCAAAGACATCCCCCTCCCGCCCAGACAACAGCTCCTCCAAGGAAACCCTCTCCCTACCCGAGAAGAACGCCATTTTGCCAAGTGGCAAAGCGGCTGTCGGAACACCTAGTCAGAAACACTTGCTGGAGAAGCAGCACCATTTTTGAAAAGGGCAAAGGAATCTGATTAGCCAACCCCTGTGGCAACCAAGAAAAGGCCCGCCCAGAGGGAGGAAGCCCCGCCCCAAAGGAGGGAAGCCCCGCCCCGAAGGGGGAAGCCCCGCCCCGAGGGAGGAAGCCCCGCCCCGGAACAGTGAGCCAGGAGGAGCTCGGCATTCCAGACACATTTCAGTCGGCTAGAAGCCAGCCCAGCACCTTGGAATTTCAAAACCGGAAGTCTCTATCATCAATTCTCTATCAGCAATTTCAGGCTGGTCTAAGAGAAAGATCTCAGAAGCTAGCCCCACAAACCAGGGAAGGCTACTGAATCCAGATCAGGCCCGCTCACACCCAAAAGCTCTGCAGAGATTCTAGGGGGAGTTAGCAGCCACCTCCTACCTGTTTTAGCACACAAAGCCACTCCCTCCCACGGCAACCTAAATCAGGCTGGGAGGAGGCCATAAAGACTTTATTTTGGCCATTCAAATAAACTGAATAGAAAATTCATCCGTTCATATTTGAGTTATAAGTAAGGTACAGACAAGCCTGAGTGGGGGAATCAGCCACACCCCCACATCAAAAGGCTTCTGAATCAACTACACCCCAACCCAGTGCAAGTGAGCAGTGCGGATCCCATCCTACAAACACCAGAGGTCTCCCATCTGTTAAAGAAGGCACTCCACCGTCCCCACCCCGTGGGGCCCAGATCTTGGCTCACCTGGACTGCAGATTTCAACGAGATAAGCAGAGACACCACTAAGAGACTGCGGATCCAACATCGGGAGACGCAAGTTCCCCCAAACACATTAGAGAACCTATTCTGTTGTTGTTGTTAGTTTTTTTTCTTTCTTTCTTTTTGCTGTTGTTTACTCCTAGATATACAATCTGTCGTTATTACTAGGCCTCTTTCTTGTGTACATACTTAACTCTGCCTATATTTCTGGTTGCTCAATATTCTATTTTATTTTCTATTTTATTTTTATGTATATTGTATATTATTTTATATATTTTTAAGTTTTATCATTTTTTATTTCTTTTTTTAGATTTCAGGTCTTCGTTTTCTTCTGGTGTTTTCCTTCTTTATTCCTCTATTTTTTTTCTTTCTTTTTTTTGGGTCTGGTCGAGGGCCTGAACTCTGGGCCTGGGTGCTGTCCCTCAGCTCTTCAGCCCAAGGCTAGCACTCTACCACTTGAGCTACAGAGCCACTTCGGCTTTTTTTTTTTCTGCTTATGTGGTGCTAAGGTGCACGTAAGGCAAGTGCTCTACCACTGAGCCACCTTCCCAGCCCTATTCCTTTATTCTTATTTGCTCCTATTTTTGTTTCGCATGATATCTCTTTCTATTTCTTTTAATTTCACTTTCAGTTTCCTTTATTTCTGGTGCTTCTCATATTCTATTGATCCCTAATTGTTTGTCTGTATTTGTTTCCATTTTGAATCTAATTGTTTTATCCTGTTGTCTTTTCCATTTGTATTGATATACCCATAATAACAAATTTTCTCACTGCCTACAACTATATATAATCTGCTTTCCTGAACCATAATACCTCCATCCTCCAAAATAAAAGATAAGGAAATGCGTGTCTATGATTTAAAACCTCTGATTTAAAGTCTGTGCATTATAGGACTCTGGGTTTGTTGTTGACCTTAAATTGTGTTTTCTAGTGATTTTTCCATTTGCTTTTCTTCCCAAATGAGCAGAACAAATCATAGAAACACAAGAAAAATGGCAGGTCGAGAAACCTCAACTCCCACACAAAATAACCAGGCAATAGATCAGTCAATGAAGAATCTAGAAGGTCATTCTCAAAATACTTTAAAAACACTGCTGATAAATATGTTTAATGAAAAGATTGACAGCCTGCATAAGGCTATGCATCAGTGTGATGAAACTAACCAAGGATGATTAGAGGAATTCATGGAATCAACAAAAAGCTAAATGAATACCAAGAGAAAGAAAGAAAAAGAATCCAATGAAAAAATAATCACTCAGCTAAAGAACATGAGAGAAGACACAGAAAACAAATCAAAGAAGCTCATATAAGACCTAAAGCAAAGCTTTAATGAAGAGAGTGAAGCCATCAAAAGTTATCAATTAGAAGACAAGGAAATAAAAAATGAAATAAGTCTTTACAGCAAGTTAGACAAGGTAGAAGACAGACTCTGAACTCAAAGATAGACTAGATATTATATAGAAAGAACAGTTATTCAAAACAAACCCTAGAAATAAGAAAAGTGCATGCAAGAGCTTCAGAACTTAATCAGAAAACTGAATTTAAGATGTATAGGTATTTAGGAAGACCAAGGAAAGGAAGTTAAAAAGATAGGAAATATATTTAACAGAATTCTAGTAGAGAACTTCCCAAACATTCAAAATGATAGACCCACTCAGATAAAGAAGCCTTTAGAACCACATGATCATCTCAATAAATGCAGGAAAAGCATCTGACAAGGTCCAGCACCCCTTTATGATAAATTCTCTGGAGACGCTGGAATCCATGGAACATTCTTCAATATACTAAAGGCTATATATGACAAGCCTACAGCCAGCATTATACTTAATGGTGAAAAGTTAAAAACATTTCTTCCAGAATCAGAGATGAGATCAGTGTGTCTACCCTCTTCACTTTTCTTCAATATAGCATTGGAATTCCCAGCTAGAGAAACAAGGCAAGAGACAAATATAAAGGAGAATCCAAATCAGGAAAGAAAAAGAAAAATTATCCTTCTTAGCAGATGACGTGATCCTGTATTTAAAATAAAATTTTAAAAAATAAAGGTAAAAAAGAAGAACTCCATAGATTCCTCTCCCGAATTACTTGACCTGATATGGAAAAAAAGGAGCAGGAAATAAAATTAACCCCCCCCCCCCCAACCAGCCTCTTCTCTGTCTGCAAACAATGAGAAGGGTGAAGCTAAAATCAGGAAAGCAACTCAAAAAACTATAGCCTCAACAGCAAAAAAAAAAAAAAAAAAAAAAACTAGGAATTAACCAAGATGTGAAGGATCTCTATGATGAAAACTTTAGAAACCTGAAAAAGGAAATTAAAGCAGATTTAAGGAAATGGAAAAAACATGTTCCTGAATTGGAAGGATTAACACTGTAAAAATGGCATACTGCCCAAAGCTATCTACAAATTCAATATAATTCCCATCAAAATCTCAACAATATTCTTAAATTATATAGAGAAAGCAATCCAAAAATTCAAATGGAATAATAAAAGAAACTGAACAGCAAAAACAATCCTTACCAGGAAGAACAGTACTGGAGGAATACCAATACCAAACTTCAAAGTCTATTACAAAGCCATAATAATAAAAAATAGCTTGGTACTGGCATAGAATAGGTCTGATGACCAATGGAATAGAATAGAAAACCCAGGAATAGACCCACAGACCTACAGTCACCTAATCTTTGATAAGGGAGCCAAAAACACAGGACAGAAGAATGACAGACTTTAACAAATGGTGCTGGCAGAATTGACTATACACATGCAGAAAACTAAAGCTAGATCCTTATATATCACCCTGCACCAGAATCAATTCCAAATGGATTAAAGACCTCAGTGTAAGACCAGATACTCTTAAAATATTACAGGAAGAGATAAGGGAAATGACAGGGCTCCTTGGCATAGATCCAGAATCACAGCAAATCAAAGACTGTATCAAACTGAAGAGTTTCTGCATGGCAAAGGACATAGCTAGCAAGATAAATACAAAGCCCACAGAATTGGAGAAGATCTTTACTAGCTATACATCAGACAAGGAGCTCATATATAAAATATACTTAGAGCTCAAAAAATTAACCCCCCAAAAAATAAAGCCCCAAAGAAACAACATCCCCATTGATAAATGGGATAAAGACTTAGAGACTTCTCCAAAGAAGAAATAAGAATAGCCAATGGACATATGAAGAAATGTTCAACATCTCAGCCATAAAAGAAATGCAAATCAAAACAACATTGAGATTCTATTTCACCTCTGTTAGAGTGGCCATTATCAAGAAAACAAATTATAACAGATGCTGCAAGGATGTGGCCAAAAGAGAATGCTACTACATTGTTGATGGGAATGTAAACTTGTTCAACCACTCTGGAAAGCAGTATGGAGGTTCCTCAAAACATGAAACATAGAGCTTCCCTATGACACTGCAAATCCCACTCATAGGCGTTTACCCAAATGACCACAAACCAGGCCACACTAAAGCCACCAGCACAATTATGTTCATTGTAGCATTGTTTACCATAGCTAAGAAATGTAATCAGCCCAGATGCCCCTCAGTGGATGAATGGTTAAGAAAACATTTACACACACACACACACACACACACAATGGAATTCTACTCTTCAACCAGAAAAAATAGCTAAGAAATGTAATCAGCCCAGATGTCCCTCAGTGGATGAATGGTTAAGAAAACATTTACACACACACACACACACACACACACACACACACACACACACACACACACACACACACAATGGAATTCTACTCTTCAACCAGAAAAAAATAATATTGTACCGTTCATATGGAATGGAAAAGATGTAAGTAATGGAAAGATGCTAACTAAAACCTGATGCACTGCGAAGATACAGGGCTCAAGATAATTAGAAAATGCAGAGAAGATACAGAGAGATAAGAGAGGAAAATCTGCAGGAACCAGGGTTACCAAGGCTCACTGGTACCTAGGCCCCAAGTTCCCACAAGCAAGCACATTTATTTGACTTGACACATGGAAGTTTACCATGGATACATGCAAAACATAAAGCATCTATATTAATATTACAATCAGAGTTAAAACAGAGTTTGTGAGAGAGACTGATTCCCTTATTCTTTTGAGATGGGTAACTGTAGCCAGGGAAAGTCCAGACACGATGTCCACTTATCCAGCCCGAGGTTAAAGGTTAAGTTGTCAAGGTCTTTAGTCCTACAAGGTGCCCAGCACAGCTGCCAGCCTAAGGAAAAGTGGGGGGAAGGGACAAGCAATCCAGTCTCTTAGCCCTCTCCAAGGCTGTCTGTTTTAACCCTTCCATGCCAAGCTCTCAGCATTCTGAGTGCTGTTGAGGTGACATTCCACCCTCTCAAACCTTTTCCAGGTTTCACAGTTCAGCTTCAGAGTTCCATACAGAAAGATTTAGAAAAAATATATATTAAGCCAAAGAAACATAGGCTGCATGGTTTCTCTCATTTGTGATTGTGGTCATTAGAATGTGCCTAGAAAACTACAATAAATCCAATGGATAGTATAAGACAAAATATTACCCTTGGACATGATTGATTAAACAGTGCTCTAAACATTCACACAGTGAGAACAAAGGAGGCTGTTCTTAGGAGAGGATCACCAGGGCTCAATAGCTATGTGCATATGATCATATAAAATGATACTTATCAAAATGAATTCCAAAATGGAAACAAGAGTTTTTGTATTGTACTCTTTGCAATTTTTCCCCTTCGCTTAATTACCTTTTGTCACAATTTTTTTTTATTTCTGTACCCTTTGTCTTGTATATGAGTTTATCTGATTTGGGGAGGGGAAGGTAAAACACAGAAACAGTGGGAGAAAGGCTGAACCAAGCCATCAGTGATACTCACTAGACACTATGTTGGAAATGAACTGTAAACGTTGGGTGGGGGTTAAGAGGGGAAAACTGGGAAAGAAGGAGGGAGGGGGTCACACTGGTCAAAAGGAAATGTACTTATTACCTGACACATAACTGTAAGTAACCCCTCTGTACATCACCTTAACAATAGAATTTAATTTTTAAAGAAAGTATATGAAATATATATAATATATATTCCAATGAATCTGGTGCAAGAAACGTACTCAAAAAATTGGAAATAAAGTTAGTGTTATACCCTGGACTAAGCCCTCCACCCCAAAACTCACACACCAAGGACTTAACCCCTAATACATAGACCTTTATTTGCTTGATTACCTTAAAATGAGACCATTAGGGAGAGCCAAGATCCATATCTACTCCCCTCTTCTATCTATCTATCTATCTATCTATCTATCTATCTATCTATCTATCTATCTATCTATCTATCTATCTATCTATCTGTATAAAACTATATTTTATGAGACCTATTGAAGGAAAAAACAACAACCTAAAAGAAACAAAGCTAACATTTTTATTTTCACATTCTTCCTTAGTGAGCCATACCTCCACTTCTAGCATTTTGCTGGTAACTTGGAGATAAGTCTGAAATTGCTTTGAGCCTGGATACTCAGAACTCAGCCTTCAAATAGCTAGAATTACAGACAAAAATTACTGGTGGCCAGATTAAATGCAACATTATTTTATACTATTTTTACTATTATTTATATCCACTTTTCTTCATTAATGAATTTAAACTATTATTTTCTAGAGTATAGCCTAACAATCCCCAGAACCACAAAAGGGAAAGAGAAGAGAAAGGGGAAGAGGAAGAGGAAAGGGGATGTGAGAGGAGAGGAAGGGGGAAGGAGAGGGGAAGAAAGAGAAGGGGAAGAGAGAGGGAAGGAGGAAAAGTATTTCATTCAATTAAACATTTGGGATGGGGCTGTAGAGCAGTGGTAGAGTGTGTGCTTAGTACTCAAGAGGACCTGTACTCCATCCTGAGCACCTTTAAAGAAATAAATAAGCAAACAGGTAAAAACAGGAATCATAGTGGTAGGCCTGTGTACTCACAGAGGGAGAACTTGGAAAAGATGCTGTTTCAGACAGGGTGTAGTCCTCCCTCTGTCTCCTGGGCACATCTAGATAAAAATCACTGCCCTAAGCCCATTGCTTCCAGCATCAGGTGCACAGCTGTTCTGCCACTTCTTGATTGGCCCTGGGATGATTGAAATCTTTTGGCTTTTTGGTCAGAAAGTCAGGAGGAGGGAAAATGTCTCCACTTGACCTGTAGTCTTCCTTGAGTTTTGCCTCAAGTGCTCCTGCAATGGGCCAGGCCTGACTTCTGACAGCCAGCCTCATCTCTCTTTCACAGGCAAGACCCCAGCAAGACCTTCACTCATTCCCTTTCCCAGCTGCCTCTACTCTCTCCTCTACGCTTTATTTTTTCCTTTCTCTCTCTCACCTATTGGATGTCTTGAATTAGCCTTTTTGTTGACAACCCTAAAAAAGGGTTGTCCCAGTTCTGGGGTTTGAACTCAGGGTCTAGTGCTGTCTTTTAGCTTTTTCTCATCAAGGCTGGTGCTTTACGACTTGAGCCACAGCTCTACATCCAGCTTTTTGGTGATTAGCTGGAGATAAGAGTCTCATGGACCTTCCTTTGCTGAGCCAGTTTTGAACAGGGATCCTCGGATCTCAGCTTCCTCAGTAGCGTGACAACTCTTGAATGCACATCTTGAGCTTAGGCCTTTTTTTTTTTTGACGGTTATGGGGCCTGAACTCTGGGCCTGGGCGCTGTCCCTCGGCTCTTCAGCTCAAGGCGAGCCACTTGAGCCACAGCACCACTTCTGGTTTCTGGTGGTTTATCGGAGATAGGAGTCTCACGGTCTTTCCTGCCTGGGCTGGCTTTGAACAAAGATCCTGAGATCTCAGCCTCCTGAGTAGCTAGGATTACAGGTGTGAGCCACCAGCATCTGGCAGCTTAGGCCTTCTCTTAGATATATATTCCCATATCTACTACTACCTAATCTGTTACCTCTGAGAGTTCCCCCATGGATGTGCCTGAAACTGAGCACCCTGGCTGTACCTCACATCCTCTCTCCTGCTTCCCTGTTCTGCTGCCCAAAAGTCATACAAGCCAGAACCCCATATGTCATCTCTCCCCTCCTCCTCTCTTTCCACTCACATCCAGCGGGACATGAAGCCATACGGATTCTCACTGCTTCACAGCTCTCCCTTCCTCCTCCACGTTCCTCTTGTTGCCTTAGCTCAGACTTTTTTTGGGGGGGTGGGGAGGGGTAATGGGGGAGAGGGTTGGTCCTGGGGCTTGAACACAGAGCCTTGGAACTGTCCCTGAGCTTCTCTGGTCCAAAACTAGTGCTCTACCACTTGAGCTACTACACCACTTCATTCTTTTTCAACATGGTTTACTGGAGGTAAACGTGTCATAGGCTTTCCTGCAGGGGCTGGCTTTGAACAACAATGCTTAGATCTCAGCCTCATGAACAGCTAGGATTATAGGTGTGAGCACCAGTGCTGAGCTAGCTCAGTCCCTTATTATCTCATCATTCACCCACTCAGGGTAGAGGGACACGTGGGTGAATAAAACAAGAATGATTCCCCCCTTCCCCCCCAAAAAAGTACATTTGAGGTAATTGAAGTCAATAATGGAATGTTTTCAGTGCACTAATGTATTATGAAGGACAAAACTACCCTAGGAAGATTAGAATTGTGACTGAGAAAACAAGGTTAGAACAGTTTTAGGAAGAGTCCAAGTATAAGCTCCAAGCAACTGGAATGGCAAATGCAAAGGTGGGAAGAACTTGCTACGTTAAGTAGCTGATAAAGAGCTCCCAGCTGGAAGAAGAACTAGACTATTCTGGACAACCAGAAGTCTGGTTTTATTTTATATTTGCTTGTTTTGTGGTGTTGAGAGCAAACTTAACTTCATTCTGTAAGAACTCGGAGTTATATCCTCAATCCTGGATTTTATTTTAAGCTCCTAAAAGATTTTTGCCTATGTGTGTGTGTGTGGTACTGAGGCTTGAACACATTGCCTGTGTGCTGTCCCTTAGCTTACTCAAGGCTAGTGCTTTACCATTTGATCCATATCTCCACTTTTGCTCTTTGGCAGCTAATTGGAGATAAGAGTCTCATGGACTTGCCTAAGTTGCTGTCTTTGAATCAGGATCCTTGACCAAGTGCCTAGCTCCAGGAAAGTTTTAACTAGGAAAACAAGATGTCTTCCTGGGCCTTTCCATACTTCTGTAACACTCCACAGGCCTCCATGTTGATCTGTGACAAAATCTGATTATGTCTCTCTGGAAGTCAGAAAGGTCCAGTGGCTGCCATTTGCCTGTGGATAGCTGTTGCATTGCTCAGCCTGGGCCTACAAGACACCTCATGAGATTCCCCTGTGGTTTTCACCATCCTTGTTCCCTCCTGTGCCTCCTGATCCTCTTGGTCATAAGCAACCTTAGGGTGGCTTCATGCATTCTACTGAGACTTCACTCTTGGTGCCACATCTCCAGACCCAGGCTTCCATACCCCATCACCAAACAAAAGTCTCTTATCTTTCAAGACAAAGATCAAGCTCCACCTCATCCACATAGTCTTTCCTGACCATTGGCTCCTTCCTTCCTCTGTACGCTCAGCCTGCAGTGGCCAGGCTTCCAGGTTAACTACTTTAGATTTGGACAGTCCTTCTGTGTCAACATGCAGCCTCCCTGTTTATACCTGCTGTCCCCTTCCCTCCCTGTTTACACCTGCTGTCCCCTTCTTATAGCTATTCCCTGACTCTCAGGGAATAGCTGCATAAAGACCCTGCATTTCTGCTGTTAAATGTATTTGGAGTGTACATGATTGCTATGCCAAAGGAACAGGAGCTCAGATGCTCAAAGCTCTACATGCATCATGTGTGTGCATGTGTGCTTAAGCCAGTACTGGGACTTGAACTCACCATCCTCTGGTGCTGGTCCAGTAGCTGCTCACTGAAGCACTGTTGGAGATGAACATGATCCTTCAGCATGACTTTCTAAGGGGTCAGCACTGTGGAATGCAAGTGGAGGAAATAAGGAAATAAATATTCTACAGCATAGCAGGGTGACTAGTATTCAGAGTGATTTACTTCATATTTTTTAAAGACTCTAGAAGAAAGGTGTTTGAAGATTCCCAACACAAAAATGATTAATAGGTAAGGAGAGAGATGGAAATGCTACTTACTCTAGTTTGACCATTTCAGGTTGTGGACCTGTATTGAATTCCCATACTGACCCTCACAAATATGTATCGTGATTATATGTCAGTATAAAGACCTGTGAGTGGCAACAGATAATGGATGATGTTACTTTTTGAGGTGAGATCAGAAGTAAATAACTTGTTTTTGATATTTGGGAAAGGGAAATAATTATGACTATGATCACAGAAGACCCTAATTGATTTTTTTAATGTGCCAGTACTAGGTCTTAAACTCAGGCGCTCATACTTTGATTGGGTTTTTTATTTGTTAATTTTTTCTCAAGGCTGGTGCTCTAATTGAGCCACAGCTCTATTTCTGGGGTTTTGATGGTTAGTTGAGATAAGAGTTTCATAGATTATTTCTACCTGAGCTGGCTTCAAACTGGAATCTTTAGATCTCAGCCTTCTGAGTAGGTAAGAGTACACCTGTGGGCTGCTAGTGCCTAAATACTAATTGATTTTTATCAACAGGTTCATTAATATTCAAGACATAATTAGAAAATCACTTAGCACTATGTAAAAATAACTGCATTGTGTGTTATACAGGAAGCAAAGGCTGCAGAGTCTTGTTTTTATTTTTTTATTGTTATTATAAAGGTGATGTACAGAGGGGTTACAGTTACGTAAGTCAGGTAATAAATACCTTGCTTTTTGGACAATGTCACCCCTTCCCTTGAGCTCTTCCAAAGCTGCAGAAGTTTTGAAACATCTCTTGACCTTGATGGTGCTCTCTGCTTATCACAGGCTAGGCCAGAAATGAGGATAAGCTCAGAAGCAGAAAGTGACTGGTCAATGCTCATAGCCGTTTCTGTCCTCAAAGTGCCACTGAATGAGAGTGACACTGAGAGCATTTCCTGCCCTGCCTCCTCGGCCGCTGCAGCTCAGAAACTTGTGCAATAAATCTGTCCTAGCAAGTGCAACATCCTGGGTTTGGTCCCTAGTATCCAGTACCAAAGAAGAAGAAAAACAAAGCAGTTAAAAAAAAAAACTGACCTGGAGAACCAAGGGGTGGCAGGTTTGCTGAATAATGTGACATATACACAGGACCAGAGTTGCCTGTGCTGTTCTGCTGGGAAGGACCTGGAGTTGTCATCACCAATTACTTGTGAGTTCTTCACTGAAATGGGACACTGTGCCCATTACCTTTCTGTTATTGTAACGAATAGCTAGAAGCTCAAGAGGAGAAAGAGTCTTTCTGGGCCACAATTGCACAGGTCTCAGCTTATGGCCAGTTGGCTCCATTGTTTTAGGCCTCTGGTGAGATAGAAACATTTTGTGGAAAGAAGTGGTGGAGGAACTTGTCAGCTCGGGCTGGGAAGGTGGCTCAGTGGTAGAGCGCTTGCCTTGCATGCCTGAGGCCCTGGGTTCAATTCCTCAGTACTACATAAGCAAAAAGAAAAAAGCTGGACGTGGTGCTATGGCTCAAGTGGTAGAGCACTAGCCTTGAGCTGAAGAGCTGAGGGACAGCGCCCAGGGCCAGAGTTCAGGCCTCACGACTGGACCCCCCCCCCCCAAAAAAAAAAGAAAGAAACTTCTCAGCTCAGGTCAGGAAACAGAGACAGGAAGAGGCTCCACTCCCATAATCCTCCTCAAAAACACAGCCCAATGACCTACTTCTCTCTCATAAGCCTTACTTTCTCAAGGTTCCACCACCTTCCAATAACACTACAGATTGAGGACTAAGCCTTCTGCACAAGTAACTTCAGGGAACATTCCAGACCCAAACTCCTGTAGACATCAAAGGCAAGTGTGTTCCCTGCAAGGGCTGCCAGTGGAACACATTCTCTTCCCCTCCAAAGAGCTGCACTGTAAAAGCTTATTCAGGGCTTGGCCAACAAGACATTATGGCCTAGCCCAGATTGCCAATAGGCATCCTTAGCTGAGGGCAGCTGGCTGGAGCTCAGATAGATGTCATCACTGCCAACTTTTGAAGATTTGAAAATTCAAAGGCAACTACAGATGATGGTAGCCACCCCTATAAATCCCAATTGCAGTGATACCACTTGATCTTAAGCAGTGAGGAAACTCAGCTTCTTGGTGAAGTTCAAGTCCATGATTCTCTTCACTTAGTGGTACAACAGTTCAGTTGACTTTATTTTTTTAAAGTTTTCCATACATTTGTTTCTTGACTGGCCAATCCGTTTTTGTACAAAAAGACATGGTATCTTCAAAGTAAGCAAGGATCCATGTAGGTCATTGTACACAAAAAGCATGTATGAAATACGGACTGACTAATGAGTTGTAGCAAGACATTTAATATGGATTAAATATCCCTACGTACAGAGTCCATAACTAGCTCAATGGGTGCCTAGAAAATGAATAGTTATGCTTAGATAGCTATAGATTTCTGAGTATCTTAGACAACAGATTTTTTTGCATTCCCATTTGCTTGATCATAATCTTTCATCTTTTCTGCAGAGGTAAAACCTGTGTCTTCAAAGGCAAATGAGAATTCTATGACCTTTTATCCTGTGGAGAAGCTTTTTTTGTTATAGTTTTTCCTCCCTTCTTGCCTCCTACCTCCCTTCCATCCATCCTTCCTTCCTTCTTTCCTTCCTTCCTTCATTCTTCCTCTTCTTGTTCCTCCCCTCCTCTTTCACTCTCTCTCTCCCTCTTACTTTGATGGAGATTCAACCAAAGCTTCATGCATACTAAGCATGTACTAGTCACCCTTAGCTATTTTTCTGTGCATAAGAATTGGCACATTTTCTGGCAAATCTATTGCCTATCCAATGGTATCAAATGAGGTGTGTGGAAATGGGGAAGACAAGCAAGACTGGAAATCTTTGCTGTAAAAATATCAAAAGAAAATTAAAATTCCAGCCTGAAACTAAGAATTTAAATTTAGGATTTAAAAAGCAAAGCAAAGATACAAAGTAGAATTTTGTGTGTGAGCTTTCTGCTACTTTGACCAAATACCCAAGATAATCAACCCAAAGGCAAACAATTCTGGCTCACTATTGAAGAAGTCTCAGTCCAGGCTGCCCGGCCCACTACTTTTGGGCCTAAGGCAGCGGTGCAGCACTTCATGGTGGGACCACAAGATGGAAGAAATCTGTTCACCTCATGGAAGTTAAGAAACAAAGAAAGAGGCAGGAAGGGAACAGGGGCACACCTGATGACCTAACTTACTCTAAGTCCTACCTCCTGAAGTTTCTCCACCTCCCAACAGTGCCACAGGCTGGAGTCCCACCTTAACACTTGGGTCTATGGCGGACACTTTGTATCCAAACTATTTATATTATGTGGTAGGGTAAACTAGACTTTCTCAGAGAACCACCCAGACATCCAGGTACAGAGAACAAAGTAAGGTTTATTGCCAGGAAATTGGTCAGCAAGACCCTCTCTCACAAGGGAAAAGTGAAAAAGCACCGGCTAGTGCCTGAGGTGACCTATAGAACCTAGGAGGTTTTGGAGGGGCTAGAAGGGGCTAGGAGGTGGAGACCTCCCGCATGGATGTGTGGGCCAGGGGCTCTGCCCCTGGATTTATGGCTGCTATTCAAATAGTAGATAAGGGGTCCTACAGCTGCCCAGACCTAAAAGTCACTCTAAGGGGCTCTTGTTGCCTTATATGGTGGTAGGTGCCCCAGAGAAGTGCCATCCCAAGGTAAAGGGGTTGAAAGTTGATTATTTACTGCCTTTACTACTTTGGCCTAGTGCTGCCTAGGAAGGGAGCATGCTAAGCTGTGGACTAAGCTATGGGAAGGGAGCTCATTTCTCTAATGTTATGACTTTGTTCAACTTGTGAAATTTGTGTGTGTGTGTGTGTGTGTGTGTGTGTGTGTGTGTGTATGTGTGTGGGTGGGTGTGTGTGTGCTATTTCTGGGGCTTGAACTCAGGCTTCCTGCTCTTGCTTAGCCTTTGTGCTCAGCACTCTACCACTCGAGCTACACATCCACTTCTGGCATTTTTGCTGCTTAATTGGAGATAAGCTTCAGATTTGTCTGCTCTGTCTGGCTTTGAACTGAATCCTCAGATCACAACCTCGTAAATAGCTAGGATTACAGGTACTTGGTTTAGGTAATTTGGTTTTTTTGATTAGCTGCTTACATTGGCCACCTCACCTAAAATAACTTGCCTTCTTCTAGAATCAGTTTAGTAGTCTCTCCTTATGTAAGTCCCTTAATGGAGCCCAACAAATCAATAACCAAAGATATTACATATACACCAGGTCTAACTACAATGTACTAACATTCAGCTTTTGTTAGTAGCATCTCTCCACCCTCACCATCCCTATTTAACATTTTTGAGCGTGCACATGCTCAAGGATGATTCATGCAAGCTGCTCTGCTGGTGACAGTAAACCCGTCCGCCCCCTGTCCTCGCCTCTGCCTGGCAGAAGTGCAGAATATCAGTGTGTGGCACCCTTACCAGCACATTGTGGCCGCCTTTATTTAGGTACAGTGCTGTTAGGCAACTTGCTCCTACACGGGGCTCTTCGTGTCTTGATTACAGCACCCACCCCAGTGTTCAAATCTGATTGCAGCACCCTGAGTACCCATCTTTGCCAAGTGGTCTCAGAAACTTCCTGAATGGACCTGTGACAAATCAGCTCTCAGTTTTCCTGGTCCACATATCCAAAATTAGAAACTAAACCCTTCCCTAGTCCTGCTCTCCTCCTGGCTACCTGAGATAGGGAATGTAATATTCCGAGTATAACAACATATTCTGACATTGCAGGTGTTACCAGTTCTTGAATTTATTTTAATAAAAAACTGGAAGCTACAGAGTTGTGTTCTGAGGATCAAAGTAAGCTCTCTCTCTCTCTCTCTCTCTCTCTCTCTCTCTCTCTCTCTGTATATATATATATATATATATATACACACACACACACACATATGTATATATATACATATATATATAGTGGGAATAGAAATGGTCTTTTTTCTCTCCCTTCTTTACTCCCTCTCTAAATTTTCCCATTCAGGAAGACAGTCAAGCTTTAAAAATAAAATAAAAACAGCCCCACAGTAGATGTTTGAAGCTAGCCTCCATCTTCTACATTTTTCCTCATCCTGGGCAGAACTTGTGACTAAGAGGCTCCAGGAGTATTTATGGATAGGAGAGTATCTATTGTAGGCCTTGTGATTGTGCTAATTCCTTGGCTCAGACTGCCTTGGGGGACAGCCACAGGGTGGCTGGGGTTGGAGTCAGGAGGAGACCTGTGTCTCATCCAGGAGTAACTCATCCAGGAGTAACTGCTGTGCTTATTTATAGCACAGGCCTTTGCTTGTCCTTCCCAGAGTCATCTGTTCATGCAGCAGGTGCCATAGTCACATTGCCTTTTGGGACATATGACAGGGACCCAGGGTTCCAGAATTAAAGGTCAGAGTTCTTGGAGATGGAGCATCAAAGCTCTCCTCTGACTAGAGCTGCATGGGACAAACCCACAAGGCTCCAGTTCCTAGGAGGGCTTGACCACAGTGCCTTCGGATGTTCTCAGTTTTCCCAGAGAGCCAACCAGGTACTGGTGCCTGGGGCCACATGACTTGCTAACAAAGTAGGGGGAGTGTGAATCCATTCCTTGGAAATGGGCTTCACTTGGTAGTATTTGGGGTCTGGTAGGCCTGATGATCCCTTTGGGGGGGTCTCTGAAAAGCAGGTTGGGCAATTGCTATTAGGTAAAGAGGGAAGAAAAATGAGAGCTTGGCCCTGCATGTCTTACACCCTGTGATCACCACTTTCTAAAGTGAAACAAACAACAATAACAACAACAACTCGAAACAGCCAGGGCTATAGCCAGACACCACTGGCTCACGCCTGTAATCCTAGCTACTCAGGAGGCTGAGATCTGAGGATCGAGGTTCAAAGCCAACCTGGGCAGGAAAGTCCATGGGACTTTTATCTCCAATAAACCACCAGAAAACCAGAAGTGGCGTTGTGGCTCAAGTGGTAGAGCGCTCTCCTTGAGTTGAACAGTGACCAGACCAAGAGTTCAAGCCCCACGACCGACAAAAAAAAATAAAAAATAAAAACAACAACAAACCCAAAACAGCTAGGGTTTTGATCAGGAGTGAAAACAAGCAAAAGCTCTTTGATAAAGCTGGAGGAGGATTATTTATTTATTTGGTGTAGTAGATTGAACCCTAGGCTTCTTGCTTGGCAAACATATGTTCTCCTCCGCGGAGCTCCAGTGGCGCAATCGGTTAGCGCGCGGTACTTATAAGACATATGTTCTCCTCCTGAGCCATACTCCTGGACCATTGGGCAGAGGGTGGGGGGAGCAATTCTTGACTCTTTAAGGCTGACTTAGCCTGCACATGTCAGGATGTAACCCACGGTTTGAGTGATTCTTCTTGCACTCAAGTTTTGACTCGGACAGGAAGTCACTTGTGCTCAGGAACCATGTGGTGTACAGAATTAGTCCTCAATGAGCCTTTATGGATTTGTACATGCTCCACCACTGAACCTGCTTCCATCTCTTTTTTGTAGTGGTAAGGTTTTACTTCTTGGACCACGGTCTGCCTATTTTTGGTCTCCCTTCAAACTTGGGATAACAGGCAGGGGCTACCACTTCCAATTTCTTCTACTGAAATAAAATCTTATAGAATCTTCTGCTCCAGGCTGGCACAGAACTTGGATCCTAGCCTCTGAGTCTAGGATCCAAACACTGTACCCAGCTGTACCCAGGTTGAAAGGGGTCTTGTGAACTTTTCTGGCCTCAAACCAATATCTTCTTATTTTAACTCCTAAGTAGCTAAGATTACAGGTGTAACTTACTGGTGCTGACCTTTTTCTTTTTTAAAAGAACATATAGTACTTAGGAATGTGTATGCAGCCATGAATTTTTTTTTTTTTTTTTGTCAGTCGTGGGGCTTGAAATCTGGGCTGAGGCGCTGTCCCTCAGCTCTTTAGCTCAAGGCCAGTGCTCTACCACTTGAGCTACAGCGCCACTTCCAGTTTTCTGGTGGTTTATTGGAGATAAGATCTCACAGACATTCCTGCCCAGGCTGGCTTTGAGCCACAATCTTCAGATCTCAGCCTCCTGTGTAGCTAGGATTACAGGTGTGAGCCACTGGTGCCCAGCTGAATGTTTTTACTAGCATACATTAGTTGTAAAGAAGGTTTTCACTGTGACATTTCCATGTATGTGTACAATGTACTTTGATCCACCACTTCATCTATCACTCTTCCTTCTCCCATTCTTTCTCTTTGAAACAGTTTCAGCAGGTTTCATTGCAGTATTTTCATATATGCTGACAAAGTACATCGACAATACTGGATCATGAATTTGTGTGTGTGTGTGTGTGTGTGCGCGCGCGCGCGCGCGCGTGCGCGCACACATGCTGGTCTTTGAGCCTGAACTCAGGGCCTGTACACCGTCACTGAGCTTTTATACTCAAAGCTGGCACTCAACCACTTGAGCCACAATTCTACTTGCAGCTCCTTTTTGATGTTTAAATGTCAATCCTCAGATCTCAGAGCCCTGAGTAACCGATTATGAGTGTGAACCACTGGTGCCCAGTAGATCATACATTTTTATTAGTAATTATCATTAGTATGAAAAATGCTTTCTGAAATGGTAACCCCTCTGAACAACCTTAATAATAACAATGGAAATACATTGAGAATGATGATACATAAAGATGATGTTGATGGTGACATCCTACCATAGATAGGAACCTGTGGTTTTTTTTCCTCTCCTCCCTCTCCTTAGTGTACACAGAGAGCATGTAATAAGTATTTAATATCATTTTCTAGGTCTTGAGAAGGGGTCTTGTGAACTTTTCTGCCCTGGCTGGCTGGCCTCAAGCCAAAATCTTCTTATCATGAATGTGTGTGTGTGTGTGTGTGTGTGTGTGTGGAGAGAAAGAGAGAGAGAGAGAGAGAAAGAGAGACAGAGACAGAGACAGAGACAGAGACAGAGAGGGTGTCATGGGGCTTGAACTCAGGGCCTGGGCACTGTCCTTGAGATTTTTTGCTCAAGGATAATGCTCTACCACTTTGAGTCACAGCGCCACTTCTGTTTTTGAGTAGTAGATTGGAGATAGGAGTCTCATTAAGGACTTTTCTACCTGGGCTGGCCTCAAGCTATGATCCTTAGATCTCAGCCTCCTCAGCTAGGATTACAGGGATAAGCCAATGGCGTCCAGATGTAATATAATATGAATTTAATAAAATAATCAGTACTTCTGAAGGTTTCATGCAATGCTGCTGCCAGTGTGGAACCACATATTGATAACCAGTGGCACAATGCGTATTAGAAATGTCAGAGGCTCCCCAGAATTAGTGTCGCTTGTCTCAGCAAAAGCGATTCTTTGCATGAAAAGATTGATAGCACTATTTTTTTAAAAAAAATATTGGTCATGCTGCTTAAATACAGGGCCTAGATGCTGTCCCTGAGCTTTTCTTCACTTAAGGCTAGTACTCTACCACTTTGAAGCCATAGTGCCACTTCTGCTTTGCTGGTGGTTAATTGGAGATAAGAGTCTATCAGCCTTCTCTGCCTGTGGTTGGCTTTGATCTACTATCCTCAGATCTCAGCTTCCTGAATAGCTATGATTACAAGCATGAGCCACAGGCACATGGCTGATAGCACTAATGATTAGCTTGTAATATTTTGCTCTTTTAATTTTTTGTGCCCCTCCTCGGGCCCAAAATCAGGGCCTGGGCACTGTCCCTTAGCTTTCTCCCTCAAGGCTGATGGTCTATCACTTGAGCCACACCTCCACTCTGGCTTCTTGGTGGTTAATTGGAGATATGCATTTCCTGGACTTTTCTTAGAATAGCTTCAAACTGTGATCTACCAATCTCAGCTTCCAGAGTGGCTAGGATTATAGGCATAAGCCATTGTCATCCAGCAAATGTTTTGATTTTGTGTGATTATATTTAAAACTTTGGCAAATACTGAAAGCAAGCTGTATCCATAACCTGACATGTTGAATAAACTGCAACCCCTTTGTACCATTACTTAAATGAAAATATAATTTTAAAAAAGCAAAAGAAGACCAAAAGAGGACATTCTTAGGAAAGGAACACAAAGACCCAATGCTTATGTGCATCTGATCATATAAAATAATATCTATCAAAATGAACTCTGTGAAATGGAAACAAACAACAACAACAACAACAAAGCAAAGGAAGTAAGGAGAAGGGAAGGAAAATGTTGCAGATCTCTTTACCTGGGATCTCACAAGGGAGTTGAAGACATGCGCTGGCAAGTGGACTCTAGAGCACCAGGAGGAGAAGCGTAGGATGCTCTTCCTCTCAGCAGGACCCACTCGCTCCTAAATGTGGATATTGTGAAATTAGGACAGAGCTTGCTGAAGCATTACTTGGGGATCCCAATCAAAATTGTCTCTAGGCTCTCCAGTTCATCAAATCAGAAATCTGACCATCTCATATCTACTTCCAGGCCTGCCTTCCTTCTCGTGTGTGTGTGTGTGTGTGTGTGTGTGTGTGTGTGTGTGTGTGTGTGTGTGTGTGTGTGTGTGTGTGTGTGTATGTGTTGATACTAGGGCCTGGGAGCTGTCCCTGAACTTCTTCAAGGTTAGCTCTCTATCACTTGAGCCACAGTGCCACTTCCAGCTTTTGTGGTAGGTAGTTGAAGATACACATTTCTCAGACTTTCCTGCCTGGGCTGGCTTTGAACCACAATCTTCAGATCTCAGCCTCCTAAATAAATAGCGAGGATTACAGGTGTGAGCCACCAGCACCTGGCCTTCAGTGACTCACTCTTGCTGCTAAGATTCACCTCTGCCAGTCTGCTCAGCCTTGACCTGCTGCTCCTCCCTGACCCCCCAGGCAGGACCTCCTCACCTTGTTCCTTGGCACGTGTGTCTCTCTTGGGCTTTAGAGTGGTCTTCCATCTCTCATCTGCATCTTCTTACAGGGAGTCCCCTTGCAAAACCTCTACACAAAGTATATTCCTGCTACCCACTCTGGACATCCTGGACCCTCTGAACCTCCTATGAAGCCCCAGTTGGTTATCAGAGTTACATAGTGCTGAGGTTCTGAGTATATATTTCTCCCCGCCCCCCCCAGCAGGACTCAGGCTTGCCACCTGGGAAGTGACAGAGAAGAAGTATAAAGACTTACAGAGTGGAGGGGATGGGAAGGTGGCTCAGTGGTAGAGCGCTTGCCTTGCATGACTAAAGCCCTGGGTTTGATTCCTCAGCACCACATAAGCAAAAAGAAAAAAGGCCGGCCGGAAGTGGTGCTGTGGCTCAAGTGGTAGAGCGCTAGCCTTGAGCTGAAGAGCTGAGGGACAGCACCCAGGCCCAGAGTTCAGGCCCCATGACCGGACCCCCCCCCCAAAAAAAAGACTTACAGAGTGGAAACCACTGAAAACTCAGCCTCTAGCTGACCATTCACTTAATCAGTAACTGCCTCAGAGAATTTTTTTTTTTAATTTGGAAGCTTGGAGTTAAACCTATGGCTTCCTGTATGCTAAGCACCATACTCCCATCCCTGGAGATTTTGATTAAAATAATAATAATAGGGAAAAATATGGAGAGATGAGTTGGAATATAGATGAAAGGAGGGGATGAAGAGAAGTGAGCGAAATTGCCAGTGTACCCTTTAAGTCCCCAGAAAGAAAATTATCTCCTTTGCCCTGCAACTGCTATTTTCCTAAAACACTGTGTCCATAGCCAACAAATGAAGCTCTCAGCATTGGACACTCAAAGTCAGCACTTCAAAAAAATTGTTGTGATTAAGTGAGTACATAAATTTTACAAATTTCATAGTATTGTAAGATAGTGATACTTAGTTAAAGTCACAAACACATTCTAACCTTCATGAGGCAAATGGTCATTATCATGGTCTATAAAGTTTGTGAATTCTATGAGCTTTGAAAATGCAGCTATTTCTTCCACAGCAGGTGATATGTACCTTTCTTTCCTTTTGCTTAGTGTTAGCTGTTCCCTCTATTCCTCTCATTCTCTTCCTCCCATCGCTGCCCTTGAGTTGCTTAGTTTGTTTTCATCAATGTCCAGTGCAGCCATGGGTCCCACTGTTGTATGTTTTCCCCTGTTTCCCTCTGTTTCTATGTCCTCCTCCTAGTTCCTCTCACATGTGCACATATATACCATATATGTGGTCAGCAGCATGGGGTCATTTAATAACAATATGGCAAGATGAGTGGAGGTCCTTTGATTTTTGAGTCCTGTTTACTTTGTTGTATCTCCTTACATTTTATATTTAATATCCACATAACAGGGAGACCATGTGCCATTTGTCTCTTTGCTCTTGGCTTACCTCACTCAAAATGATTTGTTCTAGTTCTATCCATTTCCCTGAGAATGCCATTATTTTGTCCTAGAAAGGTTGCGTAATATTCCATTGTATATAGGTAGCACAATTTTTGGATCCATTCATCTGTAGTGGGGCATCTGGGTTGTTTCCATATCTTGAATATTGTGAACAGTGCTGCAGTGAACATGGAGGTGCATGTGTCCTTATATCCTGGTTCCTCAGGGTAGATGCCTAGGAGTGGTATTGCTGGGTCATAGAGGAGATCTATATTTATCTTTCTGAGGTACCTCCAGACTGCTTTCCAAAGTTGTTGTACATTCCCACCAGCAGTGCAATAGGGTTCCTCTTTCTCAGCATCCCCTTCAGCATTTGTCGTTGGCTGAATTTAGGATGCGGGCCATTCCGACTGGGGTAAGGTGTTATTTGCATTTCCTTTACAGCCAGGGATGATAAACATTTCCTCATGTGTTTCTTTGCCATTTTTATCTCTTCTTCTGAGAAGTCTCTCTTTAGTTCCTTTGCCTATTTAGTAACTGGTTTAAATTTGGGAGGGATTCGTTTCTTGAGTTCCCTGGATATTAGGCCTTTGTCTGATATATTGCTGGTAAATAATTTTTTCCCAATTAGTTGGCTGTCTTACTAGTTTGGTTGCTGTCTTTAGCTGTGCAGAAACTTATTATTTTAAGGTAGTCCCATTTGTCAAGTCTCTCTCCAATTTGTTGTGACTCTGGGACTCTGTTCAGGAAGTTCCTGCCTGTGCCTATAAGTTCAGAGTGTCTCCTACTCTGTCCTGCAGTAGTTTCAGAGTTTTAGGTTTGATGTTAAGGTCTTTAATCCATTTTGAGTTCATGTTGGTGCATGGTGACAGGCTGGGGTCCACTTTTAGTTTTCTGCATGTGGCCACCCAGTTTTCCTGTGCTTCTTCCACTGTATGTCTTTGGCTCCTTTGTCAAATATCAGATGACTGTAAGCGTGTGGTTTTATTTCTGGATTTCTAATCTATTCCATTGGTCTTCCAGTCTGTTTTTGTGCCAATACCAAACTGTCTTTATTTATTATTATGGCTCTATAGTAGAGTTTCAAGTCCAGCATTGTGATCCCTCCCATGTTGTTGTTGTTTGCCTACAATTGTTTTGGCTATTCTCTTCTGTTTTTTCATATGAAATTTTGGGCTGTTTTCTCTATTTCAGTAATGTACATCATTGGGGTTTTAATGGGAATTGCATTGAATTTGTATATCATTTTTGGCAATATGGCCATTTTCATTAATTAGTTCCTTTACATCTTTGGTTGGGTTAATTCCTAAATATTTTAATTTTTTGAGGTTATTGTGAATGGGATTGTTTCCTTGATTTCCCTTTCTGCTTGTACATTGTTGGTGTTACAGAAAGGCAACTAATTTTTGCGGGTTAATTTTGTATCCTGCTACTTTGCCAAAGTGGTTTATATGTTCTAAGAGTTTGGGGGTGGACTTTTTGGGATCATTGAGGTATAATATCATGTCATCTGCAAATAGGGATAGTTTAACTTCTTCCTTCCCTATGTGGATCCCTTTAATGCCTTTTCCTTGCCTTATTGCTCTGGCTAAGGATTCCAGAACTATATTGAAGAGGAGTAGAGAGAGTGGGCATCCTTGCCTTGTTCCTGATTTTAGGAGGATTGGTTGTAGTTTTTCCCCATTAAGTATAATATTGGCTATTGGTCTGTAGTATATGGCTTTTATTGTTTTAAGGAATGTTCCTTCTATTCATATTTTCTCCAGAGCTTTTAAGGTGAATAGGTGTTATATCTTATCAAAAGCCTTTTTCGTGTCAATGGATATAATCATGTGGTTCTTGACCTTGATCTGTTGATGTGATGGATTACATTTATTGATTTATGTACATTAAACCAACCCTGCATCTTTGGGATGAAGCTGCACTTTTACAGAAAGAGTCCCCTGCCATTGTAGTATTCTCTCTCTTGCTCTCTCGCTCGCTCGCTCACTCTTACTCTCGCTCTCCCCTCCATCTTTTTGCTGGTCCTGGGTGCTGTCCCTGAGCTTCTTTTGCTCAAGGCTAGCATTTTACACTTGAGCCATAGCATCACTTCCAGCTTTTTCTGAGCAGTTTATTGGAGGTAAGAGTCTCATGGACTTTACTGACCAGGTTGGCTTCAAACTATGATCCTCATATCTTAGCCTCCTGAGTAGTAGGCTAGGATTACAAGTGTGAGCCACTGGCACCTGGCTTAGTTGTAGTATTGTTAAAGCCATGGCTCCCTGGCAGCTCCTAATCTCAGCTGCCTAATCTCAGGCATCCCAGTTGTTACTGAGCTATACTCAATGCTCTCAACTTCTTGTTTTGCTAGTCCTCAGGTTTGAATGCAGGGCCTGAGTGCTGTTCCTTAGCTTTTCTGCTCAAGGCTGGCACTTTACCACTTCAGCCACAGCTCCACTTCCAGCTTCTGGGTGGTTGACTGGAGACAAGTGTCACAGACTTGTCTGCCCTGTCTGTCTTTGAACCACGATCCTTAGAGTTCAGCTGTCCAAGTGTTGGGGATTCCAGGCATGTACCACCATACCACACCCAAGATCATTTTTGAAGCTATTTTTATATTTGCTAGGTGGACTTGAAACTGGTTCCTCTTCCCTGACCCGAGATTGCCACTTCCACCACCGCTGTAACCATACCGTAAGCACGGTGCGTCTACTTCCATCCTCCCCAACCCACCTACCCAACTGCTTTTCCTTCTGAAGCACATTAGAAAACTTGGAGCTTCTTTCTGAGTCCTTTCAGTGACATCATTCAGTGTGAACTTGGCATGGCCGAGGTTGGAAAAGCAGATGAAAAACAAAAGCCACCCAGGGGGAGTTTCTCAAGTTCCTAATGTTTGATCTCAAAATCTGGCTAGATTTCTTGCTGAATTCACCACTGTAAGATCAATTCCAAACTGTCCTGTGGGCCTCTCCCTCTGAAACCCATGCTAAACAGAGCTTCAGCAAAAACGCCTCTCCTAGGGTTAGGGCCTGCCTGCTTCCTGGAACAAATGTAAACCCAAGGGATCTTTGAAATGCAGTTGCTAGTTGGAGAGCCATCCCTTTGCCTTCTTGGTGAGCTCATTTCCATTCCTGGGTGTAAGCTGTTTTTTTCTTTAGATTAGTTTTTGTGTAAACATTCCTCAGCAAAATTATTTTCACATTTTAAGGAGACTTCTTTTAAAGGTCCAGTCAGACTGATTCTTGTGTTCCTTCACCAAAACTCCCAACTTGACTCAGTCTCCCTCCCCAACTTCCTCTTTCTCAGAAACTCAACTTTAGATGGAGTCTACTGTTTAATACCTTTTTCTCTTTCCCTTTTCCTTTCCCTTTCTCTTTTCTTTCCTTCCTTCTTCCTTTCTTTTTTTGATTTTATGATGCTGGGGGTGGAACCCAAGGCCTTGAACATGCTAGGCAAGCATGCTCTCGCTGAGCTACCCCTCAAGTCCTCCAGCTGCTAGTTAAAATATTTACCCCACTTTCTGAAATCCCCTCCTTCCTTTTTTCCACCCAGTACTGGGCTTTGAAATAAGAGCCTTGAGTTTGTTCAGCTGGTGTGTTCTGCTGGTGTTCTACCACTTGAATCATACCTGCAGCCCAGCTTTTTGTTGGTTATTTTGGAAATGGAGTCTACTAGACATTTCAGCCCAGCTGGCTTAGAATTGTGATCCTTAGATGAGATTACAGGTGTGAGCCATCAGCACCTGGCTTAAAATTTCCCTTTTAAAGTTTGTCTTTCTGTGGCTGCAGCCAAAGCTAGACCTACTAAGATGCCCAAGGTCAGAGAAATCAGGGAGTGAGGACCTATCCTGGAGGGTAATCCCTCTGCCCAGGTCCCATCATAGCCCCTCCAGGGCTCAGGAGGAACAAGACAGGCTTAGAGTCATCTTCTAGCAACACTGTGGAGGATCTTACCATCAAGTAAGGATAAATAACCAGAAGGAAGGAAGGAAGGAAGGAAGGAAGGAAGGAAGGAAGGAAGGAAGGAAGGAGGAAGGGAGGGAGGGAGGGAGGGAAGGAAGGGAGGGAAGAAGGAAGGAAGGAAAGAGGGAGGGAAGGAGGAAGAAAGGAAGGAAAAGAAGGAAATGAAAAGCTGGAGTGAAGCTCAGAGATGGAGCTAATGCCTAGCCTAAGTGAACTTCAGCCATTGTTTGTGAGGTTATTTTTCCTACAAGCATATCTTTCCACTTTTAGTCCTTTAGCTTTTGGTCAGGACCTTTTATCCTCCCAGACCTTCTCCCAGCATGCCATGCCTCCTGGATCCCTGGAGACCTTATCTACCTTCCAGATATAGCCACTGGTTTCATACTTAATAGAAGTGTGTGTGTGTGTGTGTGTGTGTGTGTGTGTGTGTGTGTGTGTGTGTGTGTGTGTGTGTGTGTGTATAAGTTAAGAGAGTAAATGAGTAAATGCTTCTGGGCACTGGCGGCTTATGCCTGTAATCCTGGCTACTCAGGAACTAAAGATCGGAGAATCACGGTTCAAAGCCAGCCTGGGCAGGAAAGTACATGAGACTCTTACTTCCAATTAACCAACAAAAGCCCAAAGCTTGGAGGGGAAAAGCTAAGTGCCCAGGCCCTGAGTTCAAGCTCTATTATTATCAAGCTCTATAATAATATAAAGTAGCTAATACCATAGGCAGAGTGGGCTACATGGTCTAAACTCTCAACCCAGCTTCTGCAGTATAAAAGAAGCAGATGTAGATATTACCAGACAAATGATCATGGCTCTTTAATTAAAGGTTACGGCCACTAAATTTGAATTTACCATAATTTTTATATAACAAAGTATTTGATTGAGGGGAAGCATTTAAAAGTATAAGAATTCTTCTTCACTTAAGGGCAAATGAAAACATAGGGCTGAGCTGGGTGCTGGTGGCTCACACCTATAATCCTAGCTACTGGGAAGGCTGAGATCTAAGGATCCTGTTCAAAGCCAGTCTGGGCAGGAAAGACCATGAGACTCTTATCTTCAATAAACCACTAGAAAACTGGAAGTGGTGCTGTGGCTCAAGCGAAAGGAAAGGAAAGGAAAGGAAAGGAAGGAAGGAAGGAAGGAAGGAAGAAAGGAAGGAAGGAAGGAATGAAGGAAGGAAGGAAGGAAGGAAGGAAGGAAAAAGAAAGAACGAGAGAAAGAGAAAGAAAGGAAGGAAGGAAGGAAGGAAGGAAGGAAGGAAGGAAGGAAGGAAGGAAGAAAGAAAGAAAAGAAAGAAAGAAAAACAGAAAGACAGAGAGAAAATATAGGGCTGACTTTGGCTCTGAGCTGATCCATGAATTAGATACAGGCATGACAAGGGAAAAAATGACACTGCATTCATTGAACCATAGAACTTTCTCTGATAATAATACTCCTTTAAGTGAAGTAACAGATGCCTGAAGGCCAGTGGGAGAGATTTCAGGAGAATGACTTGTTGAGTGATTTCAGGAAGCTTTTGTTCATGGTGAACACAGCTGGACTGTGCCTGCCGTGTGGCTGGAGCGGCCGTCTCTGGTCCCCACAGCATAGCCGTGTCATGTCACTTCTATCTGAAATCGTAAGTGAAGTTGAAGATGTTATACCCCGCCATAAATCTTTTTTAGAACATAACAGAATTATAAATAATAAAATGAGGCCATACTGACAAGGTACCTAGACAAGCTGGGAAAACAAATTGTCAGGGTGTATCAGCTTAGTAGCATTGGTCAGTTTTATAGACCAGAACTAGGAATTTCCCAGCCTTGGGGGTGGAGGTGGGGGATAAAAAGGCAGATGAATGCCCAAAGGCACAGATAGGCCTAGAATCTGATCCTTCCACAGAATTGAAATGTACCCAACTGGGATCTGCAGATGCTGCTGACAAAAGTTGCCCCACCTCCCCACAGCCTCCCAGATGGGGCCAAAGCATCTGCCTGTCGCTGCCAACAGCCCTCTGCTCCCTGAACACTGACTTACAAAGTTCCATAATTTGGTACTACTCTATTTTTGCTTGCCTATCTATCTATCTATCTATCTATCTATCTATCTATCTATCTATCTATCTATCTATCTATCTATCTATCTATCTATCTATCTATCTATCTATCTGTCTATCTGTCTGTCTGTCTGTCTGTCTGTCTGTCTGTCTGTCTGCCTGTCTGTCTGTCTGTCTGTCTGTCTATCTATCTATCTATCTATCTATCAGCTACCTACCTGTATATCTATCTCCCAATTACTTAGTGTCTATAGTGGTAGAAACCATTGTTGTTGGTTTTTCTTCTCATTCTGGGGCTTGAATGATTTTTTCCACTCATAGATGGTGCTCTACCACTTGAGCCACCCCTCCAGTCTGGCTTTATATTGGTTAATTGGAGCTGGAATTGTAGGGACTTTTCTTCCTGGACTGGCTTCAAACCACAATCCTCCAGGTCTTAGTCTCTTGAGTAGCTAGGATTACAGTTATAAGCCACTAGAATCCAGCTGAAAATGTTCATTTAAATGGCAGACTTTCAAATAAGAGTCCTATAAAAAGTATTTCTCAATGTAGAACTAAGACCAAATGAATGAAACAGTTGTGATGGGTGAATCTGCCTGGAATTAAAGGTTAATCTAAGAAATTGGAAAAGAACGCATGTTTTAAGATAAAGTTCAAATACTAGCACTCCTAAACATTTAACATAGTTTTAGAAAGAGCACTGAGTTCTTAGAGCTAGTCCAAAGTCCTGCTACTTCACAGGTGCAGAGGAAAGGAGCAAATCAACAAGATTAATGTGAGCGTCCAAGGGCATTGGCCCCAGCCAGTTCCCCTCTGAATGTCAGATTCTGCACGGAATAGTCAGTGAAGAAACTGAATGAGGCCTTTCTTTCATCTAGGGCAAATTAACACATATTAATGTATCCTTTCCTAGCTTTGTAAAAAGTTATTAAACATAACCTCATTGGGAAACATTGTCCCATGATGCCACCATTTTGCTATAAGCAAATTCATCTGGTGAAGTGGAGATGGAGAGCTCATCACTTCCTTATTAAGGCAATGTCTGAAGAAAAAGGGAGGAAAAGGGGGGCGGAGGAAGTTCAGGAGTAGAGTGCTAGTCTAACATGCAGAAGGCCTTGGTTTAACCCTTGGGAAGGAGGAAAGACAAGAGAAGGAAGGAAAGAAGGAAAGGAGGGAGGGAGGGATAAAGGAAGAAATGAAAAAGGAAACTGGTTTTCATTTTTGTTTCTTACTCTTTTTTTCCTTTTTTTGCAGTACTGGGAATAAATCCAGGGCCTCAGCTTTTTAATCCCTGGTTCTGGCTCTGAGCTACAGCCCCAGCCCACAGGTTGCCCTTGCCAGTGAGTAAGTAAAGATAGTTTTGTCAATGGGAACAAAACCCAAAGGAGGCTATTACCTTCTGCTGAAATCGGAGGGAGAGTCTGGTGTGCCGGTGATGGAGAAGGAAACTTTTTGTTTTCTTCCCTGAGTTTTTTTTTTTTTTTTGGGGGGGGTCTGGTCATGGGGACTGAACTCTGAGCCTGGGCGCTGTCCCTCAGCATTTCAGCTCAAGGCTAGCACTCTACCACTTGAGCCACAGCGCCACTTCCAGCTTTTTTCTTTTTGCTTATGTGGTGCTAAGGAATCGAACCCAGGGCCTCAGGCATGCAAGGCAAGCGCTCTACCACTGAGCCACCTTCCCAGCCCTGAGTTTTTATGTTTAAGAGTAGGTTCCTAAGTTGTTTTTGTTTTTGCCAGTCTTGGGCATTGAACTCTGGTCTTGGGCACTGCCTCTAAGCTCCTTTTGCTCAACACTAGCACTGCTAACAGTTGAGCCACAGCACCACTTCTGGCCTTTTCTATGTATGTACTACTGAGGAATCAAACCCAGGGCTTCATGTATGCAAGGCAAGCATGAAGCCACTAAGCTACATTCCCAGCCTTTTCCCCTTTCCTTATCATTAAATAGTTGTATCATTAAATAGTTTGCTATTTGACAAATCAGTTAACAAATACAATATATCTTGATTAATGTCACACATTTCAATATTCTCCCATATCCTTCCCCTACCCAACCCTTCTCTCCCTCTTCTTCACGTTGTAAGATAGACATTGGATTCTAACTGCATTCTCCCCCTCTTCTCTTCATTTGTCCACCACTTTTCCCTTGACCCCACGTTACCCCTTTCAAGTATCCACTTCCTGGTGAAATTTTCAACCCCCTGTAAAGGCATTAGGCTGTGGTTTTTTTTTTTTTAATTTAATCCTTCTGCCTAAAAGGAAGAGAAGTATCATTGCCTGCTAATACAATGGAAGCAGAGTTGTGGTTGGCTGCATTCAAGTGACTGACACAAGCAGAGCTAGCCTTATCAGTCAGTGTGCAACGCTCCAGCATATATTCCTGAATTTAGAAACAAGAATCTACTCATTCAGTCATGGGACAAACAAACTGATTGCTTGGAATTTTCTGAAATACCTAAAGTTCTCATTTATTTCCAATTTCTTTAAAATTTTCGCCGCCTTTACTGTCATTAGCTGACTGTAGATTACAGTTCATTGAAGCAATTTGACTTGTTTTGTAACTCACTAACACCGAGGTTCGGACATATTTCAAAATCCTTTAGGCCTTGCTTTCCCTTCTATACAATGGGAGAAATAATTGCATGCTTCCATAATCTGTATATTGGTAGTTATGATGTAATAGTATAATAAGCCAAAGGGTATAAGATACTGGATATAAACTGCCTAGAATGTGGCATATGTAAGCCACATTTTCTTTATCTATTCATCAACTATAGTGCTTCTAGATTGCTTCCTAGCTTACCTATTGGGAATAGTGCCACAATGAGGATGGGTATGAAAATGTCTCGATTCTATCCTAACATAAATTCCTTCAGCTGTCTGTCTATGAGTAGTATGGCTGGATCCTATGATACTTCTACTATTAGCATTTTGAAGTACTAATATGCCAATTTATACTTGCAACAGGTATAAGTTTCATTTTCCTGACATCCTCACTAGAAGTTCTTGTTTGTGTTCTTGCTTATGTCCACTCTGACTGGAGTGAGATGAAATCTTAGTGTCATTTCTATTTCTATTTCCTTTATGGCCAAGGACACTGAGCTTCATCTACAGATGTTCTCATTTGTACATCTTTTAGAGCTCAGTTAACTCTTTTGTCTCTTCAGTTCACTTGCCTATTTATTCATTAAATTATTGTTCCTTGGGAGTTTAGATATTTGAGCTCTCTCTGTGCCTTGATTATTAGTCTGTTTTCAGGTTAGAGTGGACAAAGATATGTTCCCATGCTGTAGTCTATTAGGCCATATTTTAATTTTACAATTTGTAGAATCTGTTCTAACATCATTCAGATCAAATAATTAAAGGCCTTACACTGTTACTTAATACATAATCCTGGAGAATTTCCATGATATTACAATCTATTCATACTTTGTTCTCCAGATACCTGATTTTTATATTTAATTGGTTCTAACTAGTTTTTTTTTTCCAGTACCTGAGTTTGAACTTGGGTTTTGTAATTATTCTCAGCTTTTTGCTGGTTAATTGGAGCTAAAACCTTGTGTTTTCTGCCTGGGCTGGCTCTATTCTTTGATCCTCAGATCTCAGCCACTTGAGTATCTAGACCTAGAGGCAAAGGCACCAGTACCTATGTGTTTATTTCCTTTTATATCTATTGTAGTACAAAATAAGATGAATTTTCAAATGCTCAATTTTACAAAAGTATGTCTATTTCTATTTGGACCTATATGTATAGAGAGATAGAGAATAGGAAACAAAACGTGTTCCCTGCCTAACCATGGCTATGAACATTCCATACAATAACCTACTATATTTTATTAATGTCTATATGTATGCGCTCATGTTTATATATGTGGATATATATATACACATCTATATATACACACATCCATATATGTACATACACACTCAAATACACAAACACATATATAGATATAGACAGACAGATACACATTTTTGAGGCAGGGCCTTACTATGTGTCCTGAGTTGCTTCAAACTAGTGAACTTCCTGGCTTTTCCTCAAGTTTAAATCATAAGCTTTCCCAACCACACCTAGCTTACTAATGTTATTTGAAAATGAGTACACTGCCGTCCTCAAATCTATTAAGGAAGTAGAATAGAGGAAGAAGTAAACAATGAAAAAATATCTCCACAAGCCTCTCATAGAAACCTCATTTTCTGCACCTAAGATGATTCCTTAAAAGTGTGCATTTTTGCAAAAATATGTGCAGTTACTACAACTGGTATTAATTTCTATACATCACAGTCACATATCCTAAGCTTTTATTCTTTATGTGTCATCCTAACATCCTCTTTTCTTCTGTTTTGAGGCTTGAAAGGAATTTTCAAGTCATTTTCTGAATGTGGCTTCATCTTCCTGAAATGTTGGTTTCCTCATTATCACAACTGTTCTCTGATGTTCTAATGCTTACTTTTAAAAGGATACAGGTGAGGTACAACCAGCTCAGTGGTAAAGTATATGTGTAGCATGTGTGAACGTCTGAGTTCAATCTCTAGTACTGCCTTTAAAACAACAATATATATTCAACCACACTTTTATTTTTGTCGGTCATGGGACTTAAACTCAGGGCTTGGGTGCTGTCCCAGAGCTCTTTTGCTCAAGGCTAGAATTCTACCACTTTGAGCCACAGCTCCACTTCTGGCTTTTTGGTGGTTAACTGAAGATAAGAGTCTCATTGGGACTCCTCTTCCCCAGGCTGACTTCTAACTGCAATGAGTAGCTAGGAGTATAGGTGTGAGCCACCAGTGCCCAGCTGGATTTTTCATTTTTAAAAATGTTTTTAAGCTTTTCAAGCCCCTAAGACATTTAAAAATTGCAACTACCAGCCGGGCGTGGGTGGTCTGTAATCCTAGCTACTCAGAAGGCTGAGATCTGAGGATCCAGTTCAAAGCCAGTCTGAGCAGGAAAGGCAGTGAAACTCTTATCTCCAATAAACCACCAGAAAACTGGAAGTGGCATTGTGGCTCAAGTGGTAGAGCACTTGCCTTGAGCTGAAGAGTTGAGGGACAGTGCCCAGGCCCAGAGTTCAAGCCCCATTACCGGAAAAAAAAAAAAAAAAAGCAACTACCACATACACCACACACACACACACACACACACACACACACACACACACACACACACACACACACAAAAGTGTAATAAAATCTTATGAAACAGTACTTACCTTGTTATTTTATACAAGCCTTTACTTTTCTGTTTTCTTATTGTAGCCTCCAAAATGGGTTTATGACCCAAGGTTTGAAAAACAGAACTCTAAAGCCTTTGGGAATGGCGCCTCCTAGTGGCCATTTCACACATCTATATAGCAACTGCTGCTGGATGTCAAACCTATTTTACACACCTTCTTTGGGCTGAAAATTGGTGACATAAAAATCTACTAAACAGAAGAAAAACAAGTGTCTGAAAAATCTAAGGCTTCTTGAGAGACAAATCTCTGTCAAGGCCAGGCTTGCCACGAAATAGAAAGCCTATTCATTGTTGTACATAACCATGAAAGGACTAATTTTAGCAAATTTTAGCAAAATATTGTGATATTGCCTGAATGTACCAAATTAGCTAGTTGTGCCTGAAAGTTATGTCATTTTTGTCTAGAACAAAATGCCCAAATTTTTAGTTGGGTATTTATAATGAGTTTGCATGTCTAGCCAGGCGTCAGTGACTCTCATATCTGTAGTCCAAGCTACTCAGGTGGCTGAGACCCAAAGGTTCTGGTTCAAAGCCAGCCAGGGCAGGAAAGTCCCTGAGACTCCAATTAATCAACAAAAAGCTGAAAGTAGAGCTGAGGTTGAAGTGGTAGAGGGCCAGCCATCAGCCTTGAGTGAAAATGCTAAGGGATAGTATCCAGGCCCTGAGTTCAAGCCCAAGGACTAGAGTGCGTGCATGTGTGTGTGCGCACACGCACACACACACACACAGAGGAATTTGGTCCATTAATTCGCAGTGAGGTGGGAAATCTAGGTTGGGTCTCCTGGAGCTGTGGGCATCTCAGGAAGAAGTTTAAGTGTTGCTTGAGTCATAGCCATGTTGGGTAGAGTGGCTACAAAGACTCTCTGGACAGGCCATCTTCTTCATGGTGGGGGTGGAGGTAGGGTAGGAGGCCATGTCAAGGCTAACCTCTAGAGACAAAAATGAAAATCTGGACTTGGGTGTGGGTTGGGGACTTGAGGGCAGGCCTTTCCCCTTATTGTGTAAAGTGTATTTGGTCACTTCACTTTCCAGAATTTTGTAGCTAAAGTAAACATGAGGAAAGTTCTGGACACATCAGCCTATGGCATGCCCACTATTGTCTGCATCTCCAACAAGTATTTCAGTCACTTTAAAAGGGAATTCAGGGACTTTCTGTCTCATAGTTAGCATTGTCATAGAACTTGTGAATGATAAAATCAGGAAAGTTCCTTGTAGCGTTTTTAGTCTAGATGAGGACCTGCCCATTGTAGCTGACCAGAACCCATGTTCTAGCTTTCCACACCGGAGGCCTTTCCACAAGACAAGGGCACCTTGAAGGAAGAGGTGGAGTTCTGTTTTCCCAGAATGGTGTCTCTGCAATATGGTAACTAGCCATCTCTGATTAGGCTTCTGGAGCCCACGAGTCTGAATTTGGGTGATACGATTATGCAGTTTTTTTTTTTTTTTTTCTGTGCACTACACTGAATCCCATGTGGGATAAGGAAAGAGAAAGCAAATTCACACAGTGAATCAAGTTTTCCTGTATGCTGATGAAAATGCTGCCCAAAGTATCCCCCCAAGTGGATAGACCTAAAGAGAATAGCATTTGAGAGCAAACACCAGCTCAGCTTCCCAGCTAATTGTTATTACATGTATTTTTGTCTTATTTTCCTGTTACTTTCCAGAATCATCTACTTGCAAGGAAGAGTCAGTACAGATTTTTTTTTGTCAGTCATGGGGGCCGGGCGCTGTCCCTGAGCTCTTCAGCTCAAGGCTAATGCTCTACCATTTGTGCCATAGCACCACTTCCGGCTTTTTCTGCTTATGTGGTGCTGAGGAATTGAACCCAGGGCCTCATGCATGAAGGGCAAGCACTCTACCACTGAGCCACCTTCCCAGCCTTGTACAGAATATTTTTAAAGAAGAGTGGCATGTGGGAAATGCAAACGTTGCCTGTATTTAAAGTATTATTTGTGAACTGAGGTATACCTTCAGTCTGTTTTTGAATAGATGAGAACCAAACTTTTAAAGGAATTTTAGTTAACAAAGGAAAAATAGAGACCCTAGAAACTTCCTATTTTATAGCTAGTGTAGGCCTGAGCAATCTTGGCTGGCCAGTAATTCACAAAGAGGGATTCCTATTCATTTTATACCTCAATCACCCTAAATTTGGAATCTGTTCTGTTAAGCTAATTCTCAATTCCTTCATCTTCTACCAATTTCAAAAGAACAAAATTAGGTGACTTAGTTCCCAAAGCTTTCTTATTTTTGAGCTTTCTAATAAAACGAATGAAATAATTTATTTGGCTCTAAAGAGGAGTCAACATGTGAATGTTTGTTTGTAATGAGTTGTGCATTCAGGGCAGGTACTCCACCAAGCCACACCATAGCTTCCCCCCACTCTCCCTTGCCCAGTGCATTCAAGGTCTCATTCTAGCTCAGCTTTTTCTCCTCAAAGCTGGTGCTCCTCACTCGAGCTTCACTGGCAGCCCAGCTTTTTTGCTGGCTAATTGAAGAGTCTCTTTGGACTTCTCTGTCTAGTGTCTTCAAACCTCAATCCTCCAGGCCTCAACCTCGTAAGTAGCTGGGATTATTGGCAGGAGGCTTGTAGATCTGAAGATCAGTTTCAAGCCAGCTGGGGCAGGAAAATCTGGGAGGAAAATAACTAAGCCCTGCTTAGTTATTATTGTATAGAGTTTCATGACTTTGCTTGAAGCCAGCTTCAGACCTTGATCCTCCTACTTCTGCCTCATGAGTAGCTGGAATTACAGGTATGCCCCACCACATTCAGCCTAGAAAATTTCTTAAAACTTTTGATTTTTAGGTAAGGGCTTATTTACTCCGAAAACATTTCTGAATCAGCACTTTCTCTAGTAGGAACACTACAGGCTAGAATTTCAGAAAATGAAGTGTAGGTATGTGGAATGATTGAGAAGCTAATGAGAAACTTGTTACTTAGCACCACTATATTATAGTGCTTATTCTGAGGAAACTTTCTGTTCAGTTTTCCTTTTTCCTGGATTGTTCGTCAGTCTGAACATACAATCTAATTAAGCCATCATGTCCTGCTTTAGGGTTTGACTTATCTCACAGACTACCCCCATACCTAAGTAAATAAAGCTTACTGATATAAAAATAAACTGCATTTCACCACAAAGCTTAGAATTGTAGACAAATAATGGCGTTCTTCTGGGAAAGAATACAGGGTTTTTGTTATTTGTTTTATGTTGATTCCCAGGTTTGAACTCAGAGCCTGGGTGGTATCCCTGAGCTTTTTCACTAATGGCTAGTACTCTGATTACTTGAGCCATAATTCCACTTCTGGATTTTTGGTGGTTAGTTCAAGATAAAAAAATCTCATGGACTTTCATGTCTGGGCTGGCTCTGAACCTCAATCCTTTGATTTCAGCCTCCTGAGTAGTACATGCTTCAACCACCAGTGCCCAGCAAGAAGTTTTAACTAGACTATCATTTGCATTTTCATCTTTAGTCAAAGATGGAAACTAGCCCAGACACTGATGGTTCAAGACTGTAACCCTACTTACTCAGGAAGCTGAGACCTGGAGAATCTGCCTCAATGTAATCAGCAAAAAAGCCAGGCTGGCATTGTGGTTCAAGTGGTAGAGTGCCAGCAGTTGGCAAATTTATGGTGGTCCTAATTACTATGCTACTTCCCAAGAAAAGTGGAAATTTTTCTGACCAACTCACCTCTCCAAATCTTTCATGTCTTAAACTGTGAAGGTACCTATCTTGAGTAAGTAAATCAATATAGCAAAAAGGTACTTTGGTCTACTCCTTAAATGCCTACTTACGAAGTGATACAAATAGTAACCAAACCTGGGAGCACTCTGATTTTAAGTTAAACTTAGTAACTGGATTATAAATTAGGTGGCTATTTAATTTTACCTATTTGATTAACAACAGCATCTTCTAACAGACAACCTTCCTCTTCATTCCAATGGGAAAATGATGTAAGTTGCCTATATAGTTTTTTTCCATACGTTCTTCTAACCATGGCAAAAAACTTTTTGTCATGATCCAGTGCTCATGAATTTGTATCTGAAACCAATTTCATGAACCGGTACCTATCTGTAACTTTTGCAACAGCTTCTGATAGTTGCCGTAATTTCTTTCTTTCCTTAAAATACTGATTGTTCCCAGGAAGTGGGGTAGAGCTCGGTAGAAGAGCACTGATCTAGTGTTTGTAAAGCTCTGGATTAGATCCCCTGCTGTAAAAAATTTTTCTTTACCTCTTTTTTAAAATTATTATCTTCAAGTAGTTGTACAGTGAAGTTTCAATTTAATGTCCATTTATTCACAGAATCCATCTAAAATTTTTAAACACTGACTACCTCTCACTGATTTCATGGTCTTCTACTGGGGCTTAAACTCAGGGCCTTGTATTCCCTCAATTTGCATGCTCAAAGTTGGTGCTCCAGTCTTGGGTCAGGCTTCCAGCCTGCTTTTTTGCTGTTAACTGGAGATGGGAATCTTGCAGACATTTTTTGCCTTGGTTGGTACTGAATTGAGATTCTCCAGGTCTCAGCCTCCTGAGTAGCTAGGATTATAAGCATGAGCCATGAGTGATTGGTCATGATCTCCTATTTTTAGAACTGGAAGAAGCAAACATTGGTGGTCTTAAATTATAAAAGAATAAAACTTAAGAGAATACTAACATAATAAAACTAAGACAGTAGAGAGCAAACTTCCATCGTATTTCCCCCAATAATTCTCATGTCCCCTCCCCTTCAGTGAGTTTTCTGGATTCTCTTTGCAGTTCAGGAACACCTGGGTGAGACATTTTTTTTTTAGGAATTTATAGGCTGCAGTGTCTTCAGGCAGGCAAACTGTGGTTTCCTCAGGGGATCCCCACCTAAGCTGAAAAATCTGGCCTTGGAATCCTCTTGCTTACCTTTTCCAGGAACATAATTCACAAAATTTCCTGCTACCCCTTTAAGAGGAAAATTTTTTTCCTAATAGTAATGTAGAAGAAACATAGAATGTCAACTATTTTTTGAAGCCTGTGATGTTCACCCAGCCCTGGCTTATCCTGTGTCCTTCACCAAGTCAGAAAGCATGGGGAAACTTGGCTTCTCAGATGAGCAAACAACTAGCCTGTAGGCAAAAACCAAGCATCCAGCTAGCGACTGTTTGCACAGATGTAAAGTAATGGTCAATTATAAGGCAAGGTCTGAGTTCTCAAGTTTTGTTTTTAATTACACAACCAACCAAACGCATAAAACCACAAAATGAGTGTGGAGAAAATGTCAGCTTTTCTATTTTTATACTGAAATATGGAACTCATAAAAGTGAAGTTGCCATAAATTTTCACTCACAGAGGAAAATGATTTACAACCAGGAAAAACACCACCACACACACCCAGACCTAACAGTGGTAAACAGTTTTTATTCAGGCAATGAAACATGGAAAAAATATATTAATCATTATAATAATTTCATTTGTGTGAGTATAACTTTTACAAATATTTACTTGACATATAAAAAGGGAAAATACTATGAATATAAAATCTATGCCGATGAGGAGTCCACTTGCGCCCGCCCAGCAGGGATGCACATCGCATGCCAGGTGGGGGCAGTGGGTGGGAGCCGGTGTGCAATAGGCATTTACTTGTTGGCACGGTGTACAATGGGAATCTATTGGCAAACACACACTTGCTAACAGCAATACTGAAAAGTTTACTGCTTTCTCTGAGAGTTCAAAAACTGCCTGGATCCTATTCCCAAAGCAGGGAAGGACTGAGGCCGAGAGGGAGGCCAAGGCTGTGGTGTGACCTACACGCTGCCCTGTGTCTGGACTGGACGTGGTTTCAAAGTTCAGATTTTTATCATGTCCATTTGAAAATTACTCATAAATATAGGATACTGGTTAATAGTGTGATGTCTATCCCAGATGCCACTAAAGGCAGAGGGGGAGAGAGTGGCGTCCTGACAGCAAGTGGGAAGCCCACACGGAGAAGGTCTAGGCCCCACCTCAGTTCCCAGTTTGGCCTCCTCTGAAAACTTAAAAGCATTATACAGACCATCACAGGCCAGCATTGCACACAACATCTCCACATTAGAACTATAACCAGAGTCTATATCATTATATAATAGCTGTAACCATATTACAGTTAATAAAGTCATTCCTTAGGAATCTTGTTTGTCCAAATCTAATGGCATGCTAAGAGGCACAGGAATGGGATTGCATTTGGACAAAAAAACTACGAAAAGTGCAATCTTTAGTTTCCAGAAAGTAAGCTCTGGCTTACTAGGGAGGGTCTTCACTGGACAGTGCTGTGTGTGTGCTCACCAGAGGAGACCCGAGTGGGTTCTTTTACTTCCTTCACCTTTACTGTATGAGAGACTCAAAGACTGAGTAGTAAATTGCCGCTGTTTTGTTTCCTTTTTGCAGTTCTGGGAATCAAACAGAACTTGGTGCATGCTGGGAAAATGTGCTACTACTGAGCTATATCCTCAGCCCCAGTAAATGCTTTTGAGAACTAACTGGAATCAAGGCCAGTCAAACCTTTCTGGACAAAAGGCTCCTCAAAATAACTTATTTAAATCTTTGAAAAGAGGTGACTTCTTAGACCTATGGCTTGGCATTCTGGGATTCCCAAACTATATTTGTTTCTTATTAAGCAAATATTAATCTCCCTTCTTAAAATTCATATATATATATATATATATCTTTACTTTTTAAAAAAAATCCCTTGCCTGAATCATTTAATTTTTCACCACTTGTCTCTCTTGCCTAAAAGATGAAGTAATAACTTCTCTGAGAGCACATTCACAGTCACTCACACAAGGTACAATGGCCAAGAACAATGAGATGGCAGATGACTGGAACAAAAAGCACAGGAAAAGAAAGGGATTTCAGAATGTTTTCTCCACTATGAAAGGGCAGTCATTCCCAGCATGAGCACATAGACTTCCCAGGACCATGGTGACCATACCCGCTCCTAGCCCTTTGTTATCTTCTCTGCAAATGAGTGCTTAAACTGGAGGCTTAGTCCAGAATGCTTGGAGCAGTTTATGCTCTTCGTATTAGACAGAACTCACTCAGGCTGTCTAATAAATAAATAAGCCACTCTGGTGGTGGTGGTGCCGTGTGTGAACAAGGAGAAAGGAACACTGGCTACAAAGAAAACTCAGTTTGAGTTATGCGCCCAAAAGACAGGAGAGCTTAGATTCCATACCGTTTGGACGGCGGTCAGTGCCTTAGAGCTTTTCACCACCATGGGCTTCTGCACTTCCTAATTTGGCCTGGGTTTGAAGAAGAGAGAAACCACGGGAGAACACTGGGCTTCTCAGCATTTCCAGAGCCAATTAACAGAGCAAAAGCTTTGGGTAAATATGGGCTTCAAGGAGCTTCCCCAAATAAAGTAAATAAAGAAGTCTGACCAGAACATAGTAAACTGACTTCTATCAAAATACTGGTGGGTAAAAGCTAGTTATACTTTGGCAAAGCCAAATACTGAAGAAGTAACTATGGATTTAGATGATTGGCAAGATCACCTAAAATTCCTGAACCACTGTCTAAGCTAGTAGCTTCTTTCTATTCTATTTTCCTTCCCTTTTCTGAGAGAGAGAGAGAGAGGAAAGAGAGAGGAGAGAGAGAATGTGTATGTGTGCGTGCGTGCATGCAGGTACTGAGGATAAAACTCAGGAACCCTGGGGGCCTTGTACATGGTAGGCAGTTGCTCTACCACTGAGTATATTCCTAGCCCTTGTAGCGCTTGGTTTTGTGAGACACGAAATCTTTTTGCAGCCCAGGCTAACCACAAATTCTCAATCATCTTGCCTCCAATTTTGGAGTGCTGGGATTACAGGCATGGACCACCACACCCTGAGCTTGTTTTTTTTCTTTTTTATTGCCTAACAAATAAGTAACTTGGCTTCCACATGTGATGAAGTAAACCTGACTATATTCTTACTCTCTCCAGAGTTCTAAAAGCTTTTTTTCTTTTTTGGATGGGAGGAGGCTTATTTTTTAAAGAAAAATAAATATATTTCATTCTTAGTATATTCTTTTGATTTGCCAGTTGTAAAAGCTACATTTTTATTCTTGTTGGAGAGGAGCCATCTGTCAAACCAAAATGGTAAACATTTCCTCATAATAGTTAACAATTGAGAGGCTGGTAGCAAATCCTACTTACCAAGGGCCCTTGCTAGCTCCCTTGAGCAGCAACTTCATTCACTGGGGTCAAGTTTTTAAGTTTCTTCTATCAATGTGCTAGGGAAAAACTGTTGTTACCCATTTTCACATATGACAAAAATCAAAATACACAATAAGCTCAAAGAGATGACTATAAGGCTGGGAATATAGGTCAGCAGCACAACACTTGCCTGGCATTACAAGAAAAAAAAGATGACTATGGCTGTATAATGGAGACCACTATAGACATTTTATATCAAAATAAGTCAATATTTAAGCGAGTAAACATAGATAAGTCACCAAAACGCAGCAGCAAATAATTCTGTACTATTTCTGCAAACTGCAAAGCTCATTTCCCTTGTAGCAGAGGATTAAGAAGAAACTGGTTATACTACCAGAATACACACTGGACACTAGGATGCTGGCACAGCATTTACATTAAGCCACAGTGACTACTTTCAAAGCCCAAATGATTGTCAAGCCAGTTCTCCAACCACAAAAAATTGCTGTTTTTTTTTTTTTGTACAGAATGTTAAGACAATAGGCTTTAAAATACAGCCTAAGCACCAACTGTGATAAATGCATATTGGTAAAACATGGATTCTGCCTTGAAAAAATATTACTAACCTCGCTGGGGCTAATGATTACACCCACATGAATAATA
Organism: Dipodomys merriami; assembly: GCF_024711535.1. Classification (NCBI taxonomy): domain Eukaryota; kingdom Metazoa; phylum Chordata; class Mammalia; order Rodentia; family Heteromyidae; genus Dipodomys; species Dipodomys merriami. The sequence continues at coordinate 4,705,342 of NW_027202493.1, forward strand.
TACTGCAAAAGAAATACTTATTTGCAAGATCTAGAGATTCTCTGGGAGGCACAATTCATTGCTGAAGTTGGCTCATGCAACAGTTTTACAGGAGAAGTAGGAAAACATGTACTGAATATAGTGTACATCACTATTAAGATTTGGAGGTGTACATTAAGACAAAAGAGTGCTTTAGCACTTGAATACTTTCATTTTGCCTGTCCAATAACTTACTAGCATAATGTGACAAGGTTCCATCCTGGGGTTAACATTCTATCACTCTGAATGGATTCAGTATGAGTCTGAGGAGTCTGGTTTTGTCTGTGTGGACATCCTTCCTGATTCCCTCCTCAGTATTCAAACTATCTTTTGCAATGTTTCCCAGTAAGCTGATTTTCAGAGTGGCACACATGATTTATTTTTCTGCCTGTTTTGCTAAAAATTATATCGTTTAAGTATGAAATCATTTGTTGTCTTTTTAAAAAATATTGAAAGAACGATGGACCATGTAATAAAGACAACCAACCACTGGTTCCTTCAACCTAGTAATTAGTGATGGGACTAGAGTTACCTTTGATTTAAGTGAGATCATCTAAATCACTTCATGGGTTGACTTTCTTTTGCATATTTCAAATAGGTAACAAAAGTGGGATGTCGATTTTGTATCAAAAAACTAAAGCAGAAAGAGTGATTCCAGGGTGGATTCATCAAAGCCCAGCTCTGAGTGAGGCACACACTGCTATTTATGAAGAAAGCAGACATTTACTGAGTCTGAGGACTATGAACTACGCCCATTAAAGCAGAGGGCTGCCCAAATACCACGGTAACAAAATAGTACTCCAAGCTTGAAACCCAAGTCTTCAGCCTCATTTGGGGAATAAAGGAGTATTGGGGACTAAACCCAGGACTGGGCATAGGCAAGTGCTCTAACACCTGATTCACACTCGCAGCATTTTTGTATTGTAGTTTTTATATAGTCCTTGCTTGTTTTGACTGGGCTGGCTTGGAACTTCTTGTATGTGTTACCATAACTAACCATACATACACACATACACACATTTATTTATTTATTTATTTATGAGACAGGATCTCGCTATGTTGCCCAGGCTGGCTTTTGCCTCCTGGGTTCAAACAATCTGCCTGCCTCAGCCTCCTGAGTAGCTGGGACTAGACACATAACACTGTGTTCAGACCCTAAAATTGCTAAGTTGGCATTTGGAGTCAGGGCTCTGTTTTAAAGTAGGGTTTTAAATATGGATGTTCTTCTATAGAAAAGTTCTCATTTAATTATGCTTTCAGGAAAAGTAGCAGCATATATAGATATACATGTACAGATAGGAATATGTACATAAAAGTACTCAGAGCTCCTTATTTATAACTAGAAGTAACCATAGGTGAAATTATCCCCTGCAATAAATCCACTGATACTAAAAATCAAAAGATTAAATAGGTCGTGAAAATGTCGAACAGTGGAGGATGGGAGCCCAAACAATAGCCACAAAATCAGAAATTAAGCATGGGACAAGAAAATGATGTGAAGATGAACTAAAGATAGAGAGATCACAAACAGACTCAGCAGCCTGTGTGATGGAACCCACACCTGGGAGCCTGGAGACTGGCACAGCAGGTGATGCTCCTTCCTGAAGGGCTGGCCTCCAGGGTCTTCCAGGGCTGTTGCACTGGCAGCAGCAAAGCAGGACAGGCAGCAGGAGGATGTGCTTTTTTTTTTTTTTTCTCTGAAAAGGGACAAATTCTTCCTGGGTAAGGCAAGGTAATCATGGCAGATCTGCTGAGCAAATGGGAGGAATTTCAGTCAGTCTTCCCCAGTTTTGCGATCAGCTCATCACAAATTTTTGTCAGTTCTTCAATTTCTTGGTTCTGAAAGATAGATAATACAATTACACAGGCCCCTTTGTGTTCTGAAACGAAGGCAATCACAACTGGACAGACCTACCTAGACATCTTAACTTAAACTTTACTTTCTGCATCTCTAAGGAAAGGAAGACCATGTACTTTCAGCCCAGGAAACTTGCAGGTACTCATGGTATTGTGCCTAACTTGAGTCAAGGGTGAGAGTAGCCATGGCCCCCTGAAGCCTGTCCATGTACCTTTCCATTCCTACTTTTCTTCTTATCACAGGAACTATGCAGAGCACTTGCTAAAAACACAAGTATCAGGGTCTTACTCAGCCATTAGTAGCCAAGGGATTCTGGAGTCCGCATGTCTCAAGGACACAGAGGGGCTACTGTCTACCATGCTCTTAGCTCAGTGGCTGTCACCAGCTTACATGCTTCTTGGGAGATAGAGTAAGAAAAACATGGGAGACATAAAAGCAATGAGCTAAAAACTGCTTATTAGTGGGAAATAGGACACTGCTACCAGAACCCAGTATTAAGGAAGGTTTCTTCCATTCCATTCCATTCCATTTGGCTTTGAGGCAGTTACCCTCTCCAGCTGGCATACTTGTAACAAGGAACTACACAGGAAAAAACTAATCAGTGGCAAGAAAAGCCTGAGGAAATTATCTGTTCTTGAGATGTACAGAAAGGAACTGCATCCTGTGACTACAATTTGATACACAGTCTGGCCTACCTACTAGGAGAAGGTGCCTATCATTTTGGGAACACCTACTACATACCTATCTAAACCATTTGACAGTGGACCTTGAATAAGGGTCTTCCCATTGCTAGCCTTTGAATAAAGTTATTTTCCTTGCCTCCACACTTGTAAATTGGCCTGTCAGGCAGTGAGCTGTCAGATTTTGGTTTGCCAACACTGACACTGACTTTAATTTGTCTACAGCTAGGTATGTAGTTAATGTGGGGCTACTCTGTGCATCATAAGATGCTAGACACCAGGAGCTTTTCCCTGTCATGACAACCAATTAATCTCCAGACATTACCTAATGTCTCCTAGAGGGGAAAACTGCCCCTAATTGAGAGCCAATAATCTAAAGCAATGAAAGGGGAAGATGTCTCCATGTATTGTATAAAAAAAAAAAATCAGAAGGAATGAAGTCTTGTGGCCTACTAAGAAGTGTTTGGTCCTCTGCATGTCAGTTAAAACCCAACTTCCTGTCTGTACCTCCAGCAAAAGACTTCTATAAGACATGCATGAAAGATTAATAGGGGCTGGGAAGGTGGCTCAGTGGTAGAGTGCTTGCCTTGCATTCATGAGGCCCTGGGTTTGATTCTTCAGCACCACATAAGCAAAAAGAAAAAAGCTGGAAGTGGCACTGTGGCTCAAGTGGTAGAGCGCTAGCCTTGAGCTGAAGAGCTGAGGGACAGCGCCCAGGCCCAGAGCTCAGGCCCCACGACCGGACCCCCCGCCCCCCAAAAAAGAAAGAAAGATTAAGAATATCATAAGTCTACCCTGAATCAGTGGGAGAGTCTGAGAATGGCAAGGCCACTTTCATCCAAGTCCATGGTGAGCTAAACACCCAGGTCTCATCTGAGCCTCTGTGGAGAACACGGGAGCATTTCAGATATTGTCTACACCAAATCTCTGCTATACCTTCTGTTGAAGAGCCCTCTCCAGGGACTCCACCTTCATTTGCTCCTTCCGGAGTCCAGCGTGGAGAGCTGCACTCTCAGCCTTTGCCTTGGTGCGAACCTGAGCAATTTCTTCATTGGCTCTGTTTATGGTGGGTTTTGTTGTTGTTTAGAATAAGAGAGATAAAAAACACATGGTTAGCCATTGACACAGCTAGATTCAGGATATTGAACTGACTTCCTAAAAACATATACTCAAAAGAATTGACTGCAAGATCAGGGAATAGTTCAGTTTCTTTACAACTCATTAGAAAATTTCCACGGCACATACTTCTGGCTGGACCAATCTCAATAACCAATGTTCTTCAAAATTTGTATTTTATAAGAAATGCAATATATAAGTCTCATAGCAACTTTAAATTTTTTAATCTAGTTAAAAATAGCCAGGTACTGGTGGCTCAGGCCTGTTATCCTGGGTACTCAGGAGGCTGAGATCTGAGAATTGTAGTAAATACAGTCACATATTATAAATATTATGCACAAAAATTGGGAAGGATTTGCATCTGTTAGACTCAGGACACTCATAAAAAGACATTGATACAAAATTACCTTAAGAGAAAGAAGGACAAACAAAACTTTATATCATCCTCTCAATAGACAGATAAACCATTTTAAAACATCAAAGAGATTTTTACATGATAAAAAACCACTCAACAAGCTGAGTGCAGGTGGCTCACACTTATGTTCCCAACTGTTCAAGAGACTGGGATCTGAGGATCACCCTTCAATACCAGCCAGAACAGAAAAGTCCCTATGTGACTCTTATCTCCAATTAACCACTGGAAAACCTGAAGGAGAGCTGCTGCTCAAGTAGTAGAGCACTAGCCTTGAGCAAAAAAATCAAGGGCAGAGCCCAGTCCCTGAGTTCAAGCCACACAACCAACCACCAAAACAACTACAACAACAGCAAATCATTGAAAGTATTTTGTCATGTAGATAGTCTAGTCGTTCAGTGTTCAGTCTTGCATTTCTAGAAGGATAACTTGGTTGCTTCCATTTTTGACAATTATCAATATTGTTCCAATAAATATTTCTATGCAAATTTTTGGGTGAACACTATTTTTAGCTTGGTTTGGTTAAATGCTAAGGAGGTGATTAATAGTTATATGTTAATTTCATATTTATCTTATATGAGACTATATGATCATTCATAATTAATAGATAATTTAACATTTTTATAAACAATGTACAAGAGTGACTGCCAACATTTTGCCAATTTTTATGCTATATGCTTTCCAGTATCATATTGGTACTTTGATTTATGTTCCATAAATGAAAATGTTTGAGCATCATTTTATATATGTTTTCATCTGTACATTATCTCTTTCGATAATTTTCTTTAATTAAATTGAATTATTGGCTAAGAATATGGCTCAGAAGTAGAACATTCATTTGGCATTTGCATGGTCCTTTGTAAACTAGAGATCTTAATTTTGGCCAAGTCCAAATTCTCAATATTTCTTTCGGTGATTGTGACTCTCGTACTATATATTAAAAGAGAAAAAAATAATCACTAAGCTAAGACCTACCTCTATTTTTCTTCTATATAAGCTGTAAGAAGTGTTTTACTCTACATTTATTTCTATAACCTATTTTGAATTTATTTTGAAAAAGGTGAAAGGTCATCCTCTGTATTTTCTCTCTCTTTTGTTTATTCTGCTTATAAAAGAATAAAAAGTGTTCTTTGTTGAAAAAAAAAAAATTTTTAATCTAGTACAATAGCAGGTTAAATCATTTTGAAAATTATCATGGCTAAAGAGTCAGGATACTAAACAATAATGTCTATGAAACACAGACCTCTAAGAAGTGATTTTATTAGTGAGATACAAAAGGAAATCTTAAAAACCATAAATGTCAGTTGATAAACAGCCTATTAACTGATTAAAGGATGGTAAAAACGTTGCTAGTAATCAGAGACATTCAAATTAAAGACAAAAATCTCTCTCTTACATTTTTGGTATTAGGGTTGAATCTTGGGTCTCCCAAATGCTACTAACTCTACCACTGAACTACACACTCTGTTTCCAGATGATGAATTTGAAAAGTTCATTGGACTAGTAAAAATGAACAAGAATGATCTTGCCCTGTGTTGACAAAGATACAAATAAACAGAGTCATGTGCTCATGAGAAGGATAAAAACTGTCTTTTGTGGGGGGCTGAAAGGTGAGAACCAAGACAATTAAAAACATTTAGACCCAGGAAAGTGGCTCTAGTGGTAGAGTACTTGCCTGCTAAATTTGAGAACCTTAGTATAAAGTACACACCTTCTCTCCCAGCAAATTCTACACTTTCAGTTATCTATTCACAGAAATACTCTTGGCTTACTTACTGTACCACTGTTTACAACAATAATGTGAAACTATCTACATGCCCACCAATTAAAAAAATATTATTATAGTCTTACCACTTAATAAAAAGAATTAAGCTAAATGTTCGTGTGTGTGCACAAGCGCGCGTGCATGCACACGAATGTGCTGGTACTGAAGCTTAACTCAGGGCCAGTATATTCTCCCTTAGCTTTGTTGTTGAAGACTGGCAAGACTGGCACTCTACTACCTGAGCCACAGCTTTACTTCTAACTTTTTGGTGGTTATTGAAAGTAATAGTCTCACAGACTTTTCTTTCCGGGCTAACATCGAACTGTGATCCTCAGACCTCAGCCTCCTAAGTAGCTAGGATTACAGCCATGAAACTCTTGCACTTGGTTAAGTAAAATGGAAAAATGGCTTTGACTTATGATAAAGAAAAAAAAATCTGTATAGTAACTCCAGTATTTTACAAATATATACATATATATATATATATATATTTAAGTACAAGTAGACAAAGGATTCTAAATCATTTTGGGTACTATTTATAAAGACATAAAAGAGCAGAATACACAATAAATACAATAAGCATATACAATGATAGAACCTATGGAAGTAGAAAGAAGTTTTTTATAAAAGGACTACTTATAGAAAAATGAACAAATATGTGTTCCTTTTTAGAAAAAAATAAAGACCTTACTTCCTGGGATAAACTTTTTTAAATTTATTTAACTTAAGTAATAAAAAAATTAAGCCAGGCCAGGTGCTGGTGGCTCACACCTGTGATCCTAGCTATTCAGGAAGCTGAGATCTGAGGATCAAGATTACAAGCCTACCTGGTCAGTCTATGGCCCTCTTATCTCCAATTAAGCACCAAAAAAGCCAGAAGTGGAGTAGAGGTTCAAGTGGTACAGTGCTAGCCTTGAGCACAAAAGCTCAGGAAGAGTTCAAGCCCTAGGACTTGCACAAAAAATTAAAAAAAAAAATCAGGAAGCTAAAGTATACCTTGGAGGGCAGGGTAAAGAGGGGGAGATGAATAGAAAATGAATGAGAGACAAATACTCAATCGTTTGAATATTGAACATCAAAAAAAAAAAGCATTTTAAGAACTGATAGAGTACTGTCTACCAAGCACAGGGAAGCTCTTTGTTACTATGACATGGAATTCAGAAACTGACAAAAGAAAAGACTGATCATTTGCTACTTACAAAAAGACACGTGGGGCTGGGAAGGTGGCTCAGTGGTAGAGCACTTGCCTTGCATGCATGAAGCCCTGGGTTCAATTCCTCAGCACCACATAAGCAAAAAGAAAAAAGCCGGAAGTGGTGCTGTGGCTCAAGTGGTAGAGCACTAGCCTTGAGCTGAAGAGCTGAAGGACAGTGTCCAGGCCCAGAGTTCAGGCCCCATGACCGGACCCAAAAACAAACAAACAAAAAAACACAAAAAGGATACTTGGCTCAAGTTAACAATGTTAAATATTTCTGTACCAATCCATAAGGAACTTTTGCATGCAAAAGAGTAATCTATAGCATTTTCCTGCATCATTGTAGTAGACAAATATTTTTAATGTTCATCAAGAGGGATTTGTTAAATAAATGATACATTTCAGCAACAGAATGCCATATGGATTGATACTATAATATTTTCAAAATTATATTTCTATGCAAAGAAAAAGGGATGCTGTTATCCCTTGGAAGAGAAGGGCTAGAATAGTTCAGTGATAGAGCACTTGTCTAGTATGTACAAAATCTTGTATTCACAAACACATATACACACACACACCCCTGCACATACACACACAATTTAAAAGAGGAAGAAATGTGTATTTAGAAGGAAAAACAGAAATTAACACTGATTACCAAGGGGTATCAGCAATCAGCAGAAGTAGGGAACCTCTTTCTGCCAAGAGCCATTTGGATATTTGTAACATTCACAGGGCATACTAAATTATCAATACTTGTCTGTCCCATTATGTACCAAATAATTTCTTAGGCCTACACAGCCCTCTGACCAGATGTTCCTATCTCTAAGGAGAAAAAGCTATGACACTCTAGTAGAAACCAGTCAGGATAAAAAGCTGAGTTGTATGCCTTTTTACACTTTGTAATGTTCAATTGAAACATTACACACACACACACACACACACACACACACACACACACACACACACACACACAAACCTAAAGATGTAAAATAATTTTAGTGTTTGAATTATAATTTTACAAATAGTAATCCAAATAGTAAAATGTACAAGTATATATTATTTTTCAGGTGAAAAATAAAGTTTCTGCCTCTACCAGTTTTTCCACCATTTTATGAAAAGTGAAACTCAAATTCACACATGCTTACTTGTCTAGTTTTTCTTCTGCATGGATTTTCAGGGCCTGATATCGCTGCTCCTCTTGTTTTACTCTGGCTAAGTAATCCTGAGCACATTTTTTCAAGGCTTCTTCATTCTGTTTCAAGGTAAAAATTAAAACAAACATATCTTTTTCTTATACAACCAATGTACCATGTATCTGTTTTGTCAATGATAAAACATCACTAATTTACTTTCCTAATATCTGAATTTTCAATATAGTTCATTTACTAATATTGAACAGTAGCTTGATCCCCATATTATATAATGTGGCTAGTCTCATTTTTATTTAAAAAATATTTTTGGGTTTTTTTTTTTTTTTTTGTCGGTCATGGGGCCTGAACGCTGTCCCTGAACTCTTCAGCTCAAAGCCAGCACTCTACCACTTGAGCCCACAGCGCCACTTCGATTTTTCTGCTTATGTGGTGCTGAGGAATTGAACCCAGGGCCTCATGCATGCAAGGCAAGCACTCTACCACCGAGCCACCTTCCCAGCCCCCATATTTTTGGTTTTCTAAGATGGAATCTTACTAAGTAGCCCCAGCTGTCCTCGATTCCCCAGCCTCAGTGTCATGAGTGCTGCTACAAGTATAAGCTGTTCTTTAACATATTTTTAGTTGTCTTTAAGTAGTTACACAGAGGTTTTATTTTAATATGAAAATAAAGAATTGTAAAACCTGTACTGAGAGGTAGAATACCTGTCTACTATGTGTGTAAGGCCCTGGGAACAATAGCTGTCATCACAAAAAAATTTTTTTTCACTGCTTGTAAATTGTCATCAAAAACATGCAACTAAATGATTACTGAATTTCTTCTCTAATATGCAACATTCATTTTTTTCAAATCTAAGTATAATCCCTTCTACTTTTTCTAATATTGGAAGAATGAATGATGAAAAAGAACATGTCTAGGATCCTAAGATCTGAGGACTCCAGTTTTTGTTCACTGTACATACTCTGGTTATGTGTGGGGATCACTGGCTTTACCCAGTAGAATGAGAAAGACATTCCAACCTATCAGCCAGCTGTCTGAGTGACATCAGAGAGAGTGAAAGAAAAAAAAAAGTGGAGCTTTACTGTAATTAGAAAATTTAAGGCCAACATGCACTGAGCTTCCTGTGGAAGGCTACCAGTCCTTGACATATATGCGGACCCATTACCAAGAAACCATGCCACTGGCCAATAGACAGGTGGAAAAGAACATCCTACCTTCTTGAAGCCTTCCAGCACACCTTTCAGGTTCTCGTATCTTCTGAAGAGATCAGAAAGGGACCTTTCCACAGAGTTCAGGTCAGCCAGGGCCTGCTCCTTCTCCATTGTCAGCTGCTGAAAGCTCTTCTGAGAGGTCATGCTTGTCCTCTGTTCATCTTCTGGGAATCACAATTTAAAGTGACAGCTTCTTTAGTCAATAGTCAAGCATCTTGGTCAGAATCTGCCTTCTGCCTCAGTGGTGGGGACATAGCCATGGGTGTAACAAAATCCCCTCTCCCAAAGACTTATATTCTAAGAGGGAAATATGAAGTGATCAGTGATGGGAAAAGCAAAGTAAGGCAAGAGGAACAGGAGGGAGAAGTGATCATCTATACAGTAATCTCTCTCAAGAGGAGATTTGGATAGAGACCTTAAGTAACTGAGGGCAAATAAGCATGCAGCTACTTGGAGAATACTCTAGAAATTAGATAGCCATAGCCAAAGCTGAGCTGTGAAGCAGCTGGTGATGTGGATAATAGAAAGTATCATTTCAGTTCTTTAGTGTGGACAATCAGACCTGATTTAATTTAGGAAGCCAGTCTTTACAACAGCCACTAGAAGAGGCTCCAAATTCAACACAAGAGAGGTACTACTGAGTCTGATGGGGGAAATCTGAACTTGCAAAACAAATGACTCACTCCACACACAGGTTAGTGCCTGCCTATGGAGGGCTTTTCTACAGAGACAAAAACAAAGGAAAAAAACTCCAACAACAGAAAACTCCAAAGAACCAAAGTACAGCAGATTCTGATTACTAACAGTCTATTCCTGAAACTTTGCTTACTTACTAAAATTTACTTGTACTCGCCAAATCAACACTCAGACTTCTGTAATTATTTGTGGACCTGTACTTAAAATCTATATTCACGCTTTTTTTCTCTCTCTCTCTGTTCATTTCTAGCTCTCTGCTCTCTCTCTGTTCTATTCTAGCTCTCTCTCTCTCTGTTCTTACCTCTCTCTTGCTCTTCTTTTCTAGCTCTCTCTGCTCTCTCTCTGTTCTAGCTCACTCTGTTCTATTCTAGCTCTCTCTCTGTTCTATTCTAGCTCTCTCTGTTCTATTCTAGTTCTCTGTTCGTTTCTAGCTCTCTCTGTTCTTTTCTTGCTCTCTCTGCTCTTTTCTAGCTCTTTTCTTTCTTTTGCCAGCCACGTGGAGTGCCAACCTTGCCTGGTCCCAGCAGGTCTACTGAATAAACCTACCCCTTACCTGAATAAAAAAAAAAATAAAAAAAAATCTGTATTCACTTAATGCACACTTTCAAATGCGAGGATGAAGACTATGCTCTGCCTTGTTGGTTCACACTATAAACAAATATCCTTGCTGTAGTCTCTTTGATGCCACAGATCTGCATTTCTGTTGGTGATGCTGTTTAAAGTGGCCTCAAAAGTGATGCTGAAATGTTGTCTGGTGTTTCCTAAGCATGAGAAGGCTAGGACGCGCCTTGGGATATGTAAACTTCCTTCACACAAGTTAAAGTACTGCTGGCTGGCTAGAAGTTCAATGTTAATGAGTCAACAATCTATATTAGGGGGAGGATGGGATGGGAAGGGGAAACAAAGGAGGAGGCTACAATGCTTGATAAGAAATGTACTCATTTTCTTGTCCATGTAATTGTAACCCCTCTGTACAATATTTTTACAATTAAAAATATCTATATTAAAATGAGGCCTCTGTAAATAGAAACACAAATAAGATAAAGTTATATATTGATCAATTGATGAATTGCAGGACTTGCAGGAAACTAGCCCTATATCTTCCCTAGAAGCCATGTCCCTAGAAGCCATGTGTTTGTTTTCATTGATTCAGTGTTTGCTATAACTGTATAGAAAATACCTATTATGGTTTCCCCTAAATGTTTATGCTCCCTACCCCTTATTTCTATCTGCATGTTGAAAATAAATCCCCAAAGTGACAGAGTATTTGTGGTATGTAAAGAGTTGTTATAGTGCGAATAAGAACTTTCACCCATTGGCTTCTAAAGTGAATACTTGTTTTCCAGCTGGTAGCACTATTTTGGGAAGTGGTGGAAATTTTGGGAGATAGGGCCTAAGGGAAGGAAGTAGGTCTCTGGTGGTCTTATCTTGGTCCATTCCTGTCCCTCAAACCCTAGATCAAAGAAAATTATGTTAAGTGAAATAAGCCAGGCACAGACAGGCAATGAACATTTTCAGTGATCTGTGGAGGTTAAATGAGCTGATCTCATAAAGGTAGATGCAAGAGTACTAGTTAGTGGAGGTTGGAAAAGGTTGTGAGGGTGAGAGACAGAGGAAGGTGGGTAACAAGCCTCCAAAATGTAGGAGGAATAAGCCAGTGTTTTATAGTATTGCAAGATGGCTATCGCTTTTAAGAATTTATGTTTTATAAAGAACTAGACAAGAGCACAGCAACTGGGTACCAATACAAAGAAATGCTAAATATTCAAGAAGAAGAAAAGGTAAATTACCATGATTTGATTATATAGTATTCATGAATCAACTTATCAAACTATGTCCTATACTCATTTTAAAAAATAATTTTTCTCTTTAAATATTATTTCTTTTATTTATTTTTTGCTTATGTGGTAATGAGGGCTTCATGGCAAGCACGCTACCACTAAGCCACATTTCCAGATCCCCATAATCATTTTTATATATCAATTTAAAAAGAGACTCAACAGAGCAAGCTAGCTCTCCTGGACACCATGTGAGGATGAAGTGAGAAGGGACTAAGAGGAATAGTCCCTTGCCAGACACAAGAACCTACAAGAGTCCTGATCTTGTCCCACCCCTCTCACTTCCCAAACTAAGAACAAATGTCTGTGGTACTGAGTTGTGGCTAAGGCAAGCTCCACAGCTCATGTCCTAGGAAAAAGTCTTTCCCCTTACCAATCATTTGGGCAATGGTCTTTTCATATTCAGCCACAATTTTCCTAAGGGAAAAAAAACAGTATCAGAAGAGAATTTTCAAACAATGGAAGAGGAATACTGTCCCAAACTAACTCATTAACATATATGGACAATTTACATAACCCACTTGTTTTGTACCCTTCTTTTGTTTTCCTTACATAACATTTACTAAACTTCAAATACGTTCTCAGCCAGAAGCAGCCTCAAATAGGCTAAACCGGTGATCCACTATCAGCTACACCCTAGTCATAAAAGGCTTTTCTTAAGATTTTGCTTTTCATAAGTCTTTTACTCTATTTGTAGAAACCAGAACATTCACTTTTTCAATCTATTATCTAAATACCCCAAGACAGCAGATTAATTCTACTTATACTAATCAGTGTGTGTGTGTGTGTGTGTGTGTGTGTGTGTGTGTGTGTGTGTGTGTGTGTGTGTGTGTGTGTGTGTGTGTGTGTGTGTGTGTGTGTGTGTGTGTGTGTGTGTGTGTGTGTGTGTGTGTGTGTGTGTGTCCTACAACAAATGAATCTTTTATAAATTAAAGATATTCTTCATGGCTTTTCCTAGGAGACTCAGACAACTGAGTTCAGGCTTTCCTAGCCCTAATCTACCCTGTGCTCTCTGATTTAGTTTCTAGTTTTGAGTTCTCATTCTAAGTTTTATTCAAAAACTTTAATAAAGATCACTCGCTCAGGTTAATCTTTCACATAGTAAAGTGCAACACTGTACTCACATCCTGCCCAGTGTAGTGCTCTTTCTGTGGCCGCCTCAATGAGAATGACTACTCTTTGCTTTGTCCTTACTGTGTGTCTACCATGTTGGGCATCATAAAAGACCTAATACCCAGGAAATACTCCCAAACCAAGTAGTACAAGAACCACAGGTTAAAAGTAATAAACATTTTATTGACAGAAGTGCTGGCTGTGTAGAATAAGAAGAGAGCTTCCTTGATGCTATCTTTAATTATTTAATGGTTCAAAAAAACAGAAAGATTTCAACTTAAAAGTTAATTTTATTTCCTGTTAACCAGCGTTTTAAAGTTTGATTATGTAATTTGAAGCTACCCTGTATAACTAACCTTTACAAATTATTGTTTCCAAAATTAAATGTATCATATAGTCAATATATCAATATATAAATAAATCTTATTACCCTGTATTCCAATTGGCTATTTTTGTATATATTTATATTGATTCTTTTAAAAAGACAAGAATTATGTGATTCTGCTTACATATAGTTGTCTGGTAACTCAAATAAGCTAAATTTGAATATGTGATTAGTCAGGTAACAACCTACACAAGGACATTCTCAAGGGGCAGACAATAAAACAAGCTGTCAGCAGTTGGCTCTTATGCAAACACTTCTGTATCACATCTAACAAAGCACAACGGTACCAATCCCCACCCCCCCACCTCCAGACTAACCTCATCTCCAAGACTTCTTGTCGGGTTTCTTCGTATTTTTTCTTCCATTCATTTGCTTCAATCTCTTTAGTGATTATCTAGATTATAATAGAGTCTGGTATTACCTGATCAATCTATTACACTTTGAATCTGAGATTAGAGACTAAAAATAAGACACAATATGTTCCGCTGACATTAGGAGTATCTATCTATAATGTTCATAAACATTTGGAAAAGTAGTCTCAGGACACTGGAACAGAGCCACCATGGAAAGTTGTGGAATAGTTCCCAAAAACTAATGTAGTATTTACAACCTAGGTAAATTTGCTTTTGTTTCATTTTGAATCTGTTTTGAGACAAAGTCTCACTAAGTATAAACTCTTGATCATCCTGTCTCAGCCTTCAAAATACTAGGATTACAGCAATGTACAATGCCCCAGCAGCAGATAGAGATTTCTAATTGCTTGAAATACAGTAAGAGGATATAGTTTATTTGCATATTTGAAAGTAGAACAATAAAAGCTGTTAAAATTGTTTTTAAAAGGGGGAGGGGGAAATGGGTAGAGTAAAAAAGTGGGGGGAGTTGTCTGGGATACATTGTATACATATCACAATGAAAGCTCTCTTCTAAAACATATACTAATAAAGACAATCTGGGTGCTGGTAGCCTGTAATCCTAGCTACTCAGAAGGCTAAGATCTGAGGACAGTGGTTCAAATCTAGCCCCAGCAGGAAAATCTGTGATACTCTTATTTCCAATTAACCAGCAAAAGCTCAAAGTGGAGCTCAAATGGTAGAGTGCCATCCTTGAATGAAGAAGCTAAGGGACAGCACTCAGGCTGAGTTCAAGCCCCAGTACCAGAATAAAAGAAGAGAAATGGGGGAGAGGGAATACAGAGAGAGAGAGATTTGAAAAAGAATGGAGTCAGATGAGGGTTCAGGATGCATACCACCATGAGCTCCATCAGTTCAGGTAGGACCTTGTTCATACTTGGGATGTTCTTGCTAAATGGAAAGAACCTCAATTCTATTTTTACAGGACCATTCCTACCTTTCACTACACTTCCTTATCATGCTTTGTTCTTCCTGAATTCTCCCTTTTACAGCTTTCAGTAAGGATCTCAAGAATCAAGAAGTCATCTGTGTGCTTTAGGTGACCAAGCACATCTTTACTTTGATCCATTGTGTTCATCTCATAGCCTAACTCTCATGAAGAAGATGAAGTAATTTCCCTCATTTGTAAGATGGAATGAGTTGGGAGGGGGGCCTTTTGACTACTATTTCCAAGTTTTGACCATAGGATCAGAAGTCATCCCCTATTGCCAGCATAATGCTATTATACATAGTGGATTCAGGGACTTGTGCTTTCTAGGCAAGTGCTCTACCATCTGAGTCAGCTCCATAGAAAGCTTTGAAAGATCTAGAGGAGAGATACTTAACTACTCTTGTCAAAGCTGTAAAAATAAAATTGTTAGGACTTCTTTAAAAGGGGGGGGAATCTTTAAGAAACACATAAACCAAACAAGTAAAATATAGCATAGAAATATAATAGACTGGAAGTGGTAACCGATATATAACAGTGCCTTTACTAATTTTCGGTCACCTGGAAAAGCATAGCAGTCATCTATATCCTAAACAGGAAATGAATTATTTAAAGAAGAGATGGTATCAGGGAACATTTTAACATTGCTATAAGCCTAGAATTTAAATCATTCTTAGCCATGAGCATGTATCCTCTTCACAATGGATCAGTTAATAAAGTTTAGCAATTCAGAATAACAGATAAAGTATACAAAATTCTTAGGTGTGATTCAGAGATCAACATTCACTGAATTCCAGCATGTCAGGACTCCTGCACAGCACTGATTTTTATAGGGAGCCTTTTATGTGAGCTCATCTGCTGCAGGGGTAATAACTTGCAAGCTGAGGCAACTTGAGCCAGCAGATGGAATTTGGAGCTTTGCAAAGAACCAGAGTGACAAGCAGACAGAACAAGTACATCTTTACCTCTTCTCTGATCAAGGTGAGCACGGCTGTCTTATCAGATTCGCTTAGGCAGATCCCATCCAGGGGACTCTCACCTCCACACTCTATGGATACTGGGGCCTTGTCTGCAGAAGACTCAAACATTCCCTGTGGGGAAAGGTAATAGTTGATAGTTTCAGCTTTTGCTTATTTAACACTTAAGTATCTTTCAAAAACTTCCTTATTACAAAATTCACAACATCTCTTAAAAATGTGCTTGCAGAAGGAATAGGAGGATAAGCTCTAAAATAATCTAGCTACAGTATCATATAAAGAAATATGGTTCTAGTCTGGCACCAGTGAATCAAGCAACCTAGTTACTAACCTAGTTACTCTAGCTGAGATCTGAAAAATCTCAGTTCAAAGCTAGCCCAGTAGACAAATCCGAGACTCATCTCCAAGTAACAAGCAAAAAGCTGGAAGTGGAAGTGTGGCTCAGGTAGTAGAGTACTGCCATGAGTGAAAAAGCTGATAAGTTTTATATACATGTATGATTAGTTGGAGAATATCCAAATGCCAAAATGACTGGGGATAATCTTAATACTCTAAAATGGAAGTATACTGATAGGTTAGTTGCTAATTTATAATCAGTTCATTGTCTACTATCTTATTTGAACCAAGTCCGAATCCAAAATTGTTATAGCCTCATCTACTCTCTAAATGCTACATACATACACACACACACACACACACACACACACACACACACACACACACACACACACACACACACACACACACACACATAATTTCAGCATACATCTTCACAGATCTCAGCCATAGACACTCAGTTCACAGAATAAAGACAGGAGCTACCAGCTGAAAGGGCCCATTTTCCTGCAACATTTGTGGGAGGACAGCTCAAGCTGTCCAAGAATACCCCTGAACCTCTTTTTCTATGTTGGCATAGTTCTACTACAAGAACCAGAGGGTATTTGTGGTGGAAGCCTCTGTCACTAGCACTAATTGTCTTGTGTAATCTCTCCCTTTTGGGTGGAATCTGGATTCAGTGACTTTATGAATCTTTATGAATCTGGATTCACATGACTTTAGCCATATCCTAATGATACTGTTTATTTATTTTTTTTTTTTGTCAGTTGTGGAACCTGAACTCTGGGCTTGGGCATTGTCCATGAGCAATTCAGCTCAAGGCTAGTGCTCTACCACTTGAGCCACAGCGCCACTTCCAGCTTTTTCTACATATGTGGTGCTGAGGAATCAAACACAGGGCCTCATCCATGCAAGGCAAGTGCTCTACCACTGAGCCACCTTCCCAGCCCCTAGAGATACCATTTTTGAAAATAGGTTGCATAATGACTGTGGCTTCTATGTATTGAGAGGCTCTATGTGACCAAGAATGATTTGCGTGAGCCTGAAAGTGAATCTATCCTATGTCAAGTTTAGAGTCAACTACAGCTTTGTCAACAGCTTGATTGTGGGAGGTCCTTAGTGAGAGGACCCAGCAACACTATCCCAAGGTTCCTAACCTGTAGGAACAATGAAATAATAAATGTTTGTTGTTTTAAGCCACTAAGTTTTTAAGTAATTTATAGATAGCCAACATAGCTCTGGACATGGAAGTCAGCTTGTGCTCGGCTTCCTATCAAGAAACTTTCCCATTGCTCTACCAGAAAACTCTGAGATCTGATAAACACTTTCAGCAAAGTAGAGAATACAAAAAATATATATAAATCAATAGTTTTTTGCTGGGTGCCAGTGGCTTATACCTGTAATACTTGCTACTCAGGAGGCTGAGATCTGAGGATCGTGGTTTGAGGCCAGCCTGGGCAGGAAAGTCCATAAGACTCTTATCACCACTAAACTACAAAAAAAGCTTAAAGTGGAGCTGTGTCTCAAGTGGTAGAGCATTGGCCTTGAGCATCAAAGCTCAGGGACATAGGCCTACAGTTCAAGCCCCAGGACTGGCAAAAAAGGAAAAAAAAAAAAAAGATTAAAAAAAAAAAAAGCGTACCTATACCAATAACAATTACCCTGAGGAAAAGAAACCAGGAAAACAATCCCATTCACAATAGCAAAAATTAAGAAAACAACAAAAACTCAAAACATTAAAATAAAAACCCTAGGACTAAATCTAA
Organism: Dipodomys merriami; assembly: GCF_024711535.1. Classification (NCBI taxonomy): domain Eukaryota; kingdom Metazoa; phylum Chordata; class Mammalia; order Rodentia; family Heteromyidae; genus Dipodomys; species Dipodomys merriami. Next base: position 4,723,195 of record NW_027202493.1, read on the forward strand.
CCAAGGAGGGGCTGGGAAGGTGGTTCAGTGGTAGAGTGCTTGCCTTACATGCATGAGGCCCTGGGTCCAATTCCTCAGCACCACATAATCAGAAAAAGCTGGAAGTGGTGCTGTGGCTCAAGTGGTAGAGCGCTAGCCTTGAGCTGAAGAGCTGAGGGACAATGTCCAGGCCCAGAGTTCAGGCCCCATGACCAGCCAAAAAAAAAAATTTAACCAAGGAGATGAAAGACTTCCACAAGAAATACCGAAAAAAGAAAATTAAGAAAACCCTCTTCTTGAAGATGGAAGGACATCCAATGTCCATTGATGGACAAAATACAGACAAAGTAATTCTCATCAAAATTCCAATGACACTGAAACACATAATCCAATAAATAAATGGGCAAATGAATTGAACAAATACATGAAAATAATGTTCAACATACTGTGCCATAAAGGAAACACCAATCAAAGCTATACCAAAATCACTTATTAAGGATGGCTATCTCCAAGAAAACAATACCAACAAATGTCCAGGCCAGTAGCTGTTAGCTCATGTTTGTAAGCCTAGCTACCCAGGAGGGTGAGATCTGAGGACTGTGTTTTTTTTGGTCGGTTGGAGGGTTTGAACTCCCTGGGCGCTGTACCTCAGCTCTTCAGCTCAGGGCAAGCGCTCCAGTACTTGAGCCACAGTGTCATTTCCAGTTTTCTGGTGGTTAACTGGAGATAAAAGTCTCACAGACTTTCCTGCCTGGGCCAGCTTTGAACTGCAATCTGAGATCTCAGCCTCCTGAGTAGCTAAGATTACAGGCATGAACCACCAATGTCTGCCTAAGGATCATGCTTTGAAGCCAGTCTGGGCAAAAAAGTCCATGAGAGTCTTATTTCCAATTAACCACCAAAAACCTGGAAGTGGAGCTGTGGCTCAAGTGGTACAATCCTAGCTAGCCTTAAGCAAAAAAGTTCAAGGACAGTGTCCAGGCCCTGAGTTTATTTATTGACTTATTTCTGGGTCTAATATTCTATTCCATTCATCTACATGGGAAAGACCATGTACCAGTATAATGCTTTTTTTTTTAACTATAGTTCTGTCATATAAGTAAAAGTTAGATATTGTGATACCTCCAAGCATTGCTTAGGATTGTTTTTTTGGCTATGCTGGTCTTTTTTATTTTCATATTAATTTTAGGATTTTGATTTTATTTCTATGAAGAAGAATGTCATAAGGTGGTTGAGGTAGGATTTATGCTGTGACCTATTTTAGCCACTCTTCAGTTTCCCAGGACTTACTGCTTAAAAACAATGTGAAAAGTACCTAGAATCTACTAGCACAAAAATTGGCCATATCATCTCTTTAGGACTGCATCAGAAGCTAGCATGTGTTTAATGAAGCTGCCTGAATCAGTCAATTATATTCTGAAAAGATCTGGTTTCTTATTTCCTATTCTTTCTCCTGGTCCCTTATGATTTAAGGACTAAGACAGACATGCCTTGATGGCTATTCAGGAGTATCCTGGCTACAAACTTACTGTGAACACAAATAAGACAAGAAACTAACTCTGATGTCCTTGCAGTGGGTAGAAGCATTAGCATCATTAATCTCTGCTTTGCTGGCCATGCTCATCTTAGCCTTTGTCTTTGAGTCACTGGAGCAGCAGTACTATATGCTAGTCTGAGACATGGCTGGAAGAACCAAGAAAACTAAACTCAAGTTTATGACTTCTAAAAAAATAAATAAATAAAAACAGACTCCTAAGTGAAAAATGCTGCCACTAAAAAATGAAAAGATGAGGGCTGGGAAGGCAGCTCAGTGGTAGAGTGCTAGCCTCGCATGCATGAGGCCCTACGTTCGATTCCTCAGCAGCACATAAGCAGAAAAAGCCAGAAGTGAGGCTGTGGCTCAAGTGGTAGAATGCTAGCATTGAGCTGAAGAGCTGAGGGACAGCACCCAGGCCTAGAGTTCAGGCCCCATGACCAGAAAAAGAAAAAAGAAAGAAAAGAAATGATGAGATTCAATGCTCACCATTTAAAGACATAGTTATTAACATAGATTTCTTTTCTGTCTGTCTCGCTGTGTCTTGGTTTGCTTGCAGGGCCAGTACTCTAGTAATTGCACTTAGCCAGGATTTTTTCCTGGTTATTTTGGAGATGGAGTCTCCTTTTTCTGGTTATTTTGGAGATGCAGTCTCAAGGATTTTCTGCTCAAGCTGACTTCTCAAGCCTCCTGAGTGGCTAAGATTACAGATGCACCACCCATGCCAAACTCAGATTTTCTTTTAATCTTATTTTATTGTAAAGATGCTATACAGAAGGGTTATAGTTACATGAGTAAGGTAATGAGTACCTTTCTGGTCAAGCATTGTTACCCCCTCCCATGTTGTTTTCCCACTATCCCTTCCCTCCCCCACCTTCCTTACTTCTCCCTACCCCCAAGCTGTAAAGTTCATTTCCAATATACTGTCTTGTGGGTATCATTGTTGCAATGGGTCATCCTGTGTCCTTGTTTCAGCGTTTTGTCAAACTCTTTCTTCAACATTTTCAAGATTAAAATTTCTTGTTTTCAGTCAGTACTGGTGATCAAACCTAAGCCTTTGTGCATGCTAGGCAAGCTATACCTCCTGCACTTAGATGGAAATTTCTTAACACAGTGTCTATTCAAAGTTTTAAGGAAGTACAAACTGATTTATGGCAGGAAGTTCATATGAGATTGCTTCTAAGAAGTCACAACATATAATATCTGGCTCTAGAGATGCGTATACTCTAGTATTCCTTTCTATTCTTTCTAAAAACCATTACTTTACTATAGTCTTAAGTCTTTCAATTACCCTTTACTCTTTTCCTCCCAGCTATCCTGATGAAGCAGACAGGTACTGTTGCTCACTTTACAGATGCATAAATCATAAATCAGGATATTTAAAGGAGCTGGTTTCAAGTACTGGGCAAACCACCTGATTTTGTAACCAATAGACAATGTTTTGTCTACTCAGCATAGCTTTTCTAATCATTCCTTCATTGTTTTTACATACTGAAGATACCAGGCAAACTTTAAAAGGAACTAGCTTACGCCAAAAGGTAAGAGACCAAGCCTAGAAACAGTAAAACTGGTTTAAAAGTTGCCATCATCTTTTAAAAGACTAGTACTAGCCCTGTGCTCAAGAAAAGGTTATTTTACCCTACGTTCTTCACCCCAGTGACAGTAAAAACAAAACACCACATGACTAATGGCTATTGTATAAAACATTTTGCATAAATTGTAAATTCCTTAGGTGGAGAAACTAAGTAATATTATATATGTGTATGTATAGCCATGTGTAAAACTAATATTTAAGACAATGGGTGAAAGATATACAAGACTTTTTTTATGTGCCAAATCTAGGACTTGAATTCAGGGTCTGGACACTGTCCTTGAGCCTTAATGCCCAAGGCTAGCACTCTACCACTTGAGCCATACCTCCACTTTACTTTTGGATTTTTGATAGTTAATTGGAGAAGAGTATCATGGATTTTTTTTTTCTGCCCAGACTAGCTTTGAACACGATACTTAGATCTTAGCCTCCTAAGTAGCTAATATTACAGGTAAGAATCACCAGTGTGTAGCTTATAGATTTTATGTATTACTTTTACAAGTCTAAGCTTAGTAGAAAATAAAGATTTTGTTTTTAACTTACCTCAGATTCAGCCTTTCTCAACCTGCCATGTCATCAGACACCTGCTGCATTATATAATATATATACATATATATATATATATACACATACACACATATGCACATATATTAGAATTTAACAAATTAACATGGGCTTCAAAACCATTACTGAAAGAAATCTGAGCTCCACCCCATGCCTCCAAGTTTAGGAACTTACAAGCACAGTGGAGCCATCTTTTTCCATCTTCTGGCAAGTCTCTTTCTCTATGCCTAAAACACAGAAAGTTATTTTTTTAGTTTTCTCAAGAAATCGATTCCTTTCTTTCCTAATGAAAGGCTCAGGAACTCCATGCAGGCCAAAAATTACTATGAACACATCAAGAACATTTCAAGATTTTAAAGGAGCGCTGGCATTCTAGTGAGCCCTATTTGTTCCATGTTAAAAGACTTATACTTCAGAAGAATGCATGCAGTCAATCTTCTGGCAAAAAGAAGCACTAGGCTGTCCCCTTGTGTCCACTGAAAGTTTAGCACATGAGTTGTAATTACCATGGAATTGTTTCAGAAAAAGGAAATTCTAAGTCACTAGACACTATTTTGTTTCCAAGTCTGAATGAATTTAAATTCTAACCTGGAAGGACACCCTCAATATAATTACTGGAGCAAAAAAATGACAAGTTTTAAATTTCAAGCTTAAAAAAGTGTGTTTATTATCCTATCAATACTCTTCTAACTGGTTTTCTTTCTTCTTCTTTTTTTTTTTGGTGGGTCATGGGGCCTGAACTCTGAGCATGGGTTCTGTACCTGAGCTCTTCAGCTCAAGGCTAGTGCTCTTCCACTTGAGCCACAGCCTCACTTCTGGCTTTTTCTGCTTATGTGGTGCTGAGGAATTGAACTCAGGGCCTCATGCATGCAAGGCAAGCACTCTACCACTGAGCTACCTTCCCAGCCCCTAACTGGTTTTATCAGTTCTATTTTTTTTTTTACTTTACCACCATAAGTGACATTAAATAAGAAAAAAAGAAAATAAAAGGTTATGTTCTTATTGAATAAAATATAAAAATATAAAAAAAACTATACCAATGCTGGGTGTTGGTAACTCACACCTGTAATCCTAGCTACTCAGGAGGCTGAGATCTGAGGATCAAGGTTCAAAGCCAGCCTGGGCAGGAAACTCCGAGACTCATCTCCAAATAACTACCAGAAAACTGAAAGTGGTGCTGTGGTAGAGCACCTGCCTTGAGCTGAAGAGCAGAGGGACAATGTCCCACAACCGACAGACCACAACAAAACAAAAAAAAAAGATGACACCAAAATTTAAAGCCACAATCCTTCACATAGGTAGTGTTTATTTAATGATTGTTTAAAACACAAATATGACCATTATTTCAATGCTCGCATCTCTCAGAGCATCCCTAAATTCCTCACTACACTCTCCATTCCTACTTGTCCTATACATGAAGAAAGCCAGTGAGCATTTTACCAATGTGGGATTCCCAGGCTGTGTGCATCCTCATTTCCTGGAGAACTATGTCCCTATCCATCAGGATCCACTTCTCCCTGGAATCTCTCCAGGAAACAGTCATACAGTAGAGCCATTGGCAACCCTCTACCCATCACCCACAGCCTTTGCCTGCTCCTTGGACAGATGTAATCAGTCAGTCAAACATCTTTGTTTAAATCTGTTACCACTGTTCCAAAGACAACTAGCCAATTTACCAACATTGAGGATAGCACTGTAGCTATTAGAGCTGTTTCTAATAACTCCTATGCATGAAATTTCTTCAAAAATTTGCCATATTTTTTGCCATATGCTTGTACCAGAAGAAATACAAAAGCAGGCCTCTCATAGTCATCCCTGACTTTGAGAATTTCTAAGTCCCCTTTCTACAGGGGGAATAGAAGAAATTGTAGTGAGAGCAGAGAGTACAGTGGGATCCAAGGAACATTCATGACACACCTGAAAAAAAATAGCAGAATTTTTGTAAGAAATGGCAAAGAAAGATGTTTCAGATATGTGGAAAAACAAAAGCAGCACAAAAGTACTAAAGATTAACCTTGAGAAAGTAGGTATTTAGGACAGTAGTGGGCAAGGCTTTAGGAAAAAAAAATTAGGCAGTGTCTGATACAGTTATTTTATTATGAGTGGTTCTATAGTTTGGATCTGGAATGTTTCTCCCAGTCCTATGTGTTAAAAGGTTGGTCACAAGGGTGGCCCTATTGGGAAGTGATGGGACTCTTAAGAGGGAACCAGGAGAGGTCTTTAGGTCACTAGGTACATGTCCTTGAAGATTTTGGGACTCCAGGCCCCTTTCCCTTTCTTTTACTTCCTGGCCATGAAGTAAGCAGTCCTGCTCAACCATAGGATCTTTCCTCACCAGAGGCTTAAAAGCAAGAAGTCCACTTGATCATGTTCATTCTAGAACAATGAACCAAATCAGCCTTATTGCTCACAAGTAGGTTGTCTCAGGTATTAATTATAGCAACAGAAAGCTCATTAACAGATAGGAAACTGACACCTGGGGGATAGGGAGGTCAAGGAAATAACTTCCCACGTTTCCCTTGTTGGATGGCAGATTATGACTTTAAAAATTCTAAGTATAAAAGCCAGGAGCGCTATATATAATAAGGCTAGATTTTATTAGAATGTTAAGAATTTTATGTACACCAATTAAGTCAACCTACTATTTGGTGACAGGTAAATTTATAGTAGCTTAATATGATGAAAATAATCACTTTGCCAGGCGCTGGTGGCTCATGCCTGTAATCCTAGCTACTCAAGAGGCTGAGATCTGAGGATTGAGGTTCAAAGCCAGCCTGGGCACGAAAGTCTGAGAGATCTCCAATAAATCACCAGAAAACCAGAAGTGGTGTTGTGGCTCAATTGGTAAAGTGCTTGCCTTGAGCTGAAGAGCTGAGGGACAGCACCCAGGCCCAGAGTTCAAGCCCCATGACCGACAAAAAAAAGAGAAAAGAATCACTTCACACTTAAGCATTGGTGTTAAAGGCCATGGAAGCATACTGCTTAGCTTGTGGTAGTAGTAGTAGTGTTCAGAACATACTACCCCGAATACAACACCTCAACATTTGAGGAAGGTCTCTCTGTCCATCTCCCTTGATGCATGTTTCCCCTGGAAACAGGTTATTAGATGCTAATTTAAAAAAAAAAGCCCTTATATTAGCTTGTACGTTTTTCCCATTAGTCTTGTTTTCATGATAGAGGTCTCAGAAATGAACTTTACAATGGGAATAAAAAGATACTCATTTCCTCTTTAATGCTAACCAAGCAACATTGGTCAAGTTTCTTAACTTCTGTGCCATACGCTATCTCTCTGAAGAATGGTGAAAAGCATAACCAGTGAGGATCACACGAAGCACTCAGAGCAATGTTCATATGTAGTGCTATAGTGGTAGTTGTTAACAAGTTCTGTGAGTTAAATGAGCTTAACTGCAAAAAAGCCAAATGCACAGCATATTTATAAGACACTATACTTGATATGGCTATTTTAGTGCAAAATTACAGGGAAATTCAATCAGTGTCTCCTGAACATCTTCCCACACTTAACTATGTCTCTAGTCCTTGGATAATACTTTGCTGTGTATCTTCTGTAGACATGCTTTGTCTACAAAAGCTTTGCTACTGCAAAGCATAGATCAGCATCCTAATCTATCCCTCAAGTGACCCAATTCTCTAATCTATCTAGGGTACCTCCTGCTTTAAGCTTTCAGGCATTTCTAGGCTTATGTATATTAGAAAGACGAAGATATGTTTCCATACCTGCTTCTGAGGATGAAAACGTATGATTTATGGTAGACACAGGAACATTGGAACATTCAAAGTACTCCAGGTCTTCCTCTGGCTCACCTTTCACCTCGGCCCCAGATGATTTCTGACCACATGATGTGGATGCCAGTTTTTCTTCATCAGTCGCATGACCATCTCTGGTAGAAATGTCTGGAATCTGGGAGATCACTGCTCCTTCGTCCTGGCAAATTTAAGAGCAGACACTACCAGTTAGGAGGCAAATAATGGAACATGTCAGCAATGGAGCAAGCAGTCACAATTCCATACAGATACAGAATTAATGACAGATACAGGTCTAAAGTGGGGAGAAAGCTGTGGTATCCCAATTATGAACTGTGGTGCTTCCTAGAACCTCGCTTCTGTAACTTGGGTCTGTGGTTTGAAAACACAAGCTTTTCTTGCTTTTTTCTCCTAGTACTAGAGTTTGATTTCAGTGGCCTTGCATCCTTTCAGCTTCCTTGCTCATAACTGGCACTCTAATCACTTGAGCTGTGCCTCTAGCCTGGACTGGCTTCAAAACTTCATCTTTAGGTTTCAACTTCCTGAATAGCTAGGATTACAGGCATGAGCCACTGGTGCCTAACCCTTTCATTAATTTTTGGGGGTCAGTACTAGGGCTTGAACTCAGGGCCTGGGTACTATACTTTAGCTTTTTATATTCACAGCTGGTGCTCTACCCGTTCAGCCACAGCTTCACTTCACTTTGATGGTTAATTGGAGATAACAGTCTCACAGAGTTGCTTGGTCATGCTGGCTTTGCACTCTGATCCTCACATCTTACCTTCAACAATGCTAGGGTTATAGTTGTATACCATAAGTGTTTTCTAGCCCAAATTTAAATTTATAAGCTTAATTAAGCAACTGAAAATGATAGTTTTCAAGTTTTCTTGCACATATACCTACTAATTATTTTTGAAAGTCCATGTACTTTTCAAGTTACTTCTAAAATATTTTGGAATAAGAACATTTTAAATTATAATAATTAAACATCTTTAAGAGAATAAATTACCTTTAAATCTCTAAGGTATAATACTTTGAATATTCTAAATATACTTGCTTAATGAAACTTAAGTTACTCCAGCAATTTGATAGCTGGTGACTTATTTTTTTAAGTACATCAACCAGCTGGGTACCAGTAGCTCATGCCTGTAATCCTAGCTCCTCAGTAGAAGCTAGGATCTGAGGATCACAGTTCAAAGCCAGCCCATGCAGGGAAGTCCAAAAGACTTTTTTTTTGGGGGGTCCGGTTGTGGGGCCTGAACTCTGGGCCTGGGCGCTGTCCCTCAGCTCTTCAGCTCAAGGCTAGCGCTCTACCACTTGAGCCACAGCGCCACTTCCGGCTTTTTTCTTATGTGGTGCTAAGGAATCGAACCCAGGGCCTCAGGCATGCAAGGCAAGTGCTCTACCACTGAGCCACCTTCCCAGCCCTCCAAAAGACTCTTATCTCCACTTAACCACCAAAAAGCCAAAGTGGAGAGCTTCTAGCTAACCTTGAGTAAAAAAAAAACTCAGTGTCTAGGTCCTAAGTTCAAGCCCCAGGACAGAGGAGCGCATGTGTGCATGCACAATTTCTTTTTCCCTCTCAAGTATACAAACATGTCTTCTTTTTTGGTGGGGAGGACAGCACTGAGGTTTGAATTCAGGGCCTCATGTTTGCCAGACAATGTTCTTCTAAGTCATGCCTTCAGCTGTTTTTTGCTGGTTACTTTATGAGATACAGTCTTGTTTCCTGCCAGGATTCTACTTGGACCAAGATCTATTTTAGATTTTGCATAGTTGCTGGGATCACAGGCATACTACATGTCCAGCTTCCCTTGTGGAGATAAGAGTCTCTCAGACTTTTTTTCTTGGGCTTACCTGAAACCATGGGCCTCCCAATCTCAACCTCCCACATAGTTTAGGATGACTGGTGTGGGCCACAACACCAAGCTATAGGATTAAGAAGGGGTCTCTGGAACTTCTCTATCTTGGCTGGCCTTGAACCAAGATCAGATTACAGATGTAAGTTATTGATGCCCAGCTAAACAGCTGCTCAATAGTCAGAAATAGACATTATTCCTATTTCTGAATTTGTAATTCTACTTCACTTCTACTTCATTTGGAACTCTACATCACTTCCTGCTTGTATCATTAAAAGTCTGTTCAGGTCTCTCTATCCTAGATTTCTCCCCAAAAACATTTTTAGACATTTTTTTCCTTGCTCCGAAGTGTAAACTGTTAATCTTTTTTTCTGGAGAATGACAAACACACCTACTAATATACAACTTATCTTGAAAATAGTGCAAGTTAGCCAGGTGCCAGTGGCTCACACCTATAATTCTAGCTATTCGGGAGGCTGAGATCTGAGGATTGCAGTTCAAGGCTATCCAGTGCAGGAAAGACTTTTTTTTTTAAGGGTTTTTTTTTGGGGGGGGAGGGTCGGTCGTGGGGCTTGAACTCTGGGCTTGGGCGCTGTCCTTGTGCTCTTCAGCTCAAGGTGAGCGCTCTACCACTTGAGCCACAGCGCCACTTCCAGGAAAGACTCTTATCTCCAATAAAACCACTGGAAAACTGGAAGGAAGGAAGGAAGGAAGGAAGAAAGGAAGGAAGGAAGGAAGGAAGGAAGGAAGGAAGGAAGGAAGGAGTGCAAGTTTTTATAAGAATTATCAAACCCCAGAACTATTGCACCAAGTTTTAAAACTTCTGCCGTTAAGTTAGGGATCTTTGTTTTTAGCAAATCAAAAGTAAGTTTCTCAAAGTTCCTGTTACCTGATTTGCTTTCATACATTTGTAACACTCAAAAAATAACTCAACTACTCAGGAGATCTGAGAATTGCAGTTCAAAGCCAGCCCAGGCAGGAAAGTCCATGAGACTCTTATTTCCAATAAATCACTCAGAAAACCAAGTGGTAGAGTGCTAGCCTTGAGTTGAAGAGCTGAGTGACAGGGCCCAGGCCAAAAGTTCAAATAACTCCCTGGCTTTAAAAAAAGAAATCTTAAACTATGTATAAATTTCTGTATAAGTTGTACAGAATGATGTTAAATTGTGTCCCTTAACCGTTATGAATATATTCTTGTAATTATATTGAAATACATTTTTGTAAAGTGTCTCATTGCAATAAGGTAAACCTGAGGTTTGTATTTTTTTGGGGGGTGAGGTTGTTGGTTTGGGTTTTTTTGTTTCCTCACACTTTACACAGTCATGGGCTACAAATTTACTGCTAGATATACTTATTACTGGAATTTTAAAAAGCATCAATTTTATTAGTGGTTTCCAGTTTTGTAATTATAATACAAACCCTTATTTATAGAAAAAAAAGGGATTTAACAGAAAAAAAGTGTTCTAATAGAAATGCCATCCAATTCTTTTCCAAGTTGTATGCCAAAACATCCTGTCATCAAAACTTATTTTTAATGATCTATCAGGTGGCAACTCAGGTGCTGCTAGAGCAATAAATTGGAAAATTACCTAAGTTAAAAAATGATTTTACAGCCAGGCACTGGTGGCTCATGCCTGTACTCCTAGCTACTGAGGAGGCTAGATCTGAGGATCATGGTTCAAAGCCAGCACGGGCAGGAAAGTCCATGAGACTCTAATCTCCAATAAACCACCAGAAAACCAGAAGTGGTGCTGTGGCTCAAGTGGTAGAGCACTTGCCTTGAGCTGAAATGCTGAGGGACAGTGCCCAGGCCCAGAGTTCAAGCCCCATGACCAGAAAAAAAAAAAAAAAAGATTACAATGTAGTTTCTAAGAAAGGAACAGAGTCAGTTCCTACACCAACCAATATTTCTGATCCTTCCTCTGTTTGATGTCTTAAAAGGTTTCACAATATGTGGTGATATGACTTTGTAAGACTCAGATTAGGAATTTTATTTTTTTAAAGGTGAGACTTTACTCTTCATTGTGAAAACAGTTACTTCTCTAAGGCCTTCTTGGATTTTAGGACATGATCACAACAATGGTTTTCTTAAAGCTGAGTACTCAGGCAGCCACTGGAGATTTTTCTTGAGCCATATATAGGGGTTACAAACTCTAACTGGGGGCCAACTGGTCTAAGAATCATTCCGGTAACAGGCACAGACTTACCTGAGAGCTAGTATCCACAGCCAGAGACTGAGTTTCATATTTCTTCACCTTACAGCCACTCCTAGAAAGAGAGGAAAACAGGCAAGAGCCAGTTTGGAATCACAATGACAACTCGGAAGGTATGAGGTGGAGCAGAGAGCAGTGTTGCAAAGAGAAGCCAAAGCAAACAGCACCACACAAGTCACACATGTGCATGGTAGAGACAGAGACACCTTGGCTGTCAGGGTATGCAAAGAATGACAGCTGGGCTCATTCTCTGAAAGACTACTTTGTGTGCTTCTATGTGTTGTCAATACCAGTACTCTGACTCCTACACTGCCTAATTACACATCTCTAAAGCCTTTTAAACAGTACAGCTGTAAGCCTACAGATGTTCTAGTCTGATTGTTACTCCCTTGACTTTGACGTTCATCAGGAAAATCATCACGCTGCACAAAAGTCTTTAAAAAGTCTTTATTGTCCTAAAAGCCACAGATATCTCCTAAGACAGCTCTACTCCAGAGATGCTGGGTACTTACAGAGCAGTAGTCAATGAAAGTATAGAAGTAAAAATATTTAAGCAATTATTTTTATGTACCAAGACAGAAGATGAGCACCATGAAATGTAAAATAAGGCCACAACTAGGGAAAACTTAGATACCTTCCACTCCCCCCCACCCTACTCCACCATTATTTTTAGGCTAGTTTATAATTTGTGATCACAAGGTTAACTCAGATTCTGCTGTTTTAATAAGCTTAAAGTTTTCAGTTTTTTTTTTAAATTGTAACTCTTTTGTACAACTACTTAATAACAATTAAAGAAAAGAACAAACAACCAAGAAAAGAAAAAAAAAAACTATTTGCAACTTGCTTTTCTATGTTGCAAAAAACACAAAGATAAGTACCAAGTTACCAGAATGCATACCATCACTAGTCCATTGTCTTTCCCTTATGCTCTGAATGCCACCCTCTGTCATCTAACTCAGGATGACTCAGTGAAATTTACTAGTAAGATATATTACCTGTTCTAGTAGCTGTAAATTATCAAAAATATCTAGCAGAAGAGTCCCTCGAACCAGTGCTGTAGCCAAGCCACAGCACTTCTTGGGGCCAAGCCAGCTTTTGGTATTCAAAGCGTGCCAAGCCAGGGAACACAAGCTCTAGCACCTAAGGTGGAAAGGGTCATTTCCACTCCTTTAGGTACAGACTTGCAAGGCTTAAGCCAACTTATGAGGGGGAAAAATGAAATGCAAAAGAAAAACAAATCACCAAAAAGGGAAACTGAAAAAGAAAAGCCAACATGCTATGGAAAGACAGTGGAGCAGGGCTAGGAGAGGGGACTTCTAGCAGTCCCAGGGACAAAGAGCATCAATACCAAGAGTACTTACAACAGAAAACAGAGAAATTTCACTTGCTCAGTAGTCCTGATGCACCAACAAAATTAGAGACAAGAGAGACAGACAGATGGAGAAAAAAATCATGTAAAGACTAGAATATCTTGATTCTGGTAGATGTAAAAATGGTTTTCTCTATGAGATGAGATACAAATTTAAAATGTATTCCTGAATGTTAGCACTGGTGAGGAAATGACTAGTAAGTCCTCAACTCTAATGGACTAATAGAATGGTATAAACACTCAGAAATGCCATATATGCAAATCAACAGATAAAAAGTAACCCTTCAAATATATATAAAAATGTATATGTAAAGACAACATTTCACTACTGAGAATATCTATATTTTTTACTGTCTAATAATCCAGATCAAAGGTAAAAAATGAACAAAAACGTAATTGAGAAGAATTCTGAATATCTCTATAGTTGGTGTATACCACCAAATTTTCAGCCAGGTTTAAATGAGTGATGTACACCTGGATTCCCAGTACTTGGGAAGCTGAGGCAAGAGAACCATAAGACCTAGGCCAGCCTAGGATTAATAATGAGATCCTGTCTCAGAAGAAAAACAAAAAAAAAACCCATGAAAGCAGCTTAAAATGATTTCACACCATCTACCTTATTTGGTCTGAAAAATACCAATCATATTATGCTGTGTCCATTTCATAGAAGAATCTCGACACGAAGCACATACATCTCCTCATGTATATGTCAGTCTTGGGACTTGAACTCCCGACCTGAGTGCTGTCCCTGAGCTTTTGTTCTCAAGGTTAGCCCTCTACCACTTGAGCCACATCCCCACTTCCAGCATTTTGGGTAGTTAACTGGAAAAAAGAGTCTCATGTGTTTTCCTTCCCAGGCTGGCTTTGAACTGTCATCCTTAGTTCTCAGCCTCCTAGAGCAACCGGCACCCAGCTCATATACATCTTTTTGAATGTTTCATGAAACTCCTAACTACCCACTAGATGTTACTTATCAAATATTGCTTTCTGTCCTTTCTACAAATGAAGAGCTCTGGTCACCAAAATCCTAATATTACATAAGAGGTCTAGCAGTGCTTTTTATAGAAAGAAAAGAATTTTGTGTACTATTTTTTAATGTGGAAGACATATTAGATCAAGAAGTGCATTCCACAAAAAAGCAAAAGGAAAACACTATCAGGTGAGGATGGCCGACTCAAGGCAAGAAGCTTCTTGGTACTAAGTACATTTCCTTTTTGGTACAGATTTAATCTCATCTAACACAAATGAACTTGCTTCATGCTTTGAACACATAGCTTCCAAATGACTCCTAACAACTTTGGTAAGAAGCACCACCCTTAGAGGACAAAGTACCAAGGCAGTGATATGCCCAGTGCTGTCTAGACTACCTAGCTAACCTTAAAACCCACAAAAGAAAACTGTACCAACATCCAATGGATACTGTTTTTCAATAAGCATTCAACTGCTCATATACAATCAAACCAAGAACTACATTCACCCCACAGATATGCTAGGGGATAGTCTGGAGAACTGATTCCTATGTTGCACAGTCTGCTTGTCTTGAAATCTGTACTTCCCATTATTCCAGATATTTTCCTTTCTAGTACAATTCACCATCTGGTATTTTTACTGAAGTAACAGTAATGTTGAGAAGCACTTCCTCAACTGATGAAGTGACAGTTACAAGTATGGTCTCTTCATCTTCCCATTTCACATTTTATTATTGGTGTCATTTGGTCCTTCTTTATGTCTTTTAGGAAAATATCAGAGTTAAAAGGAGATACACTGTCATGTACTCAATTAAGGTAATCTTGCAATGAAGTTAAACAGAAACTTTGACATGGCCTGAGAACTCCAAAAAGCTTCCCAAAGTTCATCCAGGTTTCTTGGGAGAAATGGGAGTTGGAGGGAGGATAAGACAGAAGACTAATTGATTAATTTATTCAGACTTAATTGATCCTTTAAACCATCCTCGGTTCTTATCAGAAATTCACTTTCTTGCTAAAGAAGACAAGAATCCTCACCACCTTTTTTGTAGTAGGTTTACATACTCTCTCTCTCTCTCTCTCTCTCTCTCTTTCTCTCCCCCCCCCCACTGGGCACTGGTGGCTCACACTTATAATCCTAGCTTCTTAGGAAGATGAGAATTACAGTTCTGAGAATTATGGTTCAAAGCCAGCCGAGACTGGAAAATCCATGAGATTTTTCTAATTAACCACCAAAAAGCCAGAAGTAGATTTGTGGCTCAAGTAGTAGAGCACTAGCTTTGAGCAAAAAAACTCAAGGACACCATCCAGGCCCTGAGTTCATGCCCCACCAGTGCACGTGCCTATGCATGTGTACACATACACACACAACACTTACATTTGAATTCTGTACCCAAAGTAATCTTGACTGAGGTTTATGAACCTATCAAATTTCTACCTGATTTTTTTTAGCAAAAAAAACCCAACTATGCAGAGCTGGGTGCTAATGGCTCATGCCTATAATCCTAGCTACCCATGAGGCTGAGATCTAAGGATCACAGTTCAAAGCCAGCCCAGGCAGGTAAGTCTGTGACACTCTTATCTCCAATTTACCACCAGAAAACCAGAAGTGGAGCTGTGGTTCAATGTGGTAGAGCACTAACTTTGAGCACAAAGAAACTCAGGGACAGGACCCAGGCCCTGAGTTCAAGCCCCACAACAAAATAAACAAAAAAATAAACATAAAACTATGCAGAGTAAGGAATACCTACAAAAGTTTAGTTAAATAAGTCAAGGATTCAAAAATTAGTCAAAAACCTAGAAAGGAATACTCTTAGAGTACAGAATAAAGTCATAAGCTTTGTATAGTCCAAGATAAATGTAGCTCACCAAAACCAAAAGTAGCTACTGCTGAACTCAAAGAGAATACAGACATAGCACCCAGCACCCAACGTCACTCACGTTATTAAACGAGACTTTGCCTTCTTAGGTGATTCTAATATTTCATTAACATGATTACCAGTGGAAGAACAAAATTCGCTGCTTGTTAAAGTTGTGGTTGGCTTAAAGGGATCCATGGATTCGTCAAAGTTATCTGGGTCAAAGTGGTAGGAGCCCTTAGAGGACAGAGGTGGGGATTTCTGCAGAATGGAGTGGCTCCCAAAGGGATTAAAGTTGGGGTGATCCCATTGAGTTGGTTCTTTCTTAGGGGATGCTTGGGAGAAGGGTGTGTCTCTGGTTGTTGGCTCTACAGTCTGTTCTACCCCTCCTAGTTTACTGATGCCATCTTTTTGTATCTTGGGCATCAGTTTGTTTCCTGGTTTCTTGCCAGGTTTCTTTGGAAGGGCTTTCCTGGCCTCTCCATTTTCTACTTCTATGAAATCAAACTGGAGTTTGAGAGGTGAACTCTTCGACTCTTCCTGCAGGTCAACTCCTGAGTCATTGGTGTCACTACTCAGAGTGCCAGAAGCTTCTTTCCAGTCAGGAGGAGATTTCTGGTTCTTGGTAGCACCCAGCACAGGTGTGTTCTCATCAGATTCATCTGATTGGAACTGGGAGGATGACTTGGGAATAGGTATGCCGTCCCTGGAAGTTTCTGTTTCTGAAAACTCTCCTCCAGTTGCTTTCTTCCGCAGGGAGACAGGCTTAGGCTTTCTTAGTTTGCTTCTACTGGTTACAGGCTCTAGACAGGAGCTGCTGACCTTTAGATCCATTTCTGTAGAAGCTTCAAGTGTAACCCCCATGTTGCCTTCTGTCATTGCCTTGTCTTGGATGACTTCTGGTGGGATGGAAGGCAAAACCTCCCCTGAGACTTCAGTTACACAGCCATAGGCTGCTTTTGTTCCAAGAGATGCTGGGATATCTTTGGAATTCTTGGTTCCTATTGAATATGGCCTCACTACTGAGATTTTGCTAGTATCGTGTTCAGGTTCTTCTTTGCCATCCTGGACTGGATGAGTATCAGTGGCCAGTTGTGGTACCTCATTTTCCGTAGGTTTAGAACAAGTTTCAGATGAACATTTTTCAATCACTTCTGCTACCAGCTGTTCCTCAGCTTCTTGAGATTCTAAAACAGAAAAATAAAAAGCCATCTATCAAAGGATCATCATACTTCATACTATCTAAATTCACCTAGATAAACAGCAAACTCTTTTTGAATTAAGCTGCTTTAAAGCTCAGCAAGTATGACAGTAGAGCCTAAAAGGGCATTATATCCCAAAATGAATTTTACTGTTCCAAACTGTGTATGTACATTGTAACAATTATGCCAATAGTACAGCTATTCTGAAAAAGGCTAAGTAAATCGAAGCTTAATTGCAATGCATTAACATTCTTTAGGCTAAACTAGGCTGAGGAATCTTCAGACACCATCAGCTTAGTTGTAGGGATGCAGATGAGCACCTAGACAGTTCCCAGACCCCGACTGTCAGTTCCAGTGTCAGAATTTTACACAATAAATAGATGAGAATTAAGTAAGTCAATTGTTACAAAAATAAATGAAAACCACCAAGACCAGCTCGGTATCTTAGTGTATCTTAGAACTAAAAGAACCAAATTTGGAATAGTAGGTAAAGAATTGCCTTTAAAAGCTGTACACAGTAGCATACATCTATAACCCCAGCATTCAGGTAGACACAAGAGGATTATCTTAGTTTAGCCTAGATTACATAGCAAAAATCTGATCATTTTCACACAGATTTAGGTATATGCTAGTTTTCATTGTACTGCTTTGAAAGTCTTCATAATAAAAAGTATGTGTGTGTGTGTGCCCATGCATGCTGTTACTGGGGCTTGAACTCAGGGCCTGCCTGGCACTATTCCTTTAGCTTATTCACTTAAGACTAGTGTCCAAACATTTGGGCCACACCACTACTTCCAGCTTTTTTGCTCATTAACTAGAGATAAGAATCTCATGGACTTTTATGCCCAGGCTGGTCTCAAACCACCACTCTCAGATCTCAGCCTCCTGAGTAGCTAGGATTACAGGTATGAGCCACCAGTGCATGGCTACATACAAAATTTTAAGAAGAATATTTTTAAACATACACAATTTCACTTAGGTATGCTGATAACCATATGTTTGAAATGTTGTAAAAGAATACATGCATACTATTATTTGTGCTAATAAGGGAAAGGGAAAACAAACAAGAAAACAAACCATTAAAAACAGAGGTTCTAGGTGCCAGTGGCTCATGATTATAATCCTAGCTACTCAGGAGGCTGAAATCTGAGGATTGTGGTTCAAAGCCAGCCTAAGTAGGAAACTCTATGATCTCCAATTAACCACAAAAAGCCGGAGGTGGAGCTATGGCTAGCCTTGAGCAAAGCTCAAAGACAGTACCTAGGCACAAAAGAAGGTACTGGGAACATATAAAGATGTCATAATGAAACCCATTATTTTGTTAAAATTAAAGTAGCAAGGGTTATTTGGGGCTAGGTATACTATGTAGTGTGTAGTAGTACAGCCCTTAATTTAAAAAAAGCTATAATAGCTAAGATTTTTTAAAATGATTCTTTTAAGCATTTCAGTGTTACATTTTCCATCAAACAGATTTACATTCATGAGGATTTACTTCATGTACTTTTCTAACTTTTAAATAATAAAATTAGGAAATTAGATCCGTTTTTAGCAGTTGTTGGCAATTCAATTTTTTGGGGGGGGTGGGGGGATCCGGTCTTGGGGCCTGAACTCTGGGCCTGGGCACTGTCCCTCAGCTCTTCAGCTCAAGGCTAGCACTCTACCACTTGAGCCACAGTGCCACTTCCAGCTTTTTTCTTTTTGCTTATGTGGTGCTGAGGAATTGAACCCAGGACCTCAGGCATGCAAGGCAAGCGCTCTACCACTGAGCCACCTTCTCAGCCCCATCCCTAAGATTCTTTTGCTCAAGGTTAGCACTCTACCACTTTAAGCCGCAGTACCACTTCTGGTTTTCTAATGGTTAATTGGAAATAAGAGTCTCATGAACTTCCCAGGCTGGCTTTGAACCGTGATCCTCACTCTCAGTATCCAGAGTAGCTAGGATTACAGGTGTAAGCCATCAGTGCCTGGCTTCCACTTAAATTTTTGGTACATTTTTTTTTTTCTTGGTCACGGGGCTTTAACTCTTTTGCTCTACCACTTTGAGTCACAGCTCTAATTCTGCTTTTCTGGTGGTCAATTAGAGGTAAGAGGCTCACAGATTTTCCTGCCCAGGCTGGCTTTGAACCATGATCCTCAGATCTTAGCCTCCTAAGTAGCTAGGGTTACAGGTATAAACCACCAGAGTCCCCACTTAAATTTTTACAAATTGATTCTCTTAGTTTTTAGCTCCAAAGAGGTAATCTGAGCTGTCTATGATGGCTTTTCCACTTCTTTTGTTTTTATTCTTTTAAAAATAGTGTGTTTAAATTCTGTCTTATGAAGTAAGGAATATTTTTGGTTTTAACATCCAAAGATTCAAATCTACTTACTGCATAGAATTCTGACCCTGAAATTGTCAGGCTGGGCTGGGAAATGATTCAGCTGTTTGGTATATGAAGATTTCTCCAGACCAGGTTTACCCTTAAAAATGCTAACATCACATAATATACATTGCAGTAGACCCTTGATATGCTTTGTCTTTTCCTAAATAAGTTTTATTGCATCATCTAAATGATATAAACAACAATCAGATTTTCTCTCAAGACTCTGAAAACAGAAAGGAGATTTGTACAAGGCTGAAGGCAGGGTACAAGAAACAGAAGATCATGCTATTCCAAGAAGTGAAAGAGACAGGAAGTGCCTGGTGGCTTTTTCAATGACTGCAAAGGCTCACCTCTCTATTCTTGCTTAAGTTCCATGAAATTTACCCATCTCTTTATGATGTGGATTTGAGTTAGTCTGGGTAAGGTTCTGTCCTTTGAGGCCAAATATCCAAACTAGTACATAGAAACCAAGATCAAAGATTTAGATTAGCATCAA
Organism: Dipodomys merriami; assembly: GCF_024711535.1. Classification (NCBI taxonomy): domain Eukaryota; kingdom Metazoa; phylum Chordata; class Mammalia; order Rodentia; family Heteromyidae; genus Dipodomys; species Dipodomys merriami. Next base: position 4,742,951 of record NW_027202493.1, read on the forward strand.
CTGATGCACCTAAAGAGATACAATACAAAAGCTATTCTGATACAATAGGAGAAGCCTCCACCATAAACATTTTTTTTTTTTTTTTTTGCTGGTTGTGGGGCCTGAACTCTGGGCCTGGGTGCTGTCCCTCAGCTCTTCAGCTCAAGGCTAGCACTCTACCACTTGAGCCACACTGCCACTTCCGGCTTTTTCTGCATATGTGGTGCTGAGGAATCGAACCCAGGGCCTCATGCATGCAAGGCAAGCACTCTACTACTGAGCCACCTTCCCAGCCCTCCACCATAAACTTCTATGCAATGTTCTCAAGGACAGCAAACATGTACAGGATAAGGGACCTGTGGTAAAGCAACAGTTCAATGTTTTTTTCTTTTTTCTTTTTTTTCTTTTAATGCTAGTACTAGGGCTTGAAGTCAGGATCTGGGCACTATCCCTCCTTACTTTTTGCTAAACACTAGAGCTCCACTACTTGAGCCACAGCTCTACTTCTGCTCTTTGATAGTTAACTGGATGTAAGTCTCACCAACTTTCCTGCCTAATCTGGCTCAAACCTCAATCCCTGGATCTCAACCTCCTAAACAGCTAGGATTATAGGTACATAGGTAATTTTTAGATGTCTATAAATTCAACATAACCCGCTGTGGTGTAACTGAGCTTAAAGCAAATACGGTCTTAGACAGTAGTTAAAGATAAATAAAAGCACCATGAAAGAAATATCGGCATGTTAGTATGATTCTGTAGTCCCAGCTTATCCTGGAGGCTGGAGAGGACCATTAGTGTAAGGTCAGTTTGGGCAACACAAATAAGACACTGTCTTAAAAACAAAACAAACGAAGGTTAAAAAGGGAAGAAAACTATAAAAGTTATCAGAATCAAGACAGATTTTTCTGTGTAAACCTTAAAAAAATAAGTAAGCAAAGCTAAGCTATGAAGGTTGCTGCCTGACAGCAACAACAACTATCACACACAAAAAAATATCAGACAACAAGCTTGCAGAGGCTACCACATTAATTATAAAACCAAAGTAAACAAAAATTAAAAGGGTGGGTGGAGTCAATAGGGAAAGAGTATACAAAAAGAAGAGGAGGAAAATGCAGTCAAGAATTCAATGTACGTCCTCCCAAATTAAAAAGACTGAGGGAAGGAGTGGGTGGGAAAGGGATGGGTGAAAATGTTGAAAGGGGTGAATGGATCAAGATGCATTATATTCATAAACTGCTTTGTTAAATGACAACTCCTTTGTACAACTACTTAAGGATAATTTTTTAAAAAAAAAATCAGGGCTGTAAATGTGGCTTAGTGGTAAGAGTGCATGAAGCCCTGGGTTCCATTCCTCAGTACTACATAAAAAGAAAAAGCTGGAAATTGTTTTGTGGCTCTAGAGGAAAAGAGCTAGCCCTAAGCAAAAGAAGAAGCTCAGAGACAGCCAGGCACCTGTGGCTCATATCTGTAATCCTAGCTATTCAGGAGGCTGAGATCTGAGGATCGAAGTTCAAAGTCAGCCCTGGCAGGAAAGTCCATGAAACTCTTATCTCCAATATCACCAGAACACTGGAAGTGGTGCTGTGGCTCAAATGGTAGAATGCTGAAGAGCTCAGGGAAACAAACAGCTTAAGAGCTGAGGGACAGTTGCCCAGGCCCAGAGTTCAAGCCCCATGACCGACAAAAAAAAAAAAAAAAAAAAAAAAAAAAGAAGCTCAGAGACAGTGCTCAGGCTCTGAGTTCAAGCCACTGGATGGGCAAAACTCTCTGTCTCTGTCTCTTTCCCTGTCTCTCTCCCTCTCTCAAGCCAAACCAGAACAAAACCCTCACTTCTATAAGGACAGCACCTAGTGATTGGTTTTACTATGTACCTGCTCTGCCTTTTTTTTTTTTTTTTTTTTTTTTTAGTGATGAGGACTGAATCCTTGGACCTTGCTCGTACAAAGTAAATATTATTCTACTGAGTTACATTCCCTAGACATGAAGACATTCTTACACTCTTTTTTTTTTTTGGGGGGGGGGGTCCAGTCGTGGGGCCTGAACTCTGGGCCTGGGTGCTGTCCCTCAGCTCTTCAGCTCAAGGCTAGTGCTCTACCCCTTGAGCCACAGCGCCACTTCCAGCTGTTTTCTTTTTGCTTATGTGGTGCTGAGGAATCGAACCCAGGGCCTCATGCATGCAAGGCAAGCACTCTGCCACTGAGCCACCTTCGCAGCCCTACACTCTTATTATTAATTATATGATCAAAGACTACTATCTTAAAATACCTAATATATGCCAGGCACTGGTGGCTCATGCCTGTAATCCTAGCTGCTTAGGAGGCTGAGATCTAAGGATCAAGGTTCAAAGCCAGCCTAGGCACAAAAGTCCGTTAGACTCTTATCTCCAATAAATCACTCAGAAAACCAGAAAACCGGAAGTGGCGTTGTGGCTCAAGTGGTAGGGCGCTAGCTTTGAGCTGAAGAGCTGAGGGACAGAGCCCAGGCCCACAGTTCAAGCTCCACAACTGACAAAAACAAAAAAACAAAAACCTAATATATAATCTTCCTCAAAATTTTGGCCTTTAAAACTTCCTATTGCTTCAATCTCCTAGCTTACTAGTGGCATTCACTATTCCCATTGCAATGTTCTATTATTCTCAACGTAAATACTATTCTTTAGAGAATCTCTCTGATTTTTTAAATTTAGATCAACAACACTGAGGACAGCAAAGTTGAGGAAAATACACTAAGGGCTTTATGAGCTGGTAAATGTACTACTTACTATGAATGCATCTAGATCATTTGTTAATCTAGACAATAGCTTTACCCACTAAGTAAATCAAAGTCTGTGCAACCCCAGAGCTTAGTTACTAAACTGTATATATGTTAGATCACTTCTTGACAGCTAGAATACAGTAATCATCCCTTAACCATGGCAGGGTTAATTCCCAAGACCCCAGTAGACGAGTGTAACCATGGAGATAGTACCAAGCCCTATGAATTTTCCTTCCTAAGCATTCACCACATAATGCGACTGTTATGTTTGCAACTTCAGTCAGTATTTTTTCTTTCATTTGCCCTATCACTTAAGCACTTAAAGCCTCTCTTAGCCATATCCAATGCCAGCAACACTACTCTTAGGCCTTGGAGCCATTATAAAGTAAAATAAAGACTACAGCAACTCAAGAACTGTGATGCATCTGAGAAGATCTAATAACCCAGATGATAATTCAGTGACTCTAGGACAGCTAATAGAGATGACTCACAACCTTGGACTGGGATGGTTTGAGATTTCTTTAAACTACTAGGAAAGGTGCATTCTTTAAAGTCCTGTTTATTTCTAACATTTTCTATTTAATATTTCTGAACCATTGACTTGACTAGAGATAAGTAAAACTGAAAAGCAAAACCACTACTAAAGGGTAGGGCTCCGAATTCAGTTAAAGACTGAATTCCTTATCTTAAAAATTTTTTTTTCACAAAAAATGAATGCACTAAAATAAGGGAGCTTCAAAACAGTTCTGTCTGTAAACAACTAATCAAAGATATTTAGCCTAGAAAACTAGTAAACAACAGAGAGTCTTTGAATATTTTAGGACTGACTTGAATAAAAGGATTAAAATTACTGTCACATCAAAGGATAAAATTAGAATTGTAGCCGGGCACCAGTGGCTCACACCTGTAATCCTAGCTACTCAGGAGGCTGAGATCTGAGGATCACAGTTCAAAGCCAGCCCAGGCAGGAAAGCCATGAGACTCTTATTGCCAATAAATGACTAGAAAACCAGAAGTGGCACTGTAGCTCAAGAGGTAGAGTGCTCGCCTTGAGCTGAAGACTGAGGGACAGTGCTCAGGCCCAGAGTTCAAACCCCACAACCAACCAAAAAAATAAAAAAAGGAAAAACAAAAAGAAAAAAATAGAATTGTATGGTCAAATATTAAGAGAGAAGAACTGGATATTGGTGAATCAAGTCTGTAATCCTAGCTACTCAGGAGGCTGAAATCATTGGCCCTGTCACTTAAGAATTTAAGCCCTCTTTGCCATATCCAATTGCCAGCATCACTACTCAAGTGAAGCCTCGGAGCCATTATGAGGTAAAATAAAGATTACTGCAACTCAAGATCTGTGGATCATGGCTCAAGGCCAGACAGGACAGACAAATCCAAGAGACTCTTATCTCAAATTAATCAGCAAAAAGCCAGAACTGGAGGCATTGCTCAAGTGGTAAAGTTCCAGTTATGACTGGAAAAAGCTAGGTGAAGAAAGAAAACCCAGAGTTCAAGCCCCAGTCTCAGAACATACACACTCACATACACACACACACACACACACACACTATATATATATACACACACACACACACACATATATGTACATCTATCTATCCACACATTTATAGTACATATGTATATATATATTTATATACAATATATAATATATTGTATTATATGTTAAATTATGATCTATTATACTTTTAAGTAATATGTAGCGCATATTATACATAAATAAATAATAAGTATATATAATAGTATATTCGTATATCTATACATATATGTATAATATAAAAAGGAAAGCAGATTCCGACTTAATCTGAGAAGGAAAAGCATATTCCTACTTATTATAAGAAAAATATTAACAAAACTAATAAAAACTGCAGTAGCTGAGGCTGGGAAGGTGGCTCAGTAGTAGAGTGTTTGCCTTGCTTGCATGAGGCCCTGGGTTCAATTCCTTAACACCACCTAAGCAGAAAAAGCTGGAAATGGTGCTGTGACTCAAGTGGTAGAGTGCTAGCCTTGAGCTGAGGAACAGAGTCCAGGCCGAGAGTTCAGCTCCCACAACCAACACACACACACACACACACACACACACACACACACACACACACACACACACACACACACACACACACACACACACACACACACACACACACACACACACACACACACACACACACACACACACACACACACACACACACACACACACACACACACACACACTGCAATAGCTATAGAAAAGCCAGTTATCAACTTCTCGGGAGGTATTAAACAGCACACACACACAAAACTGCAATAGCTGTAGAAAAGCCAGTTATCAACTTCTTGGGAGGAATTAAACAGTGGTTTCTATACCAAGGGCAGTTCATGCCCCTGAGGCCTTTTAGAATGAATTCCTTCCTACTTGCATAAAGAGCCATGCCTCAGTTAACAGAGAATATGTGCACTGGTGGTCAAAGGAAATGAGCAACAGTACTAACTAAAAATCTGAGGACTTTTTTACAAGTCACAGTTCAGCATTCTGGGCCTCAGTTTTCTCACTGATAAAAGTCTGAAATAAAAAGATCCTTCAGGGTTCTTTACTTTTACAGCCTCAAGAATCCAATTTAAGAAATATATAGTATTTAAATAGTGAGTCGCTTTACATTATAACCTTATAGGCATGCTTTCTGTATGGTGCATCCACCTACTTCATTTCAGATTCACTAGGTCATTCAACAAATACATGAACATTGTTTACACACTGGGCTCTATGCTATGCCCTAGGGATAAAATAGCAAGCAAAACAGAGAAGGTCTCTTTCTAATGAGGAAGAGAGGCATTGACTAAATAATTAATGAATGTGAGAGGAAAGAAACTACGAAAATAGAAAGACATCGGGCTCACAGAGTACTGCAAGACTTGTCAAGAATCTGGTTTTATCCTTATAGCAATAGAAAAAAAAAATCACTGAGTTTTAAGCAGTAAGTCATGTACAAAGAGTTGGAAGGAGTCAAAATGGAATAAATAAAACTGCATTATTCTTCAGGCTTTCAAGGAGGGTGGTTCTAATAAATGGAAGTTTTATATTTGAGGGAGTAAATAAAGAGATAATTGGTAAGGCTTAATGATGGGCTGGATATGAGACTAAATTTGAAGGAGTGTTGACAGTAACTGTTATGTTTTTAGCTTTTGAAATCAGAACAGGGTAGCACCATTCAATGACACTCACAAAACATTAACAAAAGTTCTTAGGAGCTCTAAGAGAATAGGACCATGAGTTTGGCCCTGGCAATTTGGTCTGGGAATAATATTTGGCCTAAGTGAAGCTAGGGCAGTAGATGTGACAAAGGGGGAGAGCAGGGAGGAAACAACAACAACAAAAGCCACAGTAAAAATAGTGGAGCTGTGGCTCAAAGTAGTAGAGTGCTAGCCTTGAGCAGAAAAGTTCAAGGACAGTGCCCAGGCCCTGAGTTCAAGACTCCATGATCAGGAGAGAGGGAGGGAGAGGAGAGAGAAGGAGAAAGAGAGAGAGAGAGAGAGAGAGAGAGAGAAAGAGAGAGAGAGAGAGAGAGAGAGAGAGAGAGAGAGAGGCACAATGACTACTACATAATTACAGGTGATCTCCATTCCATACCTTGATCTTTGAACCTTAACATAATTTAAATCCAAATTTTTTAAAATGAAGTCATCCTTCTGACTCAGCTTCTAAAGTAGCTGGGATTACAGGTGTCTATCACCACCTTATTTGGCAGACTTCTAGTTCTGCATAATATTGGAAAATGATCATGATTTCTATAGTTTGGAGGGTGTGGTATAAGCTAAGAGATTGATTGCTTAGCATGCACAAGGCTCTGGGTTCTACAGCCCCAGCATTGCCAAGGGAGGGAAGGAAGAAAGAAAAGTTTTAAAGTTTTTTTTAAGTTATTAATTTTGGGGCAGGGAATGTGACTTAGTGGTAGAGTGCTTGCCTAGAATGCATGAAGCCCTGGGTTCTATTCCTCAGTACCACGTAAACAGAAAAGGCCAGAAGTGGTGCTGTGGCTCAAGTACTTGAGGGCTAGCCTTGAACAAAAGCAGCTAAGGGACAGTGCATGCTGAGTTCAAGCTCCAGGGCTGGCTAAATAAACAAAGTTATTAATTTCTTTTCCATTTTTCTGTTCCTTGTCATTGACTCTTAAATATTTACCATCATCCCTCCCTCACAGGACCCTTGGGCTTCTATCCCTGTCTTCTGCTTGAGAAAACTTCAGGGTAAAGGCAAGGCAAGACAGGGAGAGTAGTAGAGTGTAACCACTAGCTGTTAGAGTGAAGTTTCTTCCTACAATTCTCATCTACTTTCTGTAGTTTTTTTCCCCCTATTCCCCAGAGTCCTTTACCATCAATCTTATACCTTCCAAAGAAAGGAATCTACCTTTTACTTCTCTCCTAGCCTTTTACTTCGGCCCTAATCTTCTCCAGGAGAAACGGCAGAGTATTCCTGCTCACCTACCCAGTCCTTTGAGATCCTCTCTCCCTGCCTATCTCCATCAAATGCTTTTGCCAAGCCAAGAGCCTAACACTCCAGAAAGAAAGGGTACCTCTAAGTGACAGGGATTGAAGAAGGAAGACTGGTAAAGAAGGACCTAAAAAAAGTACCTATCTCAGTAAAATGGAAGTTCTCGTCCCAGGCCTGCCCCAGCATCTGTTTTGGGACACTCAATGGATTACTAAGGAAGGACTATTCCCTCACTGCCAAACATCTTCAATCCGCACCCTGGTGGACCAAAGGAGTCTCTCTCCTACATGTTGCTAGTCCCATTATCTATGTTCCCTCATCCAGCAGTCAAGTGGCGGGGGATGCAGAGATTTCTCCAATGTTTGAGTGGGTGTCACCAAAGCCATATTGGCTACATCATAAAATATGTTGGCCTGCCATGGAGAAATGACAAAGGAAAACAAACATCCTTCCTCTGGCTTCAATCCTCAGCTCAAGCAGACACTGAAGGAATCCTGCCAAAAAGGCACCCTTCCCCAGCCATTTTATGGCTAACCCAGGGCAATAGCAGGTAAATAAAACTTGCCTAGTCACTGTGGACCTCACTTCAGTCTAGTGTCTTATCACCAATAAAAGGTCATAACAGGGTGGGAAGAATGTGTAGAAGATTATTACTTGTTCAATTAAACCAGTTTGGGAAATGGTGAGAATATAAAGCAAGAAAAAAAATAAGCCACATAATGTAAAAAGGAATGTTTGGATAAGATTTTATTTGCATTTGCACCATCAATCAGCAAATGTCCCAGAACCAGCTGACCCACATACCTAGCTCTGTCCTACATCAGCAACTTGTACTGTCATACCACAAGTAACTTTCAAGCAAGCATAAAACATCAGTTCCCATTCTCCACCAATTCAGAGATCTAGGTCCAAGCTGCCTGTTCTTGCTTTGAATCTAAAGGCACTATTATGTAACCTGCCTAGCTTTACATGCTATTTCATTTATACAAAAACCCTTCTTCCAGAAGACTGAATGCTTCTTTCCCTAGAATTGGATTCTAACAAGCACAGCATTGCTGAGGGGCTTAGTGAACCCAGCTAGTTAGATCAGAGCAGATGAATTTAAAGCTCACACAGGAGATCCAAAAATAGAATGCTGTTTCTACTTCTGCCACATTAATAAAACTCTTCCTTTCAATAAGCAGTCTTCTCTAAATCTAAAAGATGGTGTGAATTGCCCACTACTCCTCAGCAGATGCTTTTGACACTTACTCAAGATAAAAACTATTCTCACTGTGATATAGAGTTCTTCCCTCCATGTTAAAATATTTTTAAAAGAAAGGGCATGGATGCAAAACTTTTAAGGATTGAGATAAACATATTAACATTCTAGATTCTATGTTGAAAATATTCTAGGTTAAAATACAAGTTTAGGGCTGGGAATGTGGCTTAATGATAAAGAGCTTGCCTAGCATGCATGAAGCCCTGGGTTCAATTCCTCAGTACTATATAAACAGAAAAACCCAGAAGTGGCACTGTGGCTCAAGTGGTAAGAGTACTAGCCTTGAGCATAGAGATGATCAGGGACAGTGCCCAGGCCCCAGGTTCAAGCCCCAGGACTGGCAAAAAAAAAAAATACAACTTTGTAAAAAGCCATTTTTTCCCCCTTCAGTACTAGGGCTTGGGTTCAGAGCCTATGCTCTTTTTAATTTTTTTTAATTGTTTTTAAGTAGTTGTACAAAGAGGTTTCCATTCTACATGTCAGTTTATGAGTACAATGCACTCTTGATCAGTGTCACTCATTTAATCTTTCTGGCTTTTGTTTCTTTTAATCTATTTTAACTATATCCTTTCTTATGACAGAATTTTTTCATGAAGTGAGAGATATGACCTCCTACTACTTCTACAGATAAATGCTCTACAACTCTAAAAACATAATGGAAAGATAAATTTCTCTCCTTGTTTTCCGGTGTGAACATCACAGACAGGATTCTGATCAGCCTTGTGTCAGATGCCCATACCTTGGCGAGCCATAAGCATAGGATTCCAAGATTATTCAGCCTGTGATAGGGGAGTGGTTTGCTTCCACAAGAAGGTAGCACAGATACCATCATTTAAATACTAATGTATGGTTAGAAGCTAAAAGCTCCCTCCAAAGACTTATGTGTTACAGGTTTGGTTTTCAGTTGATGGGCTTTTGGGAACTTACAGGATCCTTAGGTTTCTAACCTAATCAATGGATGATCACTTGATACATCCATAATATATGGCATAATTGAGAGTAGTAGGAAGATCTTTCTGGCTTTCTGATCAAGGCTGGAACAATACCACTTAAGCCACATCTCTACTTCTAGCATTTTACTGGTTAATTGCAGATTAATTTTCATTTGTCTTGAATTTGTCTGCCTAGGTTGGCTTCAAACCACAATCCTCAGATTTCAGTCTCCTGAGTAGCTAGGATTACAGGCATGATTATTAGTGCCTTCTTGAAACATTAAGAGAAAATGTCATCACAAAATAATTTTGAAATTCAGAAAAATACAGTCAATTGCTAAGCATGAAAACCTACCTTGTATACTCATTATACTCTATGTACATTATGTACAAATTTACGTAACTTGAGGGTATGAATAGAAGAGGGAAATGGGAGAGAACGATGGAAAGGGCGATAAAGATCAGGATACAATATACTCATAACGACTTCTAGAACCACACCTCTTTGTATAGCTACAATAATAAATACGATTTTCTACTAAAAATAAAATTTTGAAAAATTTGTTTTAAAAAAATCTATGTTGGCTACTTTTGTATGTATAATTTCATTCAAGAATAGATAAAAAGCCGGGCTGGGAAGGTGGCTCAGTGGTAGAGTGCTTGCCTTGCATGCCTGAGGCCCTGGGTTCTATTCCTCAGCACCACATAAGTAGAAAAAGCTGGAAGTGGCGCTGTGGCTCAAGTGGTAGTAGAGTGCTAGCCTTGAGCTGAAGAGATGAGGGACAGCACTCATGCCCAGAGTTCAGGCCCCACAACCAGACCCCCCCCAAAAAGAAAAGAATAGATAAAAAGCCATCACTTGCAAACTTATTCTAACAGAATAAATTTGAGATTTTCCTCCCAGATTTTAGCTTTGTAGTAACATAGTACCTTTCAGTTCCCTTCAAATAAGTCCATTCCATCACTGTCTCTCCTTAGCTGCAGACAATCCTCTTTAAGGGTTTCTAAATACCTAGCATGACAATCAAAAAAGCAGCCAAGCTAGGCAGCAGTGGCTCACACCTGTAATCCTAGCTACTCAGGAGGCTGAGATCTAAGGATCATGGTTTACAGCCAGCCCGGGCAAGAAACTCCATGAGACTCTCATCTCCAATTAACCACCAGGAAACCAGAAGTGGCACTGTGGCTAAATGGTAGAGCACTGGCCTTGAGCTGAAGAGCTCAGAGACAGCACCCAGACCCAGAGTTCAAGCCCTATGACCAACCTCCCCACCCCCACCCCAAAAAAAAACAAAACAGCCAAATACTGAACAACCCCTTGTATCTCACATCATACACAATTATGTCTTTCTGATCTTAAAATCCACAAATGATAATCTCACATCCAAATAGGTTCAGGATAGGGGCTGGCCACCAAAAAGATCATGCACAAACATGAGTAGAAGGTAGGAATTTCAGCATCTCACCTCGTCCCTGAAACAGACAACAGTGGAGTCCATAGGACGACACAGGTCATTCTAGTGAGTTAACATGTCTAAGTAGGTTGTTATGGGAACTCCCAAATTTATGATAGCAGTATAATTAGCCTAAAGACTGTGTCTTAGGACTGACAATTGAAATGAGGATAGTTTTATGAGACTGTGCCCTTAAGCCTCTGGTCTGACATTAACTTACGGTGTGGGGATAGGAATAGGACTCATTTCTCAAGACACCCAGTTAACTGATGCTACAAAATCAGAGAAGTGCTGCAGAAAAGATAACACATAATCAAGACAACATTGAGATTCCACCTCACTCCAGACAGAATGGCTACAATCAAGAAATCTAGTAACAACAGATGCTGGAGGGGATATGGCCAAAAAGGAACCCTACTGCATTGTTGGCAGGAGTGTGTAAACTTGTTCAACCACTTTGGAAAGCAGTATGGAGGTTCTCCAAAAGACTCCACATAGAGTTCCCCTATAACCCAGCAATCCCACTTTTGGGCATTTAGCCAAACGATCACAAACAAGGTCATACTAAAGCTACTAGCGCAACTAACTATGTTTAAGATATGGAACCAACCCAGATGCCCCTCAGTAGATGAATGGATCAAAAAAATGTGGTATGTATATACACTGGAATTCTATGCCTTCATCAGAAAGAATGATACCATCCCATTTGTTAGGAAATTGAAAGACTTGGAAAAAATTATATTAAGTGAAGTAAGCCAGACCAAATGTCCCATGGTTTCTGTTATTTGCAATAACTAGTATATATCTAGGACAAGCAGAAAAGGTCAAAAGCTATGTATATATGACCATATAAGATGATGCTAAACGAAATGAACCCCAAGATAGGGACAAAAGTGATTTCATCTTTCTTGCTGTTGTTTTTAATGTATTTATAATGTGCCATGTGATTTTTTTTGTTTTCTTTTGTATGTTCGTCCCCCATGGTATAACCCCTGTTTACATTGTATTTGATTATGGTGCCCTGCATCTTGTATATACATTTTTCTTATTTGGGGAGGGGAAAGGAAATAACAAAATGCTGAAATAAGGATACAGGTTGACCCATTTTAACAATGAGATGTACAAGACACTATGCTGAAAAGGAACTTTACAACTGGGTGGGGGAGGAAGAAGTTGGGGAGGTGGGGAGGGAAGGTATAGAGAGGAAAAACAAAGGAGGAGGTAACAATGCTCGACAGGAAATATACTCAATTACCTTACTCATGTAACAGTAACCCCTCTATACAGTATTTTTACAATAAAATATATAAATGTGGAAGAATTTAAAAAAAGAAAGGATAATACATATCCTACAAGCCAAAGATTGACTCCAGATAAGTTGAAAAACGTATTGATTTACAAGGATTGGCCTCCTCGTGATTTAAAAAAAAAAAAAAAAAAAAGCAGCTTGCTGCATGATCACCAACTAAATGATCTTCACAAGGGGCACCAGGCAAACTCCCATGCCACCAGACTCTACAAAATTTCCAACTGTGGTATCCACAGACCTTCCAGGAAAAAAGAAATTCCCACAGCCACTGTTAACTTCCTTATTACTAGGGGTCAGAATCCAGTTCAATACAGAGTTGGCTGGGTAAAGGGGGTAAAATACCAGCACCAGGGAGGCTGAGAGGATCACAAGTTTGAGAGCAAACCAGATACTGATGCCTCATACCTGTAATCCTAGCCACTCAAGAGGTTGAGATCTTACAACTTTGGTAGGGGGGGGGAGGATTGGGGGGGGCGGGAGGAGGCTGGGAAGGGATGGGAAGGGTAAACAAAGGAGGAGGCTACAATGCTTGATTCAGGTGGACCTGTTGCAACAATGAGAAGTACAAATTGTCATGTCAAAAACGAGCTTTACAATGTCGGTGGGAGGGGGGGGAAGATTGGGTGGGGGGAGAGGGGGGAGGCTGGGAAGAGAGGTGAAGGGTAAACAAAGGAGGAGGCTGCAATGCTTGGTAAGAAATGTATGTATTATCCTGCCCATGTAATTGTAACCCCTCTGTACAGTATGTTCACAAATAAAGTAAAAAGAAAAAAATGTACTCACTATCTTGCCCATGTAATTGTAACCCCTCTGTACAGTATTTTCACAATAAAAAAGGGGGGGGGAAGAGGTTGAGATCTGATGACCACAATTCAAAGCCAGTCTGGGCAAAAAAAAAAAAAGTCCATAAAATTCTATCTCCAACTAACCAGCAAAAAAGCTGAACTAGCACCAGTGGCTCACAACTGTAATCCTAGCTACTGAGAAGGCTGACATCTGAGGATTCAAAGCCTTGCCCAGGCAAGAGTCTATGAGATGTTTTTTCTTTTTTGGTAGGTCATGGGGCTTGAACTCTGGGCCTGGGCACTGTCCCTGAGCTCTTCAGCTTAAGGCTAGCACTCTAACACTTGAGCTACAACACCTCCAGTTTTCTGGTGTTTATTGGAGATTAGAGTCTCATGAACTTTCTTGCCCAGGCTGTCTTTGAACTGCGATCCTCAGATCTCAGCCTCTGGAGTAGCTGGGATTACAGCATGAACCACCAGTGCCTGGTTCTGTGAGACTCTCATCTCCAATAAACCACCAGAAAACTGGAAGTGGTGCTGTGGCTCAAGTGGTAGAGCACTAGCTTTGAGCTGAAGAGCTGAGACAGTGCCCAGGCCCAGAGTTCAAGCCCCATGACCAACAAAAATTTAAAAAGCTGGATAAGAGATATGGTTCAAGTCACAGAGTACCAACTGTGAGCAGAAGGCTGAATGACAGTGTGAGTCCCTGAGTTCAAGCCTCAGTACCAGCACCAAAAAGAAACAGGCCTATTGGACTAAAAAATAGAGACAGAAATATAGATATTATGGTATAACAATATTAGAAATCATATAGAAATAATGTTGAAGTAGTTGATATGAAGAGATACCCATGCATTTGAAGAAAAGATTTCTCTACGACACTGGGACAATAACCTTGTGCTTTCTTCTAGAACAAGCTACTCATACATCTTTTATTGTGAAATGATTTTTATGTAATAAACCTTACATAAACATGAAATATAAATATGTATGCATGTAAGCATGTATAATGCTCTCTCTACAAATCTATAGTATTTAATTTGTAAATTAGACACACTAAAAGGTTAATAATAGTAACAATAACTAGCAACCAAATAGTATAATTTTAACAATATGTATCTGGATGTTCATAGCCATGGATTATACAGCTGTAAGTCCAACCAATTTGCAAAGCCAAAATATTCACCTACATGGTAAATAAGGGATGAGTGGGGTTGGGCAATTGGGGGAGAATGATGAAAGGGGTGGCTTGAACAAAACACAATGTATGTATAAACTGACATATCAAATTGAAACCCTTCGTTCAACTACTTAAAGATAATTTTTTTTAATTCACCAGTCAGGGACTGGTGGCTCATGCCTATAACCCTAGCTACTCAGGAGGCTGAGATCTGAAGATCATGGTTTGAAACCAGCCTGGGCAGGAAAGTCTGTGAGATTCTTATCTCTACTAAACCACCAAAAAAGCCAGACGTAGAGCTGTGGCTCACATGGTAAAGCACTAATCTTGAGCAAAAGAAGCTCAAGTATAATGCCCAGAGTTCAAGCCCCAGGAATGGCACAAAAATAAAAGATAAAATAAAAATATTCACCAAAAAAGACACATTTATACTGAAACTTACAGATTTTTCTTTTCTTTTCTTTTTTGGCCAGTCCTAGGGCTTGAACTCAGGGCCTAAGCACTGCTCCTGAGCTTCTTTTTGCTCAAGGCTAGCTCTCTACCACTTGAGCCACAATGTCACTTCTGGCTTTTTCTGTTTATGTGGTGCCAAGGAATCAAACACAGGGCTTTGTACATGCTAAGCAAGAATTCTACCACTACAGTCACATTCCCACCTCCACATACAAATTTTTCTTGTCATTATTCCCTAAACAGTATAATGTAACAACAGACAAAGCATTTATATTATCTTAGGTATCCTATAGTTCAGAGTCAAATTTAAGGTACCCAGGAAGAAGTGTATAGTTTATATACAAATATTCTCTCTCTATATATATATATGTAAAGGACATGAGCATCATAGTACTGTGATCAATCCCTTATGGTACTAAGGGTTTACTATACGCTAATAAAAGATTGTGATTACTGTTTCTCCCTGTCTCTGTCTCTGTCTCTCTCAAAATACTTTCATAGGAATCTCAATTACAGATGTACTATCCTGGTTCATCTGTATAGAAACCTGGTACAGAAACCTTATTTAATGGCCCTAAAGTACAAGCAGTGATGCTGATAATTTGGATATGCCAGAGACAGGTCTTGAAAGGGCTTTAAATGAAAAGATGAAAGTTCTTAAGACTTATGAGGAAAGAAAGAAAAGTATATGCTGAGATCACTAAGATTTACAGTAAGAATGAATCTTCTATTCATGAAATTGTTGAGGAAAAGGGAATTTGGGCTAATTTTGCTACCCAGTGAACTCCTGATGGCTGTTACCAGGAGTAAGGGCATAACTATCGTATAAGACATATAGATACCTAAACAGTTACTCATATTAAGCCAATTCTCCCATCCTGAGGCATAAAATCTTCCTTTTTAAGTATAAAAACCTTTTCATGCCCCAAACCTATCTCCTACTAATATTCTGTCTTCCATTTCTTTCCAGGACACTCATTCTGAACCCAATCAGCCACACCTCTTCTCCACGCAATGTCAATGGGCAGAATTTATGGAGCCTAGGTTCAAAGTCAACCATGTTAGAGAACCCCAATCATCCCAAAGTCATTTTCATTACTCTGATTTCTCTTTATTCATGAGATGAATCTGAAAACTCAATGGGATCAGAGCAAAGAAAGAAGGGTCCCAGGATGGAAGTTCAATGCAGATGATATGACCAGTTAACTACATTGCTCTCTGTTGTCACACCCACTGAAGGGTAGGTATCTGTCAGGATGAAAGCAGAAGGCTAGGTTCTAGAGACAAATTCAAAGTGCCATGCTATGGCCCCTTAGAAGATAAGGAGTTTGTATGACTAAGGAGGCCAGGGATCTCCAAGTGACTATTCCTACTACTTCATAGTTCTGCTCTGCCCTCATTGGGAAAGATGATGCCACAGCTTCACACAATTCCTCAGATTATAATATAGATCATATCACTATAGAATAGGACCTAGTTACCAAAGCATTTGCCTAGATTACTGAGGTGACTCTCTAAGTGTAGATTTCTGCTACTGAGAGCCACATAAAAGACATGCAGAGAATGCCACAGACTTGCAAAGTCTGTCACTAACAGTGATACTTTACAACATCAGCGCATGTAATTAGTTTAAACTGGTAGCTTCATCAGGATCTCAAGCCCCAAAGACAAAATCACAGAATGTTTTCCAAAGCAGTCATCCAACCTGGCCACCAAAGACCCGTACAACTTGCAGCACACACTATGCACAAAATAGTGCACAGGGCTACAAAACAGTTAAGGAGACAAAGGCCCCACTCAAAATTCCTTTGGAAACAGTCAAATGCTGAATTGTGAGGGAATATATGACCTTATATGATTGCCCCTCAGACTCTACATTTCTTACATAGAAAACTACTATAGGTGGACTTCTGATACTAAATAAGCCATTTTCTTCAGCACCAGCTTCCCTTTCTTAAATGAATCACTTCTTTTTTGAATCATATCTATTACATCATTACATAAAATGATTCTTTTTATTTAGAAACTACTATCTTTTTGGGCTGGGAAGGTGGCTCAGAGTGGAAAAGCCAAGCATGAGGTCTTTGAGTTCAAGCCCTAGTACCAGCAATCAGTCAGTCAATCAAGCTCAGATCCTACAACAAGGGATCAGAAGCAGTGCCCTGTGATTCCTAGCACAACATTCAATTGTACCTCAGACTTAAGATTTCAGAAAACACTTTAAGAAGTCTCATTTGTGCCATTTGCAGAAGACACACTTGAGAGAGGCGATAGATCTCACCATCACATCAGTTTGGGGTTTTAAATTCCTCTTCAGGAAGCCCATATTGTGCTAGATAAATAAACTCTATTTACAGAAAAGAGGTGGAAAATGACACCCTCTCTTCTATAACCAAGCATATAAAACACCTTGGAAATATGATCATTGTTCAACCCAAAAGCCTTCAATTTTTATTATATTTTGGGGGTAAGGGCTTTTTTTTGTTGTTAGTTATAGGCTTGATTTCTGGGCCTGGGCACTGTTCCTCAGCTCTTCAGCTAAGCTTAGCACTCTACCACTTGAGCCACAGCGCCACTTCCGGTTTTCTGATAGTTTCATGTCCAGACTGGCTTTGAACCGTGATCCTCAGATCTCAGCCTCCTGAGTAGTTAGAATTATAATTATGAGCCAGTAGTACCTGGCCCAAAGCTCTTATTTTTTGAATCAGGGTTTTACTATGTAGTCTAGGATGGCCTCAATCCCCCTGCCTCAGCTTCCTAGGATTACAGGTATATACCACCAAACCTAGTTTGAAGGTGTGGCTTTTAATACTAATTTTTAAAAGAGAAAATTACTTTTAATTGAAAAATAAAGTAGTATCTTAAGTAAGATAAACTATACTTCTTGAGAGAATTTTTTTTACAATATAGACTGTAATTTTTAAGAGAAAACACTTTTTCCTAAGTGGAATTGTGAGAACTAGGTATCAGAGTATTGACACAGTTTCCCTTTTATCCTGACTGAGCTATATATACAACTAGAATAAGGATTCTTTTTTCCCATGTAATTCTGATTGTTAATATTTGTCTTCTTCCAAGTCCTTTCTCACACTGACTTTTACTGCTAAAACAACCAGGCTGGAAACAACCAGGTTGCTCCCTCCAGACTCTGGGCTCCACAGGGACCTACTCCATTTTTCCTTTTGTACCTTCCAGGCAGAAACTGGGTGGCCCTAAGGCACAGTGCCTGTAGAGCAATATCTGACATAATAACAACTCCCTTCTCACTTGCTTATCTTTTTTATACAGAAAAAAACCTACCATATCTACAGTGTAAGTGATGAAGCTGCTCCCTCTGTAGTAACAGCTGAGAGAACTAACATTTGTTCTCCATCTTAAGGCCCTCTCCCTCCACAGTCCCCATTCAGCCTGGCCCTCCTCTCCCATGCTAAATCAAGGGCTTAGGAGGGAAATAGGTGTGACTCTGGCAGGCACCACCCCTTTTTGCTCAAGTAGTCAGATCTGAGGAGACTGTTAATAGGGTATGCATTAGCATTTAGGCAAGTGTCCAAAACTCAAGAGTTTTTTTTTTTTTTTTACTTTTTCAAGTTTCATGTCTCCAAGTTCCCAGTCCATTTGACTTCCCTAAAGTTGCAATACATTTTTATATGCATGTTCTCAGCTATCTGCTCACAATAATAAGCCTTAAAATGAAGGAGACACAATATATTGGCCAGGGATGAACACCCAACTATCGGTGAAAGCTTTTTCTTGGCATGCTGAGTAAAACACAAGCTGGGGAAGGGGCTGTGAATGTGGCTTAGTGTAGAGCGCTTGCCTAGCATGCATGAAGCCCTGGGTTTGATTCCTCAATACCACATAAAGAGAAAAAGCCAGAAGTGGCCCTATTGCTCAAGTGGTAGAGTGCTAGCATTGAGCAAAAGAAGCTCAGGGACAGTGCCCAGGCCCTGAGTTTAAGCCCCAGGACTGGAAAACAAACAAACAAACAAACAAACAGAAGGCTGGGGAAGATTGCAGAGCTCATTTCCCTGACAATCAGTGAGCCTCAGGCCACCAAAACACATGGGGGTGGGAGAGAGACAGATACAAGGCAGAATATCCTCTAAGGTCTACCAAACACCAACATACATACATACACATACACAGCCAATAGAACAAAGTATTTTAAATCCCCTCCATAAAAACACCAAACCAAAAACAATACCAGTTCCCAAGCTGGTCTCCTGAGTTAACCTTAAACTATTGAGAAGGCTCACTCTAAAATTCAAGACTCTGCCAGGCACAGTAGGGCACACATGTAATCCCAGTTCACTGAATGCTGAAGCAAGAGAGTCCTTAATTCAAGGCCAGTTAGGCTTAAATATACATATCCTGTCTAAAACATTACCCATTTAAAAAGACCAACAAACTAGGGGTGACACTGTCCAAAAAGAAACATATAGCCTGGCTTATGTAACTGAAACCCCTCTGTACATCACTTTTATCAAAACAAAAGCTTAAAAAGAAAAGAAACAGGCTGGGAAGGTGGCTCAGTGGTAGAGCACTTGCCTTGCATTCTCGAGGCCCTGGGTTCGATTCCTCAGCACCACATAAGCAAAAAAGAAAAAAGCCGAAAGTGGCGCTGTGGCTCAAGTGGGCTAGCCTTGAGCTGAAGAGCTGAAGGACAGCACCCAGGCCCAGAGTTCAGGCTCCACGACCGGACCACCCCCCCCCCCAAAAAAAAAGAAAAGAAAAGAAACAACAAACTAAGACTATGTAAATAAAAACTAATTTAGAAATCTACTTGATTTTAACTGAAAAACTTTTTGCTAAGGATGAAGACAACACTTCAAATATCCAAAACAACGCTCTATTTCATTAAAGAAAACCAGAGGGGGGCGGGGCACAGTAGTTGTGGAGGTGGGATGTAAGGGATGGTAGGGGAAAAACAGAGGAGGCAACAATGCTCAATAGGAAATGTGCACTGGGCGCTGGTGGCTCACGCCTGTAATCCTAGCTACTCAGGAGGCTGAGATCTGAGAATCGCGGTTCAAAGCCAGCCCGGGCAGGAGAGACCGTGAGACTCCTATCTCCAATAAACCACCAGAAAACTGGAAGTGGCACTGTAGCTCAAGTGGTAGAGTGCTCTCCTTGAGCTGAAGAGCTGAGGGACAACGCCCAGGCCCAGAGTTCAAGCCCCACGACCGACAAAAAAAAAAAAAAAAAAAATAGGAAATGTGCTCATTACTTTGCTCATGTAACTGTAACCCCTCTGAACAGTATTTTTACAATTAAAAAACATACAAAAAAAAAAAAAAAAGAAAGAAACCTAGAGGTTGGGTGTGTATTTCAGTGTAGGAAATGCGCTTATCAGCAAGCATCAGGCCCTGGTTTCAAAAAATAAACTGGGCACCAGTAGCTCACACGTAGATACTTAGGAGGCTGAGATAAGAGGACTAAGTTTGAAGCCAGCCCAGGCAGGAAAGTCCATGAAGCCCTCCAACTAACCACCAGAAAACTGGAAGTGGCACTGTGGCTCAAAGTGGTAGTATACTAGCCCTGAGCAAAAAAAGCTCAGAGACAATGGCCAGGCCCTGAGTTCAATTTCCAGGACCAACATAAAATTACATAAATAAAAATTTTAAAAAATAGCAACAATAAATTAAATAAAATTCAACAGAATGGAAGAAAGTAAAGTAAAATAAAAATAGACTGAAACTCTATCCTCTGAAGGCTAAGATTCTAAGGTAAGAAGGTAGGGCCCATCAGTTAAGCAACTGTCTGCCTACCAGGGAACCAAAACCTTCTCCAGAGAAGCCAAGTCCCATAATGAGTATGTCTTCTCTAATGTATGAGGTATCTATTGGTTCTGGAACATTCTGGATTTGCTGAAGGCTACATTTCATGTGTAGAGGTTCCCTACCACAGAATCAAAAGCTCCTCCCCACAGGACTTCCTTATGGCAAACTCATCCCTCAGGAAGAGCAAGGAGTGAAAGCACGTGCCATAACAGAGGAGACTCCTTTGCAAAGATCTAAAATTGTGTAACTTCAATCTGTTGCTGCCAAACAACCATAATGCTCATAACGCACCACCATCTTTTCAGAAATAATTACTGAAGGATTCAAAATACCAACTGCCTCTCTCAAAAAGTAGCAACCACCCACACAGCTGGGAAGTTAGTTCTAGATAAGTAAAAAGAGAAACAAATGTTTAGCAAGAGACAAGTCTCCAGACAAAGTGATAGCAGCCAGTACACTGGCTCTAATTAAGACAAGCCTGGTGGAGGACCCCATCATTTCTTCTGCCACTTCTGTTCCTGAACTCCAGGAAAAGAGCCACAGGAAGGCAATGAAGAGGTCTGGAAGGAAGAAAGCAGTTATACCTTTTGGTACAAATGTTTTTTAAAAAGTAGTAAAGGAAGATGGCTATAGTGGCTAATGCATATAATCCTAACTAATTCAGAGGCAGAGTTTGGGAGGAATGCAATTTGAGGCCAACCATCAAAAGAAGGAAGGGGAAGAGAGGAGGAAAGGGAAGGGGAATGAAAGGAAGGGAAGAAGTACAAAAGGATCTGTGGTAGCCAGTGTCCAGAATGGCTCCCAACAAGTCTACTTCCTGGTATTCATACCCTTGGACTGACCTGTGTCACCAAAAGCACCCTGTGGTTATGAGTAACAGTGTGAATTATAAAAGAGGTTAAATCATAAAAGACATTGCAGTTTGTAATTTGCTTGTTCTTGCAAGCAAGGTACACTACACTGTAAGCAACCCAGTAGTGGTCCCTGCGATTCCTCCCACCTGGCCAGGCAAATGCATGAGCCACATTAGAAGATTCTCTAATATCAGCCAAGTCTTCAAATTACTGGAGTCTAGCCAAAATCCCGACTGATTTCTCACAAGTGAAAGGTTGCTCCTAAATTCTCCACTGACAAACCCATGTTAAATAGATGCTTATTAATTTTTCCCACTTCCTGGAAGATGCTTACTATTTTAATACAAATTTGGGGGGTAATTTAATGTGCCAAGAGTTCACTAATACAAGACTTTTGTTGTTGTTGTTGTGCATCTTCTGGAGCTTGAACTTCGGGGACTAGGTGCTGTTCCTGAGCGTTTTTGCTCAAAGCTAGTAGTGCTCAACCACTTGAACCACACAGTTCCACATCCTCACAGACTTGGGGCTGGGAAGGTGGCTCAGTGGTAGAGCACTTGCCTTGCATGCTCAAGGCCCTGGGTTCGATTCCTCAGCACCACATAAGCAAAAAGAAAAAAGCCGGAAGTGGCGCTGTGGCTCAAGTGGTAGAGCGCTAGCCTTGAGCTGAAGAGCTGAGGGACAGCACTCAGGCCCAGAGTTCAGGCCCCACAACCGGACCCAAAAAAAAAAAAAAAAAGAAAAGAATCTCACAGATTTTCCTGCCCAGGTTAGCTTGGAACCACGATCCTCAGATCTTAGCTTCCTAAGTAGCTAGAATTACAGGTGTGAGTTAACGGTGCCTAGCTTACAAAACTCTTAAAAACTCCTCTTAGGGTTGGGGATATGGTTCAGTGGTAGAGCAACTGCCTAGCTGGGCCGAGGCCCTAGTATAATCCCCAGATTTTGAAACAAATGAAAAAGAACCTCCTCTTTCTACCCGAAAATAGATGCAGATTCTCACCTCCTCTCACCCAAACATGATTCAGACAGAGAAGGAAAGCAAACACTACCCCATGTGTCCATTTCCATTCCTTCTTTATTTTTATTATTTTTTGGGGGGGGGGGTCTGGTCGTGGGGCCTGAACTCTGGGCCTGGGCGCTGTCCTTCAGCTCTTCAGCTCAAGGCTAGCGCTCTACCACTTGAGCCACAGCACCACTTCCGGCTTTTTTCTTTTTGCTTATGTGTTGCTGAGGAATCAAACCCAGGGCCTTGAGCATGCAAGGCAAGCGCTCTACCACTGAGCCACCTTCCCAGCCCTCCTTCTTTATTTTTCATGGATGAGCTGAAGGTAAACACTAAAGGAGCAAAATGTTTTCAATGCAAGGTAACTTTTTATTCAGTGATGGTTTTTGTTTCTGACTACCTATATTGAAATGGAACTTCTGATGTTCAGAATTCCTAACTGCATTTTATCTGTCAGGCATTGTATGAGCCAAGTTAACACATGTGGGAGATGTATCTCCGGCTGAGTTTAAAAACAGTTAAAACTGTCACCTAGGAGAAAACTTTCTCCATCACATATCCTGTTCCAGTAACATTTTAAGAACTTCTACGTCTTCTAAGTTTTCTCATCAGATAGTGAGGACAGAATTTTAAATCCCTGGAGAGAAATTATGTATAACATGTTCCAAAGAGCCTTGCATCTGCAACATTTAAAGATGAATTCAAGACCCACGTCTACTACTAGCAATAATGGCTCTAACTCTGATTTCACAACCTGTAAAATGGAACTCATGGATGTGCTACCTCATAGCATCATACTTATAAAATGCTGTAAACAAAACTACCTGTTTCCAAAACACCTAGTAGAAAAAGAAAACTCATGGTCAATCATTTGTCAGAGTTCACCTAAAAATCACTTATAGCCAGGCACAGGTGGTACAAGCTTATAATCCTAGCTATTCAGGAGAGTGAGATGAGATCTGTAATATCAGTTCAAAGCCAAGCTGGACAAGAAAGTGAGTGATATTCTTATCTCTTAATTGCCAAAAGCTGGAAGGGAAGCTGTGGTTCCAGTGGAAGAGCACTAGCCTTGAACAAGAAAGCTTAGAGACAGTGCCCAAGCCCTGAGTTCAAGCCCTAGGACCATCAAAAAAAAAAAAAATTCCAATAACAGAAAGTGGCTACTTGACCCAAGTGTGGTGACACATACTCCTAATTCCAGCACCTAGGAGGCTGAGGATGAAGGATTTACAAGAGATCAGCCTAGGCTACACAGTGACATTCAGCCTCAGAAACAACAGCCAGGAGCCAGTGGCTCATGCTTTAATCTTAGCTACTAGCTACTCAAGAGGTTGAGATCTGAAGATGGAGTTACACACACACACACACACACACACACACACACACACACACACACACACACACACACACACACACACACACACACACACACACACACACACACACACACACACACACACGATCAGCTGTGGCTCAAGTGGAAGAGCACTAATTAATTAGGCAAAAGAACTCAAGGCCAAACCCAGGCCCTGAGTTCAAGCCCTAGTACAGGAAGGAAGGAAAAAAGGAGGAGGGAACAGGGGAGGAGATAAGAAGGAATGAGAGGGGAATGCAGGAGAGGGGAGAGGAAAAAAGAAAAGGAAAAGAGAAGAAAAAAGGAAAGAGAAGACAGGAGGATATTTGGGGATTGAGGGTATAATTTACTGGCAGAGGCTTTCCTAGAATGTGGTGACCCTGGTTTGAATCCTCAACACCACCAAATAAAAAGGCAGGGGTGTAACTCTTCAAGGAGAGTATTTGATCAACAGAACTGTAAAGGTATATTTTAATTTATGGATCAACAGAAGATTCCACATATTACTACTCTCTTTTGAGTTTGGCCAACATCAGTTTAAACCTTGAAAATCTATTATGTTTGCGGGACCTCATAAATTAGGCTCTTATGTGTGCAAAGGAGAAGATGAAATCTTCAACTCATAATTAGCAAAGTCTTTCTAGGAAGATTTCACAGTCACCCCACAATTTAACAACCTAGTTTATCAAACCCACTAAAATGGTTCTTTGGGGGTAGATCAACCTTGATTTCCCATTACTACTCTGAGTTTAGGAGACCATGACAAAATAGTCAAGACTTCTTTATAGGTAGTAAAATTGGTCAGAGGAAAAGATACTGTTTTTTTAACTTTACCTACTTTCCCTCCTTTTTTGCAGTGCTGAGGCCACTCAAACTTTCAATGGCTTTAGACCACATTTATTTTATGGGTTAGATCGATGATAGATGGATGGATGGATGGATGGACAGATGGATGGAAACAGAGCTATATGACCAGTTTCTAAACTGATATCCCTGAGTGATTAACATGCCTATGTACACAGATAATCAGGAGACTGACCCCAAAAAAAAATTTTGTTTTTTTTTTTTGGGTCCGGTCGTGGGGCCTAAACTCTGGGTCTGGGCGCTGTCCCTCAGCTCAAGGCTAGCGCTCTACCACTTGAGCCACAGTGCCACTTCCGGCTTTTTTTTTCTTTTTTTTTGCTTATGTGGTGCTGAGGAATCCAACCCAGGGCCTCATGCATGCAAGGCAAGCGCTCTACCACTGAGCCACCTTCCCAGCCCCTGACCCAAGATTTTAAGACAAAAGAGACAGATGCAAAATGAAGGCAGAGATACCAGGGTTTTTATTGTTATTAGTTACCTTGTACTTTTTTTTTTTGGTTAGTAGTGGGGCTTGAACTCTGGGCCTGGGAGCTGTCCCTCAGCTCTTCAGCTCAAGGCAAGCACTCTACCACTTGAGCCACAGCACCACTTCTGGTTTTCTGTTGGTAAATTGGAGATAAGAGTCTCACAGACTTTCCTGCCTGGCTGGCTTTGAACCGCAATCCTCAGATCTCAGCCTCCTGAGTAGCTAGTATTACTGGTATGAGCCACCTGCACTTCGTTCAAAAAAACAAAAATGACACTTCACTTGGGCCCACAACTAAATAACTAAAATCAGAATGAAATCTGGATATATCTCTAGTCATCTTAAAATCCATCTTCTTTGTATTAAAACTTCAAGACACCACATAACTATACAAATAGTAATATAATCACTCAGGAGTGACTTTAGGGAGGGAAATGTCTGGCTCTTGGGCCACATAAAGCCTGGAAATCATTTGGTATATGACATGTATGCTTCTTCTAGACTGCCAGTGACCATTTGCCTTTACTGATAATTTTGTATGGCCTTCAAATGACATTGTAGATCATTAATATTCTAATGGCCCTTGCAGAAAAAAGGTTCCCCACCCATGGAAGAGATCATACTTATCTCATCTCCCCCCCCCCCTTCAAGGCTGACAGTACAAAAGACTAACTGAAATTTCTTACTGTCAGATTTTACAGAGTCCTGTTTGAGACCTCTAAAAGGTGCCTGAAAGTCTCCAGTCTTGTCTGAAATCTTCAGTCATTTTGGATTTAGGAACAGCAGAACCTGGCAGATAAGATATTCTCTTCCCACAAGCAGAAGCAATCATCTCACCGGAACTGGCTTGTTCCCTTAAGCAGTTAAGAAATTCTTTGAACCACTACCTTGCAGAACCAGAACTAAGATAATTATCAACCAGATTTGATCAAGATTGTCTAGTTATACATACCTCTTACCCCAGGATTCTTCTCTAATTAAACCTAAAGCTCAAGTCAGGACCCTGAAGGTAGACTGAAATTACTTGGCCTTCCCAATATAGCTATGTTGATTAAAAGCCTTTCTCCTTATTTCACGATTACTTCTGTTTGCTCTTTCTGGAGTGACAGGGTGGACCTGTTTAGCACCCCTAGACCTCTGATTACAATTGCACAGGCCTACAGTAACATCACCCAGCACAAACTATTCATTTGCTACTCAGTTATAGCTCTGCCACTTTCTTTTATTTATTCAAGTCATCATCTCAAATTACTTAACTATATAGTTTTACAGAAATTGGGACAGTATGGATATACGTTGGCAAACATTCTGAGCAGACAACAAATATTCTAGGCTTTGGCTAGACATTTGGTCTCTCTTCCAAATATTCAACCCCAATGACCATAGCACAAAACTGCCAAAGGCAATGCCTAAACAAATGTGTGTAGCTATCCAATAAAGCTTATTTACGGGCCCTGAACTAAGAATGTTATAAAATTTTCATTTCACAAAATAGCTTTTTCAACCAAAATTATAGTATCTATTCTCCTCTGGAGGACCATATAAAAAAATAGGTGGCTGGCTAGATTTAGCCTCTGAGCATGGTTTCCTTGTTCTCATGAACCAAAACTGTTAACAATTCTGCATTTCCTACAAGACTTCCAGCAGTAAGTATCTGGGAACTGATCTCCTTTATTTTCCATACCAACTAGAGGGTTGCATTGTGCCTTAAAAATAATATAGGCGGGGCTAGGAAGGTGGCTCAGTGGTAGAGTGCTTGCCTCACATGCATCAGGCCCTGGGTTTGATTCCTCAGAACCACATAAGCAGAAAAGGCCGGAAGTGGCGCTGTGGCTCAAGTGGTAGAGCACTAACCTTGACCTGAAGAGCTGAGGGACAGTGCCCAGGCCCAGAGTTCAGGCCCTACAACCAACAAAAAACAAACAAGCAAACAAACAAAAAACATAGACATCTAGTAACATACAAACCAGATAGGTTTAACTAATTTTTCCAGGATAGTAAAAAAGTTTCTGCATTAAGATTCTCTTTCTTACTGGGTACTGGTGGCTATGCCTGTAATCCTCCTACTCAGGAGGCTGAGATCTGAGGATTGTGGTTCAAAACCAGCCCAGGCAAGAAACTCCATGGAACTCTCATCTCCAATTAACCACCAGAAAATCAGAATTGGCACTATGGCTCAAGTTGTAGAGTGCTTGCTTTGAGCTGAATAGCTCAGGGGCAGCCTACACCCAGACCCTGAGTTCAAGCCCCACAATTGATAAAAGATTCTCTTTCTCAAAATAAAAAAAAAAAGTGGGGGGGGGGGAAGGGGTGGTAGCGATCTGTACAAAAAAAGTGTGAAAGCACTGGGTGGAAGAAGTTCAACTGGCAAGGTGAATCTACTGTAGTTTTTGTAGGCTACAATAGCTGAACAAAACCATAGCACCTAAATATTTCATGACCATTTAGAGAGGGATAGAGAGAGACAAAGAGAAACAGAGGGGGAGAGAGGGAGAGACAGAGACAGAGACAGAGACAGAAACAGAGAAAGATGAAGGAAAGTGAACCACCTTGAAGTCCTTTCCTAAGGGATGTTTACTCACTGATAAAATTCCAGGCAAAGAGATGATCGATACAATAGCAACAGTTTAAATTCTCTTTGTGGGAGAAGACTGACAGCAAATACAGGACAGCCCAAACTTTACAGCCACCAATATGGTATTTTCGCGAAATTTTTTTGGCTAGAATTTTATTTCACAAAGAAATCAGGAACTAGCTTCTACTGGTGGTGTTAAAAAAAAAAAATCCACAACACAACCTTATCCTTTGTGTAATTCCTGGCACTTGTCTTAGGCAAAGTCATTTCCAAATTTAGATATTTTAAGTTCCTAAGAGGGGGCTGGGAAGGTAGCTCAGTGGTAGAATGCACGCTTTGCAAGCACGAGGCCCTGGGTTCGATTCCTTAGCACCACATAAACAGAAAAACCCGGAAGCGGCGCTGTGGCTCCAGTGGTAGAGCGCTTGCCTTGAGCTGAAGAGCTGAGGGACAGCGCCCAGACCCAGAGTTCAGGGCCCATGACCTAAGAGACTCTCAATAAAAGGAAAGTCATATGTTTCCCTGAATTGAAAGAATTATGGAAGTCATTACAGGAACCATAGGTATGGTATATGACATAACCACTTCATTTGAGTGCCTTTGTATACCAGAAAGCTGGGACCATTTACAGATGTTAACACCAAGTCCAGGAAATGGAAACAAGAGGTTTTTTTAGTTTGCTGTTGTTTTTCTTTCCTTTTCTTTTTGTCTTGTTCATTTGTCTGCCTTAGGAAGGGTAAGGGGGAGGGGGTCAGGGGGACTGAGAAATGGAGGGGAAGAGAGTGAACAAATGCAGCAGTGATACTCACTAGACATTATGATGAAAATGAACTATACAAGTTGTGAGTGGAGACAGGATGGAAGAGATGATTGTCCAAAAAGGAACAACTCATTATCTGGCTTATATACTGTACCCCCTTTGTACCTCACTTTTACAATAACAATAAATTTTTTTTTAATGTTAACAACAGCTCTGGGCTAACAACTCTTAAACTGGCCCTCCAAAAGATACAGTCTTAAATAGTCTATACTTACTGTTCAACCATATCTTGGAACCACAGAAATATGAAAGATGTTAGAAACAATGAAGATATCATTTTCAGTCCCAGAAATTAAATTGCAACATAAAATGACCCTTAAGGAATTTTTGCCCTCTGAAATTATCTCTCATCAGACCTGTACTTTGGGGTATTTTCACATTTACTGCATATGTGTGGCAGGGCAATCAAGCCACAAAAATCTGGACTACCTCCACACACTACCCAGCTGATGAGCTAGCATCCTACTGTTTAAAAAACTTAAAGTAAGAGATTCCATAATATGTAGGATTGTTTTCTAGATTGTACACCACCAATCTCCAGCCCCTACAATTATAGCCTATAGTCACAAACCCTACAGAGCTTTCCTGATCCAATACTCTCTAACAGGAAAAAGTCTAGAGAATATTTTTTAGATAGAATGAAAGCGTGTGAAAGTCATCCTCAGTACTGGACAGATTAAACAATTAGGTCTCTGTGGCTTTGGGGGCCTAGGCCCATCCAGATCTCTATTCAGTTGGCCAAGAAATTGGCAGGATGAATCAGTTTAGCAGCTGATGGAATGATGAGAAAGGGCCAGGCAGCCCACGCTGAGGGCAATTCAAAGAGGCTTTCAGACAGCTACTTAACATGTGTCTTATGGGTTTTATTTAAATTTGATGGGAAAGTCACAAAACAGTTCTTTCAAGCTTCTAAATCTCCCTTCTGATCTGCCAATCTTGCAAGAAGAAAAGAGAACTATGAGAAACAAGTGGTATCTTCATCAGTGAGAATGATACACAGCTTTGTGCCACATACCAAGTTCTCCAGTATATAAACCTGTCTGTTCCCAAACAGTCTTGCATTGAACAAAATAGGTTGACAGTACTGCCTTATGCTCAGCAGGCAGACAGAGCATGGAGCTCTCATTTCAGACAAAAACAAATTGCAAAGGAGCCTGAAGGTGTGCTAGGTCCTGAGTTCAATCCGCTAGTCCTAGTTAAAAAAAAAAAAATTCACACACACAAAAATATCTGATGTCATTTTACCAACAATTATATATTATCAGAGTGACTTGACTTCTCTAGGTAACCTGAAGAAATTACTAAAAATAGACATCTCAACTGTGGGTCTGATGTAGTCATAATCAGTTTAAAAAATTATGTGGCTATATAGCTGAAAGCTGGTTCTATCTGCCATTGTAAGCAATACACCCTAGAGTCTCATCCAATACAATAGCCAGAGAACCTTGAAATAAGAAATTAGTCCCTGCACTAGAAAGACCAAGACAGAGGATCATGAGTTCTAGGCCAATTTGAGTTACAGAGTGAGATGCTGTCTAAAAAATCAAGAACAAAGATCAAAACAAAATTCCTCTGCTCAAATTCCTGTTGTGAGTTGAACTGTGTCCCTCAAAAAATAATGTTAGCCAAGCACTGGTAGCTCACACCTGTAATCCTAGCTACACAGGAGGCTGAGATCTAAGGATCGTGGTTCAAAGCCAGCCCAGGCAGGAAAGTCCATGAGACTCTTATCTTCAATTAACCACCAGAAAACCAGAAGTGGCAATATGGCTCAACTGGTAAGAGCCTTCATCTTGACCTGAAGAGCTAAGGCCCAGAATTCAAGCCCCACAAACGACCCCCCCCCAAAAAAAAAGAAAGAAAAAGAAAAAGAAAAGAAATGTTAGGCTGGGCACAGTGGCTCATACTTATAACCCCAATTACTGAGGAGGCAGAGCCTGGCATGGCTAGAGGCCAATCTGGCCAAAAAGAAAGACCATCTCCACAAATAAGATAGGCATGATGGCCCTTAACTGTCACCCCAGCTTAACGGAAAACTCAAGATGCTATCTAAAAATAACTAAAGCAAAAAAAAAAAAAAAAAAAGGGAGGATCTGGCTCAAGTAATACAGCACCTGCCCCAAAATCACCAGGCCCAAATTCAAACCCCAAATTCCAGTACTGAAAAAAAAAGTCCAAATCCTAGTACAAAACAAATAAAAAGAGTCCTATCTCTTCACACCTGATATGTTCCTTAGTAAACAGTATCTCTGAGAATGTAATGAAGTTAAGGATTAAATTCAATGACTGGCACCTTGGGAAGATACAGACACGTGGAAAGACTATGGTGTGATAAGACAATTAACTCTAGTAACCGCTGACCATCACCAGGAGCCAGAACAGGTAAGAAAGGATTCTTCCCACAGCCTTTGAAAGGAGCGCAACTCTGCCAATTCCTGGTTTCAGACTTCAAGTTTTAATTTCAGTTCTCCAAAACTAGGAGGGAACAAATGTGTGCCACTCTTTTTGTATTTTCTTACGTCGGGCCTAGACGTTTGGACTCTCCCACCTCCTTGACTTCAAGTCCTAAGATTGTCTACCTGTCACTTCCAAGTCAGCCACTGGCTTTCATACTGGTCCTCACATACACCATGAATATTCTCATCCAGGGACCTCACCCAGGGCAAGCTGGTCAAGTCTCACAATGTTGCAGAAGCCACTCCTTCTGAGAAGAGTCTTTTCTCCAAATCTTGTTTCCTCAATTCTCTTTTGGGGTTTTAGCCCCAGTCACTTTATCAGTCACACTCCCCCTAACTACCTTTCAGCATTTACTAGCCACACTTCATATTCCCCATTCCCCACTTACTTTCTCTTGTAGTATTTAAACAGAAGCTAATGTGTACATTTAGCTTAACCCTTAACCCCTCCATCTTCCCCTAAAATGTTAGCTCCCTGAGAGCAGCAGGACTTCCTGCTCTATCTATTGAATGAGCAAATCATTTCTAATAGGACAGTTCAAATTTTTACTCAGAATTGTCTGGGTAACAAAAAAGCTTTCTACTAATTAAGTGGGACAGCATCTACTGATGAAGGGCAAGGGCAAGGTTGGGCTCTGAAAGACTAGAAGGTATTTATGCCTGCATAGTAGTAGTCAAGTAATTTTGTAACTGCCTCTTAAGGATTCCTAACTCAAAAAAAAATTAACTCTTACCTATAATTTTTGTGTCTAGCCACACCCTAAAGCAATTTAGCCTGAGGAATTTGTGAAGCTAAATCTAAACAGAGCCCTACCACTGTATTACTCTACACATTTTTGCTTTTTAAAAAGCTGAGAACTGTCCAACTGCACTAAATGCTAACCAGAGAATAAACAAGGCTTCTAATAATCAAATGTGCAAAATGTTGGGGTGGGGTGGGGACACCTTACAACTAAACTAGGAGCTTTATAAAGGCTCTTTCTGGACAAGGAGACAATCCAAACTCATTGAAACAGTCCTAAATTAACATTTTTTTCTTTCTTTCATACACATTTTTTTTAAAACTATACAAAACAGGCAGAAGAATGAAGTTGTTTTTTTTTTTTTTACCTTGGGTTATGGACCCAGGACCTGCCAGTCCCAGTTGTGAATCACAGGATTCCTTGAGAGGTGATTTGATGGGAGTTTCAGCTTCAGGAGTCTCGAAATTACCTTCAGAATCCGAGCTGCCAAGGGGGAAAAATGAGGAATTACCACTTTCAACGGTATTTCCTATACCTGATACAATATACATATGAATAAAGGTGGTTTTTTGTCTAACTATTTACAACCAGCTGATCCTCTGCATAAACTGGCCTGTGAGGAGGCTGCTGCGGCTTTTGGCGGTGCCCTCTTGGAATTCTGTGTACCATCCAGTCTCCCTGCAATCTCCGTTCTCTGGAGATTTTCTCCAGCAGCACATTTATATTTGAGGTCATCTTCCCTTTTCGTGCAGGGGGAGGAGGGGTGGAAGGAGGTTTGCAAGACTCCTTTTCTCACAGGACCCCTTTTCTAGAGGCTTAAAAATTAGCGCTGCCCTCATAATTCCAGCCATGTCTTTTTTCTTTGGTAGGCCTCTCTACCTTTCAGGACCTCATTCTGCTGGAGTGTCAAGAATCCTGTCACCTGCCTTCCACAATCACAGGGGTGACAGCTCAGCAGACACCACCATTTCTCACCAGCTGCCAGGGGCCTGTCATCATGCGATCCTCTTCACAAGGGCTATAGCTTAGGGGAACAGTGAGGCCCAGGAGGGCCAGGCAGCGACCCCCACCCCCCCACCCCCGCTCCCCAGGATGCTCTCGGTTCTACCTGGCGTGATCAATGACACTGTCCCTATGTGTGTGTGCGCGCGCGCGCGTGACCAGGCGGAAGCTGGGTTCCAGAGAGCTCACAGTGAAACCGGGGGACGAAAACACACCGGAGGACAGGCCACCCCGAACTCTGGACCAACACAGCGCGGAGGTGGTTATGGGCAGGGACGTGGCACGGCGATGGCACGGACAGGCGGGAGGTCACACGCAAGCACACGGGAGGAGCGGCGGGTAGGTGGGTGGCAGCACGTCTGCATCTGGGCAGGGATGCTGTGTACTTGCCTGAAGCTTAGGGATTTCGTCTCGGCTTGCGAGTCCTCCTCCTCAGGGTCGCCCTGGGACCCCGGGGCCTCATCCTCGCCGCCGCCGCCACCGCGCACCGCAGACCACGTCCACTTCGCCCACTGCACGGGGGACAGGATCTGCCAAGGGCTGAACGCCATGAGCCCGGCTGCCGCAGCTCCTCTCCTTGGGGCAGGGATGTGCGGGAAGAAGAGCCTGCCTCCTCTTCCCCCACCCCCGTTCAAGATGGAGGGGACGGTGACAGGCGTCTGGAACGCGTCGCCCGCCGCGGCGCGGATGTGGCTCAACGAGCGCCGTCGGGGGCCCGGGTGGAGGGCTTCCTCAGCCCGCAGCAGCGCCGCTCTTCCGCGTCCTCCTTCCTAGCGCTGCGGCGTTCTGTCCCCCGAGCGGGGCTCCCTCGCTGGTGAAGACGCCTCCGCCGGCCTCTCGGGGCCGCCCGCGGTGCCCGGCGACTCCGGGTGTCGGGGTCTCGCTCCCGCCTTCCAGTGGCGGGGCGCGCATCAGCTGCCGCGGAGCCGCGCCCCAGGAGCCGCCCCCTCAGGCCGTACCACTGGCGCCATGCGGGTGGGGGCGCGGGCTGCGCCGGGCCTTTGAAGTCTGCGCGCGCTCGCCGGGTTCCCCCCGCGGCACCTCGATGGATGCGTCCAGGCCGCGGGAAGGGGCTTCTCGGCTGCGCCTCCCGCCTCGGCGCCTGGGACCCCGGAGCCCCGACTGACAGGATGCGTGTTTTGAATCCGTGTCTGCCGCGCCTTTTCCTCCTTTCCTTTTATATTTCATCTTGCTCCTGGGGCTCCCCGGTGTGGCTGGCACTGGACTGCACAAAAGTTAAGGAAGCCCTGGTGTTGTTGGAGGCCGTTGTGGACTGTCCCCACTCCCTCCTCCTGATCCCGCGGGGTGGAAGATTTCAGCCGCTGCTTCCAGTCCCTACCGCTCCCAGAACTTAGAAGTCACCCAGCAATGCTCGTGGCCGGGGAATCAAGATGCCTCGCCCCGCTCCGAGCCGCCCTCGGGGACGCTCGGCAGCGGCTAGGACGGGTAGAGGATTACCCAGTTACAGTACAGCCGTTTTCTTTCTGTTCTTAACTTCCCAGGAACCGATTTCTGGTGTCCTCTGCTGCTTCACCAGGAAGCCGACAGGCCTGGTGACAGGAGCCTTCAAGTTCATACCTTCACGTTGGGAGGCACGAGGAAACAGCAGGTTTTCCTTTTCTCTTGGGTTATTCCATGTAGAGATTGCTCCTCGCAAAACTATGGTGTACCCACTCATGAAGGAACCAGGCGTAAGAATCTCCGAGCCTGGATAAGGGGTCCTTGCACAGGATCATTTCCCAGAGATGTAGAGGATCTTTGAGGTGGTTGCAGTGAGTTCCCAGAACAGCTCCCAAATTCAGGGGCAAACTATAGGCTGACACTTGTACTGAAAAGCGGTTGGCACGCACAGAGCTGATGTATCAGGACTATCTTACACATTTGATAACAAAGACAGGGTAAGCATACACGGTAAGGCTTGGCCAGTAACCTCCTGTAATGGAAGGGCAGGTGTTTGTCTGAAGAAACAAAAGGGTTGGGATGTTCTGGAGGCGGTAGTATTGATTTAATCTTCTTCCCACAGATAATAAACACAACTGTCAGGTGCATTCTAGGCATTACAGAGAAGCGGAGTAGGCAGGAGGCATTTTTGTTTTAGGCTCACAAGAAATATACCCACACTATCTAACTGTTCCTTGGGAACACGTTAAAAAAAAACACAAATCCAGAGGTGACACTGTTCAAAAAGAAATGCATTATGCAACTGTAATCCTTCAGAACATCACCTTTACAATAACAATTTTAAAACCCCATACAAATCCACTCTGGAGTGAGCCTCAGTGCTTGCTTGTCTAGCACACAAATAAGGCCTTGGTGTCCAGCAAAACATAAAAGTCGGTAAGGAATTGTTATTAAAGGGTAAATTTGGGAAACAATGCCTGGCTGGAACCAACTAATTGCTCTTGCTTCCAGAGCAGTCTTCCTTTGCCAGCAGAACTTTACACTTTCCTGAAGGGTTCCTTTTGTTTTCCCACTTCCCATGTCCAGCTACCCCAAGCTTCAAGGCCCTGGATGCTCAAACTTCCTTCATCATCCAGTTCAAGTGGACTCTGGGAAAGCATGCTGGTTTCTCCTACTTTCTTTTTTTTTTTTTTTTTCTTTTTGCTTATGTGGTGCTGAGGAATCGAACCCAGGGCCTCAGGCATGCAAGGCAAGTGCTCTACCACTGAGCCACCTTCCCAGCCCCTCTCCTACTTTCTATCCTATTACTCCAACTCCCACCTCCCCAACATTCATTCAGAGAGACTCTTACTATGACTTTAAGACAGTTCCAAAAATGAAAGGCAACATTTGTTCCCCCCGCCCCCCTTCTCTCTTTTGTGCTGGTAGTGGAGCTTGAACTCAGGTCCAGGGAGTTTTCCCTTAACATTTCCACTCAAGGCTGGTGCTCTACCACAGAGCCACACCTCTACTTCCAGGTTTTTTGGTAGTTAACTAGAGCCTAGAGTCTCACAGATTTTTCTCCCTGGTCTGGTTTCAAACTGCAATCCTCAGATCTTAGCTTCTGAGAAGCTAGGATTACAAGTGTGAGCCAGTGAAGCTGGCGAGTGTTCTTAATAGTAATGAAGTACTGTCAGGCCAAGTAGGATACAAGGTCACACTCCTCTTATATATGTCCCACTTCTGGACCATAGAATTGTAAAATTCAGGAACATCTCATGTTTATAATAAAATTTTTTTGCCTTCCCAGTGAGAACAAAATTATATACTCTAAGAAAGCCTGCAATAAATATCTTTAAAAAATGAGTATTCTAGGGTCTGGGAAGGTGGCTCAGTGGAAGAGTGCTTGCCTCACATGCATGAGGCCCTGGGTTCAATTCCTAAGCACCACATAAGCAGAAAAAGTCGGAAGTGGTGCTGTGGTTCAAGTGGTAGAGCACTAGCCTTAAGCTGAAGAGCTGGGGGACAGCACCCAGGCCCAGAGTTCAGGCCCCATGACCGACAAAAAAAAAAAAAAAAAAAAAAAAAAAAAAAAAAAAGAGTATTCTAATTTACTCTAGTCCTTTCAAGTTTGGGTGATAGCAGTTCCTAAAGCCTGGCTTCTGGGGAAAACAGGTATTAAACTAGCAAAGAAGTGAGTGCTAGTGGCTCACAGTTATACTCCTAATTGAGAGGATCAAGGCGTGAGGCTAGTCAGGGCAGATAGTCCTCCTCAAGACTCTGTCTCTAAAATAACCAGCCAAAAGCCAATGTGGAGGTATAGCTCAATTGGTAGAATACCAGCCAAGCAAGCACAAGACCCTGAGTTTAAACTCCAGTACCAGAAAAATGAACAAACTAGCACAGAGTACAACTAAGTCCAGTGATAGTTCCAATATTATAAAGCCTGACTCGTGCAGCAACATCTTGAAACCAAAAAAAGCAAATGGCCAAGTTTTAAAAATCAGTCTATAAGTTCTTAGACTTAATGTGAACGGCAAAGGAGCAAATAACTTACTCCAAAGCCTGAATTGACTTTATTTTCCAGAAATAGAATAAAAGGTTGAATATCAATTTTCCTGTAATTCCTATAATAAATAGTGTTTGACAACAGCTATCCTAACTAAGATAAACTATAATTTTGCTTCTGCAACCTCAGCTGCACTGAGCGGAATGTCTGCAAATGCATACAAGTAACCAAATGATATGCATGTGTTCTGGAAATTTCCACAAGCACAAAAAGGGTCCCATTTGTTCTCTTCCTTCTTCTGTTCCTTGCCCTTATCAGCAGCTTCTGCATCAATATTCCATGAAAATCTAAAATACAGTTCCCTGGGGCTGGCAGTATATAGCACAGTGCTAGAGCAAGAGCTTTAGCACATGATCTTAAGTTCTGGGTCATGTCCTAGCCCCAAGATAAGTAAGTATGAATATATAATTTACTACTGCCGGGAGCTGGTGGCTCACATGTGTAATCCTAGCTACTCAGGAGGTTGAGATCTGAGGATCACAGTTTGAGGCCAGCTTGGGCAGGAAAGTCCACGAGACTCTTATCTCCAATTAATCACAGAAAAAGTAGGAAGTGGTATAGATCAAATGGTTGAGAGATAGCCTAGAGCAAAAGATGCTTACAGACAGCACACAGGCCCAGAGCTCAAGGCCCAGGCCAAGCAAAAAATATAAAAAAATCAATAAAAAATCATATATACATATTTTATACATAATATCTGTATATATATGTATATAATTTGCTACCTTGAAACACTTCACAAATAATAGCCAAACCAGGCACACACCTTGCAGCTAATCTATGCTGCAGAGAGGTCTGTAAAATGGTTCTCTTTAGTAAAGGTAAAATAAATGATGGGTAAACAGACAATTAGGCTGAAGACTCATCTTGACCTAGCTATAGTTAGGCTCCACTAAGCCCTGTTTGCCTCACCTTGAACTTCAGGGTCGGACTTCCAAGAATCCACTTTTATTTAAAAAAAAAAAAAAAATCCTGCTTGAGCCATGTGCTTGGTGGCTCATGCCCATAATCTCAACTACTCAGAAGGATCTCGGTTCAAAGCCTACCTGGGCAGAAAAGTCCCTGAGACTCTTGATTAACCAGCAAAACAGAAGTGGAGTTGTAGCTCAAGTATAAGAGTGCTAGCCTTGAACAGAAAAAGCCAAAGGAGAGTGCAATACCCTGAGTCCAAGTCCCAGTATCAGCACAAGGAAAGGAGAGAAGAACAGAAGAGATGAGAGGGGAGGGGAGGATGTTGAGTGCCAAAGGCATAAATTAGGTCAGCTTATTCATCCTAAGTGAGGAAAATAACTCCAATGTTATCCCTAAGTCTTCCTACCAACTACCGTAAATCCAAAGTTGAAAACAAGCAAAGCAAAAACAAAGATCTACTTAAAGCAGTAAACCATAGCTAAGTTTAGACATACCTTCTATTCCAATAGACAAGTTTAGTCTTTCCTGCTAAACAACATGACTGCATTTACAAAGCCTGTTAAACAGGAATACTGTCTTTTAACATTACTCTTGGTGAAGGTACTACCTTTTGTTTCCTTCTATTGAACTAGTGACTCCCTTTTTTTATTTTATTTTTTTATGTTGGGGGATGGGGGCGAGGGCTTGGGGCACACCAGGCAAGTGCTCTACACTGCACTGTACCACCACTCTGAACTCCAATTCCTTTTGAGCAGATTAGGCATTAATAAAATGAATTTCTAAAATCTGAGGATCTATAACTCATAGAAGAAAACCATGTAAATCTCTAAGTCATTTATGAATTTTAGTTTAACTCAAATACAAGATGTCTACTTTACTTCAGTGACCTAGTTTGGATAGAGGAGTGGGGTGTAAGGCTTGTGTTGAAAAGTCTAATAAAGGAAATTAGGAAACTGAAATAGAATAGATTCCTTTTCCTGCAGCCATTTTATTCTCTTTCCTCTATACCACCCCCAAAGTAAAAAAAGTCTCCCAAACAATGTAGCCTCAAAAACGTGAAGGACATTGATCATATGACCCAGGTTTCCTGAGATCAGCCTGATATCATATTCTACTCACCATTGTCATAAATATACTTGGGAGCCTTAAAGAGACCATATGTCCCCGTTTTTTGATTTATGAGATGTCACTGGAAAGAAGGAGCAGGTGACTGAAAAGGACAGTAGGGTCCCTGGCAGGAGGGTGTAGGGAGAAGGGCACACCCCAGATGAAAGAGAACCCACGGGGCTGGGAAGGTGGCTCAGTGGTAGAGCGCTTGCCTTGCATGCATGAGGCCCTGGGTTCGATTCCTCAGCACCACATAAGAAAAAAGAAAAAAGCCGGAAATGGTCCTGTGGCTCAAGTGGTAGAGCACTAGCCTTGAGCTGAACTACTGAGGGACAGCGCCCAAGCCCAGAGTTCAGGCCCCACGACCGGAGCCAAAAAAAGAAAAAGAAAGAAAGAAAGAAAGAGAACCCACAAAAAAAGCATTCCAAAATCTTGGTGGTAGCCACTCCTCTTAATCATTACCCTGGTAGATTTGATTACGTAATCAATTTGATTATGTAACTCATAAATGTCTTCCTTTTCCATGAGATTAAAAAGAAGTAAACACAATACATAACCTGCAGCTTCCTGTGAATTCCAGCTTTTATTCTTCAAATTTTTATTTTTTTGGGGGGTGGGGTGAGGGTGGGAGCTGGCCCTGGGGCTTTAACTCAGGGTTCAGACATTGTCCCTGAACTGGCACTCTACCACTTGAGCCACAGCTGTTTTTGATAGTTGAGAGTTTCATAGACTTTCTTGCCTCAGCTAGCTTTGAACTGTGTTCCTCAGCTTTTGGCTTCCTAAATAGCTAGGATTAAGGTGTGAGCCACTAGCACCCAGCTATTCTTCAAACTTTCAACTAGAACTTTTAGGGTTTTTTTTGGGGGGGGGGTCCGGTCGTAGGGCCTGAACTCTGGGCCTGGGCGCTGTCCCTCAGCTCTTCAGCTCAAGGCTAGCAGCTCTACCACTTGAGCCACAGCACCACTTCCAGCTTTTTTCTTTTTGCTTATTTGGTGCTGAGGAATCAAATCAGGGCCTCAGGCATGCAGGGCAAGCACTCTACCACTGAGCCACCTTCCCAGCCCCTAGAACTTTTAGTTTTAAAACAACATACATATGACTCAAAGATAAATACGTTATTTTACTTCTTGGAAATCTTTCATTTTTTGTGTGTTGCTTTTAAAATCCAAATACTTATATGTCACTCATTTTCCTCTCTGATAAATATAAGCTAAAAGGACAACTGAATTAATGAAAAAACACAAGTTCCAAGTTGATCAAACAAAACATTATTAAGGCAGCAATAGTATCCAATTAACTTAGTTTGATTTCATTCAAAATTCCTACAGGATTTTTCCTAGAATTTATTGATATTTCTTGAAAGTTTACTTGCAGCCAAACATAGTGTTTCACCCTGTAATCCCAGCTATTCAGGTGGTAGAGAATGGAGAATGGAATGGTCATGGTTTGAGTCTGGTCCAGGCACAAAGTTAGTGAGACACCCATCTGCATCAATAAACTCGACATAGTGATGCACAGCTACTTGGTCCAGGCACAAAGTTAGTGAGACACCCATCTGCATCAATAAACTCGACATAGTGATGCACAGCTACTTGGAAGGTATAGATAGGGGCACTGCAGTCCAGCCCAGCCCTGGTAGAACAACAGCAGCAGCAACAACAACAGACCCATGAAACCTATTGAAAAAACCAACAGAAGCAAAAATGGCTGGAGGCATGGCTCAAGTGGTAAAGTACCTACACTTAGACAGTATGAGGTCTAAGTTCAAATATGAGTACCATAACAAAAAATAAAATTTATCTGGAAAATAAGCCAGTAAGCAGATTTTCATGCACATTCCAGACATTCATGCACATGCCAGACTGGGGCTTTAAATTCTTGCTTAGCCCTGCCCCTCAAGCCTAGGGCTTTACTATAGCTCCACTTCCAGTATTCTGCTGGTTAACTGGAAGTAAGTCTCAAATCTCAGCCTCTTGAGTAGCTAAGATTACAGACATGAATTACAAGGGCCTGGATTAAGAACACTTTTACCTTTTGTGTATGGAGGTGGGGGGTAATGGGGATTCCTAAAACAACTTAGAGTTAAGAAAGGAATAGCCCTATAGGCATATTCTATCTATAAAGAACAGAATGCTCAGAAACGAACCCTACTGGATGTACATTAAGCTGGAGCCAGTGGCTCACACCTGTAATCCTAGCTGCTCAGGAAACAGATCTGAAAGATTGTGATCCAAAGGCAGCCAAGGGAGGAAAGTCCATGAGACTTTTAGCTCCAATTAATCACCAAAAAGCCAGAAGTAAATGTGTGGCTCAAGTGGTAGAGTGCCAGCCTTGAGCAAAAAGAGCTAAGAGATGCTGCCAAGACCTGAGTTCATGTACCAGCATCAGTATAAAAAATATTTATTATATGATAAAGATATTACAACAGCAAAAGGAAGATTCTCTTTTAAATGACAGAATAATTGAATAGCAACAGGAAAGATCAAGTTAAACCCTTACTATCAGAGTATATACTAAGATAAATTCCAGATGGATTCGATGGCTAAATAATAAAAATAAGGCATGAGAGGAAACAATCTAGAAGCAACAGAATCTGTCAAAAGCTCTGTAGGAGGATGACAGTCCAATTTCAAAGTAATTAATGAAACCAGACACAAAATAAGGATGTGCAGATTTATCTGGCTACATTCAAAGAGTAAAGCACTTCAATATGTGCTTTTAAATTAAAGGCCAACAATAGGCTGGGGAAAACAAAATTTACTATTTTTATTATTTTATGAATTTGTGAAAGCCAGTAAGATCATTCAAATTCCAACAGAGAAGTGAACTACTTCCTGTAGATCAAACAGGATCTTATGGCTTTTGTTTTGTCAGTTCTTTGTTTCTTTGTGGACTTTTTTAATTTTTTCCTTTTGGCAGGAGAGATTGAATACAGGGCCTTGAACATTATTATGATTTAAAAGGGAAAGAAAACATATTAGATTGGCCACCTTTTCACCTGGGTTTAGCAGAGGATTTCCCGGTTCAGAAGAACCCAAGCATACCAAAATACGAAAGTATGGAGTTGCTTCAATCTCTCTCCTCCTCTTCTCCAAATGCAGTCAAGCTGCATTCCAAGAATATTTTACTCTGATTAAAGAATAATTTAGAATAATTTTCAAAACTGAAATAAACAGAAGCTTAGTGATGAGGAAGTTCAAGTCAATGAAGCCCTTTCATAGAAAACACAGACTTAAGTAAGTAAGAAGATGTGAGGGATGGGGGATGAGGCTCATTGGTAGAGTAGTTGCTTGGTATGGGTGAGGTCCTGAGCTCCACCTCCAGGATCATGAAAAAGAGTTTGATGACATGCAGAGCACCAGGAAAGGAGAATAGGAACTGATGGTGCTTGCTAACAATGCCAGCCATCATATCCTCTTCACTAATGATTAGTGCGGGCTGCTGATATCCAACAACTGTGGGTTTCACCAAGCACTGGTCCCGTGAACAAGTATGAAACCCTCATTTCAAGGAGTCATTCACCTATTGAGCTAAAATGCCACACATAAGGAAAACTTCAGCTGGGCACCAATAGCTCACTCTGGTAATCCTAGCTACCCAGAAGG
This sequence comes from Dipodomys merriami, assembly GCF_024711535.1. NCBI lineage: Eukaryota > Metazoa > Chordata > Mammalia > Rodentia > Heteromyidae > Dipodomys > Dipodomys merriami. Next base: position 4,785,031 of record NW_027202493.1, read on the forward strand.
CTGAGATCTGAGGATGGCAGTTAAAAGCCAGCCCAGGCGGGAAAGTCCATGAGACTTTTATTTCCAATAAACCACAAAAAGCCGGAAGTAGAGCTGTGACTCAAGTAGAGTGCTAGCCTTGAGGAAAAGAGTTCAGCAACAGCACCCAGGCCTGAAGTTCAAACCCCAACACACACACACACACACACACACACACACGATCTTCTCCAGGCACACACACACACACACACAATCTTCTCCAGGCACAAATTAGGGTCCTTAAAAATACAATGATGGATTAGAGCAAAAAGATATATGTTATATGGGAGACAAAACATCTTAATGGGGTGCTCTTTCTATTCATATGCTTCCATTTGAGGTGGTTTCTTCTGAGAAACTATGTTTAGGTAAACTGAATTACAAGGGTCTCTTGCCATGAGGAAAAGTAGGAACTATGGAAAACATCATGGGAAAGAAGGACTGGACCAGGTTGGTGAAGAAGGTGCAATTTGGTGAAGAAGAAAGTTTAAGAATGTAGGGAACTCTCTTTAAGGAAAATGCAGGGCTGAGGATATAACTCAGTGGCAGAACACTTGACAAGCATGCATGCGACCCTGGATTCCTCCCAAAATTAAAAATATGAAAATATGGTTGCATATGCCAGTAATCCCAGGACTCAGGAAGCCAAGGCAGAAGAATTTCAAATTCCAAGTGCACTAGTGGCTGTCTCCTAAAATCCTAGCTACTTCAGAGGCTGAGATCTCAGCATTGAGATTTGAAGCCAGCCTGGGTAGAAAAGTCAGTGAGAGCCCGGGTACCAGTGGCTTACACCTATAATCCTAGCTACTCAGGAGGCTGAGATCTGAGGATCAAGGTTCAAAGCCGGCCTGGGCAAGGAAAGACCATGAGACTCTAATCTCCAATTAAACACCAAAAAATTGGAAGTGGCACTGTTGCTCAGTGGTAGAGTACTAGCCTTGAGCTGAAGAGCTTAGGGACATTGCCCAGGCCCAGAGTTCAAACCCCACAGCCACCAAAAAAAAAAAAAAAAAGTCAGTGAGATTCTTATCTCCAATTAAAAAAGGGCTGGGAAGGTGGCTCAGTGGTAGAGTGTTTGCCTTGCAGGCATGTGGCCCTGGGTTCGATTCCTCAGCATCACACAAGCAGGGAAAAAAAAGCCAGAAGTGGCGCTGTGGCTCAAGTGGTAAAATGCCCAAAGCTAAGCAAGAGTGTAAGGCCCTGAGTTCAAGCTCCAATAATAACCCTCCCTCCAAAAAAGAAAGGAGATATACAAAAATAAAGACAATAAATGAGAACTTATCCACATAGCACTGGGACCCCAGTGGGGACTTAAAAAGGGTTCATACAAGCACAAATGGAGCCTGGGATTTAAAATGCTTTAACTTAGTGCTTCAACTCCACTCACAGGGCAAAAGAGATACTCATGGCTCCGGAGTGGTCCAGATGATTTTAACTTAGTAAAGGAAAATACTGATTTATTGAAGGAGGTCACATTGCCCTCCTGAACCTTCTCAGGAGAAATGAAAAATTTTAACTGTTGGATACTTCATAAAACTGTCAAAAGACATCTCCCATACAGATTGTGAAACAGAACTCCTGGCTCACTTCCTTTTTAGCAGTTGAACACACACACACACATCTTAACTATTATGATGAAGAAAAACTATAATGCTCTCTTAGCATTGCATATCTTATGCACTTTGAACTTGGAGGCCTCTAAGACAGGGTGGTACAGTCTAACTGCATTGATAACTTCCCTGAGTTTTCAGAGGGTACTTAGGCACACTTGGGAGTGAAGGTTAGAATCAAGGCCAGCAGAACCCAAGTCGGACTGACTCCATGAAGCTCAGCAGTGGGCAGCCCTGGACCGCAGCTACCCGAGCACTGTTCTGTAAAAGAGAAACTGAAGTCTGTTTATTTTATTTATTTTTGGTGCTGGTTCTGGTGCTTGAACTCAGGGCCTGGGTGATGTCCCTGCCAGCATTCTAACACATGAGCCACATCTTCACTTCTGACTTTTTGTTCTTGTTTTTGGTTGGTCATGGGGCTTGAACTCTGGGCCTGGGTGCTGTCCCTCAGCTCTTCAGCTCAAAGTGAGCACTCTACCACTTGAGCCACAGCATTACTTCCGGTCTTCTGGTGGTAAATTGGAGATAAGAGTCTCAAGGACTTTCCTTCCCAGGCTGCTCTGAACCTCAGCCTCCTGAGTAGCTAGGATTATACGTGTGAGCCACCAGCACCTGGCACTTCTAGTTTTTTAGTGGTTAATTGGAGATAAGAGGCTCCCAGACTGCCAGGGCAGTCTCTCAAACCACAATTCTCAATTGTTAGCCTCTTGAGTAGCTAGGATTACAGGTGTGAGCCATTGGCACCAGGTAGGCACTTCGTTTAAGTCTGTTTTTTTTTTCAGTAGTAGTAGTAGTAGTAGTAGTAGTAGTAGTAGTAGTAGTATTGTCGGTTGTGGGTCTTGAACTATGGGCCTGGGCACTGTCCCTCAGCTCTTCAGCTCAAAGCACGCATTCTATCATTTGAGCCACAGTGCCACTTCCAGTTTTTTGGTGGTTAAGGGGAGATAAGGGTTTCCGGCCTGGGCTGTCTTTGAACTGAGATCCTCAGATCTCAGCCTCCAGAGGAGCTAGGATTACAGGTGTGAGCCATCAGCGCCAGCTTTTTTCTTTCATTATTGCATCACTACATCTGTTTCCACAGCCTTGCATCCCTGCTAAAAAGTCAACCTCCTCTGGGGCAGTTCACCATCTAAGCTCCCTTAGATGAAGGTATGGGAAGAATCTACCTCAAGTTTTATTTAGCAATGTTGTAAATGGGATCACATTAAGATCCCTTCAAGAATGCCTCCTATATATCTGTAGTGTCTTTCCTCTGATAGAGAAGTCCCTACCATTGAGATGAGGTCCGCATTATGTGGGGGGAGGGGGTGGGAAGGCATGTCAGACACCCCTTTCCCTCTACCAGAAGGATGCCTATCTGAATATTGAAGAGTTCTCTACCAGAAGGATACCTATCTGAATATTGAAGAGTTCTCTACCAGAAGGATGCCTATCTGAATATTGAAGAGTTACATCTTTAAAGATGAGAGGGTGTAAGCCCAATGCCTGTGGCTCAGGCTTGTAATCTTAGCTACACAAAAGGGTGAGATCTGGAGATCATGGTTAGAGATTAGCCTGGACAGAAAAGTGTGTGAAACTCCATCTTCAAAATACCTGCAAGGTGCAAGTGAGGCCCTACATTCAGTACTAGAAAAAAAAAAAAAGATGCCAAGTGTGCAAAACAGAGCTGATGGGGTAGACATTAATATTTAGGTCTCAACAAAGTCCAAGTCTTCCTTATTGATCTGAACTGGATACTGGGTAATAGATGTTTATTTCCTTAAAACTAGATGAATCTATAAATCTAGATATACTATGAAATAACTGAGCATTCACCCCAGTTCTACAGGTAAAAATAACCTACCCATATTCCATGATCGCTGTATTGTTGGGACTTAGCAGTAATTAGTTGTAGTGAAAACTTCCAGCATTTTTTGCATTGCTGAGACTAGAACCCAGGACTTACAGCATGCCAAGCAAGCACTGATCTACATCCCAAACTCCAAAATACATTTTTAGAAATGATTTTCCTATGGATTCACAATTAGTTGAGAATTTTGTTGTTATTTTCTTGTAAAACATCTATAAACAAGATTATCCTAACTGGCCTGGTTTATTCCTCATTATATAGTGTATTATTATCATGTACATTTTCTGTTTCCTTCAGTTAAAGTGTAGACTTTAATCAACATGATGTATTTATTTATTTACTTACTTATCTGTTACTTATTTATGGTGTTGAGGACTAGACTCAAGTCTTTAATATGCTAAACACTCACTGTGCCTCCCTAGTCAGGAATGTATCTGTTTTAAATTACTTTAAAAAAGGTGGTCATAGGGCTAGGAAGGTGGCTCAGTGGTAGAGCGCTTGCCTTGCATGCATGAGGCCCTGGGTTCGATTCCTCAGTACCACATAAGTAGAAAAAGCCAGAAGTAGCACTGTGGCTCAAGTGGTAAAGCACTACCCTTGAGCTGAAGAGCTGAGAGACAGGACCCAGGCCCAGGGTTAAGGCCCCATGACCAACCAAAAAAAAAAAGGTAGTCAGGGTATTTGTGTTTACTTTTTTTAAGGGTGGGGGAGGCAAAGGGAGGGAGGAAGAATAAACAAATGTAATCACACTATTCAGTAGATGAACTATGCAACTTGAGGACCAGGCTGGGAGGGGGAAACTGGAAGAAAGCAGAGGAAGGGGTGATATTGTCCAAAAAAAGAGAAACATCTTCATTATCTGACTTATAAAATGATAACACCTCTGTAGAACACCTTAATTATAATAATAAAATTATATTTAAAAAAATTAAAAATATAAAGATAAAAAATGTCACTTTAAAAAATGATTAGTCTCTAGTACATGCTGAATATTTATTTCTTCTCAAATTCAAATGTTGAAACCTTATCACCTTGAAACTTCATCTCTGAAGTGTTGGTATTAGGTGTGGGCTTTGTGTGACTGGGTCATGAAGGCTCTATATGGTATTACTCCATGTAAGACAGGGTAGGGCTGCTACACTTCCTTCATTGGGTAGCAGAATGTGGGTACTCCTCAGACCCTGATCTGCTAGCCCCTTGAACTTGGACTGCTAGTTTCTGCAAGAAACCCCTTTTGTTGATGGCAAGCATTACATGAAATTGTCCAAATAGCCCAAAGAGACTGGATCACTGACCCCTGACCAAAGCATGCACCTCAACTCTCACAGGACCTAGGACCTTTTAGAAAGAATATTCATCAAATCTCACTGTGGCCAATAGCCCACAGACAGACAAGTGAAGGAAGCTGAGACATTACAAATTTGCAGGTTTCTCAGTCACCAAAGTTTGCACAAGTAGCTTTATACTCTTGGGAAAGATATAAAAGAATGTTGAACTTTTTCCTCAACTCTAAAGGGTTTGGTATATGTAATATAATTATACATACAAACACACATGCATTCAATTCACCTCATTCTAAAAAGTAACCTGAGTTATAAATAAAAGAACCTGTTCTGCATCATTTCAAAAGTTGTTGATGTTGTTTTTCAGTGCTGGGAATCAAACTCGGGGGTCTCAGTTTTTGTTTTGTGCCAGTCCTAGGGCTTGAACTCAGGTCCGGCATGCTATTCCTCAGCTTTTGTGCTCAAAGCTAGCGATCTACCACTTGAGCCAGAGCTCCATCTCTGGCTTTTTGGTGTTACTGTGCACGAGTCTTACCAGCTTTCCTGCCCAGGCTGGCTTTGAATCATAAACTTCAGATCTCAGCCTCCTGAGCAGCTAGGATTACAGGCATCAGCCACTGGCATCCATCTTGGCTTCATTTTGTCTGTTTCCTTTAGTATCTTAAACTTTGGATCTAATGCCTGCTCAGCCCTGAAATAGACAACTGAGGAATGTACATACCTAACCTAGCTCTTCAAGGCTGAAGCTATCAAGATAAGAGCAACAAGAGTAACTAAGATTTATTTTTATTTTTATTTTTATTTTGGGCAGGATTAGTACAAGGCCTCATGCTTGATGGGTATGTGCTGTACTATTTGAGCCCCAGCCCTTTGGTTGTAGCTATTTTTTAGATAAAGTCTTGTGTCTTTTGACTAAACTTATCTGGACTTTGAGCCTCCTATTTATACCTCCCACGGAGCTGGGATATAGACCTGAACTACTTTCTACACACTGCTAGCTTTTTATAACATTCTGTTCTAGACTCTCCCCAGTCAATTCTAAATCTTCAAGAACAATAGAGCTCTGAAAGGCAGATGATTCCATCTTGAGACCATACCCTCCATGTGGGATGAATTACCCTAGGTTAGGAGCTAGGTATCTCCCCCAACTGAGATAATGATCAACCAAATCACAGTCCAATCAGGACTGCTCCTTTATACATACTTCTCATCCCCTGTCCCAATTCTTCTTTCATTTAAACTTAAAGCTCAAGTCAGTGCAGGGCATTGGTGACTTATATCTGTAATCCTAGCTATTCAGGAAGTTGAGAGCTGAGGATCATGGCCAAGACAGCTTGGGCAGGAAAGTTGTTAAGACTCCTACCCACAATAACACCAAAGAGCCAGAGGTGGTGCTGTGGCGCAAGTGGTAGAGTGCTAGCTTTGAGCACAAAAGCTCAGGGATAGCACCCAAGCCATGAGTTTAAGCCTGAAAACTAGCACAAAAAAATGAAAGAAGAAAAAAACTCATATCAGTACTCCTAAAGACAAGGCTGCAGGAATATTTCATTCCTTTATCTTCCCAATCTAGCCTAGTGATTAAATACCTTTTCTACCTTTCAACATTACTTTTTCTATTTGATATATGTGGCTAGTGACCCACCTCTCTAAAGTCAAGCCTCTATGGCCTAGGACTCCTGTGACAATACTTCACATTTCTAAACAACAGGACATGAGACAGCCTTTTCTCCTAAACTTGAATCAATATTGAGTTCAGTCAATCTTTAAAAACTTTGCCAAATGGATGAAACAATATACCATAATGACAGTTTTATTCCAATATGTCAATTATTTATGACGTCTGGACATTTTTTGTTATATTTATTGAACCACTGCCTTCCTTCTTTTCCCATTCTCTTCCCTCTTCCCTCCCAACTTACTTGGCTCCTCCCAGTCTCTTCCTTCTGTTCGGTTTGTTGTTTTAATGGAATGGGTTAAGTAATATGTTTTCATCTAGTACTGTTTGATGTGTGGTCCTTAGGTAGCAGTCCTGGAAACACATTAGAAATGGAAATGCTTAAGCCTCACCCTTGTTGAATGGCAAATCCAGGATAACTCGGTCATTTGTTGTAACAAACCTCCCAAGTTATGCCCGGTAGAAGGGACTGCATAACAGAAGTGGTCTTTCAATCGTGTGGCTCTCCCTTACTCTCTAAATAGGAAACATATCTCCAATACCCAAACTAAAGACAGAAAAACTTTTCACTATTTTCCATCCTCCCTCCCCCTCCCTCTTTCTGTGTGTGTGTGTGTATGTGTGTGCGTGTGTGTGTGTGTGTGTGTGTGTGCACACGCGTGCGCGCGCCCACGCATGCCAGTACTGGAGCTTGAACTCAGGGCTCACTCAAGACTGGTAATGTACCACTTGAGCATTGCTCCACTTCCAGCTTTTGATGGTGAATTAGAGTCTCATGGATTTTATTTCCTGATCTGATTCAAACCACAATCTCAGATCTCAGCCTCCTGAATAGCTAGGATTACAAGTATGAATTCAATATTTATTTCTCCACATGGTATCAATGAACTAAACAAAACTTCTTACCTCATTTAATTCATAGTATTCTAGCATCTCAAAAAAACTCAACAGCCCCAAACACTTACTACCAGGTTAGGGCTGCAAGAGGCACTTTCAGTTTTTCTCTGCCTACCATCAGCTCCTCCATCTTCCATCCCCAATTCATATTTTCTTTGAAACGCCAATAGCATGTAGTTTAGTTATCCCAGTTTCCACGGCAGTCTGTGCAGTATTTCTTTCTTTTTTAATTTAATTTAATTTTAATTGTGAACATACTGTACAGAGGGGTTACAATTACATGGGCAGGATAATGCGTACATTTCTTACCAAGCATTGCAGCCTCCTCCTTTGGTAGTCTGTGCAGTATTTCTACCCCTACCTTTCCTTATCTCTTCCCTTCCCTAGAGTACTTGGCCCAGAAAAAGACAAGGATCCAAGCCTAGCCAATCCTTGTCTCCTGCTATCCTCTTTGCACTTTCTACCATTTGTTTGATTAAATCAGGGGGCCCTCAGGTAGAATTGCGAAGTAAAACTTAGCCCTTTCAGTGTGGAGGGCATGCCCAAAGCTGCCGACCCAAGCTACCACATGACAAACAGCCTTTACTAGATGACCAAAGCACATCCAGCCAGGAGCACAGGGAATGGGGCTGAGTCTACCTCAGTCCATCAATGGAGACTATGCAGAAGTGTGACTGCCCTGAACTGGCCAGCCAAGAGAAGGGCATTTTCTTAGTCACGATTCCTGTAATTTACACACTGTACTAAGACTCAAGTAACAACTTGGGGACAGACATTTCCCAGGCTGGCAGGCACAAGAACAGATGCAGAGTTGTGTGATAACACTGCTCACCCTCACGCCACAGCTCCAAGGACAGTTGTTTGGTCAGGAGCTGGCTCAGAGACTGCCAGAATTCACTCTTCCATGCCAGATCCATGAAGGACCAAATTTAGAGAACTTCTCTCATTCTCTGAAATACTGAATATGATGTGGCATCTGTTGTTGATGGGAATCTCCATGTGGCTACCATGGCCTACTACCACCCTCCCCACGGACCCTTCCTAACTCTCAGTATAACTTTACCCCTGACCTTATCTGAAAGTGTAGGACTCTGAGTCAGAAGGATACCCCTGCCATAAAACCTCAAACAGTTTGCACCATAAATCTCAAACAGGACAGGACAAAGACATTCCAAAGAAGATCTCACCCTTGAATATCTAAAACCTTAAACCCTCTCCCATTCCCCACTCCCTGTTTCTCTGACCCTGCAGCAATGATGAAAGTCTGTTCTGGGTTGTTGAGGTTTCTGCCTTCTTTCTATCCTTCCACCTGCTTCATCTTTCCTAACAGTTGTTTTTCTTTGTTCTCTTCAAGACCCTGATTTGTGTGTATGTGTGTATGTGAGAGAGAGAGGGGACGGGGGAGAGAATGTATCCTGGGGCTTGAACTCACAGCTTTTTCCCTAAAGGCTGACATTCTACCACTTGAGCTCTACTTTCAGCTCCTACCCAGGCTGGCTCCAATCTGAATCAAGAGCCTCAGATCTCAGCCTCTCTAGTAGCTAGGATCACAGGTGTAAGCCACCAGTGCCCACTTCCTTGATTTATTTCCTTAGTAAGCTTTTCAGAATCATTTTATCTTCAGCACCTACACTTCAATCAGTCTGTTATTCACAAACTCCTATGGAGTGGCTTTCAGGTGCTTTCCAGGGGCAAGTCTCATTCTCTCTGGAGCTGCAGCAGGCTTGTGACAGATAGCAGGATGCTAGGAGCTGCTCCTGCTCACGTCAGGGCTGGTGGTGACTAAGGTGGAGAATGCTCAACTATGACCAAAAAAGGAAGCATCTGCTTCAGTTTCTCTAGAGGGCCTGCCAGCGGGAAGGGGAACAGCTGGGGAAGACGGAGGGGGAGAGAGGGAGGGAGGAGGGAAACCTGGTGAGGCAGCCTCATTGTTGAGAAGCCTGCTCCTGATTCTTCGCAAAGCAGGAAGCCTCTGTGCCCTGTAAGCCTCCGCCATGCTGAGAGAGGCATCAGAGTCCCTCGGATGTGTAAGGATCTGAGAAGTGTCAGCCAGAGTTCCTGCAGCAAAGCTCAGTCCTCTGCTCTCAGGGAAGGCCCACAGCCTGACACGTGAGAAATTAGCATGCTTCCAAGGAAGGACTTACTGGCATTCAGGGCTGAGAGTACAGGGCACATGTACTATTACACACACACCCTCACAAGTCTCATAGAGATCTCTCTCTCTCTCTCTCTCTCTCTCTCTCTCTCTCTCTCTCTCTCACACACACACACACACACACACACACACACACACACACACACACACACACACACACACACACATACACTTCCCCATTCTCACAGACTCAGAGTCTCACACATACATATCACACATACCCTCACACACCACACCTCTGCACAGTCCCACATGGCCACATATATACATTATACCTTATAAGTCTCAGAGTCACATATACATACAACTGCCCTGGAGTCTCACACAGCCCCACATATACACTCTGCCTCATATTCACCATGCCTCACAAGCATGTCACACTCACTACAAACAACCCTGCCCCCACAATCTCATGTACATAATACACACACTACACACATACCTACATCATACACCATCCACTCCCCAGCTTCCACACATACAACTATACCAAACATAAAGTCACACACAGTTTCAATTACAACCATACCCTCAGTCTCATGTTTACCTACACACCATTCATACCCAGTGCAGTCACATATACCACACTACTTCTACAGTCTTACACACAAAGTCACACATACACACCTCCTCCCCTTCAGTCATAAACACAATCTGACTAGTGTCATGTATGCACACAGAACTTTACTGCATGACTACACTCACACATGGTCTTATTTACACATACACACACTATGCACAGTCACCGACAGTACAGTCATTCATAACACTAAACTTCCCCCTCACATAGCCTTACATAATCACACACAATACATATTTCCTCAGTCACACATGTAATCTCATATGGTCACACACTTAATTTCAAATATACACATACCCTTCCTTCCTGTCCAATCAGTCTCTTTGATCTGGATTCCATACCCTCCACATCTAGAGTCAGTCTGTCTGCCTGCCTGCCTGTCTCTGTCTCTGTCTGTTTCTGGTCTCTCTCTCTCTCTCTCTCTCTCTCTCTCTCTCTCTCTCTCTCTCTCTCTCTCTCACACACACACACACACACACACACACACACTCTAGTTCCAGTGTAAATCTCCTTTCTCAACCCCAAAGACCAGTCACTCAGGGAATGGACAAGACAGGCAAGTTTCAAGAACATAAAGTCAACTTTTAGTTTTAAAAAAGACTCTAAATTGGTCAGAGAAATAATGTAAAACTTGAGTTGTAAAATATAAAAGGAGGACTGGGAAGGTGGCTCAGTGGTAGAGTGCTTGCCTTGCATGCACGAGGCTCTGGGTTCAATTCCTCAGCACCACATAAGCAGAAAAAGCCGGAAGTGGCGCTGTGGCTCAAGTGGTAGAGCGCTAGCCTTGAGCTGAAGAGCTGAGGGACAGCGCCCAGGCCCAGAGTTCAGGCCCCACGACCGGACCCCCCCCAAAAAAAATGTATTTATCCTGCAGTTCAACCAGTAAACACCAATGACAAACAGTAAGTGACAGGAAGATTTCTAACTTCTCAAAAGCCACAAAAACAACTTTTCTTAACCATGAGATTTGGAGGCAAACAAAACAAAACAAAACAACAAAAACCCACCCCAAAACACATCCTTGAGACATGGAATCCTAGCCAGCAGAAGGAAATGGAGGCATCAAAAATTTAATTCCATCTTCCTTATTTATTACCTATTTTCTCTTACATCACTGTAAGTTAGTATCAAGATGGCATCCTCATTCTTTCCCACCCAGAAAAGAAGCCAGTGGAAAAAATGGTTTTGCTCACTTCAGGCCAACTTAGGTTGAAAACTAAGAGGCTAGTGGCTGGTGCCCCCTAGTGGCAGGACTGGAGAACAGCCTTCTGGTGGCAAGAAGTAGAAAGCAGTAGAAAATGGGTTGAAAGGTATCTGCTCTGGGTCAGTCTCATAAACTATACACAGACCAGCCCACTCTCTCTCTCCCCCTCCCCATCACTTCCAGAGACTCTAAAAATATAACCTATCTCTTAGCTCTAGTCTTCTCATGGGAACCTGCCGACCTCTATTTCTGGTATCAGCTATAAAGGTGGCTTATGTTATTTAAGTTTTAACTTGTAAAATTCCCATGTCGCTATGAGTCACTGATTGTATATTATGAACTATGGTATTGTAGTGTGGAGGCAACAAGTCCTCCATGTGCAGGGAGCCAATGTGTTACAAGCTTGGCTCACAGGGTGGCATTATTGGGAGGTGGTTGAACCTTTCTGAGGTAGGGTATCATGAGGTTCTTAGGCCACTGTAGTCCAGCACTGAAAGGCCTTTCTCCTCTGTCTCTGCTTCCTGGCCAACAAGATGAGTGGTTCTGTTCCACCTCATGCTTCCACCTGGCATGCTAACATACCACAAGCCTATGATCAATTGATCATAGACTAGAACCTTTAGACTGAACCAAAATAAGCCTTTCCACCTTATTAGTTGATTATCCCAGGTATTTTGTTATAGAGACAGAAGGATGACTAGCACATGGCTCCAAACAGCTGTCCAAATGGATGGAGGCCTTAATATAATTTTGTTTTGTTTTCTTTCTTTGCTGGGGATTGAACCAGGGACATGTTAAGCAAGCGTTCTTTTTTTTTCCTGGGCCTGGGTGCTGTCCCTCAGCTCTTCAGCTCAAGTCAAGCACTATACCACTTGAGTCACAGTGTCACTTCTGGTTTTCTGGTGGTTAGTTGAAGAGTCTCAAGGACTTTCCTGCCCAGGCTGGCTTTGAACCACGATTCTCATATCTCAGCCTCTTGAGTAGCTAGGATTACAGGTGTGAGCCACTGGTGTCTGGTTAGGCAAGCATTCTTGAATAAAATCTGATCAACAAGGGGATTCCAAGGCTTTCTTGGGTCAGTGGATCTACAGGTTTGAAAAGGTAAAAGAAATATCAATCTAAGCCAAGCACTGGTGGCTCATGCTTGTAATCCTAGCTACTCAGGAGGCTGAAATTTGAGGATCATGGTTCAAAACCAGCCCAAGCAGGAGAGTCCATGAGACTCTGATCTCCAATTAGGCACCCAAAAAAAGCCAGAAGTGGAGGTGTGGTTCAAGTGGTAAAGCACTAAGTGAAAAAGCTTAGGGACAGCAACCAGACCGAGTGCCAGGAATGGTACACACATACACACACACACACACACACACACACACACACACACACACACACACACACACACACACACACACACACACACACACACACACACACACACACACACACACACACACACACAAATGTCAACCCTCTTTCCACTATCCTATCTTGCCCAAGTGTCCCTTGCTTTGTTTTCTCAAACCCTTACTTAAGAACAATTCTGATGTGGCTATAGAAACATAACATTTTGTAGTTGTTAGGAAAGCAAGACTCACAGCCCAAAATAACTCAGCAAAGAAACCCATGAGCAACAGGATCTGCTGTGTGTCAATACAGTAAAGTAGATGGTATTTATCTACAGAATGGGTTGAACCAGTGTTTCCCCAACATTTACTACATTATCAGTAGGGAAGCAACCATAAAAACTCATTTTCCAGAAGCTAATGCCAATTAATGAGATACAAAGGCAGAATGACTCTGGAAGGGCCTAATCTTGTATCTCCTTTGCTTCATTCTTAAGACTGGTATCCTACCTCCACATTTACTAACTCTGTGACCTAGCTTCTGAACTTTTCTAGGCCTTAATTTCCTCATCTGTATAATGGGTATGTTATCTACTTCAGGGATACTAGATAAGTTCCAGGGTCTATGATAAGTCTCTTATATATTGTGCTGTATGTATCTTTTCATGTGGGAAAGGCTGAAAAATTTATCATATCATCAAGAGATATAAAGCCCAAAGATGTTTTTTGGGTTTTTTTGTTTTTGTTTTTGTCAGTCCTGGCACTTGAACTCCGGGCCTGGGCTCTGTCCCTAAGCTTCTTTTGCGCAAGTCTAGCACTCTACCACTTGAGCTACAGTGCCATTTCTGTCTTATTCTGTTTATGTGATAGTGAGGAATCAAACCCAGGGCTTCATGCATGCTAGGCAAGCACTCTACCACTAAGCCACATTCCCAGCTCCCAAAGATGTTTTCTGACTGTAAAGCAAAGCATCTTTGCAAGATTCCTTGAAGCCCTCATCTAGACCAGTAACACACATGCTGTCAAGACATTGTAGAGATAGATGTTCACTATGATATAGATAGGTGGGGTTTCTCAGAAACAAAGTTAGCTGACCTTCAGAAAACAGACATGACTCTTAAGTTTCTATGCAATATTCCTGCCATAGATAGACTCTCTCCAGGACTTAGAGTGAAATTTGGTCCCCACTGGGAATTATTAAAAGGTGGTACCAGGTGCCTTCCTGAAGGGATGATTGGATAATGAGGGAAGACCCACTTATGGGTTCCTAAGTTGTAGCTCCTCTGGGGAGTGGGCCTTGCTATCAAAGCTGGTTTGGGGGCTGGGAAGGTGGCTCAGTGGTAGAGCGCTTGCCTTGCATGCATGGCCCTGGGCTCCATTCCTCAGCACCACATAAGCAGAAAAAAAAAAGCCGGAAGTGGCGCTGTGGCTCAAGTGGTAGAGCGCTAGCCTTGAGCTGAAGAGCTGAGGGACAGCGCCCAGGCCCAGAGTTCAGGCCCCACGATTGGATCAAAAAAAAATTCCCAAAGCTGGTTTGGCTCTGTTTCTTGTATGTGTCCCTTTTGCCATTTGATGCCTGGCTGGGTCAGAGTCCTCATCAAGAAAGACCTCACCAGATGCAGCTACTTAATCCTACACTTCCCTCCCTTACAACTGACCCTGAGTTACACAAATCCTTTCCTTATAAATTCCCAGTCCTGCTGGGTGCTGATAGTTCATGTCTGTAATTCTAGCCATTAAGGAGGCTGAGATGTGAGAACTGAGGCTTTGAAGCTGGTCTGGACACAAAAAACCCTTAAGACTCGTATCTTCAGTTAACCTGCAAAAAAAAGGAGGGGGAGGAAAAATGGAGGCAGAATGCTAACATTTGCAACAAAACACACCATAAGACTGATAAGAGGAAATTGTACATATAAGTAAAAAGTTAAAAAGTTTTTTTAAAAAATATTGAAATACATTACATCTATGTGTGAAGATGACCTAATAAATTTCATTGAAGGCTGTTTAACAATAAGAGTGAGAATGGGGAAAGAAGCAGCAAAATTCTGATTAAAATAGAATACATGCAAGTGTGAAACAGCAAGATAAAACCCCTTTGTACAATTAATACACACTAAAAAGAATGAAGGACAGGAAACTGACACAGGATCTGTTGGGGTCAGATATCATCAGGACATGGAGGGTTGAATGGAGAGGGTAAGGGGTAAGTGCTTTATTGATGCTGTGTGTATATGTATGTGTGTGTTTGCGTTGTGCATGCGTGCCCCTGTGCACCAGTATTGGCTTAAACTCAGAGCTTTGTGGTCTAGCTCATCTTTTTCACTCATGACTGGTGCTCTACCACGGAAGTTATACCTCCATTTCTGGCCTTTTGTTGGTTAACTGGAGATAAGAATTTCATGGACTTTTCTGCCCAAGCTGGCTTCAAACCAAGACCTCAGATCTCATCCTCCAGAGCAGCAAGGATTTCAAGTGTGAGCCAACAGCACCTGGCTGGGTGAACTAGTTTATATGCATATAAGAAAACAGAGCAATGAAATCTGTTGATGTTGCTTTAAGAAGAGAAGAAAATGGAAAGGGAAGGTGATAGAGGGAGTGAGGTTGACAGGGTACATTGTATACATGTAGGAAAATGTCACAGTGAAATTCTCCCTGTACAATTAATGTACACTAATAATTGTTTTTAAATTATTATTATTTTTTTGTAGGTCGTGGGTCTTGAACTCTGGGTCTGGGTGCTCTTCAGCTCAAGGCTAGTGCTCTACCACTTGAGCCTCGGCGCCACTTCCCGTTTTCTGGTAGTTAATTGGAGATAAGAGTCTTATGGAATTTCCTGCCCGGGCTGGCTTTGAACCATGATCATCAGATCTCAGCTTCCTGAGTAGCTAGGATTACAGGCATAAGCCACTGGTGCCTGGCAACTAGTATCTTTTTAGAACCACATTCATATGTCCTTAACCAGTAAGACTTCTGAGAATGGAGAAGGGTCTAGATAAAAGATTCCCTTTGTTAAGCTGGGCACTGGTGGCTCATGCCTGTAATCCTAGAGCTACTTAGGAGGCTGAGATCCAAGGATCACAGTTCAAAGCCAGCCAGGGCAGCAAAGTACATGGGACTCTTGTCTCCAATAAACCACTCAGAATACCAGAAGTGGTGCTGTGGTTAAACACTAGCCTTGAGCTGAAGAGCTGAGGGACAGTGCCTAGGCCTAGAGTTCAAGCCCCACAACTAAAAAAAAAAAAAATCCCTTTGTTAAAAACTCTCCAGGTAAGTAAAAGACCTGGAAGATAAAGAAGATGATCTGGGTACTGGTGGCTCAAGTGATAGGTTCCAGCTTTCAGCTAAGGGAGATTGTGAGGCCCTGAGTTCAAGCCCAATACTGGAAACAAATAAAAAGAGAGTATAGTTAGAGGATGGTGGTTTATGATTCTCCATTACTCTTGTAAATCTCCTCATAGTTTATAGACTATTACAAACAGTAAAAATATGCTCTGTGAAAAATGTAAGGCTGACAAAGCACAGAGCTGAGCAGAGAGCTTTTGCAGGTGTCACCACTTCAGCCGAGGGAGCTCAATCACTTAAAATGCGAGCTCAAGATGACTGAAAATTGACTGGACCCTGTAGAATCTATAAGAAAAGTCTGCTTGCAAATGTCCTTATCTTCCAAGCCGCACTCATTGTCAAGGTCATCTCTCCTTTGGCCTATGTCCATCCTCAATATTGTAAGTGAATCTTCAGATTTTAGAAATGCTTATAAATATTTTCTTCTGCAGGATGTTCACAGTTCTTGAACATAAGGCAACTGAATATTTATTGAGAATGAAAACAATTTAACATTGGATTATTTTCCTTTTTCAATTTTTTTTTTTTTGCTTATGCGGTGCCGAGGAATCAAACCTAGGGCCTCATGCATGCAAGGCAAGCGCTCTACCACTGAGCCACCTTCCCAGCCTCCCTTTTTCAAATTTTTTAAAAAATATTTTTATTGTAAAGATACTGTACAGAGGGGTTGTAGTTACACGAGTAAGGTAATGAGTACATTTCCTATCCGGCATTGTTACACCCTACCTTGCTTTTCCCCTACTATGCTTTCCCTCCCCACCTCCCCAACTCCACCCTCCCCCCAAGATTGGATTAATTTTTATCCCAAAGGTTATAATAACCTTCTGTTATTGTTGTTGTTGGTCATGGGGCTTGAACTTGGGGTTTGGGCACTGTCTCTGAGCTCTTACTCAAGGCTAGTGCTCTACCACTTTGAGCCACCGCACCAATTCCTGTTTTGTGCTGGTTAGTTGGAGATAAGAATCTCATGAACTTTCCTACCCTAGCTGGCTCTGAACTGTGATTTTTAGACCTCAGCCTCCGGAGTAGCTAGGATTTACAGGTATGAACCACCAATGCCTGGCTCTTACCAGCAATTTTTTAATGGTATAAATGGCTCACTATGGCTTACTTCTATAATCCTAGCTAATTGGGAGGTTAAAATTGTAAGGATGAAGTTTGAGACCAGTGCAGGAAAAAAGTTTATCAAACACCATCTCAACCAATAAAAAGCTGGGTGCGGTGGCATGTGCTTTCCAGTTACAAGGTAAGTATAAAAAGGAAAGTGGCAGTTCAGGCTGTCTAGGCAAAAACCTAGACTCTATTTGAAAATAAAGCAAAAAGGGCTGGAGTTATGGCTTAAGTGGTAGAGCAACTGCTAGTAAGTAGAAGGCCCTAAGTTTAAAACCTCAGTACCACCAGAATGAAAAGGAAACTATAAAACAGCTAGAAGAAAAACATTCCATCTTTTGATAAGAAAGCACATTAAGAGTGAAGGAAAACAAAGAAAACCGTGATAAGTTTATTTATGCTAAAAATAATTGACTCCTGAATTTATGCTAGAGCAGAAAGAAGAGTTGAGGTGAAAACTAAGGAAATCAGAATTAAGCATTCACTTTAGTTAACAATAATATATCAGTATCATGGGCTCGGAAGGTGGCTCAGTGGTAGAGCGCTTGCCTTGCATGCTCAAGGCCCTGGGTTCGATTCCTCAGCACCACATAAGCAAAAAGAAAAAAGCCAGAAGTGGCGTTATGGCTCAAGTGGTAGAGCACTAACCTTGAGCTGAAGAGCTGAGGGACAGCTCCCAGGCACAGAGTTCAGGCCCCATGACCGGACCCCCCCCCCAAAAAAATATATATCAGTATCATGCAATGACTGTAAAAAAAAAAAACCTACTATATTAATATAAAATACCAGTAATCGTGAAATCTGGATGTGGCACATAGAGGACCTCAGTATCTGTTCAATTTGTCTGTAAGAAAAAGTACAGTTTAAAAAATACCTTGCTTGGGCTGGGAATGTGGCTCAGTGGTAGAGCGCTTGCCTTGCATGCCTGAGGCCCTGGGGGTTCGATTCCTCAGCACCACATAAGCAAAAAGAAAAAAGCTGGAAGTGGCGCTGTGGCTCAAGTGGTAGAGCGCTAGCCTTGAGCTGAAGAGCTGAGGGACAGGGCCCAGGCCCAGAGTTCAGGCCCCACAAATGGAACCTCCCCCCCAAAAAAATACCTTCCTCTCAAAACATAACAAAAGAAAATGGTAGAACACAAGATTTATTAGATTTGGGGCAAGTTTTTGGATTGAGTATCATATCACAATTTTGTCTCTCATTGGCTGTGTGACCTGTGCCTGTTTCCTCATACATAAAGCCGAGAAGAGCACCTAGCTTATGAGGCCATACTGGGAAAGTTTTCTGCACTGAAGTGCTTCATAAATAATAGACTAATCATGTAAAGAACACTCACCAAATATACTGACAAATTAAATGATTTCAGCATAAAAATTGACAAGGGTAAATGAAAAGTAGGAAATTAAATTTAAAATGTCTAATAAATATATGGAGAAAAAGTTCACTCTACACATTCAAAACTAAAACCAGATTGGGTTTGTTGTTTTTGTTGTTGTTGTTTTGCCTTAACTTGATTTAAAATGTTAGTGCCTCATTCATCAGAAGAAATGCTGTAACTGTCATTGTAGAAGGTAGCTTATATCTATAATTCTAGCTACCCAAGAGGTATGAGAATCACAGTTAAAACACTGCCCAGGCAGGAAAGCCTGTGAGACTATCTCCAATTAACCACCAAAAAGCCTGAATTAGAGTTGTGACTCAAGTGTTAAGAGCATTAGCATTAGCAAAAAAGCACTCAGGCCCTGAGTCCAAGCCTCAGAACCAGCACGCATGTACACCCACCTACACACCCACACCCCACACACAAATGGTCATTGTCATATGCTACTGCAGGGGTATTTTGTACCAGTTTGGGGGAAAACTATGACAATATTTAGTAGCACACAGCACCCTTAAAATATTTTATTCTTGACCCTCTCTCTAATTAAACTTTTAGGAACAAATCCTAAGGTATCAACTAGAGATGCATACAGAATTGTGACTGCCTATCAATTAATTCAGTTAGTTAAGAGAAAAAAAAGGTAACCAGCATTTTATATCAACAATTTGCAAAAACTGGTATATGTAGATAATAAACCATGAGCAAAAATTAAAATGACATTTGTAAATTCAGTAAAATGATATAGAGAAACATCGTGATGCTGAGTGAACGTCAGAAGTTAAGACCTGTCAAAGGTCAGAGCTGGGAAGATGAACCTGGAGGACTGCATTACTGATCTCATCTCATACAACCATTGTCCTGACCCTTACTTTCAGTCTCCTGCCTGCTTCACACCAGCTCCTGCCCACACTCGGAGCCTCTTTGGATACCAAATGTCCAAGTGTCTGGGTCACAGCAGGTTCTTGGCAAGTTGGTTGGGGTGATAAGCCTGGCTGGAGGTGGAGTAAATGGGGTGTGTGTGGCAAAAGGGCTACAATGTTACTGGAGCTGCATACCATCATCAGAAGACAGTGAAATATTTTTTCTTTTTTTTTTGGGGGGGGGTCTGGTCGTGGGGCCTGAACTCTGGGCCTGGGCGCTGTCCCTCAGCTCTTCAGCTCAAGGTTAGTGCTCTACCACTTGAGCCACAGCGCCACTTTCGGCTTTCTTCTTTTTGCTTATGTGGTGCTGAGGAATCGAACCCAGGGCTTCATGCATGCAAGGCAAGCGCTCTACCACTGAGCCACCTTCCCAGCCCCTGAAATATTTTCTTATGCAAAGGTGGCTGTCACTGGCCAAGGAGAAAAGGAGAGAGAATAAGAGTGAAAGTGAGCAAGAGTGAGGGAGAAAGAGACAGACTGATTTAGAAAACACATCATCCAACAATCCCAAACTGCCAAATAATCCAAGTTGAAGGACCTGAACCTCCAGATTTCAAACCCTAGTAGAAAAATTCCAGTAAGCCATAGCTGCTGGGGGTGGGGGAACTCATGTGTAATCCTAGCTACTCAGCAGACTGAGATCTCAGGATCTCAGTTCAATGCAACTCAGATAGAAAAATCTGTGAGTCTCTTATCTCTAATTAACCAGCAAAAAGCTGAAAATGGAGGTGTAGCTCCAGTGGTAAAGCACTAGCCTTGAGAAAAAAGGTAGAGAGAGAGCAGGAGGCCCTGAGCTCAAATCCCAGTAATGGCACGCATGCATACATGTGCACGCATGAACACACAAACACATAAAATACAAAATGCCAAAGACTCTGGTACTGATATAAAGATAACATATAAAACAATGGAATAAGGAACCCAGCAATAAATTCACATGCATAGTCAATTTACTTTCTTTTTCTTCTATTTTTTTTTTTTTTTGGCCGGTCCTGGGGCTTGAACTCAGGGCCTGGGCGCTATCCCTGTGCTCAAAGTGAGCACTCTACCACTTGAGCCCCACCAGCACCACTTCCAGCTTATTCTGTTTATGTACTGAGGAATCGAACTCAGTGCTTCATGCATGCTAGGCAAGCACTCTACCACTAAGCCACATTCTCAGCCTCAATTTACTTTCAAGGATATCCATACTATTCAATGGGGAAAGGACTACCTTTTCAACAAATATGGTAGAAAAAAAATGAATCCACATATAAAAGACTGAAGAGATGATTCTGTAAAACAAAATGGATCCATTAACTAAACTTAGTCATTTCCTTTTAGGTTGGCTTCACCAGACAGGAGCCAGCCAACATCCCTTCAAAATTATATATTTGTACACAGCTTAGGCCACTTCTTTAAACTAAATACTAT
Organism: Dipodomys merriami; assembly: GCF_024711535.1. NCBI lineage: Eukaryota > Metazoa > Chordata > Mammalia > Rodentia > Heteromyidae > Dipodomys > Dipodomys merriami. The sequence goes on from NW_027202493.1 coordinate 4,805,805, forward strand.
AATTCTCTTAACTTTGCTTCAGATAGCTGTTTTCTCCGCCCCCCCCCCCCCCCCGCCAGGGTCTTTTCCACCAACTAGCTCTGAATCTCTCTCTCTCTCTCTCTCTCTCTCTCTCTCTCTCTCTCTCTCTCTCTCTCTCTCTCTCTCTGTCTGTCTCTTTCTCTCTCTCTCATTCTCTCTCTCTAGTTGTGCAGGAAAACAATTTACACCAATATTTTTAAATAATAGAAGACAAAAGTATCTGGGATTTGTCTGCCCCGGCTGCCTTTGAACTGTCATCCTCAGATCTCAGACTCCGGAGTAGCTAGAATTACAGTTGTAAGTCACCAAGGCCTGGTTGTTGACAAGTTTTAGTACCAATAAAAATTGCGCCATGAGAAGGTAGCAAAAGAAGAATATTATGAATTTGGAAACAATGGGTTTAAGAAAGTTGCTTTTCAAGTGTGCATATTTTATAGCCATGTCTTCTGGTGTGTAAAATTTCAAAGCCAGCTCATCTCCCTCTTCGTGATTTCCATGCACTTCGGCTTTGTTGTTGAGGCAGTCACTAGAACACCAAATTGACTACATCTCTTTCATAATCAGAAAAACACACTGCAGCTGCGCACCAGGGCTCAAGCCTATAATCCTAGCTACTTGGGAGGTAAAGATTTGGGGATTGGGTTTTGAGACTAGATTGGGCATGTAAATTTGAAAGACTTCATCTCACTCAGTGGGTGGGCATGGTGGTGCATAATTATTATCCCAGCTTCATGACAAGCACAGTGGACACACTGGCTCATGCCTGTCATCCCCAGCAACTCAGGAAAGAATAAATTGGAGGATCATAGCCCAGGCTAGCCTGGGCATAAATTGAGACCCTATCTTTTAAATAACTAAGGGAAAGAGGGGGGCTGGAGGTGTGGCTCAAGTGGCTGAGCACTTGCCTAGCAAATGTGAGGCCCTGAGCTCAATCTGTCGAGGGGGGGAAAAGACACAGGGCAAAAATCACTAAGATTTTACCAATTTCCCTTGATGTTGTCAAAACCACTATATGTTAAGTTCTGAATGTAAAGATTTTTTCAACAAACTTAACTACTAAGAATTTACAACAGGTGCATATCTTGCATTGCATCCCAGGCAGAAAAGCTACACAGGAACTACATAATGAATCACATACCATACTTCCCCAAGTGTATCAGGCTCTGCATTTCTCATCCTTCAAATCTGTTCAGAAATCATTTACTACTTTAGACCATGTTACCCCAACTAATCATCTAAGGGATCAATCAATGGTTTCATCAAATACTACCAAACTCCCATATCCCCAGACATACCTCCATTGTCTTGGTAGTACAATGTTACAAAAATTAGAAAATGGAAATCAACTGAAGGAAAAATTAACTCCAAGAACTTTGTTACTGCCCAGCTTGCCTAAGCAGCCTTGCTTAATTAGCATACAAACCAATCTTCCCTTTAGAAGAGATCACACCTGATTTGTGGAATTATCTCCCAAAGAGGCCCACCCAGCCAGGGTGCCAGCAGCTCATGACTGTAATCCTAGCCACTCAGGAGGCTGAGATATGAGGACTGAGGTTTGAAACCAGTCTGGGCACTAAATTCCGTAAGATTCTTATGTCCAACTAATCACCAAAAGGTGCACGTGTGTGTGCACGTGCGCACACATGCGTGCACATACACACACACACACACACACACACACACACACACACACACACACTGAGTCACTGGTGTAGAGATGGGTAAATGAATTAATAACTTTGTAAGGACCAGGACTACATCAACATTATCTGCTCTACTTGCAGAAACAGGTATAATTACTATTGCCACATTCAAGATGCAGAAAATTACCCACCAAAAGTTTAAATAACTATTTCTAATACATCCTAAACTAAGCTGGCAGGTGATCCAGCAGAAATTCCTCCCCAAGTCTTCCTGATTCCACAGCCTGCACATCTCCAGCTGGCCAGCCTCCAAATGAATGAATGAAATCCACTCAGCTTCCACCAAAGCCAGCCATTTATTTCCTTAGGTTATGGCAGGGTTGGATGGCAGCTACAGTTGTTGATGATAATAAATTTTATCTTCAAATCAGGCATTTCTTTTCATGGACATCTATGCTTTTTTCTATTTCACAATGGAGCTCTTCTAAGAGAGTTTTATCTGGTTCATTTTAGTACCTGATTAAGTTGTTTTGAAATATAAACATGAGCATTCTGAAACATAATTTCTCCCTTACAATACCAATGTTTCTGTGAATGGATTGGTCTATTTTTTTTTTAAAGAGCAATAGAAAAACACCAATGTAAGTAGGGGTACTTCCCTGAGGTCAGTGTTATCCAGGACAGCCACATGTCTGACAGGAAACCTGACCAGAGAGATATTAACAATAGATCCCTGCTTTCTCAGTCCTCAAGAGACTTGTGACTTGTGCACATGGGCAAGGCAGGATTTGGAGAGAAAAAAAAACTTTTTTTGCTTTTACAAGGCTGGAACTTCATCTTTCTAAAGGGTCTTTTACCTAAAGGGTCTTGTGTCACCTATGTCTGGCTTACTAAGCAGCAGTCTAGGCTCTGCTGAAATCAACAACTCTACCTCTCCTTGTTTATTTATTTACTAATTATTTATTTATAAATTTGAGGCTGGGTCTGGAGCTCTGAGCCTCACACAATGAGGAAAGTGCTCTACCAATAAGTTACAACGCCAATGGACCTGTTTCTTAATTCAAGGGGGGAAAGGCCCCCTCCCTAGGCAAGACCTAGGGTGGGAATTTACGTAATTTCAAGGCAAGTTTTGACAAACAAATAAGAGAGACAGGTGTTTTATCTATTTTATCTATTACTGGGTTACTTAACATTAATGTCACCTTAACAAACAAACCTAGCTCAGCACAGCACACAGGGAGTAGTCAACTGTTTACTTTTGAATTACACAGTAAACCTGGCCACACATTTACAAGAATTGGTCCGTTTTCCTCCTTGACTAAAAGCATATACTTTACTGCTCAGATATAAAATCCTAACTTGTTGTGATCCAAATATACACGATCTTACATGGTCTCAGAACAGCTCAAGAAATAGGTAGTCGTAACATTCCCATTTTTACTACTGAGACAGAAAGAGGTTAAGACTTCCCTGCAAATGTGTGTGTGTGTGTGTGTGTGTGTGTGTGTGTGTGTGTGTGTGTGTGTGTGTTTTAAAGCTCTTTGCTTCCAGAACTCTCAATTTCATCTCAATGTTAAAAAAAAAAATTGTCTCTTATGCTTTTAAAAGTTAAGTCAGCACTGGTGGTTCACTCCTGTAATCCTAACTAGTACTCAGGAGACTGAGATCTGAGGATGGTGGTTCAAAGATAGCCCTGGCAGACAAATCCGAGACTCTTATCTCCAATTACGCAGCAAAAAGAACACTAGCCTTGAGTGAAAAAGCAAAGGGACAGAGCCCAGGCCCTACGTTCAAGCCCCAGCACTGGCACCCAGGTTTGGCGGCATATCTGTCTCAAAGCTTTGACATTTGCTGATTAAAATAAGGAGTATGGATTCCTTAGCTCTGCCTCCCTTCCAGGACACACATGCACTCTAAAAAATAAAATCAAACATTTGAAGACTCAGCTAGTTATCCACACACGCGCCTTCGTCAAGATGCAGGAACCCGCGAGGCTTGTTCTAAATCCAGTTTTCTACCAACTTCCCTCACAGCTTGCATTACAGTACTTGGTGTCCCCAATTGTTTCTGTCCTGGAACAAAAGCCCGATTGCTGCTGCTACAATGCAGTTCTTTTTTCTGAGATCATCTCAAAGCTCTAGGAGCAAACAAGAGAGGGAGTTCTCACAATTCCTGAACCCCGAAGGCAACCCGAGCCCAGTTTCGGCTCTGAGTCTGGAGGCCCCCCCCACTTTCTACTAGCCACACCTTCCTTCAAACAGCTGTCCAACAAATGTTTCCGCGCCCTTTTGAGACGCGCGCGTTTTCCTGCTTGGCTAGACCCCGAAAAACTGGGGGTTTCCTTATTTTGTCCGCGTACCGAGAACAGGAGCGGGACAGTTGTCCTGCCTGGGTGCGATCTGGCCACTTGCAGCGCGACGTTCGGGCGTCCCTGGGGTCCCGCGGGGCGCAATGTCCTGGCTGGGTAAACCCTGCGCCCCCCACGACCGCAGCGCGCGGGGACCCCCCTCCCGGCCCCGCCACCCCCGCGCGCGGGAAACCCGCTCCCTCCCGGCCCCACCACCGCAGCGCGCGGGGGCCCCGCAGCGCGCGCTCCCATTCCGCTGACCCGCGATCCCAAAGGGCAGCCCGGGGAGGGCTCGGGAACTCACGCGGCCTCCCTGGCTTTCAGGGGCCGGTCCTCGGGGGGCGCCTGGCCCCGCGGGCTCTGGGAATGGACGCCTCCCATCGCTCGGCCCCGACGCCCTCCGCTGTGCGCCCCGCTCGGCGGACCTCGGCGGGAGGTGGCGGAGGAAGGGTGGGGCTGAGGCGGGTGGGGCTGGGGGCCAGGCCTTAGGGTCTTGGCCCTCGGCTGTGGAGCAGACCGCAAACGCTACTGCAGTTCACTTCCCGGGAGAACGAGATCCGGGCTGGCCGGCCGGGCGCTGCCCCTGCCGCCACCCGTCCCCGCCCCCCGCGCGCAGCGGGGACGCCCTCGAGATGCCGAGTGCCGGGGTCACACCGGGGACGCGCGAGGTGACCCAGAGCTCCGGAGATCGGACCTTCTCTCCCAACCAGGGAACCCCGCGACAGCGGAGGGCAACAGGTGTAGCGGGCGGGAGGTCTGCGCGCACCCGGGGTCCCAGGGCCCAGTCTTAGCTCCGGACCCCGGCTCAGAAGCTGGGGGCGTCGTGGGGGCGGGGTGTCGTTATTCTGGAGACGCCGGTAGGGGGCGCTGCGAGTCGGCGTCGGAGCCCCAGCTGCTCCTCGAAGGGGCGTGGCCTCCCCACCCACTGGGCTCCGTAGGGGCCACAGCCTGGCCTGAGCCGCACAGAAAGTGGGGTTATTCCTAGTTCTGCCCCGCGCGCGCGTGCGCACGCACACGCACACGCACACCCTCCAACCAGACGGACGACTTATCTTTACTCCGCAGTGTTCACTTCAGCTCTGACTAGGAAGGAAGGAGTTGTCATAGGAAAAGAATTGAACCTGTCCTATATGCAACTGCCGCCCAGCCACACCAACGCTCTTCTGGGAGGATTTCGTGCCCACTCTGCCATTCCAACTCCAGCCATCTGTCCTCATCCCGGCTTTTTATGGAGCAAGCCTGGAATGTTCTTTTCTGCTAACATCTGTTCATCTTTCCAGGCCCAGTGCAAACCTCGTGTCTACAACACTGCTGATTGCGGCTTTCTCAACCTGTCTTCTTCACTTTTGTGATTGCCTCTTTCATGAAGTCAGTGAATTTGCTTTGTCATTGTTTGCCTGCCTTGAAGAGAGTGTCTCCCAGCTTTTCCCAGGCCGGTATCGAACTTGTGACTGCTGATCTTAGAGCCACTGCCTCCCAAATAGCTGTGAATACAGACATACCAACACTACGGAGGGTACTTTGCTTTTGACGTTATGGGATCTTGAATTCAGGGCCTTGGGCAATTTGGCTTCTTGTGCGTAGTTAGTGCTTTACTACTGGAGCCATGCCTATAGCCCCAACTTTTTTTGGAGACGACTCTAGGACTTTCTGTCGATGCTCACTTTGAACTGAGCTCTTTGGGATCTCAACTTCCTGAGTAGTTAAGATTACAAGGGTGAGCCACCCTTACCCAGATTATATGAGTTACGTATTTTGTTTTGGGTGGTGGTGGTGGTGGTGTGTGTGTGTTGGTCCTGGGGCTTGAACTCAGGGATTAGGCACTGTACCTGATTTTTTTTTTTTTTTGGTCGGTCATGGGGCTTGAACTCTGGGCTTGGGCACTGTCCCCGCGCTCTTCAGCTCATAGCGAGGTGCTACCAATTGAGCCATAGCGCCACTTCTGGTTTTTGAGTGGTTTATTGGAGATAAGAGTTTCACGGCCTTTCCTGCCGGGGCTGGCTTTGAACGATCCTCAGATCTCAGCCTCCTGAATAGCTAGAATTACAGGCGTGAGCCACCGGCGCCTGGCTGTACCTGAATTTTTAATGCTCTACCATCTGAAACAAAGTTCCATTTCTGGCTTTTAGGTGTTTAATTAGAGATAAGAGGCTCACAGACTTTCCTGCCCAGACTGGCTTAAAACATCACTCCCAGCTCTCTGGGTAGCTATGATTTACAGGTGTGATCTACCAGCACTCAGAAAAATGAGTTAAAAAAAAATGGGCTGGGAAGTTGGCTCAGTGGTAGAGTGCTTGGAGGCCATGGGTTCGATTCCTCAGCACCACATAAGCAGAAAAAGCCGAAAGTGGCGCTGTGGCTCAAGTGGTAGGGTGCTAGCCTTGAGCTGAAGAGCTGAGGGACAGTACCCAGACCCAGAAAAAACATTTTCCTATCTGTGTATCCTACTTTGGTGCCTGTTTCATGTTTTATGTACAATAAATACTAACAGAAAGAGAGTGGCTAAGCACTTAGAATAGTGTTATTTTGCTCTGGTAAGTATTGCTTTTCCATTGTGCTATTTTATTTTATTTTTGTCAGTCATAGGGCTTGAACTCTGGGCCTGGGTGATGTTCCTCAGCTCTTCAGCTGAATTCTAGCATTCTACCACTTAAGCCACAGAGCCATTTCCAGTTTTCTGGTAGTTCATTGGAGATAAGAGTTTTATGAACTTTCCTGCCCAGGCTAGCTTTAAACTTCGATCCTCAGATCTCAGCCTCCTGAGTAGCTGGGATTACAGATCTGAGCCACTGGTGCCCAGCTTTTCCATTGTTTTAGACAGAGAATTTTCTTGTTGAAGTTGGAAACTCCATCTCTAAGATTTGGTTCTGGGCATCTCTTCTTTGACAATTTCTTTTCAGATTCCTCCATGTTTGGGGTTCCTGGCTTCATCATTCCATTCCCCAGGACCCTCAACCATCCTATGGTCTACACTTAGCCATAGACTGAGAGCACAGAGGTGGAGCATTGCCTGACTTCCACCACAGAACCAAACAATAGCTAAGACTGCATAGCCCTGCCCCTCTTCACGTCTGAAGCAATCAATTCATTGTTATGTCCATCTTAGAGTTACTTCTTGAGGAATGGCAGAACAGTCTGGAAAATGGAAAGCAAAACCCAGGCTATTCTGTTCATATGAAATAATATCTGTACCATCATCCTGGTTCCGTACATAAACTGAATGACTTGAAATATCTTTCAAAAATACAAGACTACTAAAAATAACTTGCTATGGAACCTTAAGGGAATTTTAAGAGATAAATTTCTCAGTAACATAGTACTTGCAGAGAATTCACAAGACCTGAGTTCAAACTCCAGAGCCCATCTCTCAGTAAAGAACAACAAAACTGAAGGAACTGAGCAATGGAAAGCAATACTGAATAATTAGAATAAGTCTGGAATCTCTCAAGGTCATGTTTGATACAACCTAAAAGATGCTTTGGTGGAGCCTTGTGAATTAACTAAAAGTCCCGCAAGTTTAGAATTAACTAAAAGTCCCTTTGGTCTGAACTACTACTGCTTCTGTAACTTTGCAATCAACTTGGGTTCCAGGAAAGGAAAGCTTCACTGATAAGCATAGTATGTAGAAAGTCTTTTTATCATCTTAAAGGAAAGAGCCCAAAATTCAGGAAGTCACTCGGCTGGCAATGTTTCACTTGTGTCCAGGTGATAGACTGATAGTAATTCTCTGGATCTCCTTCAAGGACAAAGTCTAAGCTAATGGTCAACCAGACCACACCTGTGACTTGGAACTGTTTAAATGTCCATACCTTCTCACCCCCCAACCCCCAATTCTCCCTTGAACCTGAAGCCAGCATACTAACCAGAATATGGCTGGAAGGTGTACAAAAGTGCCCTCTTCCATGGCTTCCATGTAATAAATTTCCTCTCTATGCCCTTCATCGTGTCTTTTTATTTGGTATAGTGTGTGTGTGTGTGTGTGTGTGTGTGTGTGTGTGTGTGTGTGTGTGTGTGTGTGTGTGTGTGTGTGTGTGTGTACTGGTATATAGTGGTGTATATATATTTGGTATATAGTGGACCTACGTTTGGACCCCTGGACTTTAGCCTTGGGGTCCAAACACCCAGTTTCAGTCATAGGCATTAACATCTCCTGACAATTGTACTCTATTAGTTAAAAAAAAGCAAAACCCTTATTTTCAAATAGAAACATAGCTATTATGAATAGTACATTTTCTGGTCTCCATTACAGATAGGTAGCCATGCTACTAAGTATTAGCTAATGTTATAGTGTCAAGTTCAGTTTCTGGGATGTACCATTAATGAGGAAGGGAAAGGTGAGTCTTTAATTTTTTTTGGGGGGGATGGGTACTTTTCCCTGCTGGCTGGAATGCTGATGTGATAGCTGAATGCAAAGAGCCATGTTTAATCTCATAGTGGTGGAAGCCATGTATCAAGAATAAGAAGCCCGAATCCCTGATGCCATGAATCTCTAAACCTACCCTACATTGGCCAGGTATCACTTATTTCCAATAATTTTCTTTTTTTGGGGGGGGTCTGGTCGAGGGGCCTGAACTCTGGGCCTGAACTCTGGCCTCAGCTCTTCAGCTCAAGGCTAGCACTCTACCACTTGAGCCATAGCACCACTTCTGGCTTTTTTTTCTGCTTATGTGGTGCTGAGGAATCGAACCCAGAGCCTCATGCATGCAAGGCAAGCGCTCTACCACTGAGCCACCTTCTCAGCCCTTTCCAATAATTTTCTGAGACTATAGATTTATATAGAAAAATATGTATATAGAAATTATTATCTGATTTCTATAAGCTTAAGCCAAAATAAATCCTATTCAATAGTCTCATCATTCAACTGGGCAGAAAAAAAATTCTGTTATCTTTTTTTTTGGGGGGGTCCTGTCGTGGGCCTGAACTCTGGGCCTGAGCGCTGTCCCTCAGCTCTTCAGCTCAAGGCTAGCACTCTACTACTTGAGCCACAGCGCCACTTCTGGCTTTTTTCTTTTTGCTTATGTGGTGTTGAGGAATCGAGCCCAGGGCCTCAGGCATGCAAGGCAAGTGCTCTACCACTGAGCCACCTTCCCAGCCCAAAAATTCTGTTATCTTGATGTAAAATGCCCCAAGGCCTGGAAGAATTACATGCTGAACTGTATGCAGCAGCCCTGCCGTGTACTCTACCCTACTGTACCACTAGATGGCGGTAGGAAACCAGCTTGAACCCTCTCCACTTTTTCCAGCTAAAACTGTCCATAAATCCATCCCAGCCATGAATGCCATGCAAATCCAGGCTTTATCAGTGCTTCTGATGCAAGCCCTCCAGTTCCTTCATAATGTGTCTGGATTCATCTTCATAAAAGTGCTAGATGAGGCAAGACCTGAGGCCTGCCAGTAGCCTCTGGAAAACATTTGAAAGCCCACATCCTATCTCTGTCTCTTATTGCTTTGGTACTGACTAAACACAGTGAAAAGTCAAAGCTAAGAAACTAGGAGACCAAGCCAGGCACCTATTACTATAGGCTCACACCTATAAGTCTAGCTACTCAGAAGGCTGAGATCTGAGGATTGCAACTTAAGTCAGTCCAGGCAGGAAAGACCATAAGATTCTTATCTCCAATGAACCACTGGAAAATCAAAAGTACAGCTGTGGCTTAAATGGTAGCATACCAGCGTTGAATAAAAATGCTAAGGGACAGTACCCAGGCCTTGAGTTCAAGCCCAAAACAACAACAATAAAACTCATTTATATTGTGTCAAGAGGAATTATATTTTGGTGATTTGCCTTGAATTTGTTCTCACTTTACTGTAAAGAGTGAACATGGGCAGGAAGGTGGGGGGGGGGGCTTTGGACACCCTGGGACTGGAAGAGAATGAAGTCAGGTGAGTCATTTCTTTGAAAGGTAAGTTTTCAGAGCAACTTGCCAGCCCATTTTGCCAAGGCAAATTCTCAGAAATCTTGTCTTTCCATTAGCCACTCTCTGTAGAACTGTTCCCTAATACTTTGTGCTTTCAAAACCAAATTCTGGTACAAAGAAAAAGTCTTTGTTCTCTCATTTCAAAGTGATGTAACTGTCACCTATAAGTTCTTAGAAGTTGCTAAAATTAAGCTAGTGCTGCAGACTGTACCACTGGGCTCTTACTCCCAAGTACACAAGTTCAACCTTTACTCTCAAGAAAGATTTTTGTTTTGTATTTCATTTTCTTGTCATTTTTATTCTTTGATCACAGTTCAAGGACGCTGTGACCTCTGTGTGTATGTGTGTCTGTGTGTGTCTATTTGTGTGTGTCCAGGGCTTGAACTGAGGCTTTTTGCTCAGCTTTCTTGCTTATAAATAGCACTCTACCATTTGAATCATGTTTCCAGTCTAGCAGTTTCCTAGCTAATTGCAGATGAAGTCTCAAAGAGTATTCTGCTGAGGCTGGCTTGGAACTGCAATCCTCCAGGTTCTCAGCCTCCTGAGAAGGTAGCATTACAGGTAGAAGTCACTGACACTCAGCCCTTTGGGTGCTCTTTTTTTAGAGGCGAGGTTGGTCAGTCATGTGGCTTGAACTCAGGGCCTGGGCACTGTCCCTGAGCTCTTTTTTTTATATTTTTAATGCTTTATTATAAATGAAAATTAAGAGACTACAAAGGATTATGAAGCAGAAGGCACTCATTCATTGTAAGTTAAACTGACTCACTCCATAGGGGACACAAGGACCATACCCACAAAGGTCATCAATCGTGAGATTACTGACAGCATGCCATCTACCATCTGAAATTTCACTTTAAAAATGAATTTAAGGGGACATTGGCTACAGTTGACCTTTTAGCCAGGGAACATAGAAGAGAAACCATCTATAGGTGCCTCAAGTCTCCACAAACACATAATTTTACAGAAATAAGCCTAAATTAAGCAAGAATGTCCGGTGATGTTGAAGCTTGCTCTTGAGAGGCAATCTGCATTTTAGGATGTTTGATCACATTCTTTCTCCTGCTGGATAGTTTCCTTTGAAGGAAGAGTTTTTTTTCCCCCTCTGTATTAGTTTTCTTCAGTTTGATCTGTGAAACTTCTCCACTTTAGACATGTCTGGCTTATCACTCATCTTGACTGGAGGCGTGGTGGCTCCCGAGAGGACGTTGGCAGGGGTAGAATTCTGGTTGGCTCCACGCCGGTTGGGTCCCTGAGCTCTTTTGCTCAAGGCTAGTGCTCTACCACTTTGAGCCACAATGCCACTTCCAGTTTTTGTGTGGTTAATTGGAGATAAGAGTCTCATAGACTTTCCTATCCAGGCTGGCTTCAAACTGTGATGCTTAGATCTCAGCCTCCAGAGTAGCTAGGATGACAGGTGTGAGCCATCAGTGCCTGGCCCTCTGGGTGCTTTTTATTACTTAAAAAATAATCAGGGCTGGGAAGGTGTCTCAGTGGTAGAGCGCTTGCCTTGCATGCTTGAGGCCCTGGGTTTGATTCCTCAGCATCACATAAGCAGGAAAAAAAAAAAGCTGGGGGCTGGGAAGGTGGCTTAGTGGTAGAGCACTTGCCTTGTATGCGTGAGGCCCTGGGTTAGATTCCTCAGCACCACATAAGCAAAAAAGAAAAAAGCTGGAAGTGGCGCTGTGGCTCAAGTGGTAGAGCGCTAGCCTTGAGCTGAAGAGCTGAGGGACAGTGCCCAGGCCCAGAGTTCAGGCCCCACGACCGGACCAAAATAATAATAATAATAATAATTGACCTTTTAAATGCAGGCTATTGTGTTCAGGCATTGGTGAGGCAGAACCTGTCTATAACTCAAACATCTTGGACTCAGTTACCACAAATGTTTTTGGAATATAAATTCTACTCAAAGGAAAAAGTGTGAAAAAGCACAGCAATGTAGCTTATTGGACACTAATGAAAATGAACTATGCAACTCATGGGTGGAGATGGGAGAAAGGGACTGGGAGAGAGGGAACAGAAGACATTATATAAAAGGAAATATACTCATTACCTGACTCGTGTAATTGTAATCCCTCGGTACATCATCTTTATAATAATAATAATAACGTAAATTTAAAAAAGAATATAAACTCAGTACTTTTTTGAGGTCGCGTTTAATTTTGCAGTTAGTGACCTAAGGCAACCTTTGTGTTTTTAAACATGGATTCCAACCTTACTTTCTAGTCCTGGGGTTGGAGGGTGGGAAAGGTTTTATCACTACGACTTGACTTCCAGTTAGGTGCTAGTGGCTCACACCTGTAATCCTAGCTACTCAGGAGGCTGAAATCTGAGAATCAAGGTTTGAAGCTAGCCTGGGCCCGAGAAGCTTATCTCCAATTAGCCACCAAAACACTAGAAGTAGAGGTATGGCTCAAGTTGTAGATTGCCAGCCTTGAGTGGAAAAGCTAAGTGCCAGTACTTAGGCCCTGAGTTCAAGCCCTAGTACCAGCACCAGAAAAAAGGAAAAGAAAAAAGAGAAAGGAAAGAAAACAAGAGGGACTGAGTTAATATAGTTAATATAGTCATTCAAGAGCAGACCCCCCCCCATCTAACCTTCTTCAGTTAGGCTCCCCCTCTTTTAATTGTTATTATAAAGAGGATGTACAGAGGGATTACAGTTACTTAAGTCAGATAGAGTACTATGGGCTCCATTTCTTAAAGATTCTGTCACCTCCCATAGCACCATGGATCTTTGGGCAACATTCTACATTCAAACTATAGCAGGAAAGAATGAGATTGGGCAAGAAAACTTTCAGGTTAAAATACAGGTCTGACAAAGTCTCTGCTAGCCCTGTAGGGAGCCCTAGGGAGGAATCTTAGGCTGGGCAAAAAATGTCCAAGACTTTATACTCCTGCCTTGCTCAGCCTTGGTAGGGCTTGCTGAGAAGACTCATCTCAGCTACAAAGCTGAGACAGACCCTCCTGGGTGACATGCTATAGGACAGGTGATCAGTTAACCTCCTTGTGAAGCTCGGTTGCTAAGTCCATTCTTAGGGAAGGATCTAAGTATTGTACATATGTCAGCCAGAAATATCTTTGATTATTCCAAGCAGAGGTCAGCTAATCTTGAAATCTTGAGACAATTCTTGCATTGGGTGGGATTTAGACATGATCCTAGTGGTTTCTTTGGCCTGCTTTGGCTCAGGTGATCTTAGTATTCTGTTTCTCACTGTCACCCAAGTTCCTGCTAGGCCATCTCGTGCTTTACTAGGTCCTAGAGGAAGCATTAGAGCCCTTCCTGGAGTCAGGGGTACTTGCTACTGTTGCCCACACCATGTTAGATCCCCAGTGTTGAAGAAAATGATTATGATATCCATAGCAGTCTGAATCCAGGAGCTGAACAGAAGTCAAAACTATGTGACTGAACTAGATGCCAGTGGCTCACACCTGTAATTTTAGCTACTCAAAAGACTAAAATCTATAGAGGATCCCAATTTGAAGCCAGTCTGGGCAGGAAAATTTGTGAGGCTCCATTTAACCACCAAAAAGCCAGAAGTGGAGCTAATGATCAAGTGCTAGAGCACCAGCCTTGAGCAAAATAAGCTAAAGGAGAATGCCCAGGCCCTGAGTTTAAGTCCTAGTACCAGCATAGACACAAAATAAAACAAGTAACCACAAGTAAGAAAAATGACTGAAGTCATTTTTCAACCTTTGACCGAAGTGTTCCCCACAGGAACCTGAGAAAGCAGAAACTAGCAGCCACAGCTGACAAGGGAAAGATTTAGTTTCTACCATCCTTATCTGTGCTCATGGTGGCCCTGGGTTTCCACGGGCAGCTGTGGTTGTACCAATGCCATGCTGCTTTTTCTTCAGTAAGATGGGAAACCTGCAGCCTGCCAAAGACAGAGCAGCTGTGCTGTTGTCTTCTTCCCATGTGTATTCTCCCTGTTACTCAACCTGTTTCAGGCACAAAGCCTGTTGTGGTATTTGGTTTTTGTTTTCTTTTAAGTTGGCAGTTCTTTCTGGTTCTGAATATCCTAAACTAAACGATCAAGGTTTCTACATGACCTCTATGGACAAGCTTCAGCTTTGCTTCTCTCTAGAGAGTTGCTCTGAATGTTTAGTTCTGTTTGGCAGCATTTGAAGGCTCCCTGCATCTTGTTAGTTTTAGCCAGAAAACAGGAGCATTTTAAGAAATATGCATGATGCTATTTTTGCATAAGGAACTATGAATACTGATATTAATTCCCAAACCTCATATAGTAAACAGCTTCCTGGAGCCCAGGCCTTCCTGCTTCCTGCCAGCCTTCTGGCTTCACTGCGTGCTCTGCCATTTCACAATGAAGAGACTATGCCAAAACCTGCTGGTGGACAAGTGGAAGTCAAGTCTTTTTTCTTCCTTCCCTCTTTTCCTCCCTCCCTGACCTAAAGAGCTAAGGGACAGGGCCCATGCCCTGAGTTCAAGCCCCATGACTGACCAAACAAGAAAGTGGCAGGTCCTCGGAAATAATGGCTGTATCACTATCTATTACAGGTAAGGCCTAGAAAAGGGAATTTTGACTGAAGTATATAGCTGTGGACTGAACATTGCTCCTGTCACAAGGTACTGATGCATGGCAGCCTTAAAACAACAGCCTAAGTGACCATGAACTGACACCTAGGAAACCAAGAGCTAAAATAACCCTGTGTCCCTCTAAGTTGATTTAGCTCAGGGATTTTGCCACAGTGTTGGAAAGCATCCCCTTTTATTGAGTGACACTTGGCAGATCTCTGGTAGATCCTGCCTACTCAAGGACTTCCTGTGGCAGCTGTCTATGGCACAAACTATAAGCTTGAGGAGTACTTTTCTAATGATGCAGTCTGAATCAGCACCTCCCAAACTCACCCAGCATGCATTCCCTATTTCTTGTCTTAGTTCTTTCTGAAATTATATAAATTTGTGTTATTTTCTCATAACTACTGCTATCATGAGACCCAAGAGATTCTCTTGTCTTGCCCACAACTACCTCTCAATGCCTAGAATAATAGCTAGAAACACTGCAGTAACTCAAAATTCTATTAAATTCAGACTCAATCTACTTCCCGTCTATATGAAAGTTCTACAAGCATACTAATGTGTGCCCCCTCCTGGTTTCTCTTATTTTAGGCAGAAAAATCTGAGTTTTCACACATTTCTTAGATTGTGACACATGGTAGAAATGATGTTTTTTTTTTTTGTCGGTCGTGGGGCTTGAACTCTGGGCCTGAGCGCTGTCCCTCAGCTCTTCAGCTCAAGGCGAGCACTCTACCACTTGAGCTACAGCGCCACTTCCGGTTTTCTGGTGGTTTATTGGAGATAGGAGTCTCACGGTCTCTCCTGCCCGGGCTGGCTTTGAACCGCGATCCTCAGATCTCAGCCTCCTGAGTAGCTAGGATTACAGGCGTGAGCCACCAGCGCCCGGCAGAAATGATGTTTTGTATGAGGGTGGTACCATGCATGACAGCAGGTACTTCCTGAAAGACTTTCTCTTTCAGTGCTCATAAAAATGATGCTCAGGAGTCAACTACTTTGGAAGCCCTCTGGACTGCTGCTCTTCCTCCTAAAGACTGCCTCCACATCTGGACTTCCTGTCTACACATCATCTGTGCAGTGGGATCCCATTGCTCTATGGTTGTCACTCATTTGAAGGACAGGTTTGCTCACTCACCAGCGAAGCGATTCTCTTACTTGTGGTCTAGCCAGAGACTATCACCTCTCTCTGTGATGCTGTGAGGGGCCTGTGGCTGAATGTATATTATCTGTGCCTATTTAGTCCTGATGACTCATTTCATGGCAAGGCTGTCTCAGTGAAGGAAGCAATGTGTTGGTCTGGATTCTTGAAGGCACCTTATCTCATTGTGAACTGGCCCTCTGCATAGCATTGGCCTAAGTCAATCAGTCATCATGATGAGAGGCACAGTGGAAAAACTGGGACCTAAGATTTCTACTTTAGTCTTGTGCCAATTATTGGCCAACTGTGAATAAGAGAACTCCCTTTTCCAGGCCTCACCTATAAAAGATAGTGATACAGCCATAATTTCTGAGGACCTGCCATTTTTTTTTTTTGTTTTGGTCAGTCATGGGGCTTGAACTCAGGGCATGGGCCCATCCCTCAGCTCTTTAGCTCAAGGCTAGTGCTCTACCACTTTGAGGCATAGCACCACTTCTGGTTTTCTAAGCGTTCATTGGAGGTAAGGGTCTCACAAACTTTCCTTCCTGGGCTGGCTTAGAACTGCAGTCCTCAGATCGCAGCCTCCTGACTAGCTAGGATTATAGGTGTAAGCCACTGGCACCTGGCTCTGCCACTTTTTATGGTATAGGATTTAACTCTCTAAATCTACTGAATTCCATACCCTAAATCTCCCTGTACTGAGCTTTCTCCAATTTTTGTGCCCCCATCATGGGATCTACCATCTTGTCTCCCTAGGTATTTTGCTTGGTAATAATCAGTTGGCAGGGAATCACGGGACTGTGTCATGGTAATATCCAGCTGCCAGGTCCAAAGAGAATTAGAAGGTCTAGGAGTTGAAAAGCATCTTCAAGAATGCAGGTTTGCATTCACACCTATAATCCTAGCTACTAACAGGCTGGGATCTGGTGACCATGGTTTAAAGTTGGCTGGATTAGAAAAGTCCTTGAGACTCTAATCTCTAATCAATCACCAACCAAAAGTGGAGCTACAGTTTAAGTGAAAGAGCACCAGCTTTGAATTAAAAAAAAGCTGAGGGAACTGGGTGGGGGGGAGGGGGGAGGCTGGGAAGGGAGGTGAAGGGTAAACAAAGGAGGAGGCTGCAATGCTGGGTAAGAAATGTATGCATTATCCTGCCCATGTAATTGTAACCCCTCTGTACAGTATGTTCTCAAATAAAATAAAATAAAATTTAAAATTAAAAAAAAAAAAAAAGCTGAGGGAGCCAGGCACTGGTGGCTCACACCTAGAATCCTAGGTATTCAGGATGCTGAGATCTGCGGATTGCAGTTTGTAATCCAGCCTGGGCAGGAAAGTCCATGAGACTAATCTCCAATTAACCACCAGAAAATTGGAAGAGGAGCTATGCCTCAAAGTGGTAGAGTACTAGCCTTGAGTGAAAAAGCTCAGGGACAGCACCTAGACCCTGAGTTCAAGCATCACGACCAAAAAACAAAAACAAAAAAACAAAAAAACTTAAGGGAGAATATGCTGGCCTTGAGTTCAAGCCTGAGTACAGCAAACAAAGAAAAATGAATGAAAAAAATAATGCATGTTTCCCAGAGATACTTTTATATCATTAGAATTGTTTGGAAGAATTTCTCCTGTACATTTGTTCTGTTCTGACCCCAAAAATATCAGGCCCGAACAATGTATCTTATTTGTGTTACCTTATTTACTAATGTAAATCAAGATTTTTTTCAGATGGAGATTATTGTGGATTTTCTGTGTGGGCTTTAAAACACATAACATAAAATGAACCCTAATGAAAAATTAATTTGAAAAATAATTTAAGAATAATATTTTGTGGGCCAACCAAGGAAATATGTATGTGTACTGGATATAAGGCCATGCTATGAAAATATTGTTAATTAAACTATAATGGCTGATAATGGAAGAATGTTCTTAAAATTTTTCAAAAATCATACTCTCAAGTATCCTTATAAAAGAGAAGCAGGAGAAGCTTATACAGAAGATAGCAAATGTGACCACAGTGGTAAGTATTAAAAGGATGTGGCTGCAAACCAAGGAATGCTGCCAGCCATTAGAAACACAGAGAGGCCAGAGGCAAAGAAAGGTTATCACATGCCTCTCCAGGGAGTGCAGCCCTGCCAATGCCAAGTAAACCCAATTTGGATTTCTGACCTAAAATGTGAAGACTAAATTTATATTGCTTAAAACCATCCAATTGATGGTCATTGTTACTATAGTATACCCACAGGAAACTAATATTCCTTCTTCCTAAATTTGATTGTCTTGGATCTCAAAGGTCCTCTAAAGACCCACATGGTAAGAAGTTGGTCATCAGCCTCTGGTTCTATTAGAAGGTGGTGGAAACTTTAAGAGGTGGAGCCTAACAGAAGTTAGATCATTGGGTATATGGACTTGAAGCGAATTATGGGACTCTGGCTCTTTTTCTCTTTTTGGTTCTCAGCTGCCATGTGAGTAGCTCTGCCCTACCATGCATTCCTCTCCATCCATCCTGTCTCACCACAAGTCCAAAACAATGGAGCCAGCACACCATGGACCAGGGACTGTGAGCCAAAATAAGTATTTCTTCCTTGAAATTGATTGACCACAAATATTTCATCCTAGCGATAGAAAAGTAACACAAAAATTTCCTCTTCTCTAATAAAGCCAGTCATGTGTCCTGAGCCTAGGAAGTAAAATGCTCCAATTTCAGAGTTTAATAAAAGGATTGTTTGCAAAGGGATTGTCTGAGATATAACAAATACAATTGTAAAGAACCCCAGAGCTGTACAGAGGGGAGACCCGGTAATTTCCTTGGCCTAAGAGGGAAAGAGGAAGAGAGCCTACTAGGGAGGCCAGCTGCCTAATAAGAGCTGCTGAGGGAACCCAGCTCACCTTCCTTCCCCTAGACATTGAGGCCTTGGCACAAAGTCAAATGAAGGGTAGAGAGTGGGCTAGCAGGACAAATGGCTATACCCAACAGCTCTGTACCTTTAATTCCTTCTCAGGGCTGTACACACACCATTTGGCTTAGTGACATCGAGGCCCCTTGTTTTGTGGCCTTCGTGTCTCACTATCTCTCTAGGTCTTTTTCTCTTCAGCTGTGAAGGGTTTAGAATAGAGAGTCTCCAAGATCCTTCTCAGCTGTAATGCCTATGATTCTGGAAACCTACTAAATGCCTTCCCAAACTAGGCTGATGTGAGCCTCATGTCCTGACAGCTGCTTATTTCCTGAAGTCTATCCAGGCCATTTTCCATTACGTACATATTAGTATCTGCACGAGCGTGCAATGTGTGCTTGCTGTTGAGCCCTTCTGGGGGAGGAGCAAATTGTGCCCACATGCACTCTATTCACACGTCACAAGCATGCTGGAAAAGATAGCCAGGAAAAGCAGGCCTATTCTGAGAGCCGACTCTAAGAGGCCAGGAAGCAGAGAAGGCAAGTCACTTACCCATCAGCTGGCCAACAGACAGTGGGCACACTTCCTTAAGACCCCAGAGCACCTCAGCAGCTGGCTGCAGCTGGTGTAGACCTCAGTCTGGCCAGCAAGGAGTCAAGCAAAGGCCTGCCAGCCACAGCAGTCAGCTGCTAGCAACCACACAGATGGTAATAATTAGCCAGAAAGTTAAACCATGGAAAGTTCCAAGGATCCAGGAGAGTCCTAAGTTGCATAATAAGAGAGCTGAATCCTCCCTTGTTTCCTTGGGGCATTTTGTTTTGTTTCCTGTCTGACTTTTCCTGTCTGCTAGGATATCCCTAGAATCTCTGTTTAAAAATAGAAGCTAGATGCTGATGGCTCACACCTGTAAACCTAACTTCTAAAGAGGTGACTTCTGAGGATGCAGTTTGAAGACAGTTCGGGCAGGAAACATATTGACTCCAATTAACAAGCAAAATGCCAGAAGTGGATATGTAGCTCAAGTGGTAAAGCACTAGCCGTGTGCAAAATAAAAATCAGTAGAAAGTGAAGCTGTGGTTCAAATGGTAGAGCAATAGACTTGATCAAACAAAAGCTCAGGCACAATACCCAGACCCTGAGTTCAAGCCCCAGAACCCACAGCAATAAAAAACAACAACAGCAACAAAATACCCTCTTATAAGCTGACCACTGGTGGTGGTTCATGCCTGCAATCCTAGCTATTCAGGAGGCTGAGATCTGAGGATCATGTTTCAAAGCTAGCCCTGGCAGGGCAGTCCGTGAGACTTTTCAGTTAAATACCAAAAAACTGAAAATGGTGATGTGGCACAAAGTGGTAGCCACTAGCTTTGAGCATAAAAGCTCAGGGACAGCACCCAGTTCCCTAAGTTCAAGTTTGAGGACTGGCACACAAAAAAAGAAAAGACAATTAAGGGACAGCAACCAGGTTGAGTTCAAGCCCCAGTACTGGCATAATTTTCTTTCAGCTGGGCACCGATGGCTCACATCTGTAATCCTAGCTACTCAGGTGGCTGAAATCTGAGGATCTTGGTTCAAAACCAGCCCAGCTCTTCATCTCCAATAAACTACTCTGAAAAAGCCAGAAGTGGCACTGTTGTTCAAGTGGTAGAATGCTAGCTTTGATCAGAAGCAGCTCAGGAACAGCAACTAGGCCTTGAGTTCAAGACCGAGGACTGGCAAAAAAAAAAAAAAAAGAGAGAGAGAACGAGAGCCGGACACCAGTAGCTCACACCTATAATCCTAGCTATCCCTAGCTACTCAGGAGGCTGAGACCTAAAGATTGCAGTTCAAAGACAGCCCAGGTAGGAAAGTTCATGAAACTCATATCTCCAATTAACCACCAGAAAACCAGAAATGGAGCTGTGGCTCAAAGTAGTAGAGCGCTAGCCTTAAGCAGAAAAGCTCAGGAACAGTGCCTAGGCCCTGAGTTAAAGCCCAATGACTGACAATAAATACATAAAAAGAAGGTAAGAATAAGAACTTTATCCTCATTGCCCCTCTAGGGCTGCAAATATAGTGTCAAAGCCTTTCTTTTCTTCTGTTATCTCCAGTGCCATGTGTCCTATGCGGTCTTTCATACACAACAGGGTTTCCTCCCTTCCTCCCCCAACTCCTAGTCATTATACAAGGACTTTCCATAATTACTGATGGGCCCCAAGTAAGCATTGCTTTGTAGGGTATGATTTGGAGGTGAGAAGGAGGCCTAAAGAGGACCTAAAAATCCCTTCTCAATTTTCTCATTTCTAAATTCCATTGTCATTTGTTTCCAGTGAAATGGTTTGATTCTTGGTATAAAAACACCCACATTTGGTCATGTGTGTTTGAAGATCACCCAGTAATTTAAAGGATGAGGAAGGAAGAGGAGTGGGAGTGGGAGTGGGAGAGGCTGAAAGCTGGGTGGGAGGGGCCGTTAGGAAGGAAAGGACAAAGGCTGAGCACTCAGAGAGAAGCCATCAGCTACCGCTATAATTCTAGCTATTCAGGAGACAGATCTGAGGACCATGGTTCAAAACTAACCTAGACAGAAAAGTCTATGAGACTCATCTCCAATTAACCACCAAAAACCTGGAAATAGAGTAGTATTCCAAGTGACAGCTAGTCATGAATAAAAGAAGCCAAGGCTCTACCTTGAAGACCCATTATGACCTGTGCATTCACACATGCACTTGCATGTATGCGTGCATGCACATGCACATGCGCGCAGGTGCGCGCGCGTGCGCGCGCGCACACACACACACACACACACACACACACACACACCAAGAATTTAAAAAACCAAGCAAGTTTTGCTGCTACAAACTGCAAAAGTTATTGCCACAGTGCAGAAGTATTGATTACAGTCATGGTAAGGTGGAGGAGACACTAAGTGTGTGTATGTACTGGGCACATAGGGTTTATACTTCTGGAAGCTTCAGGATATATCCCTCATGAATACAATAAGAGCTTCTGAAGTTTCAGTTTCACAAAAGTAATAAGAAGACCATTTTGGGTTCTGGGAGTCGGAGGAGATATGGGAATGGGGCTCAGCAGAAGACTACAGATGGGATGCTGTCTGTCTTGTCAGTGACTAAGATCCCTAAAGGAAGGAACAAAAAATCCCTAGATCTAGGGAAGCCTCAAGAGTGCATGGAGAGGGTTAGGAAGACAACTTGCCTCACTGTTTTATCTCCACTGGCCTGACCTCACCACTTTCTTGCTTAGAGGCATTGACACCATATATCTATTGTCAGGTACCTTAGCATCTCCTGGCCCCTTCTCTCAAATGCTTATGAGGGTCCCGTTTAAGTCTTGGTGCCTGGAATCCATGCTCCCTCCTTCAGCTTTCATGCTCAGTACTCCTCAGACCGACAGAAGTGGCTTAAGTCTGGGAAGAGCAGGGGTACTAGAATTCTAATATCAGATAAAACAGTCTTGAGTTAGAATGCCAATTCAGGACACACAGCCATGTATCTTTGTGGACACTGCTACCTTCTCCAAACATGGCCATCCTCACGAGCAATTGGGGAAATTACAGGACTCCCTGACAAACAGTCCTGGGGACTACCCACATAAGATCGCATACAGGGAGTGCCTCTCCCAAGGCTGGGCCATGAGGAGCTGCAGTCATGGATTTATATCTGCCCTGAGCATATATGTATGTGTTCACTTGACAAACTGATACATGCCAATTTCAAGATACATATATATGTATTTTTGAAAGATATGTGCAATATATAAATATAAAAATATAGTACATAATTATATAATGTATATTATGTACTATAAAAATGGATACATAGCATCTATCATATATTATACATCTATAATGTACATGTTATATTAGATATTATATACTAAATATGTAATGTATATGTCATACTATAGTATATATAATAAATGCATAAAGTATAAACATATTTATACTTGAGTTTGTATATATGTATCAATATTGTGTACTGAAGTTGAACCTATAGCCTTGTCTACATTAGGCAAGCATTCCTTCACTAAGATTTATCTCCAGGCCTTTTTTCTTTTAAAGGTGGGGATAAATCCTTAAGCTCACTCTCTATACCCATGCTAAGGATTGAACTCAAGACCCCAACTATGCTAGGCAAGCACTCCAGTATGGAATGCCATCCCCAATCTGAAATCATTATTAATTTAATACAGAAATTTGTTCTTTGCAAGGGCCACAAGATCCTTTTATAAGTCATAACCTCATTATTTACAAAACATAAGCTATATCTTCCATATAGAAATAGATATGATACCTGGTCGACAGCATTTGCTCACTGAAAAAAGAAAAATGAAGAAGAAAAAGAACAAGAACAAAAGCAGGACACTTTCTCTTCTTGTTATGTGCCCAGAATGATTTTGGCTGATGTGTGGCAGAGCTGGGATGTGTGTAAGCAGCTAGATGATGCTCTCTCATTGCACTGAACCATCCTGGAGCAGGGTGAGCACTTATGAGCTGGGGCTGAGCACTTGTGGAACACGTGGGAGGCCCCGAGTTCCATCCTCAGCAATGCAAAATAACATGACAGCATCTCACCTTGTGGCTTAGGCCTGTAATCCTAGCTATTCAGCAGGTGGAGATCTGAGGATTGAGATTTGAAGCCAGCCCAAGCATGGAAAATCTGTGAGACTCTTACTCCAGTTAGCCACCAAAAACCCAGAAGTGGAGCTATGCTCAAGTGGTAGAGAGCTAGCCTTAAGCAAAAAAGTGACAATGCCCAGGCACTGAGTTCAAGCCTGAGCACTGGTTCAATAATTAATTACTTAGTGACATCATCTCATCCATGAAGTCTGAGGGATGCGACATGGAAAACAGCCTGAACCCCACTTATTCATAGCAGTACACTTCCTTCCACAGAACATTCTGTCCTGGCCCTGTGACCCTGCTCCTCCCAGCCTTTCCTCAGCAGCATCCTCTGCCAAAATACACAAAAGACCCTAAATCCTTCTTACTTCTGTCAAACAAGGCTGCCCAAGTAGTCAAGGCCCTGTGGCTGAGACTCAGGGGACTGGGGTATCCCTTCTCACAGTCACCACTAATTGGATGAGTGCTCATGGGTAGGCCACTTATTAGAGTCTCTTTCTTTTTTTTTTTTTTTTTTGGTCCAGTTGTGGGGCCTGAACTCTGGGCCTGGGCGCTGTCCCTCAGCTCTTCAGCTCAAGGCTAGCGCTCTAACCACTTGAGCCACAGCGCCACTTCCGGCTATTTTTCTTTTTGCTTATGTGGTGCTGAGGAATTGAACCCAGGGCCTCATGCATGCAAGGCAAGCGCTCTACCACTGAGCCACCTTCCCAGCCCTAGAGTCTCTTTCTTTAGATACCTCACCAGCAGAGTGGGGACCATGCCCACTCATGCACTAACCTATGTATTACACTCAGTCAGTAAGTAACTTGCTATCATTAGCAGAGATCTTTAATAAGCTACTCTAATCACTGCTCAGACTGTAACTGGAAACTCCTCCCAGAAAGGCCCTGTGAGAGAAGACTGCACAGGAGGCCAGGTTATCATATATGCTCTCCAGGGTGCTATACTTCGTATGTCTCCACATTACAGGACAGGATGCCTGAAAGGGAAGAGTTGGCTTCCTGAGCCAGGCTGCCTTGAGTGGACTCCCCGGGGCTGATGATTACTAGAGGAGGCAAGGGAAGGGCCAATGCAGAGTGGAGACAGGGTGAGCTAGAAACCCATCTGCCAATCAACTGTACAGAAGCAGTTATTTTCAGTCTAGTCAAAATACCACTCTGTCCCAGGTCAGTATTTCTGCAAATGAACATTTCTCTTACAACTGGGAACTTCAACCCACAAGTGGGATAGGGCTTCTAAGTGAAAAAAGAAGCTGAAGCTTGGTGCTGGTGGCTCACACCTCTAATCCTAATTATTCAGGCTGAACTCTGAGGATCATGGTTCTAAACAAGCCCAGGCAGAAGTTCCGAGACTGAGACTCTTGTCTCTAACTAACTGCACACGTGCTTGTGCCAGTGCACACACATGAGCGGAGGAGAGGGGAGAGGAGAGAAGAGGAAGGAAGAGAGGAAGAGGAAAGGAGAGGAGTCTGGAACATGCATATTGAGCCTCTCCCCAGAATCATTTCAAAGAGCCACATGGAGCTGATGACATCACATTTAAGAAGCATTTCTTTTTGCTTTTGCTATCAGCTGGGGCTTAAACTCAGGGCATATGTGACATCCCTGAGCTTTTTGCCCCAGGCTAGTGATCTAACACTTGAGCCACAGCTCTACTTCCAGCTTGTGAGTGGTTAATTAGAGACAAGAGTCTCAGTCTTCCTGACTGAGCTGGCTTCAACCTCTCAGCCTCCTGAGTAGTTAGGATTTTTTTGGGGGGGGTCCAGTCGTGGGGCCTGAACTCTGGGCCTGGGCAATGTCCCTCAGCTCTTCAGCTCAAGGCTAGCGCTCTGCCACTTGAGCCACAGCACCACTTCCGGCTTTTTTTCATTTTGCTTATGTGGTGCTGGGGAATCCAACTCAGGGCCTCATGCATGCAAGGTAAGCGCTCTACCACTGAGCCACCTTCCCAGCCCCCTGAGTAGTTAGGATTACAGGCACGAATCATCACTGCCCAGTGAAATGCATTTCCTAAGTGACATATGACCAAACCCTGCTTTTCTAAAGCTCAGTCATGTGTTAACATCTCTTATAGAATGTCCAAATCCTAACAAGGCACTATTAGATATGGGGTTAGAGTGGTACTGCAGAGGGAGTACTAGCTACAGAGGGAGGCGTGGGTTAGAAGATCATGGTCTACACCAACCCAGGGGAGTAAACATCTCTCTAAAAAACAAAGCAAAAAGGTTGGGAACAAGGCTTAAATGGCATAGCAAGTGCAAGGCTCCAAGTTCTGACCCCACTCCTTCAAAAAGGCACTATTGGCACCCCAGAACTCTGGATCTTCTCAGAAGAGGCCCTTCAACAGTTGAACTACACACCATAGAAACTGGGGGGAGTGGGACATGCAAGGAGGCAGACTTATCAGCCAGTTTTATAGATGAGGAAACTGAGACAGAGGGCAATTGTTTAGACCTACTCTTTGCCAAAAGATTGAGAAGCAATTCTCTAAAGCCATCCAGTTTACCAATGCGGAGGCCCAGATTCAAACTCCAGTCTTCCTGTTTCCTGAGTCTAGCAGCACAGACTCCATGGGGCCTGAGTTCAACTCCCTCTTTTGCCTTTAGCCTTTGTGCCTACAGCCTCAGGGCAAAATGAGACCGCTGATAATGCCTACCACTTGTGGCCTGGCACAGGGCCAGTTCTGAGAAAGGTTCCTTGCTGTATGACGATCCCCAGCGAGCACCAACTGTTTCAGTAACTTCCTCTCGTTGATTGAGCCTGACAGAGACCAATGCAAGACAAATGTGTGGCTAATGGAGCAAAATGTGTGCTACAAATACAGGCCAGTCTGGGGGCCAGTAGCTCATGCCAATAACCCTCAGCTCAGGAGGCTGAGATCTGAGAATTGCAGTTTGAAGCAGACCAAGGCAGGAAAACCCACAAGACTCATATCTCCAATTAGCCAGAAAACAAACACACAAACCAAAAGCAACAATACAAAACAAAAAGCAGAAGTGGAGTTGTGGCTTAGGTGGTAGAGTGTTAGCCAAAGACAACACTCAGGCCCAGAGAGGACTGGATGTCAAAAACCAAACCAAACAACAAAAACAGATAGAAAAGGCCCCGGGGAATAGTCACCAGGTGCACTGCCCAGGCTGGGCCTTCAGCCACAGTCGGCGGGGAGCACATTTGCTAAGGAAGCCAAGGTCACAGGCAGGATTCTGGGTGTACCAGATGCCCCTGCCACAGACAGAGGCTTCTCCCAGCTCCCACCACAGCCCTGGTGCTGCAGGGCCCTGCCAGGGCTGGGCCACAGGTGGATAAACAGTCCCCCCTCCCCTCTTCTCCCCGCCCCCCCTCCCAGTCCCAGGCAGGTGTCCTTGGCAGGGTGTGGGATAGGCTAGGAAAGCCTGGGCACCATCCAGGCTCTGGTCCATTCATTTTTTACTCCACCAAAGGCAAGGCACGCCTTTCCCCAGGGTGGAAAGGGAGGGAGGTGACCCAAACACCGGGGTCCAGACCCCCCTTACCCCTAACCACGCATGCTGGCCGGCAGATCGGTCCTACCTCGGTGGCTCAGTGGCCCCGGAGCCTCCTCTACTCCACCGATGGGGCCACGCGGGCTCGCGGAGGCCAGCCTGGGGCCGCTGGGCGCCAGGAGAAGGAAGTTTTGTGACTTCTGGCTGCAATTCCACAGGCCGGGCAGGAAGCGTCCCTGGGCGCGGGCTAGGAGAGACCCGATGTCCCGACGTGGGCTCTGGGAGGCGCCCCCACCGCCAGGCGCCCGCGGGATTTAAAGCTCTCCACGCGGGGCTTCCGGCCAGTCCACACCCGTCCTCCTGCCCCGGCTTTTCCTTAATGGATCGTCAGCCTCGTTCCCTACAGGCTGCAGTGCAAACGTTTTCCGCGGTCTAAACTTGGCTTAGGAACACTCCCTCCCTGGGAGAGAATTCCTCGTGTTACCACGTTCACGAGAGAGAGAAGGCGGGGGGGGGGGGGGGGAGAGAGAGAGAGAGAGAGAGAGAGAGAGAGAGAGAGAGAGAGAGAGAGAGAGAGAGAGAGAGAGCGAGCTCTCCTCTAACTGAATTCCATTTCCTTCTTTCTTACTGGATTCCTTCCCTTCTCTCTCCTCCCCTCCCTGCTTCCCAGCTTCCCTCAAAAATAACAAGGCCAGTCAGAGGACTCATGCCTGTAATCCTCACTACTCAGGAGGCTGGGGTCTCAGGATCACAGGTCAAAGTCAGTTCAGGAAGGAAAGTTTATGAGACTTACCTTCAATTAACAAGCAAAAAGTCAGAATTGAAGGTGTATGGCTCAAGTGGCTAGAGAACTAGCCTTGAGTGGAGGAGCTAAGGGACGGAGTACAGGCATAAACACAAAACAAAATAATAATAGCCAGTACAGTATTCTAGTATAGACATCTCTTAGGTGTAGCTCCTAGGTACTGCCTAGCTCTGTCTTCAGAGGCTCACAGGTCTTCCTGAGTGGGTTAAGCTAGTTGTTATCACATCATGAAACTAGTCACAGGTATAATCACCTCACATTGAACTGCAAAGATAGAGCTGAAGTAGTGATGAAAATGCAGGTGAAAACTAAACAATGTACACTTAGAAGATTGGAGGACTGCAAGTTCAAGGCTAGCCTAGACTGAATATGGAGAGCCAGTCTCAAAACAAAGTCGAAAAACACTTCATCCAGAGACACACCTTGGGTAGGCTTGTAGATGAGGAAACATTTGGATTGTTATCACAGCCAGTATTAAGTTGAACTTGACCAAATATGGGACACTGATAGAGTGCCTTACCATGCATGCCACTTCTGTTGGTGGCCTCCTCAGGTAGGCACCAACTCTAGCACCACAGCTATGCTCTCACTTCACATGAGAGGGGGTTTTCAGAAGTGAATTTTGCGACATGACTTGTCATTGTGATCAGAGTCATTTTTTCAAAGATGTTATACAGGGCACTCGTGGCTCATGTTTATAATCTTAGCTGAGAACTGAGAATACAACTTCAGACTCAACCAAAAGACAAATCCAAGAGATTCTTATGTCCATTTAATCACCAAAAAAAGTGGTAGAAGAGATGTGGCCCAAGAGGCAGAGGATGGCCTTCAATGAAAAAAAAAAACAAAAAACAAAAAAACAGCCACTAGCTCAAGACCCAGTTTGGTGAGAGGAGATTCATATTATTCATGGTGCCTATTTAATTCTGTAACTTCCTATGATTCCATGTTAGAACTGCAAACATCATTCATTAATTTCAGTTAAGTCTGTGTGTGTCTGCCAGACTCAAGGCCTGAGTACTGTGTCTGAACTTTTTGCTAAAGGCTGACACTACTTCTTGAGCCATAGCTGTACTTCCATATTTTTGGTGGTTAATTGAAGATAAAACTCTCACAGACTTTTCTATTTGGGCTAACTTCAAACTTGATCCTCAGATCCTAGTCTCCTGAATAGCTAGGATTACAGGTGTGACCTACCAACACCTGGCTCAGTTAATATACCTTTAATGAGCATTGGTGGGCATACCATAGGGCCAGGAATTGTTTGTAATATAGCAAGGCAAAAAATAATCATGTCTGTATAATCAACCAACAGTTCTACTGCTCAATATTTATACAAGATCTATCCCACCCTTAAAAAAGCAAAACCATTTGTCCTTTAAAAACCTATGCTCAAGCCGGGTGCTGGTAGCTTATGCCTGTAATCCCAGCTACTCAGGGGACTGAGATTTGAAGACTGAGTTTCAAAGCAAGCCCGGGCAGGAAAGTCTGTAAGACTCTTACCTCCAATTAACCACCAGAAAACCAGAAGTGGCACTGTGACTCAACTGGTGGAGCTCTAGCCTTGAGCTGAAGAGCTGAGGGACAGTGCCCAGGCCCAGAGTTCAAGCCCCATGACTGACAAAAACAAAAAACCTATGCACAAATCTTCATAGCAGCATACAACTAATACTGGCTGTGATAACAATCCAAATATTTCTGAACTGATAAACAAAATGTGCTACATTGATATATTAAATATTAAAAGTTCATAAAAAATGAAGTACTGCTGTATGCCATATCATGGATGCATCTTCCACTCTTATGCTAAGTGAAAATAACATTCATAAAAGACAACACTACATGTTGATAGAAAATGTGCCCAACCAGCAAAACTACACACAGAAAGCAGAAATTCATGTTATCAGAGACTAAGGGGTGGGGAAATTAGAGTATTGGGAATTTACAGCTAAAGCATCCAGGATTCTTTTCAGAATAAAAAAAATTGTGACAAAGGGTGTACAACTTTGTGGAAATACTATGAATCACTAATGCTGGATGTGAGTGGCTCACACCTATCTATAATCCTAGCTACCCAAGAGACTGAGCTCCACTTAAAGCTCAGCTTTTTTAAGAGTCTCATGGACTTTTGTGCATGGGTTAGCTTTGAACTGGAATCCTCAGATCTCAGCATCTTGAGTAGCTAGAATTATAGGCGTGAGCCACTGGTATCTGACTTGTTTTTCCATATTTTGAAGCAGAGGTTATGCAGGAGCAATTTAATAGTGACTTTCTGGCCCCTGAAATGCCACCTGCAGGTCACGAAAGAGAACTCAGCTGTCCATGAGGTCCTTTGCCAAGACTTTCAATGCTATTTTTGTGATGGATGGATGCCATTTCCACATATGTCCAGCAGATGGTGATATTGCTGTTTCAGAAATTTCCTTCATGAGCTTTTTACCATTTTTGTTTTGTTTTGTTTTTGGCTGAGCCCCAGCTTGTAGCCTCTGTTTCATTTCTCTCTCTGGCCACAGAAAGTGGTCCAGAATTATGCTGTGATACCAGGGATTTGGGGCTCTGTCTTAGCCATGCCCTGACCTAATTTGCTTTCCTTGGTGAGGGAACTTGGGTACCTGACTTTCCATCTCTGAACCTCAGAAACACCATCCATCTGAAAACCAGAAATGTTTGTAGCTAAGCCCTTTGACAGCAGAATCTGACTTGAAGTTTAATCTGTTGAGGGCATTTCTTGTCAGTAGTGGGGCTTGAATTCGGGGTCTGGGCGCTGTCCCTGAGCTCTTTTGCGCAAGGCTAGTGCTCTACCACTTTGAGCCACAGCTCCACTGGCTATTTTTGAGTAGTTAATTGAAGGTAAGAATCTCACAGGGATTTTTCTGTCAGGATTGGCTTCAAACTGTGATCCTCAGAGCTCAGCCTCCTGAGTAGCTAAGATTGCAGGTGTGAGCCACCAGCACCCAGCTTTATTTTATTTTTATTTTTGTGGCAGTACTGAGGTGTGAACTCAGGGCTTAGGAACTGTCTGTTATTTTTATCCCTCACCATTGGCATTTTACCACTTGAGCCAGACCTTCCCTTCTGACATCTTGATGGTTAATTGGAGTCTCATGTACTTTTCTGCCTGGATTGGCTTGTGATCAAGTTTTAACATCCTGAGTAGCTAGGATTACAAGAGTGAGCCACTGGTACCTGTCTGAGGGTGAATAGTATTACACTTTCCTGCAGAAATAGATTTGTGTGTTTGACCACAGCTGTCTGATCTTCTGGGATGGTGAAATAATACAGGATATATTTTCTGTGTGTGACACGTTTCTGAAGTATGAAACATGTGGAACCTGAAGCATACCTACTTCAGGCATGAGAGACTGTGGGTATGTGAGTGGTGAGAGGTGACTTACCCGATGGCCCAAACACAGTGCCTGGTCTCACCCCATCTCCACACCCAACCAGATTTGGGGTCTAGCCCATCAGAGGAAGCTCAGAAGAGTAAACACAAACATAGGCCTTCAAGACATCTGTAGGAAGCCTGGATGCTTTGGATCAACTCTTCTGCTGAGTCGGTGCTGTCCTTGGGTCTTTACCTAAGGGGTGACCATACTGCTCAGGCTGGAGCCAGGCCAGAACTTCAAGGCAGAAGATCCCAGAGGAGGTAGTTGCTGCATGCACAGCTAGGAGGAAAGAGAAAGGCACCTTTCACACTCACCCAACATTGGGGCCTCATTTCCCACCCAGACCCAAGCTTCCAACACTGTTAATGTTCTAAGCAAGCACATTAAGTGTCTTATCTATTATCTTGTATTACATGCATTCATTACACAGGAAAAAGAACATACCTCTGAAAGTTATTTGTGTTGCTTGTAATTTGTTTCATACAATTTTTTTTTAAATTTCAGCTATTTTGAAGTTTTTTTTTCATTGTGTTCATCTTCTTGAAAAAAAGTACCTTATCAAACCGTGTAAGGCTGGACCCTAATGGCCACAGTGACGCATTCATTTCTAGAATAATTTTTTAAGTATGTATTTTTTTTATTGTAAAGACACTGTACAGAGGGGTTGCAGTTACATGAGCAAGGTAATGAGTCCATTTCCTATCGAGTATTGTTGTACCTTCCTTTATATTTTCCCTCCTATCTCTTTCCTCCCCTGCTCCCCAACTCCTCCCTCCCTTTTCCCACTCTAGAATAACTTTAAATAAATTCATTTCAGATAAAAATTTTAAAAGGGAAAAATTTGGAAACTGACACTTAAATTTTTCTATGACTTTCAATGTGGGGAACACAAAGTTGGATCATTCTTTCCTACCTTGGAGCATTGCTAAAACTTTGGAACCTCCACTCAGCAGGGGTTCTGAGTCCCACAAATATCTGTTTAGGCCTTGAACTGTCATGAATCCAAGCTGATTTGTGCATTCATGACAGAGGAATAGGTAGAGTCAGTATTTCAGCAACACTCTGACTTATGGAAAAAGATAAACTTTCTGTGTTCCAAAAATTCTACGTTTTGAAAAACTTCAAACATAACTTTCTATTTTCTAGATTGGAAAAACTAGTAAAGAGTAAGATCCAATGCGAGGTGCCAGTGGCTCAGACCTATAATCCTAGCTACTCAGGAGGCTGAGATCTGAGGATCACAGTTCGGAGCCAGCCCAGGCAGGAAAATCTGTGAGACTCTTATCTCCAATTAACCACCAAAAAGCCGGAAGTGGCACTGTGGCTCAAGTGGTAAAGCACTTGAGCTGAAGAGCGCAGGGACAATGCCCAGGCCGAGTTCAAGCCCCATGACCAAAAAAAAAAAAGTAAGATCCATACTTCAACAGAAGTGGCACTGTGGCTCAAAATGGTAGCACACTGGCCTTGAGCCAACAAAAAGCTCAGAGTTCAAGTCTCACAACTGACATGAGTGCTATCGATCTTTCCATGCAAATTCTGGGGAGCCACAGACATTTCTAACACACATTGTGTGGCTCACACACTGGCTCTCAATACCTGGTCTCACACTGGCAGCAGCATTGCATGAAACCTTCCTAAATGCAAATTATTTTATTAAATTCATATTATATTACATTATGTTACAGCTGGGCTCTAGTGGCTCATGCCTGTAATCCTAGTTGAGAGATCTGAGAATCATGGTTCGTGGTTTGAACCCAACCTGGGCAAAAAAGTTCCCATGAGACTCTTAACTCCAATTAACTACTCAGAAACAGAAGTAGTGCTATGACTCATAGTGGTAGAGCACTATTCTTGACCAAAAGATCTCAGGGACAGTGCCCAGACTTGACTTCAAGCCCCATAACTGAATCTCATATATGAGATTCTCATATATGAGAGAGAGGGAGAGGGAGAGGGAGGGGGAGAGGGAGGGGGAGAGAGAGAGAGAGAGAGAGAGAGAGAGAGAAGGAAGGAAGGAGGGAGGGAGAGAGAGAGAGAGATAGGTTTTGGTTTGAGGCCAGCAAGCCAGGGCAGAAAAGTTCACAAGACCTCTTCTCAACACCTAGAAAATGTTAATATTTATTACATGTTCTCTGTGAATATTCTCAATATATTTGTATTGTTATTATTAAGGTGTTTTGCAGAGGGGTTACCATTTCAAAGATAATTTTTTAATACTAATGATAACAACTTATAAAAATGTATGACTTACTGGGCACCAGTGGTTCACTCCTGTAGTAAATTACTCGGGGCACTGAGATCTGAGAATTGCCATGTAACCACCAGAAAAAAAGCTGCAAGTGGAGTTGTGGCTCAAGTGGTTGAGTGACAGCCTTGAGCAAAAAAGCTCAGGACAGTGCCCTGAGTTTAAGCTCGAGAACAAGCACACACATGCACACTTGCACACATACACACACACAAATTCATGTCCCAGTATGGTCAATGTACTTCATCAGCATATAAGAAAATATCACAATGAAACTTGTTAAAATCATTTCAAAGAGGGAGAGTGGGATAAGGGAGAGTGATAGACGAAGTGTTTGATCAAAGTACATTGTAGGCATATATAGAAATGTCACAATGAAAACCCTTTTTATAACTAATGTGGGCTAATAAAAACATCCATCGCTGCATACATCTTTCCAAGGACTATACTTTCATTAAAAAAAAAAAAAAGCCAGCACCAGTGACTTACACTTGTATCTTAGCTACTTAGGAGGTTGAAATAGGAAGATATTGGTTTGAGACCAGAAAAGTTCACAAGACTCCTTCTAAACCTATGGCTGGGTACAGCAATTGGATCCTAGCTCCAGAGGCTAGGATCCCAGTTCAGTGCCAGCCTGGAGCAGAAGATTCTATAAGATTTTATTTCAGTAGAAGAAGCTGTCATCCCAAATTTGAAAGGAAACCAAAAATAGGCAGATCGTGGTCCAAGAAGTAAAACCTTACCAGTACAAAAAAGAGATGGAAACAGGTTTAGTGGTGGAGCACTTGCCTAGCTAGTATGAGGCCCTACATTAACATCCTCATGCTACTAAAAAGAAAAGAGTGCACCACAGCTCCCACCCTCAGGAGCAGGAGCAGGAGCAGGAGCAGGAGGATCACAAATTCAAGCCTACACCACATAATGAGGTCTTTTTTCAAACACAAAAGAAAAGAAAAAGCATGTACAAATCCATAAAGGCTCACTGACGACTAATTCTGTACACTATGTGGTTCCTGATCACAAGTGACTTACTGAGTCAAAAACGTGAATACAAGAAGAATCACTCAAAGCAGCATAGAATTGTGGGTTAAGTCCTGATATGTGCAGGTATTGTACCTAAATAAAGAAGGCCACAATGTGCTGGTAAGGGTGCCACACACTGAAATTCTGTACTTTTGCAAGGCAGAGTAGAGGACAGGGGGCAGATGCATTTATTGTCAACAGCAGAGCAGCTTGTATGAATCATCCTGAGCACACGCAAAAATGTTAAATAGGGATGATGAGGGCAGAGAGATACTACTAATAAAAGCTGAATGTTAGGTACATTGTGATTAGACCTAATACATACATAATGATATCTTTGGTTATTGATTCCTTGGGCTCCATTAAGGGCTTACATAAGGCGAGACTACTACTAAACTGATTCTGCAAGAAGGTAAAACTGAAGTTATTTTAGCTGATGTGGCCAATGTAAGCAGCTAATAAAAAACAAAACAAATTACCTAAACCAAGTGCCTGGATTCCAAGCTACTTATGAGGTTGTGATCTGAGGATTTCAGTTCAAAGCCAACAGACCAGACAAATCTCAATCTTATCTCCAATTAAGCAGGAAAAATGCCAGAAGCGGATGTGTAGCTCAAGTGGTAGAGTGCCATGTTGGGCACAAAAGCTAACCAACCAAAAAACAAAAAATAAAATATTTAATAAAAAGCTAAGCAACTGCAGGAAACCCTGAATTCTAGCCCCAGAATTGGCACACACACACACACACACACACACACACACACACACACACACACACACACACACACACACACACACACACACACACACTTACTTCACCAGCTGAACAAAGTCATAATATAAATAGTTTGGATACAAAGTGTCCTCCATAGACCCAAGTGTTGAAGGTGGGACTCCAGCCTGTGGCACTGTTGGGAGGTGGTAGAAACTTCAGGAGGTAGGACTTAGAGTAAGTTAGGTCATCAGGTGTGCCCCTGTTCCCTTCCTGCCTCTTTCTTTGTTTCTTAACTTCCATGAGGTGAACAGATTTCCTCCATCTTGTGGTCCCACCATGAAGTGCTACACTGCTGCCTTAGGCCCAAATGAAGAGGGCCGGGCAGCCTGGACTGAGACTTCTTCAATGGTGAGCCAGAATTGTTTGCCTTTGGGTTGATTATCTTGGGTATTTGGTCAAAGTCGCAGAAAGCTCACACACAAAATTCTACTTTGTATTTTTGCTTTGCTTTTAAATCCTAAATATAAATTCTTAGTTTCAGGCTGGATTTTTAATTTCCTTTTGATATTTTACAGCAAAGATTTACAATCTTGCTTGTCTTTCCCATTTCCACACACCTCATTTGATACCATTGGGTGGGCTATAGATTTGCCAAAAAGTGTGCCAATTCTTATGCACAGAAAAATAGCTAAGGGTGACTAGTACATGCTTAGTATGCATGAAGCTTTGATTGAATCTCCATCAAAGTAAGAGGGAGAGAGAGAGAGAGAGAGAGAGTGAAAGAGGAGGGGGAGGAACAAGAAGAGGAAGGAAGGAAGGAAAGAAGGAAGGAAGAAAGGAAGGAAGAAGGAAGGAAGGAAGGAAGGAAGGAAGGAGGGGAGGAATGAAGGATGGATGGAAGGGAGGTAGGGAGGCAAGAAGGGAGGAAAAACTATAACAAAAAAAGCTTCTCCACAGGATAAAAGGTCATAGAATTCTCATTTGCCTTTGAAGACACAGGTTTTATCTCTGCAGAAAAGATGAAAGATTATGATCAAGCAAATGGGAATGCAAAAAAATCTGTTGTCTAAGATACTCAGAAATCTATAGCTATCTAAGCATAACTATTCATTTTCTAGGCACCCATTGAGCTACTTATAGACTCTGTACGTAGGGATATTTAATCCATATTAAATGTCTTGCTACAACTCATTAGTCAGTCCATGCTTCATACAAGCTTTTTATGTACAATGACCTACATGGATCCTTGCTTACTTTGAAGATACCATGTCTTTTTGTACAAAAACGGATTGGCAAGTCAAGAAACAAATGTATGGAAAACTTTAAAAAAATAAAGTCAACTGAACTGTTGTACCACTAAGTGAAGAGAATCATGGACTTGAACTTCACCAAGAAGCTGAGTTTCCTCACTGCTTAAGATCAAGTGGTATCACTGCAATTGGGATTTATAGGGGTGGCTACCATCATCTGTAGTTGCCTTTGAATTTTCAAATCTTCTTCAAAAGTTGGCAGTGATGACATCCATCTGAGCTCCAGCCAGCTGCCCTCAGCTAAGGATGCCTATTGGCAATCTGGGCTAGGCCATAATGTCTTGTTGGCCAAGGCCCTGAATAAGCTTTTGCATTGCAGCTCTTTGGAGGGGAAGAGAATGTGTTCCACTGGCAGCCCTTGCAGGGAACACATTTGCCTTTGATGTCTACAGGAGTTTGGGTCTGGAATGGTCCCTGAAGTTACTTGTGCAGAAGGCTTAGTCCTCAATCTGTAGTGTTATTGGAAGGTGGTGGAACCTTGAGAAAGTAAGGCTTATGAGAGAGAGTTAGGGCACTGGTGTGTTTTTGAGGAGGACTATGGGAGTGGAGCCTCAGCCTGTCTCTGTTTCCTGACATGAGCTGAGAAGTTCCTCCACCACTTCTTTCCACAAAATGTTTCTATCTCACCAGAGGCCTAAAACAATGGAGCCAACTGGCCATAAGCTGAGACCTGTGCAATTGTGGCCCAGAAAGACTCTTTCTCCTCTTGAGCTTCTAGCTATTCGTTACAATAACAGAAAGGTAATGGGCACAGTGTCCCATTTCAGTGAAGAACTCACAAGTAATTGGTGATGACAACTCCAGGTCCTTCCCAGCAGAACAGCACAGGCAACTCTGGTCCTGTGTATATGTCACATTATTCAGCAAACCTGCCACCCCTTGGTTCTCCAGGTCAATTTTTTTTTAACTGCTTTGTTTTTCTTCTTCTTTGGTACTGGATACTAGGGACCAAACCCAGGATGTTGCACTTGCTAGGACAGATTTATTGCACAAGTTTCTGAGCTGCAGCGGCCGAGGAGGCAGGGCAGGAAATGCTCTCAGTGTCACTCTCATTCAGTGGCACTTTGAGGGCAGAAACGGCTATGAGCATTGACCAGTCACTTTCTGCTTCTGAGCTTATCCTCATTTCTGGCCTAGCCTGTGATAAGCAGAGAACACCATCAAGGTCAAGAGATGTTTCAAAACTTCTGCAGCTTTGGAAGAGCTCAAGGGAAGGGGTGACATTGTCCAAAAAGCAAGGTATTTATTACCTGACTTACGTAACTGTAACCCCTCTGTACATCACCTTTATAATAACAATAAAAAAATAAAAACAAGACTCTGCAGCCTTTGCTTCCTGTATAACACACAATGCAGTTTTTTTTACATAGTGCTAGGTGATTTTCTAATTATGTCTTGCACATTAATGAACCTATTGATAAAAATCAATTAGTATTTAAGCACTAGCGGCCCATGGGTGTACTCTGACCTACTCAGAAGGCTGAGATCTAAAGATCCCAGTTGGAAGCCAGCTCAGGTAGAAATAATCTGTAAAACTCTTATCTCAACTAACCATCAAAACCCCAGAAATAGAGCTGTGGCTCAATTAGAGCACCAGCCTTGAGAAAAAATTAACAAATAAAAAACCCAATCAAAGTATGAGCGCCTGAGTTTAAGACCTAGTACTGGCACATTAAAAAAATCAATTAGGGTCTTCTGTGGTCATAGTCATAATTACTTCCCTTTCCCAAATATCAAAAACAAGTTATTCACTTCTGATCTCACCTCAAAAAATAACATCATCCATTATCTGTTGCCACTCACAGGTCTTTATACTGACATATAATCACGATACATATTTGTGAGGGTCAGTATGGGAATTCAATACAGGTCCACATCCTGAAATGATCAAATTAGAGTAAGTAGCATTTCCATCTCTCTCCTTACCTATTAATCATTTTTGTGTTGGGAATCTTCAAACACCTTTCTTCTAGAATCTTTTTAAAATATGAAATAAATCACTGTGAATACTAGTCACCCTGCTATGCTGTAGAATATTTATTTCCTTATTTCCTCCACTTGCATTCCACAGTGCTGACCCCTTAGAAAGTCATGCTGAAGGATCATGTTCATCTCCAACAGTGCTTCAGTGAGCAGCTACTGGACCAGCACCAGAGGATGGTGAGTTCAAGTCCCAGTACTGGCTTAAGCACACATGCACACACATGATGCATGTAGAGCTTTGAGCATCTGAGCTCCTGTTCCTTTGGCATAGCAATCATGTACACTCCAAATACATTTAACAGCAGAAATGCAGGGTCTTTATGCAGCTATTCCCTGAGAGTCAGGGAATAGCTATAAGAAGGGGACAGCAGGTGTAAACAGGGAGGGAAGGGGACAGCAGGTATAAACAGGGAGGCTGCATGTTAACACAGAAGGACTGTCCAAATCTAAAGTAGTTAACCTGGAAGCCTGGCCACTGCAGGCTGAGCGTACAGAGGAAGGAAGGAGCCAATGGTCAGGAAAGACTATGTGGATGAGGTGGAGCTTGATCTTTGTCTTGAAAGATAAGAGACTTTTGTTTGGTGATGGGGTATGGAAGCCTGGGTCTGGAGATGTGGCACCAAGAGTGAAGTCTCAGTAGAATGCATGAAGCCACCCTAAGGTTGCTTATGACCAAGAGGATCAGGAGGCACAGGAGGGAACAAGGATGGTGAAAACCACAGGGGAATCTCATGAGGTGTCTTGTAGGCCCAGGCTGAGCAATGCAACAGCTATCCACAGGCAAATGGCAGCCACTGGACCTTTCTGACTTCCAGAGAGACATAATCAGATTTTTGTCACAGATCAACATGGAGGCCTGTGGAGTATTACAGAAGTATGGAAAGGCCTAGGAAGACATCTTGTTTTCCTAGTTAAAACTTTCCCGGAGCTAGGCACTTGGTCAAAGATTCTGATTCAAAGCCAGTGACTTAGGCAAGTTTATGAGACTCTTATCTCCAATTAGCTGCCAAAGAGCAAAAGTGGAGATATGAATCAAATGGTAAAGCACCAGCCTTGAGTAAGCTAAGGGACAGCACACAGGCAATGTGTTCAAGCCTCAGTACACACACACACACACACACACACACACACATAGGCAAAAATCTTTTAGGAGCTTAAAATAAAAAATCCAGGATTGAGGATATAACTCCGAGTACTTACAGAATGAAGTATGCATGAGGCCCTAAGTTTGTTCTCAGCACCACAAAACAAACAAATATAAAATAAAACCAGACTTTTGGTTGTCCAGAGAGTCTGGCCCTTCCTCCAGCTGGGAGCTCTTTATCAGCTACTTAATGTAGCAAGTTCTTCCCACCTTTGCATTTGCCATTCCAGTTGCTTGGAGCTTGTACTTAAGACTCTTCCTAAAACTGTTCTAACCTTGTTTTCTCAGTCACAATTCTAATCTTCCTAGGGTAATTTTGTCCTTCATAATACATTAGTGCACTGAAAACATTCCATTATTGACTTCAATTACCTCAAATGTACTTTTTTTGGGGGGGGGGTAGGGAGGAATCATTCTTGTTTTATTCACCCACGTGTCCCTCTACCCTGAGTGGGTGAATGATGAGATAATAAGGGACTGAGCTAGCTCAGCACTGGTGCTCACACCTATAATCCTAGCTGTTCATGAGGCTGAGATCTGAGCATTGTTGTTCAAAGCCAGCCCCTGCAGGAAAGCCTATGACACGTTTATCGCCAGTAAACCACGTTGAAAAAGAATGAAGTGGTGCAGTAGCTCAAGTGGTAGAGCACTAGTTTTGGACCAAAGAAGCTCAGGGACAGTTCCAAGGCTCTGTGTTCAAGCCCCAGGACCAACCCTCTCCCCCATAACCCCTCCCCACCCCCCAGAAAAAAGTCTGAGCTAAGGCAACAAGAGGAACGTGGAGGAGGAAGGGAGAGCTGTGAAGCAGTGAGAATCCGTATGGCTTCATGTCCAGCTGGATGTGAGTGGTAAGAGAGGAGGAGGCGGGAGATGACATATGGGGTTCTGGCTTGTATGACTTTTGGGCAGCAGAACAGGGAAGCAGGAGAGAGGATGTGAGGTACAGCCAGGGTGCTCAGTTTCAGGCACATCCATGAGGGAACTCTCAGAGGTAACAGATTAGGTAGTAGTAGATATGGAAATATATAGCTAAGAAAAGGCCTAAGCTGCCAGATGCTGGTGGCTCACGCCTGTAATCCTAGCTACTCAGGAGGCTGAGATCTCAGGATCTTTGTTCAAAGCCAGCCCAGGCAGGAAAGACTGGGAGACTCCTCTCTCCAATAAACCACCAGAAAACCAGAAGTGGTGCTGTGGCTCAAGTGGTAGAATGCTCGCTTTGAGCTGAAGAGCCGAGGGACAGCGCCCAGGCCCAGCGTTCAGACCCCATGACCACCAAAAAAAAAAAGGCCTAAGCTCAAGATGTGCATTCAAGAGTTGTCAAGCTACTGAGGAGCTTGAGATCCAAGGATCCCTGTTCAAAACTAGTTCAGCGAAGGAAGATCCATGAGACTCTTATCTCCAGTTAATCACCAAAAAGCTGGATGTAGAGCTGTGGCTCAAGTCGTAAAGCACCAGCCGTGACGAGAAAAAGCTAAAAGACAGCACTAGACCCTGAGTTCAAACCCCAGAACTGGGACAACCCTTTTTTAGGGTTGTCAACAAAAAGGCTAATTCAAGACATCCAATAGGTGAGAGAGAGAAAGGAAAAAATAAAGCGTAGAGGAGAGAATAGAGGCAGCTGGGAAAGGGAATGAGTGAAGGTCTTGCTGGGGTCTTGCCTGTGAAAGAGAGATGAGGCTGGCTGTCAGAAGTCAGGCCTGGCGCATTGCAGGAGCACTTGAGGCAAAACTCAAGGAAGACTACAGGTCAAGTGGAGACATTTTCCCTCCTCCTGACTTTCTGACCAAAAAGCCAAAAGATTTCAATCATCCCAGGGCCAATCAAGAAGTGGCAGAACAGCTGTGCACTTGATGCTGGAAGCAATGGGCTTAGGGCAGTGATTTTTATCTAGATGTGCCCAGGAGACAGAGGGAGGACTACACCCTGTCTGAAACAGCATCTTTTCCAAGTTCTCCCTCTGTGAGTACTATGATTCCTGTTTTTACCTGTTTGCTTATTTATTTCTTTAGAGGTGCTCAGGATGAAGTAGAGGTCCTCATGAGAACTAAGCACATACTCTACCACTGCGCTAACAGCCCCATCCCAAATGTTTAATTGAATGAAATACTTTTCCTCCTTCCCTGTCTCTTCCTTCTCTTTCTTCCCCTTCCCCTCCTCTCACATCCCCTCCCTTCCTCTTCCCCTTTCTCTTCTCTTTCCCTTTTGTGGTGCTGGGGATTGTTAGGCTATACTTTAGAAAATAATAGTTTAAATTCATTATTGAAGAAAAGTGGATATAAATAGTAAAAATAGTATAAAATAATGTTGCATTTAAGCTGGGCACCAGTAATTTATGTTTGTACTTCTGTTTGAAGGCTGAGTTCTGAGTATCCAGGTTCAAAGCAATTTCAGACTTATCTCCAATTTACTAGCAAAATGTTAGAAGTGGAGGTATGGCTCACTAAGGAAGAATGTGAAAATAAAAATGTTAGCTTTGTTTCTTCTAGGTTGCTTTTTCCTTCTATAGGTCTCATAAAATATAGTTTTATACAGATAGATAGATAGATAGATAGATAGATAGATAGATAGATAGATAGATAGATAGATAGATAGATAGATAGATAGATAGAAGTAGATATGGATCTTGGCTCTCCCTAATGGTCTCATTTTAAGGTAATCAAGCATATAAAGATCTATGCATTAGGGGTTAGGTCTTTGGTGTATGAATTTTGGAGTGGAGGGCTCAGTCCAGGGTATAACACTACCTTTATTTCCAATTTTTTAAGTAGGTTTCTTGCAGAGTCATTGGAATGTCCCTGAGCTCTTCAGCTCAAAGCAAGCGTTGTACCGCTTGAGCCACAGCACCACTTCTGGTTTTCTAGTGGTTTATGGGGGGTTATAATCTCACGGAGTTTCCTTCCCGTGCTGGCTTTGAACTGTGATCCTCAGATCTCAGCTTCCTGAGTAGCTAGGGTTACAGGCGTGAGCCACTGGCACCCGGCTGTACATTTTCTTTTGCCCAGTGTGACCCCTCAATCCTTCTCTCCCAGTTCCCCCCATCTCCTTTTTTTTTTGTTGGTCCTGTCATGGGGCCTGAATTCTTGGCCTGGACGCTGTCCCTCAGCTCTTCAGCTCAAGGCTAGCGCTCTACCACTTGAACCACAGCGCTACTTCCGGCTTTTTTTTTTTTTTTGCTTATGTGGTACAGAGGAATCAAACCCAGGGCCTCATGCATGCAAGACAAGCATGAGCCACCTTCCCAGCCCCCAGTTTTCCCCTCTTAACCCCCACCCAACATGTACAGTTCATTTCCAACATAGTGTCTAGTGAGTATCACTGATGGCTTGGTTCAGCCTTTCTCCCACTGTTTCTGTGTTTTCCCTTCCCCTCCCCAAATCAGATGTTTATATACAAGACAAAGGGTACAGAAATAAAAACAATTGTGACAAAAGGTAATTAACCGAAGGGAAAAAAATTGCAAACAGTACAATACAAAAACTCTTGTTTCCATTTTGGAATTCATTTTGATAAGTATCATTTTATATGATCATATGCACATAGCTATTGAGCCCTGGTGATCCTCT
The DNA here is from genome assembly GCF_024711535.1 of Dipodomys merriami. Classification (NCBI taxonomy): domain Eukaryota; kingdom Metazoa; phylum Chordata; class Mammalia; order Rodentia; family Heteromyidae; genus Dipodomys; species Dipodomys merriami. The sequence continues at coordinate 4,848,543 of NW_027202493.1, forward strand.
CCTAAGAACAGCCTCCTTTGTTCTCACTGTGTGAATGTTTAGAGCACTGTTTAATCTATCATGTCCAAGGGTAATATTTTGTCTTATACTATCCATTGGATTTATTGTAGTTTTCTAGGCACATTCTAATGACCACAATCACAAATGAAACCATGCAGCCTATGTTTCTTTGGCTTAATATATATTTTTTCTAAATCTTTCTGTATGGAACTCTGAAGCTGAACTGTGAAACCTGGAAAAGGTTTGAGAGGGTGGAATGTCACCTCAACAGCACTCAGAATGCTGAGAGCTTGGCATGGAAGGGTTAAAACAGACAGCCTTGGAGAGGGCTAAGAGACTGGATTGCTTGTCCCTTCCCCCCACTTTTCCTTAGGCTGGCAGCTGTGCTGGGCACCTTGTAGGACTAAAGACCTTGACAACTTAACCTTTAACCTCGGGCTGGATAAGTGGACATCGTGTCTGGACTTTCCCTGGACTGCATCTCAAAAGAATAAGGGAATCAGTCTCTCTCACAAACTCTGTTTTAACTGATTGTAATATTAATACAGATGCTTTATGTTTTGCATGTATCCATGGTAAACTTCCATGTGTCAAGTCAAATAAATTTGCTTGCTTGTGGGAACTTGGGGCCTAGGCGCCAGTGAGCCTAGTCCCTGCAGATTTTCCTCCCATCTCTCTATATCTTCTCTGCATTTTCTAATTATCTTGGGCCCTGTATCTTTGCACTGCATCAGGTTGCAGTTAGCATCTTTCCAATCCATCTTTTCCATTCCTTATGAATGGTACAATATTATTTTTTTCTGGTTGAAGTTGTAGAATTACATTGTGTGTGTGTGTGTGTGTGTGTGTGTGTGTGTGTGTGTGTGTGTGTGTGTGTGTGTGTGTGTGTGTGTTTTCTTAACCATTCATCCACTGAGGGGCATCTGGGCTGATTACATTTCTTAGCTATGGTAAACAATGCTACAATGAACATAATTGTACTGGTGGCTTTAGTGTGGCCTGGTTTGTAGTCATTTGGGTAAATGCCTATGAGTGGGATTTGCAGTGTCATAGGGAAGCTCTATGTTTCATGTTTTGAGGAACCTCCATACTGCTTTCCAGAGTGGTTGAACAAGTTTACATTCCCATCAACAATGTAGTAACATTCCCTTTTGGTCACATCCCTGCAGCATCTGTTATTGTTTTCTTGTAGTGGCCACTCTAACAGAGGTGAAATAGAACCTCAATGTTTTGATTTGCATTTCTTTTATGGCTGAGATGTTGAACATTTCTTCATGTGTCTATTTGCTATTCTAATTTCTTCTTTGGAGAAGTCTCTAAGTCTTTATCCCATTTATTAATGGGGATGTTGTTTCTTTGGGGCTTTATTTTTTGGGGGGTTAATTTTTTGAGATCTAAGTATATTTTATATATGAGTCCCTTGTCTGATGTATAGCTAGTAAAGATCTTCTACAATTCTGTGGGCTTTGTACTTATCTTGATAGCTATGTCCTTTGCCATGCAGAAACTCTTCAGTTTAATACAGTTTTTGATCTGCTGTGATTCTGGACCTTTACTTAAGGAAGTTTTGACCTATGTCAAGGAAACCCTATCATTTCCCCTATCTCTTCCTGTAATATTTTCAGAGTATCTGGTCTTACATTGAAGTCTTTAATCTATTTGGAATTGATTCTGGTGCAGGGTGATATATAAGGATCTAGCTTTAGTTTTCTGCATGTGTATAGTCAATTCTGTCAGCCCCATTTGTTGAAGAGCCTGTCATTCTTCTGTCCTGTGTTTTTGGCTCCCTTATCAAAGATTAGGTTCCAATCCAGGAACATGGTTTTTCCATTTCCTTAACTCTGCTTTAATTTCCTTTTTCAGTTTTCTAAAATTTTCATCATAGAGATCTTTCACACCTTGTTTAATTCCTAGGTATTTTTTTGTTGTTGAGGCTATAGTTTTTTGAGTTGCTTTCCTGATTTTAGCCTCACCCTTCTCATTGTTTGCAGACAGAGAAGATACTGGTTTTGGAGGGGGTTAATTTTATTTCCTGCTCCTTTTTTTCCATATCAGCTCAAGTAACTTGGGAGAGGAATCTATGGAGTTCTTCTTTTCTACCTTTATGTTTTTTAATTTTATTTTAAATACAGGATCACATCATCTAAGAAGGAGAATTTTTCTTTTTCTTTCCTGATTTGGATCACCTTTTTTTGGGGGGGGAGGGTCTGGTTGTGGGGATTGAACTCTGGGCCTGGGCACTGTCCCTCAGCTCTTCAGCTCAAGGCTAGCACTCTACCACTTGAGCCACAGTGCCACTTCCGGCTTTTTGTTTTTGCTTATGTGGTGCTGAGGAATCGAACCCAGGGCCTCATGCATACAAGGCAAGCGCTTTACCACTGAGCCACCTTCCTAGCCCCTGGATCTCCTTTATATTTGTCTCTTGCCTTGTTTCTCTAGCTGGGAATTCCAATACTATATTGAAGGGAAGGGAAGAAGGTAGACACATTGATCTCATCCCTGATTCTGGAGGAAATGTTTTTAACTTTTCACCATTAAGTATAATGCTGGCTGTAGGCTTGTCATATATAGCCTTTATTATATTGAGGAATCTTCCATGGATTCCAGCCTCTCCAGAGCTTTTATCATAAAGGGGTTTTAGACCTTGTCAGATGCTGTTTCTGCATTTATTGAGATGATCATGTGGTTCTAAAGGTTTCCTGTATCTGAATGGGTCTACCATTTTGAATGTTTGGGAAGTTCTCTACTAGATTACTCTTAAATATATTTCCTATCTTTTTAGCTTCCTTTTCTTGATCTTCCTAAATACCTATTCATCTTAGTTTTCTGATTAAGTTCTGAAGCTCCTGAATGCACTTTTCTTGTTTCTAGGGTTTGTCTGAATAATTGTTCTTTCTCTATAATATCTAGTCTTTGATTTGAAAGTGTCTGTCTTCTACCTCGTCTAACCTGCTGTCATAACTTATTTCATTTTTTATTTCCTTGTCTTCTAATTGATAATTTTTGATGGCTTCGATCTCATTAAAGCTTTGCTTTAGGTCTTGTATGAACTTCTTTGTTTTCTGTGTCTTCTCTCATGTTCTTTAGCTGAGTGATTATTTTTTCATTGGATTCTTTTTCTTTCTTTCTCTTGGAATTCATTTAGCTTTCTCTTTGTTGATCCCATGAATTCCTCTAATAATCCTTGGTTAGTTTCATCACACTGATGCATAGCCTTGTGCAGGCTGTCAATCTTTTCACTAAACATATTTATCAGCAGTGTCTTTAAAGTATTTTGAGAATGACCTTCTAGATTCTTCATTGACTGATCTATTGCCTGGTTATTCTGTGTGGGAGTTGAGGTACCTTGACTTGCCATTTTTCTTGTCTTTCTATGGTTTGTTCTGCTCATTTGGGCAGAAAAGCAAATCCAAAACCACAAGAAAACACAATTTAAAGTCAACAACAAATCCAGAGCCCTATAATTGCATAGACTTTAAATCAGAGGTCTTAAATCATAGACAGGCATTTTCTTATCTTTTATTTTGGAGGAAGGGGGTATTATGGTTCAGGACAGCAGATTATATATAGTTGTAGGCAGTGAGAAAATTTGCTGTTATGGAAAAGACAACAGAATAAAGCAATTAGATTCAAAATGGAAACAAACAGTCTAGCTCACAGACAAACAATTAGGGATCAATAGAATATAGGAAGGACCAGAAACAAAGGAAACAAAATGAAATTAAAAGAAATAGATATAATGCAAAACAAAAAAAGGAACAAATAAGTATAGAGCAATAAGAAGGAAAACACCAGAAGAAATCGAAGACCTGAAATCTAAAAATAAATAAAACTTAAAGCTTAAAAATATATAAAAATATACAATATACATAAAAATAAAATAGAAAATAAAATAGAATATTGAGGAACCAAAAATATAGGCAAAGTTAAGTATGCACACAAGTAAGAAAGAGGCCTAGTAATCACCACAGATTGTATATCTAAGACTAAACCGCAAAAAAGAAAGGAAAGAAAGAAAGAAAGAAAGAAAGAAAGAAAGAAAGAAAGAAAGAAAGAAAGAAAGAAAGGAAAAAAAAAAAACTAAGAAGACCAAAAAAAAAAGGTTCTCTAATGTGTTTGGCGGAACTTGCATCTCCCGATGTTGGATCCGCAGTCTCTTAGTGATGTCTCTGCTTTCCTTGTTGAAATCTGCAGTCCATGTGAGCCAAGATCTGGGACCCACGGGGTGGGGACGGTGGAGTGCCTTCTTTAACAGATGGGAGACCTCTGGTGTTTGTAGGATGGGATCCGCACTGCTCACTTGCACTGGGTTGGGGTGTAGTTGATTCAGAAGCCTTTTGATGTGGGGGTGTGGCTGATTCCCCCACTCAGGCTTGTCTGTACCTTACTTATAACTCAAATATGAACGGATTAATTTTCTATTCAGTTTATTTGAATGGCCAAAATAAAGTCTTTATGGCCTCCTCCCAGCCTGATTTAGGTTGCCATGGGAGGGAGTGGCTTTGTGTGCTAAAACAGGTAGGAGGTGGCTGCTAACTCCCCCTAGAATCTCTGCAGAGCTTTTGGGTGTGAGCGGGCCTGATCTGGATTCAGTAGCCTTCCCTGGTTTGTGGGGCTAGCTTCTGAGATCTTTCTCTTAGACCAGCCTGAAATTGCTGATAGAGAATTGATGATAGAGACTTCCGGTTTTGAAATTCCAAGGTGCTGGGCTGGCTTCTAGCCGACTGAAATGTGTCTGGAATGCCGAGCTCCTCCTGGCTCACTGTTCCGGGGCGGGGCTTCCTCCCTCGGGGCGGGGCTTCCCCCTTCGGGGCGGGGCTTCCCTCCTTTGGGGCGGGGCTTCCTCCCTCTGGGCGGGCCTTTTCTTGGTTGCCACAGGGGTTGGCGAATCAGATTCCTTTGCCCTTTTCAAAAATGGTACTGCTTCTCCAGCAGGTGTTTCTGACTAGGTGTTCCGACAGCCGCTTTGCCACTTGGCAAAATGGCGTTCTTCTCGGGTAGGGAGAGGGTTTCCTTGGAGGAGCTGTTGTCTGGGCGGGAGGGGGATGTCTTTGGGGTACTCACGCTTTCTGCTGCTGTTTACACCCCTCCGCGAGGTGACCGGCTGTCTCTGCGTCTGTCTGGTCGTCTGGGCTGCGGGCTTCCGTGCCCAGTCCTTCAGGTCCTGCTGAAGGTCACGTGGAAAGGCCCGGGTCGCCCGCGCCGCCTCTGCTCCCGCCGCCGCCCCCTGGCTCCTGGTGGCGCGTCCTGTTGTCTTCTTGTGCGGGCAGTTTGCAATGTTGTCCTTTGTGACTGTCTCCGTGTACTTACAGCTTACTTGGGGAGACTCTCTGGACGAGGAAAGCCTGACGGGCCCCTGAAAATCCTCTTCGGAAAGAGCTGGTTTCTTCTCGATCATCGTCTCCCGACTGCCCTCCTCATCTATTTTCAAAGCTTCTGTGTCTCCTCCAGGTTGTTAGGAATGACAGTGTGCTCTGGTCTCTGGTTCGTAGGTGGTTCATTTCGCGGTCTGTACCCTTTGTCTTGGGCACCTCCTTGTGGATAAACTCAGTTGGTCCCATCTGTCTTCTAACCTCTCTTTCTCTTTGAGAAATTGTCTTCGTGTTATCTCTGAGTTTTGATATTGTTCTGTCAGATTCTCAAGTTCATTTTGTAGATCATCTTCCAGAACAGCTCTCATGTTCACTCTAATCGGAGTCTCCCATGCTTGAGGTTTTCCCCCTGCTTTCGTGTTGGCTTTGCCTGGGTGCAGTTTAGTATCTTTGCTTTCCCAGCAACACCTTTGTCGAATCATTTGGCTGTGTGCCTTGCGCTCTATCCGAATGATGTTTTCCATTTTAGCTTTTAGGAGTGCTTGTGTGGCCTGTACTCTCAGATAGTGTTTGTCTTCCACTGGCTGCGGCGGTGTTTCCTCTGGCTTCACTTGCCCCTGGATCTTTCTGGGAATTGGTGGCTGGGGTTGATGGGCCTCCCGTTCTTTTCTGTTGGTGGGAGCTGGGTATGGCACCTTTGACTGTCTCCCCTTTTCCTCATCAAGATTCTTCTGGTTTTCCTGAATTGCACTGTGGGTGTATCCCACTGAGAATTTGTTTGCACCTTTTACAAATAACATTTCTTTGTTGACTTGGTGCACTTGCAGTTTTCTCTCCTGCTGGCCCGACTTCCTTAATGCCAGGATAGTCTTTGCCCTGAAACTGGGTTCAGGTTTTGGGCACGTTTCTGGCTGAGGCCGTGTACGCAATCGTCTTGCACAGCTGCTGGGGTGGCCCCTGGCGTGCAAGTGTCCATCTGGAGATGGAAACAGTTCACTAAACGTGATCTCGGCAGAGCTGGGGCAGGGTTCAGGGGTGTGATGGTGAGGGAAAGCAGGCTGTGGAAGATCTTGCAGTGCCGCTGCTTCTTGCTTGATGTCAGAGGCATTGACCCCGATAACTGCGAGAGAGCAGGTGTTCTCTGTCTTCGCCATGTCCTTCCTGCATAGTTTTGCCTTCTCAGCTGCCAGTTTGGCCAAGGCAGTATTTTGTTTAGTGCGCCAGCCATGGATGGATTGGGCGCTCTCGGAGGGTTGTGGGGTGTCGGCGTTCTTCATGGGGGGCTGGCGCAATTTGGTATCCGTTTGTTTGAAATTGGCCCTGGCACTGTGGACTGCCGCCAGGGGGCTTCCCACTAGATGGATGGTGTAGGAAGGCACCGGGGTAGATGTAGGGCTGGGGAGTTCAATTTCCCAGGCTTCACACTTGGCCCAGGGATCATGAATTCCACTCTGGCCTCCCAGCTTTAGGGGGCTCAGTGTGGTGACTGCACTGTTGGTGACCATGCGTTCTGTCCTGTCTTGGGCTGGCCGATTGGCCCTGGCAGGCAGGAGTTTAGGGGAGGGGCGATCTCCTCCCTGACGCTCCTTGAGGAGACGTTGAATTGCGGGGGTCATGGAGGTGGTGTTTTTCTGGCCCCAGCTGACTTCCTCCTCCTTGGGGATCCCCTTATCAGTTGATTTGTTGAGGGGCTCTCCTTTTGGGGGCCTCTCAGGGACTTGCACAGGTTGGGTAATAACTGGGAAGATTGTGTTCAGATCTGACCTCTCCTCAATGATGGGCCGAGGTCCGACGAAGCATGGCCTGGTCACCCGGCCTTGGGCCCTCTGCGGGTGGATGACACGGGAAGGGCCTTTCTTGATGGTGTTGTAGGGGATTCGGCCCAGGTTTACCTCCTCGACCTCGGTAGTGGACGCAGCTCCGGGCGTTGGTCTTCGGAGGCCTCCCCACTCCACTATCTCGGAAGAGAAGGAGTGATCTGCACTGCTGGTGGAACTGGAGGCCCTGGGCTGTTGCACCTCCACGGCAGTGCCAGGGACCCCACGAGATGGAGGTCGGGGGTCCCTGCCCTCCATGACCCCGGGGCTCTTGCTGGTCACTGAGGAGGGCCTGCGCAGTCGGGCCTCCTCCTGAGTCGTGGAGGGCCTACCAGAAGATGGTGGTCTGGTGGCCCTGCCCTCCACTAGGGAGCCGATGGAAAAATGCTCCCTGTGGGTGGAACCCATGGAGGAGGCCGCGCGCAGGGTCACCTCCTCCGCCGTGGAGGCGGGCCCAGCGGGGGGTGGCCTGGTGGCCTGGCCTTCGGCTCTGCGGGCACTGGGCTCACGCATGCTCCTGGTGGCACTGGAGTGGCGCTTGCCCTGCCCTTTGGGCCCCATCGCCCTGGCCCCCGCGGGGACCGGGGATTTGCTCTTCCTGAGCCTCGGTGTCCGCGTTGGCTTTCTGGATGGAAAAGCGCCTTCTAACTCTGTACAATACTCACAATCCGCAGCTGTAAGATCCTAGGTATACGAGCGCTGGCACGTGCCTTCACTCTCTTGCTAGGATCTGAAGCCCAGAATTCTGTGAACAATGGGAAGTGGGTCGGGGTGGTCTCTCTATCCCCCCATAGTCTCTATGGTGCTGTGGGCGTGGCTCCAGGAACTGTGTGGTCATGACCTTGACTGGGGCTGAGCCCCTGGTCGTCCCTTCCTTCCCTGTACTTCTCTGTTGCTCTTGGGAACTTGGGAATGGCTGCATCTGCAGAAATCACCTGTCCACAGACACCTTACCAGGCATAGTCATTGTACCTTACACAGAATAAGTTGTCTGTTATTGTCACAATGCCAGAACAATACTGATTACCTCCCTCACCCTCTCCCCACCCCCCCGCCCCCGCCCCCAAGGGGGAAAAAAAAGAGAACTGAAAGTTTGTTTTAGGGAAATTGTAGGGTACAAGCTCTTGGTCTCTGGGGGTCATCATGAACTCCTATCCTCTGAAATGCTTCCAGTCCTAGCCTGGGTCAGTTAAACCTATCTTCTGTACTGACACTGATAAATGTACATTTGAAAGGACACATTAAGTTGAAAGTACTAGGGATATTTATAGTTAATAATACATATCTTTTAGTTTTGCTTCTTTTAACCACTTTATGGAAGGCCACTTGGAATCAAAATAGCTGCACACATTAATGTGTATCATTTGATGAATGTTATCATTTGAATGTCTATTAGAAATCTCTTGGGAAGTTGACAGAATAGGCAAGTGGCTCCCTTTCTGTCCCTAACCTAGCATGCCCCATTTCTGTGCTCACATTGGCTCACAATTGCTCACAATTGCTCACAATTAGCTCACAATCTGCAAAGGCATGTGGCTTAGTTACAGGATGTAACTAAAAGTCAAGGGCCTAATCTAACAGGACTTTTTAAAGTACAACAGAAGGATGTATGTAACTAACAAGGGCCAAGTCTCCTGGCCAAAGCAGGAACTTTTCAGAAAAAGAATTCTGAAAAGATTAACAGAAAGCAAACTACTTTCATAGAAAAGAGGGTTTTCCCACAATGTCGGCTTGTAAAAGTACCACTGTAATCACAACAGTCATATTTCCATCGCCCCCAAAATTTTATTTTTTTTGTTTTTCAGATACTATATTAATTTTTTTCCAGGGTTGGTCTAGATCACAGTCCTCCTGCCTACATCTTCCTACATAGCTAGGTGACAAGTGTCCACAACCACTACACACAACTGATTTTTCTGGTAGATGTTTGTCAATAACATTTTGCCTGGATTTGCCTTGAAGCACATTCCTCTAATGTTTACCCTCTGAGCAAGGAGGATTATGGGTATTATAATGACCTGCCATCCAGAAATCCAAGGAGACATGGTTAAAGGTGACAAAAGAATTTTATTAGTTGGTCAGCAACCCTGTCTTGGGCTACCTCAGAACTAGGAGCAGCTGCAACCTCCAAGGGACAAGTTGTTTTTTCTTTTTCCTCCTTCCCACAGGCCTCTCTGCACTGTGCAGGCCCTTCTGCAGGCCTCTTTGCTGGCCCTGGAGAGACCAGGGACTGCTCTGTTCTGGGAGGGGTGTCTTTTTTTTCTATCTCCTCCCGGAAACCCCTCCCTTCCTATATCCGGTGGTCAGCCCCCAAAGTCACCTACCTCCCGACCCCCTTTGAGGGGGGACTTGGCTATGACATCTGCCTGGAGTGTGATTTCCTGCCTGGCTGGTTCTCACAGTATGAGCCACTGTGTCTAGCCTTAATCTCAGAGAGTCCTTATGTTCTGCTGCAGTTTTGCTTTTCCCTTTTGATTTGTTCATGAATTATAGTTATTTAAACATTATTTAAACATTCCATTTTTCTCTTGTCTCTTTTCCTCAGGATATTGATTTTGAGAGTCTATGCTCAAATAGCCATAGTTTGTTCTATTATTATAGAGTAAAAACTCCATTTAAAGGAAGTTCTACAATTTATGTTATAATTTGTGGTCTTTGAATTACTTCAAGCATAAAAGCTGTTGTATACATTTGTTCAAACCTTCGGTGGAAATATTGTATTCCTGAAGAGAAAAATATCTCTAAACACAGATACTGACTTCTTTACTAAAAATTAAACACATTTCAAAGAAACATTCAAACTTCTTTTCTAAATTATTGTCTATATTGTTATCTCCTTTCCAAAGAGAATTAACTAAATTGGGAAAACCTGTCCTAAATGGGGGTGACACCACTGCATAGATTGGGCTCAGATGAAACAAAACAGGAAAAGCAAGGAAGGATACTATTGTCTCCTCTAAATCCTCTCTCACTGGCTGCTGAGGTATTGTAGCCCAGGGCCTGATGGCCAGCATGAGGAAGTGGGAGGGTATCCCAGAAGCATTCTGAGTGGCCTATTCCCTCCCTCTTCTCCTTCCTGGCTTGCTGCTCTGGGCTAGGACCTGGGGTTAACTCTGGCCTACAGAGGGGATGAGGTATTGACCCCTTTCTTAAGGAAGGCCTCTCTTGTTGCCAATTCTGACCAAGTGCTGCCTTTCCCAGAGTGTGGAGGGAGCCGCCTTCTGCCGGGAATGAGGGTGGCAATAACTGTTCAGCTCTCCTTCTCAGGTGGATTCACAGCCCTGGTGATCTGGGCTCCCAGTCTATTTCCTGTGGCTGAACACACCTAGAAAATAATGGCAGTTCTTTTTTCAAATTAATGAAATATTTTTTAATCTGCTAGTACTGGGGCTTGAACACAGGTGTGAGTGTTGTCCCTTAGTCTTTTTTGCCTAAGGCTGACACATGAGCCACAGCTCTACCTCTGACATTTTTAGTGGTTAATAGGAGGTAAGAGTCTCACAGATGTTCTGCCCAGGTTGTCTTTGAATTTTGATACTCAGATCTCAGTCTCCTAGATAGGAATACAGTCCCGAGCCACTGATACCAAACTTCTTAATTTAATCATTATATTTTCTTGCAATTCCGAGAATAAACATGCTTGACAGACAGGTACTCTACCACTTTAGCTATACTTTCAGTCCCTTTATGGTTGTGTGTGTGGAGGGGAGGGGAGAGGGAGGGAAGGAAGTGTGTTCTAGGGCTTAAGTTCAGGTTCTAGGCACTGTCCCTGAGCTTTTATGCCCATTTCTATGCCACGCTGAGCCGCAGCACCATTTCCAGTTTTTTAGTAGTTAATTGGAGATAAGCTGGCTTTCCCGATCTGCCTGGCTTTGAACTGCGATCCTCAGATCTCAGCCCTGCTGGCATTACATTAGTTTTTGGTTTTCTTGGTTTTTTGTTTTGTTTGGTTTTTTAAAGTTAGGTTGTTGCTTTATGCCCAAAGCCAATTGGACTACAGTCTTCCTACTCGTATTTCTGTGACTTCTGTGTATCTTACTAGAGATGACAGGATGTGCCACTGTGTCCAGTCATTATACTTCCCTGTAGGTGGGATAACAGGCATGCATATTGCACCTGGTTATTGTGTTTCTTCCACAGATGATAGGAGATGTACACTGCCATACCAAACCTATAGTTGAAGTAGAATCTCTCAAACTTTTTGGTCAAGTTAGCTGCAAATTTTGGTTTGAGCTGGCTTCTCTAACCTCAAATCATAATTCCCTCCTCTCCACTTCCCAGATAACTTATTATAAGTTTGAGCCACTGCATCTGACCTGGAGTGGTCCTTAGAGGATCATGGAAACATCTGAGTGCAGGGATAGGCCTCTATCCACTACAGTGTACAAGAGTTGGGGACACTTATAGTGTCTTCCCAGGGACACAGTGAGATCCAGAAGCTCTTAGCTTTGTGGTCCTCTGGCTTTGTTCACTTGGAAAAGGCTAGTGAGAGAGAAGCAAGAAACAGATTCTAGTCCTGCACCAGGCAAATCCCTCATCTCGCTATAGCCTAGGGTCCGGAGTATAGCCATGTAGTTTGTCCTAGGCCTCCACAGTCCTGTAAGCCCTCAGCAGCCTGTTGCCCCCTCAGCTCCAATGGAGTGAGTGACCCCATGCAGTTCATGGGAAGTCAGCTCTGTGGCCTACTGGAATGACTGCCAAGTAAAAACTCATGGTTTCTTGTTGAAAGACTATGAAGAATCTCAAGATGGTGACAGCAGAGCACTGAACCCAGGCTGGAGTCTTCTAAGTAAGTAGAAGTGAGACCTGGTTGTCTGGTATTGGCTTCTCAAAGGGGACTCTAGGGTCATCACAAAAGCTGCTTTAAATGAGAATTTTCAGGCCCTGGTGGCAGGTAGCACAAGACATAGTCCCCCCTGAGATCTTAAATGACATGATGAGGATGAGGGAGCCACCTCGTCTCTCCATAGAAGATAACCTCTTCTCTTATTTCCTACTGCCATTTATTCTCTGTGGCTCTTCTTTCCTTTCCTCTTCTCTCCTCTCCCCCCATCCCTTTTCCCTTCTCCCCTTTTCTACTTCTTTTCATTTTGTGCTGGCACTGGGGCCTTACCTCAGGGCTTTTCTCTCACATTTGGCTTTTTTGCTCAAGGCTAGCACTCAACCACAGGAGATACATCTCCACTACTAGATTTTTGGTGGTTAATTGGAGGTAAAATTTGTCAAATTTGTCTACGCAGGCTGGACCATAATCCTCAGATCTAAACCTCCTAATATCTAAGATTACAGGTAAGAGCCACCAGAGCCTAGCTTTTCTATGGGTTTTCAAAAGGAAAAAGTATGTGAGGGTGGGAAGGAGGGAGAGAGGAAGAGATGGTGAGAGAGAGAGAGAGACAGATATCGGAGGAGGAAGTTGGAGGAGGGATTATTAGCCTCTGCTGCTCTTCCTTTAGGCAGGAGGAAGAGGCTGTGTGCAGTTCTTGTCCTAGTGAGTAGGCTCCAGTTTTAGTCTCTCTGCTTCTTTCAGCACCTGGAATCACAGGCTAGCTGTCCCCCCTGCTGCTGGGAAGGAAGATAAACAGCACAGCACCCACCCGTGGATCTGCTTAGATGGAGAACTCACAGAGCTGAGAGCGTGGATGGAGCTTTAATAGGCTTTTATCAGGCACCTGCTGGACAACAAGTCCTTCCGAGAAGAGAGGAGGCAGAGATGAATTATCTGGCTAGAACTGCCTCCTGGGGAGAAGAGAATGCTTCAGGGCATGGAAGGGTTTGTACAGATACTAGGCAGGTCACAGGGGAAGATGGGACTCAGTGGCCCTGACTTGGGGGAGGATGGTGGGAGGAAGCAGCTCTTTTTGTGCAGGCATAGATTAATCTAGGAGTGCTTGCAGCCCTGGGTGGCCGTGGAAGACACAGAGATCCTGAAGTAGGCCCTGAGAGGAGACTTGAGCTGGGCTTTGCCTTTGTTTTAGAGATTTTAGGGGGGAAAAACCCCCTCTAAACAAGGTTAACTCGACCTTGGCTCCAACCAGCCCAGTTCTTGGAATGGAAAGAATGCCTCTGGTCCCCCTCCCCTCAACAACCTAACCCACCTTGATTGTTCAGTTAAGGACTGACCCATAAAACAGATAGGTTGTAATCTGGCCCAGCTTAGCTTCCTTTAAATGTTAACCAATCATGTAATTTCTTATATAAAAGTTCCTTAAAGTTGTTTGTTCAATACTATAAAAACTGTGCTGATTTTATGCTTTGGGCTTCTTAGCGTGCGGAGTGCGGGGAGGACCAAGCTCGAGCTTGCAATAAACTACTTTTTGCGGTTTGCATTGATTGTGGTCTCTGGTGGTCTTTTGGGGGGTCTCCGGACTCTGGGACTTTAGCTACTCAGGAGGCTGAGATCTGAGGATCATGGTTCAAAACTAGCCCAGGCAAGAAAGTCACAGAGACCTTTATCTCCAATTAAAGCACCAAAAAAAAAAAAAAAAAAAAAAAAAAGCCAGAGTGGTAGAGCACTAGCCTTGAGCAAAAAAGCTCAGGGACATTGCTTGGGCTTTGAGGTCAAGCCCCAGGACTGGCAGAAAACAAAAACAAAACAAAACAAATACTACTTAAAAGCTTGCTCATAAGCCATGGAAAATTGCTGGAATACCTTATCTGGGTCTACCCATGCCACACTTTTTTTTGTTTTTGGTCAGTTGTTGGACTTGAACTCTGGGCCTGGGTGCTGTCCCTCAGGTCTTCAGCTCAAGGCTAGCACTCTACCACTTGAGCTCAGTGCCACTTCAGGTTTTGTGGGTGGTTTATTGGAGATAAGAGTCTCACGGCCTGCCCATGCTCCGGTGCATGGCCTAGATCTGGATAATTCTCGGTCATTTCAATTCTCAGTCATCTCACACCTCTTTAAACAGATCTAATGGAGTTCAAGATATTTCCCATCAGCATTAATTTCCTTGGGTTGTATCACAAACTGGGTGCTAAAAATAACAGAATTGGGTTTGGATGTAGCTCAGTGGCAAAGCACTTGCCTGGCAAGGGCAATGTCCTGTGTTTGATCCCCACTGCCAAAAAAGTAAAGACAAAAAATATATAGTTTAAAAAAAATAACAGAATTCTGCTGGGTGCCTGTAGCCCATGCTTGTTATTCTAGAAACTCCAATACCCCAGAACACACTGGAAGGAAGGAAAGATTTATTTTGCCTCTGGGTTTCAGAAGTTTCCAGCTTAGCTAGGTGCTGGTGGCTCAAATCCTAAGGGAAAAAAGGAGAGAGCCTAGGCCTTGAGTTCAAATCCCAGTACTGACACTAAATTTCTTCTTTTAAAAGGCAGATTTCAGTCCATAATCACCCAGTTATAGCACTTGGGGCTTTTGGCAAGGCAATCTGTGTCCTCACAAAGACTTGTACAGGCATAAATTTTGTTGTTGTTGTTGTTTTTTGTACCAGTCCTAGAGGCTTGAACCCAGGACTTGAGCACTGTTCTTAAGCTTCTTTTACTCAAGGCTAATACTCTACCTCTTGAATCACAGTTCTGCTTCTGCCTTTTATTAAGTAGTTTACTGAAGACTCTCATGGCCTTTTCTGCATGGGCTGGTTTCAAACCACAAAAATCAGATCTTAGCCTACTGCATTAATGTTTTTATGCTGTATTCAAACAGCATAAAACTGGAAAGAAGCCACCCGACCATACTCACTACTAAGTGGATGGACACAGACTGAAGAATAGCAAAAAGTACATACAGTATGAATAAATATAAGAATTATATCCTAAGTAATAGGAATCTAAACATTAGATTCCATGCCATCTGATTCCGTTTATATGTTTGTTTGTTTTGTTGGCTGTGGGGCTTGAATTCTAGGCTTGGGTGCTGTCCCTGCACTCTTCAGCTCAAGCCAAGCACTCTACTGCTTGAGCCACAGCGCCACTTCGTTTTTCTAGTGGTTTATTGCAGATAAGAGTCTCACGGACTTTCCTGCCTGGACTGGCTTTGAACCGTGATCCTCAGATCTCAGCCTCCTAAGTAGCTAGGATTACTGGCGTGAGCTACCGGCACCCAGATATCTGAATTTTTTGTTTTCATTCTTTGAGAAAGAGCTATGCAGCCCACTTCTACTTCTGCCACCAGATACTGAGATTATATGTGTGCACTACCATGCCCAGCTCAGTCACAGGGAATTTAAAAAAGGCGAAGCTGCAGTGATAGCAAATAGGAGAGCTCCCTGAGCAAGGATGAGGGCATCTATAGTGAATGTCACAGGACAGAAATTCTGTGGGGTGGGAGAATGTCTGTTTTCAGGTGGTCCTGCACACAGGACTGAAGATGGTAACTAAGATTTCATCAAATAACACACTTAAAATGGGCGAGTTTTGAGGTACAAAGTCCTATCCTGGAAGCAGGGTGGCTCGGTCTGGGAGGCCAGGTGAGGGCCAAGGTCTCCCCTCACTTGCAGCTGGAGCATCTCAGAGCAGGACAGGGGAATCTGTTCCCTTTCCAACAATGTCAATTCTGAGGACCAGATCACCACTACTACTGTTGTCACTGTCCCTGGCTTCCTGGCCAAGACCCAAGGATATGACTAGGTTAGCCGAGATCTTGTCTACAAAGCAATCTCAGGTGCATGGAGACAAATGACCACTAAGCCCAGGGAAGCCACATGGCTTCTCCACAGCAACTTCATTTCTCCTGAGCTCTGCTGTCTTGTCCGCACAGGGAAGGGCCGAATGAAGTCCCCAGTCCCCAAGGATTCTTTGAGTCCTAGCTGTCTGTAAAGTCTTTTAAAATATAATTTTATTGTTATTACTAAGGTATTGGACACAGGGGTTACCATTTCGTAAGTCAGGTAATAAGTACAATTCTTGTTGGACAATGTTCCTTGCCTTTGCTTTCCCCCAGGATTCTCCTCCCATCCCTGCCAACAAGTTGTGTCTGTGTGCTTAGAACAAGACAGACTATTGTGTGGTATCTGTAGTCAGCACCTCCTCAGCACCCTATTGCACCCCACAGCCTTCAATGACCCTTCACTCTCCATGAAGCCCCTTCTTCCTGTCCTACGTCCCCCTCATCTGAACTCCTGGTGCAGGCACAGGATCTACTGAATAATGTGGCACTTATCAACTGCACAGTGCAAATGGATTGAATATATAATATTGCTCCTTTTCTCCCCCTTAACTATTTTAATAGAGTCTTGAGGGTCTTCTATTTCCTAACCTCCCTGTTCTGGGGGACACATACATACATACTCTCTTTCTCATTCACTCAGTCACACACACACACACACACACACACACACACACACACACACACACACACACACACACACACACACACACACACACACACACACACACACACACACACACACACAGAGCTATGGTGGCTTGGATATGGTTTGAGGGTCTGATGTCCTGATGGAACCTTTAAGAGGTGGCACCAGGCAGAAGGCAGTAATGGATTCATGTAGCTCTTGTAGGGTCCTAGTTCGTTCCTGGGACAGTGGGCTGTTAGAAAAGAGCACACCTGACTCCTGAATCTCTCTGGCTTCCTGTGTTGTCATGAGACTTCTCACAAACACTCCCACCTTATGCTCTCTTCCATGTGGTGCTGCAGCCAGGAATCCCTCAACAAGTCATCAGATGTCCATGCCATCCAGACCTCCAAAGATATGCGCTAACATCCTTTCTTTATAAAGCACCTAGCCTCAGATGCTTTGTGATAGCAAGAGAAAATAGACAAATAGAGACATGTGCACCCATTCTCTCACACACTCTCCTACGCCTGTGAGTTCTGAGCACTAGGTACACAGCCAGTCCAGTTTTGGTGGATCATTCTTACTCTTTCTCTTATGCTACAATTTACTTCTCTTTAGGACTACTTAGTGGACACAGAAGTCTTAACTGGTAGCCCTAAACCACCCACAGTCCTTAGGGTTCTTTGTTTTCTAGAAGTTGACAGTGTGTACAACCAGAAAACCCAGCAAACAGATGTGTGACTGGGGGAGTGGGGAGGGGACAGGGAACAGAGGACTTCTTTTCCAAATTCTCCCAGAGACATTTATTGGCCCTATTTTAGACTAATCCTGTACACATGGGGATAAAGGCTTGCTTCTAAGGTTTTTTGTTTTTTTTTAGAAATGAAACTAATTTCCATATGTTGAAATGTGTGGTCTTGGATGTCACTGTGACCTGGAGTGGAGCCTCAGTGATGCCACCTTCCAGCTGTGTGATTTTGCACTCACTGCACAATCTCTCTGCATCCACACTTCCATATCTTTGCAATAAGGTTTAAAAGAGCAGTAAAGGATTGTTTCTAACACATTTATAAGATTATTTCTTTGTTGCTTTGTATGTCCCTCCCCCGTGGTATAACCCCTGCTTTCACTGTATTTGAGGTTGGTATAATTTGTGGAGAGGAAGGGAAAAAACGAATCGTTTAAATAGGGATACAGGTGGATCCATTGCAACAATGAGATGTACAAGTCGTTATGTGGAAAAATGAACTTTACAACTTTGGTGGGGCAGGGGGAGGATTGGGAGGCTGGGGGAGGATGAGAAGAGATGGGAAGGGGAAACAAAGGAGGAGGCTACAATGCTTGATAAGAAATGTACCTATTATCTTGCCCATGTAATTGTAAGCCCTCTGTACAGTATTTTCACAAAAAAAAAAAAAAAGAGCAGTAAAGGTGATGCTGTCCATTCAGGGCTCAGTGAAAGAAGAAATCATTGCTCCAAATGGTATTGATTATCAGCTCTTTCTGTCATACATAAAATGTAGGGTACAAGGCAAACCATTGCCCTCTTTTAGAGAGGAGACCTGGGCTGGGCCTGCACCAGAGGGCTGGCTGGCTCTACCCTGCTCTCTGCATGGGACACACTCTTTGATTCCCACCCAGAGAGCTGGAGGAGGGGGAATTCTCCAGGCCCACTGAGAGGAGCTGAGGGCGGCAGGCTGTGGTGCTCTGGGTGTCTCTGGAGGCTTCAAAGGCAGCCTTTCCTTTTTGAAGGGAAGTATGCACATCTCTGAGGAAAAGAACACCAACCAATTCAAATCAGGTTCTGGCTCAGCCTTTGCTAGGTTGCTCCAAGATCTCTGCACAGGGATACTCAAGCAGGTAAGTTTTCTTGGAGTAGTTTATAGACTACCCCTGGCAGTAAGGGAGGCTGGAGTAGAATACAATTGTGCGAACTCTACAGGGCCAGAGACTAAGCCGAAAGGCTCACAGAGTGACCCACCAGTGTGTCAGCCCATCCCAGTGCTCTACTCAACTGGGTATGCATGTGTGCATACATGTATGTGTATGTGTGTGAGAGAGAGAGACAGAGACAGAGACAGAGGCTGCTATGCTATTGTCACTCAGGGCCTGGGCACTGTCCATTAGCTTTTTCATTCAAGGCTGGTGCTCTACTACGTGAGCCACACCTCCACCTCTGGCATTTTGGTGGCTAATCAGAGATAAGAGTCTCACAGCTAGGAGCTGGTGGCTCATGCCTGTAATCCTAGTCACTCTGGATACTGAGATCTGAGGATTACAGTTCAAAGCCAGCCCAGGCAGGAAAGTCCATGAGACTCTTATCTCCAATTTACCATCATAAAACCAGAAGTGGCACTGTGGCTCAAGTGGTAGAGCACTTGCCTTGAGCTGAAGAGCTCAGGGACAGCACCCAGGCCCAGAGTTCAAATCCCACGACCAACAACAATAACAACAAGAAGAGTCTCACAGACTTTCCTGTCCAGGCTAGCTTTGGTGTACGGTCCTCAGTTGTCAGCATTTTGAGCCTGAGTAGGGACAATTACAGACCTGAGCCCTCAGTGCCTGGCCACATCTGGACATTTGATGCTGATGTTGGTGATGACAAGGACCCTAAAGAACTCTCAGGGAAGACACACATCACAGTCCAAAAGATACATTCCTTGGGTGCTGGCCATTCACCAGGCCTGCTGGGGGTCTCACCTCCTGGGCCCTCTGTGACTTCTTGCCAGCATGTGTGCAAAGCACAGGCTGGGCTCACTGAGAATCTCACAGTGGCAGCCCAGGCTTCTGGGTCATGGCGGGAATGTGTCCAGGTCATTGGACTGCACTGAGTGCTCAGTTCTGTTGGGGTGAGGGAAGATGTCAGTCCTTTGTGCCTGAGGGTGGCCTTTTCTACCCCTTTCCCAACTCTGGAAGGAAAGACAGAAGCTTTTCCACATGGCATCATGGGATTGGGGGTGCAGGCTAGGGCCCCCGCCCAAAATCAAATTTCAGCTGCCCATGGAGTCTACATGGAGATGGACAAAAACACTTAGTCCCTTAGCCCCTCTCTCTCAGGGGCTGCCCTTAGTCATGCTACCCACATTTATCTCATCTTCAATCCCACAATTAGGGACAGTTGTAAGACCAGTATCTGTAGGTTGATCCAAAGCAGAATGTGGAATTCATACTTGAGTGTGAATGATTCACTGAAGTGACTGGGGCTTGAACTTAGGGCCATGTGCTCTGGCTGGCCATTTTTGTTTATTTGTGGTTAATTGGAGATAAATGTCTTCCCGGGGTTTCTAACTTGGCTGGCCTTCAACCTTAATCCTCAGATCTCAGCCTCCTGAATAGCTAGGATTACAGGCGTGAGCCACCAGCACCCAGGTACTTTTCATTGCAAATGAAAACAAATATATGGAGAAGTAGAGGAGGAAAGCGAGAGAGAAGCAGAGACATACATTGCAGAGTATTTCCCAACACTCTGGTTAAGGCTTTCTTTCCCCCTCCTCTATCTACAGCCAGGATTCAAGACATGTTTTGAGAATCAGCTTCCTCCTCCAGTTGGGCCTGACCATCCCAGGAATCCTGGCCCTTCTGAGACCCGGATGTCTTGGTCCAAGGCTGCCCAGTCAGCCAGAAAATAGGGAAGACTGTCCTCTCCTCTCCCCAGCTCTCTCCTCTTCCATTCTTTGCTCTTCCCTTTGTCCTGCCCTCCCCCACTTTCTCTTCCCTTGCTTCTCTTCTTCTTCCCCTTTGCCTCTATGGCCTTTCCAGCCACCTCCCTGAGGAAGCTGGCCTTCTGCAGAGCAATGTGGCCCACCCATGCCCCAGCCTGGCACTGGGAGGAGCACAGAGCCCTTGACAAAGTGGCCTTAACTTTAATGTATTCAAGACCTGCTAGGCAGTGCCTGGCTATGCAGAGCAAAGCCAAATCTGCCCCTGCCAGAAAGATTTATATAGGGAGGCCGAGCAGGCCCTGTCGCATCAGGCAAGCAAACACTTGGAAAGTTGCATTGGGTTGAAACAAAGAAATTCGATGAACACACAAAAATCCCATGCCTTGGCCATAGTTCCCCTTCCTTGGCTTGAGTTGCTTCCCTCCCAGCTTCCAGCAATCAATGCCCTCTGGGAATGCAGCAGGGATTCTTAGGCTGGTGTGATTCCTCCTCCTGAGTAGCCAGGATTACAGACATAAGCGATCATACCTGGCCTCATTGGAATGTTTAAAGGAGAGAATGGATATAATCTGATTTAAAATTATTTTTAAAAAAATCTCTAAGTTAATCTTTTGAGGAACCTCCATACTGCTTTGCAGAGTGATAGAACAAATTTACATTCATACCAACAGTGTAGTTGGTATGTGGCCTTTTTGGCCACATCCCTGCCAGCATCTGTTATTGTTAGTTTTCTTGATAACGGCCATTCCAAGTAGGGTGAGGTCAAATCTGAATGTTGTCTTGATTTGCATTTCTTTTATGGCCAGAATTGTTGAACATCTCTTCATGTGTCTATTGGCAATTTTTATATCTTCCTCAGAGAAGTCTCTTGTTAAGTGTTTAGCCCACTTATTAATTGAGTTGTTGTTTCTTTGGGGATTTGTTTTTTTGGGGGGGGATAATTTTTTTTTTTTGATCAGTCATGGGTTTTAAACTCTGGGCCTGAGTGCGGTCCCTGAGCTCTTCAGCTCAAAGCGAGTGAGTGCTCTACTGCTTGAGCCACAGTGTCACTTCTGGTTTTCTGGTAGTTAATTGGAGATAAGAGTCTCATGGACTTTCCTGCCTGTGCTGGCTTTGAACTGCCATCCTCAGATTTCAGCTTCCTGAGTAGCTAGGATTACACATGTGAGCCACTGGTGCCCAGCTGGGGAGGTTTAATTTTTTTTTTAATTTAATTTAATTTTATTTGTGAACATACTGTACAGAGGGGTTACAATTACATGGGCAGGATAATGCGTACATTTCTTACCAAGCATTGCAGCCTCCTCCTTTGGTTTACCCTTCACATCCCTTCCCAGCCTCCACCCTCCCCCCCAATCCCAATCCTTCTCCTTCCCCCCCCTTCCCCCCCCTCCCCCCCCCCCCCCCGCACCGACTTTGTAAAGCTCGTTTTGGACATGACAACTTGTACTTCTCATTGTTGCAACAGGTCCGCCTGTATCCTTAAACAATTGGTTTTTGGGGAGGTTTAATTTTTTGAGCTCTATTATTTTATATATAAGGCCCTTGTCTGATACATTGCTAGTAAAGATCTTCTCCCATTCTGTAGGCTTTCTATTTATCTTGCTATGTCCTTTGCCATGCAGAAGGGCTCAATAGCTATGTGTATATGATCACATAAAAAGATGCTTCTTGAAATGAATTCCAAGAAATGGAAACAAAAGGCTTTTTTTTTTTATTGTACTCCTTGTGGTTCTTCTTTTTCTTTTCATCTGTTTCTTCCCTTTTGTTACTGTTTGATTTCTGAACTCTTTGTCTTGTTATGTAAGTTTATCTGATTTGGGGAGGGGAAGGGAAAGCACTGAACCAGTGGGACAATGGGGGAACTAATTCAGCACTATGTTGGAAATGAACTATACAACTTGAGTGTCAGGTACAATGGAAGGGAAAAAATTGGGAGAAAATTAGAGGAATAAACTGTTCAAAAAAATATATTCACTGCCTGATTTATATTACTGCAATCCCTCTGTACATACCTTTACAATTAAAAACAATCTTTAAAAGGAGAGCTTGTGGTGTTGACTGGAGAAGAGATAGAAAAGGGGACAAGCATGAGGCCTGTTAGGTCTGACAAGGCTCAGATGAGAGGTGATGGTGGGTGGGGCAATGGAGAAAGCAAGTGAATGGAAGTGTTCAGAGCCTGAACAGACTGTGAAGCAGAGTGAGCAGGACTTCCTGGCACGCTGGGGCTAAGTGTGACAGAAAGAGAAGATCAAGGATGAGTTTCAGTGTCACAATGGGCAGATGGAAGGATGCTGTTGCCACTGAATGCCATGGCGAGGACTGGGAATTTGCAGGCTTGGAGGAGAAAACAGCAGTTCTAGGTGACTGTATGCTTCTAGATAATATCTACGTGTATATATGGGAAGTTGAATGTGAATGTTAAGAACCAGGGCCTGGTCTGAACTGGAAATGTAAACTTGGAAGTCGTCAGCAGATATATCTCAAGACATGACACTGAATGAGAGAAGTGTGACAAAATCCACCAGAAGATCCTGAAATTCGACACTTTGGCCATAGGCCCCAAAGACCTAAAAGCGGCCTCAAAGACATACCTGTATGTGTGCATTCATAGCAGCACTATTTACAATAGCCAAGAGATAGAATCAACTCAAATGTCCACCAAAGAGGAATGGTGTGGTGGCTCATGCCTGTAATCCCAGCTACTTGGGAGGCAGAGATTGGCAGAATCTTGGTATAAAGCTGACAGGCAAAAATCCTATTTGAAAAATAACAGAAGCCAAAAGGGTTGGGATGTGGTGCAAGTATAATAAAGTATCTACCTAGTGAGTGCAAAGCCCTGAGTTAAAAAGAATCCCAAACAAACAAGCATCTGTGGGCTCACACCCGTAATCCCAGCTACTCAAGTTGAGAACTGAGGATCCCAGGCCCGGAAGACAAATCCAAGAAACTCTTATCTTCAACTGACCAGCAAAAAGCCCAAAGTTTGCTCAAGTGATAGGATACCAGCTTTGAGCAAAAAATCTAAGGGATAGTATTCAGGCCTTGGGTTAATGCCCTGGAACTAGTACACACACACACATGTGAGGATACAAACACATATGTATGCACAAGCACACAGGTACACACAATCCCCCAAGGAAGAGCAAAAAAAAAAAAAGTGGGGAAAACAAAATGTGGTACAAACACACAGACAAAATCCTGTCACAAGCTACCACATGGATGAACCTAGAAGGCATTATATTAACACACAAGAAAATACTTCATGATTCTACTTATATATAGGAACAGGAAATACAGTGGTGAGTGACAGGGATTTGAAGAAAAAGAAGGGGAACTGTTGCTTATTTGTACCAAACTGGAAAATTTTATGTTGTAAGTATTTTACCACAATCAAAAACCTTTTATGCAAAAAATGAAGCTGAAGCCAGGTGCCAGTAGATCATACCTGTAACCCAAGCTACTCAGGAGTCTAAAATCTCAGGACTGTGGTTTAAAGCCAGCCCTGGTGAAAAACCACTGTAAGACTCTTATCTCCAGAAAGCTACCAAAAGTCCAGAAATTGAGCTGTAGAGTGGTAGAGTGCTAGCCTTGAGAAAAGAAGCACAGGGATAGTATACAGGTACACAGTTCAAACCCCAGGACTGGCACACATGAAACACAAGAAATAAAGTTGAAATAAGAAAACTCTGGGCTAGAAATGATAATAATGTGAAGCAGCCTGAAGGGCACCCTGCAGTACCCCAAGGGCATTAGGAGGGCAGAGTCATCAGCAAAGGTTGAGGTCAAGGAATGTCTGTCAGGTAGAAGGAAACCAAACCAGGAGAGCCAGGGGTCTGGAAACAAGGGCAGACACAATATAAAGTGAACCCTGGGCTGTATGGAGGGCTCACCAGTGGCCTGGACCAGAGATGGGTCTCACAGAATACAAGGCAGAAAGGCTGAGATGGGGAGGAGAGTGGAAGACAGTGGATATTGCTTTGTTCCACATGGGACCTGGGGAGTAGAGGCCTAGCCTAGTTGTGCTTGGTACTTGGTGAAACTGTAGCCAGTTTGGAAGTGGCTTTCTAATAAGAGGCAGCACAACTACAGAGCACACTTGCTCAGTCCTCTCACCTGATCCCCTCTGCCATATTTTCATGTGGCCAGGGAGAAGCCTCTCTCTAGGAGGTACATAGATGCCAATGTCCTCGCCATCTCCTCAGACTACAGAACCAGGAGCTAATTTATAACATTTGCATCCTATAAATTCCACACCTGTGGTACTCAGCTGTAACAACAGAAGTTGATTATGACAGGTGGGGGTTGCTGGCTAGGGTGGTGGAGCATTTGCCTAGAATATGTGAGGTCCTAGCTCATCCCCTAGTGCCACAAAACTAGCAACTAGTTCATTAACTACTTATTTTTTTTTCATTTGTGTTGGTTACTAGGGCTTGAAATCAAGGCCAGGGTGCTCTCCCTTAGCCTTTTTGGCTGAAAGCTGGTGTTCGACCACTTGAGGCTGCACCTCCACTTCCAAAATTTTGGTGGTAAATTGGAAATAAGAGTCTCTCTGATTTATCTTCCTGGGCTGATTTTGAATGGTGATGCTCATATCTAATCCTCCTGAGTAGCTAGGAGCACAGGGGTGCACTACCAACACCTGGCAAAGTAATAACGTTTAAAAGTCAGCAGAGGAAGAGGACTATTCCTCAGCCGTTTGAAGGGACTCTCTGGGGGAATGGAGCTCAGCTGGAAAGCTATGTGCCTGCTTGGCCTTCTCTAGGTGGACTTCATCCCAGGATGTGTGATCACTGCATACAGGCCCACAAGTTGAGGGGAGCCAGGCAGGAGGCAGAGCCTTGGCTTAACAACAGCTTGTGGCTGGGCAAACACCATTAGGACACCAATGGCCTGTCCTGCCACACTGTAGGCCAAAGCATCAGGTCTAGGTGACAGGCTTAGCCACTGTGCCAGCCCACTGGCCCAGGAATGCCTGGGGTTCCTGCCCTGGGGGAGCCTCCTGAACCCCTCCTGCAGACATTGCTTGGAGGCCTGGAGGATGAGATAGCCCCACTGCTCTGAGTTATTAGGCACTGCTGAGACCTTGGGTCCAGAGTTCCAGATTGTGGAACCAGGAGCACCCTTCAGTCCTTCTGCTTTCTGCACAGAGGATTTGATTTCAGGCCCGAGTCTTTAAGGCAATTCCATGGCTATAAAAGCACATTTGGCAGGTTTTGAAAGAGGTAAAGTAATTGCCCATTCATGCCAACAGCTCATTAGCTCAAGCTCAATGCTTTGGTGCAGACAGCCTGCCTCACACCCTAGGCAGGGGGTGCCTTGCTCTGCTGCCAACTGGGTAGGGTGTCTACAGCCTGGCTTGCTTGGCCGCTGGCCACTTGTCCGGCCTCACAGACCTGGAGACAGTTGTTCATGGGGACAGAGGCCACGTGGGTTCTGAAATGCCTCCAATTTTCATACTCTCGGCTTCCAGCTAGGCAGTGGAAAAGCAGAGAAAATGGAGATGGAAGAGGCCTGGCTGGCAGGGGCTCAGGGGACTCTGATCCCCTGGACAAGAACAAGAGCCTAGAAAATGACTGTGTTCACACAGGAGGGTGAGAATGATCTCACTGGGATCTGGGAAGTCCTTCACTGCAAACATGGCTGCTGGCTTCACCCTCCTACCACCCCATCTCCCCATGGGAAAGAACTTGACTTAGAGTGGAAAGATTTCTCCCTGGATAATTATGCTGTGACTCTTTACCAAAAGCTTGACTACAGGAAAGCTAAGTGAGCTTTCTGAGCTTCTATTTCCACCCTATCTATATTGTGATTGTTAGGATAAGGATGCAGATGTATTGTGGGCAGAGTTCAAGATCAGTGATTTTTACCTAGGTGTTGGTGGCTCACTCCTATAATCCTAGCCATTCAGGAGACTGAGCTGAAAAATTCAAGAGATTCTTATCTTCAGAAACAGAGATGAGAGGTCCTGATTTCAAGCCCCAGTGTGAGCACACATATACACAAACAAACTTGTGAGTTTCACAGTGGGAGCCTCCTATAATGTGGCCAGTTGAATCTGGCTACCAGGACTATTTTAGGACTCTCTAGGTCCATGTGACACAAGTGGAGAAGTTGCCTTTGGGGCTGCTGGTTGTATCTGAAGGAGAGCAGGCTTGTGCTGGCCCAGCTGCCTGCTGGGATCAGGCAGCTCCCGCAGTGGGGTAATGGCAGCTTACCAGCAAACTTCGTACATTCTGAGGCTTATACAGTTTTCCCAGGGAAAATACTGATGAGAACATCTTAGGTTGGCCCTGAATAGGCCAACTCTATGCCCTGGTCTTGTTTTGAGGCTTGGCTGCAGCATTTGGGGCTAAGCTTCCCATCACTCTAGACGTTACCTTTAGAGGCACAATGGAATAGAACTCACATCTAGGAATAGGAGCACCCTTTACTGAATTTCCAGAAAAAGCCAAAGGGGCAGAGTTTCAAACCAGTACACAAGTCAGGGCACTCTCAAGGCCAGATGCCCCTGAATGCCATAAGGACAATGTCTGGCTGGTCCCAAGATGGCCAGAGCGCATGGAAGGGAGAAGAGCTGGGGCTCCCATTTCCTTCATAGACGAATCAGAAAATGAAATCATCTTGCTTTGGATTTTTCACTTGGGAGTCTGGCACTGGGTGGGCACTTAGCCAATGTTCATTCAGAAGAGTGAGCCAGTGAGAGTTCTCGTGAGAGAATGAGTGAGTGGTATGGGCTTCTGTCTCTCTTTTATCTCCCCCATGTTCTCTCCCTATTGAAGCAGAGGAGGACATAAAGTAAATGAGTTAGATACTTACAAATATTTTGGTTTTATATTTTGTCTAGAGATAATCTTTTGTTTATTGGCTTCGAACTATGCACAATAGTAAGAGTTTTAAAATTATTTCATTGAATTGTTTCTTTCAAAGGGCATTAAGACAAACAGGTATTTGAAGGCATGGGTGGAGTTGGGAGAAGTGGGGAAGAATGATAAAAAGGGTGGCATTAATCCAGATGAATTGTATTCATAAATTGACATGTTGAAATGAAACCTGTTTATATATTACCTGAAGATAATTCAAAATGCATATTAATTTTAAAAGTTAGTAATCATAAGAGAAGAAGTAAAATTAGTTTCGCAGATGACAAAGAAACCTGAAAGTATCCTCAGATTAACTTCAAATTTATATGTGAATTTAATAATGGAACTCGATATATAAGCAATATGCAAAAATCAAATGTATTTCTATGTTCTAGTAAAAAATTAAAATTTAGATTATACTTTGAAATTTTAAATTAAAAAATTAATTATAAGCAATATGAAAAATGAAATATATTTCTATGTTCTAGAAAAAATTAAAATTTAGATTATACTTTAAAATTTTAAATTAAAAAATTAATTAGCTGGGCACCGGTGGCTTATGCCTATAATCCTAGTGACTCAGGAGCCTGAAATCTGAGGATTGAGGTTCAAAGTCATATCAGGCAGGAAAGTCTGTGGGATTCTTATCTACAATTAACCACCAGAAATCTGGAAATGGTGCTTTGGTTCAAAGTGGTAAAGCACTAGTCTTGAGCAAAAAGAGCTCAGGGATAGTGCCCAGGCCCTGAGTTCAAGCCCTACGACTGACAAAAAAGAAAGTTAAAATATTAAATTATTTATAATGACTGATGTGTAGCTCAGTAGTAGAGTTCTTTTTTACTATGTGTAAAGTCCTGGGGTCAGTCCCAAGACAACAAGACAGAAATAAGATTTGTGCCAATTATGACAACACAAAAAAAATCAAATGTTTAGGAACAAATCTATATACTTTTTTTTTTGGTCAGTCATGAGTCTTGAACTCTGGGCCTGGGCACTGTCCCTCAGCTCTTCAGCTCAAGGCTAGCACTCTACCACTTGAGTCACAGTGCCACTTCCAACTTTTTCTGCTTATGTGGTGCTGAGGAAATGAACCCAGGGCCTCATGAATGCAAGGCAAGCACTCTACCACTGAGCCACTTTCCTAGCCCAAGGAACAAATCTATGAACGGATGCACATGATGGCTTCACTAAAAGTCATGAAACATTACTAAGAGGAAATGAAGATGTTCAGGATGGGAGAGCGAAATTGAAGGGGTAACATTGCCCCAAAAGAAATACACTCTTTGCCTGACTTATGTAATTGTAACTCTTCTATACAAAACCTTTATAATAGGAAAGAAAGGAAGAAAGAGAGAGAATGAGAGGGAAAGAGGGAGGGAGGAGGGAGGGAGAGAGGAGGGAAGGGAAGGGAAAGGAAGAGAAAGAAAGGGAAAGGGAAAGGGAGAAGGAAAGGGAAAGGGAAGGGAAGTAGGTTTGGAGGGAACATCCTTCAGTTTCCACAGTAAGGTAGAGGGCAAAAAGCTTGAAGTGGTAGAACCTAGTCTTGAGTACAAAAGCTCAGGGACAAGGTCCAGACCCTGAGTTCAAGCCCCAGGATTGGCACAAAATTTTTGTTTTCTTTTTTTTTTTTTTTTTTGCTTATGTGGTGCTGAGGAATCGAACCCAGGGCCTCATGCATGCAAGGCAAGCACTCTACCACTGAGCCACCTTCCCAGCCCCTGGCACAAAATTTTTAAAAATCAGCTGGAAAAACACAAGCAAAAGAATGACATCCCTATCTTCCCATGCTGTGGGAGCATGAGAAACTCACGCACATGGCCCTCAGTGGCATTTGCAGCCCAGACAATAGTCGGAATCAGAAGCCATGAAGTCACCCACAGACATTATGGTGAAATCTGGCCATTAGCAAAACACTTGCTCAACACAGTTTTCTTTTGGCCACAGCTGAGAGCTGATGATGGTGTTAAAGTGACTAGACTGTGTCAGGGCTTGTCATAGGAGGGAGCAGGTTGAGATGCCAGTGACCAGGGAAGAAAGAGAAACACAATGGCTTAGTATCCCAGACACTGCCTTCACCATCAGTACAGTCTGTTATCTTCTCCTCCCAGGATTCTCTGCTTTGGTAAGAGGTAAGACACAACTCAGATTTCCAAAGCTGTGGGGGGAAATCAGGTGGAATCCCCCCACCAACACTGTATCTCCAGTACTCATCCTCTCCTACCACTTCCCAATGCAATTGCCTTAGTTTTGGCCTTTGTCATATTTTGCTTGGATTAGGACAGTGGACTTTTACATGATGCTCAGAAATATTTTTCCCTTTTTCTTTTGTGCTGGTACTCGGGCTTGAATTCAGGGCCTGCTCAAGGCTGGTGCTACACCACTTGCATCAAAGTTCCACTTACCACATTTTGGTGGTTACTTGGAGAAAAGGCTCTCACAGATTTTCCTTCCCAGGCTAACTTTGAACTGGGATCCTTATTTTTCCTAGGAGCTAGGATTACACAGGCATGAGCCACTGTTACCCAGCCAGAAGTATCTTTCTAAGATAAAAATGAGATCACTCAATACCTTTGTTCAAAAACATTGCCTAGTAGAACACTGTAACTAAAGAACAATGCTAAAGAACAATGCTAAAGAACAATGCTAAAGAACAGGCTCTGAGTTCAAGCTCCAGGACTATCAAAACAACCACTGCCTACAGAATCAAGTTTAAGTCTTTTAACATTGGTTGGTAGAGTACCCCTAGTTCCATTATTGAACCACCAAAACACACTTTACACACATGCATATGTAAAGAACTATGCTTGAATCCTACTATTTATTGAGTTCCCTAAGCCTCAGTGATCTTCTAAAATGATAATGTTTGCTTACTACAGCATCTGGTATGTAGTAAGCATGGTAGTGGTGTTGGAGAGTGAATGAATTATTATTATTAGTAGTAGTAGTTTTTGTAGTATGGTGTGTGTGTTTGGGGGGGGGGGAGTACTAAGATCAGATCCAGGGCCTCATACATGCTAAGCAAATGCTCGATCACTGAGCTTTATCCCCAGCACTTGTTTTGTTTGGTGTCCTGGTCAGGGCTTGAACTCAGGGCCTGGGCACTTTCCCTGAGCTCTTGTGATCAAGGCTAGGGCTTAGGAATTTTGATGGTTAATTGAAAATAGGAGTCTCATAGACTTTTCTTCTTGCTCTGGCTTAGAGCTGGGATCATCAGATATCAGAGTCCTGAGTAGTTAGGAATACACCAGTGCCCAACTTGACCTTGAACTCTTTTTTAAAAAATAATTTTTATTGAGATTAAGTGATTACATAAATTTCACAGAATTTGGGATAGTAATACTTAGTTAAAGCCACAAACACATTTTAATCCTCACAAGGCAAACTGCCATTATCATGGTCTATAATGTTTGTGAATTCTATGAGCTTTGACAATACAACTATTACTTCCACATCAAGTGATATGTACATTTCTTTCCTTTGCACAGTGTAAGTTGTTCTCTATTTCCCTCTCATTTGCTCCCTCCCATCGCTGCCCTTGAGTTGCTTAGTTCATTTTCATCTATGTCCAGTGCAGCTGATGGGCCCCTCTGTTGTCTATTTTCCATTTCCCTCTGATTCTGTGCCCTCCTCCTAGCTTCCCTCAGATGTGCACATGTGTATATATATATATATATATGCCATATATGTGGTAAAATAAAACAAAACATGGAGTCCTTTAGAAATGATACAACAAAATGTTTCTTGAGTCCTGTTTACTTTGTCATATCTCCTTGCATTTTGGATTTAATATCCACATATCAGGGAGACCATGTCTGTTTGTCTGCTCTTAGTTTACCTTCTCAAAATGATTTTTTCTAGTTCCTTCCATTTTCCTGCGAATGCCATTATTTTGTCCTTTCTAATGGCTGCATAATATTCCACTGTATATAGGTACCACAATTTTTGGATCCATTCATCTGTAGTGGGGCATCTGGGTTGTTTCCATATTGTGGCTATTGTGAACAGTGCTGCAATGAACATGGAGGTGCACGTGTCCTGGTATCTTGGTTCCTGTTACTCAGGGTAGATACCTAGGAGTGGTATGGCTGGGTCATAGGGGAGGTCAATATTTAGCTTTCTGAGGACCCTCCAGACTGCTTTCCAAAGTGGTTGTATTAGTACACATTCCCACCAGCAGTGCAGTAGGGTTCCTCTTTCTCCACATTCCCTCCAGCATTTGTCATTGGTTGACTTTAGGATGTGGGCCATTCTGACTGGGGTAAGGTGGTACCTCAAGGTTGTTTTTATTTGCATTTCCTTTACAGCTAGGGATGATGAACATTTCCTCATGTGTTTCTTTGCCATTTATTTTTGTCGGTCGTGGAGCTTGTACTCTGGGCCTGGGAGCTGCCCCTCAGCTCTTCAGCTCAAGGCTAGTGATCTACCACTTGAGCCACAGTGCCACTTCTGGTTTTCTGAGTGGTTTATTGGAGATAACAGTCTCACAGACTTTCCTGCCTGGGTTGGCTTTGAACCGTGATCCTCAGATCTCAGCCTCCTGAGTAGCTAGGATTACAGATGTTAGCCACCAGCGCCCGGCTTTTCTTTACCATTTTTATCTCTTCTTCTGAGAAGTCTCTCTTTAGCTCCCTTGTCCATCTAATGATTGTTTTGTTAGATTTAGGAGAGATTAGTTTCTTAAGTGCCCTCTTTATACTGGACAATAGGCCATTGTCTGATATATTACTGGTAAATACTTTTTTCCCAATTAGTTGGCTATGTTTCTAGTTTGGTAGCTATGTTTTAGCTGTGCAGAAACTTTTTAAGGTAGTCCCATTTGTCAAATCTTTCTGCAATTTGTTGTGACCCATGGACTCTGTTCAGCAAGTTCCTCCTGTGCCTGTAAGGTCAAGTGTCTCTCCTACTCTGTCCTGCAATAGTTTCAGGTTTGATGTTAAAGTCTTTAATCCATTTTGAGTTGATGTTGGTGCATGGTGACAGGCTGGGGTCCACTTTTAGTTTTCTGCATGTGGCTGCCCAGTTTTCCCAGAACCAGTAGTTGAAGAAGCTGTGCTTCTTCCACTGTATGTTTTTGGCTCCTTTATCAAAAATCAGCTGACTGTAAGCATGTGGTTTTATTTCTGGATTTTCTAATCCATTGGTCTTCTGGTCTGTTTTTGTGCCAATACCAAGCTTATTATGGCTCTACAGTAGAGCTTGAAAGCTGGTATTGTGATCCCTCCTGCATTGTTTCTTTTGCCTAGAATTGCTTTGGCTTTTCTAGATCTTTTTTTGTTCAATATGAAATTTTTGATTGTTTCTCTATTTCAGTAAAGAATGTTATTGGGATTTTGATGGGAATTGCATTGAATTTGTATATCATTTGTGGCAGGATGGCCATTTTCATTATATTAAGTCTGCCTATCCAAGAACATGGAAGGTTTTTCCATTTTCTGGCTTCCTCTATGATTTCTTTCTTTAGGCATTTATAGTTTTCACTAAATAGTTCCTTTATGTCTATGGTTTGGTTAATTCCTAGATTTTTTTTTTGAGGTTATTGTGAATGGGGTTGTTTCCTTGATTTCCCTTTCTGCTTGTATATTGTTAGTGTACAGAAAGGCAACTGATTTTTGTGGGTAAGTTTTGTATTCTGCTACTTTGCTGAAGTGGTTTATAAGCTCTAGGAGTTTGGGAGTGGGGTTTTTCAGGTCATTAGGGTATAATATCATGTCTTCTAAAAAAAGGGATAGTTTAATTTCTTCCTTCCCTATGCAGATCCCATTAATGTCCTTTCCCTGCCTTATTGCTCTGGCTAAGGATTCCAGAACTATATTGAAGAAGAGTGGAGAGAGTGGGCATCCTTGCCTTGTTCCTGATTTTACAGAAATTGGTTGTAGTTTTTCCCCATTAAGTATAATATTGGTCTGTCATATATGGCTTTTAATGTTTTAAGGAATGTTCCTTCTATTCCTATTTTCTCCAGAGATTTTAACATGAATGAGTGTTGTATTTTATCGAAAGCTTTTTCCCCATCAATGGAGATAATCATGTGGTTCTTGACCTTGGATGTGATGGTTTACATTTACTAATTTACATATGTTAAACCATCCCTGCATCTCTGTGATGAAGCCTACTTGGTTATAATGTATATATTTTTATATATTTTTCTGGATTCTGTTGGCTAAAATTTTATTGAGGAGCTTTGCATCTGTGTTCATCAAAGAGATTGGTCTATCGATCTCTTTTTTGGTTGGGTCTTTGCCTAGTTTGGGGATGAGTGTGATATTGTTTTCATTTCTGTTTCTATTTCTCAGAAGAGCTTGAGGAGTATGGATATTAGTTCCCTTTAAAGGTCTTACAGAATTTCATAGTGAATCCATATTGTCCTGGGCTTTTCCTTGTTGGGAGACTTCTGATTCTTCCTCTACTCATTATAAGTTATTGGCTTATTTAATTGATTTATTTCTTCTTGGTTCAGTTTGAGTAATTTGTATTTCTCAAAAGATTCTCCCATTTCTGCTAGGTTTTCCTTCTTTACTAAGTATACATTCTAGAAATAGTTCTTTATAATTGTTTGGATATCTTGGATGTTTGTTGTAATTTTTTCCTGTGGCATCCCTGATCTCATTTGATTTGGGTCTCCTCTTTTCGTTTTTTAGTTAATCTTGCCAGAGGTCCATCAATTTTATTTTATTTTTTTAAAAAACAGTTTTTTGTTTATTAATTTTATTTATAGTTTTCTTAGCCTCTATCTTGTTAATTTCAGCTATTTTGGTTGTCTCACTCCATCTAGTAACCTTGGTTTCAATTTTTTCTTGCTTTTCTAGCAGTTTTAGTTGCATCATCAGATTATTTATTGGTCTGTCTCTATTTTCTTAATATATGAACTGAGAGCAGTAAATTTGCCCCTCAGGACTTCTTTTGCCATGTCTCATAGGTTTGTTTGTGATGTATATTTATTTTCATTGAATTGTAGGAACTTTAAAATTTCTTCTTTAATTTCTTCTGTGACCCAGGTGTTGCTTAGAAGTGTGCTGTTCAAATTCCATATATTTGAGTAATTTCTACAGTATGCTTTGTTACTGAGAACAAGCTTGATTCCACTATGGTCAGAGGAATACAAGGGATTATATCAATCCTCTTGTATTTGCTTAAATTCTTTGTATGAACTATGATATGATCTATTTTGTAGAAAGTTCCATGGGCTGCTGAGAAGTATGTGTACTAGGTTGTTGTTGGGTGGAAAACTCTGTGGATGTATCAATTAAGTCCTTTTGAGATATGGCATCATTTGGAGGCTTCTTTGCCAATCATCTGGTTGGCAGACCTGTCCTTTGGAAGAGTGGAGTATTAAAGTCTCCTAATATTATTGTATTTAGACCTATTTTTTTCTGTAAGTCTGAGAGTATTTGCTTAATGTATTTGGGTGCACTAATACATTGATAATGGTGATATCCTATTCTTGGATTGTCCCTGTGTTAATATGTAGTGTCCTTCTTTGTCTTTTTGTATTGATTTTAGTGAAAGGTTTATTTTGTCACATATTAGGATGGCAATTCCTGCCTTCCTCCATCCATTTACTCGGAGTTTGTTTTTATCTTTGGCTGTGAGAGGAGTCTCTTGAAGATAATGGTTGGATCTTGCTTTCTGATCCAATCTGCAGTTCTTTATCTTTTGATTTGTGAATTGAGTCCATTAATACTTATGATTATTATAGAGAAGTGCATTGTTTCCTGTCATTTTCTCGCTTTCCTTCTTTCCTTTCCTCCTGTGCTTTCTAAGTTGGTCTTCTAGTATTTTGTCTGTTGTGAATCACTGATCTTGATTGTTTTCTTCAGATTATAATCCCCTTCTTCTTTGTAGACCTGGCTTGTTTATGAATTCATTTAGGCCTTCTTTACTATTAAAAATTTTAGTTTCTCTGTCAAATGTGAATGCTAGCTTCGCTGGATATACCAGTCTGGGTTGGCAGTTATTGATTCTCAGGGCTCAGATAGTATTTTCCAGGGCTTTTTTTTTTTTTTGTCGGTCATGGGACTTGAACTCTGGGCTTGGGCACTGTCCTTGGGCTCTTCAGCTCAAGGCGAGCCACAGCTCCACTTCTGGTTTTCTAGTGGTTTATTGGAGGTAAGAGTCTCACAGACTCCTGCCCGGGCTGGCTTTGAACTGTGATTTTCAGATCTCAGCCTCCTCAGTAGCTAGGATTACAATTGTGAGCCACCAGCACCTGGCTTTTCCCAGGCTTTTCTTGCATTCAGTGTCTGTGTGGAGAGATTTGCAGTGATGATTTTTTTCCATTGTAGTATAGCTCCTTCTTTGCTTTTGCCGTGTGCAAAATCATTTCTTTATTGTTCAAATATAGTGATGTGCCTAGAAGTGTTCCTTCTGGGATCCTGTTTGCTAGGTGTTCTGTACACTTCTGTTATGTAGGTAAGATTTTCTCTTTTAAGATTGGGGAAATTTTTGGCAATAATCTTACTGAATAAGTGTTGTATCCCTCTATTCTGGTATTCCTTCCCTTTGTTGACCCCAGTTATATGAAGGTTAAATTTCTTGGCACTGTCAGCTTGTTCTTGGACTTCCTTTTGGCATATTTTGAGTGTTTTTCCCATATCTGTGACTTTTTTCCCAGTTGTTTCATTTTGTCTTCAGTACCTGATATTCTATTTTCCAATTTATTCACTCTATTAACTATGGCTTCCAGTGTGGTTTGCATGGAGGAAATTGAACCATTTATGATTTCTATGTTGGTTCTCAAAGTATTAATTTCATCTTTTAGCAAGGTATGTCCTGCATCTATTTTTGAGTGTATGTCTTGTTGGAAATCTGGGTTCTCTTTTGATAATTCATTTCTTTGTTCTTTAAATTTCTGATCCATTTCTCGCTTTAATTCTTGAGTCATTGCCTCTATCAAATCTCAGATGTAGTGTTTGTCTTCCATTTCTTTTTTGTTTTCACTGGAGTTCTTCCCTGGGTGGTCTTTGGGGATGGTTTGCTGTCTTAGCTGTTGATGAACCTTGTAATTTTTCACTGTGATTTTCACATGAGGATCCAGGGATTATTGAAAATGGATCCCAAACTCTGTTTTGGTGAATAGGTGGCTGCCTTCATTTGGTTCTGGGTTGGTTCCTGGGTCAATTGTTGAAGCCTGCTCTCATCCCTGGGCTGCCTGAGAGAGACTTTGCCCAGTCTCAGTTCTGTTGGGGGAAGAGCTGACTTCCAGCTGCTAGTGTGACCCATATAAGGCTCACTCTTATTAGATTCTGGTGGGTGGACTCACTCCACCCTCTGCTGAGGCATGTGCATAGTTCCTCACTTCACGCAAGGGATCTTGAACTCTTGATCTTCCTGCCTCACCTTCCTTGGAGCACTAGGATTAAGGATGTGCATCACCAAACCAAGCTATGTATTACTATTTCATGGTACTAAGAGTGATCACAAAGTCTCACACTTACTCTAGAGGCACTTTACCCCCATTTTACACCCCCTACCTCAGGCAGGATAGATAAGTGAGGAGACAGAAATTACATTATTTTTAACAAATATCAAAAGGGCCAGATTCAGATGTTATATCCAGGATGTCAACTGAAAAAGTAGATAAACTTCCTTCCTTCTATACCTCTTTTTCAGTGTTAAATTACATGATTTGGAGATCTAGGAAGGACTATCTAAATGTGTCTTTTCACTGAAATGGTAAAATCTGGAAACTCTCCTTGGATGGATAAAAGGAGAAAGACTAAAAGGCCTAACTGGCAAAAGGAAGTCCTAAAGGTCACCTAGGTTTGGGGTGAGCTTCACCCATCTTACCCACCCCAAACTATTCTCTAAAATTAGGTATTGCTATACTTCCAGGGATGTGCATATTCTCTCTGCTTAGAAAATATAAGGGCTAGGGCTGGGAAGGTGGCTCAGTGGTAGAGCGCTTGCCTTGCATGCTCGAGGCCCTGGGTTCGATTCCTCAGCACCACATAAGCAAAAAGAAAAAAGCCGGAAGTGGCGCTGTGGCTCATAGTGGTAGAGCGCTAGCCTTGAGCTGAAGAGCTGAGGGACAGCGCCCAGGCCCAGAGTTCAGGCCCCACGACCGGACCCAAAAAAAAAAAAAAAAAGAAAATATAAGGGCTGCAGATGAGAACCCCATTTTGAGTCTTTACCTCTCATTTCCTGCCTGGGGAACAGGAAATGTCTCCCTCTTCTTTTCTAGTTCTCCCTACTATAACTGCTATATTAAAACAGATTCTTGCCAAAACTTCCACCTTGTGACATTCTTCTTTTGATCAGACAATCCTGAAATGTTTTTCAGGGCTGACTTCAAAGACCTGGGATTTTTCTAGGAAACTAGGAAGCTTAGGAAGCTCACACCCCACTACCAAGCCCACTCTTTAATTGTCCTATTACTATTTCTATGTATGTTATCAGCAGCAGCTATTGAACATCTTATATACCCAAACATTTATCTCATATATATTCAAGTATAACAGTCTTTTTTTATCTTTTATTTGGGGCTGGAACTTAGGGCCTTGCATTATCCATAGCTTTTTCCCTCAGGATGTTGCTGTACCACTTGAGCCACAGTTTCACTTCTGGCTCTTTGGTGGCTAATGCCTGGCCTGGCTTTGAACATCATTCCTCAGATCTCAGCATACTAAGGATGCCACCAGCATCTACCTAAACAGCCATTCTTAAATCCTGTCCTTGTGTGATTTGTTTTCTCTTAGCATACTTATATTTTTGCTTTATAGTTGCATATGTATGTGTATGTCCCCCACATGTTTACCAAAACCTTTTTAAGAAATAAGCCCACCTCTCTGTGCATTGTAAGACCCATCAGCCCCTCTTTTCTTGTCATTACACCCTGCAAACACATTTTCATGTCATTTTTTTTTTGAGGCAAGGGAAGAAGATGGTGCTGGTGATTGAACTCTGGGGCCTTGTGCTTACTCCCTCAGCTTCTTTGTTCACAGCGCTATAATTATACGGTAGGAAAAAAGCAGACTACTTTTACAAATTGTAAGTGGGGGCTGGAAATGTGGCTTAGTGGTAGAGTGCTTACCTAGTACAATTCCTCACATAAACAGAAAAGGCTAGAAGTGGTGATGTGGCTCAAGTGGTAGAGTGCTAGACTTGAGTAAAAAGAAGCTCAGGGACAATGCCCAGACCCTGAGTTCAAGCCCCAGGACTGGCAAAACAAACAAACACAACAACAATAACAAAAAAACCCCACAAATTGTAAGTAGTAGGATAAGCTGAAAAAACAAAAAGTTGGAAGTGGAGGTGTGGCTCATATGGTTGGACGCCAGCCTTAAATATAAAAGGCCAGGTTAAAATGAAAAGACCCTGAGTTCAAGCCCCATAAGTCAGTCAGTCTGTCTGTCTTTCTGTCGCACACACACACATACACACACTCTCTCTCCCTCTCTCCTTCTCTCCCTTTCTCTTCCTCTTCCTCTCTCCTTCTCTCCCTTTCTCTTCCTCTTCCTCTCTCTCTCTCTCTCTCTCTCTCTCTCTCTCTCTCTCTCTCTCTCTCTCTCTCTCTCTCTCTCTCTCTCTCTCTCTCATACACACACGCACATACACACAAAATCAATTAATGGATACAGAGTTCAAGTTTTGTAAGATAAGTTCTGTGGATGGTGGTAGGGACACAATTGTCACCTTCAGTGTCCTTAATGCCAGCAAGCCAGATAATTAGGTGGTTAAGATGGCAGTTTATGTTTTATATATTTAACCAGAACTTTAAAAATAGTAAACAAACGAACCCCCTCTCAGGCGTTCTGTCTTCTGTGCACTCTTCCTAACAGTGATTCTCAAAAGTTTGATATAAAGTGCTAACATCTCTCTATAACACCTTAACATCTCTCTATAATGATAAAATTATATTTTAAAAATTTGGTGTAAATAACAATCATCCAAAATATTAAAATACTTTTTTCTAGGCCTTGTTCTCTGATAGATAGATAGATAGATAGATAGATAGATAGATAGATAGATAGATAGATAGATAGATAGATAGATAGATAGATAGACAGACATAGATTGATTGATTGATATATTGGGAGTAGGACTCAGAGCCTGGGCCCTATACCTTAGCTTTTTTGCTCAAGGCTGCATGCTCTACCACTTGAGACCAGCTCCACTTTCAGCTTTTTGGTGGTTAATTGGAGGTAAGAGTTTCACAGACTCTCCTGCCAGGGTTGGCTCTGAATCTTGATCCTCCTCGAAAGCTATGATTACAGGTTATGGGTAAGCCATCAGTGCCTGGCATCCCTGAGAACCACAATGTCAACCCCTTTTTGCATTGATTAATTTTGAGGTAGGGTCTAGTATTTATGCCCCACCACCCTGGGCTGCAAT
The DNA here is from genome assembly GCF_024711535.1 of Dipodomys merriami. NCBI lineage: Eukaryota > Metazoa > Chordata > Mammalia > Rodentia > Heteromyidae > Dipodomys > Dipodomys merriami. Next base: position 4,887,772 of record NW_027202493.1, read on the forward strand.
CCTATTTACACATCCCAGCACTGTCCAGGAACACCTGACACCACGCTGCCCAGCCATTGGTCGAGATGGACTTTCACCAACTCCTTTCTCCTTGAGGGACTTGAACCTCCATACTCCAATGTCTGCCTCCCAAGCATCTAGGATTACAGGCTTGAGCCACTGCACCTGGCAGGATTTTTTTTTAGCAGTCCCACAGAAGTTTATTTTAAGGTCTCATGCGGTATTTGTAAACCCACAGAAACACTGCCAAGGGAATCCACAGAGGAAAACAAGCAGTTACCACTTGGGCGCCTCTGTCTCATACTTCTGCAGAGCAAAGGATCCCACAAGGCCTGGGTGCTATTTTCACAGAGGAACATACCAAATGATGTCATTGACATTGCTTGAGATCAAGTACCTCTGACTGAGAAGGGAGGGAGGGAGTAATGAAGGAAAAAAAGACTGTCTTTAAAAAACAACACAGTTTTTCCCTCTTTAACACTGCCAGCCATGACATTCTTCCTGCAACACTGATTCAGAGTGAGTTTCAAATGTGAAGTCCCATAGAGGAAAAAGTGTGGATGTTCAACCTCAGTTAGGAAGTTCTAAAGCTATGACTTCTGCCTGCAGCATAGGGAAATCATGCAGAAGAGGAGAAGCGGTCACCATGTGGGCAGATTATGACCAAGAGGAGAAATGGAAGAGAGAAGGAAGAGATCTCAGAGGGACACAGTTTTGCACAATTAAAGAAAGGCTGATTCCTGCACATGATCTAAGCTAGTCTGCTTTTCCATAGAGGTCTCGATTTGGAGAACACACAGCTTTAGTCAAGGACAGTGGCCCCTCCAGACTGATGGGAGCAGGGTGGACTAAGGCAAACAGGGGTAGGAAACCCTGTGCACCCTCCCCATGTTCTGGACAGTCTTGCATATATGCTGAGGGCACCCTTCAGCCAGCCCTTATTAGATCCTGGGTCTCTATGTCCCTTATAATGCCGGTCTCATATCAGATTCCTGCCAACACAAATAGCCCTGGTATGTACCATTTTCTCTGTACTCAAAACATCCTTCTGGGGACTTCAACAAAGGCCCTGGCATTGTCTAGGAATGTTTTTAAGAAATAAGCAAGTTCAGGGCTGGGAAGTTGGCTCAGTGGTAGAGTGCTTGCCTCACATGCATGAGGCCCTAGGTTCCATTCCTCAGCACCACAGAAGCAGAAATCACCAGAAATGGTGCTGCGGCTCAAGTGGTAGGGCACTAGCCTTGAGCTGAAGAGCTGAGGGATGGTGCCCAGGCCATCAGGCCCCACAGCCGGCCAAAAAAAAGAAAAGAAAAAAAGAAGCAAATTGTTAAAGCAAACATCTTATTTTCCTCTGCAAGGCTGGCCAACCACTGCAAACATGCATACCAGCAGGACTACCTGTGGAACTAACCCTTCTTGTGGAATGGCTATCAAAAGATACCAGGAGAAGCTCTGTCCAGCAGCAGTTGTGTGCTCACACCTTCTGGGGCCACCCTGACTCTCATCCCTGTAGCCTATGGGCAGTGGCTGTAGTGATAAAAACATTCCAGAGCCTAGATTATCAACACCTGCATGGATGCACTTCATTTTCCCCCAACAATCTCAGGGAATGAGTGTGTTACTACCCTTACTGAGATGGTAAGGCTGAGGCTCAAAGTAGAACCTCGGTGGGTACAGGAGCGCACCAATGCCAGCGGTTCAGCTGTGTCCAAACTCAAGGGATTTGATAGCAGCTGCAACTTCATTCATTTTAAATGCTAGAATGAGTATGCTGTCCTAGAAGCTGGAATAAACCCTCACACTTGGACTGGAGACATGCTGCAACCGTGCCTCCAGAAGAACACAGGCAAGCCAGGGGTGTCTAAGACCTGGAGTCACATAAACTTGCTGATTCCTACCAAATGAAGCTCTATGATTTATCAACTCATAGATGGTGAAAACTCAATAGCTGTTTAACTACATCACCTGAATTATTGCTGGCTTTCTACTAGTGACAGCTTTATGGGAATGGAAGTTTTTGCAAATTCATTCTCCTAGGAAAAACTTTAAAAGTAAGCAGAGGCATTAGGCAGAGGCAGCTCCCTTGGGCTCTGTCAGACCTCAAAGCTAGTGCAGGAGGCTGGACTCCCTTAAAGGCCTGCTCTGACTGAGTACGGTGGGAGCAGGGTCCAAGGGGCTCAAGTGTACCACCACTCACCTGCAGCTACCCCCGCCGTGCTTAAGCCTCTAAAACTCTAACTTTAGAGCTCTTTGTAAACTAATTTCTCAGTGCTACCTTTGAGTAGGAATTCAGTTATTTAAAATACATAAAAAATAAGTTCACTGCCAATAACTATTGTATTTTCTACCTGGGAATAAAACAGGTCACCCTTTCATTGGTACAATGGACATTTAGGTAGAGAGTAATTGGGAAAAAGTCAAGTAACAGGGACACAGAGGCAGGTGTAGCATTCTTTCTAAGGACAGAGGCCATCTCTGTGTTACTAGAGTCATCTGTCTCAGAGTCACAGCTCCACTGCAGCTTGATGACTAATATAAAGTGTTTCACAAACTATCCTGCCTGGGCTAGCTTTGAACTATAATACAAACCAAGAAGGCATGATAAGCATTTGAATGAATATTTATTTGCTCATCACCTTTCCTGTGTCATGAGTAATGTGAGAGGAAGTGCTCCATCAATCAACTTTCCTATAATCTAGTAATAATTGAATTCCATGAGAATGCAGTTGAAAGGCCCTGGAACCAGCTAAAGACATGGTTTCTAGTTCTAGTGCTCTTTCTCACTATCTGTCTTGTTTGGCTGAAAAATCTCTATAAACTGTCATTCTGTTACCTGTTTAATATCAGGGTGGATATAAAATGTGATACAAACTGGTAATGTGCCTTAAAAATAGGTACCAAAACAAAGTTAGATCAACACAATCAGTTCCAGTGTTTTAAGCACTATGGGGTGATCACAGTTCACAATTACCTATTACATGTTTGATGAAAACCCAGGAAGAAAAGAATTTGCAGGCTCTAAACAAAAAAATAATTCTAAAAAATGAAAAGGCTAATTTTCCTGTTCTGATCAGTACATACTGTCTGCATACACATTTAACTACAACATTTTACCTCCTAAATATATACAATAATCATATATACATATCCAAATTTCAACTTCAAACTCTCTAATAAATTATTGTTTAAAGTAGCAATTCATGATAGTGCAATATCTTATACATACACAATCATCTTTATGGGTAGTCTATGAATGTAAGCTTTACAACTGAGAGTAGGCTGAAATCCTAAGTTTTTCTATCTTTAGGTTTGTTCATTTTGGTTTTTTGTATTTTGTTTTTTTGTTATTTTGTATTTTTCTAGTACTAGAGCCTTCTAGCATCACTCAGTGTGCTTGCTTGGCTGGTGCTATACCACTAAAGTCAGGTTTACAGTCTTGCTTCTTGCTGGTATCTCATTTGGGTAGGTACAAATATTCCAAAAAAATTACCAAATAAAAACATTTTGAATAAAAGATATTCAACTGTATGTACTTGCTGATGGTTTCCATGTCAGCCCCATAAATACAATCCTCATAGTTTTTACTGAATTCTAGTTCAATGGAGTGGGGCAAGGCAGAGAGTAGGAGCAGGCTGAACAGGAAACATTCTGGAAATTATGCACAGCATGTGGATGCACACAATACACCCATACAAAAGAAACAACGTGGCACAAACATTTAAAAGTGCTTTTCAAAGTAAAAATGCAAAACAGAAAGAATATGCATTTTCTATCAATTAATCTGGCCATCTGCTTCACGGAAAAACAGCAGCAGGAGGACCCAAAAGGGCAGAAACAGCAGCTTCTGGTGCTAACAATCTACTCTCAAATCTCTAGATACACATTTCTCCAGCAAACAAGGTTAAAAATACAAGACAAATAACAAATAGTCTTTGGGGATCTGCCATTCCATGCATGGTGTTGCTTTCATATAATATAAACCTCCCTTACATTTATCTGCGCACACTTACAGATATAGGTAAGTGACTCTAAGTTCCTTCACAATTCTTCAAAGTTATAAAGATATCATTTCAATCTTCTTGTCAATGAATATAAATAAGGCTCACTTACTTTCAACAGACTTTAGAAAGCTGTCTTTGTTGTAGACTGTGCAGTCAATACACTAAGTTCAAGTACTAGCTCCATATAGTGGAGCTTGTGGCTTTGCTTAAGTATTTAAGCCCTGGATGACCCTCTTTTATTGTGGAAATGAGAAAGAGAATTCCACTTATCTCATGCCTTATGGAGTCATTGTAAAGATTAAACAACAACACAATTACAACAGAATAATGAAGAATGGCACTGACCATAATAATAATCATTTCATATCCAAATCAAACTCAAAAATGCCCTCTTTTAAGGAGCAGGCATAATACAAAGAGTAGTAAATGATGGCAGCTGTTAGGTCCATGGTGCTTAGGTCCATGGTTTCTTTAGAAAACAAGAGTGAGCAGGTATCTTCACATAAACTATGTGATTCCATTGCTGTGCTGTTAATTCATACAAGTATCAGAATAAGAAGAAAGATAAAAATGTTGACATTGCAGATTGAATGACAACTGCCTGGAGAAAGGGACAATGCAGATTAATGACATAGGCGTAATCAAGAAGGACACAACTGGACTATCTGAACACAACTGCCTGTCCATCAAGAAGGTACCTTCTTAAAGTGTACCTTGGAGGAAATCTCTCTTTGAATTTGATTATAAAACATGACCTGGGTATATAGGCTATTTTTTTTAACTACAAAGAAAAGGTATAACATAGACTCTTATTTCCTGAGAAACAGACACCTTCATCCTTTACAAAAAACTGGCACTGTCTTAACTTGGGTATTATATTTGGTGAGAGAAAAAGTCAAGTTTACAAGTCACTGAGAAAAGAAGAGCAAAGGGCTGGTTCCCTATTCAAGAAGACAGTCAGGTCTAGAACCTGACAGGTTTGGTCAGAGTCCAAGAGATCAAAAAGAATCCTCCAGCATCATGGGTTTCTTCATATTGGAGAGGCCCACAGATGTGTCACTCAAAGAGTGAGGACCTGGGAAAGGAGTGACAAGAGCTGCCATTACAGGGCCAACTCAAAACAACTGAGCCCCTCTTCCCGAGAGGCAAAGAGTTCTCTTCAGCAGAACACTGTCTGCAGGAAATGTGGGTTCTACAGGGCTGCTGAAGTGAAGAGCACCGCCCAAGAATCAGAAGAAAATTCTACTTAGTCCTATGAGGAGACAGCACTGTTTGAGAAAAAGGAACAGGATAAAGAGAGGGAGAAGAAAGATTCCCTAATAGCATTCATTAAGGAGAAAATGAGCACAGTATTAAAAGTGAGAATTGGGGAGGTAAGTGGGTTTATATATGTGCTCATCATGTGACTAGGTATGCCTACAAAATAAATGTGGATTTCTTTTGCCATCTACTTCTCTGATCATTGTGAGGACTACTGTCCAGGAAAATTTTTTATTTTTTATTATAAAGGTAATATACAGAGGGTTTACAGTTACATAAGTCAGGTAAAAAGTATGTTCTTTTTGGACAATGTCTTCCCTTGCTCTCTCCCAGTTTTTCCCTCCAATCCCTACCCACAAGTTATATAGTTCATTTTCAACATAGTATCTAGGAAATATCACTGCTCCATTTGTCCAGGAACTTTTCTTTAAGCAAGGAATACTGTAAATGTCTAAGAGTATCTTCTTCAATATCTTTAATGACTACAGTCTCTTATGTCCACTATCTAGTGGGGAAGTCACAAACAGATCAACAACAACACTCCATCCTTCCCAAGAAGAAAAACTAGTGTGAAAACAAGATATAGATTCAATTAATGTGTGATAAGTTGTAAACAACTTTCAAACAAACTTATTTTAAGTTGAAATGTGTTGAAACAATAATCCTGGCATCAAAAAGCCTTCCTTCCACTGTATCTCAAAAGGAAGGAATCAAATTCTATAGAGGGAAGCATAGTGTAGAAAGGCAAAAGAAAGCCAGGAGCTGGTGGCTCACGCCTGCAATCCTAGCTACTCAGGAGGCTGAGATCTGAAGATCACGGTTCAAAACCAGCCAGTCTATGAGACCCTTATCTCCAGTAAACCATGAGAAAACTGAAAGTGGTGCTGTGGCTCAAGTGATAGAGTGCTAGCCTTAAGCTAAAGAGCTGAGGGACAGCGCCCAGAGTTCAAGCCCCACAAAAAAAGAATAAGAAGAAGGTGAAGAAAAAGGAGGAGGAGGAGAAGAAGAGGAAGAGGAGGAAAAAGTACAACAGCAGCAGCAGCAGCAACTGAAGGAGGAGGAGGAAGATAGACATACTCTGCCTATCCCCATCTTCCTCTTCACATGTATTTAAAGTCAATCACCTGAAATTGCCCTCTGGTTTTGACCAAGAAGGAAAGAACAATTTAGAAAAACAGAACCTGATACCATCATTAAGGAAACAGACACAATGGCAAACACTGTAAGGAGATGCTACGGTGTTGCTAATTATTTTTATGCCCTTTAAGAACAATTCTGTATTTGTGGGTAGTCAGGAAAGGTAAAATATCTTAGTTCAACTGACAAGAAGAATCACTGATGTGGTAGGAGTGTAGCTCAGTATGTTAGAAAAGACATCCCCCCCCCACACACACACCTAACACTGCAAAACAAAAAGCAAGATAAAGAAAATATCCCAGAGAACAAAAACTACTTACTTGAATACGCAGAAATCACCTAGTGCCACCCCGACACAATATGATGAGCTTTCCAAACAAAGATGCCAGTGAATGTACCTCATCTTGGTTTTAATGAGCAGGTGTCTTCTTGCTCATTAATCTAGAAACATACTCTTTGATCTGAAAACTCCCATTTGAAATTTTTACTTGGCTCAGCAGTCCTAAGTAGGTATGTGTGGACTCAGAAGTTGAGCAGGCTGCTTAGAACAACCTCTTTGAGGAATCTCTTACATCCTGTAATGGAAAGGGACTCATGACCCAGAAAGTTAAGATACGAAAGGGGAAAGACTAGTCAGATTGACTGCTCCACTCCTTGTGTCTTGAGCATGACTATAATCCTTGAAAGACATTCGTTGCAAGTAAGTCTGTAGAATATGCACTATGTTTGTAGGAGACCTTTAAGGAACAGCTTGCAGACAAGAGGCACTAGCCTTCCCTTCACAGCCAGCAAAACGCCATCCAAGAGGCTTTTCACATGACCCCACAAGGACAATTCCACCAACCAAATTCTAAGGGTCCCTTGGGAATCAGTCACCTAGCTGTTCCACACCAAAAAGTAGGAGCTCAGACATTTAGGTCCACATTTAGGGGAGGAAAAAAGAGCCCACAAAAGTGTATTGCAAACAGTTCAGAGCTGACTTTGCAATGACACCACCGCCCCTTTTCTTTGAGAAATTAAATGGCTGAAGTCTGTGTTTCTTAAAGCACTGGCTAAGACGCCAGGCTAGGGACGCCCCAGGGGAACCAGGCTTGGCGCAGGGCGAGCCGACTCCAGCCTGGAAGCCGTTCCCCGGAGCCCACCCAGCCAGAGCCCGTTTCCTTAGGAACTCTTTTACCTCACTCTGGGCGCCCACCCACGGACGATCTCGCCTAGGAAGTGGAGAGAAGCGGGGCAGGGCGAGGACGGAGTGCGGACGGGCTACTCCAGGCTGCAGCATTTGGGGAGGGCGTGGGAAAAGAAGAAGGAGAATGGTGCAGACCAAGAGAGTGACAGGGTTGGGGGCCCGGGGCACAGCAACCTGTAGGATTGTGGCAGGTCGCAAACTTGGGTGGGAAGGCAGCTGGTCCCCGTGGAGGTCCTGACTCGACTTCCACGCCGTCCGGCTCTGCGCGGAGACGGGCCAGGCGCCAGTGGGGTAGGCAGCGCCGCCGTGGGAGCGGGTCCCGCTCGGTCTCCCGACGCTCCCACCCCTCCCCGGGTCTCCGATCCGTCCGGCGCTTACCTCGGGCCGCCGCAGCCCCCGCCGCCCAGAAGCACAGCCCCAGCCACGGGAGCCACCGGCGCGCCCCGCCGCCGCCTCCTGCGGCCGCCGCAGCCCCCATCCTCCTCGCCCGGCTCCGGAGTCCCGCTGGCCTTCCACGTCTCCCGCGAGCCGGGGAGAGGCACGGCGACGCCGAGGTGAGTGGGTTCCGGGGGTCTCCGAAGAGTGGCTGCTCCACGGCCGTTCCCTACGGCAGCGGGGCAGGGCTCGCGGAAAAGCTGCGCCGGCGCCGCCGGAGCCGACAGTCGTCGTCGCCGTGCAGCTAGCTGGCCAGCGTCCGAACCTGGGACCAGTGAAGTAAAATCCCGTCACCGCCTCGCTGAGAAGACTCCCTCCGCCGCCCTCGCTCCGCCCATCCGAGAGACAGCCAATGAGCTAGCGGTATGCAGGTGTGTGGGCGTGGCGATGGGAGGGCCTCGTGGGCCAAGGGCGGGAGGGAGCCGCCGGTGTGCGGTTGGCAGCCGCAGGTGTGCGGTTGGCGGCTTCCGGTTCGAAAGTTCGCCTTCCCTGAAAATCCTCCCCCCCCCCTCCCCGAGAGAGGCAAGGTCCTCACCCAACCCCCGCCCCGGGGATAGGGCGAGCAGCCTGTGCTGTGGGAGGATCCTCGAACGCCCGTCCTGCCCGTTAGAGAGATGTGGGAATCAGCTCTGCTCTGCTCCGGTAGAGACGCTTCGGTGACAGGGCTAAGTTCTGCCTTTCCTACTTTCGGGGGGAGGGGGGGGAAGGGAGTGCCAAGTAGGGAAACATAAAAGCAGGATCAATATTTGACTGCGACTGTGCTCTTTAAAAGTGCATAGGAATAAAGAAGTGGGAAATCACATTCCCAAAGGTTTTCCTCTGCCCATCCTCAATACAATAGGAGCCACTTTTTCAAAATCCACTTCTTCAGTCATGCACTGATTTGAACATAGTTTGAAGCCTGCATGGGCAGGAAAGTCCTTGAGACTCATCTCCAATTAACTACCAGACAAGTAGAAGTGGAGCTGTGGCTAAAAGTGGTAGAGTGCTAGCCTTGAGCAAAAAGAGCTCCGAGAGTTCAAGTCCCATGACTGACAATAATAATAATGATGATGATGATGATGTATCAGTGGACAACTGGCATCAATTCTATTCCTATTTCTAATTGCTTGAACTATCTGGTGTAAGAACCTTGTGAATAACCAAATATTGTACTTAGTGATGGAAGCCTTTTGAGATCATTGAATTCTCAACCTCAAAAAATTAGATTTGAGTCTGGGAAGGTGGCTTAGTGGTAGAGCGCTTGCCTCGCATGCATGAGCCCCTGGATTTGATTCTTCAGCATCACATAAGCAGAAAAAAGCCTGCAGTGGTGCTGTGGCTCAAGTGGTAGGGCACTAGCCTTGAGCTGAAGAGACTGAGGGACAGTGCCCAGGTCCACAGTTCAGCCCCCACAACTGACAAAAAAAAAAAAAAAAAAAGATCATTTATGAGCTACCTATTCAATTAGTCCCTCTACTTTTACCCATAGCAAAGAACTGACTTATTTAGGTAATTTTATTTTGTCAATGGCAATAGAAACTACTAAATATCTCCTAAAATGTATTAAGGTGAGAATTGGTTATAATTTAGATGATTCACAACTAATTTTCTAAAAATCTGATATACTAAATGGTGCACAGTAAATCTAAAAGAAACAGCAAGAGTTCAAGTTACACTGGCTAGCATCCTACTAGATGCAATATAACTAGGACAATTTCATAGTCTTGAAAACCATTCTGTATACATTGAAAAGAATCCGGGTCAATGCCTATAAAGTGTTTCTCTCTCCCCCATTTGAAGACAGATCCTGAATGTTGCAAATACCTGGGGGGAAAAGAATGAACACTTTAAAATCTTTTGAAAAAGCTATTTAGTCAACATTTCTTGCCAGTGACCTCTCTGGTTTTTCTTTTTAATTCTGTTTATACGGAAAGTTTTGTCATTTTTGACAATAGAAAATGCTCACCAAACGGTTCACCAACTGTTCATGAAAAAAGGGTATTATCTGTATGTTGTAAATTCAGGATATCCCAAATAGTCAATTACTTTTTGCTGAACATGATATACTCTCCTATTGTTCCTCAAGTCTGAAACTAGTTTCTTGGTCCCTGAAATTTCCTCTTCTTCCTGTGGTCTAACAAGTCCTCTAACTAGACCTAATCATTCTAGTCTTGTTTCTAAAGATGAACCCAGTGAAAGTAAAACATTAGAGATCTCTTAATCCTGGAGCAGCCCACTTGATTACCAGGCAGAGGTTGTTGGTTTCCTTTCTCTCTCTCCTCTCCCCTCTCTCCCTTTCTCCCTCTCTCTCTCTCTCTCTCTCTCTCTCTCTCTCTCTCTCTCTCTCTCTCTCTCTCTCTCTCTCTTTCTCTCTTTCTCTCTCTCTCTCTTTCTCTCTCTCTCTCTCTCTCTCTCTCTCTCTCTCTCTCTCTCTCTCTCTCTCTCTCTCTCTCTCTCTCTCTCTCTCTCTCTCTCTCTCTCTCTCTCTCTCTCTCTCTCTCTCTCTCTCTCTTTTGGTTGGTTCTGTGTCTTTAACTCAAGATCTAGGCATTGTCCCTGAGCTTCTTTGTGCTCAAGACTAGGACTCTACATTTGAGTCACAGCTATACTTCCAGCTTTTTGGGAGTCGTTTATTGGAGATCAGAGTCTCCCAGACTTTCCTGCCTTGGCTAGCTTCAAAATCCACAGATTTCCTAGCTCCTGTGTAGCGAGGATTACAGGCATGAGCCACCAACCCTGGTTAAGCACAAAGCATTTTGATCAACATTATCTCTTCCATCAAAGAATATTTTATTTCAAACTCTAATGATAGTATTTTATGACAGTTAAAATTACTTTTTACTAAAATTAAAATAGCATACAAAAATTTGACCTTTTATAGATTTGTAATATTATATATGTTTTTTCATGTCATTAAAAGCAAAAGGGTATCTCTTTCACCATTGCCATTTATTTTTATCATTGAATAGAAATTGTTTATTTACAATTGAATTAATATTGGAAACTTTGTTTATGATCAGAGTTATTTATACTTTTCCTTAAATGTTCATTCTTTTTCTTTAGGGTACATTTTCTAAAGTTAAAATGATTTGTTCATAATCTCTCAATATTTCATATTACATCAAACATGTTAAGTGTCTTGCCAAAAATGCATACTAATTTTCACCACTGTCAGCAGGACAGGGTGTTTTACATGTGGACTTCCATATTTAAATAATGTTTTAGTAATTATAAAGGTGGCAAGATACATATTTTAATTGTGATACTTATTACTACAGTTTATAAAACTGGAAAGTTTATATAGATATTCCTTTTTCAGAATTATTCATTATTTTCCTGATTTATATTGATAATTCTATATGTTTTTATGGTTGAGTTTATTTTTTGAAATTAAGGATTTGTCAGTTTTGTCCTATTTGCAGCAGCAATAACTTTATACTTTATCCATTGCTTTTTTGGACAATTTTTTAGCTAAAAATTTTAGTGAAGTTTCTCATTTCCTTTTACCTGGGATATACATATAATAAGTAGTACAAATATATATAAAAACAAGACAAATTGTTTCTTACTCCCTCTCATACCTTATTCCTTCCTAGGCTTGCTTTCTGTTGACACACACACACATACAAGCACACACACATGTGGAAGGCAGTCACAATTGAGGTAAATATGGAATTTTGCAACTACATCTACAATTTCTTATTCTTAGCCAACATTTTCGTGGAAAATCCTATAGGTGCACAGTCCATTTCATTTTTTAAATGTTCCCATCTGTATAAATGTTAATAAAGGAATCCTATCTCCTTATTTTCATATTTGATAGCCTTTCTCCTACTCTTTTTTTCCCATCATCTCTTAAACATCACCTAGATGACTTCTCTTGAAACCTATATTTTCCTCTTGCTCAAGAAAACAGTAGAGACACATGAAGAAATGCTCAACCTCCCTAGCCATAAAAGAAATGCAAATCAAAACAACATAGAGATTCCATCTCACTCCAGTTAGAATGGCTAAAATGAAGAACTCTAATAACAGATGCTGGAGGGGATGTGGACAGAAGGGAACCTTACTGCATTGTTGGTGGGAGTGTAAACTTCTTCAGCCACTTTGGAAAGCAGTATGGAGGTTCCTCAAAAGACTCCACATAGAGCTCCCCTATAACCCAGCAATCCCACTTTTGGGCATTTACCCAAATGTTCACAAACAAGACCACACTAAAGCTACCAGCACGACTATGTTTATTGCAGCATTATTTACTATAGCTAAGATATGGAACCAGCCCAGATGCCCCTCAGTAGATGAATGGATCAAGAAAATGTTGTATATATACACAATGGAATTCTATGCCTCCATCAGAAAGAATGACATTGCCCCATTTGTTAGGAAATGGAAAGGCGTGGAAAAAATTATATTAAGTGAAGTAAGCCAGGCCCAAAGAAACATAGGTCCCATGGTTTCCCTTATTTGCAATATCTAGTATATGTCTGAATCAAGCAGAAAAGGTCAGATAAGTTGATGTTACGGAAATGAACCCTAAGATAGGTATTCAAATGTTTTTTTTTATGCGATGGTTTCTAACACATTTATAAGATTATTTCTTTGTTGCTTTGTATGTCCCTCCCCCACAGTATAACCCCTGCTTTCACTGTATTTGTGAGGGGAAGGGGAAAAACAAATAGTTTAAATAGGGATACAGGTGGACCCATTGCAACAATGAGAGTACAAGTCATTATGTAGAAAACGAACTTTACAACTTTGGTGCAGGGGTGGGGTGGGGGGTGGAGAAGTGGGGGGGTGGGGGGCAGGGGGAGGGGATGGGAAGGGGAAACAAAGGATGAGGCTACAATGCTTGATAAGAAATGTAACATTATCTTGCCCATGTAATTGTAACCCCTCTGTACAGTATTTTCACAATAAAAAAAATTTTTTAAAGAAACAGTAGAATTTATTACAATTTCTGAAAATATTTTTGTAATATATCATGGAATATCACCTAACTCCATTGTCACAGTGGATCTATGTCATCGCTGTGCTTATGGATAAAACTATTTTTTAAAATAACTGCTTAGTAATATGTAATAGAAATATATTACAATTTATGCTATTGAACATTGGATTTCCAGTATTGGTTGCTCTAAAAATAATTGAATGTGTTATCACCTTATACACACAAGAGATTAGTAGATTCAAATAACTGAGATCTGAGTTAAAAGTATATGTTCAGGCTGAATGCCAAATAGCCACTGTGCTATTTGGGTGGGGTGGCATAAACACTCAAGCCATTGATGTGGTCAACAAGTGACTTGCTTGGTCTCATCCTCCAGAATTAGTGAATGAACCAGAGTAGGCATGGGAAACTTACATCAAGTAACTTATCTTTGTGGCAGACCCTCTCTATGCTTTATTTTAAATCTTCCCAACCTCACCTACCCTTGCACCACATATTAGCCATGTTTTCCAAAACCAGTTATCACTGTGAGGAACAACTTTATGTGCACTTCAAACAAAATCACAAGGGTATATACCAAAAGTTCCTTGCTGTATGTCTGAGTTTTGTGCCCCCACTTCCATTAGGAGTGTACTTGACAGTGTGAAAACATGATGTGTGAAGACTGCTCTGTACCCATGCGTGTGTGACAAATCTTGGACCGATAAGGAAACAGGAACTAGCGTATAAATTTTTCATTCTCCCGTAGTGGACTTTTCAATGACTTAAGTACTAGCAAGTCAGCAAGAAACAGAAGCTATTTTTACTTAAAAAAATTAAAATGGGATTGAAGCATAACTGGGTTAAGTAGCAGAATATTGTAGGGAGTTGTAGTTTGTCTTCTTAGCATACAGTATAATACTTTTAGAAATCATCTGAAATTTTTTGAAATGTTCTTTTTATACATTTTAGAAAAACAAATATGATCTCTCAGAAGATAGTATCAAGAAATGGCATAGATTTCATTTGGTAGCTTGCCTAATAATATTCTCATCTTGACTCTTCTCCATTCTCTACTTTCTCTTCCTTTATTCTTGCTCCTAGAAGTTTATGTATTAATAAAGTAGTCGAATTCAGACTTCTGCCTTGTACCCTCATATTCTGTAGGCTACATTAAACTACAGGACACATCCATTTATAGCAATGACTTAGTTTGGCAGTAAACAGCCAGAAGATCATCCTACTGTGTCCAATGTTGAATTAAATATTTAGTGGACAACTATGAATAGAGACAAATGCCAGGCATAAAAACAATATTTTCTGGAAGAATAAAAGTCCATTTGAGGTAATAGCATGGAATTCTGCAGAGGATTCTGGCTAATTTTTATCTTGCTATTATGGAATACAGCATTTTAGAAAGTATCTTACATTCTATGAGATTCATGCTTTTGTTAAAGTTTAGATAATTAACAATGTACGTGTGCCTTCAGAACGGATCTGTATTTACTACAAAGAAGATTAGCAGCTAAACAATGTTGTTTCATTTGATCAGAAACCTGAAGATTTCTTTGCTTTTTGATTAAAGAAAATTTTTTTTTGGGGGGGGATCGGTTGTGGGGCCTGAACTCTGGGCCTGGGCGCTGTCCCTCAGCTCAAGGCTAATGCTCTACCATTTGAGCCACAGCGCCACTTCTGGCTTTTTTCTGTTTGCTTATGTGGTGCTGAGGAATCGAACCCAGGGCCTCAGGCATGCAAGGCAAGTGCTCTACTACTGAGCCACCTTCCCAGCCCCCTAAAGAAATTTTTAAATAATTTTTTAATTGTTAAGGTGATATACAGAGGGGTTTCAGTTACATACATAAGGAAATGAGTACATTTCTTGTCAACCTTATTACTCCTTCCCTCAATTTTTTCCTACTTTCCCTCCTCCTAACAACCCCTCTCAAGTTGTACAAATCATTTCCAACGTATTGTCTTGTGAGTATCGCTGCATTGTTCCTCCTTGTCCTTTGTCTCACCATTCTGTTGTTCCCCTTCCCTTCCCTAATTCAAATAAAGGTATATATAATACCAGGGTACCAAAATCAAACACTGGAACAACAGAAGATATACCATAGGGGGGAAGAACATATAAAAGAAACAAAAAATCATATAGTACACTAAAAACAACAACAAAGAAAAACCTCTTGTGTCCATGTCTTAGAGTTCATTTTCCTTAGCACCATCTTATATGGTCATATGCACATAGCTATTGAGCTTTTCTGCTCATCTGCTAAGATTATCCTAGATGTATACTTATTATTCTAAATAAGGGAGACCATGGGGCCTATGTTTCTTTGGGTCTGGCTTACTTCTCTTAATATGATTTTTTCCAAGGCTTTCCATTTCCTTACAAATGAGGCAGGGTCATTCTTTCTTATAGAAGCATAGAGTTCTGGGGTGTGTGTGTGTGTGTGTGTGTGTGTGTGTGTGTGTGTGTGTGTGTGTGTGTGTGTGTGTGTGTGTGTGTGTGTGTGTGTGTGTGTGTGTGTGTGTGTGTGCATACCACATTTTCTTGATCCATTCATCTACTGAGGGGCATCTGGGTTGGTTCCATATCTTAGCTATGGTGAATAATGCTGCTATAAACATAGTTGTACTTTTAGTATGGTCTTGTGATCATTTGGGTATATGCCCAGAAGGGAGATTGCTGGGTCATAGGGGAACTCTATGTTAATTTTTTGAGAAACCTCCATACTGATTTCCAGAGTGGTTGAACAAGTTTACACTCCCACCAACAGTACAGTAGCATTCCCTTGTTGACTACACAGAAGATTTCTTGCAGAAAGACAATGACTGTCTCAGTTCTTGTATGTACTCTGTTATGACTCATGTTTGAAATATCCCACCAAAGCTTATGTATTGAATCGTTGGTCCTCAGTGCAGCAGTGTTCAGCTGGGCTTTGGGAAAGTAGTTGGATTATGAGGGCTCTGAACTCATCAATGGATTGATCCATCCACTGATAGATCCAGTGATGAAACCCTAAGCAGTGGAATCTACTTGAACAAAGTGGTCCCTTGGAGGCCTTATCTTGTTTGGGACACTTCACTTGTTCTCACTCTGTCTCTATTTACTGGCCAGCATGAGGTAAGCAGCATGTGCCTAGATTTTGTTCCAACTTGTCCAGAATGAGGAAGTTTATGAGGCTTAAGATGGTGTCCAGGTCCATAAATAAGAAAAAGAAAGCTAAAATCAATTGTAAAAATATTTCTTGGGATATATGGCATTGAAATGTTTACCTTTAATTTTTTTATTATAAATTGACAAGTTACAGTTGTATATATTCATGAAGTTCAAACTTATGTTTGATTACTATTATGTATTGTATTCTATAATGTAGAATATTGAAGTTAGTGTATCTATCAGTTCTTGTGACAATATTTGCAATTTGTTCTAAGATATACTGAAGTACTAATGTACATTATTCCATATTATATGTGCTAAATATATCCCACTGAAAAAGAGTATTCTTCCCGTTTAGCTAAGTCTTGGTACACTTAGCCATCATATCCTCATTTCTCCCATCCCCAACTTTTGGCAATCATCATTCAACTTTCTACTTTTTGAGTTTGTTTGTTTTAGATTGTATATGTTGAGAACAACAAAATATAATATTTGCCTTCTGTTGTCCTGTTATTTCATTTAACATATTGGTTTCCAATCCATCCTTGTTGATATAAATGATATTTCTTACTTAAAAAAATAAAGTAGTAGTACATTCAGTATACTGCATTTCATTTTAATCTATTCATCTAATGATGAATATAGGCTTTACTCCATATCCTAGCTGTTTGAAATATTGCTGGAATGGAACATTAAAAAATCTCTTCAGTATACTAATTTCAAGTGTGATATAGGTACTCCAAAAACTAATGAATGGATAAATAAAATACAATACATATATTCAATGGAATATTACTCAGACATATAGAAAAATGAAATTGTGTCACTTGAAGAAAAATGCATGGAACTGGAGATTATTACATTTAGTGAAATAATCCAAAACAGTCAAATATTATGATTTTGCTCATTTGAATTTTAAGACATAAAAAATATACATATACATAGATATACACAGGCAGAGACATACACATATAGCATAGGGAGAAAAGGCAAATTATTATAACAGTTGCCTAATAACACTGATTTTTCACTTGAGCTTCAGATATCCAATGGATGATTAAAATGAAATAAAAAGGCTGGGCAAATCTTTTTTCATATTTTATCTATCCCTTCTACTGCCTTAATCTTGGGGTCAGATTCTACTTAGCTTTCCATGAAGGCATATTCATCATTTAAAAATGCTTTGTCTAGGGGCTGGGAAGGTGGCTCAGTGGTAGAGTGCTTGCCTGCATGCATGAGGCCCTGGGTTTGATTCCACATAAGAAGAAAAAAGCCAGAAATAGCTCTGTGGCTCAAGTGGCTTAAGTGGCTCAAGTGGTAGAGCACTAGCCTTGCTGAAGAGCTGAGGGACAGTGCCCAGGTCCAGAGTTCAGACCCCATGTCTGACCAAAAACAGAAAATGTGTTGTCTAAAGGGTAAACAAGTGCAGCCATGATTCTCACTGGACACCATGTTAAAAAGAACTATAGAACTTATGGGACGGGATGGGAGAAAAAAACTGGGAGAGATTAAGGGAGTGGGTGACATTGTCCAAAAGAAATGTACTCTTTACCTGACTTATGTAACGGTAACTGCTCTGTACATCACCTTTATAATAACAATAAAAAATTTTAATGTTTTATCCATTTGAACTGTTACTCATTGGAGCTGGAATATACTACTTCTGTTCTATCATTGTACCCTTTTTATTCCCCAGTAGTTTAAGCACTGAAAGTTCAGCTTTATCAAAATGCCTGGATCAAGCCATAAGGACAGGTTGTTGATGCAAGATGATATCATGAGCTGTAGAGTAACTTGGCAGCTTCTAAGGAAAGTTAACTGCCTGTTAGTTTCACAGTCAGGATGCTTGTGTATAAGTAGGAAATCATCCTATGAAACTGTGCCTATGACCAATGGAAAATTGCCTAACAAAATAAAAACAAAAACAGACAAGACAATGAGAAGAAAAAAAGTTGATCAGAAAAGAAGTGTATAATCCCATACAGTAATGCTAAATATCAATATTCATCAGATAAATGAAAAGTAAAATCCAAATAAGAGGACACTACAGTAGTCACCCACCCACTAACCTGTCATTTAGTTTCTATAGATTCAGACACTTGTGGTCAACTGACATCTAAATACATTACATACAAAACTCCAAAGACAAATAATACATGCCATTATAACTGCATGATGAAAATTTGCCTGTCTTGCTCTGTCAGGCCAAAGATATAAGGCATTCCTTTCTTTAGTGATACTGCAAAAGCTAACTATCTAGTAGTCAGTGCCTCTCTCATTACCATATCGATTAACCCTACAGTTGTGCTAACACTGGCTTTTAGATGTAAAAGCAGTGTTGTTATTAATGCAGGTATGCTAAAGGGATACCATAATATTCTGTAATGGAAAGGTTCTTACCATGATAAGGAAAAACATCATACGCTGTTGTTGTTCAGTTGTAAAGTAAGAATGAACAAGAAAAACAGTAGCAGATGCAGTTGCAGGCTGTTGTTCAGTTGTAAAGTAAGAATGAACAAGAAAAACAGTAGCAGATGCAGTTGCAGGCATCCATGGGAAGGTGGGGGAGCATCATAGAATGGACAAACTTAAGGAGCAGAAACTCTATATGCACATTAGAATAAAATTAAAATGACTGACCATACCATGTGATGGTGAGAATCTGGAACAACTTGAACTCGTCCACTACTGGCACAGTTTAAAATGGCTCTAAACTCTTTGGAAAACATTTTCATTGTTCTAAACTTTTATATACTTATCTATGAAGTATTCTAGTTTTAGGGATCCACCCAAGAGAAATAAGAGCATATATGCAAAGACTTAAACGTGAGTGTTTTTAGCTACTTTGGGTACACACACACACACACACACACACACACACACACACACACACACACACACACACACACACACACACACACACACACACACACACACACACACACTACTTATCTATGAAGTATTCTAGTTTTAGGGATCCACCCAAGAGAAATAAGAGCATATATGCAAAGACTTAAACGTGAGTGTTTTTAGTTACTTTGGGTACACACACACACACACACACACACACACACACACACACACACACACACACACACACACACACACACACACACACACACACCATAAAGAGCCCAGTCAGAAAGTGATCCGCGCCCACACTTTCCGTGGCGGTGTGTCAGCCAGGCCAGCCCGCTGGCGCTGAGGGCAGAGCCGGCAGAAGGACGGGTCCAGTGCGGCCTGGAATCCTGTGGGTCCGGCGGGGCCCGGTGGCCCGCGACCCGGCCGGTTTCCGTTGAACGGCCCCAGGCTCAGGCCGTTCCCGCCCGCGAGCCGGCTGGGTGTCACCGGAGCCGGAGGAGCTCGGGCAGCGTCCCGTCTGGAGCCGATTCTGGGAGGAAACCCAGAGAGCCGAGAGGCGGCTGAGGAAGGGCGCCGGGGAGGCCCTGGGAAGAGACCCTGCGCGGACCACGGGCGCGGTGGATGCGGGCTCGCCCAGCCCCGGTGCCGGGGCGGCGGGAAGATCCACCTGGAGTGGCTGATGCCCGAGGCGCAGGTCTGCCGGCCTGCTGGGGACGCCGCCGTCCGAGGAGCAGGAGGACAAGGCAGACAGCGGCGGAAGCAGAGCCGGAGCGGGCGCAGCGGGCAGAGGCCGCGGACACGGGTGCGCAGCTCCGCAGGGGCCCGGGCCGGGCTCAGGCTCGGCCTAGGCCATAGCTGGACAGCTCGCCCCATCCCCGCTCCCACGACACCCACGACTCCCGCCACGCCAGCTCTGCGAGCCACGCTGTAGCACCCGGCTGCAAAAGCCGTGCTCACGAGGCACCTGGTTGTCAGCTTGACTTAAAGACGCTGGCCCCGCGTGCCAGCAAGGCTGAATAGTATCCCCCACGGCGGCTTGCTGCTCTGATGATAACAAGAACCACAGCCGGGCGCCAGGGGCTCTCGCCTGTCATCCTGGCTACTCGGGAGGCTGAGATCTGAGGATCAAGGTTCCAGCCAGCCCAGGAAGGAAAGTCCACGAGATTCTGATCTCCAACTAACTACCAAAAAGCCGGATGTGGAGCCATGGCTATGGCTCTAGTGGGTTAGTGGTAGAGTGCTAGCCTCGAGCAGAAAAGCTCAGAGATAGTGCCCAGGCCCTGGGTTCAAGCCCGAGGACCAGCAAAAGACAGAAAGATAAAAAGGTGCACACAGATAAAAGTGCACACAGATTGACTTTGGTTGGTCTAGTGGACAGAACTTTTAAGTAATCAAAGCACCTGGATAATTGAACTTTTTAATTATTTCCCTATGAGCCACAGTGTTTTTTAAAAAATATTTTAATAGAAAAGAATCTTTTTTAAAAGTGTTTTATAATTTGTAGCTTTTTAGGGATAATTTTGTGTGCCAGACACTTTTTACCTTTCCAGTACTGCAGGACAAAATAGCTGTATTAATAAAAAACAATTGCACATGTTTTTCTTTATTCGGAGTACTGTGTATAAAAGATAGTTTATAAATGTCTTTAGATTGTTCTTATAAAGTATCTTGTAAGTTTCATGTGACTATTCTGTTAAAAATTATACTTTAGGGGCTTGCCTAGCATTCATGAAACCCTGGGTTCAGTACCATATAAACAGTATATATATATATATATATATATATATATATATATACATATATATATATGTATATATATATATATACATATATATATATGTATATATATATATATACATATATATATATGTATATATATATATATATACTTTAGATGTGAATATATAATTATATCTAGACTCCAAATGTCTATTAACAGTAAATGAATAACAACATTGTAGTATGTCAATATAATGGAATACTGGTCAAAGGCAAAATGTTTTAGATCTATAAACACATAAAATGTATATGGATATTTTCACAAACTCACTATGTTAAGTGAAATAGGCTGTAATGTTTTTAATTGTATAATGTCATATGTGTAGTTTGGGTTAAGGATAAGCGGCCTAAGAAATTCAGGAATGATAGTATTATTGCTATCAATCTTCTGGTGATATATCAAAACTTATATGTACATTTAGTAAAATAATAAATTATATTAAGTATATAAAGAAAAGGAGCATATTTTGGAGTGGAAATGGTGGGTTTGTAGATAAGGTCCTATATTGATCATTAGATTCACAAGCACAGTAGTTTTAAAAAACCACAACTTAGTAAGATTGTTTTCCAAGGTTTTTGAAATTTTTTATTGGATTATAAACATGATGTACAGAGGGATTACAGTTACATAAGTCAGGTAAAGAGTACATTCCTTTTTGGACAATGCCACCCTTCCCTTATTCTTTCCCAGTTTTTTCCTCTTCTGAGTTTTGTTTTTTTGCTTGCTTGCTTGTTTGTTTTGGTGGTATCCGGTATTGAACTCGAGGCCTTGTGATTACTAGGCTTGGGCTTGCTTGGCCAGTTGGCCTTGTACCACTTGATTCATGCCTCTACTCCTACTTTTTCCTGGTTAATTGGAGTTGGAACTTCAGAACATTTTCTTCCCCAGGCTGACTTAGACTCTCAGCTTTAATTCTCTAGATCTCAGTCTTCTGAGAAGCTAAAATAATAGGTATGAACCACTATGTTCTACTTCATCATATGTTTTGGTGATACATATAGTTTTGCAAATTTTTCTGTCATACTTTTCAAGCATCAGTCACAGAGCAAATGACAGACTGTGTTGGCTACTAATCTCTAAATCAACCAGGCTTAAGAGAATGATTTCTGTTTGTTTTCCTTTTTCAGGTGTTAGGGTACTTCATGACAGAAGACATCAGTGGTACACTGAAGCACTAAAGTAGCTTCTTTTTCTTCTTCTTCTTCTTCTTTTTTTTTTTTTTTTGTTGGTCATGGGGCTTGAACTCTGGGCCTGGGAGCTCTCCCGCAGCTCTTCATCTCAAGGCTAGCACTCTACCACTTGAGCCGCAGTGCCACTTCCAGTTTTATGATGGCTTATTGGAGATAGAGTCTCACGGACTTTCTTGCCTGGGCTGGCTTTGAACCTCAATCCTCAGATCTCAGCCTCCGAGTAGCTAGGATTACAGGTGTGAGCCACCTGCGCTTGGCTTAAAGTAGCTTCTTGCTGGAAAGTTGAATGAAGCGAGAGAAAAAGTAGTCCCTTGAGATGCTGGAGAAGGTAAGCACGTCTGGACATCTTTGCGCATGACTAACGGTTTAAAATTCATTCTGCTTAAGGTTTTTTGATACATCTCAGGAACTTATAATAATGACAATATGTATACATTTTTATCATTTTTAAAATTTTGAACTTAAGAAAATTTATTTCCCCAAATACATTTATAAATTACTGATACTTTTGAATATGGTTATTATTATTATTATGTAGTGGAACCAATGAGTTGCCATTTAACAAGCAGTTTATGAGTACAATGCATCTCCATCAATGTCACCCCTTATATCTGCAATTAATACTCTCCTTGGTTATGTCTACTTCCCAAACCTCTCTTACAGCTCTCTTCATGTTCTTTTATTCCTTCAGCTAGTCTCCCTCACCTAATAAAAATATCTATTATTTTCTCTGAAGCTTTTCACTTGGGATTTTTTTTTTGTCTTCCTTTGCAGGTGTACAAATGAAAATGTTTTATCAGTATTAATATTTGCTTCCTTCTGTTGTCAGTTTGATGTTGGTTCCTTCTGAATAATCAATTCTGCACTTCCTAGATGCTTATAGAATTTTTTATTTACCAAAAAGTAAAAAAAATTCAGTGAGAAATATCTTAGTTCTTAAAAGAATCCCCATTCATAGTTTTTGATGTTGTTTATCAAGTATCTACTTCTTCAGTTGTTACTGCATGAAAATCAGAGTAGTAGTGTGACATACTTTGGCTGATGAGATTAAGACAATTGTTGACATGCCATTTTTCAGTAGAAGACTTAAGAATCACTATATGATTTACAGTTTCTTCCTTTAGTGATTTGTCCATCGTAACAGTGCATAATGGAGCCTCCAGCAGTTGAGCCATGAGAAAGGATAACAGTAGAGCTCTCCAGAGTTTTGGCATTGGGCAAGAAATTACTTTTACGGTGGTGGCAATTTTTTTTTCTACCATTGGTCATTTTGGATATTTATGTCATTTTCATAGGTCATATATGGTTATCAATACAAGTAGATGGATCTTGAATAGTCAATAAGAAGCATAGCTGTCTGTCCCATGGTGTAACGAATGATTTTGCAGGCTATCTAAGTACCTTGGACCAGCCAGATATTCCCACTGGAGTTTAGAGATGAATTTTTGACTCCAGTGTAACTATTCTAACTTTAATGATGACTGGAGATGTACTGTTTTAGTCTTTTTATTTAAAAAGCAGTCCAACAGGCCAAGAATAAAACAAGACAAATATATTTGTATACTACTAGCTCAAAAAGTTCATTAGTAATATTACTACCAAGACTCCTTATGCTAGTTGTTAGTCCACAGAAAAATATAATTGGAATCTCCAATCATTTTTCTGAAGTCTTGTATATTTTCTTTACTATTCTATGCTTCCTCACTAAATCAACAAGGTATTTCTCAAGCTAGTCCTCTAGATCATATATTTGTCTATTTGCATGATTTACAAGATATTAATTTTGAACAATCTTTCCCTACTTGCCTTAAGTGAGATTTTCTTCTAAGCCAGACACCTGGAATATAATTTTTTAGGAATAAATCATTTGTTTTTAAAGATGTTATCCAATGTCTCCCTAAAACTATTCAATTGATAATTCCTCTTGAGAATTGATGGAAACCAATTCTGTAAGTTACTAAGCATTTTTAGTCATGATATGCTTTTTCAATTTAGTCCAAAGATATTCTGAGGGCGTATTTTTTCTCTCGTGATTTTAATTTACATTTCTACTTCCAAACTCTCATCTGTGTAATTTTTATAAGACATTTCCTGTATATAAAGATCTCCTTTGATATGTATGTCAAATTTCAGTTTATCTAGTGAACTTCTTCCACTCTTAGCGCTCCTCCTAGCTGTGGTCTTTTGTGTGGTCATGTGATTGAATGGAAGCAGCATCTGATGGGATGGTGCTGGGGCTAGGGCAGAAAGCTTGACACTTAGGACTGGAGTAGGATTATTGCGAGAGTTCATGGAGACCATCTGACCTTTGAGTGGTTCTAGAGTGATTCTGCAAGGAACATCCTGGAATCAGGAGCCAGAGTCTAGTCAGTTGGCAGGGTTCCCTGAATCAGCCTAGTACTGCTGGAGTGCATTGCTAAATCGGGTGTCCATTTATCTTCCCTCACCCCATTATGAAAATACTCTTTGCACGCTGCCTGCCTCTTGGGGTTGATCCAGCTAAAGTGAGCCTCTACTTCTTGTTTTGCTTCAATGCATCTTTTCCTACTTTGGTGACATAATCTCATGCCATAATCTTTTACTCTTGTGAAGGTATTTTTGAGTGTAGATAGCTTATGAAATTGATAACTTCATGTGAAGATTAACACTAAATCATTTGATTTTGTAATCTTGAGAACTTTACTCCTAGAGCTAAGATTTTAGCATATACTTGTCTTATTTTTAATCATATTGTAACATTTATTTTAAAATATTGTTGCAGAGTAGCCATTCAAAATGTATTTAATTTTTCAAGGATGCATCTATTTTAATAACTACAAACCTATCAATTAAAGGGCTAAAGCAAGTATTTCTGGATCTTAGATGGTCTTGGTCTTTAAAAATTTTTTTTTGTTGTTGTTGGAATCATAGGAAGTACCTGGTTCCCTAGGCAGACACTGAAGAGAGAAATCAATAAAGCATGAAATAGTATTTTTTATTTGCCCATTAGGCTAACAAATGATGTGTAAAATGCCACCTTACCAATTGCCACTCTTGTATTTGTATAGACATCTGCCTTTGAAAAGCAAAAAAAAAAAAAAAAAGGTACATAACAGACTTGATTGTATAATTTAGAAATGAGGAAAGGGGTTAAGTCTCACTTTGTCACCCTATGAAAGGAGTTCCAGTAAAACTCTGGGAGCCAGAAGTGCTTCCTCTTTGTGTCTCTTTGTTCAGTATGAACAGTGAGAAACAGGGAGCTGTCAGAACCACATTAAATCAGGTTGCTTAACGGTACAAATATCACCATAAAGTACTTCTTTGATTATTTTCCAAAAAAAAACACAGCCTTGTGGAAAGGACTAAGATTCAGAATTTTATTTTTGTCTTTGAAATGAACTCAACAGAACTTATACCACTTAAAAAAATGGTTTTATATCAGTTAAATAAAAATGCCCTCTAATGTTAAGGAACTTCTGTTTTATATAGAAGTGAGATTTAGTATGCAGCTGCTTTGAAAATTACTGTAGCCTGACATCTATACTAGAACTACATTTCAACAAACGTCCATACTTTCAGATTAGAGATCTTCTAAAATATATTTCAGATATTTAACTATAAAAATAATGAAAGTTGGGGCTGGGAAGTTGGCTCAGTGGTAGAGCGCTTGCCTTGCATGCCAGAGGCCCTGGGTTCGATTCCTCAGCACCACAGAAGAAAAAAGCCAGAAGTGGCACTGTAGCTCAAGTGGTAGAGCCCTAGCCTTGAGCTGAAGAGCTGAGGGACAGTGCCCAGGCCCAGAGCTCAGGCCCCACGACCGGACCCCAAAAAAATAATAATAATGAAAGTTTATTTGGTACCAAGAATATTCATTAGTATCAGAGAAATATGAAAGTACATATGACACAAAATTAAGAAAAGCAAGGGAAGGAGGGTAAAAGGGGGGCAGTGAGAATGTTAAAGGGGTTACCCTGATCAAAATGCACTGTATTCATAAATTGCTTTGTTATATGGTACTTTGTACAAGATAATAAAAGATAATAAAAGTTGAGAACAAATAAATAACTTACTGAAATTCTACAGTTTTTCTAATATGAATTGTATCTATTTTGATCTAAAAGGCTGTTTTCTCGGCGGGGGTGGGGGGGAACAGGCAATTCTGATATCAAAGCTTGACCTGAGTCTTTTGAGAATTTTTTTAAAAATGAAATCAAGTAAAAAGGATTATCTCTTCTCTCAGAAAATATAAATAGCAGTTTCAAAAGTTGAAGATTAATGAGAAAAGAACAAATTGCATGTAGATGCTTTAATTATGTATCCTGAGTATATGAAATATATATATGAAATCACCTAAGATGCTGGTAAGCAAAATTTAAATTTTTCACTTTAATTTTGAGTTAGTTTTTATACAGAAATCTAAATAACAGGACCGTGAATTACTCTCTGTGATTACATTATTGATCTTAATTATATGAGTCTTTGCAATATAGTCACAATCATAAATGCTGTAACTAAGGATAATTAGTCAAATAGTAAACATGGAGTTTATAAAGTAAAGTTTTTGAAAACCACAATGGAAGAGAAGCCCAATATAAAGTCAAGTAACAAGCAAGATACCATCTCATTTATTCTTTTTTTTTTTTTTTTTTTTTTTTTGGTCCGGTTGTGGGGCCTGAACTCTGGGCCTGGGCACTGTCCCTCAGCTCTTCAGCTCAAGGCTACGCTCTACCACTTGAGCCACAGTGCCACTTCTGGCTTTTTTTTTTTCTTTTTGCTTATGTGGTGCTGAGGAAACAAACCCAGGGCCTCAGGCATGCAAGGCAAGCACTCTACCACTGAGCCATCTTCCCAGCCCCTCATGTATTCTTTAAATCTAGCTTTGTTCACATAGTGTTCAAGTAAGAGATTCTTAAGAAGAGCACATTTTATTTATTTATTTATTTATTTATTTTTGCCAGTTGTGGGCCTGAACTCTGGGCTTTTTAGCTCAAGGCTAGCACTCTACCACATGAGCTACAGTGCCACTTTCGGCTTTTTTTTCCCTACTTATATGGTGCTGAGGAATCAAACCCAGGGCCTCATGCATGCAAGGCAAGCACTGTACCACTGAGCCACCTTCCCAGCCCCAGGGCACATTTTATTGATATAGGAAAATCAACAAGGTGGTCCCAGAGGCTTTATTAGAAGCAAAATCTCTTGCTCTGAAGTATACTTTTTCTAATATTAATAAGTTCACCCAATTTTTCCTTTAATAATTGGAAGCATGACCATGACACATCTTTCTCTCAATGAACTTATAATTTTTACATACATTGAAATTCTTCATTCATTCTCTTTTTTCATCTCACAGCTGGGGTGCTATCCCTGAGCTTTTTGCCCAAGGCTAGTGGTCTATCATTTGAGCCATAGCTCCATATCTGACTTTTGGGTGGTTAAATGGAGGTAAGAGTCTCCTGGACTTTCCTACCCAGGCTGGCTTTAAACCATAATACTCTGATCTCAGCCTCCTGAGTAGCTAGGATTACAGATGTGAGCCACCAGTGACAGACTTGTCCATTAAAAAATGTAATGTTCTATAGCATTAAGTAAAAACCTATTGTTACATCTTTTCCTATTTGTTTCTCATCTTTTCAAAATTTTCAACTTCAAGTAGTTGTACAAGAGGGTTACAATTTAACACATCCACTTAGGCATCCAGCACATTTTGATCAGTCAACTTCCATCACTCACTCTCTTTCTCACCCTCTTTCTTTTTCTCCCAAAGTCATTTCACATTTTCAACTTCCCTTTTCAAATTCATAGTAAATGTTATCCCTTTCCATTAATCTGTACCCCCTCCTACTAGCCATTCCTCTCCAGGATAAGGAAGCTTGGCTACAAAAAATATTACACCTTGTATTTATAGTAATCCTTAATGAAGAGTAGCCACCCCTATTGATCCAATGTCTTTTCAATGTCTTTAGGTGAATGCAGACATGAGATGGGTCTTCATGATCTTGGAAGACCTTGGCTAACCAGGGTAGTATAGTACTGGGTGTTTGGCTATAGAAATGGAAAAGGCAAGTAGGATTATTGAGACAGTAGTGTAGTTAAAATAAGAATATGACTATGTATAGGGAAGGAGTGTAGTGATACGAAGAGATTTGAATAAGTAAACATCACTCACACACATACTCAATGAAAGAAGAGAGAACTGTCAGAAGGAGAAAGAAACCTCAACTGGAACCTAAACAATAGCCACAAAGAAGGATCAGAATAGGTGGAAAGCAAACAGAGCAGAGCTCAGATCACCTAGCACAAGGGAGCAAAACTGTTGAATCATATAATGTTAGACAGTGGAGTTACCTAGAAAGACTGTAGGCAATGAGGAGTAGTTGGGGATATGGGAACACAAGAAGAAAGAAGATGGGCAAGGAAATCTTTCTGCCTGGATTTGGAAGGTGGGGTATGTGTGTATGGAGAGAGACAAAGGAGGAGGAGTATAGGAAAGGGATAGAGTATGTTTGAAATTGGTGTGGAATGAAAGGAAATGGATTGGGAGAAGGTGGATAAGGAGGTAAACAGTGCACACTCAAAGAAGCAAATTGCAGAATTCTGTTTCCCTCCTCCAATCAGAAGAGCTGTCACCAGACATAGCTCTGCCCTGCATTGTTTTTGTTTTCTCCCCAGTATTCTGGCTCCCTGTCACTGCTTTTGTTGATTTCCATTTTCTTCTACCCTTTCTTGTTCTAAGATCTAGTCTCATCAATGACCTCAGATGGTTCTTAATAATAAGGTGAGAGTGCTACTTCTAGCTGTTCACCATTTTACACTCCCTCTCCTTTTAGTTTTAAAAGAAGATGTATGATCATTACTCCCCAAACCAAAAGAAACTGATGCAGCATATCTACATTTGGATGAATTGTATGTTGCCCTAAATTCATATGCTAAAAGTTATTGAAAACTATTTGACATTAGTGTGAATTTTGGTTTCTATTAATATATACTGATAGAGAAATACATTATTGAAAACTATTAGACTTAGTATGAATTTTGGCTTCTGTTAATATATACAGATAGAAAATACACATGGTTACAGCACTTAGTATATTTGCATTTTTTTTAAATAAAAAGCATTCTATTTGTGGAGATGCCCTATAGGCAGTGACACTCCAATAGCAATGAGCATTGACAGTACCCAGAGTTCCTTGGAGAATCAAATTATTCCAGATTTGGGATAGGGAATTAGAAATGAGCCTGTAGCATTGTGTAATATCAAAAGATAGAGGCAGAATAGAAACAGATGTGGAGAGGTTTGCCAGGAGGGTATGAGAATAAATATGAACTAACTATCAGTGACCAAAGCTAGAATGATTTACTTTGATGCTCACAAAAAAAGTAAAAAAAAGAATGAAACAAGTGTGCATAAATACAAACCAATATTAAGAATTGACTGGACAAGAAAGCTAGTGGAAACAATGCTTGATAGGAAATGTACTCATTACCTTGCTCATGTAACTGTAACCCCTCTATATGGTATTTTTACAATAAAAAAGTATTAAAAAAAAAAGAAAGTTAATGGAGAGAGAGGAGCAAGTCTCCTATGCAGGAGAGAAGCTCCATGGAGTAAATCCTTTGAACAATGAACAGACAAGAAGCTGAAATGTAGTTTGGATGGGGGAGAGGCTGGGATGAATGGAAAAGGGATCATGGAGACAAAAATATTTGTAATACTTAATCCATATCTGTGAAAATGGAAGTGGGAAACTTGATATGAATTGAGCAGGAGGGGGACAGAAGATGGAGGAGAATGTTGATGGGGTGACTCTGACCCAGACACATTGGATGCATAAATAAGCATGTGCACTTGTAACCCTTTTGTATATCAATTTTGAGATTAAAAAAACAAAAATAGATTTTAAAATGATAAATGTAACAATAATGAGAAAAATGGTTATGATTAAAGCACCAGTTCTAACTGCAGCAGGCAAGATCCACTGATGAATGCTAAAATTACGAGGTGAAACTTTAAAGAGAATAGGATATTTGGTTACTTCTAGGATAAGTTTACCAGCAAAATCAAATGTCCAGTGGTAGCTGGACTAACAGAGAGGGTCCAGAGGAGCATGAACAAATCAACAGCATCGCTGCAAGGTCCAGTGGCATCCAGCTGGATCAAGAGGACTGATCTACTCCATGCCAGACCTTTAACACAGTGTTTTCTGAGGGATAGGGTTCCATGGATTAGATGACAAGCATTAGTATCTTGCTCCCTTGCTCCGTTCTTACATAAGCAACTTACAAAGAACAGCTCATTCACTAAGTTCTAGATTAGAGGAGTTTGCTGCAGTTTCCAGTGAATGATTCAGGAGCCCTTCAGCTGTCCCTGATTTGAATCCTAAGGTCTCCATGAGCTGTCAGCCACCCTTTCCCTTGGTAAGAGTCTTAGGAATTTAAAGAGGCATTTCAAAGACATGGTATTAAATGGTATTTTCTTCATAATCATACTGGTATCTATTGTTCAAATCATCCCCAGGTTCTGGATTTTATTCAAGGGTCTGAACTGTATCTCCCAAGGTGATTCTGGTGGGAAGTCAGAAGACTAGAATGTTGATAGGAATGATGATGATAACAACTATGTTCATTAGGTTTCAGGGACTTACTTCCTTGAGAATTGAACCAGAGGTCATGTGTGGTATCCTCTGGAAAGTACTTGTCTACATTCGGTCCTTTGTTTTTGAGATTTGGTGTGAGACTGAGTTCAAAGATTGTAGGCTGCTTAATGTGGAAAAGTGTGTTTCCAGTTCATTCGATTTTCTGACTGTGCCATTATTGTCTCTGACCAAAACCAAGTTTGCAGTGAGATTTGTGAGCAAGAAGCTGGGCAGAAAGGTTTGAAACATGTAATTCTCCAGGAAAAGGAGGGCTTTCAAAATTCTGTCAAGAAGAATGTGGCTACTAAGAGATCAAGGTCATTCAAAAGAATCTAGGTATTTTATATCAGCTCAATGCTGAAGTTGGATAGCTCAGACATTGACCAGAACCCATTCATCTAAGGCTCAAATGTGCAAAAATCAACAAAACTGAAAGGCTTTGCTTCCAGAAGAGAGCTCTAGGATGCAGTGCTCACTGAGGGTTGTTAGGAAGACAGCTACAGCCCTGGCTGCAGACTACCATTGTCCATGTGATACTGGCTTTGCACGCAGAATTCAAGAGCTACACGCCACTTGGGTTTTAAAGGAAAGTCTGGGAGCCAGGCAATGTGTGGCACAATCAGAATACCTGCAGGCAGCACTGTAGTAGGTCATGTGTGAAGGCATGAGGTTGAAGCTGAAGACACAATGGACTCTAGGAACTCCAAATGCTAGGACTATTGAATAGCTGTCAAGAGGAATGATAGGCATCGAGTGTTACAAACTGAAGGGGAAGACCACATAGGCTACAGCAGGCAAGTCTGAGGGAACAGAGTGTCCAGGCCCTTTGGAACTTACATCACATACATCACACACCCTTTGCCTACTGCATCTTATTTGTCCTTTCTATGCCACAATCCTTCACTTTTGGAACAGTAATCGTTATTGTGTTCATTTGTATGTTGTAATGTACGTTACTCCTTGATTTTCCAGGGCCTCCCAACTAGGAACCTGTCTTGAGTGTCAAAAGACTGTGGACGTGGACTTTCAAGCAGAACTGGAAGCATAGAATTGTGAGGACCCTTGAAATGAACTGAATGCATTCTGCATTGAGATAAACATGGGCTGGTGGGGACCGGTAGAAAGACTCCTAAGTGTAAACTAGATGTGGTCACATGCATGGTTGACAAGAATTGGATTGTGATTGTTAGCTTTGTCAACTGGTTGGATTGAGAAGTGGTGAGAAGATTAGGAAAGTACACCTCTGGAAATGTCTATGAAGACATTTGCAATGAGGAGTGACTAAGCTGGGAGG
This sequence comes from Dipodomys merriami, assembly GCF_024711535.1. Classification (NCBI taxonomy): domain Eukaryota; kingdom Metazoa; phylum Chordata; class Mammalia; order Rodentia; family Heteromyidae; genus Dipodomys; species Dipodomys merriami. The sequence continues at coordinate 4,919,601 of NW_027202493.1, forward strand.
ATGTGTCCCAAATGGGGGTGATGCCATCTCATAGACTGGGGCTGGATGAAATCAAAGGGGAAGAGCCAGTACAAAGAATGTGCTGATACCCTTTCTCTTATCTCCTCTCCGTCTGCTGTCTCATTTCTCCTGTGTTTTTACTTCCTTCTCCCATCTCTCCTCTCTCTTCTGTTGGAATCAAGATGAAATGAAAGGGAGAAAAGCCAGTAAGAAGAACGTTCTCATGTACCTCTTACTCTTCTCCTTTTTCACTTTTCCTCTTTTCTCCTCTTTCCTCTCTCAGTCTTTTTTCTTCTCTGTTTCTCCACTTTTCGCTGTCTCTCTGTCCCTGCCATAATTGACTAAAACTGTGAGCAGATCAAACTTTATTTTCCTTAAGTTGTTTTCTCAGATATTTGTCATAGCAATGAAAAATGGATTAGCATAGTTTCTATACTTCATCTCACCCCACAAACTCCTGAGTCTACTTCAATGCCTTTTTCAAGTCCTACCACACATGATACTTTGTATAGAAATTTTGTTAGTATGCTTTGTTTTGTGAAACCTGCTCCACTCCCTGCAGACCTCATACTTACATGGTTTCCATCCCTCCTTCCTGCACACCCATATAGCCATTCAGTCCCTCTCACATTCAGGTAAGTTTTTTGTTTTAAAATTCTAATCACAAGGACGTTTTTATTTTTATTAATGCATACTTTTAACAGAAGAGCCCATATTTTACGAATATGCATGCTATGCATCTTGATCAGTGTGTTTAATTTCCTGTCACTGCTGCCCAGGTGAGAGCTGGGTATGGTGTTTGAAGCACTTTATCATGGACACTGGGGTGCTGTTATTGCTCACATTCTGCCTTTGATGATGAGTTCCATGGGACTGAAATTTCTTGATTCTACTCCTCAAATACTCCTTCCACTTTACAAAAGTGCCTTCTTATGACCTCTAACTTGCGATACTGCTGTCAGTATTTTAAATACATTCCATCAATATGCATCTATCTTCATTTTAATATTATGACCTGAGAGTGAAGCACTCCATCTAGGCATGGTTAAAGGTGACAAAAGAATTTATTTACACTATTTATTTACACTAGAAAAGGGGCCTACAACTACCTTGTCCTGGGCTAGCTACCCAGAACCAAGAGCAGCCTCCACCACCCAACCTCCAAACTTTCATTAGTTGGTCTGCAAACCTTGGACCTTCAAACCCCCAAGCTCTAAACCTCCAAAGGGGAAAGCTTTTTTTTTCCCTTTTCCTTCCTTCCTTCTTCTCTGCAGGCCTCTCCCCAGGCCTCTCCACAGGCCTCTTTGCAGGCCTGTCTGCAGATCTTAGGCCTCTCCACAGGCCTCTTTGAGGCCTCTCCACAGGCCTCTTTGCAGGCCTGTCTGCAAATCTTAGGCCTCTCCACAGGCCTGCCCTGCTCTGCTCTGGTAGGCACCTCTTGCTGTCTTTCGCCCCACTGTCTCTCCACTCTCTCCCTCCCTTTCCCCCCAACCCTTGGAAAATGCAGCATATGTATAGTCTCTAAAGGTTTCAACAGCCAGTCGTGCCCCTCCCCCAAGCTGCCCACTGTCCCACCACTTTAAAAAAAACTTTAATTATAAAGATGCTGTACAGAGGGGTTACAGTTACTTGAGTAAGGTAATGAGTATATTTTGTGTTAAACATTGTTACCCCCTCCTCCTTTGTTTTTTTTCTACTATCCCTTTCCTCCCCCATTTCTACCCCCCCTCCCCCGCCTTACCACACACACCACTTCTTGTCACCTCTTGACAACCCGGCCTATGGGGTAGTGATGTCAGCCTGGACACCCTGAGCCCTCCAGCGACCCACTCTTTTTTTTTTTTTTTTTTTTTACTGTATTAAAATACTTTAGTATTTTCAAGTGAAAATTACATAGTCATCTCAGTGTTACTTCTTCAAAATTTCATCTTCTATAGAATCAACGTCTTTCAGCGCCAGCTTATTATTTGCATCTTTTCATCTTGCTTTTTGTCAGCCTCTTGTCTTGCTCATTCATTCTCCAGCTTTTCAATGTTTTACAATATTCTCCTTTTTCTTCACCAATTCTTCTTTCTCTTGCTTCCTGTGATCCTCTTGCTCTTGGGACTCTGAATGCAAGACTCTTGGAGCAAGTTCTGTTTCTTTCTTTGGAGAGGACTTTGGCAGATGACTAGAATGTATTTTTTTTTCTTTCCAGTTCTCTCTTCTTTTCCTTTAGTTTGCAGTTCACCTGTTCTAGCTTCTTTTGTAGGACTTTGTTTTCTTCCTGAGCCTCATGAACATTTTCCTTCTCAGCAAGCATTTGATGTTTGAATCTTACAGCACTCAGGTCAAAGTTTTCTATAAATTAAGTCTTCTCTCAGTGTCATATAGTTTTACCTTGGCTGATGCTAGCTTCTTCACCAAATTATCTTGTTTAGACAGGTGTTTGGCTTTTGGGATCCATTTCAGTTTCTGTGAGGAAATTTCTATCATACACAGTTCATCTTCTATGTCTTTCACTCTGTTCTCCATGGCCTGCATTTTCTCTTGAGATTTTGTTAATTTTTCCTTGAGTACTTTAATCTCATCTTCATGATGAAATACAAATCCTCAAGCATTTTCATTTTTATCTTCAGACTTACTCAGGGCTTTCTCCTGAAGCTTTTTCGAGGCTTTATTTTCTTTTAGCAGTTTAGCTAAATTGACCTGGAGTTCACAAACTTCATTCTGCAGTTCTTGTTGATGCACTTGGTTATCTGATACTTGTTTTTTAGCAGTTGTTTCCTTAGAATCTGTACGTGAAGGACTGACCAGAGAGTACTGGCCAGAAAAGTGTGATGTAGTCCCAAAGTCAGATATGTATCAGAGTGATGTTTACTAATTTGTATATCTTAGTTGGTTTTTGAACTTCTGCACTTTGTGATGCCTCACTCCTGGAAGTGGAGAGCCAGGTTTACTGTTGCTCTCCTCCCTGGGCTGATACAGGCTTTGCCACCCAGCTGTGTTCCAGAGGCCTTCCTCTTGACACCCCTCCCCCTCCAGCGGATGATGATAACAGCGCAGGGCAGGTTTGGCATCGCTTGGTTATTCCTTTAATACTAAGGAACAAATCAACATGAGACTTGCAGGCTATCTTCTCAGATGGCTGAGTCTGGATGACAAGCTTGTTTACAACTACTTTAGTTCCTTGCTTTTTTTAGAAAGACTTTCTGTAAAATTGGCTGTGGTGAATTCCAATCCCTGACAGTGTTTGCCATTTCAATTTTCCTCCTAGCCTGTGAAGCTCATAGTTTTTGCATCCTGTTCATTCTCTACTAGCAAAAGTTGTCTAGGTGCTTTCAACTGTCATTTTGATTTCAGCTGAATCTTCCTGCCCATCCACAGCTGTTGTTGATGGTCTTCCTTTTCTTTGGTGTTTGTGGGAGTTTGTTCATCCTTTTGGTCTCTCCCCTCACCATTGAAAATCCCCTGGTTATTTGATTTTGTTTACTTCTTTGGTTCATGTATCCCCGGAAGGATTTGTTTTCATCATTTACGTACAACTTTCCCTTTTATAGAGGATGGTCTTGTTACTCTGCCTACCAATGGGCAGAGTCTCAGGGATGGATACTCACTCTGTGAGTCAGTAAGGAGTTAGTGAGGAGGCTCAGCACAGATTACCCTCCTCCACAGCATTGGGAGTGACCCCAGAAGATGATCTTCTGGTAGCCCTGGCCTCCACTGCATTGGGGATGGTGATCACATGCTCATGACTGATGGTCACAGAAAAGCTCTGTGTATTTTCACCTATCCTTCAGGAGCCAACGTCCCAGAGGATGGCAGCCTGGTGGCTAAGCCTTGGCTCTCTGTACACTCAGTTCACACATGCTCTTGTTGGTGGTTAGGTTGTGTTTACCTTGCCCTTTGAGCCCATTCCTCTGTCCCTCTCCTTGGGGGTCAGGTCCTTCATCTTGTTAAATTCTACTCTATGTGATGGCTTTCCTGTCCTGTCCTCCCATTGGGAGAAAGGGTGTTTTCTTCAGTCCTATTCCATACAATGGTCTGCGTTGTTCTCTTATTTAAAATAAAAAAACTCTCAAGTCACTATGCAAATTTACTAAATCCTAGACCACTGAGCTCATGCTGGTGCTGTCACTCTAAGAATAGGATTCAAAACTAAGTAAATCCTTTGAGGTAATCTTGGAGGCAAATGTGGGGGGGATAACTCTAGCCACCAGTAGTGCTGTGGGTGGGTTTAGAGCCCCAACTGTGCTGAACCACATAGCCCTTGCTTTTCCTCCCTGTTCTCTGCTGCTGCTGGCAATGGCTGCAGTTTGGGAAATCACTAGCTTACAAGTGACTGACTTGCAGGGAGTAGTCATAGGAGCTGTACAGGATAAGTTGTCTGTGACTGGCAGGCTGGCAGAGGAATACTGTAGGGTTGTCTTTTGGAAATTGTATATTCTAGCATTTGACCTCTAGGGTTTTTGGTCAGTTACTCCTGTCCTTTGAAATGCTTCTAATCCTGCTCTGTGACAGTTGGGGATGTCTATTACACCCTTTGTTCATGTTTGGTACAGCTGAACACATTGTCTAGCTAATATAATTCTAGCTGGTGAAGGTTAAGGCATATGAGGAGCTGTGGCAGAGAATGCATTGCAAGAAAAAGTTTGCCATGAAGAGTTACCAAAGAAATATTTCTTGTGTGCCTAACCTTGTTGAAGAGCTGGAATTTTACAAAGTTCCTGAAATCTTCAAATTAATGTGTTAGCTTATATGGAACCTGTTCATATATATCCCGAGAAGCAAAGTTTTTCTACTGAAGGTGTTGGGTTTCTTTTTCCTGCTTGATTGCCTTAGTCCCATCACTGTTCTTCCTCTGACATAGCTTCCAGTGTGGATAACTACTCTGAATAGGAATACATATTTTAAACAGCAAAATATGGTCCCTAGTATGTGAGTGTTCATATGGATGCTTATGTATTTTGCTAAGGTTGAATGCCACAGAGTGACCCCTGGAATTAGAGGTCTTACATTCAATTGAACCAAATTTGGGGCATTCTTAATATTTCTCCATTGGTTGGTTGATGTGATTGACCCTACACATATTCTCAGGTTGGCTATGATGGCCCTGGGTGTTTTCAATGTGGTCAATGAAGCCCTGTGTTTCATAGGTTGCCCAAGCAATACTTGGGGATTCATAGTGATTAACATGGTTGGCCATCTTCAAGATCATCTTGGGACGTTTGCAATCATAGTTGTGGACCTGCCTAGAGCAGCATGGACTGCTGACTGACCACCCACACTTTGGATGCTTTGAGAGCTGGGACAACCCTGTTGGAAGTCTTCTAGAAAGGCCTGGGGATTTTAACCTCTTTGACTGTGGAATTGTCCCTCAGCGCATGGTGTACAACTCAGCCATTCAGCTTTAGAGGGCTCACAGTGACAAGGAGGCTGTGGAAGGTACTGTTGAGTTGGACCTGTGCAGTTTCACTTTTTTTCTCCTGCCAAATAAGTCCTGGTTGCTAGGAGTCGAGGGTTGGACCTTTCCTTCTTGGATGACTCGCAAGGAGATATTTCCTGACAGTGGTTAATAAGGATATTCTGTCCAGATTTACTTCATCAACTTTAAAAGTAGCACAGCAAAATCGTCATCTGACCATTTCTTTGTCCATTATTTGGGGACTCTGAGTGACATATATTTTTATTTGTTATTGGAGAGATCCTATACAATTCTTCTCTTCATCTTGGGAAATAGGACCTGAGGATGGTTATCTGGTGACTGCCTGGGGGCTGATGATAGGATGCTTATGCGTGGTGGTCAGAGAAGTGAATTTATCTAATTTTTTCTGCCCCAGTTGATGGTTGTCTCATGCCACTCCACTCCAATACCTGACAGTTCAAGGTGAATAACTCATTGCTCGTGGTACACAAGGAGCCTTCACCCCGTTATCAGTACAAGTATCCCTGGAAAATGGTCTGCAGGCTCTCCAGTACTTGAAAGCTGAAGGTCCAATGTTCTGTGTTGGTGTTAATTATGAAGGTCCTGTGCAGTTCTAGAAGATGGTCCTTTAGTTCCTCTACCCTCCACTACCTGGGAGCTAATGTTCCTTTGCTCCTTCTTGATGTTCACATAGATTCTGTTGTTCCTGGGTTGAAGTCATAGCCCAATGTTCCAGTGGTTTTGTCCTCTCTGGATGGGGCATGATGGTGGGATGCTTACTGTTAATGTTGATCGAGGGAGTCCTGTGCACTTTCACCCCTCTACAGGAGTGGAAATAGCTCCAGAAATGCCCATCTGGTAGTCCTGCCTTCCACTACTTGGAATTTCAGGGAAGGATACTCATTCTTGTGGGTCAGTGAAGATTTCCTTGCTCTACATGAGTGGAAGTAGCCCCAGAAGATGATCCTCTGGCAGCCTTGGCCTCCACTGTATACAAACTGATGGTCACATGTTCTGGACTGGTGGTTTCAGAAGCAGCTTAGTGCATTTTCACCTCCTATCAGGAGTCAAAATAGCCCAGGGGATGATAGTCCAGTAGATAAGGTTTTGGCTCTCAATGTGCTCAGGTCATGCACACTCTTAGTGGGAGTTGAGTAGTGATTCCCTTGCCCTTTGGGCCCATTTCCCTGTCCTCATCCTTGGGCCCCAAGTTCTTGTTCCTCTTAAGTTTTACTCTATACAGTGGTCTGCATTCTGTTTCTTGTTAAAAAAAAAAAAACTCAAAATAAGTCACAATTCAAAACCCACTGAACCCTAGATTGCTAGGCTCATGCTCCAGGGTCACTCTAGCCAAAGGTTCTGAAGCCAAGTGAATTATTGAACCTGTCAGAGCCTAGGAGCCAAACTTATGGGGCTGTCTCTCTAGTCATTTTCTTTGTAGTGCTGTTGGTGGGGCTAAAAGAAATATGGTGGCCCTGACTGGGGCTGAGCCCTATGTCCTTTGCTTGTCTTCCCTTCCTGTACTTCTGTGTTGCTGGGAATGACAGTGGAAATCAACTATCTACAGGTGACTGCAGGCATGGTCATAATCACTGTACAGGAGAAGTTATCTGCGGCTGGCAGAAGAGCAGAAAAAAACAACTGGAGGAGTGTCTTTGCAGAGTTCTATATGGCAGGTTCTTGGTCTCTATGGGTCTTGTCACAAATGTTTCTTGTGTCAATTAGAGTTATTTTATATACCCTCAGTCCACACTTGGTACAGCTGAACACATTGTCTGACTAATATAATTCTAGCTTTGTGGCCGTCAAGGCATTGTAGGAACTGTAATACAGATTACATTGCAAGCAACTAGTTTGTTTGTTTTTTTTTCCCCTTAGGTCTGAGACCAGGACTCTAACTCAGTACCTGATGCTTTCATTCATTGGCTGGGACTTTACTGAGTTATGCCTCCAAACTACCCCCCCCTACACCCCCCCCCCGCCCCACCACACACATTTTCCATGAAGAGTTGTTAAAGAAATATTTCTTGTGTTCCTAGCCATATTCTAAGTACTGGAATTTGACAAAGTTCCTGTTTGGGTTTTGTTGTTGTTGTTGTTGTTGTTGTTTTGATCATGTGAGTTGAACTCAGGGCCTTAGCACTGGTTAGCATTCTACTACTTTTGAGCCACAGCTCCACTTCTGGTTTTCTGGTGGTTAATTAGAGATAAGAGTCTCATGGACTTTTCTTTCCTGGGTTGGCTTAGAACCATGATCCTCAGACCTCTGCTTTCCTGCGTATCTAAGATCATAGGCATGAGCCACCAGAGCCTGGCCCTGTAATGTTAGTTAATTTTTTAGTGAAGGATATAGAACCTGTATTAAAGATTCAAATTAAAGAAGCTATACAAAGTAGGGAAGGCACTTTGAACCTGTTCTAGGGAAGGTATTTGCTTTAGCTCTCTCATGGCTATGTCAATACATCATAAATAACTTAAGGAAAGGAAAGTCTCATTGAGCTCACAGCTTCTGGTGTTTCTATCACTCTAGAGAGTCTTTGGCAGAGTGGTAGCTTACCTTATGGCAGCCAGGAAGCAGAGAGAGAAAATGCCTGTGCTCATGGCAAATCTTTCTCTGCATAGCAGCCATATTTAAATTGATATCCATTTAAGGAAGCATGGATACTAACTCTGGAGCTAGACTAAGTTGCTTCAAGTCTTCACCCTCATTAATTCTGCATCTTTTAACCCAGCTTTGTCTACTCTTTAGTTTCTTTCTCTTATCAAATGAAGGTACTATCAGTGTCAATGAACTGTTGTGATCCGTGCCAATGGATTGTTGTGAATGTAACATAATATTATCACTTTGTACTCAATAAACAATCCCCCAAAACATTAGAGAATGTCACCAACTAGAGGCTCATGGAGACTGAATGACAAGCCTCCCATCTTCACTTCATCAGAATCTGCAAGCAAACTCCTCAGCTGGTTCATCTACATTTTAAAGTTAAAGTAGCAAATTAGTGGATGGGAGGTAATTAGGAATATTTCATGTAAATTAGCATTACTGTCTTCATTTGGTTTTATTCCTACCTTCAATGTATCCAATATTTTCTTTTTATTAATTTGTCAAACTTGGTACTTCCAGTTTTATTATATTTGTGATATTTTGTATTAAATATTTATTTAAAATCAGAGTTTGCCATTTGATTATATGCTCTGCCTCATGGTACACAGTTTCAGTGTCATATTTATGGTTCTCATTTTTGTCTAGTAAATAGTAAGCACTTAATCTCAGTCATATTAACAATTCCTACATTTGACACATCCGTATTCTCTGGGAGAATGCTGGTCAAAATTAATGTCTTTTCTGGGCTTAGAGAATTTGTATACCTTCTCAGCCAATGTTTCAGCTTGTACTCCATTTCAATCCGTTCTATTTCCTTAGATTTACTATTCAGGTAGTGTCTTGGGATTAGTCATTTCCACCCCAGTAAGAAAGGTGAACAACATCATCTCACCACCTTTAGTAACACTGCAACACAGAGGAAGTACCTTATATAAAAGGGGCATAGTTGTTATGTGAAGAAATCACCAAAAAAAAGTCCAGCCTTTGCCTTTGCCTCATTATCTACATACCGAGAAATCCACTGCTCAGTCTAAATAGACTGAATTAGCATTCTAAAACACAAACGAAATTGGGGGCATACATGGCAATCAGGCACTGCTCCTTTCTCAAATGAAAAACAGTCCATCTCCACAAAGTATGAGTGACAGGGCCAGCTTAGGGTCAAGCATAAGATGTATGCAGAAGTTTCATGGGCTTCTGGGAACCTACAGAGATGCACAGATGCACCTGATGTGGATGGCTCTTTATAGAAGTAATGAATGTGAGATAAGAAGCTATAATCTATTATTTCCAAATGGTACCCATCACCTAAGATGTCAAATCCATCTTCCCACAGGATAGGAAGAGAGGAAGGGACAGGAAGTGCCACATGCATTTTCCAATTAGGGACTCACTGATGGTAAGTCAATGGTTACTCTAAATTACAAAATTGGTAGTGATAAAAGTGACACAAGAGGAATGGGATTGAATATTTTTACTCTTAAATTATGTGGCATTAAAGTAACTTGTTCTTCACAAATCACTGAACTAGAATAAACATCTTAGAGGCAGCAAATACTAACGAGTGAGCTCTAACCTTTAGATTGCCTCCCTCCATATCCTCAACTCTAGAGTTTGGAATTGTAAGGAAGTTACAGAACCATATTGATTGAAACATTTTCGAGACTTATGTGAGGTATACTAGGCATTTGGCAGGCAAAGCTGGAAAAGAAATTGTACAGGTAGCTCACTGGTGTGTGTGGATACCAAGTGGGAACAAAGGCCTGCAGTACAGATGTCTCAACCAGGTGGCTTCTGTAATGGAAAGTGCTGGAAGGTTTGAGGCAGGAGAGTTGTAGAAGGGGTGTTCTCTGAGGCTAGAAATGGAGAAATTGGCACTTTCCCTACAGAATTTCTGGCAGGAGGATTCACTGTTTTTCAGAGGGAGTGTGTGCATATGCACACGCATGTGCGCGCGCGTGCACACGCGCGCGCACACACACACACACACCACACACATATGGCCAGAGGGAAGTAGGGTGGAGCTTGAACTCAGAGCCTAGAGACTGTTCTTTAGCTTTTGGATCAAGGCTTGTGCTCTACCACCTGAGACACAGCTCCACTTCCAGCTTTTTGGTGGTTAGAGATAAGAGTCTCATGGGCTTTTCTGCCTTAGTTGGCTTCAAACCATTATCCTCAGATCTCAGCCTCCTGAGTAACTAGGATTACAGACACGAGTCACTGGTGTTCTGGGTTCCGTTTCAATATTTTGAAACAGATTGTGTAGGAGCAACTTACTAGTCACTTCTTGGCCCTTGAAATGCCATTTGCAGGTCACAGAAAAGAAGGAGAACTCAGCTGTCCTTGAGAGTTCTATACCAGGATCATCCAGGCTGTTTCTTGGCAGTGGATGGATGTCATATCCACATTTGTCCAGTAGATGAAGATATTGCTGTTTCAGAAACTTCTTCCACCAATGTTTTCTTGTTGCTGTTGTTTTAAACTGAGCTGATCCTCTGGAGGTTTATATCCTCTGTGTGTGACACATTTCTGAAATGGAAAACATTTGAAGCTCTGAAGCACACCTACTTCAGGTATGAGACTGTAGGTGTGAGACAGTGTGAGGGGCATTTTGAGGATGAGAGGTGTCTTACCCAATGGTCCAATCACAGTGCCTGGCCTCACCCCATCTCCACACCCAGCCAGATTTGGGATCTAACCTGTCAGAGGAAGCCCAGAGGAGGAAAAAAATAATCCCCAGGAACACAGCCCTACCCTTCATTCCTTCAACACATCTGTGTGAAACCTGGATGGGCCAGGTGCTTTGGCTCAACTCTTCTGCTGTGTCTGTGCTGTCTTTGAGTCATAAGCTAAGTGGTCCAAACCTTAAGGAAGAAGATAACAGGAGGAGGTAGTTGCTGCATGCAGAGCTAAGAGGAAGCAAAAGGCGCCTTTCACACTCACCCAACATTAGGACCTCGTTTCCCACCCAGACCCAAGCTTCCAACACTGTGGAGGAGGGATGCTGGTGGAAGCCCTGAAGGGGGTTAGAACACAGCTCATACCTAGACAATTCTTTTTTTCTTTTTTTGCAATTTTTTATTGTGATTAAGTGATTACCTAAATTTCTCAACTTTCACAGTATTGTGGGATAGTGATACTTAGTTAAAGTCACAAACACATTCCAACCTTCATGGGGCAAATTGTCTTTATATGGTGGTCTATAAAGTTTATGAGTTCTATGAGTTTTGACAATGCAGGTATTTCTTCCACATCGGGTGATATGTACCTTTCTTTCCTTTGGCTTAGTGTCAGCTGTTCCCTCGTTCCCCCCCTCCCATCGCTGCCATTGAGTTGCTTAGTTCGTTTTGATCAATGTCCAGTGTTGTTGTACACGTTCCCCTGTTTCCCTCTGTTTCTGTGTCCTCCTAGCTTCCCTCCGATGTGCACATGATTAGCATGAGGGCCTGGGACTCCCTCTGCTGCCTTCACATCCATTTGACATCTGCTGAGTACTGGTCCTGCCCACGCCATCCCTCTCTTTCTCACTCTTTCCATCCTTTGTGCTGCAGTTACATCCAAGCCTCCCATTCTTCACGTGTGTCAGATTCCTCTTTTCTCCTTGGCCTTTGCACATGCTGCTTCCTGTTCCTGAAGATGACTTCTCCTCTTCCCTTCTCTTACTTCCTCTGGCTCACTTATTTTCCTGTTAGTTCCTTTATTTGCTCCAGTTTGCCATTGCTGCAGATTTCCTTTTTGCCCTCCCCTTTCTATCGATGCTTGCCCCTCTCACTCCCGGTGGCCCCCTGCATGCTTCCATCACTGCTCCAAACACCCTACCCACCACGCGCTCTGGGAATATTCTGAGGGCTAGCCCTTCCTTTCACACCCTTAGCACCATGGGGCTCCCTACAAAATAGACACTCAATTTATGTTGGCCAACTGAATGAGTAATAATGATCAATATTACATTTGTGAAAGAACTTTGAATTCTTGGAGCATAAGATTCTGCATAGCAGAAAACAAGTGAATCTGTAGCCACTTCTGGAAGAAATCAGAGGTCTAGTTCAATATCAAGTTCTTACCCTGTAGGGCCCAGGACTTTACCCCTGGGACACAGGATGCATGTGGGAAGCACACAGAGCTGGAAGTCTCAATGCCTGGGCTCCAGTCTATGGTCCACATCTATCACTAGCCAGCCATGAGATCTTCACTGACCACAACCCCCAAGATTGACAGCAGCTGATCTGTAAGGTTTTTTCCTTATTCTAATGTTATTTGGTTTCATTATGAGTGCACAGAAATGCACACAGAGCATCTAACAAACTTGTGAATTCCAAAAATAGGATAGAGAGTCAGCTGCTGGTGGCTCACACTTTTAATCCTAGCTACTCTTGAGGCTGAGGTCCATAGGATTGTGTTTAGAGGCCAGCCCAAGCAGAAAAGTCTGCAAGACCGAAATAATCAGTAAAAAGCTGAGTTGGAGGCATGGCTCAAATGGTAGCATGCCAGCCAAGGAAGCAAGATGAGCAAGTGAGTTCAAACCCCAGTATGGGCAAAAGGGGGGAAAAAAGAATATAGATGGGAATGTACACCTAAGGTGCATGTTTGAACATAGTCAGTTGAAAAATGATCACTTTACTTTTAGACTTCAAGAAATCTTTTTTGAAAATCCAGTTTTTTCTGACCCTATGCCTGGATTGGATGGTTCACACCTGTAATCCTAGTTACTTGGGAGGCTAAAATCTGAGGATTCTTGTGGGAAGCCAACCCTGGCAGTAAGTCTGTGAGACTCTTACCTCCAATTAGCCACCAAAAAGCCAGAAGTGGAAGGGTGACTCAAGTGGTAGAGTGCTAGCTTTGAGCCAATCAAGAGTGTGAGGCTCTGATTTCAAACCCCTGGACTGGCATACACACACACACACACACACACACACACACACACACACACACACACACACACACACACACACACACACACACACACTTCCTGAATCTCATTTGTTACCTTGCCATCTGAAAGCTCAATGGAGCAGGTGAGATTTTAGTCATTCTGTGAGCACACTGTGGCTGCAGTGGACAGTCTCCATGTGGCTAAAGCCCCAGTGGGTCATGCAGGGATGCAGGAAGGCACCATAGGGAAACTCCTTCTGCCCTGTTTGCTTCTCCTCTAACCATGATCAACAACTCCCACCCTGCTCCAAAAGCAGAGTGCTTCCTAATACCATCAGATCATCCCTCATATCCAGGGATTGTGTGTGGGGATTCAACCAGCTGCGGATAAAAAATATTCAAGCAATTTGCATCTGTGCCCATCTACACTTGGTATGCCATTATTTCCTGAACAAGACGGTAACCATTTACATCGTATTGCATCATATTTGGTATGATAAGTCGTCTAGAGATTATTTAAAATCTACGGGAGAATCACATAGGTTAAGGACAAACACTACATTGGCTGCAGACTGGGGATCTCTGGGAGGTCCTGGGATCACTGCCCACAGATGGGCATTTACAGGAGCCATTGCACATTGCCCATTTCTCCACCATCTGTTTAGCAGCACAAACCAATGACCTGGACCTTGTTCTCTCCTCCCCTGTGAATAACTCTCAATCTTTCAGTAAACCCTATCCTCTCTTCTCCAAGTGCATTCCCACTCTGACTGTGTCTCACCACCTCCAGGGCCAAAACTCCAGTGAAAGTCATTGTCCTCGCCTCAGAACAAATGCAACCGCCTCTTGATTGGGTCCTCCTGCTCTTGTTCTCCTCCATGTCATTTCCCTGCAGCAGACACATCCAAGCCCTTTGGCTTAACCCTTCAGATTCCCATTGCCATCACAGGAACACCTGAGTAAGGGTATCGCTCAAATGGTAGAATGTCAGCCTTCAGCAAGAAAGCCAAATGAAAGCCTGAGGTCCCAAATTCAAGCCCCAGTACCAATGTGCATGCGTATACACACACACACACACACACACACACAGACACACACACAGACACACACACACTTTTTTTCTCTGTGTCTCTCTCTTGCTATCTTTGCCTCTTTCTCTCTCTATAAACAGCTGGGCACCCAAGGGCTCATACCTGTCATCCTAGCTACTTAAAAGACTGAGATCTGAGAATCACCAGTGAAAGCCAGACTGGGCAGCAAAGTCCATGAGACTTTTTACTTAACCACTAGAAAGTCAGAAGTGGAGCCATGGCTCAAGTGGTAGAGTACTACCTTTGAGTCAAAAAAGCTGAGGGAGAGTGCCCAGGCCTTGAGTTGAAGCCCTCATACAGACACAAAAACAAGAAGAAAAGAAAAAGAAGCTCTGAACTCCTTACCATGTTGACTAGGTCCTGTCTGTCAGCCAGCCTCACCTGCCAGGCCCTGCACACCAGCCCTTCGGTCCCTCAAACATGCCCTGTGCTTTGTTGTTACAAAGCTTTTTAACTTGCTATGGTCTCTTCTCCCCAACTTCATACTTCAACTTATATTATTGTGGACCTAGGACAGCAGTGCAAATTTGGGCCACATATGCCACATCTCCAAGCACTTAAAACTTGTAAGTCACATGAAAAACAGTTACATAAAATTTGTGCAGTCTTCCTACTGTAACAAATTCTTCATCATGGCCACATTAAAAAGTGTGCATTAGATGTATGGTTTTTATGACTGACAACAAAATAGAAAGGACAATTGAATTTAATCAGTACCCAGGCATGTTTGAGGGGTCTGGTTTCTTGTTAGTGACATATGAGTGAGTAATAAAATGGTTATTTTTCTTCTTCTTCTTTAGCGTCTGTCCTAGAGCTGAATTCAGGGCCTGGATGCTGTCCTGAGCTTCTTTTGATCAAGACTAGCTCTCTACCACTTGAGCCACAGCTCCACTTCTGACTTTTTCTGCATAGTTTTTTTGGAGATAGGAGACTCCCAGATTTTCCTGGACAGGATGGTTTTGAACCACAATCCTCAGATGTCAGCCTCCTGAGTGACTAGGATTATAGGTGTGAGCCACCAACACCCAGCTGAGACACACATTCTTTATAAATCATTATAGGTTTGTTTCACCGAGCTTACTTTGTGCTTTCATGTAAGTAAAATTGCTATCATCTTCAATTATTTATGTTCTATTAAGATGAGTGCTAAGAAAGATGGTTTTAAATGTTATCGTCCTCAAAGTATATGAAATTTAAATAAATTACCCTTACAAATATAACTGAATTATGAAAATTAGAAAATGATTTTATAGCTTGACATGAAGGTTCAAGTCTACAATCCCAGCTACTCTGGATGCAGAAATGGGGAAGATCACAGCTCAAAGCCAGCCCAGACAAAAAGTTATTGAGATTCCTCCATCTCAACAAATAACCTAAGTATAGTGATGGATGTTGTAATCCCCACTATGTGGAAGGCATAGGTAGGAGGAAGTCTAGGATGGATCCAGGCCAGTGATATGGCACAAATGGTAGAGTACCTGCCTAGTAATCATGAAGTCTTGAGTTCAAACCCTATAATGGGAAAAAATTAAGGGTTTTCATCAAGTTGCTTTTCTCAAGTACTCAAATTTATTTACAATAAGACAATGCATATTCAAATTAGCACATATGAAAATTGTAATTTAAATTTTAAAATAAAGCCGAAAACATTTTTTGGAACATTGAACTAAGTTATATTAAATGCGCCTTTTAATTAATTGATTTATTGGTGCCAAAAATTGAACCCAAGTCCTTAGGCACGCTCTGCCACTGAGCTATCACCCTAACCCCTTCAATGGTCTCAGTTTTGGTGTTCAATGTCCATCCGAACTGGTAAAGAACTGGTATGCCTGGGCCTTGTAGAGTGATTCAATATGCATACAGACTTGAGAGAAGCATGCATTACTTAGCATTGCAAAATGCCACTCCTATACTGTGAGCACATGTTGCTGATCCCACTCTAATCCTTGAGCATCTCCAGAATACAAAGCAGAGGAGAACAATAACAAAAAGGATGCTCAGAACTCTGGGAAACAATTCTGCTTTGTGCAATCTCTTGCGTAGATGCTGCTGGAGGAGTGAACAAATGAATTACTTTTCCTTCCTCTTAGCTAAGCCCTTTGGCTGTCCAGCCCAGAAGGAGCTGCCTTAGACTTTGAGTGCACTCCCACAACTTTGACGACATTTGCTTGACCTAGTTGAGAAGCATTTGTCTAATTTGAGTGGATTAAGTAGCAAAGATGCAGGAAGCTAGGGGAGGAAGTAGGAATCTGAATCCCAGGGTAGAGGAGAGGACACTGCCAAAGGTAGCTCTGTTCACAAGGTTACTTCCCCCATGTCTCCCTTGGAACCTCCTCATGGAAAGATTTTCCTTGTCCATCCTGACACCTGAAAGTTGTGGCTATCCCCCTATCCCCATCCTTCTCTATCTATCATTCTTTATGTGCTTCTTCAGAGCAACAGACTCCACATGAACTTCCATTATATGCTAGGCCTTGATGGTCTATTATCTACTCATGTCCATAGGCTCTAAGTAACTCTTTGGTAATGCTTTAAACAGCTCTGGTGGTAAAATCCCAGAGTGCAACAGCTACTGAGGAGCATTAGTTTATGTGGTGCTCTTGCATACCTCCCTATGCACACATTGGTGAGAGTCCCAGGGCCCACAGAGCACAAAAGGCGAGACTAAGGAGAGAGAGGTGTGAGGCTGGGCTCTGGGAGCAAGTGGTGAGGTGGGAACCTGAACTGTCTAAATGTTTCCTCACCTTGAAACTCTCCCCTACTTCACTAGAACATAGGAGGACCTCTGGATCTGCCTGTGAACACTACACTCTGGTGGGCAGTCCTCATTTCTTCCTCTAGAGGGTGCCAGCTGCACACACACGGGTGACTGACTCTCCCTGCCTTTATCTAGATTTCAGCCTGACCACCCCAAGGCATAAATTTTATTATTAGCTCTGTATTTTTCTGGAACCTTCTGAATGGACCTCCTGCTTTCTGCTTTTTCAGTCAGATTTCTAATTGCTCCTCTTTCTCAATCTTGACACAACTTTTCTTTTTTTAATTGTCGGTCATGGGGCTTACACTCAAGTCCTGAGCACTGTTTGAGTCACAGAGCCACGTCTGGTTTTCTGGTGATTAACTGGAGATAAGAGTCTCACAGACTTTCCAGTCTGGGCTGACTTCGAACTGTGATCTTTTGATCTCAGCCTCCAGAGTAGGATTATAGGCATGAGCCACTGGAGCTCAGTGTACAACTGACATTTTAGACTGGAAAAAGTGTGTGTGTGTGTAGGGGATTTGGGGTGAGGGAGGGTCTGTCTTGTGCCCTGTAGCTACATCCCTGATCTCATCACACACTAGCTGTTAGTAATTCTCACTGTTCCCTTCAATTGTGACAACCAACATTGTCACCAGACATCACCAAGTTTTGTAGGATGGGTAGAAAACAGAGGCAGAACAGGCTTGGTTTGGCAACCACCATGACACATGCTAGAACACAAAGCAGCTAAAACCTGCCCAGGGAACCAGGCACTGGTGCCTGACACCTACAATCCTAGCTGCTCAGGAGGCTGAGATCTGTGGATCAAGGTCAGGAGCCAACCAGGGCAGGAAAGCCCAGGAGACTCTTATCTCCAACTAACCAGCTAATAGCCAGAAGTGAAGGTGTGTTTCAAGCAGTAGAGAGCTAGCCTTGAGTGTCAATGTCAAGCCAGAGTGTGAGACCCTGAGTTCAAGCTCTGTACTGACAATAAGTAAATATACATAAATAGCTGTACAGGGAGGAGATTTCATGGTGTCTAGATCTGAACTGGACTCCAGAGCATGAAGAGCCATTCTCAAATGTTCTCAGCACAGCACATTGCGCTTTCTGTGGAAACTTTTCTTCCAGTGACATTTAATTTTTTTTCCTATCATCTCCAAATGGTAATTGTTTGCAAATTAAGTGGTGTTTATCCTCCTGGCTATGAACTTAAATGAGTGCAGGGATTTTTTTTCCCCCTTCTGGTCTGCACAGTTCTCAGTCCCTGGAGCCATTTATCTTTTTTATTGTTGTGTGCTCCTTTGGCTTCCCCTTCCCCCAGACAGGCTTAATGATTGGCCATCACTGAATCGCTGGCAGAGTGGTAGCAGCCAACCCCCCTAAGAGCCACAGACATTTCCCAGAGCCTCTGTGCTCTGAGGCCTGGGCTGCTTTTGTTTTGTGTCTTGGTGATCCCTGAATGAAGAAAGTCTTAAGACATGAGTTGCTGCAAAAGGCTTTGCATAAGAAGCAGCAGTAAACAGGAAGTAGACAGCAAATGAGGAATAAAAGTGATCAATCAATCAGCCTGTTAGAATGACTTTAACCCCAGCTCCCTGGGCACCCTGGGGAAAGCCAGGCTGCCTTTACCAGGCAGAGACAGAGCTTCCAGCCAGGGCTGCAAAGGCCAAGCCACTCAGAGAGCCAAAAATCTGCCAGGCACAGCAGAACAATGGGGCCCCACATGTGTGCGTGGACATCATCACTGCCAAGTTGCAGAGTGCAATGACAATCTTTTACAGCTGTGGCCCAGTTGGATAGGGGCCGTGCTGAGAATGAAGGGCACAGTCCCCAGGCATGCAGCCCCACATTCGGCAGCTCCTATTGTACTCTGGACCCTGACAGTCAGAGACATCCACAGTGGACTTGGGACAGCATGGGCTCTGAGACTCTCGCTGTGCCTCAGTGCCAGCTTCTCAGGAACCTGCTGTCCCTCTCAGCCACCTCCTAGTGCTTACAGCTTGAGTGCCAGGGTCTCCTGACCCAGTGCTGCTGCACACAGTACCGGGAGGGGGGACAGTGAGGGGAGGGGGAATTGGTGGGGTGGAGAGGATCTTATAAGGGCCAAACCCATTTTTAGGTCAATTCCCATAGCCATCTGGGAAGGCAAGGTGTACAGCATAAACAATGCTATGATCATATACCTATAATCCTAGCTATACTTCAGGCTGAGATCTGAGGATCACAGTTCCATGTCCACCCAGGCAAGAAAGCCCAGGAGATTCTTATCTCCAATTAATCACTAGAAAACTAGAATAGAGCTGTAGCTCAAGTGGTAGAGTGATAGTCCTGAACTATTCTTGAGTGCCCAAGGCCTTGAGTTCAAGCCCTAGTACCTGCACACACACACACACACACACACACACACACACACACACACACACACACACACATGCATAGCAATAAGTAAATTGGTGGGTGATTCCTGTGGGTCACCATATTTTTTCACAGGTTATACTATGAACTACAACAAAGAAGTGCAGAAGGGTAGAAGTTCAACTTGGGAAGAGGAGAGCATTTTCAAAATGCTCTGGAGAAAGCAACTTTCCACATATAGTGTGCCAGGTAGTGGAGCTCTGACCTTGACCTTGACCTTGAGTGAGGCTCCTCCACCAGAGATGGTTCTTGAGCAAGTTGTCTTCCAACAAAGGCACCCTTATGATAAAAATGTTGACCAGGTGTGCAAAGACAGCTGGCTTCCAGTACCTGTTTGGGCAGGACCTACCTTTTAGAACCACTAACGCTCTTTGGGCTCTAGTCTCCTGGAACAATTCCAGGGCCAAGAAAGAACCACAGCAGTGGTAGGCTCAAGTGTCTCATTTTTTTCAGCCTTTTTGTGAATATTTACTCTAAGCAGGAGTACAACACATTACAATGTATAACTCTGGGAAAACACCTCTTAGTTAAACTTCCTACCCTCCCCCTATATAAGCTAATTGTTCTCAATGCATCCTACCTTTAGCCTAGGCCATCAGCAAGAAATCCTGATAGTTACTGGGTTGAATTTGCCACAGTGTATCACATTAAAAACAGTGTCCAGCCTTCTGTTAGTTGTAATTCACAAGACTCACAAACATACCAGGCTGAGAGCACAATAGAAGGCCCTCAGTGAGCTCAAGCCTAACATCCAGAAAGCTATGGCTCTCTATTCAATAATGCCTTGTATTGCTATTTTCTCTGTCTGTCTCTCTGTCTCTCTCTGTGTGTCTTTCTGTGTCTCCGTCTCTCTGTGTTTCTTTTTGCCTGTCTTTCTGTGTCTGTCACTTTCTGTCTCTATGTCTCTGTCTTTGTCTCTCTTTCTCTCTCTGTCTCTGTCTCTGTCTGTCTATCTATATGTCTGTCTCTCTCTCTCTCTCTCTCTCTCTTTCTCTCTCTCTGTTTCTGTCTGTCTGTCTATATGTCTGTCTGTCTGTCTCTCTCTTTCTCTCTCTGCTGGTGCATGTACCTTTACCACTGATACCACTGAGGCACAATTCTAGCTCTTTGCTCTCCCTGTGACCACCCCTCCCCAATACTGATGCATGTCCTCAAGGCCTTGAGCATGTTAGGCTGGTGCAATACCATTGAATCATACCTTTAGTCTTTTTTTTTTTTGTCAGTCATGGGGCTTGAACTCAGCCTGGGCGCTGTCCCTGAACTTTTGTACTCAAGGCTAGTGCTCTACCACTTTGAGCCACAGCTCTACTACTGGTTTTTTGTTTGTTTCTTGTTTGCTTGTTTGTTTTTTCCTTTGGTGGTTAATAGCAGATAAGAGTGTTGGGCTGGGAAGGTGGCTCAGTGGTAGATGGTTGCCTCTCATGCATAAGGCCCCGGGGTTCGATTCCTCAGCACCACATAAGTAGAAAAAGCCGGAAGTGGCACTGTGGTTCAAGTCGTAGAGCGCTAGCCTTGAGCAGAAGAGCTGAGGGACAGCACCCAGGCCAAGAGTTCAAGTCCCACAACCAACAAGAACAAACAAAAAAACCCCCAGAGTTTCACAGATTTTCTTGCCCAAGCTGGCTTTGAACCATGATCCGCAGATCATGGTAATCCTCAGCTTGTGAGGATTACAGGTATAAGCTACCAGCACCCAGATTTTATGTTGTCATTTGTGGTCATGGGGCTTGAACTAGGGCCTGAGGTTTTTTGTTTTTGTTTTTGTTTTTGTTTTTGGTTGGTCATGGGGCTTGAACTCTGGATTTGGGCTCTATCCCTCAGCTCTTCAGCTCAAGGCGAGCGCTCTACTGCTTAAGCTACAGTGCCACTTCTGGTTTTCTAGTGGTTTATTGGAGATAAGAGTCTCATAGAATTTCCTGCCCAGGCTGGATTTGAACTACAGTCCTCAGATCTCAGCCTCCTGAGTAGCTAGGATTACAGGCATGAGCCACCAGCACCTGGCTTACAGATTATTTTTAAGATAGGGTTTCACCTCCCACCTGGGTGAACACCTGAACCTCATCCACTTCCTTTAGGCTGCCTAGCATTGCTAGGAACACAGGCATGTGCCACTTCATGCAGCTTCCCTGTGTAGATAGGCCTCCATAATGCCTCCATACATTTGAGATGACAGTCATGAGCCAGTGCACCTAGCTACATGCTGAGAATGGATCTCTCAAACTTTTCTGACCAGGCTGGGCTAGAACTTCAATCCTCGTGATTTTATTCTCAGAAGTAGCTAGGACTACAGTTGTGAGCCACTGGTTCTTGGCTTCCTAGATTCTTCTTTTATTTCTTGTATCATCTATACAGTCATTTAGAGTAGATAAAGCAGCTTTCCCTTCTTAGGGTTCCATCATACACATACACACATATACACATACATTCACACACACACGAGCATGTATATACAGGTGCTCATTCCACTGCTACTCAATGTTACAGTAAAAAAAGAGGGCATGGAAGAAAACTTGCCTGTGACAGGAGTGTGCAGGAGCAATGAGTGGGTGGGGCAGTTGGAGGAGATACATTTCCATGAAACAGCAAGAAAGAATGCATGTGAAAATACGGTGATTCTCTTTTTTCTCTTCTTTTGTGAAAATAGTGATTAAAGGTACTATTTTTGAATTATGAATGTCTATATTCATGATCGGAAATAAAGAAAATTAAAATCACAGGTAATTTGACTCCCAGTCATTAGCACACAGAATACATAATTATTACTTGTAACCACACAGGGAGGAGCACAGAAGAGATGGACCAATCAGAAACACCTGACCCAGAATGCAGGAGGTGTCACCCAGGATGTGACACTTAAGCTGAGATCTGAAGGACAGACAGATGTGAATCACCGCTGCCTGGCCTGGATGTATCTTTTTTTTTTTTAATGTAACTCATGTTTCTTACTCTATCTGCCAAAGACTTCTGATCAATGAACTGATCAATGAATAAGAGAAGCAGTATGAAATTACTACTGGAATGTACAGTATCAAATGTGCTGGGTGTATCATTTTGTACTCAGAGTCTGAGGCAGAAAGCCCTCAAGTTCAAGGCCAGTCTGAGGCACAAAGAAGTCTGGAAACAAAACTTAGCTACAAAGAAGACCCAAAAATAAACAAAGCTTGGTGCTCGCAGATGATGCCTGTAATCCTAAGTACTTAGGAGACGGGGATCTGAGGATTGAAGTTTAAAGCCAGCCTGGGCAGGAAAGTCCATGAGACTCTTATCTCCAATTAATCACCAACAAGCTAGAAGTGGAGCAGTGGCTCAAATGGTAGAACACAAGCCTTGATAAGAAAAGCTCAGGGACAGTGCCCCACTCTGAGTTCAAGCCCTAGGACTGGCACAAAACAAACACCACTTGATTCAGGGCTACCGGGAAGACTACGGTGACTACGGAAGTGGATACCAAGCTAGAAGAAGAGCAGTTCCCCTTCTACAGGACAAAACTGCCATCTGTAAAGTAATGATTGTTTAGTCTCTATTATCTGCAGCTTACGGAGCTCAGAGGAAGAAAAACATGGAGGTAAGCAAGAAGGGTCAGCTTAACAGGTTCTCCAAATCTCTCCTATTTCAAGGCTTCTACTGTTTCCCCTGACATGTACAAATGTCCTGAGGAAGGAAAAGCTAAACAGAACTGAAAGAATAAGAATGTGCACAGCCAGGAAGAGAGGAGTCGTGCGAGAGAAATGAGGTCCATTGCAATTTGAAACTGCTTTGTTTTTCTCTTTTTCTTTTTCACTATTATCTTTTCTTTATTGGTCAAGGGTAAAGTCTTTTTTAAATACATTTTTTTAAGTGCAAGCATATATTATTGCCAAACAGAGGCAAGGTGCACAGATTTCCCACCAGCTCCCTATCCCTGTCTGTGCCCCACAATTCTCCCCAGACTGTGCTTCCACCACGTTGCTATTACTTTCTTCCAGTCAAACACAATGGGTTTTCCCTCCATCCTCATCCTGACTCCACAGAGCTGTGGAGCAGCCAGCCTTCCCTTGTCTCTCCTGTTGCCTCCACATAAGTCCCTGTGTGCATGTGTGCACGGTGCTGGGACCACTGTGATGCCGAGGAAGACTTCCACTCCCAGCTTTTACTGTCTCATCTCTGCAGTGACCCCGAAGTTTACCTCTCCAGACCAGATCTGCCCCAGCGCTCCTGGGGCATCAGCCCACAGCTCTCTAAACAAGTATCAATAAACAAACTGCATGACACTGGTGGCTCACATCTGTAATGTAATCTGAGCTACTCAGGAGGCTGAGATCTGAGGATCACAGTTTGAAGCCAGCCCAGGCAGAAAAGTCTGAGACTATTATCTCTACTTAACCACCAAAACACCAGAAGTGGAGCTGTGGTTCAAGTGGTAGAACACCAGCTCTGGGTGAGAATAGCTAAGAGATAGCACCCGGGCTTGAGTTTAAGCTCTAGTAAGGTCTTCTCTCTCAAATTAGAACTTCTTCTGCACATGCTAGTTACAACTGAGGAGCCCGCTTGATACTTCAGAATTTCCTAGTGTACATATTTTATGTGAGAGTTCAGCCTCAGATTTTTAGGGCTCACTCTTAGATTTGTACATTTTATGGGTTTGAAATTCTACATTTTGCCTATCCATGTCTCTCTTTTCTTCTTTTCCTCTTCCTCCTCCTCTTTCTTTTTGTAACAGTAATTCAGGGCCTGGGTGCTGTCCCTGAGGTTTACCATTCAAGGCTGACTTTCTACCACTTGAGCCACAGCTCCCCACTTCTGGCTTTTTGGTGGTTCACTGGAGAGAAGAGTTTCACACTTTTCTGCCCAGGTTGACTTCAAACTGTGATCCTCAGATCTTAGACTATGGAATAGCTAGGTTTACAGGCATGAGCCATTGGCACCTGGTTTTCTTTTTCCCTTACATTCTTCAGTGAACACTAGAGAAGGAACATTCTTGTATCATCAACTATCTTTTGTGAAGCATCAGTTTGAAGGGTGTTTCTCTGTGGATGCACCATAATTCATTAACTAATCCTCCATTCTTGTCCATTTCAGTTGTTCTCAATTAAGAGTCTTGTACATGAGTCTTTGATCTACATATATCTCTGTTTCCTTAGGATAGATCTCTACAAGTGGAATGTCCAGATCAAAGATTACCCTACAAATGTTAATTAACAAAAAATTGCTTTCAAGAAAACAAATGGAAAGGCAGACCGTTAGAAGCTTGTGTTGCACCATCAACCATGTGACAAGGGAGATTGGAGGCCCAGGCACATGGGCTGGAGGGCTGAAGGAAGAGGCATTTGGGGAAGGTTGGGTATGGAGTGTTTGTGTGTTTGTGTGTGTGTGTGTGTGTGTGTGTGTGTGTGTGTGTGTGTGTGTGTGTGTGTGTGTGTGTGTGTGTTGAAAGAAATGGAAAATGACTCTAGGGCATTGAGCTTGTATTTCCTTTCCTGACACTGGTAAATGGGCATGTGCAGAAGAAGTTCTAATTTGAGAGAGAAGACCTTACTAGAGCTTAAACTCAAGCCCGGGTGCTATCTCTTAGCTATTCTCACCCAGAGCTGGTGTTCTACCACTTGAACCACAGCTCCACTTCTGGTGTTTTGGTGGTTAAGTAGAGATAATAGTCTCAGACTTTTCTGCCTGGGCTGGCTTCAAACTGTGATCCTTAGATCTCAGCCTCCTGAGTAGCTCAGATTACATTACAGATGTGAGCCACCGGTGTCATGCAGTTTGTTTATTGACACTTGTTTAGAGAGCTGTGGGCTGATGCCCCAGGAGCGCTGGGGCAGATCTGGTCTGGAGAGGTAAACTTCGGGGTCACTGCAGAGATGAGACAGTAAAAGCTGGGAGTGGAAGTCTTCCTCAGCATCACAGTGGTCCCAGCACCGTGCACACATGCACACAGGGACTTATGTGGAGGCAGCAGGAGAGACAAGGGCAGGCTGGCTGCTCCACAGCTCTGTGGAATCAGGATGAGGATGGAGGGAAAACCCATTGTGTTTGGCTGGAAGAAAGTAATAGCAATGTGGTGTCTGGGGAGAATTGTGGGGGTGGAAGTCAGCGGTTAGGGAATTGGGAGAGAGGACTCTAAGAGTCAGTCACAGTGGGGAGGATTTGGGCAGCCAAAGGAGGCAAGTTTGGAAATGAGCTGCAAAGGAAGAGAGCAGGGCATTGTTTGGGTTCCAGCCCAGCAGCTTCTTTCTGCCTTTCCACACCCCAGCCACAGTTTCTTCTCTTTAGTTCTCAATCTAGAGATTATTGTGTTGCTTCATTGAACAAATACTGAGCACAAGACACTGGCACATACTAAATGCCCATTAAGCATTAGCTATTATTATTATTTTTACTAATTATGAGTCCTTAGGCACAGGATATAGGAAGGAAAAGGACACAGGTAGGTTAGTGGGAACACAGGAAGGAGGGCACTGTCATTGGCAGGGGATGATTAGAAGCACAACAGGCCATTTCATCTTTCTTGGCCTGCATTCTAGACCTGCTGAGACACATTTCAGCCTGTGTTATGGCAACTTGTCTCTTTAAGACAAAATCCCTTTTGCTCTGCCATCTCCTCATTGCTTCTCAGGCAGTCTGAGTTCTAAACCTCAGCCCTTGGGACCAACGCACAAAAGGACAGTGAGGACTGGGCAATGAGAAAGATTTGGAGAGAGTGATTCAAAAGAGGAGTCGCAGGACTGGGAATGTGGCTTAGTGGTAGAGTGCTTGCCTAGCATGCATGAAGCCTTGGGTTCGATTCCTCAGTACCACATAAGCAGAAGATGCCAGAGGTAGAGCTGTAGCTCAAGTGGTAGAGCACTAGTCTTGAGCAAAAGAAGCACAGGGCCAGTGCCCAGGCCCTGAATTCAAGCCCCAGGACTGGGGAGAGAGGGGAGTAGGGAGGGGGAAGAAAGGGAGGGGGAGGAAGGGAGTGGAGGAGGGAGGAAGAAAGGAAGAAAGAAAAGAAAGGAGAGAGAGAGGGGAGAAAGAGAGAGAGAGAGTGAGAGAGAGAGAGAGAGAGAGAAAGAGAGGAGAGAGAGGGAGAGGAATCATAGAGGCCGGGGGAGGGGGGAATAAGCTAATGCCAATGCAGGAGTCACTGTCCCAGATGCAAGCACAGGATGGGAAAACCTAAAAGTCAAGTTTAACAGTTCAGTTTTGCAAGAGGGGATTGGAAGTTAATCTCAACCATTCATCAGCAGACAGGATCTAGAGCTGAGCAAAACCCAGAGAGTTCTGTCTGCCCAGCAGGAAGTAGAAACTGTATGCTGCCTGGTGCCCATGATTCACAGTTATGCAGGAGGCTGAGATCTGAGGATCACAGTTCAAAGCTAGCCAGGATAGGAAAGTCTATGAGACTCTTATCTCCAATAAACTGCTCAGAAAAAAAACAGAACTGGGGCTGTGGTCAAGTGGTAGAGCTCTAGCTTTGAGCACAAAGAGGCTCAGGACAGCGCCCAGGCCCCGAGTTACAACTCAGGCTAGAGCCCAGGACAGGCAAAAAAATCTTAGCTACTCAGGAGGTTGAGATCTGAGGATTGTAGTTTGAAGCCAGCCCAGGCAGGACAGTCCATAAGACTCTTACTTCCAATTAACCACCAGAAAACTGGAAATGGAGCTGTGGCTCGAAGTGGCAGAATGCAAATCTTGAGCAAAAGAGCTCAGGGACAGTGCCCAGTCCCTGAGTTCAGGCCCCATAACTGAAAAAAAATGAAGGAAGGAAGGAAGGAAGGAAGGAAGGAAGGAAGGAAGGAAGGAAGGAAAGAAGGAAGGAAGGAAGGAAGGAAGGAAGAGAGGGAGGAAGGAAGGAAGGAAGGAAGGAAGGAAGGAAGGAAGGAAGGAAGGAAGGAAGGAGGGAAGGAAGGAGGGAAGGAAGGAAGGAAGGAAGGAAGGAAGGAAGGAAGGAAGGAAGGAAGGAAGGAAGGAAGGAAGGAAAGATATGCTGAGAACAGGTAGAATTCCTCCACAGTACTGTGCAGAGAGGTGCAATTTGTTTATTTTGTCTCTCCTCACCCACTGGTTAGAACACCAAAAAGTTCAAACTGTCCAGCCTAGTTTAGAGGATTCTATAAGGTCCAGAGTCCCTTTGTGGCTTATGCCTGCAATTTTAGCTACTCAGAAGACTGAGATCTGGAGGATCACAGTTAAGTCACCCAAGGCAGAAAAATTCAGGAGATTTCATCTCCAAAATAACCAAAGCTAGAACATCCATATGTTTATTAGTAAACATTTTCTACTGAGAAGGTACGTGCTAGGTCCTGTAATGCCACCATGTTCACTTTAAGTCCTTACAGGGGTTGGTGCAGAACTTTTTCACGTAGTTAGCCTGTTCCTAATCAGCGTTGGCAGGGGAGGACATTATGAGGCTCCCAGAGCTATATTCTCTAAGCAGGCTGTTCTATTTGGAAGCATGGAAGGACTGGACTGAGACCCAGTCAGAGGTGGTACAAGATAACACTGTGTCACAGTTTGGAGGGCAAATTTTTTCACAACACCTACTTAATTTCTAGAAGCATCAACTTAATTTCATTAAGGTGAATGGACCATTCTACTTTAAAAACAAACAACTAGGCTACTAACTTATTTATTAACTATCAGAACTGATTGAACTATTTCTTTTTAATTCCAGTCTTAACACATTAAGAACAAATGTATTAGCTAGGTACCAGTGGCTGACACCTGTAATCCTAGTTCTCAGGAGGCTGAGATCTGAGGATCACAGTTCAAAGTCAGCCATGGCAAGAAAGTCCCATGAGACTCTACAATTAAGCACCCAAAAGCTGGAAGTGGAGCTGTAGTTCAAGTGGTAGAGTTCTAGCCTTGAACAAAAAAGCTCAGAGACAGCACCAGGCCCTGAGTTCAAGCCCCAAGTGATACATTGTAATAGTAGGATTACATATTCCTTGGCTGAGAATCTCAAGTACTGTGGTTCTACTATTTCATGGAAAACTCTGGAAGCTAAAACATTGAATATAAGAAAGGGTTTTTTAAAAGGATGGTTAACATTGTGTGCAAGGTGACCCATGCAAATACAGATACTGAGTAGTTCTGGAGTTTTGGTTTATATCTGAAGCTTGGATCAAATTTTAAAGAGGAAGATGAGATTTGTATGTGAAAAGTAATAAATATAAGTCTGGTGAGAAGTGAGGCAGAATGGAACTTGTCTATAAATTTTCTGATAACAATTATAAGAAATACACTTTATAGATCTAAGTTTTATGTGTGTAAATATGTAGTAATGCTGTAATATATTTAGAGTTCTTAAGTCCATATAGTAACAGAAGGACTGTTGTACAAAGAGGAAACAAGTCAATGTTCAATCAAGCTATAAACTCTTCTGCTATGAGGTTAAAAACAGTGAAAGAAAGGCTGGAGGTGTGGTTCAAGTGGTAGAGCACCAGTTGAGCAAGCAAGCAAACAATACCCTGAGTTCAAACTCTGGTACCACCAAAAAATCAAACCAAAACCCAGGAATCCTTTTGGATAGAGTTCAGTCTCTGAAGGAAAATAATGCCCGCAAGCCTCTCCCTCCCCTGTCTCTCACATTAAGAGTCAGATTTTCCCCTGCCTGGGCCCTTGCAGAAAGAGGTGTGTGCTGAGAAAGAGTGCATGCTCACATCATGGAGGGCTCCAGACACACCTGGGTGCTCAGGCACATTGCTGTATCTCCCTGGTCACTACTTGCCCAATGGCATTCTCAGGGGGGAAGGCTGTTTCCCCTCTGATCCAGCCTTCCTTGGTTTGACCAAACTCAAAGCACTGCCAAAGGGGTCAACCTGACCCCTGTCTAGTCCCCAGTGGCCTGTGTCCCCCCCCCCCGCCCCAGGACTGCTGGTCCCAGTGCAGACTCCACTCCACAACCCCCACTATCCAGCCTCCCTTCCTTGTGGTGATTCTGGTTTTCCTCCTCACTGCGGGATGCATTTTCTTCCACAGTAAAAACTTGGGGCTCCTCTGCACACTGATTGCCAGACCAGACTGTCTGAGGTGACCAGCTGTTTTAGCATCCCACAGAGATGACTTTTTGGGCCAACCCTGATAATCTTGAGAGGCCTTTCATTTCAAACCCTCCAACTCTAAACACAATGAGTGTGAAAAGTGTCCCATGTGGAAATTGCTTAGACCAGTTGGGGAATGATGCCA
This sequence comes from Dipodomys merriami, assembly GCF_024711535.1. Classification (NCBI taxonomy): domain Eukaryota; kingdom Metazoa; phylum Chordata; class Mammalia; order Rodentia; family Heteromyidae; genus Dipodomys; species Dipodomys merriami. Next base: position 4,948,880 of record NW_027202493.1, read on the forward strand.
AAAGAGAAACTTTCCATTTCTTTGCCCTCCAAAGTGGGCTCGGTGCCATGCATTTGTCATGAGGCCATACAGATTCTCTGAACAAGGTGCCATGACGCTGAATTCAGAAACTCGACAAAGAGCAAACACGGTTCTAGTTGCTCATCTCAGGCCAGAGAATTGCTAGGAAGGAGCAAAAGAGGCCCCACAGCTCAGACCCTACACAGCCCCAAGTGCAGGGACATGAACAGTTCTTCTGCTCAGAGTTCCATTGGATTCCAAGGAGAAAATGAGCTTGGGGATGCTCCCATTAACAGATGTGTGTGGACACCAAGAAATTCAGGTTTTGTTTTTACAGATTTGTATTGAAAATCAGCTCTAGCCAAGACCTTCCCACCTCAGAAGCCTCCAGTAGGGCACTAAGAGGTAAACAAGCAGTCAGCAAAATCTCCAGTAGAAATGACAGGTGAAAGCTGGTGTCGTGTTCTTTGTTTAAATCAAGAGATGAGGTCAGTTGTGACTGTGTAAGTAGAGATGACAGAGTCTGTTGTGGTGCATTTTAAGTACCATTTAACACAATAAGGCCAGTCAGGAAGGGACAAACTTTATCTTCAAGACTCTTCATTGCCCTTAAGTATCTACTGTCTTCATTCTGGTCCCCAATTTCTTCCTGTCCTGTGCCCATCCTTGCCAATTACTAAGTAATAATGACTCAATAAGAGATAATGATTTAATGGGTTAATTATCCTCCTTGAACCCCAGATACCCAGTCATCTCCCCATGTTGCTTCTTTTCCAACTTTTTTGCTTCTTTTCAAACAGTATTAGAGTTTGAACTCAGAGCCTGGGTAGGGGTTCGACTACTTGAGCCACAGCTCCACTCCCAGCGTTATAGACTTTTCTGTCTGGGCTGGCTTGGAACCTCAATCCTCAGACATCAGCCTCCTGAGCTGCTAGGATCACAGGCATGTACCACAGTGTCCAATCATAATGGCATTTTAAGTGGGTTTCAGGTACTAATACCTGTAAAGGAATTGTGTGGATTGTGGGACTCCAAGTAGCAGCTTGATAGGCAGGCTGTGGGGAGATGGAGGGTAGCTTTTGGGGCAGTGTTACACCTACAGGCAAGCACTTCTACCCCAGGTCCCCGCTTGGACTCTGTCTTCATCTCTTGCCATGTCCTGGAAGGCTTGCTTTCCTGTTCAGTGGAGAACACTGCTACGTGTTGTTGGCTGAGAACAATTAGTGCTGGCTTTCCTGGGTAACAGAGAAAAATAGCGCCCCTCTTCCCCACCCCCCCCAACCCTTGCCACTTCTCTGTGCTTGCTTGGTCCCTGCCTTTGTAGGACTATTCCCAAATTTCCCAACCAGAAGACCTCGGCTTTTCAGAGGGCCTCCATTCTTGGCTTCTTTCTCCAACGTCTCCTGAACTGAGCAGGATTGCAATTCCATCCAGGTGCATGCTCTCTGGTGGTCTCTGCTGCTCCCCTTTGGACTGATGGTTATTTGCAGGTTAAGGAAGGCCACTAGCTTGTTAATTAGCTAGAAAGCAAAGTCAGACACAATACAAATGTTCCTGGAAAGAAACTAGCCCAGAGATGTGAATACTATTCCAACTTATAGTAGCAGTCATGGCTACTCCCTTTTCTTTCTTCCTGAGTACAAGGGTTCAACCTGCAACACAAAAGGAACTGTGCCCAACAAAGCCAAACTTGGAGAGGTATAGGCTTTAGAGCCAGAGGCACCAATGTTTTTAATTTGACTTCTCAAGGAGGATCTCATGCAATACAGCAGTTGAAACACACAGTTTTGCATTTATTTTTATTTCTATGCAACATATGTTCATGTAATACTTTAACAAATACTTCTGCATACACATTTTCATTGGAGTCTTACTAGAATTATTTAAGTAGGAAAGGTGGAGATCAATCTTTCTCTTTTATCTGAAGCTTAGAGAGCCATTCCAGGCAACAAAGGTGATTTCTAAACTCTTGTTCTATTGCTTCAAATCCCTCCTTTTTAAATTTCTATTTTCCAGCACGAGGGTTTGAACTCAAGGCCTTGCGGTTGGTTGGCTTGCTTGTTCAGCCAAGGCTCTACCATTTGAGCCACACCTCCAGACCAGTTTTTTGCTGGGTATTTTGTAGATGGGGGTTTCATTGACTTTTCTGCTCAGGCTGACTTCAAACCACAATCCACCAGACCTCAGCCTTCTGAGTAGCTATGATTGCAGCAGTGAGTCCCCAACATCCAGCAAAAGAAATGCAATGGTGGAGGGGGGCAGTTCTGGGATTTGAACTCAGAGCCTCACACTTGTTAGAAAGAAGGTCCTAGCCCTGCAAATCATCTTTCATCAGTTCAAATTGGCATAGACATTTTTTAGAAATCTGTTGAGTACTGCTTTTTTTTGAGGATTATTCAGCCCCTAATTCTGTGATACTCATTTACTTTGGTTGTGGTGAAATCCATGTCTCTTAACTGGAGGTAAGGAACCAAGATCTGGCCAATCAGTGATTGGTCCATGTACGGGCACATGACCTATGTTAGCCAATCACAGTCTTTTCTGGGCTTTTGCTAAAGATCTTGGAAAGAAGCAATCTCTTTCCCAAGCTTTTGCTGACATGAAGCAAGAGAATGCGTGAGAGAAAAGTTGAAAAAACCAAAACTGAAATGGAGAAAGAGAAAGAATCCTGTAGTTATTATTTGAACCATGGGTACAGCTGTGACTAAAACTCTTCAATGACCCAACAAATTCCTTTTCTGCTTGAGCCAGTTGGAGTCATATTTGTGATTTTGCAAATGAAGGAGGTAATGTCTAATAAAACTTCCATTTCTGTCTCTTCCAGAATTAGAAAATACCTCTCTAAAATTGTTTATTTGCAGTATGCTTTATTCCTGTCTACAAAAGAGGCAGCTTATAAAAATAACTACAAAAGAGGGGAAAAGCTAAAGAAATGAAATGGTACACACACACACACACACACACACACACACACACGCACACACACATGCACACACACGCACACACACACACAAAGTTTGTTATATATGCACATATAGCAAAACCTTTATATTAAATTTGCAAAATTATTTTTTAATTATAATACCAGCTATTGAAGAGGATGCTGCAAAGTGGGTACTGTTAGAGAAATTACAAGTTGAGGCAATCTTTCTTATTCATATCCAGTACTTTTAGGAGCACATCTGAAAATATAAATAAGGATGTACACAGTGATTTAGGTAGGATTCATAATCATGAAAAATGTTGGAAAACAGCTTGAATAGCTAATAAGATCTATAAGTTTGAATAGCCAATAAGAGCTATAAGTTAAAAATGGTATGTCCAGCCAGGTGCTGGTGGTTCATGCCTATAAGCCTAGCTAGTCAGGAGGCTGAGATCTGAGGATCATGGTTCAAAGCCAGCCGGGGCAGGAAAAGTCGTGGAGACTCTTATCTCCAATAAACCACTCAGAAAACTGGAAATGGCTCTGTGGCTCAAGCTCTCTTCTTGAGCTGAAGAACTGAGGGACAGGGCCCAGGCCCAGAGTTCAAGCCCCGTGAACTCTGGTATGTCCAAATGGGTGTCATTGGCTCATATCTGTAAACCTTAGTACTCAGGAGGCTGAGATCTGAGGATTGCAATTTGAAGCCAGCCCAGGCAAGAAATTCCATGAAACTCTTATCTCTGATTAACTAGTACAAATGAGGGAGTGAAGCTGTGGCTCAACTAGTAGAGTGTCAGCCTTGAGGAAAAAAGTTAAAGGACAATACTCAGGCCCTGAATTCAGGACTCAGTACTTGTTGGGTCTTCGTCCGTCTTTGGACAGAAGGGATCCGAGGAGGGGTAAGTGCGGCCACTGGCCCGTTCCCCAGCCTCCCTTAGCCCAGGAGACAATCAGACGCAGCAGGAACTCGTTTATTAACAGGGAGCATCCCCTTTTTAAAGCAAAAGACTGTGTGGGAGGGGAGGAAATGGAACCAACCAATCACTGAAAGGCCATACCTTATCATGCACCTAAACTTCCATGAGTTGTTTACACACTGAACCTAAACAAATCCAGCTCTGCCCACTCAACTTCCTCTCAAGACCATCTTTGCTACTTGTGTTCCCCACAGATTTCCCCACAAGTACTGGCACATACACATACAGAAAAATTAATATGTCTACATTGTTAATTTCTCAACCAAGTAATATCCATTTATATGAAATTGTTTTGGAGTAGCATGCTTAAGTTCTTTCTAGACTGCAGCAAAATTCAAATGAATTGATCACTCTTACCTCATGCTCTTAAAAAAGCAAACAAACTGGTATACTGGTTGTATTTAAAAAAGAAAATATAGAAGTGACTAAAATTCTTCCTCTACTCTTACAATTTGGATGTTCTTACTTAGGTCAAATTTGGCTGTTTCAGATGTAAGGTTAATTGCCACCTATTGGACTGTATAGTGATACACACTGGAGTTTTTAAACAATTGACTAGTATTTGGAGATTATTCTTTGGGACTAAGTTGAATCTCAAAACATCCTTTATTCTAGACCAATGGTCACCAAAATGTACACCAAAATAAAGTGCTGGCCTATGAGAAGGAAAGTTTAGAATTTCTATTTACACTTATAATATTTCTCTATTTTTATTTCTTTTTTGTTTTATATTGTACATAATAGGATAATATGTAACAAATCAATATACAATAATGTTTCTGACAGTAAAGATATATTCTTGTTTTTCTATATTTTTGTAACAAACTGACAACTTAGTGGCTTAAAATACCATTTTATCTCATTCTCAGTAATGGTGTGATCAGGACTTCATGAAGAACTCTCTCAGGAAGTTTATTTTCACAGCTGGAGTAGTTTCTTTAGGTCTAGTAGACCTACTTTCTAGATGGCTCATTCACCTGATGGGCAAGTTAATGCTGCTATCAGATCTGAGCTCAGCCTGGGCTGTTAGCAGGTATAATCCTGCTTCTTTTCCATATGACATCTCCATGAGGCTACTTGGGCTTCCTCACAGTATGGTGGCTAGATTCCAAGAGATCAAAAATAGAAAAGGCTAGTTTCTCAGGATTGGAGGAAGAATATGCCCTAGCATCGTGTGCAGCATGTTTTATTGGTCACAGCAACCCAAGGGCTCATCTAAGATGCAAGGGGCTGAGGTATAGGCCTCTACCTGTCACTGAGTAGTGTGCTATCTTTAATCTATTGCATTCTATGGGATCCCAAATGTCTAAAGATCACTAAGTATGCACCAGCTCCCCACATCCCTCCCCCAGCCTGAGGCTCCCTTACATAAAAAGGAAACATCAGCACCTGTGCTATTCCCATGAATGCAGCTCTGAGAGCTGTTTCATCAGAAACGAGGCTCAGAGTTTTCTCCTAATAGCTTCTTTTCATTACAGTTAGAACAGTTTCAAGAAAACTTGGAGAATGAAATACTAACTAGTGTTAGTGCCACTGCTGGCTTTATCTTCACAAAAAACAAAAAACGAACTGTTTGTCCCAGGTGCCAGTATACCTGTATCTTACTTTCATAAAACAGTATGCACAAGTGGTTCACATCTGTACTCTCAGCTACTCAGGAGGCTGAGACCTAAGGATCAAGTTTCAAAGCCAGCCCAGGGAGGAAAGTCTGTGAGATTCTTACCTCCAATTAACTGTTAAAAAGCAGAAGCAAAGTTATAGCTCAAGTGATAGAGTGCTAGCTTTGAATGAAGTAGTCAAGGCCTGGGCCTGCATTCAAGCCCCAGTAATGGCACTAAAAAACAAAGCACAAATGAACAAACAAAAAAAACATGTTTGACTAATTATAGAAAGAAATCATTTAGCTATCCAAGTCTTGGTAATTTGTACAACATTTTCTCTTTTACATAGTATACTTTAAATCAAAACATATTGAATACCAACCTAAATAGGGTCTGAACATTTTTATGACTGAAAGATGATTAAAACAGTACTCTAACAGAAATGTCCCAGTGTATAAGGGGATACCTGCTTTTCCTTTCTTGTCAACCAAGTAAAATAATCACAAACAGAAGAGATTTCCCCTATATCACAGAATTTCTCTGGAGAAAGAGAGTGAAGGTAAATTAATTAATCATCTATGACCCTGCTCCCTGCCATTAAGCAGAGAGAATCCTGAGAAAAATCTGGTTGTATGCCAGAGGAGGGTGAAGAGACAGGGGGTAGATTAGAAAAAGTATGATGGTATAAGATCATTTTTCATGAGAAAAGAAGGTGGTATCTGAAGGAAATAGAAGGGTGGAAAGAAATTGTTTAAATGTGTGAGTGGGGTGAGGAGAATTCAATATGTAGCCACAAACCTATGAGTTAAGTCTTCATTCAGCAGTTCTCTCCGTTGGGGGGGGGGGGGTAACCTGTACTGGTCTTGAACTCAGGGCCTAGGCACTGTCCCTTAGCTTTTTTCACTCAAGGCTAGATCATTACCATTTGAGCCACAGCTCCACTTTTGGCTTTTTGGTGGTTAATTAGTATAAGAATCTCTCAGATTTGTCCACCCAGGCAGGCTTTGAAAGGCAGTCCTTAGATTTCAGTCCTATGAGTAGTTTGGAGTTGAGGCCAGTAGTTGTTTGTAGTGTAGGTGCATGATTCTGGGGAATGCCAATGTGCACTGAAGATGGACACAGGTTAAGAATCAGTCACTGTCTGTGACACTTGAATAGAAAATATCCAAGAAATACATATGCCAAACACCATACAGAATGACCATCTTTGAGATGTGAATTCCAAATGTTGTTGTTGTTGTATTTACCTTTTTTCAAAGGGAAACTTTGAACCTACATGGATTTTGCTATTGGATAGACATGTTAGAACTCATTCCACTACTTTGGTAAATTTTTTGTGGATTTATAATTTTGGACAAATTCCTTAAACTTTTATTTTTTTTAATAGAACTCAGAGCCTCATGTCCCATTCTTGCACTGCTGCTTGCCTACTGCCAGTGCTCTATTACTTGGGTTTTACCTCCAACCCTGGTTTTTGCTGGTTATTTTAGAGATGAACTCTTGCTGCCTTTTCTATCCAAGATGGCTTTTTACTATGATCTTCAGGATGTCAGCGTCTTGAGTAGGACCATAGGCATGAAGTACCAACACCTAGCTTAGATTTGTTTTTAACTGGTTTACATAAAAACATACAAATTACACATATTAATAAGATGCCATTAAATGTTTCAATAGATGTGTACGTAAGTTTGTTAAACTTGTTAAGCTCAGTCTTTTTGTGGGTATAAAGAGAATAAATAGCTGGAAGGATTAAATGAATTAGTCTGGGCAGAACTTTTTGAACAGGGCCTTAGAACTGAATAGGCATGAAATAAATGATTATTGTTGTTATGGTCAATAATAAGGTTTAGTGGATGTCTGATCCTGAAAACAATCATCTTTTCCTACTCACTGCCAGAAACACAAGGCAGTTCCTGTCTGTTTTTTATCTCTCCAACTATATTGTCAAAAGCTGGGTTTCCTCCCTATCTCCAAAAATCACACTCATATCATCATCATAAGGAAAGCCCTTTTTGAGTGCCTACTGTGTGTGAGTCACTGAAGTTCTCTGAAAGTGTGATGGAGTAAATGTGACCTTTATGTTGTAGCTGGTCCCTTAAAGCCCAAGGCTCTCAATCCTTAATAAAAAGCACATTAGGGTGGGCTATAATTAGAACGAGGTCCACATGTTCTTAATTCCCAGTGGAGAACACACATTATTCTTCAGGATTTCCATACTAGCCAAAGGTTCTGATGTGGGGTTTGGGTTCCTCAGTGCTGTCATGTGACAGGGCTTTTGATGTGGTTTTTTGTTCCAGTAAGTTAAACTCTGGCATCTCAGAACAGGCCCAGCCTGTCATGCTGAAGATGAATTCTGAGGGCAGACAAGGCAGGGTCTGCGTGCCTGCGGGCAGATGGGGCCAGAGGCTGCTATGGCTTCAATCGCTGGAGGCTGTTCCAGCCTCCACTCACTATTCAAGACTTCCTAGCTGCTGCCCTGCAGCTTGGTTATCTAAAGAAGACATTTTTGGTCTTTGCCCTTTTTAGTGAACGAAACCTCCAAGTCCTCCAAGTCCTGTGTGTTCCAGTGAAGGCAACAGAGGCAAACTTGCGAGAATTAGTGAAGTATCTGTTGGTTCTGGAGTTCTGAAATTGATTGATACATTCTATTAACTACAGAAATAATTCCTACTTGACCCAAAAACATGACACTGTGGCAGATATTGGTAGTACTTACCAAAATCCTGTGCTTTTCTCTTTCCAGGTACGTAGGAGACCATCTGCTACAGTTAGGATAAGTCTCATCCTTCAAAGGCCCCTGAGCAGGAGGCTTGGCCCTTGATGTGGAATAGTGTGGGTTAAGGGGTGGACATGCTGGTGCTGGTGGTTCACACTCCTAATACTAGCTACTCAGGAGACTGAGGTCTGAAGATTACAGCTTGAAGTCAGCCCAAGCCGAAAATTCTTGAGACTCTTCAATTAAGCACCAAAAACACCAGAAGTAGAGTTGTGTCCCAAGTGGTACAGTGCTATCTTTGAGCAAAATAAGCTCAAGGACAGTGCCCAGGCCCTGATGAAGTCCTAAGATGGGCACAAAAACAAACAACAATAATAACAAAAGGTGTAGGGCATGATAGAAAGTAGTTAGGCCATGGAGGCGAAGGGAGCACTATTTGAAGGGACCAATGCCCATGCCTGAACACACATGACTGGTCATAGGAATGGATTGACCATTGATATACTAGGTGGTTGCATATTCCTGCTTCACCTCCTACCTTTCTGTCAGCTTTTCACACAGCCAGGGGACCCTTGTCAGAAAATGCCATTGTTCTGTTTGAACTCTCCAGCCACTATCATTATAAACTATGGTTTTTCTTTTAAAATACGTTTTTTTTTCCCCAAACCCTCAGCCACTGGTATTTTCATATAAAATAGACTAGGACGTTAGGCCTTTCCAATCCTCTTGCAGTTAGGCGGATAATGGGTAACTCCACAGCAATGGGAAGTGAGTAGACATGACATCTATCACTCTCCGGTTGAATCACTACAGCATTGAAAAGCAAGCGAGAGGTCTCATCCCTCTTCTCCACTGAGGAGTCCAAGAGAGCCATGTTGCAGTGTGGGTGGCTCAGCTTTTATCAGCTGGATCCTGAGTGACAGAGGAAACAAAATTCCTTCAACACACATGTCCATACTAGATTTGCAATGCACATGCAGCACAGGCATGAAATCAATCTTTTTGGTGCCCAGCTTTGGGACCTGTGGTTAACTTACTCTCCCCAGCACAGACTAGCCTATTGTAACTATGACAAACATCTTGAAAACATTAATGCTACAGATACTGGTTTGAGAGTCACCTGCAGGACTGGTCTCTGGGAGTAGGCCAATGCCGTCTGCAATGAAAGAAAAGAAAGGAGCAACAATCCAGATTTCTATGTTCTGGGAATCTAGAACATGGAGATCCACCCTGGGGTAGCTGCAGACAGAGAAAAATTCCCAGGTGACACTGGAGGTGCTCATACCAGGTACACCAGACTTTAGACTCAGTCTACACAACCCTAAGGCCAGAAAGCAATTCCAGAAGGCTTTCCACACTGGTATTATTGGCACAGATCAGACTGGTGTTGCGTTGGAATCATTAGTCACATTGGCTCAGATATGGTGCCAGCTCGTGGCATCAGTGCCCCACAAAGTGAAAGAATGTTTATAGGTTGCTTCAAATATACTAGATATTGAACAGTGATAATAGTTTCTTAACTGTTTTTTTCTCTTTTTCTTTTTTCCTTCTTTCCTTCTTGTTCCCTTTCTTGCTTTTTTCCTTTTCCTTCCTTCCTTCCTTCCTTCCTTCCTTCCTTCATTCCTCCCTCCCTCCCTCCCTCCCTCTCTCCTTCCTTCCTTCCTTCCTTCGTCTTTTTTTTTTTTTTTTTTTTGGTGCTTTTCTGGGCGTTGAACTCAGGGCCTGGTCACTGCCCCTTAGCTTTTTCACTCAAGACTAGTACTCTACCACTTGAGTTACAGCTCTGCTTCTGGATTTTTGCTGATTAACTGGAGATAACAGTCTCACAGTCTTTACTGTCTGAGCTGGCTTTGAACCTCCATCATCAGATTCAGCCTCCTGAGCAGCTAGGATTAAAGGCACGAGGCACTAGCACCAGGTGGTTTTCTTTCTCTTTGTAGATCCTTGAGTGTCAATCATGCAGATGAGAGTGAATGGCTGCTCAGTCTGCATCCGATGAACTTGCTATGACAGGTAAGTAATAAACTGAAAGCCACAGTGAAAGGAGTAAGGCTGTTGTCCCATTTGGAAATTCGAAACCACCAAACTACTCAACTTGAAGTCATGCATGTTTATACAAACTGGCCAGCCTGCAACAGGTGGGATTCAGCTGAGTGACTCTCACAGCCAAGTTCCTCCAGAGCTAGTTCTACCTGACTAGAAGAAAGAAGAGAGGGTGGTCAGGTAATCTCATGACTCTGAGTAGGAGTTGCCAAAGAATTCAGACGTTTGTATAAGACTGTCTTTATAATGCTGGGCACCAGTATCTTATGCCTAAAATCTAGCTACTCAGGAGGACTCCAGAGGATCATGGTTTGAGGCCATTTTTGCTTGTAGATCTGGCTCCAGTGGTACAGCATCTGTTTAGCAAGCAGGCCACATGAACAAATTGTAGACTCTGAGTATAGACTCTAGGAGCAGCAAAAAGCAAATTAACAACCCTCAAACAAAAACAGACAAAAACCCCACACCACTTGTCTTTGCAGCCATCTATTCTTCTGAACTAGAAAGGATGGAAAAACCCAGAAGGGGCTTTTTCAATGCTGATATGAAAGAATTCACTGGGACCAAACTGTATTTTACTGCTTTATGGCAATTTTGCTAAGGTTGGTAAGGGTATTTATTAAATAAATAATAAATAACTTTCAAAGTATTAAAAAAAAAAGGTGTCACTGTATTTGATTCCAGTGTCCTGCATCTTGTGTATACACTTTTCTAATTGGAGAGGGGAAGGAAAATAAGAAAATGCTGAAATAAGGATACAGGATGACCCTTTGTAACAATGAGATGTGCAAAATAGTATTCTGAAAATGGATTTTACAACTCTGATGGTGGAGAGGGAGAGAGAGGAGTTGGAGAGGTAGGGAAGAAAGGGATAGTAGGGGAAAAAATAAAGGAAGATGTAAACAATGGAAAACAAGGTACCCCTTTCTTACTGACTGAAACCTTCCTGAGAAAAGGGATCTTACTACAAATGACTTAAAAGATTGCATCCTCTGTCCAAATGGACTTCCAGGAACCAAGACCCCTGCTTTCATTCACAGGTATATAGATATAAAATAATTAAATCAGATATCAATAATATGAATCCATGTAAACAGAGAAACTTAAAATACAAATAGATTTTTACTTTGAAGGATAGTACACTTAAAAAAAAAAAAAGAGAATACCTCACCGGGGTGGCTCCCGCCTATAATCCCAGCTACTCAGAAGTCTGAGGACTGTGGTTCAAAGTCAGCCAGGCAGGAAAGTCCATGAGACTCTTATCTCCAATTAAACACGAAACTAGCTGGAAGTGGGGCTGTGATTCAATGGGTATAACAATATCCTTGAGCAAAAAAGCTCAGAGACAGTGCCCAGTCCCTGAATTCAGGCCCCAGGACAGACACAAAAAAGGAGACCTAAAACCTATGTTTTAAAAGATAAGACTTCCAACCCTCTCCTCTTCCCTTGATGATTAAATTAAGATTTTGGAGAAGGAAAATAGTATTTGCTGAAAATTCATTAGCTAGAAAAAAACCTACAGGTTCTCTACCTTTTAAGTCCATGTAAATAGTGCGGGGATTGGTGGCATATGTCTACAATCACAACTATATAGGAGGCATACATGGATCAAGGCTTGGCCTAGCTCCTGACAAAAATGCAGCATTCTACCCTCCAAAATAACCAAAGCAAAAAGGCTAGGATCAGGGACAGGTGGTAGAGAGCCTACCTAGGAAGCACAACGTCCTAAACTCAAATTACTGTAGAGTCCCAAAACAACAAAATAAATCTGTATTCGTAGTACTGAAAGTATACTTTAATTAATATCCATGAGATAAACACAAAAGCCTGTAGTATGAAATGTGGCACAGTTACATATCTTCCCAGGTTCTATTCTCTAAGGCTGCTCCACTGGGAATATTGGGAACCAGAAGTGGCAGGTGAAGTCCCTCAGGCAGAGCTGCCAGGGAATCCATGATTGAAGCCAGTTCCATCTAGTATTACCACAGACCAGAAGGGAGCCTTGCTTTGTAGAGCTGTAAGTTGCATCTGGTGCCTTCACACCAGGCTATTCAAGAAGAAGCAATGGATAGTGCTTGATTTCTGAAAGCAAGAACTAGAATCTTCAAAACCTCAATTGAGCTTATAAAGAAATGAGTGGCTGGGGGCTAGGGGCTCATACCTGTAATTCTAGCTACTCAGGAGGCTGAGATCGAGAACTGTGGTTTGAAGCCAGCCCAGGTAGAAAAGTCTATGTATTCTTATCTTCAACTAACCAGCAAAAAGCCAGAAGGGGAGCTGTGGCTCAAGTGATAGAGCACTAGCCATAAGCAAAAAAGCCAAGTCAGAAAGAAAGGCCCTGAGTTCAAGCCCTAATACTCTCACATACAGACAAACCAAAAGAATTAGGTGTAGTCTTAAAAAAGTAAAACTGGGGGCTGGGAAGGTGGTTCAGTGGTAGAGCGCTTGCCTTGCATGCCTGAGGCCCTCGGTTCGATTCCTCAGCACCACATAAGCAAAAAGAAAAAAGCCCGAAGTGGCGCTGTGGCTCAAGTGGTAGAGCGCTAGCCTTGAGCTGAAGAGCTGAGGGACAGCACCCAGGCCCAGAGTTCAGGCCCCATGACTGGACCCAAAAAAACAAAAAAACAAAAAGTAAAACTGTACAAATTAACAATGGAAAGGAAGATGAGAGGAGTTTGTGAGTTTCTCATTTGCTGTGTGAAGGTGATGTTGACTTAATCTTTGTTCCATTCTGGCCCAAGTTGGTGAGAGAATTGTGTTCAGAAACATGAAGAGACTAAAGAAAGAGATTGGATGAGCTCGTGTTCCAAATAGCTTGCCCTTGCTGCCTGAAACATCACACCTGATTGAAGAGCGCCATGAACTCTGCTCCCACGGGACCAGCCCCTAGCCTTCATCCCAGGGCTGAGATTGATGGGCAGTGAGGGAATGTGAACCCTGGGCTTCAGAAGCAGCCTGAGGTCAAGTTGGGATTTGTTTCTGTCCTGCCTTTCAAAGCTGTTTTCTTATAAATGATCCATACTAATGACTTGGGGCTGCTAAGCAGAAGGAGACAGGGAGTAGATGAGTTTCCAATGAACACTCTTTAAAAATGAAGAGGAAGCAGGGACTGGTGGCTCACATCTATAATCCTGGATACTCAGGAGAATCTGAGGATTGTGGTTCAAAGCCAGCCCAGTCAGGAAAGTCTGTAAGACTCTTGTCTTCAGTTAACTACCAAAAATCTAGAAGTGGACTTGTGACTCAAATGGTAGAGCACTAGCCTTTAGCAAAAATGTTCAGGGACAATACCCAGGCCCTGAGTTCAAGCCCCTTGACCAACACAAACACACATAAAATCTCTTATGACTTTCACAACCCCACCACATGCAGGTAAAACATGCCTTATTATTTACATTAATTACATGAGGAAAACGGACTTACTGGAGAATAAGAAACCTGCCTGGGGTAGTTACTGATGTTAGATTAGATCTAACACTCCAAGTGCAATACTTTTTCCATTCTATTGTGTCTACGAATAAAACATCCTATTGAAATTTTTGTAATTTTATATTAGTAGACTACTTACTAATTTATTTGATGGAAGTAATAAGGAACTAATATTTGTGGAATCATTCATGACTAAGTTGAGTCATTGTATTGAATATCAAGGGCTTAACACAACTTTTCTTATTTATGAGGTAGCTATAATCAATCCCATTTCTATGGATGAGAAAATCCAGACACAGAGAAGTTTTGTAATTGTCCGAAACACTCAGTTAATAAGGAGTGAAGCAGAGATTTGAGACCAGTCAGCACAGCTACAGAATTGTACTCCCTCTCAACCTTACCTCCATCTGAACCAGGAAGTTTATGTCCTGTGTGTGTGTGTGTGTGTGTGTGTGCGTGCGTGCGCGTGTGTGTGTGTGCATGTGTGTGTGCATGTGTATGTGTTTGAGGGGGATATTTTCATGTTGCCTAGGTTAGCCTTGAACTTGCAATCCTCCTGCTGCAACCTCCCAATGGGATCACAGACATATAGCATGACCTCTGACCCATGAGTTCTTTAAATGATGACTGATGAACGATAAGTCCAGCTACCAGTATACAGATCCAGTCACAAGGCCAAGAAGCTTAGCATTGTTCAGGTTCGTGTTGACTATGCCAGCCGAGAAGTAAAGTTTCAAATTACCCAAAGAATTTGCTCTTCTCTTGGATGGGATTCTTCTCCTGTCACCTCTCCCCCACCATAGCCCTCCTCACCAACTAAATGATTATTTACTCACAACAGCATCATCCTTCTCTCCATCTCTGCAACCCAACACCATTACAATCTTTCTCCCTCATTTCCCATCATTCAGTCAATTGCCAGAAATTCTTATTTCTTTGTTGTATGATCTCTAGAACTTGCTCTCTCTCTCTCTTTTTTTTTTTTGGTCGGTCGTGGGGCTTGAACTCTCGGCTTGGACGCTGTCCCTGCTCTCTTCAGCTCAAGGCGAGCGTTCTACCACTTGAGCCACAGCGCCATTTCCAGTTTTCTAGTGGTTTTTATTGGAGATAAGAGTCTTACAGACTTTCCTCCTGGGCTGGCTATGAACCACGATCCTCAGATCTCAGCCCCCTGAGTAGCTAGGATTATAGGCGTGAGCCACTGGCGCCATGGCTACTACCATAGACTTGTCAAATAACCACACAATGTTCTCTCTGGCTTCAGACAAGCTCTGCATTATAGTTCATCTTGTCTGCAATCATCCCTGAAAGGCACAGCAATGCTCATCACATTACCTGCTGTGCACTGCTATGGCTAGTGAGCGCTGCTGTCACAATAAGCCCTGCTCCCTATATCCTCCTTTCTCTCATTTCTCTCCTCAAACCAGGCTCCTCACAGTCCCTACACTGTCATCCTTTCATCAGTCTATCTCCTGTATGTCTATTGCTATGCTATCTCTTCCCTCATTCCCATTCTCTGTCCCAGTAACCCTCTAGTCTTCTATGAAACCTTATTTCTGTCACTGTGGCAAAGGACCTAAGGCTCAGGTTTTCAAAGGTTGCAGTCTCTGATCACTTAGTCCCATCTTCTTGGGCAAGTGATGGCACCATACATCATATTGTGAGCACAGGGTAGAGTTGGAGGTCTCGATGTCCCCTTCAAAGGCACAAGCCTAATAACTTCCTCTGCTAGATCGCCTTCTAAAGGGTCCATCATCTCCCAGTAGTGCTGCAGGTTGCTAATTAAGTTTTAACACATTGGCCTTTGGAAGACACTTCAGATCTAAACCATAGCATCACCTTTCTTGTATTGTCATTAGTTATATAGAATATGCCAAGAGCTTAGTTTTCATTTCTAGTTTTCTCGGTATCTTATCTCCTTTGTTAGAAGGAAGGCTGTGGTGAGTTCTATCTCCCTATCTGCTTGAGCAGCTAAGGAAGTCATTTCTCTGGTTCCTTACTCATGCCATGGCACATGATTTTCTTAGAAGGTAAGATAAGGAGAAAGAAGAGAAGAGCCATCCCTGGGAAGAACCACAACAGCTGATCTTTCTTATCTGAAGCAATCTACTGGAGTGGAAAGTAGCTCAAGGCAGACCCCTCAGAAAACCTCACAAAACAACTTCACCATCAGAGAAGCTGCTGGGTGCTACAAGGCATCTTCCAATACACACATGGAGAAAGGCCATTTAAGAAAGGTAAATTTGCCCCAGGCCAAATTTCTGGGAGACTAGCACTCTGGAACCATAATAATGATAATAATAAAGTTAGCATCTAAGTACACATTAGAAAAGTGTATCAGACTTTCCAAAGTACATTCCCAAGTGTGAATTCCATCATTATTTCTTTCTCCTCCTCCCCCTCCCCCTGCCCCCCCTCCTCCTTCCCCCCTCCTCTTCCTCCTCCTCCTCTTCCTTCTTCCTCTTCTTTTGGTGCCAGTACTATAGTTTGAACTCAGCCTTGTCATTCAAAGTGGGCATTCTGCCAGTTGAACCACTGCTCTACTTCTTTTTTGTTTGTTCGTTAATTGGTGGTAAGAATCTCTAGGACTTCTCTACCTGAACTGGCTTTGAACCTTGATCCTCAGATCTCACCCTCCTGAGTAGTGTGAGCCACCAGCATCTGGCTCCAATCCTTTTCAATTGGAAGAAGTTTCAAAATTCATCTGCTGGACATAGAGATAACATCGCCTGAATAATATTGATGTGCTTTACTGACCCACTCCTTCATTCATTGTGCTAGAGACATATTTTAGATTAGGATTTAGATTAGGATTTAGATTAGGATTCATTTTAGAAATGAATAGTTGCAACAGTTAAGCTGTGTCAAGAAAGATTATTTCCTAGCTACCCATCTAGTGGGTCACACCTGTAATCCTAGCTACTCAGAAGGCTGAGATCTGAAGATTGCAGTTAGAAGCCAGCTTAGGCAAAAAGTCTGTGACACTTATCTCCAATTAACTACCAAAAAGCCATAAGTAAAGCTGTGGTTCAAGTGGCAGAGTGCCATCCTTGAATGAAAAAGCTAAGAAGCATTTCCCAGGCCCTGTGTTCAAGCCCAAGTACCAACACACACACACACACACACACACACACACACACACACACACAGAAAGAGAGGATTTTTCTATACTTCTTTAGCCCTTATGTAACATATGGAGAAACAAGTCTATAGGGAGGCAGGCCACAGTTGTTTCCATGCTTGTAAGTCCTGGCTCTATCTGTAACAACTAGGCCAGCAGGATAAGAAGAGAATGATAAATTGTAGAGGCAGGAAGTTTGTTCACTCCTGGCCTCAAAGGACCATGACGGGGAGAAGGGAGGCCCATGCCAGAGGGACACATTGATCTTGATCTTCCATCTGTGCTGCCTCAGTGGGGAAGATGTGTGAGATATGTTTAAGTCACCAGTGGCCTTTCTCTTCATCTTATCTTTAGGGCTCTGCGTTTCCACGTAGGCTCTCCACACCAGCCTGGGAAGTGGCCACATCACAGTCAACGCAGCAGCACAGTGAGGTTAGGTAGTGGAAGGGCTCAAGTTATCTTGGGAAAGTTACCCTCTGTTCCTGTGTGGTGTGGAAAGAAGTTGGGTCTCCTGAAGATCCTTCAAAGGGTGGAGCATGGATGCTGGTTGAGTTTGGCTGGAGAACTTACCAGAGAGGGATGCCTGTGGTAGGGGCAAATGGTGCTATGGCCAAGGGCTATAAAACAAATTTCCAGAGTCCTGACCTCACTGGAGTCATAACCAGAGTCAAGGAACCCACAAACCGGGGCTGGGAGGGGGGAGTGGCAGCAGGGAGAGAGGGAAAAGAGGGTAGGATAAAAGGAGGCTGGGCTCTGACTCAGCCAGGAGAGAGAAAATGCACCACCACAAACCACCCAACCCATAATCTTCAGCAAACATGGGCAGAGTGCCAGGAATAGGCCACATGTACATCAGTGGTCACTAGTCCAGGGAGCAGCTCAGATGAACCACCCTTCAACAGACACGGAGACAATCCAGAAAATTCCATCTGGAATGAAGCCTGGCTCTCTCCTTGTATGTACAGGACTATCTTGGTGAGAGAAGGGGAGAGGGGCCTTGAAACCCTGGACATTTGCTACAAAAGAGCCTGAGTTATGGAAAGAAAACTCTGTCAGAACACAGGATTGACTGAGGGTTGGGTTAAATCCCACATCACAGTGACATGGGGGTAATAGGACAATCAGATGTCTCTTAGCGCTCTCTGCTCCACTTTTACAACGGAATGCCTGCTTTGGCGGTCCTGTCATCTAATCTATCATCTAATCCATCTGGGGTTTCTGTTTGTTTGTTTTGTTCTGTATGATACTGTGGCTTGAACTCAGGGCCTGAGTGCTGGCCCTTAGCTTTTTTGCTCAAGGCAAACACTCTACCACTTAAGCCATTACTCCACTTCTGGCATTTTGATGGTTAACTGGAGATAAGAATTGCATGGACTTTTTTGTCCCAGGATGGCTTGGAAACTTGATCCTCAAATCTCAGCCTCCTGAATAGCTGGGATTATGGGTATGAGCCAACAGCAGCCAGCCTGATCTTCCTAAGTGCAGGAAAGGACTCATCTGGACCATGGGCCAGCATGGAAGACTAGTGGGATGAGTAGATCTGCAAAAATCAAGTTTCAGCATGAGTTCCATCCATGGTCAAAGGCACCTGGGTAATAAAAACCCAACAGGAGCCAAAGCTTCCCATCCCAACTACAGTGTTCTCATCCTCCTGCAGATCTGCAGAGGTGCCCAGGGAACCTGGGTGGAGGTGTCGTAGCTCAGAGCTTCCTGTGTTCCATAGCTCCAGTCATTTCTTCCAGCCTTCATGCAGGAAAATTCTGCGGTGCAACCACATGTGGGGGTGGCATGACTCTGTGTTCCTTTCATTATGCCAAATATTCTCCATGGAACGGAGCTCATTGGATCACGATGGAACAAGGTGTTTCTCTTCTGTTGGTTTTTTTTCTCTCAAGTATCACCTAAGACTGCAACCTTTACTGGCTGCAGTTCCCACTCATCTGTAAAACCACATTCAAAAGAGAAAGACGTTGGCAACCTACTTAAGGTTTTTCCCCCAGAGTGTTCCTTACCTGACTTTAACCAGATGCTGAGCTTCAACTTATCTCTCTCCCTGACTTTCTCGGCATGTAAAAGACACAAGAAATACAAGGAATGCTTGTTATGCTAAGGACTCTCTCCCCCTTTTCCCCCTCCCCTGCGTTTTTTTTTCATTCCAGTACCGGATATACAAGTTCCAGAAGAGGAATATACATCCCCAGAGTCTGAAATCAAATCTGGAATTCATATCCTCTGAAAATGTACTTTATTAAAAGCAGAATCAAGAAAGATTTTAGAATGATTTTATTGGAGAAGTTGATTGTGTAGAGAATGCTTGGAATTAGAGATAATTTTGGGCATGTTTTACAGGCAGCTAACTGTGGACAAATGGAAAAATTGGGCATTTTGTTAACCTTCCTATGCAAAGCTTTAAAACCTTGCCTTTGAACTGGGTTATCAAGTCAGAAAAGAAAACAAGAAGGTGCAGTGAAGCTCATTCATCTATAATCACCACAACCCAGAGACCTGATAGCAGTTAAAACTTCATGCACTTTATCATTTTGAGGCTAATCTTTGCAAAAATTTGCATGTGGACACTTAGGATATTTAGTACAATCCTCACCTGTTGTCAAGGGTGGATAAATATGGGAGGCTGCATGTGTGCAGGCGTGCCTACGGGTGCTTGTGTGTAAACTCCTATTGGTTGAATTTAAGAGCTAGAAGCACTTGAATCTAAAGAGATGGAAAGCACAGCAACTACACTGGGACACACCTGCAGGCTTGTATTATTGGGGGGTCCTCTGAATGGGGGAGCCAGGTACTGATCCATTATCCCTTTGGGGCTCAGTTGATTTTAGTTGTACCCTCCCCCAGCCACATCATCCTAAATTCCATTGAAGCTCAAGGTATTTCTCTGACATACACCATCATTTCGAGGGGGTCAGCCAACTCAACAAGAGTGAAGTGATTATAGGATTCACATTCTGGTAATAAAAGAAGAGCTAAGCCCTTTAGCCTGTCAGAGGAGAAAGCAAGGACCTGCTGTGACCCAGAAAAAGCCCCCTAGATTCTGAAAGCTCCCAGGACAAAGAGGAGTCAATATTTCTGAGCTAATTCAAAGGGTTGCTGTTACATTGTTTGTGAGGAGGCCTAGAGGAAAAACCTTGGAATGTCAAAAGTGACTTTCCTGGTGGGGCCGTAAGCTGGCTTTCTGCCACAATCAAATTCAAGCTCCATTATCTGCTCTGCCTGTCCTCCATTCACTGGCAATGTTTTCTGAGATTGCTTTATCTAAACAGCTTTCTTTCTCTCTTTGTCAGGATATGTGGGAAGGCACTGTGAATACTCAGATGGCTGAGGTCCTTGACTTCTCATGCCAACTGCTTTTCTAAAGCATTTGAGTTATTGTCTTAATTATAGCAGCCATAAAGGAGAATTTAAAATTCCCCCTCCAGTGGCTCTCAGGAGAGACAGCAGCAGGATCATTTTCCAGGTTCCTGTCTTCTGGAGAAAGCTGAATTCTCTCTCCCCTCACTTTCTGTTGCCCTCCACAGGGTTCTGTACCACCCAGTCCCAAGATAGGTGGAAATGAGCATCTGCCTCCAGGGTTCTTTGTAGAAAGGGTGGTTGCTGAGGTTCCAAGCTCCTTGCCTGGGCCCTTCGGGGAAGAGGTTTGTAGTATCTGTCCTGTAAACTGGGATAACAGTATTCTAGTCTACCATGTCATATGGCCTAGAAGGAAACTATGTTTTTTGTGCCCCCCCCGGGGGGGGGCAGTTGAGATCACTGAGACATGGCCACCTTGACCCCACCCGTCTCTGAAGAGAGAATACCGTCCAGGGAGCTGGCTGGAAATGACGTTGGTTGTCAAGGGTGAGTCAGTGCTATCCGGAGAGCCCTGGATACAGGCCTGAGACCCTGGCACAGATGTTTGGCCACAGAAGCAGCTCTGCAGATCCACCAATCAGCGCACAACTTCCCAGAAGCATCGCTGCAGATACACCAATTCGTGCACGGCTTCCCAGCTTGTGGCAAACTGCTTTCCAGATTCTCAGGTCTCCAGGAACAACCAGAGACTATCCTCCGCATTTGCTCAGGGCTGTGTTTTCCATCATTATTCAGCATAGTTTTAAGGCTCCTCTGTCTCTCAGCTCAGGTCTTCCTGTTTGCTTCTGAAAGCCAAAAACAAAAAACAAAAAAATTGTTCCCCCAAATGCATTGAAACCAGCAGGTCCTGAAGAATTAGAGAGGACTATACTTGCTTCCAAGAAGGAACATGAGAAGGGCCTTCTGATGCAGGATCCCCCAGGCCCTAAGCTTGGCTCTGATCAGTGGCTTTTTCATGGCCTTGTCTACCTCTATGTACCACAAACCCAAACAGGGCTGACCACTCTCTGCTTATATTTTTTAATCTTCTTTTAAAAAAATTGTAGCATAATTTACATGACCTGAAGTGCACAAACTTTAGACATATGGCTCAATGAAGTTTGACACATATATTTAGCTACATTCCAGGTCAAGGCTGGAGTTCCTGTCTGAGGCTCCAGGAGCCTCCACTGGCCTTTCTGTTGTCTACTATTTAAAGGATCATGCATACGAAATAATACTAAGATTTGCAGCTTCTTCTTGTAACATCCTTGTCACTCTGGGCTTTTCATCCATGCTATAAACTTTCCTTCCCCAGAATACATTCGCCATAGCTAATTTGAAGCTCAGGGTGTTTAAGTAATTTGCTCCTATTTACCCAACAGTGAGGAAGGGATCAGAGGCTGCTAGTTCACAGTCCTTACAGTTTGTTCAGGACACACCCCTACTGTCTTCCTCTTCCTCATCCTTCTCTTTAGTGCTGGACTTAAACCTTGTATTTCGGCTCTATCCCTTAGCTTGTATCCACTCAAGGCCATACTTGACCCACAGCTTCACTTTCAGCTTTCTGGTACTTCTTTGGAGGTACGTGTCTCACAGACTTTCCTTTCTGGGGCTGGCTTCCAGTCATGACTCTCAGATCTCAGCTTCCTGAGTAGGTAGGAGTGTAGTGAGCCACCAGTGCCCGGCTTTTCAGTGCACTGTCCTCTGCCTGGCTTTGATAGCAACCCAAACATTGCCATTTTCAGAACACAGAGCTCAACACTAGGGGAAAGCTGAGTAGGATGCAACTATACACCAGTCAGAGGAACAGATGCTTGGAGACCACCTTTGTCCAGGCTCCAATTCCAAACCAGCTTCTCATCTGGAGTTACCCCTGCCCAGAGAGTTGTGACATCTGTTCTTACCAAAGCACTGTCACTTCCCCGCTTTGTGCCTAAACACAAACGATTGGTGCACATCCTTTCCTCACTCGTGCCTAAGGATCCTCTGTGGAGTTCACTGTACACACCCATGCTCAGACCAAGTGCACTTTGATCAAGGATCAAGGAAGTTGTTAACACTAGGCTATTTCCACCGTTAACCCCAGACCCTGCCTGCCTAAAACACGTCCTTCCTTAACTTCTTCCTTCTTTATCTCCACCATCTGCCTAGACCACAGATTATTGGTTCCTTTGGATTATGAATCTATTATCCAATCTGTTCCCCATAATCTCTTATCCATTCCAAGATTGACTATTAATCTGCAGATAGCCTTAATGTCTGTGCTCACTTAACAGCTTCTCCTGGATCTCCTAGCAAATACTCAACCAAATACTATCAAAAAGTCTCTTTTCCAGCCCCATTGCAGATGGTCCAGACTCAAAGTGGCACTTCCAACTGTTCAGTATTTGACTCCCACTTCCTTTCCAGTCAGTCCACTCCTCTGAAGACCACACCTTCTCCTACCATCATTTCCCAAATGTTCTCACACCTTTATGTTTATCCACACAGCACTCTGCCTGAGAAATCCCTTGGACCCTTGGTTCCGTCTGGTGACTGCCTTCCCTTCCTTCAGGACACAGCTCAGCATCTCTCCACTTTCTACCCACTAAAATTATGTTGTTTCCTCATTTTTGTTTGTTTGTTTTTACCAGGCCTTTTCTCACTAAGCAAACCATGAGCTATGAATCCTCGGGCCACTGGCAGTGGCTACCCAGAGCACTGGCCCTCATCCAATACTTTCCTGCTAAAATAATATGCCAATAAAAATGTTTATTCAATGGTTTTGTTCCTGTACCAGGTACTATATTAGGAGTTAGTTTTGTCTGTCAGGCTTGTTTGTAAAAATGTCTTTTTCTCTAATATTGATTGCTTAGTGTATTCTAATGACTGAATAAAGTGATGTCTTAGGTTTCAGAGGGGGCAACATGACTTGGTTTGGTAGCTTTCTTTGGTGTGATTTTGTAGTACTAGGGATGATCCCAGGGCATTGCACATGCTACTCAAGTGCCCTATCTCTGAGGCACCTCCCCAGCTCAAAATAGAACTTTTACTCAGGTACCAGTGGCTTATACCTGTAATCCTAGATACTCAGGAAGCTGATATCTGAGGATCAAGGTTTGAAGCAAACCTGAGCAGGAAAGTCTGTGAGAATCTTATCTTCAATTAATTATTTAAAAAAAAGACCCAGAAGTTGAACTATGGATTAAGTGGTAGAGCACTAGGGTGTCCAGGCCCTGAATTCAAGCCTCAGCAAACAAAACAACCCCCCCCCCCAACAACTGTCTTACATTGAGCAATGTGATCTTTTTCCATGGCAGACAAACTATGTGTGGACACCTTGGCTTCATTCATCTGAGTGGGATTCTTTTTATTGTTATCTTTGTGTTGAATTTTTAAAACATTAATGGAAGCATTTGAATGGTGACTTTGTTTGGTCAATCCTATCCTCATTATGTCTGAAAATGTAAATTAAATTAGATGGCGGGGAATTACCCAAGATATACAGATAATTCACTTTTTCATTTATTTTCCAAGCGACCTCTCATGAGCTTATCTACTCATTTCCAGGCATTTACATGCCATGAGGAAAGGTACCCTGATTGTGGGGAAAGGACTCAAGCTTGCCCAGATGTATGATGTAGGACAGAGAAGAGACAGCTTTGTACAGAAAGGAGAGGGTATACTTGTGCCTGCAGATTCCCAATGATGGCTGGGATGTGCTGGCATTTTTCAGGAGACAGGCAGCTTCCAGCCACCACAAATATACTTCTCCATTCATTAATCTCTTTGTGTTGTGCAAGTGCAGACAGGGGAATTTGCTCTAAAGGGCACAAAGCACAATATGATTTTGCCTTCTTAGAGCCATCCTTCAAACTTTCAGAGCATTAAATGCTACAAGACAGATAGCACCTGGTTCAAACACCAGCAAATCAAACGAGGTAACAATCCACAGTATGGGGAATGACAGCGAGGCTCCCAGTACCCAGGAGAGGCCAACAGCAGAAGGGAAAAGAAACCTGTCGGGGGGAAATAGGGAGGATTGCAGGACAGTAACACCTTTGCTCTGGGGTGAACCAGAGATCACAGCCTGCTCTTTCAGGGTGCAGAACACAGCAATTCTTGACACACAGACCAGAAGAAAGAGAACCCACTTTTCCTTCCTTCCCTCCCTTCCTTCCTTCCCTCCCTGTATATTTGTTTCTCTCTCTCTGCTTTCTCTCTGTGTCTTTCTCTCTCCCTCTCTTTATTTCTGCTTTGCTACTTTTTGAGCCTGGGTTTCACAGCGTAACCCAGGCTGGCCTTTATCTGTCAATCCAATTCCTTAGCCTCCTGAGTGCTGAGACTATGAGTTTTTACCACCACGCTCTTCACATTTAGCTTTTCTCAGAGAATGCATAGAGGAAGATGATATTTGTCTTTGATTATATTAAAAGTATTTGAAACTGGGTACGAGTGATTCAGGAGGCTGAGATTTGAGGATCTGCTGTTCAAAGCCAGCCTGGACAGTAAAGCCTATGAGACTTTTATCTCCAATTAATCACAAAAAAAGCCAGAAGTGTAGCTATGGTTCAAGTGGTTGAGTGCTAGCCTTGAGCAAAAAAGCCCAGGGACAGCATGTAG
Source organism: Dipodomys merriami (assembly GCF_024711535.1). NCBI lineage: Eukaryota > Metazoa > Chordata > Mammalia > Rodentia > Heteromyidae > Dipodomys > Dipodomys merriami. Next base: position 4,973,640 of record NW_027202493.1, read on the forward strand.
GCCCTGAGTTCAAGCCCAGGATCAGCGCGCGCGCACACACACACACACACACACACACACACACACACACACACACATACACACACGTGAACAGGGATATGTGGCTCAAGTGGTAGAGTACCAACCCTGACAGTGAGCCAAGGGAGCACAAAGTTCTGAGTTCAAACCCTGGTACTGAGAGGAAAAAAAAAAGTAGTTAAATTTGACATGTTTAATTCAACTCTCTGCTCTCTTGTCTCCCCTGTCTCAGGTCTCCTCCTTTTCCTCCTCATCTCAGGGTCTTAGTACTCTTATGACCTCTGCCCTTTGACCTCCTAAGTGAGAATCTGATGCACGCCATTCACATGTCCTCTGGCATCTCCCAAGAATCCCCAAATGACAGGCTCTTCTCTACCTAAGATATTTCAGGTTGACGTGAAGTGTGACTTTTTTGGTGGATAAGGATCAAACTCTGAAGGCTTAAATGGGGAAGAGCGCTGCCTTGAGCAGCAAGGGCATTCTTCCAGAGTTCTTTTCAGCCCTCATGAAGAGTTTTAACATCTATGGACAGAGGGCCAGAACCAGCCATTGTGTCTTATTTCTATATGGTTATTTCTCAAAGTAAGTCTATTTCTATCGAAGTTGTTCTCAAATATGCCAGAATTTAGATTCATCTGGAAAAAACGTTTTAAAATCCTGAAGCTGAGACCTCACACTAGACCATTTTAAGACAGCTGGAGCTGTGGCCCCAGCATTCTGTTTCTGAGGTCCCGGGATATACTCCTCTGAGGGCACAAAAGGAGGCTTGAAAGAGACAATTCTACAAAGCATATTTAGTGATCTATTTACTGATTTGTGTGTGTGTGGTGCTAGGGATGAAACCGTGCCCACACTTTACCAGTGAGTTAGCCTTCCTCCCTGCAAAGCATGTTTAAAACCATGACCAACCAAACACTGACTCCCAGTGTCTTATTTCTTATTACTTCCCTTCCTCTTCCCCTTGCCCTTCCCCTTCCCCTTCCTCCCTGCAAAGCATGTTTAAAACCATGACCAACCAAACACTGACTCCCAGTGTCTTATTTCTTATTACTTCCCTTCCTCTTCCCCTTGCCCTTCCCCTTCCCCTTCCCCTTCCCTTCCCTTCCCTTCCCTTCCTTTTCCTTCCCTTCCCTTCCTTTCCCTTCCCTTCCCCTTCCTCTTCCCCTTCCACTTCCACTTCCCCTTCCCTCCTCCTTCTCCTCCTTTTTCTAACGATGATTGAACTCAGGGACTTATGCTCTTGCTTGACTTTTTCACTCTTGCTTAACTCTACCACTTGACCCACATACCTCCACTTCCTAGTGTCTTTTTTTTTATTACTTCCCAGAAACCATAGATTCAAGACTTGATGCTGGTTCATATGGTGTTTATCCTCATGCTTCTAAATTTTCTTCCACTGCATCTTGATTTGTTTCACTACATATTGATATCCACCATGAATAATAAGATTTCCCTCTTTCACTCCACCATCACTGAGCCCCTAAAAATCACACTTCCAAGCCACCTCATCTTCCCAGTGCAATTATAATTTGGCTATACCAATATTAATATGATTAGCTTCTTTCGATTATCATTGTTATTATTTGCAGGGTTGAAGCACACTAAGCATGTGCTCTACCACTGAGCTACGCCTCCAGCCCCAACTATCTTCTTTTCATTTCCTTAATTTTTAAGTGCTTATCACTAATTCAAGCCCAAATAATTGCCAAATTATTGTTCTCCTCACAATAGTTGAAATCTCTCAATGAAATGGTTATTACCACCTGTGGCATCCAACCTGGACTGGCTCCTCCTCACCCTGCCCTATCATTTTGGAGGTTTCCACCCTTACATTGGATTTAATGTGTGTGTGTGTGTGTGTGTGTGTGTGTGTGTGTGTGTGTGTGTGTGTGTGTGTGTGTGTGTGTGTGTGCTGGTCTTAGAGCTTGAACTCAGGGCCTGAGTGCTGGCCTGGAGGTTTTTTGCTCAATGTTAACACTTTACCTCTTGAGTCACAGTGCCACTTCTAGCTTTGTTATTTTTTGTTGTTGTTTGTTTGTTTTTGTAATCAATTGGAGAGGACAGTCTCATGGACTTTTCTGCCCAGGCTGGCTTTGAACCATGATCCTCAGATCTCAGCCTTTTGAGTAGCTAGGGTAACAGGTGTGAACCATCAGTGCTTGATTTTTCCCTCCGAAATATAAAGGTATTGCTTCTGTATATTCAAACTTTCTAAGTTAGAAAGCTATATTGATGCTTTATAAAATTCAGGAATATTTCTTTTTCTCTTTCTCTTTCTCTCATTTCCCCCCCCCCCTTGTGAGATATTGTTCTTAATCCCAACATCATGGCAATACACTTAGTGAAGCTTCTATTCTTTGCCGTGTCCAGCACTCAGTAGGATTTCCTTTAGGAAACACAAGCCCTAGAGTTGGAGAGACTGAGTTATTTCATCTGTGATTTCTGTATTCTATTATCTCTGTTCTCTCCTTTTAGATCTACTCTTGTACGAATATTGAGCCCTAGCATTTATCCTCTGATTTTCTTTCCCTTTTTTTCCTCCTTCAAAAATTTCTTCTATTTTCCATTTTTATTTTTGCTTTATTTTGCAGGTGATTTCTTTACCTTCTGACTTTTGGTTAAAATTTCATCTCCATTATATTGTTTGGTAACTCCTGTGATCTTTTCTGTTCCAGAACATCGCTTGAGAGAGCACTGGGGTATTATTATCTCCTCAGGGACTCCCGCAGTGAGGAGGGCTCCGTGCGGCCTATGCCTGGGGCTTGCACACAGAGTGAGTCCCTTGGAAGGTGGGTAGAGGATCAACTCCAAGGAATGAGGAGAGACTCTCACCTGTTGGCCTCAAGCACCACCGAGTAAAAGGCTGAGACCTTTTCTGATGTTTTGGGGACAACAGCAGACACACTTGCACTAATTTATAATCTTGTTTGTTAAAAATGGAAGTTAAGTAGTGACTGACATGTCAATAATAATTCCTCTCCTCTCTGGGCAGCTTCTCGTTTTACCAACGGTCCTCCTAAAGCTCCAGTAGAGGAACAGGTTAACACTCTATCCTCTACCCATGCTGCCTCCTGAAACACCTCTCAGGCTGGTCCCACCTGCTAGTCGTGTACATCAGTATGATGAGATGGGAGCACGGTGGAGTGGGGATCAGGAAGTCTGGATTTTAATCTAGGCTCTGCCACCAATTAGTTAAATGACCTTGGACAATTCCATTCCAACCCATTAACAATTATTGAGTACTTCCTATGTAGTAAACATGGTCCTGGGTGTTGAAGTACTGAATTGGATGAGTCATAGTTCCTAGCCCTCGATTTTTTTTTTTTTTTTTTTTTTTGGTCGGTCATGGGGCTTGAACTCTGGGCCTGGGCGCTGTCCCTCAGCTCTTCAGCTCAAGGCGAGCGCTCTACCACTTGAGCTACAGCGCCACTTCCGGTTTTCTGGTGGTTTATTGGAGATAGGAGTCTCACGGTCTCTCCTGCCTGGGCTGGCTTTGAACCGCGATCCTCAGATCTCAGCCTCCTGAGTAGCTAGGATTACAGGCGTGAGCCACCAGCGCCCGGCTTTAGCCCTCGATTTTTTATGATTAGCTAGGAAGAGATATAAAACAAAGCAGGATTTTCTAGACTCACTTATGAAAGTAGTATATGGACAAGTGCCCCGACAGACTATCAGAGGATATAATTAATTCCTGGAAAGCAAACAAAGTTTTCAGTAGTGTTTCAGTAAAGTCCTCATAGAGAGGGTGTCAAGGCCATTTTTATTGTATGTTGGTTTTTAAAATTGTAACAATGTATTATTTCTAGAAAATTCAAACACAATATGATTCAATAAAGAATGAAAAAAAGTCACTGAAGCTCCTTTCCCATCAAGACATGAATAAAACAAGGTATGATGGAGTATAACTGCAATCCCAGCACCTGGAAAGTTGACATAGGATGATTGAGTTCAAGGCCAGCCTGGGCTACATAGCAAAACACTGTCTCAAGAAACAAAAACAAAAGACATGAGCGACTCTATTTTGATGCTTTCTAGATGACACTGGATCTGTGTTATAAAGGACTATTGAGGGTCCTTTGATAGAAAAGTCACAAGACTTAGAAGAAAAATATGGGACAGGAGAAACACCATATTAAAAGGGAAGACAAGTGCTGGTGGTTCATACCTGTAATCCTAGCTAATCAGGAGGCTAAGATTTGAGGATCTGAGTTCAGTGTTTGCCTATGCAGCAAAGTCTCCAAATAACTAGCAAAAAGTTAGAAATGGAACTATGCCTCAACTGGTAGAGCACTAGCCTTGAGCAAAATAAGCTCAGGGCCAACTCCCAGGCCCTGAGTTCAAGCACCAGAACAAGCACACACACACACACACACACACACACACACACACACACACACACACACACCTTAGTTCAAGCACCAGAACAAGCACACACACACACACACACACACACACACACACACACACACACACACACACACACACACACATCTTAGTTCATTTTGTGTTGCTAAACAAAATTCTGAGGTTGGAGGTATAAAAAGAATGGAGGTTTACTTGCTCCAATTTCTGGAGGTCCAAGGACATGAAGCATCATCCTTCTAGATTTTAGATGAGTTCTTCATGCTGTGTCACCTCATGGAGGAGAGCATCATGTGGCAAGAGTACCTGTGAGAGAAGTGAGCAGACAAGTTTATCTGCCCTGCAGAAACAGTGGTGCTAGCCAGCTCCCATGAGATGAAACACCCTGCTAAGAGACATGAGCAATCTTAAGAGGCCTAAACAGGCCTCCTGGGTTCATGAGGTTGGAGCCCCATAACCCATAACTCCTCTCCCTCTCTCTCCCTCTCCCTCTCCCTTTCCCTTTCCCTCTTCCTCTCTCCCTCTCTCTCCCCTCCTCTCTCTCTCTCTCTCTCTCTCTCTCTCTCTCTCTCTCTCTCTCTCTCTCTCTCTCTCTCATCAGTTGTGGGGCTTGAACTCTGGGTCTTGGTGCTGTCCCTCAGCTCTTCAGCTCAAAGCTAGTGCTCTACCACTTTAAGCCATAGCACCACTTCTGTTTTTTTTGGTGATTAATTGGAGATAAGAGTCTCACAGACTTTTCCACCTGGGCAAGCTTTGAATCTCAGATCTCAGCCTCCTGAGAAGGAATACAGGCATGAGCCACAGACACCAGTCATCTCTTAAAGGTCCCACTGCTGCAGTGGGCACCAAGCATTCAGTTGACATTGGCCTGAGATGCCAAGGTAACCACAGCAAAGGGCTGGATAGACTGGTGCCCAGGTTATAGAAAATTGCAGGGGAATGAGGCCAGAGTGTAAAGTGGCCATCAGAGCAAGATGGATCTCCATAATCAAAGGCTTTTGGCCTGCACTTCACAGCAATTAGGAATTTATTTAAATAGTTCCAGTGAGGAAATAGAGTCAAGTGTGCATTTTGGATTCCATGCAGGTGGCGATATAAAAACTGCACTACGGGCTGGATGAAATAAGACAGACATCAGAGACACTAAGAATAAAAAAAGCAATAGTCTGGGTGAAATGATAATTCTGAACTAAGACACAGTATGAGGCCAGAAAGGGCAGATTCCATAGGCTGGAGGATATAGCTTAGGACTATGTCAACATTTTGTTAAAATGAACTGAAATCAGGAACGAAAGCAAAGAAGAGTTTCTGAACCAAGAGAAGGGATTCAGGTTAAGGAGCAGGTCTGGAGGAGAGAATAGTGCCAGGAAGATTGGCCGTGTGTGGACCCCATCATCCATAGGCAACTCCCAGGAGGGCACTGGCTAGGGAGACTGTACTAGACCAGGGAAATATTTATGTAAGACAGTAGAAACAGAGTACTTTGTCCTAGAAGACTAATAGAAAGCATCTGTACCAAGTAGTAAATATGGAACCCCCAAGAGGAAGTCCAAGAGCCAAGCACTAAGGGAAGGAGAAATAGCAGATTGTATGTGAATGAAGACAGACACATGTAACTGGTCTTTTAAAAAGATGGTTGGTGGTAGGTACTACAGTGGCTCACACCCGTAATCCTAGCTACTAAGAAGGCTGAGTAGATTGTGGTGCAAGGCCAGACCATGTAAGAAAATTCTAGAGATGCATATCAATAATTAACCACCAAAAATCTGGAAGAGGAGGTATGGTTCAACTGGTAGAAGGTCAGTCTTGAGCAAGAAAGCTAAGGGAGAACAGGGCATGGGTGGCTCATGCCTGTAATCCTAGCTACTCAGGAAGCTGAGCTCTGAGAGTTGAGTCATACTTACTGCATACAACATGTGTGGGGGCTCAGGGCAGCCACGTTCAAAGGTCTCAAAGCACAAGTCACCTTCCCAATGAGTCTATGCTAATAGTGTGGGTGCTTCAGGAGAGCCTTGGGCTCCTATGGAACCAAGTCCCATGGACTATACTATGGACCTTCTCATCATTTGTGAAAATGTGAGAAGTTCCTCCCAGCTACCTTCTGAGACACTAGTCAGATTACAAGTGGTCCAGGAAGTTCTAAGTATCATAAGAAAGCAATAGCATCATCTGGTCAATCGTATCATCTGCTATCTGTGGCCTGCCACCTGATTTAGTGAGACACTGTGCCCTACCCACTCCCCACAGCAAGAACCAAGTGCGTGTTCTCTTCTCTCCTTAGCTGGTTCTGACTCAGGGCTGCATTGGTAGCTATGTTGACTAAATGGAGGCAAATCTGACCTTCCCACTGTCCCAGGGCCCCCACAATCAAATCTAGTATTGGATCCCTCCTCCTTCTCTCACTTATTGCACTCCTTATCCAACCCAACTCACATGCGAAAGAAAGCAATAAAAATAAAAAGAAGGAGCCAGGGTGCCAGCACCTCATGCCTGTAATTCCAGCTACTTGGGAGGCTGAAATCAGGAGCATTGGGGATAGAAAAGAAAGACGAAGGGGAAGGGAAAAGAAGGAAAGTAAAAGGAAGGGAAGAAAGAAGGAAAGGAAAGGAAAGGAAAGGAAAGGAAAGGAAAGGAAAGGAAAGGAAAGAGAGAGGGGCAAAGCAGATTCCATAGGAGTAGAAGGTAGATATGGTAGAAGGCAGGTGTGATAGGCCAAGCAATGGATCCTCAAAAGATGCCCACATCTAATCTTTGAAACCTTGCCAATGCTTCATTATATAGTAGAGAAATTAAGGACCTAGTGATGTATTAGGAGAGATGCCCTGGACCACCCAGATTGGTCCTGAGTGCCATGTTTTGTCCTTACTGAGAGAGATCAGATACGAGAAATGCAGACAAGGTAGCCACAGAGGCAGTCACTAGAGGATGTGTCCCTAAGCTAAAGTGGGGTGAGGAAGGAAGAGAGAGAATGAGAGGAGAGAGATCGTATTTCAAGCCACCAAGTCTGTAGTGATTTGTGACAGCTGCCTAGAAAATGGACACATTGGAGGAAGGAATTGCAGAGCTCCATGTACCAGAAGGACAGGGGGCCCAAGCCAGAATTAAGCCTGATTTGTAGCACAGTGAAAGTGGAGGGCAGGGGAGGGAAATTGATTGACAGAGACACTAATTGGCTAGGCATCTAAAACATATTCTCTCATTTGATTCCTATAGTCACCTATCAGGAAGAACTTTTTTTTATATATAGGCAAGGAGATTAAATTTATACGCATCTTATTTTTTATAGGCAAGGAGATTAAAGTACAGAGTATTTGGGAATCACAGTGGCCATGAAAATAGACTTCTGGAATATGGAAGGTACATGCATCTCTCTGTGAAATTCTGTTCACACCTCAGTGAGCTCCTGAGGCTCAGAAGGTTGAAGTATTCAGTTTGGGGACTAGAGGAGATGACAGATGATGTTGGAGAAGAGAGGAATACTGATTACCTAAAATAAATGCTTGTCTGAGCCTGAGACCAGTGTGTGCGCTCTGAAAGGGTGAGGAATGCCATGTCATTCACTTTAAAGACTTTAGGGACAGTGATCTCAGGGTGGCAAAAGCCTCAAGGAGGCAGAAAGGGGGAAAAGGGGAAGTTCCTTCAGTGTGATCCTGGAATCTTCATAGAGTGTAGTAAACGGCACAAGAAACAGCATAGAAACCCTTAGCACAAGAGCTTTTTCTTTGTTGTTTTTAATGTATTATGTGATTTTTTTGTTTCTTTTGTATGTTCTTCCCCCTATGGCATATCTCCTGTTGTCACTGTTTTTGATTTTGAATACCCTGCATCTTGTATATATATATACATTTATCTAATTTGGGGAGGGGAATGGGAAAAACAAAATGCTGAAACAAAGACACAGGAATGGCTACTGCCATAACAATGAAACAAAACAAAAACAAAAAACTAACACACACTTGAGTGTCAGCACCTATGTGAGCACAAGAGAGATACTTCCAACTTGGGTGAGAGGAGGGGTTGAAACTGAGTTCTCCACATACACCACAGCTGCACTAAGAAAAGCCAGACAGTGAACAGGAAGATATCAGAAAAGTCAACCCCTATTTAAACTGCAAACCCAGGTCATGTGCTTCATATAAGTTTGGGGCCAAAATGTCCACTGTCTACTTCAAGTCAAAAAAGTAACAAAAATCGGGCTGGGAAGGTGGCTCAGTGGTAGAGCACTTGCTTTGCATGCATGAGGCCCTGGGTTCGATTCCTCAGCACCACATAAGCAAAAAGAAAAAAGCCGGAAGTGGTGCTGTGGCTCAAGTGGTAGAGTGCTAGCCTTGAGCTGAAGAGCTGAGGGACAACACCCAGGCCCAGAGTTCAGGCCCCATGACTGGACCCCCCCAAAAAAGTAACAAAAATCAAATCTTAGCCAATGATAGCCCTAGAATGCCTGGATAAGAAAATATAAAACTTCTCTAAAGCATCAACACTGCAGGTCCCAGAGCATTCCCACAGGAAAAAATAAAGCCCAGCTTACAGTTCCAAACTATAAACAGAGAGCTATAATCTACCACCTATAATATAGTCAGCAGTCAAAATAAACAGCAGGATTAAACTCTCTAAATCTTTCCATGGTAGAAAATTAAAGGTCAGGTCTAACTTAATGCCCAGGCTAGCCTGGGCTGCAGTCATTCTACTTCTATTTCTCCATGTTGCTTGGAATGATAGGCGTATTCCATTGTGCCCAGCTTTTGTGCTTCCCCAGTAGCTGGGACAATAGTCACACCTCACCACACCCACCCATTGGCTGAAATGGAGTCTCCTGAACCTTTATGTCTGAACTGGCCTTGAATAGTGATCTCCTGACCTCTGCTTCCCAAGTAGCTAGGATTATAGTTCAAAATTTGTGGGTCTCTTTTTTGTTTTGTTTTTTTTTTGTGCCAGTCCTGGGGCTTGAGCTCAAGGCCTGAGTGATACCCTTGAGTTTTTTGCTGAAGGTTACCACTCTACCACATGAGTCACAGCTCTACTTCCAAGTTTTTAATGATTAATTGGAGATTAGGCTTCAAACTATGATCCTCAGATCTCAGACTCATGAGTAGCTAGGATTACAGGTATGAGCTACTGGTGTCTGGCCAAAGTTAGTATTTTTAAATGATTTTTAAAAACAAAAAGATATTCTTAAGAATTTTAAAGAATAGATAAGAAAAAAGCCGGAAGTGGCGCTGTGGCTCAAGTGGTAGAGGGCTAGCCTTGAGCTGAAGAGCTGAGGGACAGCGCCCAGGCCCAGAGTTCAGGCCCCACGACCGGACCCAAAAAAAAAATAAAAATAAAAATATAAAGAATAGATAAAAAATGAGCATGAGACAATATGTAAACATAAAAAATACAGTTTCTGACATTGAAAACCCAGTGGATTAAATAGAGGATTCAACACACTGATGACAGAATTGGTGAAATGGAAGAGACTAAAAAAATTGTCCAGAATGCTCCATAAGACAGTGGACAGGGTGACTTTTGTGAAGACAGATTATCAAAGAAACAAGCCAGTAGTTGTTTCACAGGGCTGCCAGAAGGAGAAAGTAGAAAAGATGTTCTTAAAGCCACCAATATTTAGAAATCTCAAATACAGATTCAAATCCCAGGTTCTCCAATTACTGTGTGACCTTGGAAAAATAACAGTTGTAGAATGACATCACAAGCAAATCCTCTGCAATATGTGTGTAGTAGTAGTAACAGGAATTATACCCTAACGGAAAAAGATTCAAAGACTCAACGAATCAAAAATCCCATAAAAGTTCATGCTGAGATAGCTATATGATAATAAGCTATAAAACACTAAAGGCCAAGCTAAAGGTCTTTAAAGTAGCCAGAAAGTGAAGCAAGATAGATTACCTACAAAAGGTCAGGAATTAGAGTTACAACAAAGAACCTTCTCAACAGCAATGAAAGATACCAGGTGAAAAGGAAAAATATCTTCAAAGTACTGACAATTATTATGCAGTAACTGTCCTCAGATTCAGTACCCAGATAATCTACCCTTACCCCTGAGAGTGAATGCTGATATTTTCCAAAGTAGAAGACCTATTTACTATTGATGAACCCTTACCCCAAGAACCACCAAAGAATATGTTCAGGCAAAGTGAGGGCTGGGCAGGTAGCTCAGTGGTAGAGTATGCGTGTAGCATGCATGAGGCCCTAGGTTCAATCTCCTGAACCTGAGACAGAAAATAAGAAAACTGCTTATGGAGCGAAGACAAGGTAGGCAAAAAGCAGTAGTGTGGAGGATGGGGAGGGGATTGAGGGGAAGAGAAGAACTGAACCTAATGGGAATGGGCTGTGGGGTTGTCATGAACTACAAAAAACTTTAAAGGAAGGAAGAATGATGGTGGGAAGAATCACATGAAGAAAACAAGCTTTGGAGAGCAAAGTAGAATTTTGGAGACATGGGGTGTTGAGGAGCTGGCTTTGGGGCATAGAAACATAGAGATGAACTTGACTGTTTCTGAAGTTCCTTCCAGCACCCACATTCTCCAGCACACTTGGACTCAATATGCAGAGACTTCCAAAACTTTGAATGATGGACTCAATCCGCAAGGCCACACAAGGCTTAGCTGAAGTCCCGTCAAGAAGGAGAAGGGGCCACTGAGGAGACTGAGCACAGACCAACATAAATGAGACAGACAGCGGACAAGGGCAAGTCCTAAAAAGCCACATCCTGCCTTCTGAACTGCTTTCCAAAGGCTCAGAGTTGAACAGAAATCCAAACATGTCTTGTCTGAGGCACTTTCCCCTTTAATTTTCAAATTGATGTATATTTTAAGAGAAATTTAATCCATGTGGTTCTGAATTCTGTACAACAAACTCCATGCCGGAGGAGCTTTTCCTGAACTTGGAACAACTTGTTACAAGATGATCTTTTGAAAAACAAAAACTTGATTTTCTTTTTTTTTTTTTTTTAATTTTGTTTCCAGTTTCTATTTCTCCACCCAAGATCCCAGTCTTTTGACAGATGCTAGAACTTGCTGGAGAACCAGGGTGGATTCTTTCTCTTTCTGGGTGTCCAAGGGGAGCCCATTTGAGACATGGCGGGTAGGGATAGGGGATTAGTTTTGGTTCTGTCAAAGAAACAATGTGGTCCTTCATGCTAGCCCTTGTAGGACCTTCATTCAGTTCGGCAGCACAATGGCAGCATTTGAATTTGAGTTGGCAAAAAGCTCTCCGGTTTCCAAGCTGTTTCCTGAGGTGGGAAGAAGTTCTCCACCCAACCTCATTATACAGTGGCAAACCTCACACTCCTGTTAACCAGAGCCTGGCCCCAAAAGACTCCAGGAAGGGGAAGGGATGCAGCCAGGAGGGACTGCACTGAATTTTTCCTTCAATCCTTCTCAAGTTCTGCTGGCTGAGAGCACACATGGTGCTGGCTGGCCCCTGGCTTCAGCGGTCTGTGGTCTACCTCATTTCCAGGAATCTCGGCCAGCCTAGGGGGGAGCATTGTCACGTATTCACCCACAGACTGCTTTCCAGATGTGGACCACTGGGAAGAATATCCAGCCTGTTCCTATGGACGCCACAGCTTCTACATATTCTTTCTGCCTGTTAATCATGAAGGCATCCCTTCTAGGCCTATCTTGTTTCAAATTTTCACACTCTCACTTTTGGCATTTTTAAACTGAGTTTGCCCCTGGACTATGTAGACTAGTCCAAAGGAGGAGTCAAAGGTTGTCACATAAAAAGTACCGTGGAAGCTAAGCCTGACCTCTAAGTCCTTAGGCTTCAACCTTGTCTTCCTCCTTCAGGGTTAGAATGGCTCAAATCTCTGTTTGCGTGTTTGTTGTTGCTGCTTTGTTTTGTGCCAGCACTAGAGCTTGAACTCAGGGCCTCAAGGCTCTCACTTAGTTTTTTTTCACCCAAGGTTAATGCTCTACCACTTGAGCCACAGCTCCACTTCTAGCTTTATGGTGTTTAATTGGAGTTAAGAATCTCATAGAATTTCCCTGGATCGGCTTCACATCTCAGCCTCCTGAGTGGTAGGATTACAGGAATGAGCTAACAGCACTTGGCAATCCTGATAGGTTTTTTTTTTTTTTTTTTTTTAAACGAAGGATATACTTTAGGTATAACTTTTACTAGCTCCTGGGAAGGGAGGTGCCCACCACTGCTTGGGACTCCTTACCTCTGGATTCATCAAAAATTGCTTATAAACCCAGGTCCAAATCCAAATTGTAAAACATTACAAGCAAGTGCTGATGGCTGTGGAAGACTCCAGTCCATTCAATAAGCCAATTCCCTGCCGCTCCTGGGTCTTCAGCCTTGTGGTTCACCCTGTGATGTGTTTTTCTATTCATTTCGGCAGATTCTCCACAAAGCAGGCCACAGAGCTCCAGGGCTGGGAATGGGGTGAAACACAGCCTCCTTGTGAGCCCCAAGCTGCAGCAGCAGGGGATCGGTTTCACCTCCAGGCTGAACTCACAGCCTGATTTTTGGGAAGGAGCCTAATTGATTCTCCTGGCGCAGGCATGGTGGGGGAGCCCTGGAAAGAATGATGGTTGAGGGCTGGCTAGCAGCGCCTGGGGCGCACAGGCACACACTTCCGTTCATTAACACCAGCGCAGTGCCAGCACACGCATGACAGATGGGAAGTGAGGGCGACCGAGAGCCAGGCTTCCGGACTTCCTCAGGGGTGCCCTGCCAACCTGGATAATTCCTTGTTCTGTTTACACACACATACCCACCACCTCCACTCGATTAAGGGACCACTTCAGGTGCTGGCAGACCCCCAGTCTGGTTGCCCTGCCTTTTCAAGGGGAAGCTTCTGAGTCCCTGGTCTAAAGCATTCAGAAAAGCTAGGCCCTTCCTGAGCATTTCCTGACCTTACAAGATCAGCTTACCCCTTCTCCTCCTCCTCCTTAACTTATTCCCTTTTCCCCTCCCTTTTTCTTCTTCCCCTCCACCCTCCTTGTCTCTGACAGTATTTCACGACTTGGGTTATTCCTGTTGATAATAAGCCCAGGACTCTTATAGTCACAACCCATCCCAGGATCTGAGGGTCTCCAGCACCCTGGAAGCCCAGCCAGGCCTGGGGCACGATCTGCTGACTCTGCCTCCATTTCAGTGTAGCCTGATCTACAAATACAATGCTCCATGACTGCGAGCGACTGCCACACAGCTAAAAGACAGCAATTCATTCAATAAGCATATATGAAAGGGTATTATGAAAACCAGGCTTGGACACACACACCTGTAATCCCAGATACTATGGAGCTGGAGGTAGGAGGATTGAAGTCTGTTCAGCTGAGCAACAGCAAGAAACCATATCTGAAAAACAAACTAAAAAAAAAAAAAAGTAGATAGAAAGGGAAGGAGTGACATTATCCAAAAAGAAATGTACTCTTTCCCTGACTTATATAACTGTAACTCCTCTGTACATCACCTTTATAATAACAATAATGAAATAAAATAAAATAAAGGCCAAAGGACAAGGCCCCAAGTCTAACTCCCTGTACTACCAAAAAAGAAAACTAACTCAATAGAAAACTATTCATTGTTAGGCCCAGTGCTGGATGCTGAGGGTACTAAGCACCTGTGGTTGGATCCTTTCTGTGTAAGGAGTTTAGAAGCAAGAGGCCAGAGTGGGTACAGGAAGGGCCCTAAGGGAAATGCTCATGGTCGAAGGGTACATGGCAAAGGGACCATCTGAAAACCTTAGAAGCAGACTCATACATGTTAAAAGTGGATATTCCACTGATGCCGGTGGCTCACACCTGTAATCTCAGCTACTCAGGAGACTGAGATCTGAGGATCAAGATTCAAAGTCAGTCCAGGCAGGAAATCCATTGAGATGCTTATCACCAGTTAACTACCAAAAAGTTGAAAGTAGAACTGTGGCTCAAATGGTAGTATAATCTTGAGCAAAAAGCTTAGGGACAGCACCCAATCCCTGAATTCAAGCCCAAAACCTGAGTACACACACACTCTCTAGATTCCTGCCAGGTGCAGTGGCTCAAGCCTGTAATCCTGGATGCTTGGGAGGCAGAAAATGGAGTGTGGAGGTTCAAATGGAGTGTGAAAGTCCATCTCAACCAATGGCTGGGCAGCATGGTGTCGTGTCCTGGACATTTCTGGGATGTGTAAGTAGCAGGATTGCAGTCCAGCTTAGAAGGGCATAAATACTAGACCCTACCTCAAAATTAATGCAAAATGGGACTGACAGTGTAGCTCAAGTGGTAGAGACCTAAGGAGAATCTCAGGGATGCCAGGCACTGATGGCTCACCCATAACCTGTAATCCTAGCTACTCAGGAGGATCTGAGGATGAGGGGTCAGAGCCAACCCTGGCAAGAGAGTCTGTGAAACTCTTACTTCCAATTAACCACCAAAAAGCTGAAAGTGGAGTTGTGTTTCAAGTGGTAGAACATGCAGCCTTGAGCAAAAAAGCTAAGGGACTACAGCCAGGCCCTGAGTTCAAGCCCCAATATATAAATATCTATATTTATACATCTATCTATATCAGGGAACAAAGACTAGAAAGGGCATTTTAATCTTCTTGAATGATTCTTATTTATTGGGAGTACTGAGATATACATCACCAATTTATACCAATTGTTTTAACATATAATTTTATTGTTATTAATAAGGCATTATACGAAGGGTTAGTTACCATTTTACACCAAATTTTGAGAATCACTTTCAAGTAAAGAGTGCACAGAAGATATGACACCTGAGAGGGGATCTGTTTGTTTAGTTTAAGTTCTGGTTAAATATGCTTGACATAAATTGTGCCATCTTAACCACTCAGTTATATGGCCTATGGCATTAAGGACATTGGTGGCAACAAGCAATGTCTCTACCGCCATCCACAGAACTCCTTTATGTAAGGTTCACCAAAAGGAGACCACTACATGGTTCAGGGAGATAAGACTTTATTAGGGGGAGAGCAAACTGGCAGCGCATGAGATGGAGATGTGCAGAGAGCGACGAGAAGAAATAAAGATGGAGAGGAAGAAACTGTGGTTGAGAGGGATTATATATGAAAAGGCAGAGAGGGGTGACCACAGTGGATGTGGAAGTGATCTCTGAGCCTGAGGAACCTCTCACGATCTGAGGGAGGTGTGACTGGGGCAGTTCAGGAAGAGACTTCAGCGGATGAGGAAGTAACTTCAGAGCCTTCCATCCTTTGCTGACACACTGCCAGCTGATTGGCAGGTAATTACTGGTTTCAGGCAGGTGATTTCTGATAAGTCTAGATGCTGTCTTTCATGAAGAGGAAGGGGGAGGGGGCTGTTCTCCCAGGCAGACCTAACATTTATATTTTGCAAAGCTCAAGCTCTGTACCCATTAATTGATGGCAGGGGGTGGAGGTGCTTGAACTCAAGGCCTTGAATTCTAACTTGGTTTTTTTCTGCCTAAGGCTGGCTCTCTACAACTTGAGCCATGCCTCCATTTTCATTGGTTAATTAAAGATAAGAATCTCATAGCCTTTTTTTTTTTAACCTGAGTTGGCATTGAATTATCATCTTCCAGATCTCAGCTGCCTGAATAGCTAGGATTACAGGTGTGAGCTACCAATGCCTGGCTGTATATCACTTTGAAGTAGGACACATACACACCCCTACACACATACATACTACTTTTAGAGTACATTCATTCCATCATAATAGCTGGTCAAAATCTTTCTACTACATCCCTTTTCTTTTAGTTACTTGCAGTAGTAAAATCCTATTGTCTGAATAATGAAAGGGTGACATTGATCAAGATTCATATTCTTTTAAACTGATTTGTTGAATAGGAACCCCTTTGTACAACTATTTAAAGGTAATAAAATGTTGTTTAAATACTGTTGTACGCAATCAGAAAAAACATACGTTAGTTTGATTCATTTTCTTCATGCTCCCTATTTTACTGACATAATATTTGTCTTAGAGTTCTTAAATAACTTCTTCTCTTCTTCATCTTGGTGTTTCTAGAATCAGAAGAGAGACACTGTCCATCTAAAGCTTGGCTGAGCTGATTATTTTGCTTGTCTAATGACTGAGACAGAATTGGAAAAAGTTTCCAGTTGCTGAGGCTCACACCTGTGATCCTAGCTACTCAGAAGGCTGAGATCTGAAGATTGTGGCTATAGAAGGCAACTAGCCTTGACAGGGAAGTCCATGAGATTCTTACTTCCAATGAACTACACTAGAGCTAGTGCTCTACCACTTTGAGCCACAGCTCCATTTCTAGTTTTATGGTGGTTAATTGGAGATAAAAGTATCACAGAGACTTTCCTACTTGGGCTGGCTTTGAACCACGATCCTCAGATCTCAGCCTCATGAGTAGCTACAATTACAGGTGTGAGTCACCAGCTACCAGATAGTCTTTATTCTTTCTGAGCTGAGAGAATACACATAGTCTTGGAAGTTTATCAACATCTAATCCATGATTTGGGTTGGGTAAGATGGGTGAAGCTCACCCTAAATCTAGGTGGCATTCAGGACTTCCTCTTGCCTGAGATGCCTTTTAGTCTTTCTGTTTTTACTCTACCAAGAAGGGTCCTCAGATTTTTTACTTATTTCAGTGAAAAGACAGGTTTAGATAGCCCTTCCTACATCTCCTAATCTTGTAATTTAACATTTACAAAGGAGGTATAGTAGGAAGGAAGTGAATCTGCTTTTTCCGTTGATTTCCTGGATTTACCTTCTGATATTTGTTAAAATAAATAATGTAATTTCTGCCTCCTCACCATCTAGCTTGCCTCAGGCTGCGGGGTGTAGCACAAAGATAAGTGACTGTCTAGTGAACACGAGGCACTGAGTTCATATTAAAACCATGAAATAGCAATACATAGCTTGATGTGGTGATGCGCATCCCAGGACTCACAGAGAGCTGAGGCAGGAGGATCAAGAGTTCCAGGTCAAGCTGATCACTGGTGGCTCCTAGCTGTTCAGTACTCTGAGTCTGAAGATTCCAGTTCAAAACCAGCCATGGAAGAAAAGTCCGTGAGATTCTCATCTCTAATTAATCACCAAAAAGCCGTAAGTGGAGCTGTGGCTTCAGTGGTATAGTGCTAGCCTGGAGCAAAAAAGTTCAAAAGCAGCTCCCAAGCACTGAGTTCAAGCCTTAGGACACACACACACACACACACACACACACACACACACACACAAACAAACACACACATGTGTGCAAGGTCAGCTTGGGCTATATAGTTAGACTTTTACTTAAAAACAAATAAACAGGGCTGGGAAGGTGGCTCAGTGGTAGAGCACTTGCCTTGCATGCATGAGGCCCTGGGTTCGATTCCTCAGCACCACATAAGCAAAAAAGAAAAAAGCCAGAAGTGGCACTGTGGCTCAAATGGTAGAGCACTAGCCTTGAGCTGAAGAGCTGAGGGACAGCACCCAGGTCCAGAGTCAGGCCCCACAACTGGACCCCCCCCCAAAAAAAACACAAATAAACAAACAAGCCAGGCCCTGGTGGCTATGCCTGTAATCTTAGATACTCAGGAGGTTGAGGCTGAGATTTGAGGATCGCCATTCAAAGCGAGCTTGGGCAGTTAAGTCCATGAGATTCTTATCTCAATTGGAAGGGTGCTATAGCTCAAGTGGTAGAGTGCTCACCTTGAGCTGAAGAGCTCAGGGACAGTGCCCAGGCCCAGAGTTCAAGGATCACAACCAACAATAACAAAAAAGTCTGGCTGGCTATCAGTAGCTTACACCTATAATCATAGCTACTCAGGAGGCTGAGATCAGAGGATTGTGGTTCAAAGCCAGCCTGGGAAGAGAAGTCTATGAAACTCTTATCTCCAATTAACTACCAAAAGGCTGAAAGACGCAGAGCACTAGCCTTGAGCACAAAAATTCAGGGACAGCACCCAGACACTGAGTTCAAATACAAGACTACCACAACAAACAAAACAAAACAAGTAATAAAGATGTAGCCCAGTGGTAAAGCATTTACCTAGCATGCATGAGGCCTTGGGTTTGATCTTAGTACCACATAGACAATACTACTACTACTACTACTACTAATACTAATACTACTACTACTAATAATAATAATAAATAATTCACTAATTCATTTTCTCCAACACCACTACCACATATAAGATGTGGTATGTTTATATATGTTTATATATGATACATTTGTTGAAAAATTATATATGTCATTTTTACTACATGCCAGATATTATAATAGGCAAGCATTTTATCTAATTTTATTAGAAAGATCATGGAAGCTTAGAGAACTCAAAATATGGTAGAACCAAGATTCAAGTGAAAGTCTTTACATATGCATGTGTGTAAAGTACATTTTGAGCTATCAATACTGGAACCAGGAGAACTCCACCGACCGTTTAAAGGGCTTAGATTTGATTCTATAGACAATGATTGTGCTTTGTTTTGACAGTCCCGTGGCTTAAACTCAGAGCCTAGGGGCATTATCCTTTAGCCACCAATGTTCTGCTAGGTGATGTTTATGAGCAAAGGTATTTAATGATCACATTTTGGTCTTAGATATTTTGACCACTATTATAATCTAGGCAAGATGTGACAAAGGCCAAAACTAAGGCAATTGCATTGGGAAGTAGTGGAGGAGAGGATGAGGGCTGGAAAACTAAAAGGTTCTCTACCAGACAGGACCGGAGATGCAATTTTGGTGGGGGAATTCTAAACTGATCCCCTGCCCCCTTTCGCAGCTTTGGAATCTGAGTGGTGTCTTACCTCTCACCAAAGCAGAGAATCCTGGGAGAAGAAGGTAAACTGACTGTAGTGATGGTAAAGGCAGTGTCTGGGATACTAAACCATTGTATTTCTCTTTGTTCCCTGGTCACTGGCATCTCAGCCTGCTTCCTCCTATGACAAGCCCTGACTCAGTCTAGTCACTTTAACACCACCATCGGCTCTCAGCTGTGTTGAGCAAGTGCTTTGCTAATGGCCACATTTCACCATAATGTCTGTGGGTGACTTCATGGCTTCTGATTCAGACTATTGTCTGGGCTGCAAATGCCACTGCGGGCCATGAGCATGAGCTTCTCATGCTCCTACAGCCACTGCTGTGAGAAGATAGGGAAGTCATTCCTTTGCATGTGTTTTCCCAGCTGATTTATTTTTAATTTTGTGCCTGTCCTGGGGCTTGAACTCAGAGTCTGAGCCCTGTCCCAGAACTTTTGAGCTCAAGGCTAACACTCTTTCATATTGAGCCACAACTCCATTTCTGGCTTTCCAGTAGTTAATTAGAGATAAGAGACTCACAGACTTTCCTGCCTGGCTTTGAACCATGATTCTCAGATCTCAGCTTCCTGAGTCGCCACCAGCACCCAGCCAGCTGGCATTTTTTCACAAACCTCACAGAAGACTATGGGTCATATCCAACCAGCAGTTTGAAGACCCCAAGTTTTCACATTGTGACACTGTTTGGAGCTTTCACCACCAGGGAAAAATCCATGACTACTAAAAACCCTGAGTGCAAGACAGATGCCATTACTTAAAGAAATTTCCACAACCTGAATGCAAAAGAGTTGGCATGAATTCAACCCCAGGTAGAAGAGCATTGCGATGAGATTCCCTGGTTCTACTGAGCCTGACACACTACCTTGAGCTTAAAACTAGTGGAGAGGAGGGCTGACCCAGAATGGAACCGTGCTCTGTGAGAGTGGCTTAAAACCACCCATGTGAATTGTTTCACAGAACTCTTCAGGGTGGAGAGTGGTATAGGCACAGTGCTGGGTGGCTCTGGCTCATGTTCTCTCAAGATGGTTCAGGCAAGCTGTTGGCCAGGCCTTCAGTCATCTGAAAGCTTGCCTGGCCTGGATGTCCAACCTTATTCACACAGCCAATGATAGGAAATGATAGACTACTTTGTCATGTAGTCCTCTTCATATGGCTACTCTACCTAGGTGTGGCATGGCAGTATCTGAGAGGTAAAGAGACAGAGACACTCAAGTAGAAACCACAGTCGTGTGTGTGTGTGTGTGTGTGTGTGTGTGTGTGTGTGTGTGTGTGTCTGTGTCTGTGTGTGTGTGTGTGTGTGTGTGTGTGTGTGCTTGCCAGTACTGAGACTGGAACTTACAGCTTCATATGCTTATTTGGCTTTTTTCTCTCAATGGGCCCTGGAAGGACATCAGCCTTTTGCTGCTTAATTGAAGAGTCTCAAGACCTTTCTGCCTGTGCTGGCTTTGAACCATGATCCTCAGATGTCAGCCTCCTGAGTAGCTAGACTTACAGGCATACGCCACCAGCACCCAGTTCACAGTACCTTTTATAACATAACATCAGAAGTAGTATACTACTGTCTCTGCCGTATACTATTGGTCACACAGCCCAACCTTGGTAATGACATAGAGTTTGAAAACAAGGTGTCAATGGGTCTTCTTGGAGCACAGACATCTATCGCACTATGAAGTTCTGCTCTGTTGAACTTGCCATCTCACAGTATGTCCATAACACAGCTAGAAGAAAAGACAGATCAACCCATGAGCCTTTCTCTTCATTTGTTCTTCCCAACCTTATCACAGTGAAGGAAACATGGATATGTGAAGTTTGTATTTTGATCTCCAGAGGCCCAGCCTCTTCATCCCACTCTGAACATTTCATGCATACTCTAGCTCTCTAAATACTGTTTCAATTGCAATGAGAATCAACATTATACAGCTTAGTACTGTATCGTTTAAAACTATTTTCCATATACTTATATGGCTTCCCAACTCAACTTATGAGAGGGGACCATTTATGAGAGGAGACCATATGTCTTCCTTTGATTTGTAAAGGATCACAGCAGCAGGCCTGATGCTAGACACATGGTTGTTGTTTAATCATGAGTTATTTACTGACTGCCTGACTTAGAGGCCTTCCTCAAATCCTTTTCTTTAGTCTGGGAATTTGAGGAGTATGCAAAGAAAAAACTTTGTCGGATGACTCATTGGTCAAATCCAGAACAGTTGCTTATCCCCCAGCAGGGAGAGAAGGCCAGCTCTTAGAGTCTCAGAAATTC
Source organism: Dipodomys merriami (assembly GCF_024711535.1). Lineage (NCBI taxonomy): Eukaryota > Metazoa > Chordata > Mammalia > Rodentia > Heteromyidae > Dipodomys > Dipodomys merriami. The sequence continues at coordinate 4,994,981 of NW_027202493.1, forward strand.
AGAAATTGCTTTCATATATATGTATTTACCTTCAGGCATTGGTGCTTGAACTAGGGTCAGGGTGCTGTCTATTAGCTGTTTTCACTCAAGGATGGTTTTCTACCACTTGAGCCACAGCTCCACTTCTGACTTCTTGGTGGTTAATTGGAGATAATAGTCTCATAGATTTTCCTGCCTGAGCTGGCTTCAAACCATGATCCCAGGATCTCAACCTCCTGAGCCACTAGGATTACAGATGTGAGCCACTGGGGCCTACAAGTGAGCTTTTCTTATACCAAACTGCCCATGAACTCATGAGGCTGTGGAAACCTCTTTCTTGTACAGCCTGGGCCAGTTAAGGTGCAGTTTACCAGGCAAGTACTCCAAGAGGACATGGTTCTTAATAAGCAGAACTTTCTGAAATCTCTCCATGATTCACATACTGGTTCTGAAATTGGAAGCATGTCTGCACTACAGAGCTGAAAAGCCACTTGCTTTGTACAATGTTACCAGCAAACACCAGTGTACTGTGTGGATCTAATTGTAATCTGCTCCCTACTACAAGATCATAGAACCGTCTCATTTGGGAAGCTGTATTTAGTCCAGTGCTAGTGAAATTCAGTTGCCCATCAACTGCACTGAGCAACTGACATGGCTAAGTAGCAGCATCAATATCTCAGATGGAAATCTCACCTCCCCCTGTTCTTCTCTTGTCTGGGTTTTCCTGGACTGGTGGGCCTGTTATTTCAAGTTACTCGAAGTGACATTTAGAAGGCTATACCTTTTGTTCTTTAAGTTGTCTGAGCCCAGCTATTCCTATCTGGTTCTGTATTTGTGTCAACTAGAGAGCCACAAGAGAGTCTGTGAGAAAACACTCTGTCATATCCCATTGCACTCTGGCTCCAATGAATTGCTCTGTAAATCATGCTATTGTTAAAGTGTCCTGGGAAAATGGAGCCACTTTCTGGATTTCACAGAGCACAGGATATTAATCAGAAGCAAGCACTGCAGAAGGAACATTTATTTTTTTAAAAAATGAAAGAAATAAGAATTACAGTTTTTAGTGTGTTAAGATTGGAGGGATTGGGACCAAACCATAATATCTTTACTCCTTCATAAATATTCTGATACAGGAACACATTATCTCCAAACACTTTAAGCTCATTTAGTTTTATAGCTGAATAATATTGAACACCTGCTACATCTTAATGATCTGGTTCGGGCATTCTGGGTAGGATCAGGGCTGGGGATGGGGTAGAGTGTATAAATCAAGTGGAGCCTTTAATTGGATTCCATATTGATCACTGAGAAGATGACAGATAGAAAAGCATCTCACACATATTCCTGAGTCCCACTTCCTCAGTGCTACTTGAGACATTGGACCTAGCTTCACTAGGCTCTAAGCATAAACCTTAGGGAGATTTTTCAGCTTTTTGCTGGGGACAGTGACTGAGAACTGATAATCCATTCTTCACAAAGAAGAGAAGGAAAGGAAGGCCAAATCCTACTATAACAAACTCAATTGTGAAACTTCAGTTAAGTTTGCTCAAAAGATGTTGGACTTGCCTGTCTTTTTGTTGTTCTGATTTCTTGGGTTTGGTTTCTAATGAAATCTGACTTAAAAGTAGAAAGTTTGAGGTCTTCCATGGCCTATCTAATGATATGTGACAAGCACAAAAATAGTACTGTCCTTAAACTCTGATTAGAGAGGAATTGTTTAAATGCAGACATCCAAAACAAAACGACATGTGAAGAGAGTGGCAGCATTTAACTGATTAATTGCAAAGACGACATTGTCACAAAGGTCAATTTCATCTTAGCCTTGCTATTTTCTCACTTTCTAAACACACAAGGAAATTATAGGTCACTTTAGGCAAACTGACCTTTTAATATTTTGGTGTAGAATCATTTTGAGTTAGCAAATAGACTGTGGGGGATTGGCAGGCTTGGGTGAGAATCAGGGCTCTATGTGTTCTTGGGCAATCTACAATTTGTAAAAATGGAAATAATGATGGCATCAGTGTTAGCCCAATATGCTCCTTTCCCGTAGCTTAGCGTGTTCCTTCCCCTTTACACAGCTTAGCATGTTCCTTTCTTAGGCAAAACTAGGCCCATTTAGTAAAGGCAGTAAATAATTAGCCTCCAACCCCCTTTATCTTGAGATGGCACTCCTCTGGGACAGCTACCACCGTATAAGGCAGCAAGAGCCCCTTAGAATGACCTTCAGGTCAGGGCAGCTTATCTACTACTTGGGCAACAGCCATAAATCCTGGTCTGCCATGATAAAGCCCTTGCTCTTCACATCCACATCAAGGTCTCCTCCTCTTAGCCCCTTCTAGCCCCTCCTAGCCTCAGTAGGTTATATAGGTCACCCCATACAGCAGCCGGCACTTCTTCTCATTTCTCTCATGTGAGAGGGGTCTGGCCGGTCCCTTTACCATCAATAAACCTTTTCTTTGTTCTTTGTATCTGGATGTCTGCATGGTTTTCTGGCAAAGACTAATATACTCTACTAATTGGTTTCATGAATGTTTTGAGAATCAATTGAGAAATGTCCAATAGTATTCGTATCATAAGCATAATAATGTATGCAGAAGTCACTGCCATATTATTTCTGTGTGCATACATTTATATAATTGACAGTATGGGATTTGAACTTTGGGCCTCACACTTGCTCAGCTTGCTTGTTTGACTGGTGATCTACCACCTGAGGCATGCCTCCAATCTAGCTTTTTGCTGGTTATTTCAGAGACAGAGTCTCACAGACTTTTCCACTCTGGCTGGTTTCAGATCTTGATCCTCTGGATCTCAGCCTCCTGAGTAGGTAGCTAGGATGAAGGATAAAAATGAGCTACCAGGGCCTGGCTGCACATTCACACACTTTTGTTTTTAAAGTACCATACTTGACATATGGTTTTAGTCATTTTTAGAATCACAATGTATTGTGAATGTTTTGCACCTCACTAGTCTACAACATTAATTTCTGTGCTGTGGGGAATGCTTTTAAATTAATGTAGTTAACCAACCTCCTATTGTTAAACAATTCCATTATTTCCAGTACTGTACTTGATAGCATATGAACTGCTATGAGCTGCTGCCCTGTGGAAGTTTCTTGCATACATACTTGGCTATTGCCTTAGAATGACTTCCCAGAACTTGAACCAGTGAATCAAAAGAAGCGCAATTTAAATACTCTAAAAAGAGTAAACACATTTCAGAGAAATAGGGAAAAGAAAAAAGACAGCCTCACCACACTAATACAACTGCTAATGTAATTTGGGTGATTTAGCCATTCCCATGTTTTCATTTTCACTTAGAAGACATAAAAGCTTCAAGCAAAGAATGGACAGATGTTTCTTATTTCTTGCCCCTTTTGGAACTCACTACAATGACAATAAAGCACTAAAGCATCGAGTCAATGTGGAGGAGAATAAAATAGGAGATGGCGGCAGCCAGAGATGTGAAGGAAATGTTGAGAGCTGAAAACAGACCAGATGAGGGATCGCCGCCTCCAAGGATCAGAGGAAAGGAAATCCACCTCATGACTTCAAACCCTCAATGGATTGAAAAGAAGCAGCTCAACTCTTTATGGCCCTGAAAGAAAATGGAAAACTTGCCCTCTGGAGAAACTGAACAGACAGCTCTGGACCAGGAACATGAGGATCACCGGTGCTGTGCTGCTGGGCTAGGATGGAGCATCTTTAGCAGAAGGAAAGTATTTAAAGGACAGTGGCATGCCTAATGGGAGCTGGGGATATATATCCCCAGCTATAGGCCCCCTTTCCCAGCCCAGGGCCCAGACTGCTGGCAGCCAGGCACAGACACCTTTTTCCTGGACTGAAGCTTGAGGACTTGTGTATGAGATACTAATGGTCCCAGAGAAAAGATCAGGCAAGAAGTGTCCTCCAATGGAGCATTCCCCACATACACACATAGACAATGGGGAAGACAAACAAAGGAAAAATTACTCCATTATTGTATGTAGAGTACTGAGAAAGCCCCTAAGATGAAACACATCAAAACAAATCAAACTATCAAAAGAAGGGACTCAAAAGAAAAAGAAAGGAAGAAATGAAGGAAAGAAAGGAAGAAAGAAGGGAGGGAGGAAGGGAGGGAAAGAAGGAAGGAAGGAAGGAAAGAAGAAAGATCAGGGAAACCATTAAAGATTACTAAAGAATCTTGGATCTGGTTGGGCACCGGTGGCTCACACCTGTAATCCTAGCTACTCAGGAAGTTGAGATCTGAGAGTTCAAAGCCAGCCCTGGCAGGAAAGTCTGTGAGACTCTTATCTCCAATAAACCAATAGAAAACCCAAAATGATGCTGTGGCTCAAGCGGTAGAGTGCTAGCCTTGAGCTGAAGAGCTGAGGAACAGCACCCAGGCCCAGAGTCCAAGCCCCACGACCAACAAAAAATAAAAAATAAAAAATAAATCTTGGATCTCAACTGAAGGAGAGTGATGCATGATACAGTCAATGAGAAAAGGCAAACTCCATACATGTCATTCTGTAATTGCAAATAACTATGAGTAAAAAGATCACAAACATTTATAAGGAGGAATTTAAATATAAAATATAGGTCATGTATAAAAGACTGAGTTGTAATGGCAAACAAAGATAAAGAAGCAATTCTGAGGAAAATTATTATAACACAAATGCTATACCCAGCCAAACTATCAGCCAAGTGTTACCAATATAACCAACACAGTTTCAGAGATCCAAGGTTTCAAGAAACTTGTCGTCTTTTCTCAAGGAAACTATTACTAGAGTAATTAGCCAAAACAGGGGAGTAAGAGAGACAGGTGAGATGGCACAGGCCTGTAACCCCAGCATTTGGAAGGATGAGGCAGGATTATGGGGTCAAGACTAGTCTGGTCTACATAGTGAAACCCTGTACATACATACATGCATACATGCATACATACATACATACATACATACATACATACATACATACATACATACATACATACATAAGAAAAAAAGAAATGGTGATGGGAAAGCTGACTACTGTTCTTTAGAAATCTTCCAAATTAGTAGCTAATGAAGTTAGTAGCTAATGAAGATGTAAATTTCTTTTTTCATACAGCCATCCAAAGTAAGTATTTCAGGAAGCAGGGAAACTTCATTGTATTCAATTGTTCAAAGACACTCGAGTGACTTTTATCTTGTTGCTCTGGTCAGTGGTCTGTGATTCCCAAACCAGGGTCACCAGCAACATTGGGGAACTTGTTAGGAATGTGACCTGTAAAGATCCAACATCAGACCTAATGAATCTGATACTCTAGGGGCAAAGCCCAGAAGTCTTGTGTTTTAACCTGACTTCCATAAGAGAGTGTGATTTTTGCTAACATTCAAGAACACCATTAACCTTTTCTGCATGGTCCAAGTTTAACTGCAGGAATTTTCATGTTCCTGCTTAGCAGAGGGAAAAAGTGTGCAGGTTTGTATGGGCTAAGCCAGGGAGCAGTACATATTGCTCCCACTTGCAGCCATTTTGCAAAGCCTGATCATGTATTAACCTTTAGCTTTAAGGGTAAGCTTGGAATATAGTCTTTAGTTTGACAGACACATATAAGCTACTGTCCTATTACAGTGGAAGATGGAAAAAACACCACTAGTTTCTGCCCCATGTGCCAGGGACTCCAATACAAGAGAGCAACAGACATAAATCACAAGAAGAGTTTAAACAGACTCTCAGCATGTCTTACTCATCCAGCCCCGCAGCCACCAGTCCAGATGGAAAGAAGAAAGGTGAAAAGCTCCAGAAAGGATCATCAAAGAAAATAACAAACAAGAGAATACTCATGTTTGAATGCATTGACAGGAGATGTTGTGAATAAATTAATAGGTACCTAGAAAACAGTCAAATATTATTCTGGGTATGTGGGGGAGGGCGGATGAATGGGAAAGGAAATATAATTATAGGTTTCTATGTGGCTTACTGGGAATAATATTTATATATAGTCATAATGTAATTATTTAATATTGACCTAACAAAAAAATTTGTGTGCAGGGCATTTTAATAACAATAGTTGACAATGGTCATACATCATTTACAATGGGCCAGTCATTATTCTAAGCTCATTATAGAGTCAAATTTTAATCTTCATAATCACTGTGAGGTAGATACTGCTAGATTCTATTTACATATGAGGAAATATAGACTCATGGAAGTTAAGCAAACTTGTAGATTTCTCTGTGTGAGTGTGTGTGTGTGTGTGTGTGTGTGTGTGTGTGTGTGTGTGTGTGTGTGTGTGTGTGAATCAAACCCAAGGCTTTATGCCTGCCAGGCATGCATTTTACCATGGAGCTACACCCTCAGCTCTGGGTCTAGAACTTAAAGTCAGATAATTTCTCTCTAGAGTCCAGGTTCTCATTGACTACATTATATAGTCTGTCCATGGTAGGAAGCTGAAATACAAAATTTAAAATCAATTAAACAGGGCTGGACGCTGGGGGCTCACACTTCTAATCCTAGCTACTCAGGAGGCTGAGATCCGAGTATTACAGTTAAAAGCCAGCCTAGGCAAGAAAGTCCGTGAGACTCTCATCTCCAATTAACCACCAGAAAACTGGAAGTGACACTGTGGCTCCAGTGGTAGAATGCTCTCTTTGAGCTGAAGAGCTGAGGGACAGCACCCAGGCCCAGAGTTCAAGCCCCACAATTGACAAAAACAAACAAAAAAATCAATTAAACAAGAAACAAAGAAAAGTATGTTGTTAACCAAAAAAAGCACAAACATACCAAGAGCAAACAGGTCAAAGAAATGGTCGTGGTGAGGCATACTAATAATTCCAACACTTGGGAGACTGAGGCAGGGGCAAGTTTGAGGCCAGGCCTGAGTTATTCAGAGAGTCCCTGAGAGGAAAGAAGGGAGAAAAGAATAAAAGAAGGATGGAGTGAGTGAAGGAGGAAGAAAGGGAAGGCAGGAAAGAAGGAAGGAAGGAAGGAAAGAAGGAAGGAGTAAAAGAGCTGAAAGTGGTTACTTCTAGTCAGGGGTTAATTGAAAGTTGTCAAGGGACTGATGTTTTTCTTGCTATTATTGTTGTGGTCCCAGCAGTAATGTGTGGCTTTTTAAATCTTTTAAATATTACTTTGATCAAAACTAAATTTTAAAAAGGAAGATGAAGGAAAGTGTCTAAATTAACTTAAAGCATGGATAAAAAGTGCTCCAGAAGAGAAAGTTAAAAAGACTCTACTATGTCCTGGACATATATTTGAAGGAAGGCAAATCAACATACAAAAGAGATATCTGCATAGTTACATTTACTACAATTCTGTTCACAACAATAGAAATGAATGAAACCAACATTAATAAAGAAAATATAATATGCATGTAAATATATGTATATATGTATGTAAATATATATATATATGTATTATAAACCATGAATAAAGAAAAATAAAATTCTGTGTGAAAGCCTCAGCCCAGAAGGCCACATGGACACCAAGTCATGTACAGCAAAACTTATTGTCAGCAAGCTGACAGTCTGACCCTCTTGGGAAGAGACAGCACTTGTCCTTGAGCAAGGTGGTTTATAGGGCTAGGGGGCTGGGGGTGGAGAATTTCACTAGGGGTGGGGAGTACTCTGCAGTCTGGTTTGTGTAAGATGTGGAGTTTGTGAGGTACATGAGAGTGGGGATTTTGTTGTGGCAGGGCAAAGGGTTATGGTTGCAGCTGCCTGTGTCACCCAGTAAGGCCTGAGTCAGATAATTTTGGGGAAGGGTCTGTGTCACCAGATTTCAGGGAAAGGCCATGCTTTATATCAACGCCTAAGGTAGCAGAGTGGCTCCTGCGATGGAAGAAGTTAGGCTAACAATACATTTTTCAGGAATGTGGATAAATGTGGAGGCCATCATGTTAAGCAAGACAAACCAAACAACAACAACAAAAGCCAAATCCTGCATGTTAGCTCATTTGCGGAATATAGACCAAAAATAATGATGATGATGATGATGATGATGATGATGATGATGATAGAAATGGTAATGAGACATGAATGTAAAAGGGGACTGTCTAGGAGGAGATTATTGAGAAGGGGTAGGGGAAAGGAGAAGGCATTGAGGGGTGAAGAGGATAGAGGAACATTATATATACATATTATATTATAATATAATCTATAAAATATCTATAATAATCTATATAACATATTATATAAAGATGTATGTATATACATATCTCTATTACATATATATACATGTAGATATAGATATATTGTGTGTATATATATATATATATATATATATATATATATATCCCAGCAAATGCTATAAAGAAGGGGAGGAGGAAGGAGAGGTAAAGAAACATGGTGGAGGGATGAATTTGTTCAAAAAAACCCTGCATACATGTATAACAATATCACAATGAAACTCCCTCTTATTACAAAAATAAAATTAAAATAATTTTTAAATATTTCACTGGGCACTGGTAATCCCAGCTACTCATGAAACTGAGATCTGAAGATCTTGGTTTAAAGCCAGTCCAGGCAGGAAATCCATGAAACTCTTTTCTCCAATTAACCATGAAAGAGAAGCCAGAAGTAGAGCTGTGACTCAAGTGGTAGAGCATTAGCCTTGAGCATTAAGCCAAGTGATAGTATAAGGTGATGAGTTCTAAGCCCCAGTACAGGCACACACACACACACACACACAATTTTAAGACCCTGCTGGGTAAGTTGTGTGTGGGGAGCAGCAGAGAAAATTGATATAAAAATAGGAATTTCTAGAAAACATGGAAAATTCTCAAGGATATTCTTAAAGAAATGACAAGTAGAAAATAAGACAGCCAAGAGAGAAGGAAGATTGAGTAAGACGGAAACACTACTGGTCCTGATCATGTGTCCTGAGCTGGATACCCAGAAATGAACAACTTCTTCATGGAAATCCTGTAACCCTGTAGTTACAATCCAAGGGGGCATTCAGTGGCTTCAAGCACTGTTGTTTATATTCTATTTATTCTTTCATTCATTCATTTTGAGAGAAGGTCTTACAATGTAGCCCAGGTTAGCCTCAAACTCACAATCCTGCCTCACTCTGAGGACTACTAGAATTATAGACTGCACCAGCATGCCTGGCTTAGAATGGTTTTAATCTGGGCCTTAAACATGAGACTTCTTCCTCCTCAGTAACAAAGTCAACCAAGAAAGAAACAACTGATCTTAATCCAGAGGTAGAGGAGGGGCAAAGCCATACTGCATTGACAGTCGAAAACCCTGATTATGTGACAAGGACAGTCAAAGCAAAGCAAGTACCAACACCTGTCAATTATGTGACCTTGGGGCAAGTCAATTTCTCTAAACCAGTTTTCTCTGCTGCAAAGAACAAATATAGCAAAGCATGCATATGTAAAACACATGACACCTTTTAGGGCTGTTTGTCATTTTCCATTTCCTGGGCTGGTTTCTCAGGCAATAAAGCTGAAACCCAAGGAAATAAAGCTAAAACTTTCACAGGCCAGTTCATGATGGAACAAGAATTCGAATCCCATACTTAAGTGACTTTATAGCTATTCTGTCAACTAGCCCTCAAAGAACTCTATGAAATTAGATAGATAGATAGATAGATAGATAGATAGATAGATAGATAGATAGATAGATAGATAGACAGACAGACAGAAAGACAGACATAGGCAAGTGTGTGTGTGTGTGTGTGTGTGTGTGTGTGGCTTGTAATGAGAAGAAAAAAAATGAAATACCCACCTACCCCAACTCCAAGCTCAGTGGCATTAGAAACAAGACCCAAATCTAAGCATTTTAATGTTTAGGTAGGGGCTGGCTCAAATATATAGCTGCTGCATGTAAATAGGACAGTGTGGTACAGGAAGTGCAGCTCATGCCTGCAGTGCCAGCTCCCCCTTGCAGCTGTGGACCAGCCCATGTAGGTAAGATCATCACCCCTCTAGGAAGCCCAGGTTTCACTTCCCAGGTGACTCCACAGGCAATACGATCAGAAATGAAAACTAGGATTTCCTCATGACGTTACTGGGGGTTGGAGGGTGGGCATTTGCTTGTGACTCCAAGTAAGGGAGACAAACTGATAAAGATCTTCTCCAGGAAGTAATTAAACCAGGAGCAAACCAAGAGGACAGGCAGAGCCAAGGAGCGCCAAGTGGTGACCCCAACCCCTCCCGACTACACTGGGTCGAGGGTGGAGTGGGATGGCATGGAGTGGAGTGGGGGAGTTGTTTCGCCAAAGCCCCTCCCCCTGCCCACTTGGGATGTCTTTAAACACAGCAGGCCCCACCCCACGTCCCTCTCACAGCTGGGAGCCAACACCCAAAGGGACATCAACCCGGACCCAGGACCCCACAGGCCAACCACACGGTCCCCGTGGCCCCAGAGTCCCTCCCATCCCCACTGTCTGCCACACCCTTGAACTAGGACTGGAGACGCTGACAGGTCGAATGCAGCCAGAATAACAGCCATTTGTTCTGCCTATCGCTGCTGGTATTGAAGCCAGATGTGTGTGTTGCCAGCACTGACGGGGTCCATCTGGCTGGGGTTTGGGTTTCCATCGCGGACTTTACCACATCCACCCTGGTCTGCTAGGAGACAGGAGGCGAACATCTGGAAGCCATTGCAGCTGTCACGCTTCAAGGGGATCCTGTACCACAGAGAAGAGAATTCAATACGGAGCTGAGCAAAATTACCCAGCTCGTCTTGTCAGCCTATAGTCCAAACACACACAGGGCCTCGCTAGCACTGAGCACCCAGGCTTCAGGGTCCTGTCCCGACCCCAGAAGGACCTGGTGACCACACAGAGGCTCTGGCTCAAGGTCACATTTGCCACCCAGTGCCAGGATCTTTTGTTGATCCCGGGTAGCTGGAGCTCAAAGGCTGTTCTTTTGATCTGTTTGCTGCAAGTTGTAAATGAAACCTTGCCCAGTCTTTCCCCCACTTCCGTTCACACCCCTTCCTCTCCTTGGCATTCAATTCTCTAGCTCACCCTACCTATTGCATTTTGTCTCCTAGTCCTTTCCCAAGCCCAAAATCCTGATCAAGGATTGTAATCCTGATCAAGGATTACAAGAAATCATAACACTGCTTGTTCTAACCTGGGTCTGTCTTCTCCCTCCAACCCTCTCTTCTAGTTTGTTAATCTCCATCTTTCCAACCCTTTGTGGTCTACCTCAAGTTTATTCCATCTATGAAGCCCTTCCTGACTCACAAGCCTCCACTGGTCTCTCTTTTGTCTTTCCCTTAATTAAGTGTAAGCTCGGAAGAGGAAATACTGGCTTACATATTTCTATCTCCTTCAGCTGTAGCATTGCCCGCTGAGGTACAGAAGCCCTGCCTCTAAGCCCTGGTTGGATACAAACATCAATTAGTGTGCTTTAATTACCTTTCCTTTTAACATAATTATCTTTTATCTACTTTACAAATGTTGACAGTACTACATAGAATGTGCCCTGGACTGGACTAATTAATTTGCTATAAAACATCTAGTAAATTAAATAATACTGGAAGCCTCCAGTCTTCCATTATGACCATTGACCTTGAGTTTGTGAGAGAAAGAACTAAAAAGGAAGAGAGTTATTTGGGCTTACAATTGGCTGAAGAGCAAGCAGAAGAAGAAGATTACTTACATGTCATAGTGGCTGAAGCAACAAAAGAAAAAAGAACCAGGGTCCCAGAATCTACTTTCAGAGTTTCTCCTCTTCCCTCATGATCAAACTTCCTTCTACTTGGGCTCTACTTCAGAAGTCCACTACCAAGCTGGGGACCAAACCACTAACACCCAGCTTTTAGGAGACATTTAAGATCTAGTCCATCTTAGACCTCTTCCTGGCAGCAGACAGTGCTGGAGTACTTTTATGAGAATGGAGATTCCCAGTAGAGAAGTTTTACCTTCTATTTTTAGGCCTGTTCTGTGATTAGAGAGCAAGAGTCTCCAGCATTTAGTGTTGCCTACCCAGCACCAGAACAACATGATACATAATGACTTGCAGGAAGAGCTGAGGAAGAAGGCACAGCATGAGTAGCTACAAGATGGAGCTGTGGTAAGAGGGCAGCATTTTCACTATCAGGACAGATCATGGCTGTAAGCACTGAGAAAGAGTAGGTGTCATAGCCATACACAGAATCTCCTGGCTATTGTCCTTCCTTTGTGCCTTGGGATGTATAGTGCCCTGGTCTAGTCTTGCTGTGTAGGAGGGACAAGAAGGCAGGAGCATCCAGACATAAACGAGAGAAAGAGAGAAGATGGAAGGAGATGCTGGCCAATGAAAAAAGAAGTGTGTCTCCTACATGTGCCATGTAGGATGTTTGATTTCCATGGGGCTAAGATGAGGAAACAAGAAGGGGATGGGATTCAGTAGACTCAGGGTTCCAGAGGGGCTCTGCTGTTCTGTGGGGTGGGAAGGTACCTTTTCTTCTCTGACCCTCATCTGTAGAAGAGGCGCTTGGGGGAGATGCTCTCTGATGTCTGTAATCTCTTACATTAAAAGACCACCTTGGAACCCATATCAGCATATAATTTCAGACGAAACTCCAAGTGCTAGCCCTTGTCTGCCCTGAAGTTGTCCATTCTCTCTCCAGAAAGGAACTTCAGCCATCAAAATCCTGAAATCTCTGCTTCTTTGTAATGGAAGAAGAAACCCTCTGTTCTCTCAGAGAGGACTGCATTGAAATAGGAAGATTGCAGATTAATGACCAAGAAAATCTTTCTCAAGTGGGAATGCGACTTAATTAAACTCCATTAAATCATAACTCCTGACTTCAGTTTCTGGCCTCTTGATACCGAGTCCAGAACTGAATCATTCCTCTAGCCCTGTGGCTGTTGAATTCCTCTATCCTCGTGGCTGTATGAGCATAGGGGATAACCTGCTCACCGACACTGTCCACAGCCACCCTCGAGGGAGTTTCAAGAGATCAGCACTAGCCTTGAAGGACTCCTGGAGAAAAGAGCATGGTCTTTCTAATTTCTCTTGGTTTATGAGCAACTTGACAATTTGACTAACTAGTAAACATCCAGGACTGTATCATCCTCTCATAAAAAGCTATTAATGTATTAGTGGGCTAAAAGGAGAGGTTATGTAATCATTGCCTGAGCTGTTAAAGTTCAATCTTCACCCAGAGACACATGGAAAGGAATTCTCTATGCTTTCATTTACAGGACCTGGGTATTTAAGCATCTTACCCCTTTGCTCCCTTCCTGAATCATCTCTGTCTCAAGTCATCAGTCACTTGCTCTGTAAAATGTTTCTCTCCAAACTCCTTCTTTCTCCACCACACTTTACATGCATTTCTCTGTACTAGAAGCTTCTATTCTCACAGAGAACCAAATGCTCAGAGCTGTAGGCTAGGTACCCTCAGGCCAACCCTTCATATAATCAAGCATTTTGAAGGGCCGTAGGAAAGGCCTACTTTCTCAAGAGAAGTTCCCCTCTCCTTAATTCTGCTGTTAGATTCTTTGGGGACCATCACACCCACACATACACACACACACATTTTTTTTGGGGGGGGGTGGTAAACCAGTACTGGGGCTTGAACTCAGGACTATGATACTCTCCATTACCTGTTTCACTCAAAGCTAGTACTCTAGTATTTGAGCCACACTCTACTTCCACCCTTTTGCTGGTTGATTGGAGATAAGAGTTTCTGCTTAGGCTGGCTTCAAATTGTAATCCTTAAATCTCCGCTTCCTGAGTAAATAGGTTACAAGTATGAACCACCAGTGCCCAGCTTACCAGGTCCCTTTTAAACCTTCCTTGAGAGAGATTGGATATAACCCATCTTATTGTCTCATACAAAGGATCTTCTTTTTCGTTGAAGTCCCAGAGTTCTGCAAGGTTTATGTGCCACTTGTCATCCAAGGACCTGCTTTGTGATCTTGAGCACATTCTACCCTAGACCACAACTTCCCCATGTTGAAGGGAACTAAGAGAAGTTTCATCTTATTGCAGGACATCTGGCTAGATCCAAGAGCAAGCTATGCCTGAAAGGACAGGAGGAGAGCAGAGTGAACTGTTTTCTTTTCTTTCTAGCCCTAACCACCTGGTAACAAAGAACCAGAAGTTCTCAGCTTCGTGAATCCTGTCTGTTTGTATAGAGAGGATGACCATGGACCATTCTCTTCTTTGGGTCTCATTAACTTGCTTAGCATGGTCCAGAGCATGGAAGTTAAGGTATAATTGATTTAGTCCTATGCTTACTCTCCTTTAGCAGGACACCAGGTGACTCTGGACGTGGTTATATACCTCTCCAGAGGCAGAGAGGAGAATCATGGTTCAAGGTCAACTTGGGAATAAAACTCATTGATAACCCATCTCAATAAATAGGAGACCAACCCAGGCTGGTCTGGGCAAAAGAATGCAAATCTATGTGAAGAAATAACTAGAGTAGAAAGGAATAGAGTGTTTGCCTAGCAAGAGTAAGGCCTTGAGTTTAAATACCAGCACCACCAAATAGAAAAAAGGAAAAGAAAGAAAGAGAAAGGTAGAGTTGACACAGGAAAGAAGATGTTTAAATGGATCCATCCAAAGAAATAAGAAGAAATTGGTGGTCTTAAGTACAAAAGATGTCCTGCTTCTGACATTATAGCAACAAATTTGCCCAGTACTTTTCTGGCAGCTATGGGATAGAGGTGACATGCAGCACTCCTGTTTCTTAGATGAATAGATAAAAATGTTGGCTTTTTTTCTCTGATAGTCACCCCTTGGTGTAGAAGGCAAAACACTGACAGGAAGTCCCCAGTGAATGGGGAAGAGCTGGTTGCTAAGAAGGCTTTGGGAAAAGAGAAAACCTTCAAACTTCCCTGCTTCAACTCTCCAGAGATACTGCTATAAAATTCTTCAAGGTGCTCAGGCAAGCTGGGCCCAGGCCATGAGCGTGGCTCAGGGTAGGAGGCAAGCCCTGTCACCACAGGCCACACAGGCTGTTGTTTACTATTGCAGCTGGTCTCAGGAAGCAAGTTCCATGTACAGCAGACATTTTCAAGAGGAAAATGCAGAGTTCTTTCTATCCAATCACACATTTGGGAAGGAAAGTAAAGCAACCCAGATCCTTACTAAGCCTACGTGCTAGTAAGCTCCCAAACTATCCCAGAAAACCCCTCCTTAGACAAAGCAAACAGAGGTGGGGGTGGCTCAGTGGTGGAGTGCTTGCTGAGCTTACGTGAGATCTTGTGGTTCCATCACCCCAGCACTAGAAGATAATGCATCCACAGCTGGCATCCACAGCTCTTGGCCCTCAGATGCTCAAACTGTACAGACAGGATTTATTTAGTCAAGCTTAAGATCAACCCAACTGCCCTTAAGTATTAGTCAGCTTTCCATCAGTATAATGAAATACCTGTGGTAATTAAGTTATAAAGAAAAAAGGTGTCAGTTTGTGGGTTTCTAGTTCATGACTGGTTGGTTCTTTTGCTTTGAGCCTGTGTAAGGGCAGCACATCATGGTAGACAGCACATGGCAGAGCAAAGCTACTCACATCATAACCAGAAAGCAAAAGAGAAGACAAGGAAGGGCCAAGAATCCCACATTCACCTTCAAGGGCACGCCCCTAATGACCTAAAGACCTCCCATGGACTCCACCTCTTAAAGCTTCCACCACCTTCAACATCCCCTCTCTGGGGATCTAGTAGTCAATACAAAGGCCTTGGGGGTAGGGGGGCGGGGAATTAAGGTCCAAACCACAGTACCTGGCATTAAAGATGGCTCAGCTTGGGCTGAGTCTATGACTTAAGTGGCAGAGAGACTGCCTAGAAAGCTTGAGGCCTTGATTTAAACCCCAGTGCCTGCCACCGAAACATACCAAATAAACATCACTGGTTTGACCCTAAAAATTCTCCCTGTTTCTAGGCTGATGAAATTCTCTTCCTCCCCATTGTTCTTCAGCTTCCCCATTCCCTCCCATTGCTACTTTACAGAGTCTTTTCTCTGTTGCTGCTTCCTCAGATTCAAGCTTTTTCTACCATGGTCCTTAAAGTTGTATCTGTTCCCATAGGAGACCTAGATAGAAAAGTCCCAATGACCCATGCTGCCACTTCACATGGAAACCTAATAATATACCTTACTCTAGACTGCCCAGATTATTTTCTCTCTCCCTCTTTCTCTCTCCCTTTTCCTCTCCCTCCCCCTCCTTCCCTTTCTCCCTCCCTCTCTCTCCCCCCTCCTCCCTCCAACCCCTTTTCCAACAACCTTTCTCCTTGTGCCAGTAGTGGGGCTTGAATTCAGAAACTGGTCACTATCCCTTAGCTTTTTCACTCAAGGCTGGCACTTTGCCAATTGGGCCACAGCTCCACTTCCAGGTTTTTGGTGGTTAATTGGAGATAAGTCTCACAGACTTCCCTGCCCAGATCTCAGCCTCTTGAGTGGCTAAGATTACAGGTCTGAGCTACTAGTGCCAGGTTTCCTGCCCTTATTTAGGCCTCAGTTCTTGCTCCATCCTTTGTATTTGGGAGCGGTGACAGATGAGTGTTTTCTTTGTCTTTAGCCTTCTCTTCCACAGAGAACTTTTCTCCAGAAATAAAAGTCTGACTGTTCCACTGCATCCTTTGTGATGCTTCCTCTAAGCACCCTCTACATCAGATCCAAGGCTCCAGTGGGAGCTATATCCTTTCTTGTGCAGCTGGTCTGAGTTTTGTCGTCTGGGAGACAGGGCTTAGAAGGGCTTGAAGTTAGAACTGAGGCGAATAAAGCTTTAAATCTCTAGCACTTAACAGCTTCTCTGCAGCCTCAGCAGCAACCACATTTGCTTGCTCGCTTCATCTGCACTCTCTATATATCTATGTAATCTCTGTTCGCTGGAGCCCGACTCCAGTCCTGTCTGCACTGCCCTGGTGGTGCTGAGAGAGGGAAGGTTGGACTTCTACCCATAAAAATAGCAGCTCTCCAGAGCACACATGAAGAAATAATTAAAGAGATTAAAGCTGGGGGCTAGAGAGAGGTGGGCGGGGGAGGGGCTTAGCAGACAAGACTGGAGTCTCTGGTTTTGCATCTAGAGGGGCTCAGCAGGGAGGATTTTCTTGCTCTTTTCTTCTGTTGGATTCATAGCTAAAAACTGTTGACTCTAAGCTCTATAAAGGCTGAGATGGTACCCTGGAGTTTTTTGTATCCCCCCAAAGGATCCTCAAACCAGGCTGCGCCCTAGTGAGTGAAGGAAATTTGATATTTATTGAGGGTTTATGACATGCAGGTACACTGTTAGATACCTCTTGTCCTCACTGGTTATCTATCGGGTATGTTTCCAACTTGAGAAATGACGGCAATGTCTTTCCTATGCCCAGGAGAACCACTGAGTCCAGAGCTGGGATTCTTAGGCTGAGAAATATATTCTGGGACTTTGCCACGTGCAGGTCAGAGGATATAGATAACTCATGTCTGTAATCCTATCTATCAGGAGGCTGAGATCTGAGGATGGACATTTGAAGTGGGGAGGGAGGGTGAGAAAGTGAGGGGAAAGGATGAGAGAGATATGGAGGGAGGGAGAGAAGGGACTCACGAAAGAGAAGAGGAGGGAGAGGGAGAGGAGGGAAGGGAGGGAGGGGGAGATGGTCAGATTCCCACCCATCCTTCCCATCCCATCCTTCCACTCCACTGTGGAACCCAGAGCATGTTCCCTGAACATCTTCAATTCCTCTCAGTAAGGTTGTATCATTTTGGGTTTGTTGTTTTTTGTTTTGGGGGGTTTTTTTTGGTTGCCGTGGGGCTTGAACTCTGAACGCTGTCCCTCAGCTCTTCAGCTCAAGGTGAGTGCTCTACCACTTGAGTTACAGCACCACTAGTGTTGCGTCATTTTGGGTGAAGCCATCTTGCATATTGTTTGTTAGATTTGTTACAAATTATTTAATTTGTGTGTGTGTATGCGTGTGCATGCACATGCATGCACAAGCATGCTGTCAAAATAGGCATAAATTTCTTTTCTTATTTGGAGTCTTGGGGATTGACCTCAGGGGGCTATACATGCAAAGCAAGAACTCCAACACTGAACTACCCTTTAGCCCTTATAAATAGTGACATTATTAAATTCATATCTAAATTCTGAGTTTATATGAGGAGTCTTTCAGGTACCCATTGTCATCTGTGAAACTAATTTTGTTTCTTCCTGTATAATTTTACTGTTTTTCTTTTTTAAATTATATATTTTTAAATTAGCATTAGGTAGGTAGGGTTTCAGTTCAACATGTCAGTTTATGAGCACAATGCATCTCAATCAATGCCACCCCTTCCATCATTCTCCCCCACCTCTCCCAATCCCATCTATCACCCTAAGCTACTTGGTTCCATTCTTATTTATTTGTCTTGATGCCTTTTGAAAGTGATAATTCAAAGAAGCAATTTTAAAATGCCTAATATTGTACATAGTTCTGAGTTAATTGAACCAGTCAATAAATGAATAAAGGAGCTATCCCTAGACAAAGAATAAAATCAAAATGTTTGGAAGTATGTAACTCATTTACTCTATGTCATCCTCTGCTTCAATAGGGAGAGAACATGGGGGAGATAAAAGAGAGACAGAAGCCCATACCACTCACTCATTCTCTCACGAGAACTCTCACTGGCTCACTCTTCTGAATGAACATTGGCTAAGTGCCCACCCAGTGCCAGACTCCCAAGTGAAAAATCCAAAGCAAGATGGTTTCATTTTCTGATTCATCTATGAAGGAAATGGGAGCCCCAGCTCTTCTCCCTTCCATGCGCTCTGGCCATCTTGGGACCAGCCAGACATTGTCCTTATGGCATTCAGGGGCATCTGGCCTTGAGAGTGCCCTGACTTGTGTATTGGTTTGAAACTCTGCCCCTTTGGCTTTTTCTGGAAATTCAATAAAGGGTGCTCCTATTCCTAGATGTGAGTTCTCTTCCATTGTGCCTCTAAAGGTAACTTCTAGAGTGATGGGAAGCTTAGCCCCAAATGCTGCAGCCAAGCCTCCAAACAAGGCCAGGGCATAGAGTTGGCCTATTCAGGGCCAACCTAAGATGTTCTAGTCAGTATTTGCCCTGGGAAAACTGCATAAACTTCAGAAATGGGGGCTGGGAAGGTGGCTCACTGGTAAAGCGCTTGCCTTGCATGCCTGAGGCCCTGGGTTTGATTCCTCAGCACCACATAAGCAAAAAGAAAAAAGCCAGAAGTGGCACTGTGGCTCAAGTGGTAGAGCGCTAGCCTTGAGCTGAAGAGCTGAGGGACAGCGCTCAGACCCAGAGTTCAGGCCCCACAACCAAACCCCCCCCCCAAAAAAATAAGCTTCAGAAATGCATGAAGTTTACTAGACAGTCTTCTTCGTCAGCTGCCCTTACCCCACTGGGAGAGCTGCCTGATCCCAGCAGGCAGCTGGGCCAGCACAAGCCTGCTCTCCCGTACAGACCCAACCAGCAGCCCCAAAGGCGACTTCTCCACTTGTGTCACATGGTCCTAAAATAGTCCTGGTAGCCAGATTTAATTGGCCACATTGTAGGAGGCTCCCACTGTGAAACTCATTGTGTGTGTGTGTGTGTGTGTGTGTGTGTGTGTGTGTGTGTGTGTGTGTAAGTGTGTGTGTGCTCACACTGGGGCTTGAACTCAGAGCATCTCTCTCTCTGTCTCTCTCATACTATCTGTCTCTTTCACTCTCTTTGCATTTTTACTGGTTAATTAGAGATAAAAGTTATCTAGGATTACAAGAGTGAGTGCAAAAACTCACTAATCTTGAATTCTACCCACAATACATCTGAATCCTTATCCTAACAATCACAATATAGATATGGTGGAAATAGACACTCAGAAAGCTCACTTAGCTTTCCTGTAGTCAAGCTTTTGGTAAAGAGTCACAGCATAATTATCCAGGGAGAAATCTTTCCACTCTAAGTCAAGTTCTTTCCCATGGGGAGATGGGGTGGTAGGAGGGTAAAGCCAGCAGCCATGTTTGCAGTGAAGGACTTCCCAGATCCCAGTGAGATCATTCTCACCCTCCTGTGTGAACACAGTCATTTTCTAGGCTCTTGTTCTTGTCCAGGGGATCAGAGTCCCCTGAGCCCCTGCCAGCCAGGCCTCTTCCATCTCCATTTTCTCTGCTTTTCCACTGCCTAGCTGGAAGCCGAGAGTATGAAAATTGGAGGCATTTCAGAACCCACGTGGCCTCTGTCCCCATGAACAACTGTCTCCAGGTCTGTGAGGCCGGACAAGTGGCCAGCGGCCAAGCAAGCCAGGCTGTAGACACCCTACCCAGTTGGCAGCAGAGCAAGGCACCCCCTGCCTAGGGTGTGAGGCAGGCTGTCTGCACCAAAGCATTGAGCTTGAGCTAATGAGCTGTTGGCATGAATGGGCAATTACTTTACCTCTTTCAAAACCTGCCAAATGTGCTTTTATAGCCATGGAATTGCCTTAAAGACTCGGGCTGAAATCAAATCCTCTGTGCAGAAAGCAGAAGGACTGAAGGGTGCTCCTGGTTCCACAATCTGGAACTCTGGACCCAAGGTCTCAGCAGTGCCTAATAACTCAGAGCAGTGGGGCTATCTCATCCTCCAGGCCTCCAAGCAGTGTCTGCAGGAGGGGTTCAGGAGGCTCCCCCAGGGCAGGAACCCCAGGCATTCCTGGGCCAGTGGGCTGGCACAGTGGCTAAGCCTGTCACCTAGACCTGATGCTTTGGCCTACAGTGTGGCAGGACAGGCCATTGGTGTCCTAATGGCGTTTGCCCAGCCACAAGCTGTTGTTAAGCCAAGGCTCTGCCTCCTGCCTGGCTCCCCTCAGCTTGTGGGCCTGTATGCAGTGATCACACATCCTGGGATGAAGTCCACCTAGAGAAGGCCAAGCAGGCACATAGCTCAAGTACCAAACAGGCTTTCCAGCTGAGCTCCATTCCCCCAGAGAGTCCCTTCAAATGGCTGAGGAGTAGTGCTCTTCCTCTGCTGACTTTTAAACGTTATTACTTTGCCAGGTGTTGGTAGTGCACCCTTGTGTTCCTAGCTACTCAGGAGGATTAGATATGAGCATCACCATTCAAAATCAGCCCAGGAAGATAAATCAGAGAGACTCTTATATCCAATTAACCACCAAAACTTTGGAAGTGGAGGTGCAGCCTCAAGTGGTCGAATACCAGCTTTCAGCCAAAAAGGCTAAGGGAGAGCACCCTGGCCCTGAGTTCAAGCCCTAGTACCAGCACAAAAGGAAAAAAAATCAGTTAAGTAGCTAGCTAATTAGGTAGTGAACTAGTTCTTGTGTGGCACTAAGGGTTGAGCTAGGGCCTTATGCATGCTACACAGAAGTTCCACCTGTTGTAATCCATCTTCTGTTGTTACCGCTGAGTACCACAGGCATGGAATTCATAGGATGTAATTTTTATAAATTAGCTCCTGGTTCTGTAGTCTGAGGAGATGGCGAGGACATTGGCATCTATGAACCTCCTAGAGAGAGCCTTCTCCCTGGCCACATGAAAATATGGCAGAGGGGATCAGGACTGAGCAAGTGTGCTCTGTAGATGTGCTGCCTCTTCTTAGAAAGCCACCAAGGCCATCCTGGGCATCCATCCTTAAAACCCTACCTGCCACGGGATCCATCATGACCTCAGGGAGGCCCCGCCTACAGGCACCATGAGCCTGTGGCTGTGGGGATCACGTTTAAACCTGGGAACTTTTGGGGTAGACATTCAAACTGTAACACCCACTCTGCCCTTCTCTCCAGTCCATCCTTCTTCACATTTCCTCTCCATGTTTTCCTATTCTCCTTTCTTTCTTCCCCTCTCCTCCCTTTTCCTCTCCCTCTTCCTTCCTTCCCTTTTTATGGCCATTCTGGGAGTTGAACTCAGAGCCTTGACCTTTCTAGCCAGGAGAGCAAACAATTGAGCCTCACTTTCAACCCTCTTGATGCTTTTGTAAATGGAGGTTGTATTTTTTCCTGAGGCTGCACCTCAGACTGGGATCCTCCTACCAGCCAGCTCCTTTTCACCAGGAGCATTTGTGTTTCATCATGTAGACTTCCAAAGTTGAACTCAGTACCCCGTCTCATGGTCCCCCTTCTCCTCATGATTTTTGTGGAGCCCACAAACGCTCACAGCAAGACCTTGGACCCTGTGAGTGCGGCAAGCCAGGTCAGGGTGTCTTGCTCTTTCTATGTTTTAAAGCTAGCATGAAAATAACAGGAAGAGGAAATTCCATATGTGGAATTACCCATTCCGGGCAGGATTTCTCCACATCTGTCTGCATGTTGAGGAGCCCTGAGCCATGGGTGATGAGCAAAGACTATGGTGTAGAGTCACCCAGACCTCTATGAATTGTCTTCTATCTCTGTGACTCATACACACACAAACCAGCTCAAGCTTCCGCACACTCTGGCAATTCACCCTTCCTGGCTAGTGTTCCTAACCATTCATCTTTCCCATAGCTTTCACATCCACTTCCAAATTTCCCCAAGCATCAGGTACAACTAGGCTAGGCCTCTATTCCCCAGCCCTGCTGTGGGACAAAGTGATACGCACTGTCTCCCATTCACCACCACCACCCCCCAAGCCGGTCTCAGCCTTTCTTTGAGACCCATTTCCTGTCCAGGCCACTGGTGAGCTCTCCCTGCAGCCCAAGGTTCACCTTGTACTGTGTCTGCCCTTTGTTTCCAGACCCCTGGCTCTCCTGGTTCATTGCATCCTATCTGACAACTGCTCCTTGTCCTCAACCTCTACTGATGACTCTTTGTACCACCCCCCCCCACACCCCTATCCTCTTAGGGTATTCCAGGGCACCAGTCAGGCTAGTTCACATCATTACTATTTCTCATCCAGGGTTTGCTTATTTCAACTCTTTTTTGCATTAAAAAGCTTCTGAGTGTGGTAAAATATATACAACAACACAATTTTTCCATTGAGGGCTAAGGTTGCACCTCAATGCTTGCCTAGCATGTGCAAAGCCCTGGGTTTGATCTCTAACTCCACAAAGAAAAGCAACATCCAGCCATTTTTAAATGTATACATCAAGACTACACAACATGTTCATTTTTGGACTTTTGTTTAATTGAGTGGTACTTGGTTTTTGTTTTTTGAGACAGAGTCTCACGATGTAATCAAGACTGACTTTGAACTCACTGTTCTCCTGCTTCCAACCTCTCAAGTGCTGGGATTACAAGCATGTACCACCACACCTGGTATTCACATTGCAAAAGATCTCCAGGACCCTTTTATCTTAAAAAATAGAAACTATATGCCCATTAGCCAACAGTTCCCTTCTCAATTTCCCTCAAACACTGCCAGACACTATTCTATGCCCTGTTTCAATAAAGCTATGGCATCCAGGTACTTTCTATAATTGGACTCATACAGCATTTGTTGTTTTGTGTTTACATAACAGGTTCATCCATGTGGTAGCAAGTGACAGGAGTCCCTTCTATGGTATCCTTACATCTTTGTTTACTCAACTGATTTTTCTTTTTGTTTGGGATTGTGTGTGTGTGTGTGTGTGTGTGTGTGTGTGTGTGTGTGTGTGTGTGTGTGTGTGTGTGCATGCACATATGTACAGTGGTACCAGGGCTTGAACTCAAGGCCTGAATTCTGTCCCTTAGATTTTTTTTGCTCAAGGCTGGCATTCTATCACTTGAGCAAACCTCTGGCTTCTTGCTGGTTAGTCGGAGATAAGAGTCTCTTGGATTTTTCTTCTTGGCCTGAGATCCTCAGTTCTCACCCTCCCAAGTAGCTAGGATTAAGGTGTGAGCCACTGGTGCTTGTCTGTTTCGGATTCTTTTTAGCTCAGGGCTTTGCATTCACTAGGTAGACACTTTATATTTGTACCACATCCCCAACCCTTCTTGTTTCTGTTATTTTTCAAATAGGGTCTCATGCTTTTGCCTGGGTCAGCTTTGAACCAAAATTCTGCCTATCTCTGCCTCCCAAGTAGCTGGGATTACAGGCATGAGCCACCACACGGTTCCTCTTTGATGGACATTTGAGCTGATTCTATCTCTTGACTATTGTAAACAGTGCTGCTATGAATGCACACATACAGGTATGTCTTTGAGGCCTGCTTTTAGGTCTTTGAGGCCTATGGCCAAAGTGTCGAATTTCAGGATCTTCTGGTGGATTTCGTCACACTTCTCTCATTCAGTGTCATGTCTTTAGATATATCTGCTGATGACTTCCAAGTTTACATTTCCAGTTCAAACCAGGCCCTGGTTCTTAACATTCACATTCAACTTCCCAGATATCTACTTAGATATTATCTAAAGCACACAGTCACCTAGAACTGCTGTTTTCTCCCCCAAACCTGCAAATTCCCAGTCCTGGCCATGGCATTCAGTGGCAACAGCATCCTTCCATCTGCCCATTGTGACACTGAAACTCATCTTTGATCTTCTCTTTCTGTCATACTTAGCCCCAATGTGCCAGGAAGTCCTGCTCACTCTGCTTCACAGTCTGTTCAGGCTCTGAACACTTCCATTCACTTGCTTTCTCCATGCCCCCACCCACCATTACCTTCATCTGGTCCTTGCCATAGCTAATTGGTCTCATGTTTGTCCCCATTTCTATCTCTTCTCCATGCAACAGCCCATGCTTTCTTTTTAAAAATTTTAAATCAAATTATACCTACCCTCTCCTTCAAACATTCCAATGAGACTCCATTTCAATAAACAAACTGGATGCGTGGAATACGCTGTAATCCCACTACTCAGTAGACAGAAATCAGGAGGATCAAAGCTTAATGATAGCCTACGTTAAAAAGGTATTGAGATCTCCAAAAATAAGCCAGGAAGCCAGGTGTGGGTGGCTCACATCTATATCCTAACTACTCAGGAGTCTGAGAACTGAGGGCCACATTTCAAAGCCAGCCCAGGAAAGAAAGTCCATGAGACTCTTATCTCCAATTAACCATCAGAAAAAAAAAAGCTAGAAGTGAAGCTGTGGCTCAAGTAGCAGAGCACTAGCCTTGAGCAAAAATGGGACAGCACCAAGGCCCTGAGTTCAAGCCCTGGTGCGCACACATACACACACACACACACACACACATACACACACACACATACACCATCACCACCACCACCACCACCACCACCACCACCACCACCACCACACCACACCACACACAAGCACACATGTGGTTCCAGCTTCGTGGGTGGAATGAGTAGGAGAATTGCTGATTCTTCAGACAAAAACAGAAGAGCGTATTTGAAAAATAATGAAAGCAGGAAAAGGCAAAGGTAAGGCCCTGAATTCAAATTCCCATACCACCAGCAAAATTTAAAACATCACTCCTCCAACAGGGAAATACCAAAGGGCTTGAATAAGCAGAGGACCCCTCATGACCTGGCTCCCACGAGCCATGACCTCATCTCTTACTAATGTCCCCTGGTATACCAGTCATCTATGACTGCATGACAAACTGCTCAAAACAGCAAACACCCACTGTGTCATGGGAGGCCACGTGCTTCACGCCCTCCTCCGGCTCTGGCTGTGTCCATCTCAAGGCTCACCTGGGAGTCAATCTCCTCCCAGTGGGCCAGGGGCTGGTGATGGGCTCAGGTCTTCGTTACTCTCTGGCTGTTGACCAGTTTCTGGTCAGGTAAATCTTCCCATGATGTGGCTCACCACAGAGCAGGTGGCTTCCATTGAATGAGCAAGGCAAGATAGAAGTCCTTTAGAAGTGGCACTGGTAATATGCTGGGTAACATCTGCTTCTTTATCTGCATCAGCTCCTGTGCTCGTTGACCCTACCAGGCCAGTGCTGTCTCAATGCTTTTGCTCATGATAGCCTTGTGTCTGGACAGCTCTTCCCGAAAGGCTTGCTCTCCTCTTCAAGCCTTTGCTCAAATGTGATCAGATGAATGAGGATTTCTCTGATTCTTTCAAATTACAACGGCCCCACCTCCATTGATTTTCTTGCTTTATTTTTCTCCAGAACAAAATCCCCACCTAACATCCTGTGGGTTACTATCATCTTAGTCTGCCTCTTCCCATCAGAGTACAAGCCCATGAGAGTGAGGATTTTGTTTGATTACTATATCCCCAGTACCTAGAATCATGTCTTGTATACAACAGGCACTCAATAAACTAACTTTTAAAAATATTTTTATTGTTATTATAAATGTGATGTACAAAGAGATTACGGTTTCCTTCTTTCCTTTTTTTTTTCTCCATCAATTGTGGGGCTTGAACTCAGGGCCTTGGCACTGTTCCTGAGCCTCACTGTGCTCAAGGCTAGTGGTGCTCTACCACTTGAGCCACGGAGCCACTTCAGGGTTTTTGTTGTTGTTGTAGTTGTTGTTGTTGTTTTGTCAGTAGTGGAGCTTGAACTCTGGGCCTGAGCACTGACCCTGAGCTCTTCCAAGTTTCTGATGGTTAATTGGAGATAAGAGTCTCACAGACTTTGCTGCCTCAGCTGGCTTTGAACTGCAATCCTCAGATCTCAGTCTCCTGAGTAGCTAGGGTTACAAATTTGAGCCTCTGGCATCAGGCTCACTTCTGGTTTTTGAGTGATAAACTGGAGATCCTCAGATCTCATCCTCCTGAGTAGCTAGGATTACAGGTGTGAGCTGTTGCTAGTGCCCAGCAACAAATAACTTATAGGACAGACATGTTTAACTCTTCAGGTTCAACCACTAATTTAAAAAATATTGTAAAGCCAGGCATCAGCATCTCACCCCTGTAACCCTAGTTACTCAAGAGACTGAGATCTGGAAGATGGCAGTTTCAGGCCAGCAGAAAAGTCCATGAGACTCCATCTGCAAAATAATCAACAAAAGTTGGGCCAGAAACATGGCTCAAGTAGTAGATCACGAGCTAAGCAATCAAACGAAGTGAGCCCAAGTCTCTGAGTTCAACCCTCAGTCCTGACAAAAGATAGTAAGGAGTACAAATGTATAAGGCCAATGAGTGTAGAATGCTTCTGCTAGAACTGCAGGTAGAATCCCAAAGTCCTGCTCCATTCTCTCCTATTCCTTTTTTAAGGGACTCGGGGCATCCTGGGGGTCTCTCAGAACCATGAACAGTTCTATTGAAGATAATATATAAGGGAGAGGCTCTGAGCTTCAGAGCCCCAGAAGAGAGCCCAGCTGCAACACCCCACTGCCACATGCCAACACAGCCAGTTCCCATCCAGAACTTGGTGAGAGGCCCAGTGCTGGACGCTCTGGCCTGTAAGCCTTAGCTCCTCAGGAGGCTGAGGTCTGAGGATTGCAGTTTGAAGTCAGCTCAGGCAGGAAAGTCCATGAGACTCATCTCCAATTAGCCACTAAAAAGCTGGAAATGGAGCTCAAGTGATAGAATGCCAGCCTTGATCCAAAAAGCTAAGTGGAAAACATGCCAGCCTTGAGTTCAAGCTCCATCCAGTACTGGCACTCACACAAAAAGCAAAAACTTTGTTCCATTCCTTTGTTCATTCCATTCGTTCCATTCTGAGAAGTGAGGAAATATTCAGAGGCTCAGAGTCATTATTGTTGTAAAAAAAAAACCTTGTTATCACTTAATGAGACCCTTGACCCTACAGTTTTCAGCCATTAAGTCATTCAACAAACATCGTCCCTGCCACATGCAGTGGCAGGCACTGCGCATAGACAGGAAGAGCAGAATGCCTGTCCTCCAAAAGTAGGTGATGTTGAGCTGTGTGTAGCCAAATTCCCCTGAGGACCTCTGAGTGCTGAGGAGCCCCATCAGGAAGTCAGGACTGTTTTCTTACGGCTTCACTTCATCCTCTGGCTCCCCCCGGAACAAATCCATTCCCTTCCCAAATGACAGCCTGGTAAGAATTGGAAAACAGTAATTAAGTCGCAGAGAGCGCGCCCTGTAGACTGGTGGGAACGCAGGGGGCCCCCGGTGGGCTGCGGCCGGCACCAGTCGGGACTTGGGGTCGAGGTCCAGGCCGCGGCAGGGGCGGGGCCGCGGCGGGGGCGGGGCCGCGGCAGGGGCGGGGCCGGGCGGGGAGGGGCGGGGGCGGGGCCGCGGCAGGGGCGGGGCCGGGCGGGGAGGGGGCGGGGCGAGCCCGGCAGGGGCGGGGCACTGCGGCCTGGCGGCGGGAGTTTTGTGTGTTCTTTGTGTGTTCTTTGTTTCAGACCAATGCAGTCTTCCAAGTAATTGCTTGCCTGGCGCAACGGGGCCCGCCGGGCCTCCCCGCGTAAATCTTCCCGTCAGGGGCAGGTTTTGGCTGTGTTCTGCATGGCCAGGCCCAGCCCAGCAGGTCTTGAATTCATTAAAGTTGAGGCCACTTGGCCGCGGGCTCTGCGCTCCTGCCAGCGCCGCGCTGGGGCACGGGCGGGCCGCTCTCCTCCGCAGAAGGCGCCCGGGGGAGGTGCTGGAGAGGTCACACAGGGGCGGGGGGGGGGGTTAGGGGGGTTCCTAGGGAGGGGAGCGAGGGGAGGGGCAGGACTGAGGGAAGGGGAGGACGGGAGAAAAGGAGACTGGAGGGGAGAGAGGAGCGGACCGTCTTCCCTATTTGCTGGGCAGCCTCGGACCAAAGAAGAAAGACTATAAGGAATCTGGGTCTCAGAAGGGCCAGGACTCCTGGGATGGTCAGGCCCAGCGGGAGGAGGAAGCCGATTCTCAAAACACATCTTGAATCCTGGCCGCAGGAGAGAACAGGGAATGAAAACCTAACCAGAGTGTTGGGAAATTCTCTGCCCTGCATGTCTCTGCTTCTCTCTCTCTTTCCTCCTCTGCTTCTCCATATATTTGTTTTCATTTGAAATGAAAAGTACCTGGGTGCTGGTGGCTCACGCCTGTAATCCTAGCTATTCAGGAGGCTGAGATCTGAGGATTAAGGTTCCAGACCTGCCGTGGCAGAAAACCCCTGGAAGACACTTATCTCCAATTAACCACAAACAAAAAAGCCCTAGAAGTAGAGCTGTGGCTCAAGTGGTAGAGTGCCAGCCTTGAGCGTAAAAGCCAAGCCAGAGCACATGGACCTAAGCTCAAGCCCCACTAACAGCACAAAATCACCTCAGTGAATCATTCACACTCAAGTATGAATTCCACATCCTGCTTTGGATCAACCTACAGATACTGGTCTTACAACTGTCCCTAATTGTGGGATTGAAGATGAGATAAATGTGGGTAGCATGACTAAGGGCAGCCCCTTAGGGGCTAAGGGACTAAGTGTTGTTTTTGTCCATCTCCATGTAGACTCCATGGGCAGCTGAAATTTGATTCTGGGCGGGGGCCCTAGCCTGCACCTGCAATCCCATGACACCATGTGGAAAAGCTTCTGTCTTTCCTTCCAGAGTTGGGAAAGGGGTAGAAAAGGCCACCCTCAGGCACAAAGGACTGACATCTTCCCTCACCCCAACAGAACTGAGCGCTCAGTGCAGTCCAATGACCTGGACACATTCCCGCCATGACCCAGAAGCCTGGGCTGCCACTGTGAGATTCTCAGTGAGCCCAGCCTGTGCTTTGCACACATGCTGGCAACAAGAAGTCACAGAGGGCCCAGGAGGTGAGACCCCCAGCAGGCCTGGTGAATGGCCAGCACCCAAGGAATGTATCTTTTGGACTGTGATGTTTGTCTCCCCTGAGAGTTCTTTAGGGTCCTTGTCATCACCAACATCAGCATCAAATGTCCAGATGTGGCCAGGCACTGAGGGCTCAGGTCTGTAATTGTCCCTACTCAGGCTCAAAATGTTGAGAACTGAGGACCATACACCAAAGCTAGCCTGGACAGGAAAGTCTGTGAGACTCTTCTTGTTGTTATTGTTGTTGGTCGTGGGATTTGAACTCTGGGCCTGAGCGCTGTCCCTGAGCTCTTCAGCTCAAGGCAAGTGCTCTACCACTTGAGCCACAGTGCCACTTCTGGTTTTCTGGTGGTAAATTGGAGATAAGAGTCTCATGGACTTTCCTGCCTGGGCTGGCTTTGAACTGCCATCCTCAGATCTCAGCCTCCTGAGTGGCTAGGATTACAGGCGTGAGCCACCAGCTCCTAGCTGTGATACTCTTATCTCTGATTAGCCACCAAAATGCCAGAGGTGGAGGTGTGGCTCAAGTGGTAGAGCACCAGCCTTTAATGAAACAACTAGGGGACAGTGCCCAGGCCCTGAGTGACAACAGCAGCCTCTCTCTCTCTCTCTCTCTCTCTCTCTCTCTCTCTCTCTCTCTCTCTCTCTCTCTCTCTCTCTCTCTCTCTCTCTCTCTCTCTCTCACACACACACACACACACACACACACACACACAGATGAGCTCTGGGGTGAGCTGTCATACTGGTAGGTTTGTGACTTACTCTCTGCCCCTGCAGAGTCTGCACAATTGTATTCTACTCCAGCCTCCCTTACTGCCAGGAGTAGTGTACAAACTACTGCTCCAGTAACCCTGTGCAGAGATCTTTGGAGCAATCTAGTAAAGGCTGAGCCAGAATTGGTTGGTGTTCTTTTCTCCAGAGCTGGGCATACTCCCCTTCAAAAAGGAAAGACTGGCTTTGAAGCCTCCACAGAGCCCCCTAGAACACCACACCCTGCAGCCCTCAGCTCCTCTCAGTGGGCCTGGAGAATTCCCCCTCCTCCCGCTCCCTGGGTGGGAATCAGAGTGTGTCCCATGCAGAGAGCAGGGTAGAGCCAGCCAGCCCTGTGGTGCAGGCCCAGCCCAGGTCTCCTCTCTAAAAGAGGGCAATGGTTTGCCTTGCACCCTACATTTTATGTATGACAGAAAGAGCTGATAATCAATACCATTTGCAGCAATGATTTCTCTGTTGGTCCCTGCGCTGAGCCCTGAATGGATAGCATCACCTTCACTGCTCTTTTAAACCTTATTGCAAAGATAACGGAAATGTGGATGCAGAGAGGTTGTGCAGTTAGGCCAAAATCACACAGCTGGAAGGTGGCATCACTGAGACTCCACTCCAGGTCACAGTGACATCCAAGACCACACATTTCCACATATGGCAAATTAATTTCATTTCTAAAAAACCTTGGAAGCAAGCCTTTATCCACATGTGTACAGGATCAGTCTAAAATAGGGCCAATGAATGTCTCTGGGAGAATTTGGAAAAGAAGTCCTCTGTTCCCTGTCCCCTTCCCCAGTCACACATCTGTTTGCTGGGTTTTCTGATTATACACACTGTCAACTTCTAGAAAACAAAGAACCCTAAGGACTGTGGGTGGTTTAAGGCTACCAGTTAAGACTTCTGTGTCCACTAAGCAGTCCTAAAGAGAAAGAGTAAGAATGATCCACCAAGACTGGACTGGCTATGTACGTAGAGCTCAGAACTCACAGGCGTGGGAGAGTGTGTGAGAGAATGGGTGCACATATCTCTATTTGTCTATTTTCTCTTGCTATCACAAAGCATCTGAGGCTAGGTGCTTTATAAAGAAAGGAGGTTAGCGCATATCTTTGGAGGTCTGGATGGCATGGACATCTGATGACTTGTTGAGGGATTCCTGGCTGTAGCACCACATGGAAGAGAGCATAAGGTAGGAGTGTTTGTGAGAAGTCTCATGACAACACAGGAAGCCAGAGAGATTCAGGAGTCAGGTGTGCTCTTTTCTAACAACCCACGGTCCCAGGAACAAACTAGGACCCTACAAGAGCTACATGAATCCATTCTGAGGGCAGTGCCCCTCATGAACTAACTGCCTTCTGCCTGGTGCCACCTCTTAAAGGTTCCATCAGGATATCAGAGACCAAGTTTCCACCAAGAACCTTTGGGATCATCTTCAAACCATATCCAAGCCACCATAGCTCTGTGTGTGTGTGTGTGTGTGTGTGTGTGTGTGTGTGTGTGTGTGTGCGTGCACACACATGAGTGAGAGAGTATGTGTGTATGTGTGTGACTGAGTGAATGAGAAAGAGAGTATGTATGTATGTGTCCCCCAGAACAGGGAGGTTAGGAAATAGAAGACTCTCAAAACTCTATTAAAATAGTTAAGGGGGAGAAAAGGAGCAATATTATATATTCAATCAGTTTGCACTGTGCAGTTGATAAGTGCCACATTATTCAGTAGATCCTGTGCCTGCACCAGGAGTTCAGATGAGGGGGACGTAGGACAGGAAGAAGGGGCTTCATGGAGAGTGAAGGGTCATTGAAGGCTGTGGGGTACAATAGGGTGCTGAGGAGGTGCTGACTATAGATACCACACAATAGTCTGTCTTGTTCTAAGCACACAGACACAACTTGTTGGCAGGGATGGGAGGAGAATCCTGGGGGAAAGCAAAGGCAGGGAATATTGTCCAACAAGAATTGTACTTATTACCTGACTTACGAAATGGTAACCCCTGTGTCCAATACCTTAGTAATAACAATAAAATTATATTTTAAAAGACTTTACAGACAGCTAGGACTCAAAGAATCCTTGGGGATTGGGGACTTCATTCGGCACTTCCCTGTGCGGACAAGACAGCAGAGCTCAGGAGAAATGAAGTTGCTATGGAGAAGCCATGTGGCTTCCCTGGGCTTAGTGGTCATTTGTCTCCATGCACCTGAGATTGCTTTGTAGACAAGATCTTGGCTAATCTAGTCACATCCTTGGGTCTTGGCCAGGAAGCCAGGGACAGTGACAACAGTAGTAGTGGTGATCTGGTCCTCAGAATTGACATTGTTGGAAAGGGAACAGATTCCCCTGTCCTGCTCTGAGATGCTCCAGCTGCAAGTGAGGGGAGACCTTGGCCCCTACCTGGCCTCCCAGAGCCACCCTGCCGTAGGACTTTGTACCTCAAAACTCGCCCATTTTAAGTGTGTCGTTTGATGAAATCTTAGTAACCATCTTCAGTCCTGTGTGCAGGACCACCTGAAAACAGACATTCTCCCACCCCACAGAATTTCTCTCTTGTGACATTCACTATTGATGCCTTGGTCCTTGCCCAGGGAGCTCTCCTGTTTGCTGTCACTGCAGCTTTGCCTTTTCTAAATTTCCTGTGATTGAGCTGGGCATGGTAGTGCACACATATAATCTCAGTATTTGGTGACAGAGGCAGAAGTGGGCTGCATAGCAAGACCCTTTCTCAAAGAATGAAAAGAAAAAAATTTATATAAATGGAATCAGAGGACATGGAGTCTAATGTTTTGATTCCCTTTACTTAGGATACAATTTTTATATTTGTTCATTCTGTATGTACTTTCTGCCATTTCTCTGTCCATCTACTCAGCAGTAAGTATAGACTGGTGGCTTTTCTTCTGGGCTATTTGAATATGGTCTATAAAAACTTATGCAGAAGGCTGAGATCTAAGGATTATGGTTTTAAGCCAGCAAATGCAGGAAAGTCTATGAGACTCTTCTCTGAATAAACTATTCAAAAGAAGCCAGAAATGGAGCTGTGGCTCAAATGGTAGAGCATTTGCCTTGAGCAAAAGAAGCTCAGAGACAGTGCCCATGCCCTAAGTTCAAGCCCCAGGACTGGTACGTGTAACAAAAAGCAAAAAAATATCTATGTACAAGGCTTTGTGGGGACACAAATGGTTTTTGCTTTGTCAAAGACCCAAAGTGATCTGACTGAGGGACCATGGACTGAAAATTCTTTTTATTTTGTGCCAGTACTGGGGCTTGAATTCAGGGCCTGGGCTCTGTACCTTAGTTTTTTCAAGACTAGTACTCTACTACTTGAGCCACACCTCCACTTCTGGCTTTGTGTTGCTTAATTGAGGAGTCGCATGGATGTTCCTGCCTGAACAGGTTTCTGTGATCCACAGATCTCATCTTTCTGAGTAGCTAGGATGACAGGCATGAGCTTCTGGCACACAACAAACTTAGTTATTTTCAGTACCTAGTTTGTGATAAATCAGTACTGCAACCCAAGAAAACTAATGCCCATAGGAAATTTCTTGAACTCTATTAGCTCTGTCTAAAGAGGTTAAGATGACATGAACTAAGAGTCTCTGACTGGGTGTTGGGATCTAGGCCACATACTACTTACAGAGCTTGAGTGTATCTACTCCTCCATTTCCCTAACCTGTTCAGAAAGGGTGTTCCAGGAACCCACGTTTAAAAAGTGTGGCATGGATGAACCCAGATAAGGATTTCAGTGATTTTTCCATGAGTTATGAGCAAGCTTTCTTTAAGTTGTTTTTATGTTGTACTTTGTTTTTGTTTTTGTTGGTTCAAAGCCATCCCCGGCAGGAAAGTCCATGAAACTCTTATCTCCAATAAACCACCAGAAAACCGGAACTGGTGCTATAGCTCAAGTGGTAGAGCACTTGCCTTGAGCTGAAGAGCTGAGGGACAGCGCCCAGGCCCAGAGTTCAAGCCCCATTACCAACAAAGACAAAAATAAAGTCTCATGGGACTTTTCTGCCCAGGCTGGCTTTGAACCCAATCCTCAGATCTCAGGCTCCTCAATAGCTAGAATTATAGGTGTGAACCATTAGCACCCAGCTTACATTTTAATGTTTAGCATCAGTACTGATTATCTTCAGTGTATAGCAATGAGGGCTGGATTCCTAAGTTGGCAAGATGAAAACAAGCAACACTTCCAGAAATCCCCATTGAAATAGAACATGTAGTACACAGAGAACAGTTTGCATATGGAGACAGCAAAACTGTGAAA
Source organism: Dipodomys merriami (assembly GCF_024711535.1). NCBI lineage: Eukaryota > Metazoa > Chordata > Mammalia > Rodentia > Heteromyidae > Dipodomys > Dipodomys merriami. The sequence goes on from NW_027202493.1 coordinate 5,029,301, forward strand.
GTGTTTATGTGACACACTGACATCCATGTAAACACTGAACTGTATATTCTACAAATTTTTTTCCAGATCAGCCGGGTGCCAGTGGCTCATGCCTGTAATCCTAGCTACTCAGGAGGCTGAGATCTGAGGATGGCGGTTCAAAGCCAACCCGGGCAGGAAAGTCCGTGAAACTCTTATCTCCAATAAACCACTAGAAAACTGGAAGTGGGGCTGTAGCTCAAGTGGTAGAGCGCTCGCCTTGAGCTGAAGAGTTGAGGGACAGCACTCAGGCCCAGAGTTCAAGCCCCATGACTGACAAAAAAAAAAAAAAAAAAAATTCTTCCAGATCAAAAATACTAGGATCAGGCTGGAAAGGTGGCTCAGTGGTAGAGCACTTGCCTTGCAAGCGTGAGGCCCTGGGTTCAATTCCTCAGCACCACATAAGCAAAAAGAAAAAAGCTGGAAGTGGCGCTGTGGCTCAAGTGGTAGAGCGCTAGGCTTGAGCTGAAGAGCTGAGGGACAGCACGCAGGCCCAGAGTTCAGGCCCCACAACCGGACCCCAAAACAAACAAACAAACAAACAAACAAAAATACTAGGATTGTGTAGATCTGTTAAGATGTCACAAATTGTGGCAAACGAGGCTCTGAAGGAAGACCAAGCTGGTAAGGAGAGATGAAAGAGGCTCCTGAACCCAGGAGGGACAGAGAGTCCTTAGCCCTCTCCAGAAGTGAATCAGTAGATATCAGCTCTGTAACTCACCTTATTTCCTTACCTTCATCAGCCACCCTCTTACTTGCTGACTTTGCTGGATATGTCTCACCTTCCTCCTGCTCCCAGGTCCTGGGACATGCACTACCTCTCCCATTCAACCAGAAATGGTGATTACTGTCAAGTTGGGAATCTGGAGATTCTTCCAGTAAGATTTGGCACACACTGTGCTCCAGTTTTCACACTAATAATTTCACTGTAAGTGGCTAAGGGGTAGCTGCAAAAAGGGCAAAGAGCACAAAGATGAGCAAGTCAGGTTTCACAGAAAACCCTCAGTGCTGGATGAGCCCAGAGCACAGCCAACATCTAATACCTCCAGGGTTGGATGTCTCGGTTCCTATGGAAGCAAGTCCATTAGCGGAGCTCTTTCATCGTCACAGGACTCTTAGGCTTGTAAATGTTCTCTGTAATGGGCTGCAGTCTCCCTCCTTCTAATTGAGGGTCTTGGATCTACATGCAGTCATTTACTTTGGTCCCTGTCTTTGAACAGGGCAGGTGTAGTCCACATCTGCATAGGAAATAACTAGAAGCCAGATAAATGAATTGACAGAAATAGGATTTCTAGCTTCCAGCTGATGTCCCACTGTGTGCAGTGTTTCTGATGGACCTTACAGCTGACTGAACCCAAGGGCCTTCGGTCCTCACCTCTCCTAATTGCAGGCTTCGCTTCTACAGCAGGTATGTAGGTCAGCTTTCCAGGAGTGTAACGATCACCTGAAGGAAATCAACTTATAAAATCTTAGGTGGAAACATTGTATTTAGGTGTGTGGAAAGGGGCCAGAGGAGCAACACATCATGTCAGGAGTGCCTGGCCAAGCACAGCCATTCACCTCATGGTTAGAAGGCAAAGGAGAAGAAGAGGATGAGACCATAGCCCCACCATCCCCTTCCAGGCCCATCCTCAATGAGCAGAAGGACTCTTTCAAGTCCCTACTTCTTACAATTTCATCATCCTGCAGTAGCACCAAGCTCCTGAGACTAAGACCTCAATACCTGGGCCTTTGATAGTGGATATGATAGGTGACCTAGCTTATCACCTTCCCCCAACTCCTGGTGCTGGCCTGTACCCTCCTCCATCCAGCCTGGAGGAAAGGCTAGTTATCAAGTACAGCATGTGGTTTCTGTTATGCCATCAGCACTGACTGGCTGAGGTGCGAATTACAGCCCACTGGCTGATGTTCTGCATTCAGCATCTCCACACCCCAAGCCCCTCTTTCTGCTAGTAAAAGAAGGTACTGCTCCTAGCATTTAAGCTGTGCCTCTTGACTAAATACTGTCAGTTCCTTTTGTTGCTCCCCAAGGACACAGTTCCCAAATCATGTCTTCTAACATGGTTTTATGTGTTACTTAGGACTGATACAGAGAGCACTGTTTCATAGACATATCTACAGCTATACAATAGTCCTCTGTTCATTAATTAATACTTCTATGAATGTGACATTAACCTCCTAAGCAGCCACAGGACACTTAGGAATCTTGGTGAACTTGCAGTCAACTAAATTTGAAAGTTATGAACTTCAGTTTTATACTTTTTCCTGAGTCCAAGGAATGTTTTTTTAACCTGTTTAAAATCTCAGGGGTTGAATATGGTAGTATATTCCTATAATCCACCTACAGAGGAAGTAAAGATAGGAGGATCATGGTTTAAGGTAGCCCAGGCAAAAAAATGAAAGCAAAATCCTATCTTGATTTTAAAAACAAAAACAAGTTTCACTGCCTCCATAGGAGGTGGAGGTAGGAAGATGACAGTCGGAGACTATGCCCATACAAAAAAAATGCAAGACCCTATCTGAAAAACAACTAAAGCATAAACAGTTGGGGGAGTGGCTCAAAAGACTTGAGTATCTGTTTAGCAAATGAAAAGCCCTGAGATCAAACTTCATTGCCACCACAAAAAATGGATAAATAAAAAGGAAAATCTCAGACATGCATATGGATTACCTGCTTACCACCTTGAGGCCTTTGCCTAACTATGCCCTGGTGAGATCTTTTGTACAACCCACTGGGAACCTAAGCCTTTCAGTAAACAGCCTTCTGTAGCATTCTTTATTCCATTCTCATCTTAATTTTTCTCTATTGTATTATTACCATTGGATATACTAGCATTTTATTTGTTTTTAAATTCTGTCTTCCTTGATTATAATGTAAACTCCATGAAGGCATTTTTATCAGTTTTTTCACTATTATTATTGGTGTTTCAGAAATAGGCTCTGTGTAGCTCAGGGTGGCCTCAAACTCCCAATTCTATCACCTTGGTCTCCTGCGTGCAGAGATTACAGGCATGTAACACCACATTCTGCTTTACTATTAGAACCTCAGTACAGATAAGAGCTCCTGGTATATAATAACCAGATAAAAAATTGTTGAATTAGTAAGTGAATAAAACATAATTTATTTTCTTGCAGTTCTGGAAGCTGGCAAGTAGAAAACAAAGATCCAGGAGATTTGGCGTTTTGTAAGGGCCTTTTTTGGCTTCACACAGCTGCCTTACCTTTCACTGTGTACTCACATAGTTTAACCTTGGTGAGTGTGCTCAGAGAGAATGGGAGATTTCTTATAAGGCCATCAAACCTATCAAAGTAAGGCCCCATGCTTATTACTTTATTTCATCTTAATTATTTTTTAAAAAACCTGATCTCTGCTGGGTGGTGGTGGCTTATGCCTGTAATCCTAGCTACTCAGGAAGCTCTGATCTGAGAATTGCGGTTCAAAGCCAGCCAGGACAGAAAGTTCATGAGACTCTAATCTCCAATAAACTATAAGAAAAATGAAAGTGGCGCTGTGGCTCAAGTGGTAGAGTACTCACCTTGAGGTGAAGAGCTGAGGGACAGCGCCCAGGGCCAGGGTTCAAGTCTTACAACCAACAAAACAAAAAACAAACAAACAAAAAAAGATCTCCAAATACAGTCATGTGGGTGTTCACTACTCAGCTTTCTGTCACTGTGACAAAATATCTGAGGTAATCAACTTAATAAAGGGAATCATTGATTTTAGCTCCTGTTTGCAGAGATTTCCCTCTATGGTCTCTTATCCCTGAGGCCTTGGGCCTATGGCAGCACAGATCATCATGGTGGTTGTGTATGATAAAGGAGACCCAATCACCTCATTGCAGCCAAGAAACAAAGAGGCAGGGAAAGGAGCCAATATCCTCTTTAAAGGCACACCCCCAGTGACCTAACTTCCTTCCACTAGGCCCCTCCTCTTAAAGGTTCCACCACCTCCCAATAGTACCTCAAGCTAATGATCAAGGCATCAACACTTGGGCCTTTTGGGGAACATTCAAGATTCAGAAAATAGCAGAACATTAGGGCTTCAATGTATGAATTTGGGGAAAACAGTTCATTCCATGCAGTAGGACATTGAAATTCACCTACTCAGATTATTCACAAGATGAAATTGTAGGCTTGGAGTGGTGACCATGTCTTGTACATTTGCCTCCTGAGAAGGGTTGCAGACAGTGCCTAGGGATCAGTGAGGAGCCCCATGATCCACCAAACCAGGCTTTGTCCAGAAAACACACAGGGATCCTCTCCATCCTCCTTCCTGCTGAGGCCTCACCCCAAAATTTCAGCACCAAACATCCTCCTTGCAATCATCCCAGTGATCTGGTAGGGCCTAGAAGATGGGCACAGTAGCCAGTTCTCAGACAACAGAAGAATCTGTCAGTATTCCAGGAATCCATTGTCAACCTGTGCATCACAAGCCCATCTCTTAGTGATGACAACCAGTGGCTAGGATGGAGCTTTATTTCCATACAACATTAGAGAAAATTCAGGTGCTCACAGTGTGTGGGGGATGGGGTCCTCGCTACGTAGGAAGCTGAGTTCTGAGGATTGAGGTTTGAAGCCAACCTGGGCAGGAGAGAGGAGAAGGAGGAGGAGGAAAGGCAGAGTGAGTGGAAGACATGTTTGTGGAAGTGGCGGCACTTGGGTCAGGTCTACAAGGATGTGTGTGATGGGAGAGGGAGGACACTGGACGTGACAGGATGAGGAGGACAGTATGTGACGGACAAGGACTGGGTGAGAGTAAGGCAGGTGTGGAGCTGGGTGGATGGCGAGGAGCAGTGTTTGTGGAGGACCATGAGAAAGAAGCTGTCCTCCGCCCAGCTGAATGACTCTGTTCTTTCTTGTTCCCTCCTCACTGAGCCTCCCTCACTGCATTTACAGGAATCTTCCCAACACTGTGTGCTAACAGCAGGCCTTTTATTCTCCCCCACAGAGCAGGCAGCTCCTCAGATTTTTCTTCCTGTCCTTTCTATCCAGGCTTTTCCTCCCAGCAGCTGCCAATTCTGGGGGGACAGGGAACCCCCACCTACTAATTGAGCCAAGTCCAGGCTTCTTGGGCTCGGTGGTCCGATGGATGGGAGGAGGTTTGGCCAGCAGGTCCCTTCCTTCTTGGATCTGACAAGAAGTGGGCAGGTCCCAGGCAGCTGTGCTGAGCATGGACATTGCGCAAAAGGCCGACTCAGCCCTCCTTCCTGCCAAGGTCAGCAAGCCCCGTTCGTTCCCAGTGGTGTGGGTGTGGGTGTGTCTCCTGGACTCACAGCAAAGTCTGCCAGGAACCTGGGTTCAAGCCTGTGCAGTCTCTCAGGAGCGAGGCAGCCCCCAAGGCCCCTCCGATCTTCAAGCCTGTCCTCCCAGAGCACTTTGTTAGCCACTGAGCAGAAAGACGTAGTAGACAGCATGACAATGTAGACAGATCTAGACTGAGGTAGAGGAGGGGAAGCCAAGGAAAGGAGTTCCTGAGGAGAAAGGAGAAGCATGCAGTGACAGCCACACTTGGTTGGCACAGCCTCTGAGGGGTTCTACTCACTCCCATCCCAGCACTGCCAGCACCGGCCACATCACACACACTCTCATTTTATGCTTCTGTTCACACTACTCAAAGACAGCAGCCAGCAGCATGCCCCGAAAGGAGAGCAGAAGCACCCCAGCTCTCTGCTTTCAGAGTCATGGAAGATGATTCTGGGGGACACTAACATCTCATTATTATTGTCTTCTTTCTTTCCTTCCTTCCTTCCTTCCTTCTTTCTTTCCTTCCTTCCTTTCTTCCTTCCTTCTTTCTTTCCTTCCTTCCATTTTTTCTTTCTTTCTTTCTTTCTTTCTTTCTTTCTTTCTTTCTTTCCTTTCTTTCTTTTCTTTCTTTCTTTCTGTCTCTCTGTCTCTCTGTCTCTCTGTTTTTCTGTCTTTCTTTCTGCCAGTCCTGGGGCTTGAACTCAGGGCCTGCTCTGTCCCTGAGCTTCTTTTGTTCAAGGCTAGCACTCTACCACTTAAACCACCATACCACTTCTGGCTTTTTCTGAGTGATTTATTGGAGATAAGAGTCTCATGGACTTTCCTGCCTAGGCTGGCTTTGAACCAGGATCCTCAGATCTCAGCCTCCTGAGTAGCTAGGATTACAGGAGTGAGTCACTGGCACCCACCTCCATTATTATTTTCTTAATCCTTTGGCTTCCTCTCTGCCTGTACAAACCCTACTCTAGCCCTGTCTATCTCAGAAGTAGGCATCCTAGGTGAAAGCTGGGAAAAGGATTCTATCCTTTGATTTCCCCAAGTCCCTAAACCCCTAAAGCAATTTGTTATGAGGAAATGAGATAAACCAAAAAAATTACAGAAGTGGTGTGGGCAGCCAGAATCGTTGGAGGTGTTTGCTCTGTGCATCTGCTTGAATCAGATGTCTGGACATGCTCCCACAGAGCAGCAATGGTCCCTGCCCTTTGGAGCACCCTCGAGACTGAAGCCAGGCATCCCTAGCTCTCTGCGGGTGGCACTGAAGAGTGTGACCAGCTGGGTGGGGGTCTGAAAGGAAGGGTCTGCTGCCGAGCTCTTTGTAAGTGAGACCTGGGAGTCCCATTTAATTAGAATTCCTGCCTAGGATGAAGGCTGTGGCTGCCAGCCCAGGCCTTGAGCCATTGGTCACGGCCCATAAAGGCCACACACGAGTTCCAAGCCTAAATGGGGCCTGTATCCCTTGGGAAGGGACTCTCAGCATTCCCTCTGATCCCCTTCGGCAGCTCTGAGCTCCCCAGGACTCCACCAGAGGCCCATTCTTTGCAGATCACATGCATCATGACACCTGGTGGTAAGGGCCCATTTTGGGGAGAGAGAGGTGTCTCCGTTCTCTCCCCTTCCCTTCTGAGAAGCTGAGAAGCCAGAGTGCCTTCACCCATATTTGATTCCAGTTGTAGACACCAGCATTTCAACTTTCATTGTCCACAAGGATGGTGGAGGTTGGCAGGAAAGCCAAACCAAGCTGTCCCACAAGAGCCAGTAGTTTGGGAAGATTTATATCAAATGAATACTTTTAAACTTTGTAATGTTACCAGACACCAATGGCTCATAACTAGAATCCTAGCTACTCAGGAGGTTGAGATGTGAGGATTGTGCTTCAAAATCAGCCCTGACAGGAAGGTCCAGGATACTCTTATCTCCACTTACCCAACCAAAAAGCCAGAAGTGGAGCTGTGGCTCAGGTAGTAGAGTATCAGCCTTGAGTGAAACAGCTTAGAGACAGTGCCTGAGTTCAAGCCCCAGTTCTGGAAAAACAAAAACAAAAAGCAAAGTGTGAAATGTGGCCATGTACTGGTGAGTCACAATTGTATTGCTACTTGGGAGGCTAAGATTTGAGAATTAAGGTTGGGAGCCGATCTGGGCAGACAATTACAAGATGGTTATCTCCCATTGACCAGCAGAAAGTTGAAATCGGAAGTGTGAGTTGAATGGCAGAGTACCAGACATAAGAGAGAGAGATGGGGGGGCGGGGCAAATAAGAGCATAAGATTTTGAGTTTGAAGCCTTGAGTGCAAGTCCCAGTATGGGCACAAACAAAAACCAAACAAAAACCTGCAACACACTATAAGTCTATAGCAGGTTTTCTGGCAGCTCAGTGCCCCCATGATGTCTCTTCAGATGCCAGCAGAGACCAGGAACGGTGAAGGGGGAAAGCAGAGGCCCCACAATCCCAGCATCTCAGAGCTGTATCCCCAGAAAAAAATGTGCCTGCCTGCAAATGAGCATGGTGTGACCAAATACTCCCCACCGACCTCTCAGAAGCTGCCTCATTCTTCCAGTTTAACTTCCTAGATTCTGCTAACAGGTTTTCCTGGGAGCTTAGGCTATCATAGATTCCCAGTCATTTACACTTTAGAGTGAAGGATTTAAGACTAGATTAATTTAGAGATTTAGGAGGCCTGGGGTTCTGTGAGGAAGGGAAAGTGGAAAGTCTGAGCCAAAGGCAAACTAAATCATTTAAGTCCGAAGGAAATTATGCTGTGCATTGGTGACAGAATGATTAAGGGCAGGTTGCTGAATGAGGTTGCAGGGATCTGATGTCTAGAGCTGCCACTTCCTAAACACTAACCAAGATCTATTTTTTTTTTTTTAATGGGTCGTGGGGTTTGAACTCTGGGCTTAGCCAAGATCTTTAACTGCCATGTGCCTTGCTTTCCTCTCATCTGTCAAGAAGGGAATTCTTAGTACCTTTGTCCACTGTTGTAAGGACCATGTCAAGTCAGCCAATGTGCGCATAAGCAAGCACCACACAAACACTGCTATTATACCTACAAATGGAGGCAGGAGTTGGGCAGCTTTGGTCCTCTCTGGACACAAGTTAGCCTTTGGGTCTTTGAGAGGAGCCTCCTGATAAAGGAAGAACTTCTTTGCTTCCCCAGAAAAGGCTTGTGGAGTGGGTAGGCCCCAAAAGTCCAAAAAAAAAAAAAAACCCTTCAGAGAGATGGGGTTCTCATGGCCCCAAGCCCTCCATTCATCTACCTGCAAAAACTCATTATGTCTGATTACAAACCTCCCATCCCACATGCAAATGTGCTACCATGCTAATAAATCAATTTCCAACTATTAGGAGTCTGTAAGAATCCCTCTCTCCCGGTTCTTCAAGCTTGTTGTACACAACATCTAATTAACTAATAAGTGGGATTTGGGATTTCTATCTCCAGGGAAACTCACCAAATCCCTTTCCCTGAGAGCCTCCTTGGTTATCTTACTGATAGGATCAGCAAGGCCAAGAAATGGCCAGACAATTCAAATGTGGGAATACAGGGCCACTATACTAATGGAAATGAGTGATAAATAAACACATTCAATTTAATTAACTAAAACAATCCATCATTACTCTAACTTAATGTCTAAGCTCTGTAAGGTCTAAGTTTAATGCTACTATTAAGAAAGATCAGTTACAGATAATGTTAATTGAGAGAGGCTCTCCATTTATTCTAGTGCCTCTTCCACTCATATTCTTCAAGATCTAACTCTAACTCATTCATTTATTATCCATCCTTTCCTCAAAACCACTTACTGAATACCTGCCACAGGCCAAGCCCAGAGCTAGGCAAAAGATTAAAATGTGAACTTGTCTTTACTCTCAGGAAGGGTATCAGGTGATCCGTTAGAAGTAAAAAAAATATCAGAAGTTCTAGCCAGGTATGCTGGTGTACAACTGTAATCCCAGCACTCAGAAGGCTGAGAAAGGAAGATGGAGAATTTTTAAATATCCTGGGCTACATGGAAACTGTCTCAAAAAAGCAAAATACAACCTGGGAGCTGGTATCTCATATTTGTAATCCTAGATACTCAGGAGGCTGAGATCTGAGGATGATGGTTTACAACCAGCTCAGACAAAAGTCAGTGAGACTCTTATCTCCAGTTAACCAGAAAAAAGCTGGAAGTGGAGGTGTGGCTCAAGTGCTAGAGTAATAGCCTTGAGTGAAAAGTTGGTGGTAGCACCCGGGCCCTGAGTTCAAGCCTCAGTAGCAACACACACACACACACACACACACACATACACACACACACATATGCAACAACTAAAAAAGGAAGGAAGGAAGGAAAGAAAGAAGGAAGGAAGGAAGGAAGGAAGGAAGGAAGGATTAAATGTTCTATATATTTTTAAGCTTAACCCCATTAATTTCTATTCTTGTGTTTCCTTTTTGTAAATAAATACCAAAATATTGAGGATAAGTCAAATAGGTTTAGTTATGGGGTGCCTGACCAAAAGTTCAGCAAAGCTGGGCGCTGGTGGCTCATGTCAGTAATCCTAGCTACTCAGGAGGCTGAGATCTGAGGATTGAGGTTCAAAGCCAGCCTGGGCAGGAAAGTCCATTAACCACCAGAAAACCGGAAGTAGCACTGTGACTCAAGTGGTAGAGCACTCGCCTTGAGCTGAAGAGCTAAGGGACAGCGCCTAGGCCCAGAGTTCAAGCCCCTCAACCAACAAACAAAAAAAGCTTAGCAAGTGCTGCTGCAGGCCAGTGGCTCTCAATGACATCTGTAGAAGAGAATTCCCTGGAGAGCCAAAACATATTTGTCACCCCCCTGCCAGAAACCTGCAGAACCTCTAGGAAAGACATGGAAACCACACATAGTTTTCAAAAGCTCTAGACATCTATACACTAATTCTACTCCTCATTAATGCCTAGTGGAAATTGTCATTCTCTGCCTTCTTCTGGAAGCCTTCCTTAGTCCCTTCCCCTGCACTCACAGTAACACTGAGGGGCTATGCCGTACCACTCAGAACATGTTATAACCACCTTCATTGTGCAGTACTTCAGACATGACTGGAGTGTGAGTTACACTGGAAGCTTCCTGGGACACATTTCACTTGTCCATCCTGAGTAGCTGAGGTAGACACATGCCAGCACTTCCATGCCTGGATCCTCCTGTGTCTTGGTTACCGGATTTGCTGCCACTTCTAGTATTCAGCACCTCTGGACTTTTCAACTTGGTGTCTCTATTCAACAGGGTGGGAAAAGGGACTGGGAGCTCAGGAGCTAAGCCAGGAAGTTCAATGGCAGCTTTTACACACTGCCTCTGTAACCATGGACCAGCCCCTCGCCTCACTGGGCAGGAGCAGGGTTCGGTTCACTGGGACTTTACACCCTGAATGAGTCTAGGGTCTCACCTCTTCAGACAAGACAAGCTAGACTGGGGCCTGAAAAAATGACTCCCACAAAGAAGGGTGTCAAGAAGGGACATTATGTCATCAACCAGGTGGTGACCAAGAATGCAACATCAATACTCACTAGCATGTCTGTGGAGTGGGCTATAGAAAGCATACCTGGAGTACTCAAAAGCTCTGGAAACTTGCCATGAAGGAGATGGGGTCCCTGGACGTATGCCTCAGTCTCAAAGGACTTAAGGATATCTCACGCTATATCTGTGTGGTTGTCCAGAAAACATAATGAGAACAGAGATTCACCAAGCAAGCTCTGTACTTTAGAAATCTATGTTCCCATCACCACTTTCAAAACTCTAGACACCCAATGAGAACTAGAACTAACAACTGATGGTCCAATGATGTCTTTTGACATCTTCCTTATGATCTTTCTGCAACAATGGCTCACCAGGGTAAGAACAGGCTCAGCCCTCATCAATCCAAAGCTATATACCAAGTGACAACAGCAGCTGGCCTCAAAGGAGATCACTATCCCTCCCTTTAGATCACAAATCTCAGCAATCAGGGCTTGGAGAAAGTCTCCAAGGAAAGGCTAGAGCTTATCCTGCAGCCAGCGCTAACATGCCTTCTGCAGGACCAAACCTGGAGTGACAGAGACCAGGGAACAGCTTGCTATGTGTGCTTGTCTTCTTGAGCCCATGGCCTTCATGGTGGGGAGCAATATGAGGGAACCTGAACATTGCTGATAGTAAACAACAATAAAATTCACTGAAGCATGAGGTCAACAAGATTATTCAATTAGAAACAACTCACAGTATATGGAGATCCTGCTACATGTAAGGCACAGTTAGTTCCAATTTGGAACATAAAGCTGAGTAGCTTACAACTCCAAAGGTCTGGCTCCTGATGGGTTTGTTCTATTTGGTTTTGGTTTTGTTCAGGGTAGATGCAGCCTTGCAGTTTTAGATTACATTTCTCTTGCTACCAGTCATAGCTTAACTCTCCTTGGATGATGGAATTTGAAGAGTCCATAAAAAGTAGAAGTCCAGAAGAAAAAAAAAAAGAGTAGGGCAGGACTTTTTAAAAATATGACTAGGATTTTTATATTTGAATATTAATATATACATATAAATATATTTATTAAATATATAAGATATAGTTGTGTATATATATATATATATAACTTGTATTTTCAATTTTTTTTTCAGTACTGAGAACTGAATGCTAAACATACTACCACTGAACTACATCCCCAGGACTTTTCGTTTTTGAGACTAGGTCTCAATAAGTTATGCAGACTGACTTTGAATTTGTGGTCCTCCTGCCTCAAATTCCTAAGTAGCGGGATTGCAGTTGTGAACCTCTATGCCTAGGTAGGGTGAGAGCAACAGGTCAATCATCTGCCATTCATCTGATTGTTCCTTACAGTTCCCAAGAGGACAAGTCACTGCACAGTACTGCACAGGACACCAGGGTCTAAGTGGAGGTAGAAGAGACAAGAGGGAATGTGGGTGACTGTCTTTGTTCTGATTTTTGAAAAGGGACAGGCAAGGCAGAGTAAATAGCTGAGGAAGTTTAGATCATTTGAATACTTTTGGCAGGCACTGAGCTGCAGGGGTGGTGTCTACTTGTGCAGTGCCTGACCCTGGAGTGATTTAGGATGCTGTAGAATCATTCTGCTTTGGCACTGATGCTCAAAATAGAGTGGCTTAAGGTCAAAACTGTTGCTTTATAAAGGCAGTTAGTCAAGACTAGGCTCAGCCTTAAAGCAGCAGCCGGCACAACAGTCATCTAGAGCAGGCCCAGCCTCCTCCTCACTGCTGTTGGGAGTACTGGTCTTTTTGGGGGTTGATAGTTTTTGTTTTGTTTTTGGTTGGTTTTTGCCAGCACTTGGGCTTTTACTTGGGGCCTGGCATTCTCCTTGGCTGGCACTCTACCACTTGAGTCACACTGCCACACTCAGATTTTTCTGGTGGTTAATTAGAAATAAACGTATCTTAGATTTGTCTACCTGGGCTGGCTTTGAACCTTGATCCTCAGGTCTCAGCCTCCTGAGTAGCTAGGATTATACACGTGGGCCACAGGCACCTAGCAAGTATTGGACTTTGCACTCAAGGTCTTGCAAATGCTAAGCAAGTACTCTACCTCTTAAGCCATACCCCCAGTCCTTTTTGCTTTTTAACTAGAATCTCTGTTGCCTGAGGCTGGCCTTAGACTGTGATCCTCTACCTATGCTGTCTATGTAGCTAGGATCACAGGCATTCACCTATGCCTAGCTTATTGGTTAAAATGAAGTGTTGCTGAATTTTTGCCTTGGTTGTCATTGAACCATGATCTTTCTAATCTCTACCTCTCAAGTAGCTAGGATTACAAACACAAGCCACTGTGCCCAGCCAAGTGTTAGCTTTTATGTAGTCAAATGCATTAATTAGTTTTGTGGGGTTTGTGTCATATTTAGAATGGTCTTTCCTACTAAATAACTTTTGTGATCCTTTAGCAGATGAAGAAATGACGGGAGAATGGGTTCAGGGCTCTATATGTTGGTTAGATCATGTTTACTACTTGTATTAAAATCTTCTGTACTCTAATTTTTGGTCTGGTTCATCTGATAATGACCTAGAATGACATGAAAAAAAAATCTATTGTTGTAAGGTAACTCAGTCGCAAGAAAACAGAGAAGCCACATTTTGAGAGGTCAAATTGGGAATCTTTATTGGAGAGCCAGCAGCTACAGGTAGACTCCTGTCTCAAAGATCCACAACCCACAATCAAACTTGAACAAAGCTTTTAAAGACAAAAACCACGTTTTGGTGGAGCACCCAAGCCCAATAAAAGCAGAACAAATTAGGAAGTAGCTCCTTTCCATAGAAGGGGATACGCATCAACCTTTCCATATAGAGGTATACACAGAGGCCAGCAAATCAAATCACAAGGAGGTAATCAAGGATGGGCATTAGCAAAAGCTCTTCTAAGGCTGAACAGTATGACATCAATTCAGTGGATGGCCTCTCTCACTTAGGCTTTTCTGAACTTTGTGGAAAGCCCCCTCCACCCAGCAAGATGCCAGGATGGCTATGAGACGTTACTTAGATGCAGCTTCCTTACTTCACTACCACTGTGACCAGAAAATTAATAACTTTTCCTTCAAAGTCTGTCTCTGATTGTCTGCTGCTTTTAGTTGTTGGTGTGTTTTTGAGTCAGTGTTTTACTATGTAGCTAATCTTAAACTTGAGATCCTCAGCTTCCAAGTGCTTGGATTACAAATGTACACCATCATACCCAAAAATGGATATATGTTTTAAAATTATATTACTCATGCATACAAAATGGTCACTGCTCTCAAACTTGAAATCCAAGAGGAAATACCTAGTAAAAATAAAACAAGACAGTACGTGGTCCATAGAAGATAAAAATAAAAGATATAGGATTTCAAAGGAAAGGAGAAATGTTCTGTGCCTGCTGTGTATTTTCTTTTCTTTTTTTTTTTTTGGTCCGGTCATGGGGCCTGAACTCTGGGCCTGGGCACTGTCCCTCAGCTCTTCAGCTCAAAGCTAGCGCTCTACCACTTGAGCCACAGCACCACGTCCAGCTTTTTTCTTTTTGCTTATGTGGTGCTGAGGAATCGAACCCAGGGCCTCTGGCATGCAAGGCATGCGCTCTACCACTGAGCCACCTTCCCAGCCCCCCTGCTGTGTATTTTCATCCTTCTTAAATCCTAGTGTTCCAGTCATCAGCATGGATACACCAGCTATTCATCCAGCTCTGCTGTTTTCATTCAATTCTTCCTGGACATTAATATTTTAGATGTGCTTCTTTCTAACAGCGTATTGGTGTATATTTTGCCTTTTTCCTCCTATTACAATCTAATAATCTAAATTTCTTAATTTTTTGTTAAATTTTTACTATATTATTATACATATATTTGTGAAGTGTAAGTATGTTGGTATATGTATATGTTCTGGAATGATTATATCATATCAATTAACATAGCTATCACTTCATATACTAACTTTTGGTAATAAGAATCTATTGTTTTGACAATTTTGAGACATACAATGCATCATTATTAACTGTGGTCACCATGTTGTACTATAAGCTTCGAAAGCTTCTCCCTCCCATACCACTGAAGCTTTTGTATCTTAGGGTCAAACTCTCCCCCTTCTCCTCTCCTCCTCTTCTCCCAGTCTCCAGGAGAGGCCTCCTAGCCTCTACTCCTAGAATTTCATCTTTTTTTTTTTGAATTTCAAATTTTTACAGTATGAGATAGCATGGTATTTGAAAATCGGTTTGGAGCTGTTGCAAAATATTTACATGTTTTTCTACCATATTTTACTTATGTTCTTATTTATATTCTAATTCAATTTTCTTACTCTATATTATTTTATAAATGTATACTTGCTTTTGCTTTTCTGTCTATTGGGTCAAATTTGGCTTTGAAGTCAGACACTAGATGGAATTTGGTGTGAAAAAGTACTTTGAGGGAGTAACACTGCAGAGAGAAAAAGGAAATTGAGGTAGCAGAGATGGTCTGGTGGAGGCTCAGAAAGGATTACAGGTCCCATAGTGTCTGCTGGACCAATAGGAAGCCACGGCCTTGCACATCTGGCCAACTTCCACTATCTTAGCTGCTAGGAGAATAGCAGGGCCTGGGCTCCAAAGCTGGCACAGATCCTTATGAAACCAGAAGCCAAAAGCTGGCAGGCACCCTCATAGCCAAGCCTGGAGTCCCTTCTAGAAGTGAGAGTTAGAAAGTCAAATCATTTCTGTGTCTACCATAGCATGAGTGTTTGGCCTCATCCAAGTCCATATTGTCTTCTGAAATTTTACCAATCTCATTCCAATAATCTCAGCTCCCAACTCAGGCAGGTATTGCACCTTTTGTTACGCCCCCAATTAGTCATCATTATAATTATTTTATTCAGTCAATGCTTAATCAGATTTTTATATTTATTAACTTGTAATGCATATATATGTGATGTTGAATCCAAGGCCTCATGCATGCCAAGCCACACCCTATCATTGAGCTACTTCCCCAGACTTGTCCATCATTTTGTCTTTTATCTTCATCTTTCTCTTTTCAGTTCTTTAGTTGTTTCAGTGAATGTGCTAGTATTTCCCAAACTTTATAGCAGAAAATGTTTTGATTTTGCCTCACACTAGAATAATAATTTAGTCAGGCATAATTTATGCCAACCAGGGCCGGTGGCTCATGCCTTATTCTACCTACTTCAGGAGGCTGAGATCTGAGGATCATGGCTCAAACCCAGCCCAGGCCAGAAAGTCTGTCAGACTCCCATCTCCAATTAACCAACAACAACAACAACAAGAAAGCAGGAAGTAGAGCTGTGGTTCAAATAGTAGAGTGCAAGCCTTGAACAAAAAAAAAAAAAAGAAAAGCTTAAGGACGGTGTCCAGGCTCTGAGTTCAAGCTCCAGGACCGACACAGACAAAAAAAAATGTTTTATCAGCATTCTAAATATTTTGCTACATGATATTCAGGCTTCTATTATTACTAATGAGAAATCTGGTAATAGTCTAACTGCTGAATATTGCTCTGATTGCTTCTAAGACTCTGTTCTCATCTCTGAGGTCCTACCTTTCTACCACAATGTGGCCATGTGGATTGAGTTTCATTTATTCTGCTTGGGACCCATGTGACTTTTCAATCACAACAAAAGCCTCTCATCAACTCTAGCAAACTATCATCAGCCATTATTCCTTTACATATTAGCTTTCCTTCTTCTCTACTGAAGCAGGGCGCTGGTGGCTCACATCTGTAACCCTAGCTACTCAGGAGGCTGAGTTGTAAGGGTGGCAGTTCAAACCCAGCTCAGGTAAGAAAGTTCATAAGACTCCAATTAACCTCCAGAAAACCAAAATTGGTGCTGTGGCTCAAAGTAGTAGAGCACTAGCCTTGAGCAACAGAGCTCAGGGACAACGCCCCACAACTGACCAAAAAAAAAAAAAAAAAAAAGATTTCCACCAAATGGTTCTACTTTCTGAAGTCTTAGTCATGTCCACTAACATACCTTTATGATCAAATGTTTCCACATGAGTTTATTTGGAGCCCATGTTCAGGGAACTCCATCTTTGGGACTCCTGTAAAGCCAGGACCTTTCAGAGGGACCTTGTGTTTACTCTTGCCCGTCTCCCCAGGCTGTTGGGATCATCAGCTTTGGCCCACTTTAATGCTAATGTTTTAGCATCAAGAGTCATAGACTACCCAGGTGATATAAATTAGAGCCAAGCTCAGCTAAGGTGCAGGCTGTGACTACAAATCCTCAGGGGTACTGTTTTCCTCCAGACCCAAGCCAGAGCAGACAATTATCTTTGCTGGCTTCTCCACCCGGTGAGTAGATATGTTTCAGTCCTTGATTTTACTGACCTCCTAGCTTTAGCAAGGGCCTCAGTGCCAGCCCCAAACAGACCAAAGCTGTATGTCCACAGAGGTGGAGCCCCAACCCACTGTCATCAGGTGGGATCACAAGCCCCCCAGTGACCAGAGCTGTCTCAGACTCAGATCACATACTTAGAAGTCTGGAATTCAGACCAATCTTGAATTTGGGCCCTAGAGACTTCTACTATTTTATAAGCTCAGCTTTTGTGTTTAAAAGGATGTTTGTTACATCATATTCAGAATATCTAGGTGTTCTGTAACAGAAGAGCTTCCAAATTAAACTACTTCATTGTACTAGAAAATTAAAGCTAGTTTCTCCTGGTAGCTATTGTTTCCTCCTACTTCACAGCCACATTAATAAAGTCACTGCTTCTTTAGGCAACATGTTAGCTCAGCATCTTCCTTGGCCTCTCAGTCTTTCAAGCCTCTGGGAACCAGTACTTGCCTGGTAGGGCCTAACCTCAAGATTCCCACAGGCCCTGGAAGCCCATGAATTGACTGCTTTGGAGTCAGATCCAAACAGATGCATCTAGGGGAGAAAAGGGTCTCAAAGTATATCATTGTGAGGGACTAGGAAGGTGGCTCAGCGGTAGAGTGCTTGCCTTACATGCATGAGGCCCTGGGTTCGATTCCTCAGCACCACTTAAGCAGAAAAAAAGCCAGAAGTGGTGCTGTGGCTCAAGTGGTAGAGCGCTAGCCTTGAGCTGAAGAGCTGAGGGATAGTGCCCAGGCCCAGAGTTCAGGCCCATGATCGACAAAAAAAAGTCTAGCATTATGGCTCAATGCTCCCTCAAAGAGGAAAACTTCTGTTACAGTTCTGATGAGAGCCCCACAATGGATGTCACTATTGGGAGTTGGTGAACATTTGAGGAAGGAGGGAGGCCTAGGAAGAGGTCTTGAGATCATTAGGCAGGTGATCTTAAAGGGAATGATGATCTCAGTGTCATCCTCTTTGGCTTCCTGGCTAATGAAGTGAGTCATTCTGCTCTACCACAGCTCCCACCATGATGTGCCTGTGAGAAGCCCAAGGCATGGAGCCTATTGATCATGGACTGAAACCTCCAAAAACGGAAACAAAACCAACCTTTTCTCCCTCTATGTTAAGTATCTCAGGTACTTTGTTATGGTGATGGGAAGAATGCTGACTAATACAATTACCTTAGAAGGGCCAATGGATCCATAAGACACTGCCAGAGACACAGCTTTCTTCCCAGCACCTTCAGAACAACATGCCACCAAGACCTAATAGCATTTTAGCTGTGAGCAAATGAACAAACAGCTAGTTGAACAATCCGTAGCCAATCCTGAGGCTTAATAAAGGCTTCAGTTTGAAAGGCAGGCTCTAATGAGCTGCTGCTCAACATTTTTGTCAATGATTTAGACAGCTCAAAGGGAGGTTAGAAACTTGACACATGACACAGTTGAAAGGAACGGGGAACACATTCCAGAAAAGAGCTTCAGGTGACCATTTAGAATAAACCAGATTAAATTTAATAAGGATTAGGGAAAGCCCTAAAGTTGTGCCTAACATACCAATTGTGCATTACACAAGAGTTATGCCCTAAGTTGAGAGCTACTCATTCACCAAGGACCTAGAGGGTTTACCAACCATAATTTTATCCTGACCCTGAATAGTCCTATTTAACAGCGACTCAAATCCTCCCAGCTGTAGGACTTCGCAGTGATTGCTGCCATCATGGGTTAGATCCTGTCCTACTTAGCCCCATCAATGCCTTTTCTCTTCTTACACGAGCTTAGCCCTTTAAGTCTAGGCACACTAGACTTGGTTTCCTGAGCCCTTTCCTCCTGTCTCTCTGCTCCCTGGTCATTTTACCTATACTTCGTGTAACTCTGAAAACCAGGACATACTAGGGATTCCTCCTGAGAACAGACTGTGGAGCAGCATGAACATCTGCAAGTGAAGGAGGGAGCGGAGGATAGGTCCTGCATTGCTGCAGCGAGGGTATTAGCTCTAGAGAGGAGAGTGTGGAAAGGGTCAGATGTCTGTCCATCATAATTAATATGCATGAGTACTTACTGTACACTGGGTGATAAGTATTTGGGGCCATACAAAAAGACTTTTCAACAAATGGAGTATATTTCATCCAGCTGTGGTATTAGAGGGGTCCCGGATCTCTTGGGAATGCTGCAGACTCGGTTGCTACTTTGGGTAAGAGGACTAGGCTCATCCAATGGCAAATTCTGGTTTCATAATGCCATGTCCAACTCTCTCTGGCACTAACAAAAAAAAATCCTTACAGAGATGATAGACCACCAGCTACAATTCCAAAATATGACCTGTAAAAACACCTACCTGGGAAAATGATGGAAGGGATGACATTGGTCAAGATACATTGTTGAATTGAATCAATCCCTTTGTACAACTACTTGATGATAATAAATTAAAAGAAAGAGCTGGCCATCTATAGCTCATACCTGTAATCATACCTGTAATCCTAGCTACTTAGGAGGAAGGAAGGAAGGAAGGAAGGAAGGAAGGAAGGAAGGAAGAAAGAAAGAAAGAAAGAAAGAAAGAAAGAAAGAAAGAAAGAAAGAAAGAAAGAAAGAAAGAGAAAAAGAAAGAAGGAAAGAGAAAGAAAGAAAGAAAGACATCTACCTCATCTACCTGTCTACTTGCTTCTGGCCCTTTAAACTGACCCAGCCCACTCAGGCTGCACCTGTAAAAGATAAAGACCAGCTGAAAATAACCAGTGTTGAGAGCAATTTCCCAGAATCTCCATCCTCTAACTCGGCTCCAATTCCATCTCCTCCCCTGACACCCCCCCCCTTGGGCTCTGACATTGCTTTTGGTTATTTGAATCTATTTGTTTAAAGCCTATTTGGCTTTACAGATCGTATAGACTAGAGAGGGTTTTTTTAACCTTCTGGAGCCTCACTTAGAGCATCTCTTTCTATTGTCCATTCATGTATATTTTCTATCTCCTTCTCTTTTCCTCCCTCTCTCCCTTCCTCTTTCCCTTCCTCCCTCCCTCCCTTTCTCTCTCCCTCCCTTCCTTCCTTCTTTCCTTCCTTCCTTCCCTTCCTTCCTCTGTCTCTTTCTCTCTCTCCTTCCCTCCCTCTTTCTCTCCCTCCCTTCTTCTCTTTCTTTCCCTCTTTCTTTCCTTCTCTTCCTCCCTCCCTCCTTTTCTCTCTTTCTTTCCCTCTTTCTTTCTTTCTATTTCTTTCCTTCCTTCCTTTCTCTCTCCTTCCTTCCCTTCCTTCCTTCCTTCCTTCCTTCCTTCCTTTCTTTCCTTCTTTCTTTCTTTCTTTCTTTCTTTCTTTCTTTCTTTCTTTCTTTCTTTCTTTCTTTCTTTCTTTCTTTCTTTCTTTCTTTCTGTGCCAGTATTGGGGCTTGAACACAGGGCCTGGCTACTGTCCCTTAGCTTTGCCACTAAGGCTGGTGTTCTACCACTTAAGCCATACCTCTACTCCTAGATTTTTGCTAATTAATTGCAGATAAGAATCAGATGGGCTTTCTTTCCCAGGCTAGCTTTAAACCTTCATCCTCAGATCTCAGCTTCTGAGTAGCTAGGATTACAGGCATGAGCCACTGGCACACAGATGCCTAGAAGATTTCTGAAAGTAAAAATTGTGACCCCAGAGTTTTAAATTAAGTAGGTTTGTGATGGGACCAGGAATTTGCATCTGACATTCCTGAGTGTTGCTGGGCTGCTGGGCTGTGGGTCACACTGTAGGAACCCCTGCTCTTCTCTGTATATTGCTTTGTCTTTGACAAGACCCTCAGTTTTACTCAGTCACAGAATGCTACCTTCATATCCTAGCTGTTGCAGCCTAGCCCCAGCCATCAGGTCTTTGGATACTATCAACAGAAGCATGCCTAAAATTCCCAGCAATTGATTCCTAGATCCCAAGGTTCCCTGCTCTGCTAAAATACAAGTGTGGCACAGAAATGGAGGGACAAATGGTGAACAGTGGTACTCACTAGACACTATGTCAAAAATGAACTATACAACTTGTGAGTGGGGATGAAAGGGAAAAATTGGGAGAGAGAGAGAGGGAAGGGGTGACATTGTCCAAAAAGAAATGTACTCATTACCTGACTTATGTAACTGTAACCCCTTTCTACATTATCTTTATAATAACAATTAAAAAATAAAACAGGCCTCAGGTCTCTTACCATAGATTTACAGGTAATTATTGTAGGGGGTGTTGGTATGTACTAGTACTATGGCTTGAACTCAGGGCCTCACTCTTGCTTTGCTTTTTCCCTCATGACTGGCACTGTACCACTTGAGCCACCTCCAGTGCAAATTTTTGGTGATTAATTGGAAAGTCTCATGGACTTTCTTGCCTGGACTGGCTTCAAACCTCAATCCTCAGATCTCAGATTTCTGCGTAGCTAGGATTATAGGTGTGAGCCACCAATACCCTGCTCTGTGTGTGTGTGTGTGTGTGTGTGTGTGTGTGTGTGTGTGTGTGTGTGTGTGTGTGTGTGTGTGTGTGTGTGTGTGTGTGTGTGTGTGTGTGTGTGTGTATGCCAGTACTGTGGCCTGTGCTCTCATTCAGCTTTTTCTCTCTTGCCTGGAGCTCTACCACTTAAGCCATGCTTCCATCTGAAGGAACCATTAATTTAAAAGCCCTTGGAATGGTATTCCTTCAAACAGGAAACAAACAACCAAACAAAAAACAGACATAATTTCCCCAGATCTTCTCATATCACATGAAAACTTGACCTAGACCTTAGAGTTGGCCTTACAGTTGGAACTACAGAGCCCCATCAGCTGTTGAAGGTGAACAATAGAAATCAAATATGGATAGGTAACTGACATAAGTCTTATCTAGTGCTAGTCTTGAGCAAAAAAAACTTAAGGGATAGCACCCAGGCCCTGAGTTCAAGCCTCAGGTCCAGCACAAAATAAATAAGATCCTCCTGGAGAAAGATATCACATAAATCCCTCAGAAGGAAAGTAGGGATATAATCAAGAAGTCTTAAATAAACTGTAACAATGAGGTAGCTCTGCCCTGCAGAGAAATAGCTTCATGCAAAAAACAAAACAACCACTTTTAATAAAAACAATTTTTATCAAAAACATTCACCAGAGGATTTAAGTCAAATGATGCAATGCCTTTGAGGTAATAATGACCCTACTTCTGAGAGCTAGTTCTGATGACCAGATCTATTAAAAATGACCTTGAGAAAAATCTCTAAGCCAACATTTTCATTTCATTTCAAAGACAAAAGAGAAAAGGAGAATGTGAAAGTAAAGTAATGATCATTTGCACCTGGACAGACCAGGTTTCATCCAGAATCTGGAGCGTCTTGTGCACAGATGGGAGAGCCATGGGGCAAAGAGGGACATAGCAGAGAAACAAGGTAGTACGGTGCTGCTCCCAAGGTCACACGGAAGCACAGGTGGACTTGCTTCTGCCTGAATGCCTTCCATTACCCAGCCTCCCTCCCTAGAAGCAGGCTGAGATCATTCTATGCTAGCTTCAGGATCAAAGTCTCTGCCGTTGAAGAGGTTCCAGTAGGGCCATGGCCAAATTTACTGAGCTCCTGCTAGCTACAGGCATAGTACCATCCGGCACCTAGGAGAAGACGACAAGCAAACACACAGACTCTGATCTTGCCAACATGCATGAGACTGGCTTCTGCAAACAGTATTAGCTTATGACTTTCTTTGTGTAGAGACAGGGTCTTAGCCAGCAGCTGAGGGAATGTAGTGAGAGGCCTTGCTCTGGGTCTCTAAGTATAGAAGAGATTTAGAAAAAGCAAAGCATTTTACCAGACATAGTAGATCATGTCCGCCTATAATCTTAGCTGAGACCTGGAGGATCACAGTTCAAGGCCAGCCCAGGGAGAAGAGTTTGATAACTACTTTTTTCAAAATAACAACAACAGTGTCAATGGCTCATGCTTATAATTCTAGCTACTCAAGAGGCTGAGATCTAAGGGTAACAGTTTGGGTATTGTTTTTTTGTTTGTTTGTTTGTTTGTTTTTTGGGTCTGGTCATGGGGCCTGAACTCTGGGCCTGGGTGCTGTCCCTCAACTCTTCAGCTCAAGGCTAGCGCTCTACCACTTGAGCCACAGTGCCACTTCCAGCTTTTTTCTTTTTGCTTATGTGGAATCGAACCCAGGGCCTCAGGCATGCAAGGCAAGCGCTCTACCACTGAGCCACCTTCCCAGCTAAGGATAACAGCTTGAAGCCAGACAGGAAAGCTAAGGGACAGTACCCAGACCCTGAGTTTAAGCCTCAGTACTGACACTATATAAATAAAGAACTGAAGAAAAGCAGATCTGGAGGCATGGCTCAAGGGGTAGAGTAAGTTCAAACACCAATACCATCAAAAGAAAAGGGAAGAAAGAAAGAAAGAAAGAAAGAAGGAAAGAAAGAAAGAAAGAAAGAAAGAAAGAAAGAAAGAAAGAAAGAAAGAAAGAAAGAAAGAGAAAGAAAGAAAGAAAGAAAGGAAGGAAGGAAGGAAGGAAGGAAGGAAGGAAGGAAGGAAGGAAGGAAGGAAGGAAGGAAAGAAGAAAAAAGGAAAAGAATTTCAAGCTTCTTAAATCTTAAAGCCTTATAGTCCACTTGACTTCTTTCTCTAGGGAACCCCAGTTTTCCCTGCAAAAAAAAGTAAAACCAAGCCAGGCACCAGTGACTCACGCCTGTAATCCTAGTTACTCAGGAGGCTGAGATCTGAGGATCTCAGTTCAAAGGCAGCCCAGGCAGGAAAGTCTGTAAGACTCATCTCCAATAAACCACCAGAAAACTGGAAGTGGCGCTGTGGCTCAAGCGATAGAGCACTGTCCTTGAGCTGAAGAGCTGAAGGACAGAGCCCAAGCCCGGAGTTCAAGCCCCATGACCGACCAAAAAAAAAAGTAAAATCAGCTACAGACTAGCCCCAGGCTGTTTTCTGAAATCAAGTCCCGTGTGGTTTCCTCTAAGAAGGTCAGCGGGATTTGGTCACTGGGTTCCCTTTTTCATCTCACCTGGGCCTTTTTTCTAAACCCTCTTCCCTCAGAAGAATTCTCCATCAGCCCTCCAGACAAGGAGAGCAAAGCAGCTCCTGGATTCTCACCCCCTCAGCTGAGCTTCTGGGGCAGCCCCAGAGGGAGAAGGGTCCCATGAGACAGGCCAGGAGTTCTCCTCCATCCACCAGATGTTCATGGGATAAGAGGTTAGACAGAAGTCCACAGAGAATCGCTACCCAAGGGCCCCATGTCTCATAGCACAGTGACGGCCAGCCAGCCTGTGTTCTACAGCAGTCCCCGTGAACATGGCATGTCGAAGCCAGGCACCGGTGGCTCACGCCTGTAATCCTAGCTACTCAGGAGGCTGAGATCTGAGGATCGCGGTTCAAACCCAGCCTGGGCAGGAAAGTCCGTGAAACTCTTATCTCCAATAAACACTCAGAAAACCGGAAGTGGCGCTGTAGCTGAAGTGGTAGGGTGCTGGCCTTGAGCTGAAAAGCTGAGGGACAGCGCTCAGGCCCAGAGTTCAAGCCCCACGACTGACAAAAACAAAAAAACAAAAAACATGGCATGTCGACCCCCCACCACCACCACACACACACACTAGCCAAATGACCTGGAAATTGCTACACTTCAGTGCCCAAACTAATTTCAAAAATGCTCTTTAACATCTAGAATTGGGGGGCTGGGAAGGTGGCTCAGTGGTAGGGTGCTTGCCTTGCATGCCTGAGGCCCTCGATTCCTCAGCAGCCCATAAGCAAAAAGAAAAAAGCCAGAAGTGGTGCTGTGGCTCAAGTGGTAGAGCGCTAGCCTTGAGCTGAAGAGCTGAGGGACAGCGCCCAGGCCCAGAGTTCAGGCCCCACGACCAGACACCCCCCCCCACAAAAAAAAAATCTAGAATTGGGGCAAATATCCTGTATTAGCCTGCTAGCTAGAAGGCAGCTAGGAGGCAGATGCAATGGGTCCTCCTGATATCCACACCTCTTTTCTCCACCTGCTCTTCCACATTCCATGCTCTTGCTGCCCACTTCCCCCTCCTCCTGTCTGACGGCAGCCAGCCTGTGTAAGGATCTGGTCAATGCACACCGACACTAGATGACTAAAGATGTTAGATACTCAGGAGAGAGAGATTAGAAGGATCGAGGTTCCAGAACAGCCAAAGCGAGGATGTTCCTGAGACTATCATCTTAATGGAAAACAAAACAAAATGGAAAACAACAACAACAGCATGTTGTTATATCATGGTATACACCTGTCACCCCAGAGAAGTAATGATAGGAGGATTGCTGTCCAGATCAGCTTAAGGAACAAATGAGACCCTATCTCAAAAGTAACTAGAGAAAAAGTGGCTGAAAGCTTAACATAAGCAACAGAATGCCTGACTAGCAAGTGTGAATCCTTGAGTCCAAAACCCAGTATTGCAAAAGGACAAGTATTTTTTAATTAAAAGAAAATGGTAGGGTACTTGCATCCTTTTAAGAGACAGTGTCTTGAGACAGAGATGAAATTCTAATAATTTAAGAGGACAAAGCAAAGTATAAGAGAACACACTGACAGGAACGCAAGGAGTCTCTGTGGAGCCCTTGAGGCTTGGGACCACTGACTGCTCTGCCCCTTTGTTATGCCTCCTGCTTCCAAGTAAGGGTGGAGGACACTGCAACGGCCACTGTTACTGAAGAGAGTAGGTGTCAAGTAGTTCTGAAAGGCCCTCGATGTGTGCTCAAGCTAAACACTCTGCCAGGGTCTGCAAGCGTTTCTGTAGGAGAGGCCACAGACAGGAATATGCTAGGCCTTTGATGGTCTGACCCAAGGACCACTGTATACTAGCTGGCAATCTAAGGTGAATCAATCCAATTTTCTTGTTTTGTACTTTTGTTCCGGGGATCTCCTGAGCCCTGCCTCCCAGCAACCACGGAAAGAACTTGTGGACAGCCACGGCTGATCATTTCTATGCCCCAGAGTCAGGCTCTGGAGAGAACAGGTCACACCTCGGAACATGAGTCCTGCCCTTCCCTGGCAATCTCAGCCACCAGGTGGAGGCTGCCCAGGGTTGCTGACCCTGATCATGAGTGAACTGCTTGCTTTCCCTGGGTTCACTTTGCTTTGTTCTGCTTCGCGGTGACAATTAGCCCCTCTGCTCTTCCTATGACACCTCCCCATCCTGGAGTTCTCGGTGCAGCCTCCTGACTGCCTTATTTCTTATGTCCTGGCTTTTGCTGTGGTCCCTTCACAGATCGAATCATAAGAACCCCACCTCCCCCATGTCCTATGTATGGGATGAACCTAGAGAGAAAGCAAGCTTGACAATGCTCTCCTGTCTTTGTCCTTTCTGCCTCCAGAAGATGGGCAATGGTGGCCCCTTCCTAATCCTCCAAGAAAAGAGAATGCACCAACAGTCTTTGAAAAAAGTCTCCATACAAGGCTCTCTCCCCTCAGATTTTTCTTCTCTCTTCTCCTATGGCCTGAAGTTTCCACAGTTAGAAATTAACTCCTTTGATTTTCCATTAAAATACAAAATAAGCCTAGGGAAGAAGATAGCAGCAGTGGTATTTCAGAGAGAATGTACTTCTTCTGTGAGCATATTTTGATAGGCAGAGAAAGCATTTGAGAGGTCCTGGGAATGAGGACATTGAGAGCTAGTAAGAGAAACCCCTAACGAAAAGAATAACATCTTTGGGTGGAAAGATTCCATTGGGAAGGGCCCAAAGCAAACTTTCCTCTCCCAGAGTTTTGTACAAGTCAAACGGATGTGAGACAGGTCTTAAGTCAGCAGAAGGTGGGGGAACAGGGGTATGGTATATCAGGGCAAGCTCTTCTTGGTCCAGAAACCATGGAAGCATCAAAGACACAAAGCAAGGGAAGACCCAGCTCCTGCCTCCAATGAGCTCACAATGTGGATGGAAAAAAAAAAAAAAACCAACTCATCACATGGTCTCACCGTGCTTCTGCTGAGTGATGTCCGAGATGATCTGGCCACCTGACCCCCTGGGAAGGGGACAGAAGAGGACATGTATGCTGGCTGAAGAGAAGTAGCCACCAGGCGAAAGGGGGTGGGAGGAGGGCAATGGGGAGAGAAATACTCAGCAGGGAAATTGCATGAACAAAGGCCCAGGAAGAAAATAAAGCAAAGCTCCTTGTGGTTGGAAGGTCATCTGAGGTTGTCAGGATGTTGTGGACTGTGAGGCTGCAGAAGTGTTTGGAAATCAGGACACCTAAGGAGTGTAAATTTGCCAGGCAGTGGTGGCTCATATTTGTAATCCTAACTACTCAGAAGGCTGAGATTTGAGGATCATGGTTCCATGCCAGCTAGGGGAGGAAAGTCTGTGAGACTCTTATCTCCCAGCAAAATGTCAGAAGAGGAGTTGTAGCTCCACTGGAAGAATGTCAGCCTTGAACAACAAAGCTAAGACAGAGCCGAGGGCCTGAATTCAAACACACACACACACACACAGAGTTTAAACTTTAATAGGACAGCACTGAAGAACCGGGAACATTAAGCAGGGGCTGGCATAGGCAATAGGTATCTGGATTATTCTCTCTGAAGGCAGGCAGATGGTAGAACAGAGGGGAGCAGACTGGAGCCAGAGAGCCAGGAGGAGTGATGGCAATAGATTGGAGATGCAGAGCTGTTTCAAAGCAGGGACAGAGCGCACAGGGTGAGTGGAAGATAGCATCAGCAGGAGCTGGGGACAATACAGGGGTATGCGAAGGAGGAAAATGATACCTTAATTTCTTGCAGGTCCCATGGTGGGTGATGAACCATCCATAAAGATAATATAGGGGTGTGGTGCAGGACTTAGGTTTGACAATTTGGGTGAAAATGAACCTGGTATAGCCAGGATTGCACTTGAAAAATTCTCAACTTAAGCATAAAGTCCAGTAGCAAAAATACTTAGGTTGAATCACATAAAGTTCCTTGGTTTTTTGTTTGTTTTTGTTTTGCTTGTTTGTCGTTGGGGCTTGAATTCAGGCCCTATGCAATGTCTCTTAGCTTCACTGTACCATAGCTTCACTTCTGGCTTTTTGGTGGTTAATTGGAGATAAGAGTCTCATGGACTTTCTTGTCCGGGCTGACTTTGAACCATAATCCCGGATCTCAGTCTTTTTTTTTTTTTTTTTTTTTTTTGCCAATCTTGGAGCTTGAACGCAGGACCTAGGCCCTGTCTCTAAGCTATTTTTGTTGTTGTTGTTCAAGGCTAGTGCTCTACCAACTTAAGCCACAGGGCCATTTCCAACTTCTTGATGGTTAATTGGAGATAAAAGTGTCACAGACTTTCCTGCCTGGGCTGGCTTCAAACCATGATTCTCAGATCTCAGACTCCTGAGTAACTAGGATTATAGGTGTGAGCTCAGATTTCAGCCTTTTGAGCAGCTAGGATTTTATAGATGTGAGCCACTGGCAACTGGCAAAGTTCTCTGTTATTTATGAAATGCAAATCTACAAATCCCCACATCACACTTGGCATGGGGAAATGTTCACTAACCGAGAAAATAAAGGAACTAGCTAACCCCACAGAAATAAAAGAATTATATCCACCATCTCTTCCTTACCCTGGGATTTCAGCATCTGTAGAATGGCAGGCAGAAATTCCAAGAGCCACTTAAGCCAGTGCTTCTCCAGCCTGGTTTCACACCAGAATCACCAATGTGATTGGAAAAACACAGGCATCTGGGTTGCATGGCCTAAGCATCTTGAATTGTTCAAGTTACTCAGTGATCTCAGGTGCAGGCTGATTTAAACCGTCTCTATCTTTGTCCCTGCCGCATCACTTGAGCCCCTATAAGAGGAAGGGCAAACACAGGATGACCCATTGCAACAATGAGACTCATAAGACACTATGTTGGAAATGAACTTTACAACCTGGGGGAGGGGGGAGGAATGGGGGAGGGAAGAAAGGGATGGTAGGAGAAAAACAAAGAGGAGGATAACAATGCTCAATAAGAAATGTACTCCTTACCTTACTCATGTAACTGTAACCTTTCTGTACAGTATCTTTACAATAAAAAGAGAGAAAGGGCAAAGACTGCGTTCCATTTGGGATTTATGGACTGTCAGAGATTCAAACAGCCCAGCACCAGCAGCTCCTGCCTATAATCCTAGCTGCTAAAAAAGGCTGAGATCTGGGAATCATGATTCAAAGCCAGCCTGGGCAGAAAACTCCATATCCAATTAGCCAGCAAAAGCTGTGACTCCAGTGGTAGAGCACCAACCTTGAGTAAGAAAGCCAAGTGTTACAGGAAGGCCCTGAGTTCAAGCTCCAGAACTGACACAAAAGAGAGAGAGGGAAAGTATGCATGTGGGGGGAGGAGAGGGAGAGAGAGAGAGAGAGAGAGAGAGAGAGAGAGAGAGAGAGAGAGAGAGAGAGAGAGAGAGAGAGAGAGAGATTCAAATAAAGATGTTCTCTCCCTTCAGCTAATGACCCCTACATGTGTGTCCAGGCAGCCCTGGGTTCAGCAATGACTCCTGATTGCTGGGTACAGTTGCTGGGATAAGGAAGAAGCTCTTTCAGACAGTGATTCCAGACAGCTTGGCTCTGAAACACAAACAGAAAACAGTCATTCAGCCTCCCAATGTACTCAGCACTGGGGAATCGGTAGGTGGGGATCCCAGGGAGATTTCAAACAAGGGCCACATTTACTAGGCTCCTCCAACCTGTGCTAGAATAGTTATTACTGCAAATAGCTGTTTGAGCTGCCAAGAGCATATAATTTCAGCTTCTGAAGGAACATGTTCTCAGAGCCTCTGGTATCTCATTTTGTTGAGGCAAATGAGGAAAATCCAGGGCCAAAACTTCAGGCAAATTCTCCCTCCCCACCTCCAGCTGCCAGTTCTTCAGAATCAGGCTTCAAGGTTGTGATAACGGCCTAAGTTAGGATTTGTTCTTTTTCATATATATATTTGTAATCTGCACACCCTGTCTTGAAGTAATTAATGTTTTTCTGGACAATTTCCCTGGAGCATCTGTGAAACTTACCCCAGGGAATTCTGACCACTCTAGGGCAATGGAGGCTTTTGGTTCTTATAAGAAAATAAACCTACAAAGAAGAAAGTTTAGTTTTAGCTCACAGTTTTGAAGGTTCCAATTAGTATTGGCTGGCTCCATTGCTTTTGGACAAGTAGTGAGGTAGAAGGCATATCATGGCAGAAGCACATAGAAGAGCAAAGCTGCTGACCAAGATGAGGAGGGAGCAGCTGGGTCCCAGCATTCCCATCAACATTTCACCCCTCAATGACCTAAAGTCTTCACACTAGGTTCTACTGCTTACAAGTTTCTACCACCCTATCTGGGCATCAATGGCTCACGCCTGTAATCCTAGCTACTCAGAGGGCTGAGATCTGAGGATCATGGTTCAAAGCCAGCCCAGACAAAAAAGTCTGTGAGCATCTTATCTCCAGTTAATCACAAAGAGACAGAGAGATACACAGAGACACACAGAGACATACAGAGAGAAACAGAGAAGTGGAGCTGTGGCTCAAGAGGTAGAGTGCTAGTCATGAGTAAAAATGCTCAGGAACAGTGCCAAGGACCTAGGTTCAAGCCCCAGGATCAGCATCTCCCCCCCCAAAAAACGTTGCCACCACCCTCTATAATAACAAACTGGGAGCCAAGGCTATACCACATGAGCTTTTAGAGAACATTTCAGATCCAAACCACATTAGAGTTTATATGTGGGCCTATAAAATGGGTTTCCAGGGGCTAGGAAGTTGGCTCAAGTGGTAGAGTGCTTGCCTGGCATGCATGAGGCCCTGGGTTCGATTCCTCAGCACCACATAAGTAGAAAAAGCTGGAAGTGTTGCTGTGACTCAAGTGGTAGAGTACTTGCCTTGAGCTGAAGAGTTGAGGGACAGCTCTCGGGCCCAGAGTTCAGCCCCTATGACTGACCAAAAAAAGGGGGGGGGGGGGTTCCAGCTAAGCAACAGTAACAGAATTGTCATCCAATTCTAAAGTGGAGGCTTCTAAGTGTATAGAAAACTTGCCCTGAAGCTGGGCACCGGAAGTGGCACTGTGGCTCAAGGAGTAGAGCGCTCGCCTTGAGCTGAAGAGCGCAAGGAACAGCACCCAAGCCCAGATTTCAAGCCCCATGACCAGAAAAAAAGAAAAAGAAAACTTTCCCTGAGCCACTCCAGCTCCCCTAACTACATGGACTTCAGTACAGTGTCCCTAACATATCCATGAGAAATAAGAAGTACAGTTTATTATGTGTGTATGTAAGGGGTGCACACCCAGCAGGAGTGTGGCTCACTAGGTGCAGTAGGCCTAACATATACAAGGTCCCCAGAAGAGATACATGTTGCATGTTGGAGATACATTCTAGTATATGTGTATATACATTTGTATGTATGTTTGCATGTTAGAGGTACATATCAGCATGGACATTCAGACCCAATAAGTGTTCATCAAGTCCAGGAAGGAAGGGATTCAACAAGCAAAATGATCACCTATTCTCTGAGGGGAAACCCGAGTTAGCTCTGTCTCTGGCTCTGGGTGTGTGTGTGTGTGTGTGTGTGTGTGTGTGTGTGTGTGTGTGTGTGTGTGTGTGTGTGTGTGTGTGTGTGTGTGTGTGTGTGTGTGTGTGTGTGTGTGTGTGTGTGTGTGTGTGTGTGTGTGTGTGTTCTGGGGCTTAAATTCAGGGATTAAGTGCTATCTCTTAACTTTTTCACTCAAAGCTGATGCTCTACCACTTGAACCACAGTTTCACTGCCAGCATTTTGGTAGTTAATTATAAATAAGAGTCTCAAGAATCATGATCCACAGATCTCAACTTCCTGAGTAGCTAGGATCACAGGCATAAGCCATCAGTGCCCAGTGGCCCTGGCTTTTTGCTGTTTTCATACATTATGAAGGCAACTCTGTGAAAAGCCAGGCCCAGACATCCTATCAGTAGTGCTTGTCCTGGCACAATCATTCTGCCAGAGCCAGGTCAGTCCAGGCCCAGCTGACCAGTTGCTCCCATTTACACTGCTGTGTGGTACACTCTACTTCGCTGCCAAAAGTAATTCCAAGATAGCATAATCTAACCAGAGGATGATATGAGGATTCTTATTCTTGTCTCCAAAAGTTTCAGTGGGTGGCTATGAAATTCTTGAGATAAATGCAATTTGATTCATTCTTATTTTTCTGTCTTTTATTTTTTGGTATTGGGGGGATTGAGCCCAGAACATTGCACTTGCCAAGCAAGTGCTTTGCCACTGAGCTCCATCTCAGCCCTGATTTTTATTTAAAAGGAAATTAATTCAAAGTCTAGAGCACTATGTGGAGGCTAAGGCAAAGGGAAGATGTCACAAAACTTAAAAGTTTATATAATTTATTCATTTCTCAGTATCTATGATCTGCCATGTACTGTGCATATTCTGGAATGATAAATAGAAATAAGGCAGCCCTGCCCTCCAGGGTCTTGTGTGGTGTAAGAGGCAGGTGACTGTGGTAGTACACACTCACACAGGTGACAGACAAGCTACATGAGGTGTCGCACACTGCCTGAAGATGTCAAGAAAAGGTTAGGTATAATGGGTAAGAGTTCACTTCACCAAGACTTCCTGGAATAAGACACTGGTTGTAGGGGATGTCTACTCCATTTTCTGTTGCTAGAACAGAATACCATATATATAATACATACCCACACACACAATGAAAGAGTCATATTTAGCTTACAGTTCTGGGAGTTGAAGTGTGTTGCAGCACATCTGCTCACCTGTGATGGATAGGAGCTCATGGCAGAAGAGTAACAGGCACATTTAGGAGAAAAGCAGGTGTGCAGCAGAGGTGGGGTGAGGGCTTCCAGGCTTGCTTTACCACCCTGTTCTGTGGTAACCAAATCCAATCACCAGAGAGCAAAAGCTCACTCCCTAGAGACAGCATTAATCTATCTTAATGACTTAATAATCTGTTTTTGTGTATGTCTGTAATGGGACTTGAACTCAGGGCTTGGGCTCTGTCCTTTAGGTTTTTTTGCTCAAGGCTGGCACTCTACTCTTTGAGTTACAGCTCCATATCCGGTTTTTGGTGGTTATTTGGGCGGTCCTGCCCAGGCTAGCTTAGAATGGCAATCCTCAGATTCAGAGTCCTGAGAAGTGAGGATTACAGAGATGAGCCACCGGCACCCAGCTTGAATCATGGCTTAAAGACTTGGCTAGGGATGTGGTTTAGTGGTATGGCTCACATTTGGCTAGTATGTGTGAGAACCTGGATTCATCCAGATCCTGACTTCATTGCCAGTACTACACACACACACACACACACACACACACACACACACACACACACACAAGATGGGATGGGGAGGGGACCAATATGTCTCACCAAGCCTTGACCGGAGTTTTGGTGGGAACGTAAGCAGAGGGATGGCGCGTGCAAAGCATGAGAATCATGCTTTGAGAATCAACTTCCATAGCCTGTGCCCTTAACCTGTGTGTTTGGCTCAGCACACTGCAGAGCCCTTGTGCTTTGCCTCACCTGAGAGGAGGCGCTTTCCTGATGTTATCCTATTGATATTTCCTGTTCATTACACAGTGGGGCCGTGTGCATGTGCCTGAGAAGCTCTGATCCAGGTATGTAGGCTTGGTGTCATCCTCTAAAAATAACTCACCTATCTACTGCCTGCCATCTCACCTGCCCAGACAGACACACATTAGCCAGGTGGCCTTACCAGCAAGCAGAGACAACAGGGGAGGCCTCTGGCCCTGACTGAGTGCCCTACAGCCAGGTGTGTCAGGAGCACACAGAGTCACTGGCCTCTGAATCTTCCAAAGATTCCCGGTGCGGAAACTGCGCCGAGTCACACTGTGGCTCAGCTGCTAAAGGAAGAAACTGAGGCTGTCACCGGCACAGTTAGAGGGGGGGAGGGAGGATGCATGTGCAGGGGCACACACACACACACACACACACACACACACACACACACACACATACACACACACACACACACTCCATCTTCCTTCAGTGAATTTACCCTTCTCCTTTGCCCCTCACTCTGGCTGCTGAGTTCTGAAGGGCCCTCTCATGCACTGTGGCTTTTCTTTAACTCTAACAATTCCATCAGTGAGTTGTCAACCACAATACATGCAGGAGTTTCAGGGAAGCTATTGCCAAACTGTATACATTGTCTGTTATTAAAAAAAAAAAAAAGGCTAGGAGTTGGTAGCTCATGCCTATAATCCTAGCTACTCAGGAAGTTGAGAACTGAGATTCCCGGTTTTAAGCCAGCTAAAGCAAGAAAGTCCATGAGACTCTTATGTCCAATTAACCACCAAAAAGCTGGAAGTGGATGTGTGACTCAAGTGTGCCACACTTGAGCAAAAACTTAGAGATAATGCCCAGGCCCTGATTTCAAGGCCAGAACCAGCAAAATAAAAGGGGACACTGGGGCTAAGCTATAGCTCAGTGATAGAGCCCTGTCTGTCAGGCACAAGGCCCTGGGGTCCATCCAGGCTTGTACGTGGACAGATGGGGTCCTAAACAGATAGGAAATGTGGTATTCTCCTCCCAGAAAGGTTTTTACTTGCATGAAATCAGAGAAAATTATATGTGACAGAAGAAATCAAAAGAGTCAAGCATTGAAACAAAAGCCTTATAAGTTTAAAAATATAAAAAAAAAAAAACATAAATTGGTAACTCCTTGTTCCTCATGAAAATACCACCACTTAATCCTAGAGTTTGAGGTCTCCCAATGATAGGGACCTGATGTCCTTAAACACCACCTTTGTCCCCCTTTCTTGAGTACTTCTGATATCCATGGGTCTGGTCTGTTGCCCTTCACCTCCCCATCCCCAACCCCATCTTCTCAGCACAGCCAGGCCCTCATGGGTTTTTTGGTTTGTTTTTTTGTGTTGGTCCTGGGGCTTGAACTCAGAGTCTAGGTGTTATCCCTATGTTTATTTGGCTCATGGCTAACACTGTAACACTTGAGCTACAGCTCCACTTCTGGCTTTTTTGGTATTTTATTGTAGATACGAATCTCATGGATTTTCTTGCCCCTGCTGACTTGGAACAATGGTTCTCAGATCTCAGCCTCCTGAGTAGCTAGGACTACAGGCATGAATCACCAGTGCCTATCCCTCATGGTTCTGTAGGTATCTGATTCCCTTCTCCACTTTTAGCCTACTCATCCCCAATTATTTCCTGTTGCCCAGCCACTTCCCTTAGTGCTACAGTTATGCAGAGTCAAGAGCATAGGAGTGCAAGCGTGTCTCTTTCATGGTGCGAGAAGGCAATGAGACAATGCTACAATACTGAGAAGAGAGGAGTCAGGGTAGAGGGGAAGGGCAGGCAGCATGATGTATAAAGAGGGGGATATGCGAATGCTCAAACTTTGGAATTGGACTTCTCTTTTAAAATCCTAAACTTCAGTTGGCACTGGTGGTTCATGCCTGCCATCTTAGCTATGCAGGAGCCTGAGATCTAAGGATCACAGTTCAAAGCCATAGGCAGAAAATTCTGGGGGACTCTTATCTCCAACTGACCAGTAAAAAAAATAAATAAATAAAACAGAAGAGGAGTGTGGTTTAAGTGGTAAAGCACCAACCTTGAGCAAAGAAGCCAAGTGAGAGCATGAGGCCTTGAATTCAAGCCCCAGTACCAGCACAAAAGATAAAATCCTAAGCTTCGGTTTCCCCTTCTGTAGAAGTGGGCGTGGTAATAATGTCTAACTGAAAAAGTTATTGAAAGGACTAACTTGATGTGAAATGCTTGATATCTATGACCTGGTACTATGATTCTTTGTTGTTTTGTGGTTTTGTCTCTCTCAACGAAGGAAGGAATTTGAGCTTAATGGTTCAAGTAGCCTGTCTAAAGTCACACCATTGTGAACAGCAGCAGAGTCAAGATGCAAACCCAAATTGTTCTTTCTCCGCCAACCCTGTTTTTTGTTAATTACCACACAACGCTCCTTCATACTTGACCAGACAGTTCAGTTCTTTGTGGCACCACATCCTCACCTCTGAAATCCCAGCTCTGGCACTTCAAACACGGAGCTAGGTGAGACACCTCAACATCTTAATCATCTCCAGGAGTCATCCTTCCCACCCAACCCCTGGGATCCTAATGTTTGGATTGGTCAGCACGTGCTAAGTGAATTAATTGCTGCTCTAATAATGCCAGCAGATGGCCAGGCCCTGGAAGGGAAAGGTTGCAGCCTGCATGAGGTCCACTTCCTCTGCTCCTTCCAGTTCTATGTCCTCAACTCTGTGGGAGACAATGTCTGCTTCTGCCAAGAAAAGGATCTGGCAAAAGTTTAAGTTCAGTACATGAGGTCAGCTGATGACCCACAAGCCTCTGCCATTAACAGTGCTATCCTGTCCTTCCAGTGTAGATGGCAGACAGAGGCAGCATACTCTGTGTTAGCTTCAGATTGTCTAATCCAAATTCTCAGAGTCCCCCAGAGCCAGGGGAAGAAGGGAACAGTTAGTGGGTGGTAGAGGGAGGAGCCTCAAAAATTATCCTCACAAGGTTTGTGTGGATCTTACCAGCTTAGCTTTATTCACAAGCTGTAGGCTTCACAGAAACCATATTTAGAAATCATTCACAGTGCATATAATTGTTTTCTTACAGTTGATATTGATTTTAATGATGCCAACCATCAAGGAATCTTCTCTTCTATAGTAGCTCATTTGGCACATTTTTTAATCTCAAATCAACTACTTTGCAAGTTATTTGCTGATTTTTCCTTTGAAGTCCACAAAAAAGTGCAAAGATTTTTGTAAATTGGAAAAAAAAAATTTTTCTTGGGATAAAAGTGATACATTGTTTTAAAAATCATCTAAGATAAAATATTTCAGTGACTATGGATAGCTCAAAATTCCTTTCCCAATGATGACTACTGTAACAGATGGGTTGTAGCTTCCCTGAGTTCTGATGCACATTTTCAAGTGAATGGGATGGGATATGTGTAGAGCCTTGCTAACCATACATGTGCACATGTACCATCCTTTTTAGTAGCTACTTAGTATTCCTGTGTGTATGTGTATGTCTGTGTGTGTGTATGTATATGTGTGACAATTCTCGGGCTTGAATTCAAGATTTGTGCTCTGTCCCTTAGCTTTTTGTGGTGCTCTACCACTTGAGCAACAGCTTTACTTCTAGCTTTTCACTGGTCTACTAGAGATGAGTCTCTTGGATTTGTCTCACTGGGCTGGCTTCAATCTTTGATCTTTGGATTCAGCCTCCTGAGTAGCTAGCATTATAGACTACCAGTGCCTGGCCAGCTTAGTATTCTATTGAACAAATCAACCTTCTTAAAAAAAAAAAAAAAAAAACTGGTGCCAAAAAAAAAAAAACTGGTGCCATAATAACAGATATTTGAGCTATTTTCATGTCTTGATATGCTAGACAAGGCAAAAATGGATATTCATTTTGGATTGTTTCCTTAAAATAAATTCTGAGAAGTTCAGAGTTTAGGCCAAAAGAATTGCATGTTTTTCATTTGATGTCCATTTCTAGGTTCACCTTCCTGCAAGGCCGGCCTGTTAGGAATATTCACCATAAAGGGCTCTCTTTCCTACATGGTTATCACAACCCTCTGGAGCACGGACCTGGCCAGTGGTTCTGCTGACTCCAATGGTGCACTGACTTCTGGGAGCAGCATGTCTTTCCACAGCAGCTGTGCCTGACCACAGCCAAAAGCCAGGCAAATCCTCATCTGCCAAAGCTTCCCCCTTTCCGTTTCTAATCATCTCTTTGCTCATAGAGTCAAAATGTTTCCTGTTTTTTTTTTCAAAATTAGATGATCTTCATCACATCTGAAAAGAATAAAGACATAATTGGAAAAACTGTATGGCACACACATAGATATATAATATTCCAGTTCCAATATGGGAATGACTTGATAGAATAAGTTACAATCCTAAATGGTCACTTTATTCTTTTCATTCTTTTTCTCTTTTTATTCATCCATTGTGTGTATGTGTGCCAGTATTAGTACTTGAATCAGGACTTGGGCACTGTCCCTTAGCTTTTTCACTTAAAACTTGAATTCTACCACTTTCGTCACAGCTCTACATCTGGATGTTTGTTGGTAAATAAGCATCTCGTGGACTTTCTGCCCAGGCTGGCTTCAAACCACGATCTTCAGATCTCAGCCTTCTGAGTAGCTAAGATTACAGGTATGAGCCACCAGCACCAAATGGGTCACTTAATTCTTATTTTTAAATTTAAATTAAACTTAAAGCTACCCCCTAAAGAAATTCATTTTTCTCAAGTAAGACAGGAGTTTTTTTTGCCTTTCCACATACTATGCTTCTCTGCTCTGTATTTTTGTTGTTAATAGTACAAAGCTGATAGTATTTACTGAGCATCTACTCTGTTCCTTAAACAATGCTTTATAGGGGATATTTTAGGTGGTCTTTACAACAATTCCATGAGAGAGGTGCCATTTGTCCCCATCTTGCATATGGAGAAATGAAGCTCAGGAAAGTTAAGTAACTTCCCCAAAGCCACCATTGACAACCATGCCATCCTAACACCAGCAGTCCCATGCTGTCTCTCCCCCATATTTCCCGACCTCCCCTTCCCTGCCTTCTCCAGCTTCCAACCACCCCGAAGTGCCCTTTCATCATCCTGAATGCTGTGTGAACTCTGAAGAGCTGGGTATCCTCTTACCCCATGTGATGCCACGTTCTTTTGGTTCCTCAGTCAGTAGAATTTCTTCAGCCCCTTTCACAGATGATGTCCTGCCAAGTGACAAACCCAGAGACCACCCATCAAGAAGGTGAGGCCAAGTGTATCTTCCACCTAGACTGTGAACTCACTTAAGATAGGGACCTCTGGGTTCCCCACGGCCACCCAGAGCTGCAAGCATGTCTAGATTAGTCTATGCCTGCACAGAAAGAGCTGCTTCCTCCCACCACCCTCTCCCAAGTCAAGACCACTGAGTCTTACCTTCCCCCAAGTCCTTACACAACCCCTTCATGCCCTGAAGCATTCTCTTCTCCCCAGGAGGCAGTTCTGGCCAGGTAATTTATCTCTGTCTCCTGTCTTCTTTGGAGGACATGTTGTCCAGCAGGTGCCTGATAAAAGCCCATTAGAGCTCCATCCATGTGCTCAGCTCTGTGAGCTCTCCATCTCAGAGATCCATGGGTGGGTGCTGTGGTGTTTTTCTTCTTTCCTAGCAACAGGGTGGACAGCTAGGCTGTGATTCCAGGTGCTGAAAGCAGCAGAAAGGTTAAACCTGGAGCCCTCTTACTGGGACAAGAACTGCACACAGTTCTTTTCTCCTGCCCAAAGTCTGTAAGACTATTACCTCCAATCAACCACTTAAAAAAAAAGCCAGAAGTGGAGCTGTAGCTCAAGTGGTAGAGTTCCATCTTTGAGCGAGAAAGGCTAAGGGACAGTGCCCAGGCCTGAGTTCCAGCCCCAGTACTGGAATACAAAAGTCAATTAAATAACTAATTAATGTTTAAAAGGGAGGGGGAAGAATAAGTCCAAAAGAACTGCCACTATTTTCTAGATGCCTCCAGCCATAGGAAAAACAGGCTGGGAGCCCCCAGATGACCAGCGCTAAATCCACTTGAGAATGAGCCCATTAGGCATGAGAATGCTGCCACCCTCATTCCCAGCAGAAGACTACTACCTCCCCTGGCTGGGAAAGCCAGCATGTGGGCCAAAATAGCACCAAGTGAGGCCTTCCTTAAGACAGGGGTCATCCCTTCTGCCTGCCAGGGTCAACCCCAGGACCTAGCCCAGAGCAGCAAGCCAGGAAGGAGGGGAGGGAGGAAATAGGCCACTCAGAAGGCTCCTGGAATATTCTCTCCCTTCCTCCTGGCCTCCAGCAGGCCCCAGGCCCCAATGCTCCTGCAGCCAGTTAGGGAGGACTTAACAGCCACCAAGGCTTCATCTTGGAGCTACAGAGCAGACCACAGCTACTTGGAATGATTCTGAGCTCCTGCTTGCTGACTTCTGCTTCTCCTAAGCGCCTTTTCATCCCTGCTGCCTTGAGCCAGGGTTCCTCCTCTTCCCATGTAGTCAAAGATACGACCTCCCCTTATGGAAAAGAGAAACAAATTATACAGTGAGTGGCATATGGGGCAACAATGGTTCTGCTGCAAAATGTCAGCCCTTGTTTGGGCACTGTGCATCCCTCAAAGCTGTGAAATCTATAAACTGCCATGTCTGTGAAATCAGGTAGGATGGCAGGTGTGGCTGAGGAGCATGGGGTCCAGGGGTTCTAGACACTCTGGAAAGCCCATAGCTCTGCACAGGGTGGGATCTCATTAAGAAAGCTGCTGGAAAGAGAACCGGCTCACAGTGAGTTCTTGACACTCAGTGGTCATCACCAGTGATGGTCTAATTCAGAAAGCGTAGCTCAAAGCTATGTCCTCTTGGGAGCATCAGGTCCACCAATCAGCATCTGACCCTGGAACCCCATCCCACCTCCTCACCTACACTCCCACTACCCAGATTTCCAGACTGGCCACAAATTGACAAAGGGGCCCAGTCCCGGGTGATTGGTGCCAATTCTGCACAGAAGGGCTACAGAAGGAAGTGAGCAGGATGGGAAAGGGCACCTGATTGACGAGAAGGAACAGAAAGAACAGTTTCCTTGCCCTTCACTCTCCCTGGTCTTTGCTATCCTGCCGGGTGCTTTTAGCATAGAACCCTGCCTGTATTCACCCCAAAGCAGAAAAAGGCATTCTCCTGAGATTTCTTCAAAGCCTCTCAAGTGCCCTAGAATCCCAAAGTAGTTTTGGGACACTCAGGGTGGATGGGAGCAGTATTGCAGGAAGTGGAATCCTTGAGGACAAGTATCTAGTTCATTCACTCATTCATAGGTCCACTCATTCACTTGGTTGAACTGCCTAGCACTTGCTACAGGCCTTGGGCTAGGCTGGGGACTGAGGACAGAGAGGTAAGAGGTCATTCTTCTCACTGAGCTAAGAGGCTTCGGTGTGGATACAGAGCAGAGAGTGGGCTGAGCTGTGGAGTGGGCTGTGGCTCTGTGCCCTTGGGTCAAAAGCTGACACAACATGACAGGGCTATGTGAGGGTCAATGGAAACATATCCACTGATCTTAAAATGCATGGTCAACCCAGTCAGCAGCTAAGCCTGAACTCAGAAGCAGCTTGCCTGGACAGTGGAGGGAAGGGAGGGTAAGCCCCAAAGTCAGCAGAAGCTGGATAAAGATGGAGAGAGGCTTAGAAACTTCCAGAAGACCAGAA
Organism: Dipodomys merriami; assembly: GCF_024711535.1. Classification (NCBI taxonomy): domain Eukaryota; kingdom Metazoa; phylum Chordata; class Mammalia; order Rodentia; family Heteromyidae; genus Dipodomys; species Dipodomys merriami. The sequence continues at coordinate 5,070,430 of NW_027202493.1, forward strand.
GACCTGCAAGTGATCGTTCTGAGAATGACTGCTTCGGGGGCAAAAGTAACAAACAGGAAAGGGTCCTAGGCAGGGGCCATGAGTTCAGATATTAGAGATGACATAGCTATGAGAAAGCCAAATTGGAGGGATGATGGACAATTAAGTAAATGCAGAGAAGGTAAAGCAGAACAAAGGAGCAGAGCCAATTGGCTTAAGAGGGAGAAGTGATAGATAAGTCGTGATGGACCAGCTCGGTCGGAGCACTGGGACCAACGGGATAGGGATCTCGGGATAGGAGTCAGCGAAGTGACAAACAGACACAGCCTCAAAAGAGTTGCATCTGAGGGGCTGGGAAGGTGGCTCAGTGGTAGAGCACTTGCCTTGCATACCTGAGGCTCTGGGTTTGATTCCTCAGCACCACATATGCAAAAAGTGGTAGAGCGCTAGCCTTGAGCTGAAGAGCTGAGGGACAGCACCCAGACCCAGAGTTCAGGCCCCATGACTGGACCAAAAAAAAAAAAAAAAGAGTTGCATCTGAGTGTATCTTTATTGAGGAGAATTAACGTTTTTATACAGTGTGCAATTGTGACATAGATTCTTTATTTAAGCACATAATCAATTTTTAAGAAAAGCAAAGCATTGATGGATTACGTAAAAATTGATGACTATCCCACCAACTGTTTAAGCTAAGTGGTGTGAAACAAGTCTAGCATAATGTTTAATAGAATGCATCATCTATTCAGCCTTTTTATGTTTAATAATTAACAAACCTAAGACACGGCTGTACTTATACTCTTTTTATTTTTTCCATATATTTTCAAGTCCCTTTGAAACCATCCTAAAAACCACTTCCAGGTTGAGTCAGGCATTCTCCATTTCTTTTGATTTTAATCCCAATATTTGTTCACATAAATTTCTAATTGTTATTTTAAACTATCTTATTGTTGTTTTAATAATAAACACCATAATGGTCTAGATCTACCTAATTTTTGCATAAAATCTAACGAGTTCCAAAATACCCTTTTTCCTTTTACATTAATCCATCTATTTTCATCTTTATAAGCTCCTGTATAAGGCAATGGCTCATTGGCTGGTTCAGGAAATGTGATGTCACTAACTTTATATTTTGTTGGAAACCACCATCTATTTCCTATAATGTAAGCTGGACTAAACTTAATCATAACTGTTGGGGGAATCTTTCTTTTCCTTATATTACCGGGGTCCCTTTTTCTAGAACTCTCTGAGCTTCTGGGATAACTCCTTCTAGCTTAGTTTAATTAATTAATTCTGCCTGTTGTAACATATCTGGAAATTTTAAGTTTCTATATTTACTATGAATGAGCCGCAAAACTACTTGTGAAGTTGTAGAAGTTTCTGGAGGCAGTGTCATATCAGATGATAGATTGATTGGGGCATTGCCCACATTTAATCTTTGGTCTTAGTCTTTATTACTTAGAGAAGCCATCTCTATTGGACTGGAAAGATACAACATGCTCTGTTCGTGGATCAATAGAAAAATAGCCAAAATGAGAATAAAGGCAACGAATGTACAGCCAAGAAGAATATAGTAAGAATAAAGGTAGAGGCTATACAGGTGCAGCCAAGTGTATGGGAATCCTTGAACCAACACCCCCTTCCTGCAGGCATGCTTCCTTGAAGCTCTTTGCCTAACATGATCTCTCACGCAGACTCCGCAGGAGGTGGCGTGGCAATGAGTGGAGAACTGGATACGGGGGGCTATTCCAGAAGGCAAGGATACCCAGATCTGGATCAAACAGCAGCAGCATGGATGAGCCATTAACAAAGATAGGGAATACAGGATGAGGAACAGGTTGGTGAGGAATGATAAAAGGCTCAATTTTGAATTTGCTGAGTTTGTGGTACACACAAGACTTTAGAAAACTCTTAGATAAGGCTGTATAGATCTTGGACACCTCACATTTGGAAAACAAAAGCAAAATTGAAGTCAGAAATGAGGCCATCCAGTTTGTGAATGACAACGAAGATGAATTACAGCAGAACACCAGGCTGTCTCTGAAAGGGAAAAGAAGAGGAAGAGGAAACTGGAGAGAGCTGAAAGGAGTCACCCAAGAAAGAGAAGACAAAGTTGGAGAAGGAGGGAAAAAAAGTCTGTGCATTAAGACTTCTCTACATGTAACTAACAAGTCAATTCAAACTGGCCCCCAAAATAGAAGTGACTTGAAGGTACATGTGCTAAGAAACACAGAGCCAGAGTTGGCTTCGGGTTCAACTCAATTCAGCTGCTTTCCAATAACATCAAGGACCCAGGTGTTTTTGTTTGTTTGTTTATTAGGTTTTTTTCTGTCCTTTGGCTGTGCCTTTTCCAGGATTAGATCAGACCAGTTTCCCAGGTGTGTCACTCTCTAAATCCAGGAAAAGAAGCCATCATACCCAGAGATCATCAGAGATACCAGGAAACTTCTTACCCAGAAACTACTAACAAATACTTTGCCTAAGACTCTTGGCCAGAGTTTGGAGGCCCCATAGCAGAACAAATTTCAGTGACTGTGCTTAGTTTATGCCAACGTCATTTCCCCAGACTTACAACAAGGGATATAGCTGATTTCCCAAAAGGGGATAGATTTCTCAGAGAACAACAAAGAGCAAAGAGGTTGCCAGTCATTCATGGCTCAGGTCTATAATCCTAGCTATCAGGAGGCTGAGATCTAAGGATCAAAACTCCAAGCCAGTCCAGGCAGTCAAAACCTTGAAAAGTGTGTAAAAAAAAAAAAATCTGCATAAGAACTCAAGGCCCTAAGTTCAAGACCTAGTATGAACACAGGAGAAAAACAAAAACAAACAAATCCGAGGTGGAATCTAGCTCTATCAATGGTTCATAACTGCCATCCAAACTACAGGGGAGACTGAGACTAAAAGGACCATAGTTTCCTGCCAGCCTAGGGAGGAAAATCCACACCACCATCACCTCAACTGAAGATGCTGGATGTGGTGGCATGTGCCTGTTCTAACTACTACCAGAAGCCTAAAATACATAGACCATGATCCAAACACAGCCTGGGCAGGAAACAAGACCCTATCTCAAAAATAACCACTGTAACCAGTGCATAAAAAAGCTGGAAGCATGTCACAGAGCACCTACTTAGTAAATACTAAGCCCTGAGCTTAACAATAACAAAAACTAGAGGCCATAGGACATGCAAATTGAAGATGTGTTTGGAATGGGGGATATAGGAGAGTCCATCAGGGAATTCCTTCTGGAAACTTTAATCGCTGGAAGCAATCAAATTGACTTTAGATAGCATGTGTGTGTGTGAGTGGGTGGGTGGGTATGTGCAAGCATGCGTGCGGGTGTGCAGTGTGTGCGAACCCATTCCTACCCCAGGCACACAGGATGGAGAAATCCTGGCAGAGAGCTGGAGGCCAAGTTAGCATACTCCTTGGAGAAAAAATAGGAGTCCAATGTATGAAATAGAAGAACAGGAGATCAGGAACTGGAACCTTACTGAGCCTAATGTGTGTCACCATAAAGGCTGGGAATGGCCAGGGGGCTCCAAGAATTGAGTGGCCTGAGATGGCATTGAGGTTGAGCCCGTCAATGTGGGGTTGTAATGAAGGAACACAGTGAAGGGGAAACTGTGGCCTGAGTCTGGGCAGCCTTCGCAAAGGCTATAGCAGTGACTGCCAATGCAGAAGAAAAATTAGAGCAAGTTTTTAAAGGGAACAAGCTCAGTGGAATGGCTCACACCTATAATCCCAACTACTTGGGAGGCAGAGGTCCAGAGGATTTTCAGTTTGAGGCCATCCTAGAGTAAAAAGTTCATGAGATCACCACCTCAACAGAAAAAAGCTGAGTACAGTAATACATGCCCAATATCCTAACTAGAATGAGAAGACTAAGTAGGAAGATACAGGCCAGCCCTAGGAAAAAGTGAGACCCTATCTCAGAAATAACCAGAGCAGCTGGTGTTGATGGCTCACACGGGTAATCCTAGCTACTCAGGAGCCTGAGAGATGAGGATCATGGTTCAAAGCCAGGCCAGCAGGAAAATCCATGAGACTGTTATCTCCAATAAACTACTCAAAAAAAAAAAAAAAGCTAGAAGAAGCACTGTGGCTCAAATTGTAGAGTGCTAACCTTGAGCAAAAGAAGCTCAGGAGAGTGCCCAAGCCCAGAGTTCAAGCCCCAGGACTAGAATAATAATAGTAATAATAATAACAACAACAACCAGGGCAGACTGGGCCCCTGTGGCTCACAACTATAACCCTAGCTACTCAGGAGGCTGAGATCTGAGGATCACCGTTCAAAGCCAGCCCCAGCAGGAAAGTCCATGAGACTCTTACCTCGAATTCACCACCAGAAAACCGGAAGTGGTGCTGTGGCTCAAGTGGTAGAGCACTTGCCTTAACCTGAAGAGCACAGGGACAGCATCCAAGCCCAGAGTTCAAGCCCCATGACTCACACATGTGCACGCACGCGCGCGCGCGTGCGCGCACACACACACACACACACACACCTACCTAGGAGTGGAGCCATGGCTCAAGTGGAAAAGCACTATCCTTGAACAAAAAAGCTCAAGAACAGTGTCTAGGCCCTAAGTTTAAGCCTCAGAACCAGCACAACAAAATAAAATAAAATAATCAGAGCAGAAAGGGCGAGAGTTATTGCCTAGCAAGCCTAAACTACTGAATTCAAACCCCTAATCCTACAAGAATTAATTAGTTAATAGCATGAGACAGCATAGCTGGAGTGTGGTGATGTGGAGGGTTCAACAGACAATGGTAAGGTTATTCCAGAACTCTCGTCCTGCCCCATCCTCTTCTGAGGTGCTCAGGGCCTCACACTGCTGCCCCTCTCAACTGTGGAAGGAAATCGCATCTACACATGTAGGAAACCCTGTGAGAGCTCCAGCTGTGTCTGCAGGTGGAATGGGGGAAGCTCACAGAGGAAGGAACTGAAGGGAAGGGACACCCCCCAATGAAATGGAGCTTCGCTTTTTATAAGACACAAGTGAAAGAGAATGGAGCCCCAAGGAGTAGCAGAGCAGAAGAACAGGATCTGGAGTCTTCATTTTGGAAGCAGTTCTACAGTAAATGGTCATTTTTCTTCTTGAAGGTGAAGTGTCTGCAGTCTCTGCTCCAAGAACTTGAACCCTACGTCCCATTCCTCATAGACTTTGGCTTTGGTTGAATGGAGAGGCCGGAATCTTTTCTGCAGGAGACCAGACCAACTTTCACTCTTGGCTGTGCTTCCTTGGCCCTGGCTCTGGTCTTAGAGGCGGGGGGGGGGGGGGGGGGGGCGAGGAGAGGGCTGATGGAGTAGGGGGGATGAGGCAGGGGGAATAAACAGCTCTTCCTAAGGGACCCTGGAAGAAAGGACTGGAAGGAGGGGTGCTGTGAAACAGCTAAGCCTCTGCCTCTGGTTTTTCCATCATGTCCTCCAGCCTGGAGTTTGGGCTGTGGTCTTACTCCAGGGGAGAAGGAAAAGGAGGAGAAGCTGGTAGAACTCTGTGCTTCCAAGACCTGCTCAGCCAAAATGCAGGCCACCTGTTTGGACAACACGAGCCCCTTGCTACTGATCACAGCCACACCTGTGCCCACACAAGCAGAATTTCTCCACTCATCTAGCTGTCCACATCCCACCCTGATGTCCAACAAAAGAGGACAGGCAGCAGAGTGGACAGGTTCAGGCAGCAAATGCTGATGTGTCATGCTTTGGTCTTCTCTCTGCCACAGGAGCTGTAAAATCTGCAAAGAACTAAGCTAAACATTCTGGTCCCACAGGGTTGGGGCTAGAGCTCAGTGGAAGAGCATTTGCCTAGCAAGTACAAGGCCCTGGGTTTGGTCCTCATGATGGCAAAAGAAAAATAAAATTCTCCTCCTTATTTTTTAAAAATGCTCAAAGAAATCTCTTCCTCAATCCCAAAACCTCTCTAGCCAATCACCAGGAAGGCCAGAAGGTCAAAAGCAGACTTTTTGTTCATACCTTATCCCTCTTCCCCCTCACTGAGCACCAAGAATAAACCTCCTGCTGGGATGAGGGCAGGTAAAAAAAGACTTAATTACAGTTTCTGTTTCTGACCTGCTTCCCACCCCCAGGAGCTATGGTGTTGCCCTATTGGGCTGTGGTAGGGAGAGGACACTGGCTGGATGACAGCACACCACAGGCCAGGTTGGGGCTGTCTCCACAATCAAGCTCACTCATTCTCACAGCATTCCCTGAGCCACAACCAGTAGTGCTTCAAATTCAGTCTTGGAATATTGGGATATCTTTTTTTTTTCTGTATGTGTGCCAGTACTGGGCTTTAAAGTCCAGGTCTTGTGATCTTGTTTGGCTTTTTTGCAGAAGGCTGGCATTCTTGAGCTACCCCTCCTTTCTGGCTTTTTGCTTGTTAATTGGAGAAAAGAGTCTATCACAAATTTGTCTGTGTAGACTGGCTTCCATCTGTGATCCTCAGATCTCAGCCTCCTGAATAGCTAGGTATTATAGCTATGAGCACCATGCCTAGCTTGGGATACCTTCTTATCCTCCATTCCCACGAGTACCCCACCACATTTTCACTGCTCTGTGGCTGCTGGCCAGAACTGCTCTGCACTTACTGCTTCTCCTAGCTATAGCATCTGGGGCCTCGCCTCATGTGGCCTGCCCTTCATGATAGATAAGCCTAGACACACCCCTGGTCTCGCCCCTGGGTCGCCCACCGCTCTGACTCAGCCAACCTTCTCTCCAGCTTCCAGGGGCAAATGTAAAACTCAAAAAGTTCTGGGTGCTGGTGGCCCATGCCAGTCAGTCTAACTACTCAGGAGGCTGCCAAAAATCAAAGCTGTGGCACAAGTGATAGAGCATCAGTCTTGAGCAAAAAGAGCTAAGGGACAGTATTCAGGCCCTGAGCTCAAGTCCTAGTACTGTACCAACAGAAGAACAATAGTTGCTGAGCATTCAGTAGATTTGTCTCTGGGCACAGCTAGCCCTTGGCTATCCGCTTAAACTTTGCAAAGCAGATGAGGTAGGCCTTTCTTCCCACAAAACCTCTTAATCTCCCCAGAGGTCCATTAATCTAGCCATCAGATGTTTCTGGAAGCCAGCACAGAGACAGGAGGTGGCATCTACAGAACCATGTGAAAAGTCTTTCTTGTGTGGGACCTCACCCACCAGAATTCCGTTAGCTGCCTTTGTTGGCCAAGAATCTGGGTTTCCGAATCCCTCCAGGAGGTGGGAGGGGTGATTAAAATGGAGAAGAGAATAAAAGCTTTCATACAAGGTCTAGGATGCCAAGAACAGCTTCAGAGGCCTACAAGTGCTTACAGGACCATCAAAGAGAAGCTGGCGCCAATACCTCTGCTTGTTGACTCATTGAAATACTCTATCTTGGAGTTACTGCTTTTGAAAACAGGTCCTCCATCTGCATTTTCTCTACACCAGGGGCACAACTGCTCCATTCATCTCTTCAGGGGAATCTGTCACTAAATCCATAAGCTGCCTCTGCCAGCAGGCCAGGCAGGAGGAGAGCATGCCTGGCCTTGCCCACTGGGATGTTTTAAGAACAGGGCTCCTGTGTTAGCACAGTCTCAGGCACCTCCTCCCCCTCACACTCTCCCCTCCCCTCTCTTCCCCTTAGCCCCACCCTCTGGCTCCTCTCCCCCAAATGAATTAAGTTAGGGGAGAGGGATGAAACAGGATTTCCTGTTGCTTCTTTGCAACATGACTTCCATGTGCATTCAATCATTTTTATTTTGGTGGAGCTTGAACTCAGGACCTGGCCACTGTCCTTTAGTTTTTTGCTCAAAGATGATACTATTACTCTAGGGCCACACCTCCATTCCTGGCTTTTGGTTGGTTAAGTGGAGATAAAAGTCTCACCAACTTTATAAACTTCCTGGGCTGGCTTTGAACTGGGAATCCTTACATCTCAGCTTCCTGAGTAGCTAGGAATACAGGAGTGAGCCACTGGCACCTGACTTGTGCATTCAGTCTTGGGAGAGAAAATTGACCAAAGTCACAGTGGCAGGAATAAGGGCACACATGAAGATTCTGACTTTGGGATCACCTGTGTCTACATTGGGATTAACAGCACCTAGTTCACCCACCTCTGAGGACTGTGGGACTGAAGTCAAGCACAAATGTAAGTCTAAGTGCTAAGTGTAAGTCAACTATGCAAATATTAATGGCTATGAGCTCTGGGGCACAGGCGATTCACTTTAACCTGTGTCCTCGCACCTAGATCAGTCCCTGGAACTTAAGTAGTCTTCTAACTGATGCAGGAGCTAAATGACACAGTACCTACAGCACATCCCATGAGAAACAGAGGAGAGATCTTCCCACAGTATGGACAGTCAGGGACAGGGGATGGGAACGATGATGGAGAAGCAAGGCAAGACTGAGCACACAGGGATGTCTAGCCTGCTCAGTTCAACCAGGAAAATCAGTCACAGGTTTATGCTGGGTGAGCCTTAGGACTCTCTCACAAGTGGTAAGAATTGAACTGGTACCCAAAGCTTGGCACATTTTATCCAGAGTAGGGCAAATCAAGCCTTGATAGGAGACTGAGGGGAGAGGAGACAATGCTTTCCTGCTGCCAGCCTCAAAATAAAACCACATAGCTCATGGCACATGTGAATGAGCACATGGGACCCTGACATCTGGACTTGGCTGATCTAAGAGTAAGAAGCAGAGATCAGGCAGGCTGCAGGTAGAACTGAGTTGGCTATAAGACAGAGACCCAGAGAAGTAAATCTGCCTGGTACCAGAGCATCTCTGCTGTCTTGACCCACATTACTGCCACCTGCTCTGCCAGCCTACTCTGACCTTTGCTGACCAGAGCTTTGAATTCCCAAGGCACTTACCTATTTCCTGCTTTTCTATTCCTACTAACATCTGCTACTGAACTAAGTAAGGGCCAGAGAATTAGCATACTGTCTCTCTCTCAGCAGCTACCACAGTGGTTGACAGATACACACTGACCAAATAAAGACAAGAACAAGGGGACAGAGGAGTATCAGAAAAGCCCCGCTGATGCTAGGTCTTGGAAGCCATTTGCCTTGTGTTCTGCACATTCCAAGTCAACCCCAGAACCCAACATGGTCTGGGGGTGGGGGTAAGAGGTCCCCAAGGCATCAGGCCATCCTTGAAGCAGGGAGGAGTTCTTTCCCTAAGCTACTACTGTGCCTGAGCCAATCAGCCCTCTCCACCCAGGCAGGAAAAGATCCTGCCACAACCATCTGCAGAACCACAAGTGAGCCTCACTCTCTCCTGCGATTTGTGTGTCAAAAGCTCGCCAAGGCTGTAAGTCAGGTGGTAGGAAGCTGTTTCCTGGATTCCTGCTCAAGCAGACACAGACAGAATGTCCTGCCATGGGCTCACAAATCTGGAAAACCAAGTCTAGTTGAAGATGAGATTTTTTTTTTCACAGACATTAACATAGGGGGCAGGAAGCAGGAAACAAGGAGCAGACTCTCTGGGCTGGCTTCTGAAGGACAGAGCAGCAGCCACCTCTTCCCAGCTAGGGACTGAACAGTGGAGACTTGAAGGCCAGGTGCTTAGTGAGCCTGCTATTCACCGTGTGGGGAGAGGGGGGATGGATTTTTCCAGTCCAATTTGGCTGAGCTCAACCGGCCACTACCTTTTTTTTTTGTGCCTGTCCTGGGGCTTGAATTCAGGGCCTGGGCGCTGTCCCTGAGGGTTTTTTGTTGTTGTTTGCTTTCTGTTTGTTTTTTTTGTTTTGTTTTGTTTTTCTACCACTTGAGCCACAGTTTCATTTATGGCTTTTTCTGTGAGTAATTAGTGTCTTATATAGAGATTTCACCTGGGCTGGCTTTGAACTGTGATCTTCAGATCTCAGCTTTCTGAGTAGCTGGGATTACAGGTGTGAGTCACCAGCACCCATTGCTTCGACTTTTTCTAGTGAGGAAAACAGAAAGGTGAGGTGAGGGGTATCCCAGGAATGGCAGGATGTAGGTGGAGGCTACTGGTAGTGCCACAATTGCCTAGGTTTACCTTTCCCCACAGCTGCACCAGGAGTGATGATGCAGCACCTCTCCTGAGGTGCTGTGGGGTGTAGGCAGGAGAAGAGCAGGGCCTTGGTTGGGGCAGTTGAGGGACAGAAGCTGTTGAATTGATTCCCCCCCCCCCAGCTTTCATTTTTAGGAAGAATGAGAGATGCCCTGTGTGGGTGAGCCAGCCCTCCCTTCCTCCCTGGCGCTGAGCCTCTCTCTCCGGAACTGCCACCCCCTCAGCCCCAGGCTGCCATGGCCTCTGGCTCCTGTTTTCATTCCAGGCTGTGTATCCGGTCGTGGGAAGCAGGTAGGAAGCCATGATTCTGGGGGTTAACTGAAGAAATATATTTAGTCCTCACAGAAAGCCAAATATTAGGTTAGGAGCCAGAAATGGAGAGGGAAAAAAACCAAAGCAAACAGCGGAGGAAAGAAATTCCGACCAAACAAGGTCCCTATTCATTCCTTCAGTCCCAGGTGCTGGGCCTTCAGGGGAAAGCCAGGCTGAACGTAGGACTTTGATGAGACCCCCAGATTCAGATCCTGTGCCACCTATGAGACCAAGGAACTCTCTGCACTCTTTCCTAAGGGCTGCCAGCAAGGGCCCTGGACAGGTGCCTAAGATGGTCCTACTGCTCTGAAGGAGCCAGATGGGAATGGGGAGGAAGAACAGCCTATTATGTTCCCGGTTTGACCTTGAATAAATGGCTGGACTTCCTGGGGCCTCACTGGTGGAATGTAGGGTTTGGATTATGATTTCACAGGTCATAACATCCTATTCATTTCTGCCTAAAACAAGCAATAGCATGAGCAAGACTAGCACAGCAGTGCCCTAGAATGAATCCCAGGGAGACACTGTGATGTGTTGCAACATGGTGCCCACCTTCAGCTTGCTGTGTGTCTTGGCTGTCCATGGTCAGAGGGGACTCCTCTAGAAACCCCAGACTCCCGTGACATACTTCTAGAACATACTCAGACTGCTACTGAGTCATCACTGCCTGATCTGGAGGGAGGGGGAGGGGGAACCACAGAACTCAGCCTGGCCAATGGGCAAGCTGAGATCTTTGATGATTGGGGAAGGCTTAAGGGGTAGGTGGAGAGAGGGAAGGGACATCATAGACTTCCTAGACACTTATGTTCTAGCAGTTGGGGGATATTTACAAAGAGGAGTCCAGATCTCAGGTAACAAAAAAGTTGTTTATCATAACTTTTTTTTATCAGCAGTAGCAGAGGTTAGTAAGAGGGATTAGGAATTGCATTCTGATCAACTTGAAGAACAAAAAGATTGGCTTTCCTTTCTTTTGTGTCTTTCTTCTCTGGGTCTCTATTTCTCTATTTCTGAGGACTGCTGCGTTCTGCACACCAGTTTTCATGTCCACTCCAGAGACCCCCTAGCCTAAGGGTGGCCCTGCCTGCTAGTTATTCCCTATCCACTCCTGCCTCCCTGGTGCCACACCAGGGACTCACCTGTATCTGTCAGGTCCTCATTAAGTCCAGAGCCTTGGGAAAGGACATGCACAGCCAATCCCTGGCAATATTATCATATAAAATAAACTCTTAGAAACCTGCTTCTCCTCTACATCCCTTTTAAGCTCTGTGAATTGGACTGTCTTCCACCAGTGTTCCAGATATTAAAAATCATTTATATTCATCCAGTCTTATCATTAATCTCTCACTGTGTGTCATACTGAACGATAATTACAACAATGGGAAGGAAACTAACCAAAAGGCACCCATGAAATACAAAAAGCCAAACCTAAAATGAGAGGAGGTACCATGATAATGACTATACAACAAACAACAGACCTAGATTAGAGCAGAGCTGAAGGTTCCAGGTAAGGTTTCCATGAGAAGATAAAATTGATAGACTGTATAATTTTAGGATGTGTTGAGAGAACCTTTACATGACTTGGGCTCGTTAGAAATCAAATAACAGAAAAGTTGGCAAATTAAACAGGAAGGCAATTGTGACCTCCAGGTAAATGTAAAGCTGTGCAGAAAAGAAAAATAATCATAGTATATACTACATTGATCACCTGTGGTAGTGGTATAGTAGTCAAAATAACATATGTATATTTGATATTAATCTAATATGGTGCTAGAAAGAATGAGTGACAAACCCGTGTCTGTGTGGTGAAGGAAGGAATGGAAAGAGCTAAAGCTTTATTGTCCAAAGTCTAAATAACAGATGCAGCAGAGAACTGCAGAAGCAGAAATATAAGTATATAATTTAGGAGTGGAATGATATAAGAACAAAAGAGTTGAAAAATGTTGCCTCTGAAGTAAAAGAAATAAGAAATGGAGAGTATGGTACTGATGCTTTTTGCTGTTGCTATTGCTTGTTCTTTCTGAGTCAGGGTCTTATTGTATATCCCAGGCAGTAGCTCGCTCCTGCCTCAGCCTCCTGAGTTCTGGGAGTCACATGCTTGATGGTATTGATAGGTTTTATAATAAATCTTACAGAAAACTCTAACTCATTAACTCTTTAATAATGTGAATATATAATTTCAAATAAAGATAAAATTTGTAAAATAAAATCAGAAGTTAATGAAACACCTCTCTGCCAAGAAACACAGAAGTGATCAATGGGAAAGTACTGGTCTGGAAAAAAAATTTATTGGTCTATGAGTCTAAGCAATATAATAGGAAAGAGACATGATGAAGGATTAAACCCAGGAACCAGTGGTTCATTCTGTAATCCTAGCTAGGCTGATCTGAGAATTGCAGTTCAAAGCAAGCCCAAAGAGATAAATCTGGAGACCTACCTCCAATTAACTAGCAAAAAGCTGAAAGTGCAGATGTGACTCAAATGGCCAGCCTTGAGCAAAAAAAGCCAGGCAAGAGCAAAAGGTCCTGCATTCAAATCCCAATACCAACACACACAAAAATTAAATAATATACATATACAAAAGATTTTTTTTGTCAGTTGTGGGTCTTGAACTCTGGGCTTGGGTGCTATTCCTCAGCTCTTTAGCTCAAGGCGAGCGCTCTACCGCTTGAACCACAGCACCACTTCCGGTTTTCTAGTGGTTAACTGGAGATCAGAGTCTCATGGACTTTCCTGCCCGGGCTGGCTTTGAACTGTGATCCTCAGCTCTCAGTCTCCTGAGTAGCTAGGATTACAGACATGAGCCACCGGCACCCGGCTCATACAAAAGATTTTTAAACACAGGATTATCCATTTGAACAGATTTATTTGAACACATAAATGGACAAATTTCTAGACATAAATCACCAAGACTGACACAAAAATAAGTCGTCTAACTAAACAAATAGCTATGAAGATTTCTGAGTAGACAAATTTCTCTTACCCTGAAAGATATGTGGTGTCCCAGATGGTTTCAGAAACTTGTTTTCTTGAATTTCTGAAGTACAAATAAACATGGCTCTTAAATGTTTTCAGTTCCTGTGTCAGTTATCCTCCTAAATCCTTCTGGTAAGATCTTCTGCAGGACACAGGAAGCTCAGCTACAGTTTACAGTTTCCAGCTTCCCTTGTCTCTAGCTGCACCTGTATGTTAAACTCTCCCCAGTCTGCCTAACTGGTAATGCTGGGGATCAAACCCACGGCCTCACAGGGGAGCAAGCACTCTATCTCTAAGCTACATTCCTAGCTTCCATGTGACTACATTCTTGCATTTGATTGTGAGCATCCATATCTGTGTATCTGTTTTCAAGTGCTATTGTAACAAAGTACTGTAGGCTGGGAGAGGGGGAAGGCTTAAACAATAAAAAATTTACTCTCATGGTTCTGGAGACCAGCAATCCACAATCATGGTGTCAAAGGGAAATCTGTTCATTTTCCTCTCTTTGCTCACATCATTACCTGGCTGTCATTGTCACTAGCATTCCTTGGCCAATCTCTGTGTTCAAATTCAAATGGGTTCTTCCTAAAAAGAGCCTGAATCCAATCTCCCTTTTTATAAAGATACCAGTTACCTTGGATCAAAAGCCATCCTCATTTAGTGGTACTTCATCTAGCCAATTGCATCTACAACAACCCTATTTTCAAAAAAGGTCAACTACTGAGGTGCTGGGAATTAGGTCTTGCATATACCCTCCACTTTCTGTGGAGTAGGAGACTCTGAGTTCAAGTTTCAGCACTGGCACTCACCAAAAAAAGCAAAATTCTAACAGATAAAAAGGAAAGTTACTTCACACAACTGATAAAGAAAACGCACCTGCTAAAATTCAACAGCTCAGTATGTAAACACAAAGTATATGGTTAAGGTGTAGGAATTATTGTTTATGCTGGATCATGGTACTAGAATTATTCTCCACACACACACTCACACACACACACACACACACACACGCCCCCTTGCACCGCTGGTACTGGGGCTTAAACTCAGGGCCTAATCACTATCCCTGCCACTTGAGCCACAGCTCCACTTTCCACTTTTTTGTGGTTAATAGGAGATAAGGGTCTCAGAGACTTTCCTGCTCAAGCTGGCTGGGAATCTCGATGCTCAGATCTCAGCCTCCTGAGTAATTAAGATTACAGGCATGAGCCAGCAACATCCAGCTTTTATTTTGCCTTTTTAAAGAATTCTTAGGCTGGTAGTATGGCTTAGTGGTAGAGTGACTGCCTAGCATGCATGAAGCCCTGAATTCAATTCCTCAGTACCACCTAAACACAAAAACCCAGAAGTGGTACTGTGGCACAAGTGGTAGAGTGCTAGCCTTGAGCAAAATGCTCAGGGACAGTGCCCAAGCCCTGAGTTCAAGCCCTAGGACTGGCAAAAAAGAAAAGAAGAAAAAAACAAAGAATTTTTAGGTACTGGTAATCCCAGCTATTTAAGAGGCTCTACTCAAGGTTCTATGCTAGCCTGGCCAGAAAAGCTCATGAGACTCTTTTCTCTAATAAAACACCAGAAAAAAAAACAGAAGTGGAGCTTAGTGAAAAAGCTCAGGGACAGCGCCCAGGCCCTGACCATAAAAACAAACAACAACAACAAAAAGAATTCTTATCTTCCAAAGTTGAGTAATAAAATATTGGCATAACATGACATAATGTCTGGGCCTGGCTTTAAATAGCACAGAGGGTGAGAAATGAACAGAGGCAGAGATTAAAAAACAAGGATTGGCCTCAAGCCAACAGTGACTGTGACTGTGAAATGGGCAGACTAGTGTTTTTATCCTCATCTGCCTACTTTTGAATGTGTTTAAATTTTTCCACAATGCAAGGTAAGTAAATACAAATTCCTTCCTGACTTTAAAAGAAGTAGGAACAAACCAGGTGCCAGTGGCTAACACCTGTAATCCTAGCTGTTCAGGAAGCTGAGACCCAGAGGATTAAAGTTGGACGCCAGCCTGGTCAAAAAAAAAAAAAAGTAGAAACAAACAGTGATCTTTACTGAGAAAATCACACTATCAAACTTAAAGGGAAAATCACTTTATTTTATTGTGCCAATACCAGGACTTGAACTCAGGGCTTCACATTCTTACTCACCTGGCACTCTACCACTTGATCCAGGCCTCTAATTTGGCATTTAACTGGAGATGGAATTTTGTAGGCTTTCTGCATGGGCTATCTTTGAACCATGATCCTACTAGTCTCAGCCTCCTGAATAGCTAGGATTACAGGTCTGAGTCACACCTTGCTTAAAATCACTTCACTATTAACACTTAAAAGCACTGTCACACCAGCACTGCTGGCTCACACCTACAATCCGAGCTATTCAGGATGCTGAGACTTAAGGATTGCAGTTAGAAGCCAGCCCAGGCAGGAAAGTGAAATTTTTATCTCCAGTTAATCCCCAGAAAACCACAAATGGTGCTAGCCTTGAACAAAAAAGCTCAAGGACAGTGCCCAGGCCCTGAGTTCAAGGCCCATGACCTACAAGAAGATAAAAAGCAGTGTCAAGTGCAAGAGCTGGACAAACAGGCAGGTTATCATGGCTTCCAAAAGTCCTCACTAATGTGACATAAATAATATGAAAGCACAAAGAAAATTATCTCCTCAAAAACTCAAACCAATACAATATTAAATCTAATAGGCAAGCTCAGCAAGGAAACCTACCAGAGAAACACTGTAGTCACAGTGACACCAAAAATAACCCACTTTCCAGGAACAATTCTAATAAAAGATGGACAGCTGAAAAAAGTAACAAAATACTACAATGAAAGTAAAAGGAGACTTGTCAAGGGCAGTTGTTTGTTTTCTGATGCTAGAGACCTATGCTGCCACAAAGCTATAGCCCCATTAATTTCCAAGGAGATCTGAATGCATATACCATGTTATGAACAGGCAGAGACATCTTTTGTAATCACATCAAGGTTAGTATATTAATTCAATATAATCTCAATCAAAATTGCCAACTGGATTATTCTTGCAACTCATCCTAAAATTCACATGCAAGATCAAAGGTCAGGCTGTGGGGGTGGGGCTCAGTGCTGAGGGGAAAGGAGAGGAGAGGAGGAGTGGAGGACAAGGGAGGGAAGAGGAGGGAGAGGGAGAAGAAGAGAAGAGAGGGATTGAATAGAGTCAGATATAGTGTCAAACATACAAGTCACAAAATAAAAAATACAGGACAAAATTAAAGTAAAAGAGGAGAGGAGAGGTGAGAAAAAGAAAAGGAAAGGTGCCGGGTGTTGGTGGCTCACGCCTGTAATCCTAGCTACTCAGGAGGCTGAGATCTGAGGATTGCGGTTCAAAGCCAGCCCAGGCAGGAAAGTCCGTGAGACTCTTATTTCCAATAAATCACTAGAAAACCGGAAGTGGTGCTGTGGCTCAAGCAGTAGAGCACTCGCCTTGAGCTGAAGAGCTGAGGGACAGCGCCCGAGCCCAGAGTTTAAGCCCCACGACCAAAAAAAAAAAGAAAAAAGAAAAAAGGAAGAAAGAAAGAAAAGGGAAGGAAAGGAGAGGGGAGAGGGGACGAGAGAAGGTATTTATAAATCATAAATCTAGTACTTAGGATATATAATAAACTTAACAACAGAAAGGAAAGCAATATAATTCAAGACTTGGTTAGACATTTCTCCAAAGAAGATGTATGAGTGACCAATTCACACATGAAAAGATGCTCGGCATCATTATTTATTAAGCATATGTAAACAAAATACACAATGACAATCATTGTTTATTAAACAAATGTAAATATAAACACAATAACAATTATTAAGCAAATGCAAATAGAAAGCAGTAAGGATAATCATTATTTATTAAGCAAATGTAAATAGAAAGCACAATGACAATAATCTCTTTTTAAACCATCCATATACAGAACACAACAAGTGCTGGTAAAATTGGAGCGGTCACACATTGATGATGGGAATATAAATTGGTGCAGCTGCTGTGGAAAACTGCTTGGTAGTTTGTTCAAAAAGTTAAACATCAAATGTCTGAAAACTTAAATATAATGTAACCTTGGAATTCTACTACAAATGCACCTAGTAGAATGGAAAACAGTTGTTCAAACAAAATATTCACAGCCGTATTATTTATAATAACCAGAAAAGTATAAACCACCCAAACGTCCATCAACTAATGAATAGACAAAATAAATGTGACTTTTTCATACAAGGGAGTATTAGTCATAGAAAAAGAATCAAACATTGACTCATGCTGCAAAAGGGATGGACCTTGAAAATCTTACACAGAATGAACTAAGTCAATCACATACTGATTCAATTTATATAAAATGGCCAGAATAGGAAAACCTGTAGAAATGAAAAGCACACCAGGGGTGCAAAGGCCAGGGGGATGGGAAACGAACAACTGCCTAATGGGCATGAAGGTTGTCTCTGAGTTAATGGAAATGATCTGGATGAGAATGCTCTGGAGTGTACAACATCATGAATGTACTCCTGAATGGAAGCCAGGTATAGTTATATATCCCTATCATCCCAGCACTCAGAAGACTGAATCAAAAGGATCACAAGTGCAAGGCCAACCTGACGTACATAGAAATAGCCTGTCTCAAAACACCAAAAATTGGTTTAAAATAATATATGAATTGTAATTCGATTTTTTAAAGAAAATGATTCTATATCCCATGACAATATTCTTTGAAAATGAGATTGAAGTAGAGGTATTCTAAATTTAGGAGAAGTAACAGAATTTGTCATCTGGGACATCTTATAAAATAAAAGCTAACTAAAGTGTTCCAAAGTAGGTTCAGTGGCACCACCTGTAATCTCAGCTTTTCAAGAGGCAGAAATCAGAGAATTATAATTTCAGGCAAAAAGTTAACAAAATCAAGCCAAGCCTGGTAATGTTTGCCTGTCATTCCAATACTGGGAGCATGGATAGGAGCAACATAGCTAAAGGCCAACTCTGGCAAAAACTGAAGACCCTATCTGAAACATAACTAAAGGCCAAAGAAGCTTAGTGTATGGCTCAAGAGGTTTAGTGCTTGCCTGGAAATCTTGTGGCCCTGAATTCAAACCCCAGTACCACCAAAAAGTCTAGAAAGAGAAAAACAGTAAGCGAAGGAAATTGAGAACAACAAGAAGAGAGTAAAAGAGACGAAAAGAGTTTTTAAAAATTAGTTATATAATAGACTGTTTTCTCCTTTATAGGGTTCTTTAAAATATTTTAAATATACATAATCAAATTAAAAGAAAAGCATATGATGTGTTCCCGGTGTTTAGAGGATATGTGATAGAAAATGACGAAAAGACGCACACAGTGGGGTGAAGAGGCCTACACAAGGAGGAAGAACAATCAAAGAATGTCCTTCTTACTGGCTCTGTCTTTTTTATTTCATCTTGGCTCCAATCTATGGAATGGCGTCACCTCCATTAGGATACTTCAGTTAATTTTCATTGGAAAGGAGGAGATAATGTAGATAATAATTTTTTAAAGTATGAATGTTCATAGATTGCTTGGTAAGTTTCTTTGAACTGCATTTAATTTTTCAATAAACAGTCAATGTTGGCATTTAGAAAAGGTATGTTTTTCTCTTCAGGTTGCAGGAGAGTGAACTCAGGCCTCTTGCACTGGCTTACATACTACTCTTACCACTTGAACCACCCCCTAGTTATGATTTTGGCTGATTAGTTTATAGATGGACTCAGGCAAACGTTTTTGGCCTAGACTGGCTTCACAATGTCAACCTCTACCTTTCTACCCACTGAGTACACCTAATACTATAGACATGAGCCACTGTTTGGGAGCTGAAGAAGATAGTTTTCAATTTGACAGACATAATGGCAGTCATTTCAGATATTGATACGGTGAATTTAAACAGAGGGAGTGAATATAAATGAAAATAAGTAAGCATATTTCCACATAAGGTAGATAGATAGATAGATATCAACAAATGTATACAATAACTTTGTTTCTAATAATTTCCCACTTAAAATAAATCAAAGATCACAAACTGTAACATAAATTATAGAACTTCCTTAAAGTGGATTTTTACTCCATAATAACAGAACTATGGCTATTTTAAGCATTATTGACTCTCAAAATCACTATTCTGAGAAAAAGAGATAAGAGAAAGGAAAATGAAATGTAGAAACACTTTTATGATTTATGAACAATTCAACAGGGGAAAGCAGAATTAGAACAGTACCCAAGGACTCTCAGAAATAGGGCTAGACACAGTAGCTCATACCTGTAATCCTCCTTGCTCAGGCAGTGAACATTAGAGAAATATGCTTCAAGGCAAATCCAGGAAAAAGGTTATGGACAAAACAGCTACCTCAAAAAATCAGTTGTATGCAGGGCGCTGGTGGTTCACACTTGTAATCCTAGCTATTCAAGAGGCTGAGATCTGAGGATTGCAGTTCAAGACTCTTATCTCCAATTAACTACCAGAAAACTGGAAGTAGAGCTGTGGTTCAAAGTAGTAGCGCACTAGCCTTAACAGAAGAGCTCAGGAACAGCACCCAGCCCTTACTTCAAGCCCCAAGACTAAAACCAACAACAACAAAAGAAGTTGTGTGTAGTGATGGACACCTATCACCCCAGTTACATGGGAATAAGTAGGCAGGAAGACTGTGGTCCTTATCAGCCCTGGAGAAAATGCAACTTTCTACCTGAAGACACTAAATCAATGAAACTAAATAAATAAACAAAAAATACTCTTGGGGGTGGTGGAAATGTGATTATTGTGACTGCAGTAGCACCTTTAAAAAGTGAGCATTGGGAGAAAAGCATCATTTCTAGCAAAGCAGGTTGCCTCCTTTCGGTTAATCTTGTGAGATTGTTTTTCTGAAAAGTGCCTGTTTTGGCCAGGTGGCTTGGTCCTTGTTAATTACATTTTAGTTACATACTTGCTTTTCCTGCGGCACTTTCATTAAGACATCCTTGAATTTTAGTTATACTGTAATTAAGCTGCAGGCTTTTGCAGTGTGTGTCCCGGAGTTCAGCCAATGTGAACGGAGGGTCGGGGCCTGCGGGGTTACGGATAAAAAGGCAGTGGTCTGCCGGTTCTGTGTGCCTGCTTGCGGGATTTTTGGCTGATGGCCCAACCCCTCCGCAGAAGTAAACGTGTTTGCCTTGCCGAGTTCCTTTCAAATAAGTGTCCTTATTCCTATGCAACACCCCAGCATCCTGAGCTATTCCTAACAGGCATTCAAAACTCATTAATGTGTATCAATGTGCACCCTGTGTTTCAAGTGGAGTTACATAAAGTGGTTGAAACTAAATCAAAACTTTATTATTGTCCTGGATTTTCAACTTAACACAGCCTTTCAAATGTACAATGCCTTTTTATCAGTGTAATTCTTCTGCAGTGAGGGTGCAGAAGACAGCCTTGGGCTAGGACTGGAAGCATTTCAGAGGACAGGAGACCATGACGAGAAACCCAGGGCCAAAGAGCCTGCATCCTACCACTCCCTAAGACAATCCTCCAGCTTGTTTCTGGGTATTTTTCTTCTTTTTTGGGGGGAGGGGGGGATGTGTTGTTGTTCTGGCATCCTGCCAACAACAGGCAGTTTCTCCTGTGTAAGGTACTATGCCTATGCCTGGTAAGGTGTCTGTGGACAGATGATTTCCGCGGATGCAGCCATTCCCAAGTTCCCAAGAGCAACAGAGAAGTACAGGCAAAGAAGGGAAGACAGACAAGGGGCATGTGGCTCCGCCCCAATCAAGGCCACCGACACATTTCCAGCAGCCACACTCACAGCACCACAGAGACTATGGGGGGATAGAGAGACCACCCCCGACCCACTTCCCATTGTTCACAGAATTCTGGGCTTCAGATCCTAGCAAGAGAGTGAAGGCACGTGCCAGCGCTCGTATACCTAGCATCTTACAGCTGCGGATTGTGAGTATTGTACAGAGTTAGAAGGCGCTTTTCCATCCAGAAAGCCAACGCGGACACCGAGGCTCAGGAAGAGCAAGTCCCCGGTCCCCGCGGGGGCCAGGGCGATGGGGCCCAAAGGGCAGGGCAAGCGCCACTCCAGTGCCACCAGGAGCATGCGTGAGCCCAGTGCCCGCAGAGCCGAAGGCCAGGCCACCAGGCCACCCCCCGCTGGGCCCGCCTCCACGGCCGAGGAGGTGACCCTGCGCGCAGCCTCCTCCATGGGTTCCACCCACAGGAAGCATTTTTCCATCGGCTCCCTAGTGGAGGGCAGGGCCACCAGACCACCATCTTCTGGTAGGCCCTCCACGACTCAGAAGGAGGCCCGACTGCGCAGGCCCTCCTCAGTGACCAGCAAGAGCCCCGGGGTCATGGAGGGCAGGGACCCCCGACCTCCATCTCGTGGGGTCCCTGGCACTGCCGTGGAGGTGCAACAGCCCAGGGCCTCCAGTTCCACCAGCAGTGCAGATCACTCCTTCTCTTCCGAGATAGTGGAGTGGGGAGGCCTCCGAAGATCACCGCCCGGAGCTGCGTCCACTACCGAGGTCGAGGAAGTAAACCTGGGCCGGATCCCCTACAACACCGTCAAGAAAGACCCTTCCCGCGCCATCCACCCACGGAGGTCCCAAGGCCGGGTGACCAGGTCGTCCTCCTTTGGGCCTTGGCCCATCATTGAGGAGAGGTCAGAACTGCACACAATGTTCCCCGTTATCACCCACCCGGTGCAAGTCCCTGAGAGGCCCCACAAAGGGAGAGCCCTTCAGCCAATCACCTGCTGGGGGTATCCCCAAAAAGGAGGAAGTCACCCAGGGCCAGGACCGGAACATCTCCATGATGTTCAACGTCTCCTCAAGGAGCGTCAGGGAGGAGATCGCCCCACCCCTAAACTCCTGCCTGCCAGGGCCAATCGGCCAGCCCAGGACAGGACAAAACGTACGGTCACCAATAGTGCGGTCACCAAACTCAGCCCCCTAAAGCTGGGGGGCCAGGGAGGAGGTCATGTTCCCCGGGCCAAGTCTAAAGCCCGGGAAGTTCAACTTCCCAGCCCTACATCTACCCCAGTGCCTTCCTACACCGTCCATCTAGTGGGAAGGCCCCTGGCGGCAGTCCACACTGCCGGAGCCAATTTCAAATGGGCAGATACCACACTGCACCTGCCCACCATGAAGAACGCCGACACCCCACAACCCACCAAGAGCGCCCAAACCATCCATGGCTAGCGCATTAAACAAAACGCTGCCTTGGCCAAACTGGTAGCTGAGAAGGCAAAACTACGCAGGAAGGACATGGCCAAGACGGAGAACACCTGCTCTCTTGCAGTTACTGGGATTAATTCCTCTGATAGCAAGCAAGAAGCAGGGGCACTGCAAGATCCGCAGCCTGCTTTCCCTCACCATCACACCCCTGAACCCTGCCCCAGCTCTGCCGAGTTCAGGTTGAGTGAACTGTTTCCATCTCCAGATGGACACTTGCACGCCAGGGGCCACCCCAGCAGCTGTGCAGGACGATCGCGTACACAGGTGCAGCAAGAAACATCCCCTAAACCTGAACCCAGTTTCAGGGCAAAGACTGTCCTGGTATTAAGGAAGTCCAGCCAGCAGGAGAGAAAAGTCCAAGTGCACCAGGTCAACAAGGAAATGTTGTTTGTAAAGGGTGTAAACAAACCCATAGCGGGATACACGCATAGTCCAATTCAGGAGAATCAGGAGAATCATGAGAAGAAAAGGGGAGACAGCCAAAGGTGCCATACCCAGCTCCCACCAACAGAAAAGAACGGGAGGCCCGTCAACCCCAGCCACCAATTCCCAGAAAGATCCAGGGGCAAGTGAAGCCAGAGGAAACACCGAGGCAGCCAGTGAGTACAGGCCACACAAGCACCTGAGAGTACAGGCCACACAAGCACGCCTGAAAGCTGAAACGGAAAACATCATTCGGATAGAGTACAAGGCACACAGCCAAATGATTCGACAAAGGTGTTGCCGGGAAAGCAAAACACTAGAGCAAGGGAAGAGCCTCAAGCATGGGAGAATCAGATTAGAGTGAACATGAGGGCCAAACTGGAGAAACTGACCGAAAAATATGAAAACTCAAAGATAACATGAAGACAATTTCTCAAAGAAAAGAGAGTTTAGAAGACAGATGGGATCAACTGAGTTTATCCACAAGGAGGTGCCCAAGACAAAGGGTACAGACAGCCAAATGAACCACCTAGGAACCAGAGACCAAAGCGCAATGACATTCCTAAACAAACTGGAAGAGATACAAGAACCTTGAAAATATATGAGGAAGTTTTTGCTTGTAGATCATTGGATCCACACATTCCTCTGTCATGAATGCACAAATTGTTTTGGATTCATGACAGATCAAAGCTCTACCAATAGCCATTTGTGGGGCTCAAAATCCCTGCTGGGCATAGAATGCCAATGTTTCAGCAATGCTCCCTCGTAGAAAAGGGTGATCACCTTTGTTTCCCCAAAATTAAGTCATGGCAAATTTCAAATATGAGTTAATAAATTTTCCCTTTCATTGATCTAAAATGAATTTATTTTAAATTAGACTAAAAATGAATACTTCACTGTGACTGGAAGGGCCAACTTTACACTTTTTGAAAGGTATGTATTTTTTTATGGTTTTTCAAGAAGAATATTCATACTTTTCAAGAATACAATACAAAATTTCTGAAATTAAAAAAAAATTGTATGATGGAAGTGGCACTGTGGCTCAAGTGGTAAAGCACTCTCCTTGAGCTGAAGAGCTCAGGGACTCCGGCCAGACCCAGAGTTCAAGCCCCACGACGAACAACAACAAAAATTTTTATGAAAAATGAATATGAAAAATAGCATTGAAAATAAAATGCTAATTTAATATATGCTGTCATGATTTTTTAAATGTGTTTTATATTTTAAAAAATTATAAACAATGAACTTTATAAATTTGAAAAGTATCTTATTTTTTCATGTAAAATGAATGTATGTAGATGACAGATATGAATTTCTTTTAATATGCTTAGTTACAGCATTAACATCTCTACCATGCAAATATTCTGATATGCTTTTGTGGAATTGTAAACCATGCAAATTTTCAAAAGTAATTGTTACTTCTATACATGTAAAATTACTTCAGATAAAATTGAATTACAATCTAATTCTTACTGTAAATTTAAATGCTTTGTGAAATGTTGATGTTGCCTTTAAAAATATATTAGTACAAATAATTTAAAGCCTACTTGTGCTTACAATTTTCAAATAAAAAAGTTTGCCTTAGTGTGACAGAACATGTAGAAGAGATGGGATGCAGGGGTGAGGAGAGACAGCCTAGAGGAAGACCAAGTAAGTATGAGGGACTGGAGCAAGTTTCACCAAACGAAGCATAATAAGGACTGTTGAGGAGTCAGACTTTTTAGATAATCTGATGTGTGCTAGGGCTTTCACAAGCTAAAGAAAGGCACAGAAGTAAACTTAGAAGTGTGTTGGGATGTAGTGTAGTATTCAATACTATGACAAATATCTGAGAAAACAGCTTAGGTAGTTTGAGCTGGCTCTGAGTTTTAGTCAACTATGGTGGAGTGAGAAAACAGCAGAGTAGGGGAAAAGAAGAGAGAAGAGAAAGGGGAAAAGAGAGGAGCAAAAATGAGAGGAGAGAGGAAAGATGGGAGCAAAAAACATAGAAGAAAGAGAGAGGGAGAAGAGATAAGAAAAAAGGGATCATAATATTTTTCTTTTCTTTTTTTTTTTTTTGGTTGATCGTGAGACTTGAACTCAGGTCCTGGGCAGTATCCCTGAGCTCTTTTGCTAAAGGCTAGCACTCTACCACTTTGAGCCCCAGCTCCAGTTTTTGAGAGGTTAATTGAATATAAGGATCTACAGGGATTTTTCTGCCTCGGCTGGCTTTGAACCACACTCCTCAGGTCCCAGTCTCCTGAGTAGCTAGGATTATAGACAATGAGCCATGGGTGCCCAGCTAAAAATATTATTCTTATTGGCTATTCCCATTTAATTTCATCCAGCCCCAGTCTATGGGGTGGTGTCACCCCCTTTGGAACAGGTCTTCCCAGCTTAGTCACTTCTCATTGGGAATGACTTCATAGACGTGCCCTAATCTTTTCATCACTTCCCAATCCAACCAACTTGACTAGAGTAAACCATCACAATTCACCCCTTTCAACTATGTACCTGAACACATCTTATTTAGCCTTAGGAGCCATTTGACCCCTATTCCCCATGCAACTCAAAACAGAATCTATTCAGTTCATTTCAAGGGTCCCCACAATTAGATGCTTCCAGCATTGCTTGAAAGTTCAAGACTAAAGTTTCTTCTGAAATTCAGAGCAGGCTCCTAGTTATGAGGCCCTGTAGAAACAAAAAGCAAGAATTATGTATTACAACATACAATTGTACATAGTAAAAATGACCATTTTTTAAATGAAGAATGGTGACGTAGAATTAAACTAGCAGGACAAACACTAAATACCTTGGCTTCATAACCACCATCCAGGACATGTGGTGTGTGATGTAAGTTCCAAAGGGCCTTGGCTCTCTTCCCTCAGACTTGCCTGCTGTAGCCTATGTAGTCTTTCCCTTCCATTTGTGCCATTCAATGCCTGTGGCTTTCCTTGACAGATAATCCTTATTCTTAGCATCTCTAGCTTCCCAGAGCCCACTGAAACTTTATCCACCCTCATAGTTTCATATATCACCTACTACGGTGCTGTCTGCAGGTGTTCTGATTCTGCCACACATTGCCTGGTCTCCAGGCTTTCCTTTAAAATCTAAGTGGAGTTGGGTGCTGGTGGCTTATGCTTGTAAGCCAAGCTGAGATGTGGTGATGTTGGTTTGAAGCCAGCCCAGGCAAAAAAGTCCATGAGACTCTTATCTCCAATTAACCACCAGAAGACCGGAGTGGAGCTGTGGATCAAAGTAGTAGAACATTAGCCTTGAAGACGGTGCCCAGACCCTTACTTGAAGCTCTAGGACTGGTACCAAAAAAAGGAGGGCAAAGTAACAAGAAATAATCAAAAAGAAGAAAATAGTCATAATAAATCAATGAAATTGAGTAAGGAACAAACGGCAGACATCAGTAACACTAAATACTAAGGTGTTTTTTTTTTTTAACTTCTTAATAAAGTTGCAACCTCTAGACAGGATAACCAGAAAGGAAGGGGTAAGGAAGGTGGCAAGACACAAATGATCAATAACTAGAGGGAAATGCTCTACTCACAGGGCCAGATACTGGTGGTTGTGCCTATCATCCTAGCTACTCATGAAGCTGAGATCTGAGAATCATATTCCAAAGTCAGCCCAGGCAGGAAAACCCATGAGACTCTTGTCTCCAATAATTCACCACACACACACACACACACACACACACACACACACACACACACACACACACACATGCTCGTACAAACACACACAGAGCCAAAAGTAAGAGCTGTAGCTCAAGCAGTGGAATGCTGTTTGTGTGCAAAAACCTCAGGAATAGTATCCAGGCTCCAAGTTCAAGCCCTGGGACTGGCACATGTGTACATGCATGTGCATGTGCATACACACACACAATTAAGAACAATTACAAACTGACATGTACTTGTCCTCCCAGCTACCCAGAAGGCTGAGACAGAAGGCTCACTTGAGCCAGGCATTCTAGGCTAGCCTAGGAAATACAGCAAATTTTCTGCCTCCAAAATAATGATGAAGACATTATAACACTCTACACAATTATATTTCATCTTGAGTAAAATAAACCAGATTTTTTTAGGGGGGGGTCCGGTTGTGGGGCCTGAACTCTGGGCCTGGGCACTGTCCCTCAGCTCTTCAGCTCAAGGCTAGAGCTCTACCACTTGAGCCACAGCGCCACTGCCAGCTTTTTTCTTTTTGCTTATGTGGTGCTGAGGAATCGAACCCAGGGCCTCATGCATGCAAGGCAAGTGCTCTACCACTGAGCCACCTTCCCAGCCCCTAAACCAGGTTCTTATAAGCCATAAAGTTTACCTACAGATAGATGAACCAAATCATTTCACATCTATTTAAGAAAGTGAATTCACAGTTTAAAATACTCTGAAAATACCTGATAGTGTCCTAGGGCTGCAGAACCATTACAGTATCCTTCATAGGCTGACAGAGCTATCCTGCACTCAACTGCTATTTCAGTTACATAAATCTTCACGTTAGAACTCAGAAGTGTATAGAGCCTGTCATTTAAAAGGGTTTATCATTTTTGGCGGGGGTGGGGGGAGATGTTGAGGTACTCAGAGCCTATATTCTCCCTTAGATTTTTTTGCTCAAGGCTGGCATTGTATCACTTGAGCCACAGGTCCATTTCCATAAAAGATTAGTTTTAGTAGGGCAAGTGATAGAGCACAAGTTTAGCAAGTAAGCCAAGCAACTGTGAGGCCTTGAGTTCAAAGTCCTGGTACCAGCAAAAGACAGAAAAAATAATTTTTAAAAAATTGGGACAAGCCCTCCCCCACAGTGTAACCCCCGCTTTCACTATATTTGATGTCAGTATAACATGTGGAGGAGATGGGGACATACAAGTCGTTTAAGGATTCAGGTGGACCTGTTGCAACAATGAGAAGTACAAAATGTCATGTCAAAACCAGCTTTACAATTTCGGTGGGGGGGGAGGGGGGTATAATTGGGTGGGGGGAGGGGGGTAAAATTGGGTGGGGGGAGGGGGGAGGCGGGGAAGGGAAGTGAAGGGTAAACAAAGGAGGAGGCTGCAATGCTTGGTAAGAAATGTATGCATTATCCTGCCCATGTAATTGTAGCCCCTCTGTACAGTATGTTCTCAAATAAAATAAAATACAATTAAAAAAAAAAAATTGGGACAAGGTCTCTTACCATGTAGCCCAAACTTGCCTTGAACAACTGATTCTTCTGCCTCTGCCTCCCAAATGCTAGGATTATAAGAATGTGCCACCAAACCTGTTTCTCTGTCAAATTTTTAAATTTGAAAAATCAGGGGGCGGGGGGAGGCTTGGAAGGGATGGGAAAGGTAAACAAAGGAGGAAGCAACAATGCTTGATAAGAAATGTACTCACTATCTTGCCCATGTAATTGTAACCCCTCTGTAAGTATTTTCACAATAAAAAATAAAAGAAAAGAAAAAAAAGAAAAATCAGTGAAGAAGAGGATGAATGAATAAAGGGATGCTATAATTTAGATCAGAAATGTCCCTCAGAAGCCAATACTTGAAAGGCTTGATCTCCAGAATAGGTGGGAGGTGGCAGAAACTTTAAGAGATGGAGCCCGGTTGGAGGTTTTTAGATCATTGGGAGCCTGCCCTGGAATGGACCTGAGGAACCCTGGTCTTGTCTTCCTTCTCTTTGATACATCTTTTTTTTTTTTTTTGGTCGGTCGTGGGGCTTGAACTCTGGGCCTGGGCGCTGGCCCTCAGCTCTTCAGCTCAAGGCGAGCGCTCTACCACTTGAGCTACAGCGCCACTTCCGGTTTTCTGGTGGTTTATTGGAGCTAGGAGTCTCACGGTCTCTCCTGCCCAGGCTGGCTTTGAACCGCGATCCTCAGATCTCAGCCTCCTGAGTAGCTAGGATTACAGGCTTGAGCCACCAGCGCCCGGCTCTTTGATACATCTTCTCCATGAGATATGTAGTTTTGCTCACCTGTGCTCCTGCTATGATGTGCAGTCTCCCCTCTCCTCAATCCAATAGAATTTACAGTAAGAAAACATTTCATATCTGAAAATGTGTTAAGAGAAAAGGTATAGTGAGGACATAGAGCAGCAAGACTCCTACATACTGCTAGTAGAAGTTCACCTGGTTGACCTTTTTAGAATGGGATTTGAGGCATTAAAGCTGACAGGGAGCCTGGTCTCTAGCAGCAGTGCCCTCCTGAAAGCTTCTGTGCGAGCACAGAAAAGTACATGGTGAAGAAAATCTCTTGCAGCCTTGTCTATATCAGCAAAAGATTTCTTTTTAAGGTACTAACATATTTATACAATAGGATTTTGTATGATTTTGCCTGACACTTTATGCATTTTAAATAAATGAACTTAGAACTCTGTAGGGTCCAGCAAGGTATAAGTGGCTCACATATGCAATCCCTGCTTCTTTGGAGGTAGAGATCAAAAGATCATATTTCAAGGCCAGCCAGAAAGTTAGCAAGACCCCATCCCAACCAGTAGGCTGGTTGTGGTGTATTATGCCTGTCAAATATATGAGAAGTATAAATAGGAGGATCAAGGTCCATGCTGATGCAGGCAAACATGTGAGACCTTATTCCAAAAATAAAGGCTCAAGTGGTAGAGCACCTGCCTAGCAAACTTAAATTCCTGGCATCAAACCCCTATTTCAAGGAAAGCAGAGAGACTATGTAGGATCAAAATTAAATCTCAATAATGTTGAATACAGAAGTAGCCTATGAAATGATACTAGTTGCATAAACTTGAAAGTATGCAAAAACATTTTATATTGTTGGTAAATATCCACAGTTGGTTTAATAGTATAAAACATGCTTTGGAAAAATACACACAAGGCAGGATCACCACTAGCTGCGAGAAAGGAGAGCAGCTCAGCAGAGTACATGGGGGCTTCAGTTGCATCTGTCATTTCTTTCCTCTCCTGTCTTTCTAACAAAAACCAAGCAAAGCAACATATTGGAGTTCAATGGAGATGAATGGTAGATTACATTATTCTTTGTATTTTTCTTGGTACTTTAACTATTTCATAATCAAAATACATTTACACAATAATAACTATCACAGAGGTTAAGAGCCATTAGCCATGAATACCAGAACTAGATTGCCAGGGCTCTAGTCCCATTTCTACCTCTCATTAGCTATAAGATTTTGGCAAATGCATTCTCTTAATTATAGGAAGCCTCAATGTCCTATCTATAAAATAAGGATAAAAGTAGTAGTTTTATTGTTCATCAGCTTCCCATTACTAAAACAAAATACCTTAGGCAATTAGCATATAATGAGAAAAGGTTCATTCAGTTCTCACTTGTAGACAGTCTAATCTAAGATGAACTAGCCTTAATGCATTGGAGCCCATGGCAAAAAAAAAAAAAAAAAAAAAAAAAAACACCTCCTAAAGGTTCCACAACCTCCCAACAGTAGCACTTGAGACCAAGTCTTTGAGGCATAGGCCTTTGGGTGACATTTAACATCCAAACCATAATAGTTTTCCTTGTGGTATTTCTGTCAAGATCATATAAATTCAGATGGAAGATGTTAGCTGAGCCTGGTGGTACACAAAGCACTTAAGAGGATGAGACAGAAAAATTGCAAGTACAAAGCTAGCTGGGTAAGGCCCACAGTCTCAAAAACATATTTTAAAAAACTAATTTTAATATAATTCCAGGCCGGGAGCTGGTGGCTCACGCCTGTAATCCTAGCTACTCAGGAGGCTGAGATCTGAGGATCGCGGTTCAAAGCCAGCCCGGGAAAAAAGACCGTGAGACTCCTATCTCCAATAAACCACCAGAAAACCGGAAGTGGCGCTGTAGCTCAAGTGGTAGAGCACTTGCCTTGAGCTGAAGAGCTGAGGGACAGTGCCCAGGCCCAGAGTTCAAGCCCCACGACCGACAAAAAAAATATATATATATAATTCCAGAAACAAAGCAAATGCAATGGAAGTAATGGGTTTTTGAAACTCAATTGTTACAGCTTTCCTCAACAGTGTCTTCACATGTCATCTATCAACTCTGGACTAGGAAAATTGGACAGTCCATGCTGACCTTTAACCTTGCTTAACTGTATTGCTTATTTATTTGTCTGCTTTCCTGACTCCTGCTTTTTTACTTATCTTTGCATTGCATATGTCTGGCAACAGTAGGAATGGGAGAATCTTTCTGGATAAGTGAAAGATCAAACATGGGTGAAGAAATGAATATCTCTTCTTTCCCCAGTAAACCCATTCCCCATCCTCTCTCCTTTTCCCAACACCTCTGAACCCCCACAGACTGGCAAAGATCCAATTAGTCACAGAAGTCCTGACTGAACAAACATTCTTCTTACACAATAAAAGTTCATCTGTAGAAAAATCAAGCTTAAACAAAGGAAAGCAGCCTGGGGTACTAGAGGCTCATACTCACACCTGTAATCTACTAGTACCAGCAAGAAAAATATAAAATAAATTAAGGGAAAGCATTTTCTTTTCTTCCTTCTTTCTTTCTTTCTTTCTTTCTTTCTTTCTTTCTTTCTTTCTTTCTTTTTGTGTCTTTCTTTTTGTGTCTTTCTTTTTGTTGTTGTTGTTGGTAGTGAGGCTTGAACTCAGGGTCTGGGTGCTGCTCCTGGATTGTTTTACCCAAGTCTATCACTCTACCACTTTGAGCCACAACTCTAGTTCCAGTTGTCTTGTGGTTAATTGGAGATAAGAATCTCCACAGACTTTCCTGCCTGGGCTGGCTTCAAACCACCATCCTCAGATCTCAGCCTTCTGAATAGCTAGGGTCACAGGTAGGAGCCACCAGTGCCTGGCCAAGGAAAGCATTTTCAATGGTTTCAGATCCTCCTGCTCTCTCCCTTTACTCCTGGCTCTATTACTAAAGTGAGAAATACTGATGGATGAGGCAAGAACAGAACTCTCCAAAAAGGAATTACATTTCTCACAAACACAAATCACAT
This sequence comes from Dipodomys merriami, assembly GCF_024711535.1. Taxonomy (NCBI): domain Eukaryota; kingdom Metazoa; phylum Chordata; class Mammalia; order Rodentia; family Heteromyidae; genus Dipodomys; species Dipodomys merriami. The sequence goes on from NW_027202493.1 coordinate 5,102,219, forward strand.
TTTCAACCCATAAAAGAATGTTTTTAATTTACTACAGAAGCTGTTTTGTTAAACCCTATTGTAATTTTTTTTCTTAAGTCGAGAATTCTTTTGTTAAGTAAATATTCAGGTCTTTCTTGCCAAAAGCTTTTGGAATCTTAGCTCTAATTATGCTAATGTTTTGTGGGTTTGTATGTTAGATGTCTAGAGCTTAGTTGTTAATGGGTAAATAAGAGAAGGCACTATCCCTTTGCCAAGAGAGAAGAGGAGGAGCTGGGCTCTGCAGGTCGGGGTAGAGAGCTTGGAGAAGAGCTGCAGTCTCACCCCTTAGCTGACTTGGGTGGATGCTGCTAGGGAGGAACCAAGGAGACAACTAGGAGTGAGAACAGGACCTGTCAGTAGAGCCAGGCCTGAATAAAGGTGCAGAGATCTCGCCCATTTCATGATTCCATATGCCAGTAGCCAGCGATTCCTGCTGCTCTTGGAAAAGCCATGGAAAACAGCACTGCAGTTGTGGTTATCACCAGAGGACAAACCAGGGCTGGTGGTACAAGTCCATGCCTAGCACTTTGGAGTAAGCTGTGCCACCAGCTCATGCCATTTGACTACATTTCCTGGGATCCTCAACAGCAACATAGGATAAGAGGGCCTATCTCAGCCAGGTACATGTGGCTCATGCAGTTCATTCTAGCTACTCAGGAGGCTGAGATCAGAAGATCCCAGTTCAAAGCCAGCCTACGCAAGAAAAGAGTCCATAAGACTCTTACCTCCAATTAACCATCTGGTAGAGTACCAGCTTTGAGTAAAAAAGCTAAGGGATAGCACTCAGGCCCCGAGTTCAAACCCTAAAACCAGAAAAAAAATATAAAAAACAAAGTCTGTCTCAAAAGGGTTTTATGAAAAAAAAATAAATTAATGTAAAAGACAAAAGATGCTTTTGCTGAGGCCTGTGAATTAAAAGTTTTCCAACTTTGTATCTGTGGGCCTTTGATCTGAGCTATTCTCCTGGGAAAATAGCTTGAAACCTTGGGTTCCAAAAAAGAGATTCACTGATAAAGGTAAACTGCCCCTCAAACAGTCAATGTCTCCTCCTTATCATCTTAAAGGAAACAGTCAAAAACTCAGGAGATCACCTTGTTCCCATTTTGTTCTAGTAATAAAGTGGTGACAATTCTCCAGAACTCCACCCAGGACAAAGGCTGAGATAATGGTCAACCAGGCCACACCTATGACTTGAAACTGTTTTGAACTATGCTGACCTTTGTCACCCCCTGTCCCCAATTCTTCCTATTTAACCTGAAGCCCATGTGTGCACCTCTGAAGATGGCTGAAAATTTACTGAAGACAGTTACCATGTTTTTTATCTGGTATATGAGGGAGAGTGGTTGGACCTAACATGGGACTCCTAAACCTTGAGACTGGGGTCTAAAAACCTAGTTTCATTAATATTGCAGAAAAGTGCTTAGAAGCCAAGTATGGTGATACATACCTGTAATCCTAGAAGTGAGAAGGCTAAGGCAAGAGGGTAAAAAGGTCAAGACTGCAGTTGCTGAGCTTGTCTCAGAAAACAAACAACAAAATACTTAGAACTATGTTTAGAACAGAGTAAATACTATGTAAGTTAAATATTTAACTGAGAGCTAAATAAAGATGATGTTAGATTTCCATGTATCAAATTTATCTGGAACAGGGGCACAAATATTATCTTATAAGAGTTGAGAATGTAGCTAAGTGGTAAAGACTTGCCTAGCATGCCCCAGGCCATCCCCAGCACCACAAATAAACAACAAAGTTGCCATCTTATACCTGCAGGTGGTTGGCTAGTTTACCATGCATATTGTATATGTTACAAGTTTGCCATAGATAATGTAGTAGGCCCTCCACATCTATGCAATACATCTTTTAGTAGAAGAAATGTAGAACATAGAAATAGAGTTCAAGAGCTGAAGGTATGGTTCAAGTGGTAGAGTGTAGAGCCCTGAGTTCAATTCCCCATACTGCTCAAGATGGGGGGGGGGGGGAAGCAAGCACGTGCATGCTTGGCATATTCACATATTCACATCAACGTGTGTTTCAATGTTCAGCAAATGAGTTCTCTGTTTCTGGGACCCCAGGAGTATACTAGAATCTACTGAATCTACTGAGTCTACCTTGTAATCTCCAAAATACTCTTCTAGGCAAAAGCAACCTTGAATCTAAAGTCAGCAGACTACAAGGAAGAAGTTAACTGGGCATGTAATAAAGTGGTAACAATTTAGCATTTGCTAAGGAAGTGGATCCCAGGAAGTGGATAGCAGGAAGTTACAGACTCAGAGGACACAGACAGGAAGGCAAAGACTCAGGACTGCTTAGGCAGAAAGTGGACAAAGTGGATAAAGTTCTTGAACAATATCAGAGGAGGAAATGTTTCAAGTTAAACAGAGTTATTTCAAGCCAGGCTTGTGTGGCTCACGCCTATAAATCCTAAACGACTCAGGAGGCTGAGATTTGAAGATGGTGGTTCTAAGCCAGCTCGGGGAGGAAAGTGTGAAATGGAAGCACAGAAGGTCTCCATGTCCTTAACATAAGAGACCAGTGTGCCCCTTTGGTGTGGATCATGGTATGTGTAAGGTCTGCCCCAGGCCATGCAGACCCTATGCAGACACCTCCCTACCTCTTCACCAAGTTTCCGCCCAATATCTGTGCTACCTAGGTAACTGGCATACCTGGAAGCAGTCACCTCTCCCTCCTGCTAGGTCACATCCTGGGCTGCCTCTGGTCACATCTCCTAGATGACCATAGGCAGGTCCCAGGTCCTGAAGTCACATCCAGATCCAGTGTGGCCACACCTCTTCCTGTCCCTGGCCTAGATAAGTCCTGGCCCTGGGATAGGTCTCCCCTTTTCAGCCTTGCTTCTCTACTATGCACGGAGGAGTGAGGGGCAGCAGTTTGGTAAATAAACTTCTTTTCCTACCTGAATAACTCGTGGTGTTCTCTTCATCAGCTACCTAATGAAACCTACCTACTTAATATACCTTACAGTATGGACTCCCATGGTTCACTCCCTGGTGGGACATCTGGGTAAAAGGGCTACTCATTCTCTTTCCAGGAAATGTCTCTAGGTCCACTGCTATCTGGGTCCAGAACTGGCATGGGGCAGGTCCTTGTCTAGAACTCTTGAATGTTATAGTCAGAGAGGCCCTAGACCAACTGCAGAGCTCTGGCAGAGATTTGCTGGGGACCCAGAGATGAATTGGAATATCTCCTTGAAGAATCGTTAGGCTGAACCCTTGGGCAGCAATTCCTGTGGTTGGAATTCTGGAGTCTGTGTCTGTGTCAATGTGTGTGACTTTAATTTGCCATAGCACAGCCACTCTGGTCTCAACTCACCCCCACAACTGTCTTCAGAGGAGACAGTCAAAGAAGTAGTGGAATCTCCTGGGTTCGTGACACTCCCAGGGTCAGGAGGCTGCTAACAATTAAGACAGTTAAGACAGGATCAACTAGGATGGAGCTCAGTGATAGAAGAAAGGTCTAGTGTACATAAAGGTCTAGAGTTGCTTAAGGCCCTGGATTCAATCCTCAGCTCTGGGGGGGTGGGGTAAAAAAGGGAGGAGAGAAGAAAAGAAAAAAAGGAAGTAAGCCCGTAATCTTAACTACTTACTGGCTGAGATAGGAGGATTGAGGGTCAAAGCTTGCCCAGGCAGGAAAGTCCTTGAGACTTTTTTTTGGGGGGGGTCAGTCATGGGGCTTGAACTCACGGGCTTTCCTGCCCAGGCCAGGCTGGCTTTGAACCATGATTCTCAGATCTCAACCTCCAGAGTTCAGCTAGGATTACAGGCGGGAGCCACCAGTGCCAGCCTTCCTTGAGATTTTTATCTCCAATTAATCAACAAAAAAACAAACAAAAACAACAGAGCCAGACCCCTGGTGGCTCAAGTCTATGATCTAGCTACTCAGGAGGCTGAGAGCTGAGGATCACAGTTCAAAGCCAGCCTGGGTAGGAAAGTCTGTGAGACTCTTATCTCCAGTAAACAACTAGAAAACCAGAAGTGGCGCTGTGGCTCAAGTGGAAGAGCACTCGCCTTGAGCTCAGGGACATCACACAGGCCTAGGGTTCAAGCCTCACGACCAACAAAAAAAACCCTGGAAGTGAAGCTGTGGTTCAAGAGGTAGAGCACCAGCCTTGATTGCAATAGCTAAAGGTCAACAATCAGGCCCTAATTCTAACCCCATAGTGACACCAAAAAAAGATCACTAAATGCTTAGTGATCTGACCCTGCTTTCCATGTTATTCTAATTTTTGAGGGACCTCTCCCCCAGAAAGAGCAGAAAGTAGGTATCCTAGGCATACAGCACCATAACTTGTCCCTATCTTCTTATCAAAACTACATCCAGAGGCCACAAGCAGGCAAAGAAAGAAAAGCAAGGCAGTGGCACACAGACCTTGGTGATCAGAGCCCCTCCCCTCTCCCTTCCTCCTCCAGCTTGATACCCATTCTGGAGTGGGTCCCAGTAAGAGCCAAGGCCCACAGCTGTCACACTGGAACATCCAGTGCCTTCTTTTCTGTGGCCGTCCGACACAGCTGGTCCTCTCAATCCCAACTCCAATACTCCCATCTGCCTGGACTGATGGCAACTTCAGATCTGCCGATACTGGGCCCCCACTTCCCATCTGGGACCACCCTTGGTTCCCTCATCCCCTGAAAGTGACTGGCTCAAATGGCACAAATATTGAAGAGCTTCCTGCCAGGATCCTGTGGAAGCCAGAAAGAGAAGTCCAGGCCTGGGTGGAACCAGACCCTGAGGGAGACAAAGCAGCTCCAAGCTAGAGGGGGAGGAGATGGAGATGGCCTGCTAAAGACAGAAGTTTGGACAGAAGACACCAAAACCAGCCAAGGAGGGGACAGAAGGAAAGAAAAGGGTGAACAGGAAGACAAAGAACAGGCTGATGAGAAGAGCCAAGAATGCAAATCATTTGCAGATGCTGGTGAGATGCTCAGCCATGATCCTTGGGAGGTCCTGCCACCTTGGGTCTGGTTGTGAGCCAGTGTATGAGAATCCCTGCTGAATCATCCGTGTGTGCCATGGTCTCATCGGCTGTGAGTCATCCGAGTTTGTGTGTCACTCCATTGGTGTATATGTGTGTGTTTAGGTGTTCAAGCCCATGAGGGCTGCCTGTGCCCCAGCCACAATGGAATGTGAATGGGAGCCAAAGTGCTGTCACTGGGGGGAGGGGACATTGTTTATAGGGCACCACGCTTCGTTCACACCATATATCACACATCACATTTCTGAACACGTTCCAGAGACAGCCATCTGTCCCCTCTTCTGAAACTACAGAACAACAGTGCTACATTCTTCAGGCTCACAGGGTTGTTCTCCCAGTCACAGAGGACCACAGTGGGAATTTGTGTTTCAACCCTGCAGTTGACAGGGGCAGAGAAAGCAGAGGCCAACACCTAGGGTCTCAGAGCTAGTTCCTAGCAAAGCCAGGTGTGGATCCAGGTGTCCCAACTTCCCTGATCACGAATTCCCTTGCCAGCACAGAGCGGATCCTCTCTTCCTTCCCAGCAGGGAGTTGATGACATCACTTCTTCCAACTAAAATACTCCTGGGCCCTCCCACGGTCTTGCTCTTGTTAAAAGCCAAAATGGATGAATAACCCAAACGGCAAAGGTGGGTCCACTCCACGTAGACAGCCAGAAAGGAGAGTCACTAGAGCCTTTCCCAGAGCCTTGCTCTGCCCACCCCATTCAGAGGGAGGCCTGGCAGACACATGCTTTATTTAGAGCCCCACTTCCTTGTAGGGGTGTCTCACCACTCAAGCTTCTTGACCTTCCCTCTTGACCTTCCTGGTGGCCATTTCACTGCTCAATTTCACTTGTACCCCTGAATATAAAAAGTAATAAAATGAGGTTTGGAGATTGTCTATGCATTTCCATCACCCATGCCATTCATTCTTCTCAAATGCTGCCATCTTGACCCTAAACTTCAAAGAGATCATGCCAGCCCCAGGATTGATTGTTCTTATTTCATATTTATTAAGTAGCTACTATACCCTCAGCACTGCAAAGAGCCATTCAGTAGGGACAAACACTGCCTGGCATCCCTGGAGAGCAGAGATTTATTATCTCATTTATTTGGACTTCAAAGGCTTTCATTTGGAAAAATAACACCTGTCACTGGCTATGAGGCAGCAGGGATGTTCAGGGCAGGGAGAGGGAGGGGACAGAGGAAATACAGCTCCAGGTCAGATTTGGAGCCAGGATACTCTTATTGTGTTCTGCCTTCAACAGAGAAAAAACATCCTGGGGAGAGATAGTTAGGAAGTGTCATCTTCTTAAGGGAAAAAATATGTGATATAGTAAGTGTCCTTTCTGTATAAGCACATGACCAAAAGGGTAGAACAGCCAAACGTTCCCTTGAACATAGATAAGTATATTCATAGTATTTGATACAATAAAGTGCAGAAAGCTCTCTATTTCATGTTAACTACCTGAAAAATGCTTTTTTTTTTTTTTTTTTTTTTGGTCAGTTGTGGGGCTTGAACTCTGGGATTGGGCGCTGTCCCTCAGCTCTTCAGCTCAAGGCAAGCGCTCTACCGCTTGAGTCACAGCACCACTTCCAGTTTTCTAGTGGCTTATTGGAGATAAGAGTCTCACAGACTTTTCTGCCCCAGCTGGCTTTGAATTGTGATCATCAGATCTCAGCCTCCTAAGTAGCTAGGATTACAGGTGTGAGCCACCCGCTCCCAGCAAAATTCTTTCTTGATTGACTAAATAGTGGTGTATCCATATAATGGAAGATAATGAGTTATAGCCACTTACAATGATCTAGAGTGCTACATTGTTTTTAGGTTAAGAGGAAAAAGAAAAAAACTACACACACACTGGTGGCTTACTTTTGTAATCCCAACTACTCAAGAGGAGATCCAGAGGATCAAGATTCAAAGCCAACCAGGGCAGAAAAGTCTATGAGCCTCTATCTCCAAAATAATCAGCAAAAAGCAGGGCTGGAGGCATGGCTCAAGTGTTAAAGTGCCAGTCAACCAAACATGCTCAGGAAGCAGGAATCTCAGAGTTCAAACTCCAGTACAGTAAAATATCCATTAACTAATTAATTCAAGTACAAAATATAATCTTATTTTATACTTTAAATGAAAATGGATAGCCTTTTACTATACATACACATATTTCATACTTAAAAGTAGATACATATGTTTGTGTATGTTTTAAAATGTGCATCTATGCGAGAAATTTTGTATATGAGAAAAAGATAGAAGGATCCTCATGACTCTAGTTTTCCAAGAATGGAATAGAAATGGATGAGAAAATTCTACACTGACTAAATTTTTATAACTTTAATACAGAATCAATGACATTACAAAATAAAGAAAAGTAGTAAAAATGGGCTTGTAGATGCTTCTTGACCACACTCAACATGGGTGCTTGCCCACCTAGTACAACACGGGGGGAGCGAACAGCCATAACTTGGCCTCAACTGCAGTGTCAAAGAACAAAGCAAGGACTATGGCTGTCAGCCCTAAAGACAAATACTCGTTTGCATAAACAAACATGACATAAATGTATTCAGCAACTTTGAAATATCTCACTCTGAACAGATAATTAAAACTGGCACATATTTCTGGAGACTGTACCCTAACACATTAACCACTGCCCCTCACCCCATCATTTATTCAGGATGTTGAGAATTGGAAGGTATCACAGATCCTTAAATCACACACTGAATTAGGAAGAAAGAAGAAGGCTAGGGCTATGTGCCAGGCAGTAGGCTAAAAGATCTCACACCTGTATGTGTGCTCTCGCTCTCACTCTTGCTCTGTCGCTCTCTCTCTTTTTCTCTCTCGGCATGCACTAGAAACACACCAACAAAGCAAGAAGAGACCAGACAAGAGTTGACAGACTGAGCTGGAGCTTAGGGACTCAGGGAAACAGTAGCCCAAAGCCCTACAGAGAGCATCAAGTTAGGGCAGCAGCAATGTTAAGATCCCTCTGGACCAACCTTTTGAGGCTCAAAAGCTCTGGAAAGAGGTTCGTAAGAGTAAAAGGAAGTAGCATTAGGACTTTTCATTGCAGGTGACTGAAACTTAACCAAAACCAGAATACGATGGTTTGACTCTTAGAACTAAAACTGCTCAAGTAGAGGCTTCTGGCTCAAGTAATGGTAATTTAAGATTACTCTGAGTGGTGCTATGGCTCAAGTGGCAGAGCGCTAGCCTTGAGCTCAAGAGCGGAGGACAGTGCCCAGGCCCAGAGTTCAGGCCCCACGACCGGACCCAAAAAAAAAAGATTACTCTGTCTCTGTACTTCCTCTGTATTAACTTCATTTATTTAGGTGGGCTCTTTGGACAACACAACCAAGATGGCCCCAGAAGTTCATGTTACCTAGTTCCTTGAATTCTTTTCCCAACAGAGTTAGCTGTAGTACCTTACACTAAGTCCTGTGGGCCCATCTTGGGTCACATGTCCATTTCTGAGTTAATATCCAGGTAACCTGTTCAGTCAGGCTGGGTCAGCTTTTCCCAGATTCACATGGTCAACTTTCTATCACTGTAACATAATACTGAATAAGGAGAAAAAGTTGGTTTTGGTGTTCCTTTCCAAAATCAGGCAGACCCATTGTTTTGGGCTGCTGGTAGGTACATGAGAGGGCAGTGGCAAAAAGTATAACCGCTTATACCATCAGCCAATAATACTATCTACTCAGGAGGCTAAATATGAGGATTGGAGTTCAAAGCCAGTCCATGCAGGAATGTCTGTGAGATTTCCAATTAACTACCAAAAAAACTGGAAGTAGTACTATGGCTCAAAGTGGTAGAGTACTAGTCTTAAGCAAAAAGAGCTCAGGGACAGTGTCCAGGCAAGTTCAAGCTCCATAACTGCCAAAACAGAGAAAGAAAGAAAGAAAGAAAGAAAGAAAGAAAGAAAGAAAGAAAGAAAGAAAGAAAGAAAGAAAGAAAGAAAGAAAGAAAGAAAGAAAGAAAGAAAGAAGAAAGAAAAGAAAAGAAAGGAAGAAAGAAAGGAAGAAAGGAAGGAAGGAAGGAAGGAAGGAAGGAAGGAAGGAAGGAAGGAAGGAAGGAAGGAAGGAAGACAATACAGATCAAAATCCACTCTAAAAGCTGGGTGTCAGTGGCTCACACCTATAATCCTAGCTATTCAGGAGGCTGAGATCTGAGGATCACAAATCAAAGCCAGTATAGACAGAAAAGTTTGTGAGACTTCTATCGGAGCTGTGGCTCAAGTGCTATGGAGTATTGTCCTTAAGCATAAAAGCTTAATGACAGTACCCAGGCCCTGAGTTCAAAGACAGGCACCAAAAAACAAAACAAAACAAAAAAAAAAAACCCACTAAGAGTCCATCTTACTAAGTATAATCACAATGGAAATAATCAGTATGGGGGTTCCTCAGGAAACTAAAATATGCCTAGCTACCTTATGATTCTACTACTGGGCATATATCTGAAGGTATATAAATCAATATATGAGAAAGATAGCTACATATCCATTTTGTTGCCACACTGTTCACCAATGATGAATCAGCCAAGGTGTCCAACAACAGATGAACAGATATAAAGATACGGTTACATATATTCTATGGAGTATTATATAGCCATAAAGAAAAATGAAATTGTGGCATTTTCAGGAAAGTGGATGGAATTGGAGAATATCATGTTGAACAAGATGACCCAGCTCAAAAAGCCAAATATATAAAGTTTTCACTCATTTGAGAGCTAAACCTGAAAGTACCTATATATATGAATACATGTGTGTACATACACACACACATACACACATACACAGAACATAGGACTAGGTAGGGGAAGAGGTGAAGAAGGGAAAAGAAATATGGAAGACAAATAATTTCAAAATACAGTGGGACTACATATAAAGATGGCATAAGGAACCTCAATGAAAGCTGTTGATGGATTGGGTTTAGGAATGGAGAGAAAGAAAGCAACAGAGAAAGTTATTCTGATTTAAACACATAAACACCCCAGTCTGTAGTCATTTTATGTGTTTTCTCATTTCCATTGCATTTAGATCTATGTTAGGTATTTAGAAAGTAATGTGTTTTACAATGTCAGTCATCTTTTCCTTTTTCTTTTCTTTCTTTCTTTCTTTTTTTTTTTTTTTTTTTTGTTGGTCATGGGGCTTGAACTCTGGAGTCATCCTTTTTTTTGAGGGAGTCTAGAGAATGTGATGATAGTAGAGTCCTCAGTAGGTTCTTCCATGGTGGTAAGATAGAAACTATCTTAGTCCTCTTGTAAGCCAAGCACTCACTCCACTACTGAGCCTCAACCCTGGCCTTTCAGTAAGACTTGATCCTGCTAGCAGGCCTTGCCTTCCTTGCTTCTCCCATAGTGCCTCTCACAGGTGTTTGTCAACTGTTTTTTGGGTGTCCCTGCCTTTCATATCTGTATTAAAATGAAAATGCTTCTAAGAGAGAAGGAGGGAAGTAATATAGAAACATACCACATAGTACTTGGTATATGATAGCCATTGAGACATATAGCTTTCCATTTACTCCCCTTCCCATGCAGAAAGACTAGGAAGGCATTTGAAGACATTAATTCACTTAAGGCATGTAATTCTAATTAGCCTAGGGCTGAGGGTTCATGTCTATAGCCCTAGCTACTCAGGGGACTGAGACCTCAGGATCTCACTTTGCAGCTAGCCTGGTCAGGAAAAGTCCATGGGACTCTTATCTCCTATTAACCACCAAAAAGCCAGAAGTGGAGCTGTGGCTTAAGTGGTAGAGAGCACCAGCCTTCAGTGAACAAAGCTATGGAAGAGCTCTTAGAGACTGAGTTTAAGCCCAGTAGCAGCATACACAAAAAAATAATAAAAAGAAAAGAAAGATATACTTCCAGTGGCTCACTAATCCTAGCTACTCCTAATCCTAACTACTCACTAATCCTAGCTACTCAGCAGGCTGAGATCACAGTTCAAAGCCAGCAGGGGCAGCAAAGTCCATGAGACTTTGATCTCCAGTTAACCACCCAAAAGCCACAAGTGGAGCTGTGGCTCACATAGTGGAGTGCTAGCCTTGAGCACAAAGGCGTATAGAACAGCACCCAAGCTGGAATTCAAGCCCCAGAACCAGCACAAAGAAAAAAATTCAAGGCCAGGCATGCTGAATATTGGGGGTACAATGATACATAGAATCTTTTCATTGTTGTTATTGGAAGTACTGGAGATTGAACCCTAGAACCTTGAATTTGCTAAGTAAGTGCCCTACTATAAGCTACATCCCCAATTCTTCTGTTTTGATTTTGTTTTTGAAATAGGGTCTCACTAACTTTCCCAGGGTTGGACACAAACACACAATCCTCCTGCCTCCACTTCCTGAGTACCTGGGATTACAGGTGTGTACCTCCACACAGGGCTTGAGACTTTCTTGAGTCAAGTAGAAGTAACTGAGTGAGTAAAGTCACTTTTAAGTAAGTCAGGTATTGGAGCTAAGGCAGGAAGATCTGGAGACAGCTTTGGCTATGCAATGAGACCCTGTGTCAAAAACAAACAACAGATAAACAAAATTAGCCTGAAAATAAGCCACTTCTTGAACAGAACAAATCTCACACCTGACAGTAAAACTTCCTCAAATCAAAGTCAGAAGAGAAAGAAAAGTGCTTTAGAAGTGGACACTTGTGCCAGGCACAGAGGCTCATGCCTATAATCCTAACTAATCAGGAGGCAGATTTCAGGAGGATTGTGATTCTCGGTTCAAAGCCACTCCTGGCAAGAAGTTCTTGAGACCACCCCCTCCCCCTATCTCAACCAGTAAAACTGGGTGGGGTCGCTTCCATTTGTCATCCTAGCTATACAGGAATTATGGCTGAGGCTAACAGAGGGAGGAAATAAAACCGTACTTGAGAAAGTAACCAGAGGAAGTGGCGCTGTAGCTCAAGTGGTAGAGTGCTGGCCTTGAGCTGAAGAGCTGAGGGACAATGCCCAGGCCCAGAGTTCAAGCCCCACAACCGCCAAAAAAAAAAAAAAAAAGTAACCAGAGTGAAAAGGGCTGGAAATGTGGATTGAGTAAAAGTACCTGTCTAGGAAGTTGTGAGGCTTTGAGATCAAACCCCAGTACCACCAAAACAAGAGAAAAGTGGGCACTCTACTTTCATTTTACCCTCAGGATCCAGCACAAGGCTGGAGATGCTTTTAGTTTAAATACTATTAGTTTAGATACTTTTAGTTTAAAAGTACTCTGAACTTTTTAAATTGTGCATCTTACTCTGCTGTGTCTAGAAAAGAACTGTTTCTAAAGCGAAAGCCCAAAAGTCACAAGCACCACACACATTCATTTCAAACCTGGGAATTTCTGGGAGGCCTGGCATGTGGTATCAGGAATTCAGATTTGGAAGTAATTGTGGGGCTCCTCTTCGCTCCTGCCCAGCCCTAGGACCATCTGTTCAGCAGGACAAGGCTTCCCAAAGGTCAGCCCTCCCCTGGGAACTCTTCCTGTGCAGAAAAAGTGGCTCTGATGACCCTCTCCATGGGAGATAAAGCCCTAAGTGTTTACAGTGTCTGCTTTCCATCCCTGGGGGGGAGGACTGTACCTCTCTGTGCCTGTGCGGCTTTGTGAATGGCTGGCCCTGTTGGCACCTTGAGGCCCAGGAGCCCAGCTGCTGCCCAGCCCCTCAGGGAGGGAGGGAGGCTGTGGACAGGACACCCACCACCAAACAAAGCTATCGGCCCATCTCTGTAGGGCGGCAGCCTCGCCCTCACACCTGCCAGGCAGGCCCTTCTCCTCCTTGCTTCACTTCTTTGTCTGCCTAGTTCTGCCCAGCCCACAGGAGACTCTCCATTCAGGTTTGTGGTTTGTTACCAGACCATGTTTGTGACAAGCCTGGTATCAGGTCAACACTCTTCTTCCAGCTTTAGTTTTCAGGTCCTTTGAATGACAATAAGGGATCGAGGGTGGAGCTCAGTGGTAGAGCATTTGCCTGGCATGCAAGCTCAAGGCCCTGAATTCAGTCTCCAACGCAGCAAGAAAAAGAGAAAGAGATGGCTGACAATACAATCTTGTCTGTCTCCTGGTTGTTCCTCAGGCATGAGGAAGCAGAAGCAGTGTGGGGTGGAAGTTTAGACCTAAGCCTCTGGCACAGGTCACACACCAGTGATGAACCTCTCTTATGCTCCAGTGTTCCTTAGCAGTGAATTGGGGTCATAACAAACCATACTTGGAAGATTAAATGAGATAATGCTTATAAGAGCTCAGAACTCTGGTAAGTAATGAAGATAACTCTGCATCCATTCTGTGGAAGACGCTGGAATTGGAGGGATTTGGAAGATGGAGCTACCAGGGGCTATGGCGCATACCTAGAGTCCAGTACTCAGGAGGATGGGGTAGGAGAGTGGTTTTGGGCCCAGCCTGGGTAACACACTGAGACACTGTCTACAAAACCAAACCACAAGCTGGGCACTGGTGCCTCATGCCTGTAATCCCAGCTACTCAAGAGGCTGAGATCAGAGGATTGAAGTTAGTAGTCAGCCCAGGCAGGAAATCCACAAGACTCTAATCTCCAATTAACCACCAAAAACCCAGAAGTGGAACTGTGGCTCAAGTAGTAGAGCACTAGCCTTAGGCAAAAAAGCTCAAGGATGACACCCAGGCCCTGAGTTCAAACCCCAGGACTGGAACAAAGGAGGAGGAGGAGGAGGAGGAGGAGGAGGAGGAGGAGGAGGAGGAGGAGGAGGAGGAAGAGATAAAGGCCATAGAGCTCACAGTGTACTAAGCAAGAATCAAATGAAATAAAATAACAGTAGCAAAAAGCAGATCAGTCAAATTATTAAGTCTGCCCCCCCCCCACTTCAAATACATGTCTTCCCACTGTATGAGTGACTCCTGTTCCTTTCCGGGAGCCATGCCTCCCCTCCTAATCCCTCCCCTCCCCTTCTCTTCTCCAAGCTGGGGATGGAACCCATGGCTTAGGGCACATACTCTACCACTGAGCTGCATACCTTGGCCTCCTTTCTTTTTTCTTCTAATCTTTTTTTTAATTTTTTAATTTTTATTTTTTGGTCAGTCGTGGGGCTTGAACTCTGGGCCTGGACACTGTCCCTGAGCCTGTCTTGTGCTCAAGGCTAGTACTCTATCACTTGAGCCACAGCGCCGCTTCTGGCTTTTCTTGCTTATGTGGTGCTAGGGAATTGAACCCAGGGCCTCAGGCATGCAAGGCAAGCGCTCTACCACTGAGCCACCTTCCCAGCCCTGGCCCTCCTTTCTTAACCCCAACCCCACCCCAGCTCCTTCCCTAAGTCAAGGTCAGGCCCTCTACATCATTTTTGCCAGTGGGTCTCTCACAAGACCATCAATACCTCCAGGGGACTTTGCTGGGTAGGACACAGTCCTACCCAGACTTCAGCAACTCTGGGAGTTGACATTGTGCTATGCATCTTCAGATATGGTTGAAGTTTATGAACCACTGGCCTAGAAAACTTCTCTCAGATCATCCTGTGGTGACTCTTCCTTCATGGAAGAATTCTTCCTTATCCTTCTCAGAAGTGCACCTGTTGCCAGATTTGTGAGATGACCCACATTTTCCTTGTTGACTTATCCTGTGGTTTGTAAGCAATCAGAAGTTCCTTTAAGAGGCCAGCTTGGAACATCTATCCCATGGGAGCAGTTCCAAACTGAGGAAATCAGATGATCTGGGAGAGCTGTAGGGAGATTTTTGCCTAGTGCAGAAAGAGAAAGCAGAAATGGAAGAGGTCTGCAGCAAGCAAACTGGCTTCAATAAAGCAGCTAAGTCACCTGGGCATGCTTCACAGCTAGCTTAAAAATCACAATATTAAAGATACAATTAACACCTGTATTTTAATCTCAATAGTAGCTAAGTACAAATTTAAACAGAAGTCCAAATACAACAAAAAATAGCCCTGGCAGAAAGGACAAACAATAATCCAGAAAGATGTAACAAAAGCAGTTATTGATACCTGGGATGCTCATGATGATGGCTGTTGTCTAAATAATTTGTAAATACATAGACCCTTATAAGCATGATATTGAATGAATCATGATGTTGAATGAGCATCAGCCAGGCAGACACCTCCATGCTCCCCTAAAAAGCAGCAGCTTCCTTCCCAGGGAAGCAAAGAATCTGGAAGGAAGGGGAACGGCTCGACAAGTGCTTTTTATCTAGAGGAATGATGCTGGAGAGCAGCTCGAGCCCCTGGACCACAGAGAAGGGCCCATGCTGCTGCCTGCAGCCTAGTTCCGAAGGAATAATGCAATTGTGAAGGGCCAGAGAGCCATACATAGAACAAAGGGAGGAGAAGAAAAATCAGTACACAGAACAGGAGGAGGGAGGCTCCTGTGATGTCTGAATCCTGCAGAATGAAGGGAAGAAGGAAGCCTAAATTGGTGGACCTTCACTCCAAGAGCTCTACCTACCGTGGACTAGGTTCAGAAATCTGTCCTGAATCCTATTTCCTAAAACACCCCGAAGTGAAAGCCATTTTCCACTTTCCACCTGGTGGGAGATAGAGAGGCAGGAATGTTACATCACGTACTGGCATTTGTTATAAATGAAAGCATTGGGATTTGAGTCTAGGGTCCCCAAACCCTGTGTCCCTTTCAACCACTACAACTGTGTAGATAGAGGGTATTTCCCAAATAGGAACTCAAGCAGGCTTGGGAACAGACTAGACCACTTTACCTGGGCTGATGGAGCTGGCTTCCCAAGCCCATTCCCTTGGGAAATAGCCCCTGGAGAAACTTGACTCCTCTCCTCCTCCCCTGAGAAGCCGAGGCTGATGTGTATCTCGAAAGCAATCCGTGAGCCCAGCCAGTGGCCTTCACATACTCAGAAAAAGGACATCCTCAGCAGACAATGGCAGAAAATGACAACCATGGGCCTCCCCATGCTGAAATCTAGTGTTTTTCCTACTCTTGGTGTGTGGGGTAAGAATTCCCCTTTATTGAGCTACACTTTGAGCCCCTGAGATCCTGCATCACCCCTTTCCCTCTCTCCTTCCCACACTAAATCAATTTTGTTGGAGAATATAAGAGGAGAACTCCATAAATCAAAGTGGTTTCCCCAGCAACAGTGCAAGAAACAGGTTTACTTATGCCAGGTAAATAATGCATGAGCTCAGGCTGAGAAATACAGCAACCAAGTTCATGTTACTAACAGGTTCACTGAACTGACTGGCCAGGCTTCTGAGCAAGAGTCCCAGGGGGTAAGGTTGCAATTCCCCTCTAGCCCCTCCTCTCTGAAGGAATCCTGTCTGCATTCTGGTATTTTCCCAGGTCTGCATTCAGATTTTTTTGTATTTTGTTTTTTAAGCCTCCTCTTCCTCCTCTTTTACCCTTCTTCTCCTCCTCCCCCCCTTTCTTTTTTTCCCCATCTCCATCTACTTCTTCTTTCCTGGTCTCATTGTGCTATTGCCTCCTCCCTAAATCAAGCAGCCTTGAGAACAGAGGGACTAGGCACCCACTTTCCACATGGCCTCTCCCATCCTTAGAGAAAAGGTGTGCTGAGGGGCTCTATTTGTAAAGTCGGGTAATAGAATAGAGACCAGATACTGGTCTGCCAGAAGATAGCTTGCTTCCAAATACAACAGGTATATCTGACAGGCCAGCCAGGTCCCCAGGCTCCCTGACACAGAAGGACTCTGCCAAAAAGAAATGTAAACTGAACCCAAATTGTGAAAGAACAACTTGTGATAAAGACTGTGGGGCTCCTCCCATGCCCTTGAGAATAACTGATACTCAATCTACGTCTTTCTAGTCTCCCCGTAGATGTTTTAACTTGCTCTGATTTGTACCTCCAAAGTCGTAAGTTCTTTTTCTTTTAATTTTGTAAATACTAAATTATAATATAGAAAACCCTTTTTCAAGCTGTGCAGCAACCTTCAATTTTCCACAACCCCTATGCTCCCACCCGAAAGCAAATCACTCATTTTAATGGCTGAAAATTCAGTATAAGGAGAAACTTTAAAACAGTAATTGTAAGCAACTAGAAGATCTTGTTGAGGGGAAAAGTAAAAATTTGGTCCAAGCCCCCAAAGCCCTGTAACCCTTTAAGCTTCTCAGATGCAGTTCCCCACCAACCTTTCCCACTCCAAAGAAATCTTTTGTTTAATTTTGTTAGGTGGGGTTTTTTGTTTGTTTGTTTGTGTTGGAGTTAGGCACCCAAAACTAAGTGAGATGAAACTTTTTCAGACCTGTGTAGTAACTGACTGTAATAACAGTGTTCTATCCTAGAGAAAGCATTGGGTCTCTATTTATCTTATATCCCCACACTACCTTGTATCCAATAAAAACCATCTAGAGGAATTAGAGAATAAAGGAAAGGTGATGGAAACATTCAGTTCCATGGGGGAAAAATATAAGAAGTTGCTTTAATATGGGCAATGAGATGTAGGCAACCATTTCTACTTGTCATGTCTCTATCAACACAGTTACGATATTATAAAATGGTCTGACAGCAGATAAGGGTATAGAACATCCAACTGCCTATGAAAATGCTCCTATTAATAAAGCCAGGTACCAGTCAAGCACCAGTGGCTCAAGCTGTAATCTGAGCTACTCAGAAAGCTAAGATTTGAGATTCTCAATTCAAAGCCAGCCTCTGCATGAAAGTCTGTGAGACTCCTATCTCCAGTTAACTACCAAAAATCTGGGACAGGAGGTATGGCTTAATTGTTAGAGCTCCAGTCTTGAGTGGAAAAAAATAAAACACAAAACTAAGGGATAGCACCCAGACCATGAGTTTAACCTCATGACTCACATTCTCCCTCTCTCTCTCTCCCTTTCTCTCTCTCTCTCTTTCACACACACACACACACACACACACACACACACACACACACACACACACACACACACACACACACAGAGCCATGCTGTTTGTCAGGTAGAAAGAAAGTAATTCTCATTGACAACAGAGAAACAGCTCCATAACTGCAAAATAAGGCAAGTCTATGCTGAGTATCATAGCAACTTAGTTGGTCTGAGAAAATTATAGGGATTCTGCATTAAAACCTGAAATCTGAACAGCCAAATCTGTTAGAAAAACTGTGGAAAGGGTTTGGTGTAAGACCCAGAAGCAAATTCAGTCAGGACAACTAAAATATCTTTCAGCTTAGGTACAAACCTATGGGTAAAGTGATATTTAGCCTGAGGCAGAAAGAAAGTGGCCCGGGCTGGACATTTGTTTCATAGTCCAAGATCATACATTCACTTGTACACATGATGATGAGCTTATAAGAAATGAAAACACACTCTCTTAACAACCAACTGATGAAATCATTGAAGGTATAATTGGAGGGCATGCCACCCTGTCTGCTGGGGATCATGCAAATAAGTATATAATGATTACCCAGCAGGAGTTAGCCCTCAAATGTGGGCTGATAAATGGATGCAAGCAATATGATAGCACACACCAAAGAATGCTTTAGAAAATAACCACCACAAAATGTCCTAAGATTGAGCTGTGACAGCAGATCAACAAATCCTGTCCAACTGAGCAAACAATCTGTTACAGAGGATGAATAACTACTGTGGAGGTTATTGACAGAACACAAAAGTCTTGCTGGAAACATCACCCAATCTATTTAGAACAATGAAACAATGTACATCCCTGGCAAGATAGCTCTAAGAGTTCACTATGGAACCCGAGAAAGTCTGATAGCAAAATCTAATAGTACTCTGGAAGCTTGACAAGTTTTCGGATGCTCATGGCCCATCTGCTGGGTATCAGAACCTGGCACATGTTGGCAACAGTTGAAAAGTCAGGACATCTAGATGATTGCCATATCAATATGACATTCTTGGCCTGACAACAGATTATTTTCACATTGTTGACTAGTATGACAGGGACTTTTATAAAATGTTACAAAAATAAAATTATATTATAAGCCAGGTGCTGGAGGCTCACACCTGTAATCCTAGTTATTCATGAGGCTGAGATCTAAGGATCCTGTTTTGAAGCCAGCCCAGGCAAGAAAGTCCATGAGACTCCTATCTCCAGCCAAAAGCTGGAAGTGAAGTTGTAGCTCAAATGTAGAACACCAGCCTTGAGTAAAAAAGGCATATAAGAACATGAGGCCCTCAGTTCAAGCCCCAGTAAGCAAGCAAGTAAATACGTAACATTATACTTTAACGTTTCACCATATGCACAGTATTTTCAAAGTACTAAGGGAACTAGGAACTAGGGGCATAACTCAATGGTATAGTATGCTTACTGTTTAGAAAGTCCTTGGTTCAATTCGTAATTCCCTCTCCTTCCCAACCAAAAAATGAAAGAAAAAAACAAACACCCTATTGTACCTTTTATTAAACTTCTCTGTTTTCTCCCATTTTGCTATTCCAAGAAAATGATGGTGCTCTGAGTAGCATTTTTTTTGGGGGGGGGGGTCTGGTTGTGGGGCCTGAACTCTGGGCCTGGGCGCTGTCCCTCAGCTCTTCAGCTCAAGGCTAGCGCTCTACCACTTGAGCCACAGCGCCACTTCCGGCTTTTTTTTTTTTTTTTTTTTTTTTTGCTTATGTGGTGCTGAGGAATCAAACCTAGGGTTTCTGGCATGCAAGGCAAGCGCTCTACCACTGAGCCACCTTCCCAGCCCCTGAGTAGCATTTTATAAGAAGCAAAACTAAAGTCCAGCTGGTCCTACTAGCTGGGCCTTCAGCAATTTCAGGCCTACCTTTGTGGTATGGTCTATCCAAGCCCCTTGTGGATGCATCCTACAGACCAGGTAGGTTATCCCAAATGCTTACCTCCACCCCTTCCTGGGCTGTCCCCTATGTTGCCCTGATAATTGAGAAGACTAACTGGAAATTTTGGAGACCTAAGTTCCTGGATCCTTGAAAACTTATACTTCCCTCGGTCTCATGTAAAATGTACAATCCAAGTCCTGGGAGAGACAAGACACTCTGCCCTGCCCCAGGGCAATGCACATCCCACAGGGCTGGCTCTGCCATGGGCTGACTCATCTGACCACAGTCCTGTGCTTCTTCATGAACTGGAGGGTAATTGATGGGTCTGAGGGTGCCAATCAACTTGCCCTCTGAGGCCTGTCTGGGGCCTTGGGTCAGGTCAGCAGCTACTCCAAAACCTGAGGGAAAGTTCAGTGGCCAGAGGGACAGTGGACCACACAGGAATTGGATGGTACTCATAAGGGGGGGCTTGATTCTGAGGCACAGAGACCCTCACCCCACAAGCACAGCTTTGTCCCAGGTAAGAACCAGGAAGAGGTAGTGATGTAACTCAGTGGTAGAGCACCTGCATAGCAGGCCTGAGGCACACAGCATGGCAAAAGAAAAGGAAGAAAACCCAGGCAGACTTCCTTAGAGAGCAAAGGGTACAGACTGTGTCCTGAGCCTCTAATATTCCTCCACTACCATTATCCAGTGGTGTTCTGGACCTGATGGCATTCTACTCACCCCTGCCCCTGGCATATCTCCCAGTTCTTCCTGAATTTTTTCTGCTCTTAAAATATCAAAGTGTTCTAGTTTGAGGGCACGGACCCCCTGCTCAGGCCCTTCCTCCCCAGACTTGCTCTGCCCTGAAAAACACAGGACACTCTCAAGATTGAACCTCCACAAATCTCACCCCAATTGCCAAGCATCCAGCTTGCCCCACAGCTTGAGGAGAAGCCTGAAGGTAGGATGAAGGTGAAGGGATGGAAGGTAAAACTCTGGCCTCTGTCTCCCCTACTCCACCCTGCGGGCCAAGGTACTACCTCCTGCCACCTTTGGGAGTATTCTTCTTGGTACTACATGTCTGTGAAGTTTCCATGGCTCTTTCCCAGACTCGCAAAGGCTCTGTAGAAGTCAGGTGCCAGGGGCTCACACCTGTGATCCTAGTTATTTCAGAGGCTGAGATCTGAGGATCCCGGTTTGGAGTTAACCCAAGAAGACAAATCCATGAGACTCTTATCTCAATTAGCCACCAAAAAGAAGCCAGAAGTGGAGCAGTGGTTCAAGTGGTAGAGCACCAGCCTTGAGTAAAAAAGTTAAGGGACAGAAAGACCTAATTAGGTGTTTGGGGTACAAAAATGGTTGGTGCCAACTGCTGAGCAGGAATTCAGCTCAGCACTCTGCAACACCTGTTCTGTTCTGCAGTACCTAGTCCTTGCCAGGAAGGGCCCTTTCCTTTCCAGGCTCAAATTCATGACTTTGGAAACTGAGGTGCACACTATTTTCCCTATTTCGTGTGTGTGTGTGTGTGTGTGTGTGTGTGTGTGTGTGTGTGTGTGTGTGTGTGTAAGAGAGAGAGAGAGAGAGAGAGAGAGAGAGAGAGAAAGAGAGAGAGAGAGAGAGAGAGTGCTGGTCTTGGAGCTGGGCACCGGTGGCTCACGCCTGTAATCCTAGCTACTAAGGAGGCTGAGATCTGAGGATTGCAGTTCAAAGCCAGCCCAGGCAGGAAAAGTCCATGAGACTCTTATCTCTAATAAAGCACTAGAAAACCGGAAGTGGCACTGTGGCTCAAGTGGTAGAGTGCTGGCCTTGAGCTGAAGAGCTCAAGGACAGTGCCCAAGCCCAGAATTCAAGCCCCACTACCGGTAAAAAACAGAACAACAACAACAACAAAACTGCAATCCTCTCTGGGCATGGGTGGCTCACACCTATAATCTTAGCTACTCAGTAGGCTGAGATCTGAGGATTGCGGTTCAAAGCCAGCCCGGGCAAGGAAAGTCCATGAGACTCTTATCTCCAATAAACCACCAGAAAACTGGAAGTGACACTGTGGCTCAAGTGGTAGAGAACTCTCCTTGAGCTGAAGAGCTGCCCAGGCCCAGAGTTCAAGCCCCACAACCAACAAAAACAAACAAACAAACAAACAACAACAACAAAACTGCAATCCTCTGATTTCAGCCTCCTGAACAGCTAGCCACCAGTGCCCAGCTTCTCCTTATTCTTTTTTTTTTTTTTTGTCCGGTTGTGGGGCCTGAACTCTGGGCCTGGGCGCTGTCCCTCAGCTCTTCGGCTCAAGGCTAGTGCTCTACTACTTGAGCCACAGCGCCACTTCCGGCTTTTTTTTTTTTCTTTTTGCTTATGTGGTGCTAAGGAATCAAACCCAGGGCCTCAGGCATGCAAGGCAAGCGCTCTACCACTGAGCCACCTTCCCAGCCCTAGCTTCTCCTTATTCTTGACCCACAACAAGGCAATGACTATATATACATTATATCAGCCACAGGAAGCCAGGGAGGTCCTTTGATCTTGATTTGAAGGGCCTCTGAAGGCATGGAACAAGAGCCACCCAGAGTCAAGCTAGGGCTCCTGAGAGAGCACTGTATGTGGGACCACAGCTCTGCCTACAACTAGGGCAGCCATCTTGCTTTGGGAGCCTAGCTCTGCCAGCACAGGTGCTCCATGTTCTAGGTTTCCTTTGAGGAAAAGCTTGAGCTGAATGCTGTGTAGCTGAGACTTAAGCCACCTAATGGGATGCAAATAGGCATTTGCTCCCATAAAAATGTATTATGCATGGACTTTCTACTTGATTCACTTGAAAACATCCATCACCTCGACAGAGCCTGCACAACTTTGAGCCTGTGTCAGCAGTTTTTGTCATTTGATGTCTGCTGCCAAACTCATCTCCCTTGGCTGTGGAGTTCTGGGGACTACAAAGGTTTGGATTGTGGTCTGGATGGTACAGGAAACTACTTCCAGCATCCTCTGAGGTCATCCTGCTCTTAGTATTGAAGGCAGGGCCAAGATGAGGAGGAATGAATTAGGAGTAGACCTGCTCAATTGGGATATCTTCAGAGGGAGCTGGAGCAACTTGATCTCTTGGTAAGATGCCCCAGTGCCCACTGAAGCAAGGAGGCCATACTGGTGAGGGAGAGGGGCAGGGCAGTTTGAATCAGGAAAGGAGGAATGGGTGAAAACTTTCACTTTGGTCCTCCCTCTCAACACATCAGTAAGGGTCAGGATATGGACCCCACATACCCATCTAACACCTGTAACACTACAACACACACACACATCACATCAATACTCACATATATACAATATATACTCATTCATGCATTCATACATGCAGGCACACATTCATGTTCCAGTATTATCTCAGAGGCTGCCGATGGAAGCTTGTCTTCATTCGAAGAAGAAGAAGAAGATGATGAAGAAGAAGGACGAGGAGGAGGAGGAAGAGAAGAAGAAGAAGAAGAAGAAGAAGAAGAAGAAGAAGAAGAAGAAGAAGAAGAAGAAGAAGAAGAAGAAGAAGAAGAAGAAGAAGAAGCAGCAGCAGCAGCAGCAGCAGCAGCAGCAGCAGCAGCAGCAGCAGCAGAAGAAGAAGAAGAAGAAGAAGAAGAAGAAGAAGAAGAAGAAGAAGAAGAAGAAGAAGAAGAAGAAGAAGAAGAAGAAGAAGAAGAAGAGGAAGAAGAAGAGGAAGAAGAAGAGGAAGAAAAAGAAAAAGAAAAAGAAGAGAAGAAGTTGACAACAATGACTGGGATGCGTCTTTCCAGAGTCGCTAGGATACAGACTCTGTGGGTGTCTGGAGATCATTGAGAGACAAATGCCAAAGCTCTGTGGGAGTTATATTCCCTTCTGCAATATCTTCTCTTCAATGGAAAGGGAGTTAGGCAAGAAACCTAACAGGAAGAATCAATTAGGCATTGGAGAGATGATGAACTGCAAGGCAGGAAAGACTGCTTCTGTCCTTGAAGACTGGGAGCCAAGAAATCATCAGTCACTGTTGATTACATCCACTGTGTGCCACGGCTGAGCCAAGGGCATGAGCTAGGGGCCTGGGAAGAGACACAGAGCCGATCCATATAAGATAGCTCATAACATAGCTGGGGCAATATAAGAGCTGCTGGCCTGGGCAGTCAGAGAAAGCCAGAGTCACTGTGGGCTGCAATCAGTAGGGAGAGAAGAAGAAAGAACTTCCAGATGAGAAGATTAGTGTTAGTTAAAGCTGATTCAAGGTAAGATTATAGAAGGTGTGAAGAGCTGGCCTTAAGTTATTGGGTATTAATTTCTGGTCCCTGAACTGCATAGAGATTAGAAGCCTAGTTTGGAATTCACTCTTCCCTCCATCTCTACTTCAACCATACTTCTAAGCTCACTTTCTCCAGATTCCCCCACCCCCTCAGGCTTAGTCAGCACATAGTCAGTTTTCATAATAACTCTGACAAGCAGCAGAGTCTCTATGGGCCAGAGCAAGTCATATACACTGAAAGCTATAGCAGTTCGGAAGAGGAAGAAAAAGTATCCACAATTAGGAACAGCTTTGTGGAGTAGCAAATATTGGAGATAGGCTTACAAAATCAAGCTGTTTCACCACCATTGGCTTAGACACAAACAGCTTATACCTCTCTTCATCCCTTAAAATGCCTAGAACAGAACTAGGCATTAATGGCTTCTCAGTTTATTATTTTTGCTCATTCATTCTACAATACTGGTTTGCTTGTGTGCTCATTGGAGTTTCTAGAAGGCTTTGCCTTCATAAAAGTGGGAACTCAGCTGGGTACTGATGGCTCACCCCTGCAATCTTAGCTACTCAGGAGGCTGAAAGCTGAGGATTGTAGTTTGAAGACAGCCAGGGCATAAAAGTCCCTGAGATTCTTATCTCCAATTAACCAGCAAAAAGTTGGAAGTGGCAGTATAGCTCAAATGGTAGAATGCTAACCTTGAGTGAAAAAGCCAAGTGAGAGTGTGAGGACCCTGAGTTCAAGCCCCAGTACAAGAAAGAAAGAAAGAAAGAAAGAAAGAAAGAAAGAAAGAAAGAAAGAAAGAAAGAAAGAAAGAAAGAAAGAAAGAAAGAAAGAAAGAAAGAAAGAAAGAAAGAAAGAAAGGAAGGAAGGAAGGAAGGAAGAAAGGAAGAAAGGAAGGAAGGAAGGAAGGAAGGAAGGAAGAAAGAAAGAAAGAAAGAAAGAAAGAAAGAAAGAAAGAAAGGAAGGAAGGAAGGAAGGAAGGAAGGAAGGAAGGAAGGAAGGAAGGGAGGAAGAAAGAAAGAAAGGAAGAAAGAAAGGAAGGAAGGAAGGAAGGAAGGAAGGAAGGAAGGAAGGAAGGAGAGAAAGAGAGAGAAGAAAGAGAAAGAAAGAAAGAAGAGAAAGAAAGAAGAGAAAGAGAAAGAAAGAAGAGAAAGAAAGAAAGAGAGAGAGAAAGAAAGAAAGAGCGAGGGAAGGAGGGAGTGAGGGAGGGGAAGAAAGAAAGAAAAGAGAGCGAGTGAGCAAAGTGGGAGCTCACATCTAGCCCACTCCAAGGAGAGATCACTGGGTGACATCTTTGCACTATAGATCAGGCTGTAAATGGAGCACAACTTAGAATCGTAGAACTACAGAGACATCATTCTATATAGTTCCTTTTACTGCTGGAGAGGCTGAAGATACTATGTGACTATACAAAGTCACAAAGATGATTCAATAAGATGAAATCGAATCCTACATTAAAAGTATGCTTTCGCTGGATGCTGATGACTGATGCCTGAAATCCTAATCAGGACACTGATATCTGAAGACTGAGGTTCAAAGCCAACCTGGGTAGAAAAGTCTGTGAGACTCTTATCTCAAATTAACCACTGAAAAACCAGAAGTGGAGCTGTGGTTCAAGTGGTAAAATACTGGCCTTGAATAAAAATGCTCGGGGACAAAGTTTAGGCCCTGAGTTCAAGTCCTACCTGGCATGTGCGCACATATACAATATGCTCTCCGCTGGGCCTATTGGTACAGACCTGAAGTTTCAGCATTCTGAAACAGAAGAATCATAAGTTCAAGACCAGTCTGGACTACATAGTGAGACCTTGTCTCAAAAAAAAAAATACGTTCAACTAACCTGATAGTGGATAATCATAACAAACACTACCTCAGCCAGGTGATCAACCTCAACAACAACTTTAAATCGTGTTGACATCAGGCCCTCTTGATGCAACGTGATGAGAATTGCCCTTTCCTTCTGTGGTCTCTTCTACAAACCCATAACTCTAGTCTAATCATGGGGGGGAAAAAGAGCCATAAACCAATATCCCTCAAAACTGTCAAGGTAATAAAAAATAAAGACAGAGAAGTGGTCACAGCCAAGAAAAGCCCAATAAAACATGATGACCAAGGGCAATATGACATTCTACACAGGATCTTGAGAAAGAAAAGATACTTTCAGTAAAAAATATACTGAAGGGGCTGGGAAGGTAGCTCAGTGATAGAGTGTTTGCCTTGCATGCATATGGCCCTGGGTTCGATTCTTCAGCACCACATAAGCAGAAAAACAAGTGGGGTAAAGGGGGTCATGTGAGAGGGAGATTAGATATTCTGAGAATTAGTCTCTACTCCCATGGCTCTAGAGCCAATCTGAAGGATAGCCTCCCTTGTTCACAGCCAGCTACTGCCACCCATGGGGACCTGAACACACTGTAGATGCTGGGGCCTTTAGAAGTTGCCTTGACAACCTATCCTCCCAGGTACGGGGGTGGGAAGGGGGGAACCCTACATGTTCTGAAAAGGACAGGATTCTATGATGCAGAGCTGCCTCCCAGGGTGTTGTCATCTTTATGCTCCCCTGGGTCCCTTTATTATCCAATTTCCTAAGCTCAGTGCTTGGTGGCCAGCCCCTCCTTCTAGAACTGGGCCCTAGTGAGGGGGAGGCAGCCGCTGGGCACTGAACTGTGTGGGCTTGACAGAGCTGGCAAGCAAGCTCAGCATGCTAAATCCAGTGGACCATTGGAGATGTCTAGACAGGAAGCCAGGCTGGGAGAAAAGCAAGGACACTCCCCTAATGAGAGCCCAGGCAGCTTGTGTCACTGCTTCAACAGACCAGGGATGGCTCCCCTGGGGAGGGTCTGAATGCTAGCTCACAATATGCCTTCATGGGTCTACAGAGTGTGTGCCCTGATCCAGCCTAAGTGTGAGCCAAATGCACCTTTAGTGGTAAAATTCAGGTGAATCTGGCCTAGGCTGAGGCTGGGATGATAAACCTGGCACCAAGGCTTCAGAGCCAGGATGATACTAAGAATGTCACTTAATAGCTAAGCAGGGAGTAAGCAGGGAGAGCTTGAGTGTTGAGTGCAGGGACTTCAATCGCATTAGCCTGCCTCTCAGTTTCCCTACTTGTAAAGTGGGCTAATAACATAGGTACCCTACCTGCCTCAAGGGTAACTATGGGATGCAGGTGAAATGACCTGCGATAAAGACCTGTTTCTAGTGTTTGGCAGGCTGTTCTCTGAATGCTGTTTTTCCTGAGCAGCTTTGAGGCTGTTCAGTTTGCTGAATTGGGAAATTTGGGTTCTTTAGGCTGCTAATAACTGAATTCCTCAGACTAGAAGGAGGTTTGGGGGGTTTTATTTTATTTTATTGCTTGTTTTCTGGTTGAGACAGAATCTCCCTATGTAGCCCAGGCTGGCTTTGAATTTGAGATCTTGCTCCTTCAGTGTTGGGATTATAAATATGTACCATCATGCTCTTCCAGAGCAAATGACACTCTGACCCTTCTGAAAACCCACAAACAGGCAGGCTCCGATTCCCATACAGAGCTCAGTGCTTCTTGCCATACTACTTCTGTTTCTGCCAGGGCTGATTTGTCTAGCACTGTTCAGTGCTTGCATCTTAGCTCTTATACCAAGAACCCAGCACGCATTTATATTTTAGCACACAGCTATTCCCTGTCAGCTTATCATATCACCAAACCCTCATGCCAGATTCTGAGATCTTTAAGGAAATACAAAAGAGTGAAAGACACAACAGAAAGATGATAAGCAAGCAATCCTTTGGAGCATTGCCAGTGTAGATCGGCAGTGTGCCTCATTCACAGCCCCCTCAGTCTGTTCACCAGCCTGTTCCTCTCTCTCATTCAAGCTGCTAGGAGAGCCTGTCTCCTCTGGGAAGCCTTCCCAGCTAAGCTACTGGCAGCTCTTGTAACGGGCCCTGTCTGAACCTCATCCTTGCCTAGGTATAGCTCCTCTGCCTTCTACCTGGAAGGCACTGTGCCATGGCCTCACATCTGGCCTTCTGGCTTCTGGACCAGCAGCAACTTCCCCTCCGTGTCTTCCCTGCTTTCCAGTCTGCCCTGATTCCATCATGCACTGGACATCTATTTGATGTTAATACTTTCACTATCACTGATGTATTTACCTTTCGCTTTCATTTGGTCACAAGCATGAACTCTCTCTACTTCTTTTACTCTGTGTAGTTTGTCTGAGGTAGTTAGAACTCAGGGGGTCTTGTTAGCAAGAAGGAAGAATTGTTTGCCTCGGCCCGTTTGTGGGATCAATCCTGAGGTGACTAGACTCCGAACCCTAGGGCTTTAGTTCCAGTCCCAAGTTTTATCACCTTTAGCCACCAAACTGAATTCTTGCTTTCCAACTCTTTTACCCACAAATGGCAAAATTTTTTGTTGTTTTTTTAAAATTCAAACTATTATATAGATATGCAGACAAGCCCATTTTTTCTTTCTTAAGACTTTCTACTATCCCTGAAATTTTATTATCAGATGATAATATTGTTTAAAAGGAGTCTACAGCCAGGTACTGGTGGCTTATGTCTAAAATCCTAGCTACTTAAGAGGCTGAGATCTGAGGATCATGGTTCAAAGCCATCTCAGGTAGGGAAGTCTGTAGGACTCATTTCCAATTAACTATTAAAAAGACAGAAGTGGATTGTGGCTCAAATGATAGAATGCTAGCATGAGCAAAGAAGCTCCCAGGCTCTAAGTTCAAACCTGAAGACTGGCACAAAAAAAAAGAAAGAAAGAGGGGCTGGGAAGGTGGCTCAGTGGTAGAGTGCTTGCCTTGCATGTATGAGGCCCTGGGTTTGATTCCTCAGCACCACAAAATAAGAAAAAGCTGGAAGTGGTGCTGTGGCTCAAATGGTAGAGTGCTAGCCTTGATCTGAAGAGCTGAAGGACAGTGCCCAGGCTCAGAGTTCAGGCCCCACGACTGACAAAAAGAAAGAAAGAAAGAAAGAAAGAAAGAAAGAAAGAAAGAAAGAAAGAAAGAAAGAAAGAAAGAAAGAAACAAAGAAACAAAGAAACAAAGAAACAAAGAAAGGGAGAGAGAGAGAGAGAAAGGAGTCTACTGAAATGGTACTATTTGTATAAAAAGGAAAATAAGAAGAGACCTACATAATATATATATATATATATATGTATGTATGTATGTATGTATATATAAACACACACACATATGGTTTTGCTGTCCAGTATAACATATCTCTAAAAAAAATACAAATCTTTGTAATTATATGCTCTCTCTGAATGATATATAAAAATCTGAGAATATCAATTGTCCTTAGAGAAATTATTTCACTACATACATTTCCAATTTTTATTTTATTTTATTTTTGTGGCCAGTACCAGAGCTTGAACCCTGGAGTTAAGGGTTTGTTCAATTGGCTTACTTATGGCAACTCTAGTACTTGAGCTATGACTTCAGGCTAGCTTTTTGCAAGTGAATTGGGGATGGAATCTCAAGGTCTCTTCTACCTGGGCTGGTTTTGAACATTGATACTTCAGTTCTCTGCATCCTGGGTAGGATTATAGTTGTGTGCTACTAGCACCCAGCAAAAACATTTTTTATGACTTACTTGATGTATACAAAAACTACTTGAAATAAATATATTTACTGAAATACAATGATAAGTACAGCACCAGTGGTTCATGCCTGTAATCCTAGATATTCAGGAGGCTGAGATCTGAGGATCTTAGTTCAAAGCCAGCCCAGGCAGAAAAGTCCCCATGAGACTCTTATCTCCAATTAACCACTCAAAAACCAGAAGTGGTGCTGTGGTTCAAGTAGTAAAGCATTAGCCTTAAGCACAGAGAAGATAGGGGCAAAACTCAGGCCAAGTTCAAGCCCCACAACCAGGAGTGGAGAGTGGAGTGGGGGATGAGGGGGAGCTGTAGCTAGAGCTGGCTCAGTGGTAGAGCACTAATCTTGAGCACAAAAGCTAAGGAACAGTGTCCCAGTCTTAAATTCAAGCCTCAGGAATGGCATACACACACAAAAAAGTCTTGCTTCCAAGATCCAGGATGACAGAAGTAATTTCAGTGCGTGTATTTTTGTTGTTACTCAAAATTCTGTTGAGTAAACACACCTGCTTTGTTGATCCTTTCTCTTAGAAACAAACATTTGCTTATCTCCATCTTGGCTTATCTCCATCTTGAACATCCTTGTGGCTACCCCTTAGAGCACAAGGTACAAAAGTTCTCCAAGGCTTGTTTTTGGCAGAAGAAACTGCTGGACCAGCAGGAAGACATACTTGTAGCTCGATGACCATTTGTTAAATGGCTTCTTATGAAGTGGTTCATTCTCACCAGTAGCATTCAGGCCTTTTATCCTTTTACATTCTCCCTAGTGCTTGATATTAATAGACTAAATTTTTGCCAATGCAAATGGTGTAGAATGGTATCATATTAACCATAATTAATATCATAAATTGTTATTAATAATAACATGGTATGAGTTTAATTTCTATTTCTTTGGTTCTTGGTAATGGAAGTTATCTTCGTATATTATTATTATATATATTATAATTTGTTTTTCCTCCTTTGTGATGATATTAGTCAGCTTTCCATCACTCTAACAAAATACCATAGATAACTAATTTATCAATGAAAAGGTTTGCTGGCTCACACCTGTAATCCTAGCTACTCAGAAGGCTGAGCTCTAAGGATCAAGGTTAGAAGTCAGTGTGGGCAGAAAAAATCCCTAAGCCTCTTATCTCAATCAACCAACAAAAAGCCAGAAGTGGTATGGCTCAAGTGGTAAAGTGCTAACTTTGAGGGAAAAACACCAAGCATGAGTGTGAGGCCTTGAGTTCTTGCCACAGTACTGATATGTGCATTATGTGCACACCACACACACACACACTTTATTTTGGCTCACAGCTTTGGAGGTTTCAGTTCATGATTAGTTGGCCCCATTACTTTGGGTCTGTGTTGAGGCCACACATCATTGGGGGAACACATAGAGCAAATTACTCACCTCATGGCCAGAAAGCAAAAGGCAAGAGTCTGGGTCCACTGGTCCCCTTCATGGTTACACTCATCACCCAATGGCCTAAAGACCTCCCACTATGCTCCAACCCTCTCTAAAATTTTGCCACTTCTCAATTCTGCCACCCAGGGAACCAAGTCTTTGTTAAGGTTTTGAGAGGCAATAGGCCTTTGAATTTTGAGCCATGTGAACATACACAGACACAGACACATATACACATGTAAACATCTAGGGACAGTACTGTGGTTTGAACTTGGGGCTTTCATGCTTGCTAAGCTGATGCTCTTGCACTTGGGAGGCCATCCTCCTGTCCTATTTTTTACTAGTTATTTTGGAGATCAGAATCTAGTGAACTCTTCTACCTGAGCTGGTTTCAAATTGCAATCCTCCAAGATCAGCCTCCTGAGGAACCTAAGATTATAAACATGAGCCATTGGCACTTGGCCAAAGTATATATTTATTAATACTAGCCTGCAATATCTTATTTCTCATAAACAAAGGGCCCATATTTCCCAAAGCATACAAGTACCACCTCTGAATAATGTTATGATCAATAAAATTGCTAACAACACATTAGTGAGTGTTGTGAACTGAATTGTGAGTTTCCAATATTGATTTGTTAAAGCCTTAACCCTCAGAATGTAACTGTTTTTGCAGATATGGTTTTTAAAGATGTAATTAAGGTAAAGTGAGGTCCTCAGGGGTGAGTATAGTCCAATTTGAACAGTGTCCTTATAAGAAAAGATAGAGTCAGGCACTGGTAGCTCACACCTGTAATCCTTACTACTGAGGAGGCTGAGATCTGAGGATCAAGGTTTGAAGCCAGCCTGGGAGGAAAGTCCATAAGACTCTTATCTCCAAGTAAGCAACAAAAAAGCTAGAACTGAAGCTCTAGCCCAAGTGGTAGAATACTAGCCTTGAACAAAAATCTCATCCACGGGGAGGAAGAGGGAAAAGAAGAGAAGAAGGAGGAAGAGGAAAAGGAGGACAACGAAGATAGACCTAAAGACAACACTATGAGAAAACACCATCCACAAGCCTGAGAAAGAGACCAGAAAAGAAGAGAAAAACCAGTCCTAAAAATACCTTGATCATGGACTTTGAGCCTCTAAAATTGTAACACAACCAATTTCTGTTGTTGAATCCCTCCAGTCTGTGTATTGGTAGAGCAGCTTGAGCTGACTAATTTAGGAAGCAAGGTATCATCTAGGCAGTGCTTCCACACAATTATTTCACCTATTCCTTCAACATCGAGCACATTCTGGACATTTCATTGTTGGATCCTCACTGCAAGGCAAGAATATCCCTAGTTTTTGTTGTTGTTTTATTTGGCAGCACTGGCATTTGAACTTGGTAGGCAGGTACTCTACCACTGGAGTCACACCTTTGGCCCTTTTTTGCTTTAGTTATTTCTTTTTTTTTTTTTAGTATATATTTTTATTGTACAGATACTATACAGAGGGGTTACAGTGACTGAGTAAGGTAATGAGTACACTTCCTATGGAGCATTGTTATCTCCTCCTTTGTTTTTCCCCTACCATTCCTTCCCTCCCCACCTCCCCAACTCCTCCCTCCTCCACCCTCACCCCCAAAGTTGTAAAGTTCATTTTCAACGTATTGTCTTGTACATCTCATTGCTACAATGGGTCAACCTGTATCCTTATTTCAGTATTTTGTTATTTCCCTTCCCCTCCCCAAATTAGAAAAATGTATATACAAGATGCGGGGCACCAGAATCAAATACAGTGAAAACAGGGGTTGCACCGTGGGGAAAGAACATACAAAAGAAACAAAAAAAAATCACATAGTACATTATAAATACATTAGAAACAACATCAAAAAAGATAAAAACCTCTTGTGTCCTTATCTTGGCTTTAGTTATTTCTTGAATAGGGTCTCAAAATTTATGTTGGGCTGCCCTGAATCACAATCCTCCTATTTATGCTTCCTGCAGAGCTGGAATATAGGCATATGTCACCATACTTAGCCTTTACTGATTGAGATGATGATGGTCTTACCAGCCATCATGCCTGGTACTATTCTTGGGGAATGCTGGGGCTAACTGTATTTAGATGGAAGCAGAGAATAGCCAGAATGACAAAGAAACTGAAAGCAGCTATTGGGGGGGGGGGAGGCACAGAGAGATTCAGAAGACAAAGCAGACATGACCATCACCTTTAAATGGAATTATGTAGGAGACGGAATCAATTTTTCCTCCATGGCCTAAGGAGGTACAAGACTATGGTCCAAAGGAAGAAATACCAGGAAGATAGATTTCACTTGAAATCAAACCAGAGTTCTCTAAAGATGGAGCGATATAATTGCGATTTTGTTCTATAGAAGTGAACAACCACTTAAAGCACATGCTGGATGGCATAACTCATGTCTGAAGTCAGGTGCCTACCAAATGGAGGCCAGGAACAAAAGCTGTCCTCTGGACTCTAATTCTTTTTTTTTTTTTGGTTGGTCGTGGGGCTTGAACTCTGGGCCTGGGCGCTGTCCCTGTGCTCTTCAGCTCAAGGCAAACACTCTGCCGCTTGAGCCATAGCACCACTTCCGGTTTTCTAGTGGTTTATTGGAGATAAGAGTCTTACAGACTTTCCTGCCGGACTGGCTTTGAACCACAATCCTCAGATCTCAGTCTCCTGAGTAGCTAGGATTATAGGCATCCGGCTTTGGACTCTAATTCTTTTGTCTTTTTAACAAGTCAAGCTTCCAAAGATCATTTTGACGTGGTAGTAAGTGGCTGGACAAGTGATTTCTAATGATGGTAACCTTCATTCAGCTGCTTGGGGACAGAACACAGTGACAAAGAGTCTCTATATAACCTGTGAAATTAAAGAATTGAATAACTCATTTTCCCTTTTCATTTATTTATTTTTTCCTCTGCAATGCTAGGGATGGAACCCAAAACCTTACACAGGCTACCAAGAGCTCCTCCACAGAGCCACGCTCAGCTTTTCCCTTTCCCTTTTTAGAAGTCTGAAGTCTTACCTCATACATTTCAGAAGCAAGGTGGAAACAATATGGAACCAGTAATTTGGAGAACCTGTTGACCACTGCGTCTTACACATGCTTTATCTTTAATCTTTTAAGCTGAGACTCAAACTCCAGTTTATGGAGCTGTCACAGCAATGGCCTTAACTCAATTCCTTATGTGAACATGTGATCCCTAAGTCTGTTGGCTTACTGGGTTTCTAAATATAATAACAATTACTATTTTTATTTGTTAATCTAGCCTACTGTTTTTTAGTAATTAGCCCAGAACAAAGGATGCTTCTAAAAGAGGCTTTATATGCCTGGTGGGGATGCAGAGGGGTCCTTCTCTCCTATTTTCTGATTCAGACAATTAACAGGTGAAGTGGTAAGTTTCTGACTAGATTACTATCTTTCTCCTGCACAATGACAATTTTCACTAGTGCAACTGAGACTTTCTCTGTCCTGTCTTCTCTCTCTAACCACTTCTAGTCCAACTACTTGGGCAGCATGGCTCAGGAGACCAGGGCAGTGCCTTCTGGCCACAACACAAAAGTCTGAATGGGCTCATTTCAAGCTGAAGGATCTATTTGGTCTTCATTGATCAGCATGTACACTGGGTTGAGATCTCTTAAGCTAGCCAGGAAAACAGACTCAAGAGCAGGGAGTACTCTGTCCCCCCAACCCCCTTTTTTTTTTTAAATATTTAATGTGTATGGTGCCCAAGGCTAACTTAACCTCTGTTTAAGTCTGAGCTCCACCTTCCTGGGTTGGGACAGACAACACTAGTCAGCCAGCCTCTGAGACATTAACAGTGCTGAGGGAGAGAAACATGAACAGTGCTTTTGCTTAGGGGCTGGAAAACTAGGAGAATGTTCTCCCTAATTCAGTAGCTTGCTGGAGAAAAGAAGTAGAAGAGGGTTCCAGCACAGGAAGAAATTACCCTCTACCTTGACTTTCAGGAGCTTCAAACTCTCCCCTTCTTGTCCTGAAGTGTCAGAACTTAGGTCTTTTCCGATACAATCATGTCCCACAATTAAAGAAGGGAACATCTTTAAGCTTGAGGGTTTGCTAGAGCAAGTTGTCCTCTGTCATCTGAAACCTGGCCTCAAAAATGTTCCCTCCACCATCTGCTCCTACTCTTTGTGGCCACCTCTCAGTTTCAGTTGGCCACTATGTTTAATCCATCCAACCATTGTAGAAACCATATAGTCAATCGCATGGTTTGAGATAATAGGCCTAATAGGTGGGGAGCTACAGAACAAACAGAAGAAATGCCCCCCACCCCAGAAGCTAATTTAGATCAGATGAGCACAATGCTAAGCTGATTAAATACAAAATTTATAAGCAAATATAAAACACAAAGCACATCTAAGATGGAGCAGACCTGGGCACCCTGCTGAGCAAATTGCATTCCTGCTTTTTAGGAGTGTGTGCAGAGGGGGACACAGCCTGCTATGAAGGAACATACATCTCTCAAAGGTTTATAAAGGGAAACCAGTTTTTTCTGTTTGTTTGTTTTGTTGGTCGTGGGGATTGAATTCTGGGCCTGAGCGCTGTCCCTCAGCTCTTCAGCTCAAGGCAAGCGCTCTACCACTTGAGCTACAGCGTCACTTCTGGTTTTCTGGTGGTTTATTGGAGATAAGATTTTCACGGATGTTCCTGGCCGGGCTAGCTTTAAACCCAGATCCTCAGATCTCAGCCTCCTACATAGCTAGAATTACAGGCATGAGCCACCGGTGCCCGGCTGGGAAACAGGGTTTATGGTAATATAGCTGGTTAGAAATGAGGACCTAACACAGTATACAGGAGAGACAGACACAGAGACTGATGGATCACAGAGAGGTCTTTCAATTTCGGGGAACCTGTAGTGTTTTCACACATTCCATAGGCCCTGATGCACAAAATCTCCAGCTACAGAATTCAATGAAAATAGACACAGTGTAGCAGATGTTGCTGAACCTCCCCTATGACCTAGGACACATCCCTGGGCTTGTTAGGCCTGTTTTCTCATTGATCTAATTGATCAATGGTTTTTAAATTTCAGACCTGTGCAATTTACTAAAGGTTTGAAGAGAGAGAGAAAGAAAGAAAGAGAGAGAGAGAGAGAGAGAGAATCAGAATCAGACCCATGCATGCAGACAAGTGCTATGCCCCTGAGCTACATTGCCAGTCCCCCCTCCCCAAATCTCTACTCCTAATTCTCTCCTCCTCCTTTCCCTCTTTCCTTCCTCCATTCCTCCCTGTCTTCCTTCTTTCCCTCTCCCCTCCCCTCTCTCGTAAAGTATAGTTCTTGGAATTAAATCAAAGTCTTTATGTATGCAAGACAAGCAATCGACCACTGAGCCAACCCCAGACCTTGGGAGGCTAACTTGGTATTCTACCAAAAAAGAATACTGCAGAAAAATAAAATCACAATCACTATCAATCTAAAAAAAAGTAAAAACATTTCAGTTCTGAAAAAGGAGATTGGAACTGGGCAACGGTGGCTCACACCTGTAATTCTAGTTTCTCAGGAGGCTGAAATCTGAGGATCGCCGTTCAAAGCCAGCAGGGGCAGGAAAGTCCCTGAGACTCTTATCTCCAATAAGCCACCAGAAAACCAGAAGTGGCGTGGTGGCTCAAGTGTTAGACTGCTTGCCTTGAGCTGAAGAGCTGAGGGACAGCGCCCAGGCCCAGAGTTCAAGCCCCATGACCGACAAAAAATAAAATAAAAAAATAGAGGTGACATAATCTTAGAATACTAAGGACAGTCTTTTAATGGAACATAAACTATATGAGATGAATGTGGCAGTACATACTTGTAATCTCAGGAGGCAGAGACAAGATGCCCTTGAGTTAATGCATGTTGAATTCCATTTCTGTATTCTGAGATTCCAAAATGTTACAAGTCTACACCAATAAAGGCAGTTGGTTTGATCTATAGGTTTTTGTTTGTTTGTTTTGTTTTGGTCAGTTGTGGGGCCTGAACTCTGGGCCTGGGCACTGTTGCTCAGCTCTTCAGCTCAAGGAGAGTGCTCTACCACTTGAATCACAGCGCCACCTCTGGCACTTTCTGCTTATGTGATGCTGAGGAATTGAACCCAGGGCCTCATTGCATGTAAGGCAAGCACTCTACCACTGAGCCACCTTCCCAGCCCAAGGCAGTTGGTTTTACAGTTTTAATAGACCCTACCCAAGGAGGCTGTACATAGACTCTGGAATTTGGCACTAGATCCACCAGGAGTTGGGGGGATGCTTTTTGCTAAAACTGTCTTAGTGATCACAAGGAAGCAGTTTGCCAAACCACCTTAAGAGACAGGCAGTCTAGAGAGACAGCTGCCTTGGCTGCTGGACTGTGATGGGACTGTCCTGTGGAACTGTTGTCCAGAGACAATGTGGCCCATGTGACAGGCTCTAATGAGCCCCTTCTGAAATTGCACAATGGCCCAGACTCCCTGAATAGGACTCTCTTCTCAGCAGCTACACAGGCTATGCTGCAACCTCCTCTCTTATTTAGTGTCCTGCAATTCTCTTCCCCTCTTGTTATCTTTGTCTTTCATTCACTTTAAGTTTCTTGTCCCCTTTTGACCCCTTCATTCTTCAAGCCTCCTTTTTCTGGTCTGGGACAGAATCACCCTTCCATTATGGTAGGCAGTCACACCATCACTGGAGCTCATAGCACAGCAATTATTCACCCACCATGAACTATTTCCCCTCTTTCTACTGTCCCCTGCTGAAAATGTGTTTAAATCATACTTTTCTCACAGCTAGGAGTGTAGGGAGTTAGAAAGTATTAATGCCAAAAAATAAAGCGGCACTAGTGATTCATGCCTATAATCCCAGCTACTCACAGTAGGCTGAGATCTGAGGATCATTCGTTTTTTCTTGGTACGAGTACTGGAGTTTGAACTCAGGCATTGCTCCTTAGCACTTTTGATCCAAGCTGGCACTCTACCACTTGAGCCACTGTAATAACCCGCAGGGCCCGGATAATCATCGGGGCCCAGTAGTCAGCGTGGCCACATGGTCCGGCATCAAGAGGCGAGCCTCACTGCTCCACAGATGGGGCCACCAGACCGAGCAGGGCTTTGAGAGGCTGACATCATCGCCCCACGGGATGTGCCTCCGGAGGGGCGTGCCATGCCACGAAAGGGGTGGGGCGTCAAGCCCCACATGGCCAGCTGCCCATTGGGATTGGACAGGGGGCAGCTTGGGGGAGGAGCATGAATAGTGGTTTTAAACCATTCGTTGGGGAGGGGCACAGCGTATCCCGGGAGTCCTGAGGGGAGAGGAGTCCGGAGGAGACGGGAGTCCTGAGGAGGGGAGAGTAAGGGAAAAACAGGAGCCCTGAGGGGGGTAGAGGAGGAAGTAAGGGAAAGACTGTTAGTCCAGAGGGAGGGAGGAAGGGAGAGCGAGGAGGAGAGTAGCAGGAGAGGAGGGAGAGACGGCAGGAGGGGAAAGCCTGCAGGAGCAGAGCAGGTCAGGCCTGTGGAGAGTGGAGGGGCCTGCAGAGAAGGGAAGAAAAGGAAAAGCCTTTGGAGCTTTGGAGGTCTGAGGTTTGCAGACCAACTAACAAAGGTCAAGGGGTCAGGGCTGCCTGTTGGAGGCTTGGAGGTTTGGTGGTTGAGGCTGCTCTTGGTTCTGGATCTCTAGCCCAGGACCCCTTTCTGGTGTAAATAGTGTAAGTGAACTTTTGTTCACCTTTCACTGTGCCTCGATGGATTGTCTCGCTCTCCACTTGCAGTTTTTTAGAGGTTACTTGGAGTTAGGAGTCTCACAAACTTCCCTGGCATGGCTATTTGTAAACTACAATCCGCAGATCTCAGCCTCCTGAGTAACACTGGAGTGAGACATCAGTATCCAACAAGTTTATGATATTCTTATCTCCAATTAACCTTCAAAAAGCCCGAAGTTGAGCTGTGGCTCAATTAGTAGAATGCCAGCCTGGAGTGAAAAAGCTAAGGTCTGAGACCA
The DNA here is from genome assembly GCF_024711535.1 of Dipodomys merriami. Lineage (NCBI taxonomy): Eukaryota > Metazoa > Chordata > Mammalia > Rodentia > Heteromyidae > Dipodomys > Dipodomys merriami. Next base: position 5,141,007 of record NW_027202493.1, read on the forward strand.
AGCCCCAGTACCAGCAAAAAGAAAGAAAGGAAGAAAGAGAGAGGGGGGAGAAGGAGGGAGGGAGGGAAAGAAGAAAAGTAAAAGAAAAAAAAGAAAATCCTGCAATGTAAACTAGTTGTACATGTTGCCATTTTCCCCAAGTTATTTTAATGCTCCATAAGAATTAGCAAAACAGTTTTGTTTTGTTTTTTCTTAAAGACTGGAACGGTCTGACTCACAGGTGCACAATTGACTATATTTGCCTTTCTGTTTGAATTCCTCCATTTGCAGCAAATGGGACCATGGGTGGTCTTAACTTACCTACCCATGATACTAAGGGCCTCTCCTGCCCACATCTTATTGAAGGCAACTCCTAGTACCATCTGTGCAGCTTGATAGGCTGGTTTTAGCTGTCAAGATCCTTAACAGCTGGGGAGAGGCAGCTCAGTCACTGCTAGCTATTCTTCATCCCATCACCTCTCAACCTGCCCTACCCACCTCCTCTGACCTCTTGGGAATAAAAGCCATGGAAAAATCAGCCTAACTTAATGGAGATTATGGAGCTCTGTGTTTAACAAAGTGTGGTCAGAAAATACTGAGGCTCCTCCTTAGCTTCCTGACAAATTCTCCAGAGGATAATGCCATTGAGGAGGGACAGAAATGGACCTTGGAAGAAGGGCAGCAGTGTTTGTCCAGAAAGGAAGAAGGGGATCAGAGGGCCAGCTCTCTGTCCTTAGCTTTACATCATTCATTTGTTCATCTAGGTGCTGGGGACAGAATTTAGGCACCCACAGCCTAGGCCCTACACTTCATTTTAGATGTAAAGGCTGAGGATGGCACTCAATGGTACAGCCCCCTGCCTAACATGTGCGAGGCCTTAGGCTCAATCCCTAGCACTATAAAAGAAACAAACACAGAATCAACCTGGGTGTGAGGAACTGGGCAAAAGATGCTAGGAGAATGCCAAGGAGGTTATTGAGAAAAAAAAAAGAGTTGAGAAATATCAACCTGTTTCCTTCTTTAAAAAAAAATTAAGCTGGTTCTAGGGCTTGAACGCAGGGTTTGGAAGCTGTCCCTGAGCAATTTAATCCAAGGATTGCACTCTACTACTTGAGTCACAGCTCCACTTTGGCTTTTTGGGGTGGTTAATCGTAGGTAAGAGTCTCATAGACTTTCGTGACCAGGCTGGCTTCAAACCTTGATCCTCAGATCTCAGCTTCCTGAGGATTACAGACACGAGCCACCCCTACCTGTCCATTGCTCGACTGTCTTTCCTCATCTCAGTCCCTCCTTTTTTCCTTCTATTTTTTTAATGTCAGTACTGGGGCTTGGCCTTGGAGCCTCACACCCTCAATTGGCTTTTTTGCTCAAGGCTGGAGATTACTATTTGAGCTACTCCACTCTCAGCTTTTTGCTTGTTAAACAGAGATAGGAGTCTCATAGATTTTCTTTCCCTGGGCTGGCTTGGAACAGCCATACTCAGATCTCAGCCTCCTGAATAGCTAGGATTACAAGGTGTGAGCCGCCAGCACCCTTTTTCTATCTCTATTTGCCATCACCTATAAAATCTGAGTGCAGATGCAACAGTGAGGAGTTGTGAGATGGACAGAGTTGTGTTGTCTAAAGTGCTGAGCATGGCCTGATATAACAATAGGGGCTTACCAACCCCAGATTGTCCTTATAGAACTACTGTTCAGAACGCTAGGCATCCCCATTGGACAGGAAAGCCTGCACTTGCATGAGAAGCCAGTTAAGAGAAAGACCACTCCTTATGGCAAGGAGAATAAGAAAGGACTAGGATGGGTCTGGGTGGTGGCATCAGAATGGCTCAGCGAGTGGTAAGCCTGGTACCCAGCCCCAAATGTCTGAAGGATAAACCCAAGCTTAGTACAAGTTGTAAAATTCAAAGATCACTAAGTCAAATCATTGTAGGTTGGAGATCCCTCACATCCATTTTACAGTTGAGGAAATTTAAACTCATAATAGCTGTCTGCTCAGCCTTAAAAGTGGCAAAAGAAAAACAAAATTCATGTGATAAAAAGGCCAAGGTTTACCTAGTCCCCAAGAGAATATTGGAAAGTCAGAGAAGCAAAATGCTAAGGAGGCCTATGGTTATTCTGTATCTTTGCTTTAGGCTAAATAAAGTCTCATTTAGGTCCTCCAGGGAGTTAGGGAGTGTTAAGTACCTCCTGAAGCAGTATCACTGATTCTGTTGCACTTACTTTGTCCCTGGACTAAGTACCTTCAGCCAGCATAACTCACCATCTGGACCAAGTTGTCCTTACTGTCCCAGTGTGCTCCCCAGCAATATATCTGTCATCAGTATCGTGTTCTTGCTGCCACCAACACATGATAATCTAATCTGAAAGAAAAAAAGAATTTGGAATGTCTATAGAAACCAACATCATCAAACATCCTGGCTCTCTTCCAGGGGTCTTCAGAAAAAATACAAAAAGGAAGAAGCTACAGTGAGTGGAGTCAAATCTGCAGATACATCTTCTCTGAATCTCCATTAAGTCATTAAGACCAGACTTCAAAGCCTCCAGGCTACTGCTGCAGTGGAAACGTGACATTCCAGGTGGAAGGAAAGATGTAGTGACAAACAGGGAGACCAGGATGTGTTGGATATTTCTCTTCTTGGATTGTTCTTTCATCACCCCCCTATTCAATACTTTGTCCTGTTTTAAGAATGTTTACTGGACTTAAAGCCTTGATTTTGAGTCACAGTATTAAGATCAACTATTAATTTGGGCAACTAATGATCCATAGTCCCCTCTTGAAAACATGGGGCAGGAGAGCTTACGCAGGGACTTTGCCATGGAGCTAAACCCTAGCCTTCCTGTTAATCAATTAATGCCTTATTGGGGCTTGAATTTAGGGCCTGGGTGCTGTCCCTTAGATTTATTTCTCAAGACTGGCACTCTACTATTTGAGCAACAGCTCCACTTCCGGCCTTATATTGATCAATTGGAGATAAGTCTCATAAACTTTTCTGCCCAGTCTGGATTCAAACCATGATCCTCATATGTTAGCCTCATGAGTAATTAGAATTACAGGCCTGAACCACTAGTACCTGGCTTTGCTGGGTCCCTTGTAGAGCAGATTAAACTCTATAAACCAAACAAAATTTGGGATGAGGCTAAACTACTAATAAACTATATAAGACAAAACTATTTCTTTAATCATAATACTCCTCATTTCTCTGCTCAAAACTTTGAAAGAGAGGAGATGGAATTCTAAGCAGGCAGAGGGTATGGAAAAAGATAAATATAAAAAATAAACTTGAAACAACCTAGCATAAAAGTACATTTGATTTGAAAGAATTTTTCCATTTCAATTCTCTATGGGCCTATTCATAACAGAGATATGGTTTCTTAAAATATGATTTCTGCACTGGCTGATTGGGTCTCCTTAAAAAATGCCTTCTATATTTTTTCTGTCCCTGTTTCACATGAACTCATAATTCCTGAACACCACCTTCAATGAGACCAGTGGAACTTTAGTAGCTGGGGTGACTCTGACATCTAGTGACACCCCTAAGTGACACTGAGATTTGGACCTCCTGGTGTCAGATTTCAGCTTTTTTTTTCCTATCAGTCCACTCTATTTTCTCAACTAGTACACACACACCACTGAATCACAAGACCTAACAAAGCCAAACTGTTTCAAGAAAATGGCAGACTAGTACCAAGTCTCCTTTAAAACACATGTTCAAACTATGAAAGATTCTGTTTGGCTTGGTTGGAACTTTAAAAAAAAAATGAATTTTTAAAGAAAGAGCAGTTTTAAATTCCCTCCTGGAGACACAGTTAATCAAGAACAGCCTCTTTTCCTGCAGTGAAGTGGCTGGCCACAGAGGCTCTGGAGTCGGCCTGTCTGGATTTGTCAGCTTGTTTCCATACCTCACCACTTGCAGGACCAGTAAGCCTCAGTCTCTCACCTGTGAAATGGGAACTGACAATAATACCTGTCACATTATTGTGGAATTTAATGAGATAGCTGGGATGAAGGTATTTGGTACATTGCCTGCTCATAGTCAACATCTGTTAGACGTTAGCTGCTATGGCCTAAGACAAAACACAGGAACAACAAAAGTCTTAAGCAGAGAGATCAAATCTAACATCACTATTTGTATTTTCTACACACTTCTTAGAAAATAAGCTCACATGCTAAGAAACCTATCAGAGACAAACAAATGGATTTAGGAAGGCTAAAGTGAATTGTTGGCTTCTATCTAGCCTTAGCAAGCAGCTTCCTGGAATATCTAAAAGGACTTAACACTTATCCACATTGCTTTTCAAGATAGGCCTGAGAAATCCACCCCCAATGACTTGGCAAAGAAATGCCTACGGACCCCCTCCAGCTGCAGATTGAAACCATATATAGGGCAGTAGTGGAGAGGCTGCCTAGGCTAAGGCCTGGATTTCATCTCCAGCAGAAAGGATGAGGGACATCACCAGAGCAAGAAAAGAAGAAAAGAGGGAGGGAGGAAAAAAGAAGGAAGGAAGGAAGGAAAGAAAGGAAGGAAGCAAGGAAGGAAGGAAGGAAGGAAGGAAGCAAGGAAGGAAGGAAAATACAGTATGGGCTGCAAAGCACAGAGGGAGAGGGCCTGCCTCCTCTTGGCTTGGGCAGGCCTTACAAAGGCACACTGCAAGGTTACTGCAGCACTGCCTGTCATGGAAGAAACCAAGTTTCAGTATATATGACCACAGACATCTTCAGCTCTTCCAGATTAGACTCCCAAAGAGTCCTTGTCATCTTAGCTTCCATGTTCTTTTACCCTTCAGAAAAGGGGCTATCTCATAGTATGTCTGAAGTTGTGGTCACCACAAAGTGAGGGACTGGAAGTGTCTTGTGAAGACCTGAGAGCAGACACTTAAATGTTAACAGGAGCCAGGTGTGGGTGGCTTATCAGAGGCTGAGATCTGAGGATCATGGTTCAAAATCAGCCAGGAAGTAAAGTCTATGAGACTCTTATTTCTAATTAAGTACTAAAAAGCCAGAAGTTGAGCTATTGCTCAAATGTTAAAGTGCCAGCCTTGCTTGATAAAGCTAAGGGACAGTGCCCACACCCTAAGTTCAAGCCCTAGCACCAGCACAGAAAAAGAAAAAAATTAGCAGAACTGACTTACATCTTACTGGCCATTTCTTTATAATCTCTTTACGTCCAAAGATAAAATCCCACTAGTCAGTGTAAACTCATTTTTTAAGATGCAATTATTATCATTAGTATTATTTTGCTGATTTCAATAGCAGCAGGTGGTCAGGTCAGGGAGTCTTTGAGCAAGTAGGAAAAGATGTCATTTCTCCTGAGGAAATGTGGCTTACAGCACCCAGGATTTTGGCCAAGGATATAACCTGTTCAACCACATACCCAGGCCTGTAAACATACTCCTTTCAAAAAGTACAAAGGCATCAGGTGTTGGTGGCTCACACCTGTAATCCTAGCTACTTAGGAGATTGAGATCTGAGGATCAAGGTTTGAGCCAGCCAGCGCAGGAAAGTTCTTGAGACTTATCACCAATTAACCACCAGAAAAAAACAGAAGTGGAGCTATAGCTCAAAGAGGTAGAGCACTAGCTTTGAGCGAAAAGCTCAGGGACAGCACCCAGACCCAGAGATCAAGCCCCACAACAAACCAACAACAAAAAGTTCAAAAGATGCAAAGTATTTAAAAGAGAAAGTATAAGCCTCTATGCCACACCCTCAAAGAAAAGCCATTATTCATAATTTGATTAGCAGACTTTTGTTTTAACAGAATATTAAAGTTTGTTTGGGGAAGGGGTAGGAAATACAGATGCACTGTGAAAAATTTAACTAGTGTCAACAAAATATAGTCTAAAAGCCTCCTTCCTACCGCTGATCAGCTCACCAGTTGTGTGAGTTTCCAGGCATTCTGTACATAAATAAGCGAGGATAGCTGATCCTCTGTACACAGGATTTATCACAAGGATTCAGCCAAAAATAGAAATTGATTTTTAAAAATCTGCATCTGGGGCTGGGAATGTGGCTTAGTGGTAGAGTACTTGCCTAGTATGCATGAAGCCTTGCGTTCAATTCCTCAGTACCACATATACAGAAAAATCCAGGAGTGGCACTGTGGCTTACGTGGAGTGCTAACCTTGAGCAAAAGAAGCTCAAGGACAGTGCCTAGGTCCTGAGTTCAAGCCCCAGAACTGGCAAAATAAAAAATAAAAAATAAATCTGCATCTGTACTAAACATGTACAAATATTTTTTTCTTGTACTAATTCCCTAGATGGATCAGGTGCTGATGGCTCATGCCTATAATCTTATCTACTCAGGAGGATGAGATTGCAGTTCGAAGCCAGCCTGGACAGAAAAGTCCATGATACTCTAACTCCAATAAACTACTCAGAAAAAGTTGGAAGTGGCACTGTGGTTCAAATGGTAGAGCACTAGGCTTGAGCACAAAGAGGTTCAGGTACAGCAACCAGGCCCGGAGTTCAAGCCCCAGAGCCTGCCAAAAAAAAAAAAAGAAAGAAAAGAAGAAGAAGAAGAAAAAGAAAAAATAATAATTCCCTAGATGATTTAGTATAATTAATGATGCTTGGGATACAGCTCAGAGGTAGAATGCCTGTCTAAGATGAATTGAATCCTTAGCACTTAGAAAAATAAAAAGCCAGTATGAAGTTAGTTAAAATAAAATAGCCAGTACATATCACTTATATTGTACTAGGTATTATCAGTAATCTAGACAGCTTTTGAAGTGTAGGTTATATGCAAACACTATGCCACATTATATAAGAGACTTGGGGCTTCTTGGGTCTTGGTCCTGAACCAATTACTCTCAGATATTCAGGACAAATGTATTATCTACATACAATAATAATGTATTGTTTAGGAATAAAAAGCATTAGACCCAACATGTCTGCCCATCATCTGCACAGTCCACAGCTGAAATAATTCATGTACTTCCATAATTGCAAAACTGAGTATCTGTTAAAGCATTATAATGTATCAATACAGAGGACAAAACAAGAACCTTGTATTGTACATAAAACAGATCACTTGTAGAAAACACATATAACATACAAACACACAGAGATATCAACAACCATACAATATATGCAGTCATTCTATAGATATGCAAGAACATCTGTATAATAAATTGACAGAAGAGAATTACTGGATCACAATATATAAGGTGCAAACCTGTTAAGTGTTGACATATTTTATCAAATGGTTCCCAGAGAGGTTATCCGATCCGCAGTGGGTTTGAGTGCTTCTTCTCCCATCATTACCATTTCCTTCCAGTCTTTTTGTATCTGTAAGTACTTGTGCAAAGGAGTTTCAATTCAACACATCAATTTATGGGTACAATGCATCTTGATCAATGTCATCCCTTCCATCGTTCTCTTCCATTTCTCCTGACCCCACTTACCCTGTTCAAGTTACCTGTTCCATTTTCATATGTACATTGAATATTATGACTGTATTTGCCCACCTTTCCTCTTTCTATTCATCTGCCCTCTGTCCCTTTGACTTCCCCCCAACAGCTTCCTGGTATTCATTTTGTTAAACTGTAAGTTAGTTGTTTGAAGGAGTTTCACCATTGCAATCCTCCCCTGCATATACCATAGGTTAGTCAATATGCGTATGTAGCATATATATCATTTATTTAGCCTGAGTAAAAGAAATTATGTTTGTTCCCTTCCTCTCTGACCCCACCCACTCCAATATCACCAAAAGTTCTTAAGGAGCCAGGAAAAATCATCTGCAACTAAGTTAGCATATCCTCTGATGGAATTCACTTCAAAGTTCAGTCCTCTGGGATCCCAACCCAACCCTGAAACTTTGATCTCAGTCCCTAGGCCTTGCAGAAACCTCTGAACTGGGTCCTCTACTCCTGGGGGGTTCTCAGAAATGCAAATTGACCACTGTTCTGTCACTGCCTCTTCCATCACCTCTCCAGTCCCCCAGTCCTGTGCTGAATGAGTGGCTTTAAGTGGGTGTGGGGAGGGAGGGAATTGGGGTCAGAAGGAATGGAGGGTTAGGGGAACCCTGAAGAAAAACAGAGGACAAAAAAGCCAACTTGTTTGCTGCTAGCAAATGAGAAAGAATGAGAATGAAAGAAATGAGAAACCTAGACCTGGCCCTAATGATCTGCTGAGGTTTTCTAAAGCTTCCTTAGCTTCTCCATACCTGAGCTTATTTTGTTCTTGTTTCACAGTAAAAACTAACAAAAAGGGCTGCTTGTCTTGGGGTACAGTAAGGAAGGGGGAGATAAGTACGGAAAACTTATCCTAGTTTGCAGCTGGTGTTGGGGAAGATAGAATCCACAGAAGGTATGGGGGAGCAGGGAATGACACTAAAAGCTACGGCTACCTAACAGGGATATCTGAAAGATGTCCCTGGTCAAAGATAAGTTCCTCGGTAACAAAGTAACAATGGCTACTTACTGAGCACATACTGTGTGCAAGGCACTATGCCCAAGCATTCTGTCTCACTTAATCCTTTCAGCATTCCCTAGAAGAACAATTACCCTTGTTCCTTACTGTACTCAGGATACAGCAAAGTTAATGAACTCATCCAACAGCCCACAGCCCAGAGCCTGCACTCAATACTAGCCCCAAGACTAAATCATCCTGCAGTTAAACAACTGGGAAACTTTTGATGCCCACCCTATCCACCTCCACCCACATGGTGCTTGCTTTCCTTAATTATTTCAGATTCTAGATTTTCATGTTTGTCATCTTCCGGGATTCAGGCATTACTTCCCCTATGAGTCATATTCTTTCCTAATCTCTTCCCCCAAAACATACTCCAGATGCCCTTGGGTGCGGCTGCCTGTAATGGGCCCACAAGACTTTGAGCCCTAGAGCCTGTGGCCCTGTCAATTTTATCTTCAGATTTACTGTGCCCAGCACACACAAGTGCCCATGCCTTGCCCCAGTGCTCAGTGAATAAACGTGGCTTGGTGGCCAGACACTGAACTGTGGATTCTACTTGCTTTCCAACTCCCAGTTGGTAGAGGAAAGTGAATGAATGTTATTTACAAAACGCCAAGCCAAACAAGACCCTCCCTTCCCCAACATGCTGAAGTTGTGCTGGGAACAGCCAGAGGTCACCAAATGGCCACCAGATGGTCACTGGCTGCTGCTCTCTAACTCCAGGGGCCTGGGGCAAAAGGCCCACCTGCTCTCAGGGACCTATGACTGATATGCTATTTTAGGGAAAGCCCAGGCAGTTCCCTCCTCCTACATCCCTCCTGCCATGGGCTCAGAGCCCAGATTGGCCATTCCAAACATCTCAGGAACCTCACTTCTGTGACTTGGAGGCATGGAATCTGTAGTGCAGACCTGGGGAGTGGGGTGCTCATCCCCAAATAACTAAGATCAGAGGGAGCAGGGCCTGCAGGGATTAGGACCTCTTCCTCCCTGGGAGAAGTGGAAGGATGCCCAAAGCTGGAAGAAGAGGGATGGATGTGTGCAGTCTTTCCCAGCAAAGAGGGCTGAGCAAGCTTCAGGGAGAGAGATCAGTTTCCCTCAGCCTCATGTGCCACCATCCCTTTTTTCCACAGATCAGGGAGGCCACAGGGTGGTCCTGAAGCATGAGGGCCTTTGTTTCTCCCTACTCAGACAACTGGGCCTCCAGGCCTATGTGTGCCCCCCTCTCCAAATCTTCCAAATCTTCCCTGGGCCTCCAGGCCTGTGTTCCCCGCCCCCCCCCCCATCCTCCCTGGCTCTCCAGGCCCTTTGTTATCTCCCAGGGAAGATTGCATTTTGGGGTGGGAAGGCAGGGTGCCCCCATAGTCCTCCAAGCCAGACTGTAACCATGTAGTTGCTGAGGAGCCCTGCAGTCTGAGCATTTGAGCTTCTGGGAGATTGGGGGGGGGGGGCGTAGGGGAAGCACCTGCAAGGCTTTCCTCAAACCCAGAGTCTGCAGATCTAAAAGAGCAGAGACAGGAAGAGGATGGGAAAACAAGGCAACCAAGACTCCATTATTTAGGCCAGGGTTGGGGATGGCCCATGCTGCCTCTGGCTTGCTCACCTTCTCAGTTCACCCTTACCTGCTTCCCTGTGAACAAGCACATGGGCTCTTCATTTTCATTTTTGTTTCTAAACAGAGGAACTGGTTTAACCATGGGTCTATGCCTCTCAATACCAAATTGGTACTGAGATCTCTCTGTTTCAATCAGGACATATTCTTCAGCCTCATCTCTTGGGTTTTAGTTAACTCCACAAGAAAAGCACTAGCTGTTAAATTTTAGCTGTGTCGAGGATCAATCTAGGGACTCATGCATATTAGGAACTTTACCACTGAGCCACCTTTCCTGAACAGGGATTTTAAAGAAGTAGAGAGGCCAACTCTGACATTCTCCTTTAGCAACAAGGTGGAAAAACAGTGGCTAAGTGTCAACATTCAATTCTGGATTTTGCATGGCTTGCCTTTCCAATCAGATTTGCTGGAACTGTATCTCCTCCTCTGGTAACCCAGGTTACCAGGTTATCCAGTTAACCCAGTTAACTCAGATTATCAAATCTCAAATGTGTGCATGAAAAACCTCCAGAGTACAGATACATAGGTAAGACATTTATGTCCTAGACAGTATGGAAGCCAGCTAGAGACGAGAAAGAAACCAAAACAAAAAGCCAAACTAACAAAGTTATATCAAGCTGGGTGCTGATGGATCAGGCCTATAATCCTACTCAAGAAGTTGAGATACTGGTTCAAAACCAGCCAGGTAGAAAAGTCTGTGAGACTTTCATCGCTAGTTAACCAGCAAGAAGCTAAAAGTGGTGGTATGGCTCAAATGGTAGAGCACTAGCCTAAAGTGTTAAAGCCAAAGGAGAGAGCTCAGGACTTGAGTTTAAGTACCTATAGTCTCTTGCTTTCTCTCTCTCTCTCTCTCTCTCTCTCTCTCTGTCTCTCTGTCTCTGTCTCTGTCTATGTCTCTGTCTCTGTCTCTCTCTCTCTCTCTCTCTTTGTCCCCTCCCCCACTTCTATTAAGTATGAAAATAGTGGCTATGTCTAGGAACTAGGTAGGGTTTCCAGGGATCAAGGAGGCAGGGTATAGCAGGGGAAGGTATGGGGTGGAAAAAGTTAACAGGCTAAAACTAGAGATATGCTTGTAGGAGAAATAGCCTCATAAGCAATGGCAGAAGTTCACTTATGCTAAGCATGAACTCTATCACTAGCTACACTCTAGCTTTTCTTTTCTTCCTTTTCTTTCTTGCTTGCCTGCTTGCTTGCTTCCTTTTTCTTTCATATACTGGAAATTAAATTTAGGGCTGTAGGAAATAGACATTCTCTCTTTCTCTCTCATACTCCCTGTATATTGTGCATAGACTTGAACTCAGAACCTAGGCAGACAGACAATCTAGCACATTTCCAGCCTTTTGTTGCTCTAGTCTTTGTGTGTGTGTGTGTGTGTGTGTGTGTCTGCCAGAACTTGAACTCTACCACTTCAACTTACCTTTTTTTGGAGATAAGAATCCATGGCCTTTTCTTTCTGGCTGGTTTCAAACCTCTATTCTCAGATCTCAGTTTCCTAAGTAGCTAGGATTACAGGTATAAGCCAATAGTGCCAGGGCACTTTAGTCATTTTTTCAGTAGGGTTGCTCTCAAACTGCCAATTCTCTATCTCTCTGAGTAAGCTGAGTATAACTGTATGCCAATTACTGTTCTCTCATCTGCTAGTCACATAGGGAAATAGCTTAGAGATTCTTGTCTTACTTTGAAGGAACTGGCACAGTCCAATTTAGCATTCAAGCTTCCACAACTTTTTCTGGTTGGGGTGAAGACCAGGGAACCTGGCTACTGTTACCTCATTTCACATAGTGACTCCTATTTATGTAACACTTTTGGTGGACTGACATCTACAATTCCACTTGATTCTCTTGACCCGCACTGTGAAGGAGACCACATGGATTCTTCTGACTTGATTTTGTCAGCTGTATGACTTACTCAAAATCAAAATGTCTACAAGTGGCAGCCCAGATGGAAATAGCCTTCATAATCAGTGTGTGACATATTTCCTACTTTGCCAGTGGCCCCCAACCCACATCACATCACAGTCCCAAGAAAGCCTTAGGAAAAAATATAGTTTTGGTTCCTTCTTGGGATAGCTCGTTCCTCTCATCTGAGCCCACCCAAGATTTTGTTTTTCTGAGTCCCCCAGGGGGCTCATGTCTACTGGGATTAAAGAACCACAGGTTACATATCACGCTGTGTAAGGACCCAGGGAGAGGCCATTTGAGACCCTATGTGTGGGTTCCATAGGATACTGGAGGTGCTGTGAGTAGGCTCTGATTAACTGCCAAACCAACAGAACACGTCTCCCACCACTCAGTGCTTGTTGAACATTCCCCGCAGGCTGTAGATCTGCAGGGTCCAACCCCCCTCCCGCCCCCCCACCGTGGACCACAAAACCTAAATTATGAGATTATGAGGCTGGGGAAAGCTAAGATCCAAGGCAAGGGGGGGGGGGAGGAGAACGAGGTGTAGGGGGAGGTGGTGAAGGGAGAGGAGAAGGAGGAGGATGCCCTCCTCATGAATAAAACCAGCTAGTATTTATTGACTGTAAACTATGTGCCAGGCTCTCACTCCTTTACCCTATATGCAAAGTGTTATTAGCCCTATTATAGAGCCCAAAACCCACTTCCCCAAGATGCACAACGTCAGGGCCACAGTGCCCCCTCACCTCATCTTCCCAACGGTTAATCTGTCCACATCCTGAAATTCAGGCACCTTGAAGTCGGTGCTCAGATTGACGGAAAGGGACGCCCACTGATAAGTGGAAGAAAGCAGGCTGCTGGGCAGTTTAGCCCGCTCCCGGCATCTTCACGCCAAGGCTTGGGAACTACAAGGCCCAGCAGGCCGTAGCCAGGGGAGGGGGCGGGGGAGGGCGTGGCTAGCGCGGGTGTGAGTGAGTCGGAGCCCTGGCGCCTCGCCGGCGCAAAGCGCTCGGAGGCTCCTGCGGGCATTGGTGCGGCGGTCTGGGCAGTGAGCGGCAGCAAGCAGGAGCCCAAACGCTGGTCGAGCCGCAGAGCGCTAGGAACCAGGACTGTGCCCGGAGCTGGGCAGCAACGACTGGACAAGCTCGAGACTGTGCTCAACGCATTGCGGCGACCTCGCGTTCTAGGGGCCCTAGCGCGCGCCGCAGCTGAAACAGCCGCGGAGACCGAGGACTTTTCTCCAGTCCGAGGGGCGCCCGGTAGGGCGCAGCGTCCCTGTGCTGCAGTCGGGCTCGCCGCGGCGCCGGGATCCCGCCGGACGATGGAGCCGGGTCTGCTCGAAGCGTGAGGCGCCGCAGATCGGTTCTGGAGAGAGGGGGGCGCGAGGTCTGGAGACCCGGGGCGGCGGACGGGAGCCCTCCCCCCCCCCCCCGCCCCGCCTCCGGGGCACCAGCTTCGGCTCCATTGTTTCCTCCCGGGCTGGAGGCGCCGAGCACCGAGCAACGCCAGGAGCGAAGCGCCAGCCGCGGGGTTCTCGCGACCCCGCGAGGACCGGAGCTGAAGCCGGGGGGCGACGAGCCGGAGAGAGGGACGCGGGCACTCGCCCGCCTGCACAAGCCACGGCGAGCTTTCCAGAGTCGGAACCGCTGCGCCAAGTGAGGTAAGAGCCGCGGCGCCCCTAGATCCGGGGCGGGCTTGGCGTCCCGAGCGGCCCCCCGCGCGGGAGCCTCCTGGCCGCGCGCTGCGCCCGCCGCAGCCCTGCCGTGGCCGGCGCCTCCCTCCACTCCTTCCCCGCCCCTCCACCTCCGGGCTCCCTCCCCGGCGGCCCCCCCCCCCGCTCTTCCCTCCCTCCGCCGGCGTCGCCTGCTGCGCCCCTTCCCCGCGCTGCGCCCGCCGTTCCTCCTGCCGCCCAACTTTTCCGCCAAGTCGCGCTCGGGAGCTGGCGAGGCGGCGGCTCTGCTGTGAGTCCGGGAAGAGCACGGGTGGGGAGAAGGTAGCGGACGCCCTGGGTTCCCTGGGTTCCTCGAACTTGGGAGGGAAGCCGAAGTGGGCAGCGATGTGTGTGTGTGTGTGTGTGTGTGTGTGTGTGTGTGTGTGCGTGCGCGTGCGTGTGAGCGCGCGCGGGTGTTGCATTCCACTCCATCTCTTTTGGGTCCCTATGAGGATATGAGGATTCTCCCGTTTCAGCAAGTAACTTTACGCGCAACGCTAAAAATGTTGAGGTTTTCCACCTCCGGGGAAGTGGGGGTCCGAGCGGGGGGCGGAGGGGTGCGAGTGCGTAGTGGAGGCGGAGGTTAGCTTGCTTTGGACTGCGTTTTATGAAGGTGTCGTCACCAAATGGCTGGATCTGCTTTAGCGGAGAGTGAGGGAAAATTCTTCTTAGGGGGTTGGGGTAATGTTTTACTTAAAGGGTTTCGGAACGGGTCGGAAGTTTGGAGAAGCGGAGGGTGACGGGCGGATGCTGGGAAGCCGCGGCGGGGGGCGGGGGCCGCTCCGTTCCAATCTGGCTCTTGGAGGTGGGGGAAGGGACGAGGGTTTTCTCCGGTGAGGTTCTTCGGGCAGCCTTGCTTGTTGCTTCTGTGGTCCTGACCCCTCTGCTCAACGCTCCCTCCCCCGCCCCCTCCCCCGGCCTTTGGGGCGGAGATTAGAAAGAGGCAAGAATTTAACATTTGCAGAAAAATTCATCGACACCGTAGATGAGGTTTGAACACAGCACGTACCCCCCTATCAGACAACCAGGCACCGTTTTTGGAGGGAACCTGCTTCTCTTTTCTGAGGCTAGAAGCTGTAAGCCCCCCCCCCTTTGAAAAGCATTTCTACGGTCCCCCCCTCCCCGTCCCCCATTTCCCAGATGTAGCGGCCGCATCTGGTTCCGTTTCACCCCACACGGGCACACCGCAGCCACATTATTACATCCCTTTTCCTCCCCCTCCCCCTCTCCTAAATTAAAACTTGAGATTCTTCAACTTATTCTTACCACCTCCCTCCTCAAAATTTCTTGAGACTTGGAGATGAGGCTTTGGGATTGGGGGAGGAAAACTTACTCTAGATCCCAATTTATTTAGGATACCACCAAACCACTTACTCTTGCTGCTAGTGGAGGACGGTTGGGGTGCTTTCTAGGTCGTGCCAAAAAGACCTTGGGAAATGGTGTCGAGATTGTAGAGGGATAGCACCGTTGAACAGTTCATCGGCTAGAGGTGGCCTCTTTGGCCTTGGGTCTGGCCTGGCTGTGGACCTGACAGATGTTTCTGGAACCAAAGCATTGCCTTCTCTTCCCTTTAATTATAGCCGGAGTTGAGGGCGCTTCTGCCAGGGTGCGGACCTCGCTGGCCCATGTCGCGCCGCCCCTGGCTGGCTAGCCTGTCTACGCGTCCGTTTTGCACCCTCCCTGGAAGGATCTGGGCGCACAGGTGGGGCTAAGGGCAGGGCCATGGCTGTCAGAGGCCTTTCTGGATGTTTTTTCGGGTGTTATCTGAGTTGCAGTCAGAAACTAAAGCGAGGTGTTTTACCATTTAAATAACGGCTACAGGTTTGAAAGTGGGGTGAGGGTGGAGTGTGGCTGTTGTTTGAAATGTGCTGTGAGGCCGGAAAGCATTTCGGGATCCAAAATTGCGGCAGGCCAGAGAGAGTTGGTTCCTCTGCTTTCCAATCTCAAATTGAAAACACTTCTCTGGTTTCCTTCTTGGGTCGGTAGTTTGGGAGGCTGTAATGAAATCGCACTTTCTCGAGACATGGTAATTAAGGTGACTGTTTCCTCCGCAGATGTGCCCTGCCCTTTGCACACTCCCTTCCCCCCCCCCCCACCAGACCAGTGCTTTTTTTTTTTTTTTTTTTTACTATCTAAATTATAGAACCTGTGCTTTGAGACTGTTTAGCAGAAAGTGACCATTTTCCTCCCTTGGCCCAGACTCCCGATTTCCTTTCTGAGGCTTGTTTAAAAGCTAAGTAGCAGGGCCCCTGGGACGGTCCATGGCCTGGCTAATTACCACATGCCTGGGTCATCTCTTCCTTTCAGTGACCGAAGGCCAGCAAGCTTGGCCATTGCCCAATGTCTGCCCTGATGGCCGGCCTCCCTCTCTAATGACTTGTTTACATATTTCCCCCCAGTTGGTTGGGAGAAGCTCCAGGGAGTCTGCTGCTCTAGCTGGGTGACAAGCTCCTTGAAGTATCTGTTGCATTTTACTCCTAGTCAAAGCTGAGCGTCAAGTTTTTAATGAGGACCATCCGGATTGAGAGCCACTAGGACTCAGACACTCACATGCCAGCAAGAGGGCAGGCGGAAATGTCCATTTCTGAAGTATTTTCACCATGTGGATTTAGGCCAAAGTGAGCACCACTTCCTTTGGTTGCAGAGTAGACAACTTAGGGTACTTCTTTTCCTTGGCCTCTGGCCATGGAGGATGTTAGAAAGTTCCATTTACTACCCTTAGAATAGCAAGCAAAAGCCCAGGGGGAAGAAATAGAGGAGCATCACAAATGACCTCACTCCCTCCCACCTTGGTGAAGAGGGTTAGAATGCATCCAGGCATCCCTAAACCTGGGTTAGTCCTGTGAATTAAGCCTTGGGTAGGCAGACTGCAGTCTTAAGGACCAAGGAAAATCCCTGGGTTTTGCTTTCAGTGATGCCGTTTTTGTTTATTTGAGGTATTGACTTGAAACAAGCCTCCTAAAAAAGGAGATTTATTTGCTCTTGTGAGTGTAAGCAGCCAGCTTGGGGGTATTAGCACCTAGCTTCTCTGAAGGCTCTTTTTCTTCCCTCTAGTTTTTGTAATTTCTTTAATCAAAATGGCTGTTAGTTCAAAAGCTTCCTATGAAGTTTAAGCCTATTGCTACTGGTGGAAAAGGAGTTATATAAGATTTATTCCAATGTCTTGTTCTGAAAGAGCCTTACTCACTTGAGATGAGTTTCATTTCCTCTTGGGAAATTTGTCTTCCCATTTGTCTTCCCCAGGGCTCTGTAAAAGGTTTGAATGCACTGGGGATGGTAGGAGTCCAGATGTAGAGCTTTAGAAAAGGCTCTGGTGTTTCCAGAGGGGATTAAATACCAGGCATGATCTAGGATATTTGTTTTTCCTCTCTAAGGTTAGATCTCCCTTAAACAGTAATTCTCTCCTTACCACTACCCTTGCAGTAAGAAGCTGTGTTTGAGTCCAGCCCAAGCCTCCAATAAAATAGCACTCATGGAATAAAAGAACCCAAAGAATATGGCAATAATGTCCCTATATGTTCTTGTCATTAGTAGGCATGTTTCTAAGTTATGTGGCACTGTTAATGTTTTAATTTATTGATGGATTAGAGACAAAAAAAATATTTGAGGGCTGGGAAGTTAGCTCAGTGGTAGAGCACTTGCCTTGCATGCATGCATGAGGCCCTGGGTTCGATTCCTCAGCACCACATAAGCAGGAAAAAAAGCCATAAGTGGTGCTATGGCTCAAGTGGTAAAGCGCTAGCCTTGAGCTGAAGAGCTGAGGGACAGCACCCAGGCCCAGAGTTCAGGTCCCACAACCGGACCCCCAAAAACAAAAAAACCATTTGCGACTGGATCTCTTTTTCCACACTGGCCTCTAAGTGTTAGGATTACAGGCATACACTATCATACTTGGTGATTGCTAATTTTTAAATGCCTCTTATTTGTATGGATATTAGGATTTTTCTTTTGCTGAGACTCAAAATATTAACAACTGACATTGTCTTTGATCTGCCTAAAATTTTATAAACAGAGCTGAATAAGTTTTTTTGAAGTGTTTATTATTTAAATTCCCCTTCAACATGGAGTAGAGATCATTCCCTCTTCCCAAAAGTGAGCACCTTTTGTTAAATAGTAAGTCTTATTCCTATCTAAAGGAATTCATAGTTGAGTGTTGCTTCCTCAATCTTATGGCATTAGGATGTTAGAAAATTTCTGATTTGTAAGAGTAGTTTGTCTCACAAAGAGTACTGGCTATGGATTTTCTCCTATATTGTTTATTTTCTTGAATATATATTACCTATAAACCTATTAATGTAGCTATACATATAAAAGATAGGTATGTATGTGTATATAATACTCTTTGGGGGGAGTTGGTACTGGGGCCTGAACTCAGGGCCTGGGTGCTGTCCCTTAGCTTTTTTGCTCAGAGTTGGTGCTCTAGCACTTGAGCTGCAGATCCACTTCAGCTTTTTGCTGGTTAATTGGAGATAAGAGTCTCATGGACTTTCTTGTGTGGGCTGGCTTCTATGCTTGATCTTCAGAATTCAGCCTCTGAGTAATGAGACCACTGTTGTGCCTTATATGATTGTGACTTATATGATATTCTTTTTTGGGGGGAAGGGGGCGGCTATAGGTCGTGGGGCTTGAACTCTGGGCCTGAATGCTGTTCCTGAGCTCTTCAGTTCAAGGAGAGCAATCTGCCACTTGAGCCACAGTGCTACTTCTGGTTTTCTGGTGGTTAATTGGAGATAAGAGTCTCACTGACTTTCCTGCCCTGGCTGACTTTGAACCGCGATCCTCAGATCTCAGCCTCCTGAGTAGCTACGATTATAGGCAAGAACCACCAATGCCCGACTTATATGATATTCTTGATGAATATCTTGAAGAATATTTATACAGCTTGATCATTTTTAATTTAAATCTGAAATGCTCGTCTTGTTAGCACTCAGAATGTTTTGATTACATACCATTTTCTATTTTGGATTAGAAATACTCAACTGGCAGAGCCTCTACAAAATATTCTGAAATCTGAAAAACTATAGAATCAGAAACACTTCTGGATCTAGGCATTCTAGAAAAGGGACATTCAGCCTGTATTAATTTCTTTAGAGTTGGCTCTTTTCTTTGGTTCACTTACCCACTCAGTCAGTTAACAAATAATGCCAGCACCTGCCATTGGCATCCTGTGTGCTGAGACTATTGACAAGTAAGCCCTGCTCTGAAGGAGCCTATGAGAAATGGGTGGGGAATGATAGGTAAGGGCACACTAGGTGAAATAAGTGCATCAGGACAGGGTTTAGTAATGTGCTTTGTAAATGTTGAGGAGTGGGACTCACCCAGCTGGAAGACCAGAGAAGGCTTTTCAGAAGAGACAGATTCTGTAGGTGGGGCTGAGAGAATAGGAAAGACCCAGCCTCTTGTAGTGGGAGAAAGCAAAGAAGAAATGCTTTTATGAAGATCTAGGAATGACTTCCAACCATCGGTGGTGTAGTGTGAAATGAGTTGCTGGTCTCAAGAGTGTCCAGTAGGGGTTTTAACAGCCTGGCAGTAATTTCACATATTCTAATAGCCACATTTGAAGTTAAATAGATGAATCCACTTTTCAATTTGTTTAGATTTTAATATTATACTTAATAATGTTTCTTTTCGGGCTGGGAAGGTGGCTCAGTGGTAGAGCACTTGTCTTGCATGCCTGAGGCCCTGGGTTCGATTCCTCAGCACCACATAAGCAAAAAGAAAAAAGCCTGAAATGGTGCTGTGGCTCAAGTAGTAAAGCACTAGCCTTAAGCTGAAGCTGAGGGATAGCACCCAGGCCTAGAGTTCAGGCCCCAAGGCCAGACCCAAAAAAATAATAATAATAATAATGTTTCTTTTCTCTCTCTCTTTCTTCTTCTTCTTATTTTTTTTTTTTTGTTGGTCTTGAACTCTGGGCCTGAACGCTTTCCCTCAGCTCTTCAGCTCAAGACTAGCCATCTACCACTTGAGCTAAAATACCACTTTCTGTTTTCTGGTGGTTTATTGGAGATAAAAGTTTCACAGACTTTCCTGCCCAGACTGAGTTTGAACCGTAGTCCTCAGATATCAGCCTCCTGAGTAGCTAGGATTACAAGTGTGAGCCACCAGCGCCCAACTCTTAATAATGTTTAATGTTATTTATTAACATTTCTAAAATATCATTGTAACATGTCATTAATATTTTAAAAAATGAAGGAGGTGCTGGGGGATTGAACCCATGACCTCCTCTACCACTGAGCCACAATGCCAGGCTTAAAATTAAAAAAAATATATAAGTGCTCAAGAACCCCATGTGGGGCTAGAAAGGTGGCTCAGTGGTAGAGTGCTTGCCTTGCATGCATGAGGACCTGGGTTCGATTCCTCAGCACCACATAAGCAGAAAAAGCCGGAAGTGGCACTGTGGCTCAAGTGGTAGAGCACTAGCCTTGAGTTGAATAGCTGAGGGACAGTGCCCAGGCCCAGAGTTCAGGCCCCACAACTGACCAAAAAAAAAAAAAACAACAACAACAAAAACCACATGTGGCTAGAGGGACCAAGTAGGTCTATAGTATAGAGTATGAAGATGAAGGGTATAAAATACCATTGTTTCATTTTTTTTGTTCAGTACTGGGGCTTTAGAAAGGTAGGAAGGTCAGAAGTAAGTTTATCTCCCAAGAATACCACTAAGGAGTGTTTATTGTCATTCCTCATATAGTACTTAGAAGAGCAGACCTTTCACCATGTTGCCACTTTGATCCTCATAACCATTTGATATAACCAGCCATATAATTTAGTCCCTCCAACAAGTGGGAAACTGAGGCTTAGGAAGATTAAATGACTGTCCAAGGATGGGAGGGTCATATAAATGAAAGAACAGGCATTCATTTATCAACTTCTCCAGAGAAGAGGAAGACAAAAACTTAGTCCTGAACTTGTCAGCTAGTTTTCCTTGCATCATTTTTAGATGTTGGTGTTGGTGTTCATAAACTCTTTCTGTTAGAGTTGGGGAGAGGTACAAGGTCACATGGTTCTAGCATTTTCCCATTAGACCCTTTTCCATATCTTCTGTTGGATGGACATTTAGAGAGGAGACTCATTTTCTTCTGGATGGGCTCTTGAAAGAGATATCTGTAGTACTTTCATGCGTGCTGTCATCACTCATAACCATCTAGGATGTAGGCAGGGCAAATACTAGTGTCACATTCTCCTGCCAGTATAAAAACTGAGATACCATGTTCCCCTTGGAGGGAACACCTAGGGGACATTGGGCTCTGAATCCCAAAAGAGGATGAAAAGACTGATGGGGAGCCAGCTGGAAGGTCTCTGGGGAAGCTGATGTGTGCACCTGTGAGGCTGTAGTCACATCTGTCAATCTGTGAAGGAAGGAAGCTGTTCCTCAGGGCTTTTAAGAATTCATTAATTACTAGAAAGCAAAGGAGGTGAGGTGGCAGTCCTCAGGATCCCAGGCAGCATGTGGATTAGCATGCTGTCACTGCATTTTCTGTAGTTGTGTGGAATGGGGTAGGTGCCCACTTCTCATTCTAGGAGGCTTTATATTCTTAGCATCTTTGTTTTACAAATAGGAAGCTTCAGGCCTAGAGGAGTAGGGGAGGGTTTTTGGTACCTTTTTTGGCAGTGAGTTTGAAGGAAGCTGCTAGATGCATTTCAAATGTACAATCCTGAGGGCTAAAGGAAGACAATCTATAGTCAGCCTGTACCTGTAAGGAGGTGGGTAGGCTTTTCAGAGGACAGGGTGACTGAATGGTGTTGTAAGTTAATGATCTACTACAGGTCCAAATTGGTTGGGTGTGTTTTGGGGCTGTAGTACCATGTGAGTTTAGGAATGTTCTCCAGTGAGCTTTACTTCTATACTAGGCCTGAAGTTGTGTCCATCCTGTATCCTAGATGGCCCATCTGAGATCTCCTTAGGACTAAGGATCTTTCTCTCCACCAGAGGAATAGGGAATCAAGACCCTTTAATTCATAGAGTTAACTTGGGTCTGAGTCTTTTTCTTTTTTTCTTTTCTGGTGTTTTGAGAGAGCCTTGTAGCCCAGGCTGGCATGAAATTATCAATCCTGCCTTAGCCTTCTTCCTGGTATGGAAATCTCTTTGAGGTAGTGCATATTTATTCATTGATTGGTGCTTTGTTGTTGTTGTTTTCTCCTGTGCTAGGCATGAGTTCTGCCACTGAACTGTCTACACCCCAGGTCAAGAGCCAGTTTATTCAGTATCTTATTTGTGTCCTCTAGCATTCAGACACCCGGTGTTCCAAGTACAAGTGCTGTTGCTTACCAACTATGTGTCCTTGGGCAAAGTACTTCAAGTTCTGAGTCCTAGTTTCTCTAGTGCTTAGAGGAGAATAATACTTCTTATTCCCTAGAAATTTATAGGGAGGAATAAACAAGGTTTTTAAATAAATATATGCCTTTCCAGCAAACGTTACATCCATTTCTGGTCCTTTTCCTAAATTCAGAAAAATGAAAGAGAAATGTTTGCTTTCTGATTTGAAATAATTAAAATTTTAGAATGCCTCGGTGGGAGGAGAGGGGAAGCTACTTGTAGTGCTTACAGATTTCTGATGGCTGAGCACACATGGACGAAGCCAAGAATCCTGGGGGTTTCTGCCAGCCTGGACTGAGTCACAGGAGAGGGGCCCTGCTTGCTCAAGGGGAGGCAGGGCTGAAGCACTACATTAGGGCATGTTCCGGGGAAGTGGATTCTCTGAATAACTTGGATGGTTCCCTGGAGCATTTAGGACAAAAGCCACCTGGAAGACAGAGATGGATCACCCCCATGTAGCCCAAACGGTGCCCAGAAAGGTTTGTTACTTGTTAAATGTTTAGCAGTCCAATGAGCCTTTTCTTAAGACTCTAGGGAGCTGTTTTAACTTTCACCATCAGAGACCTGAGAAGGGGCAAGGGCATCAGGATCTTTGCTTTAGCTGGGGTCAACATGAGCCATCTTTGAGTCAGTCCTTACAAGAGCACTTGACTGTACAGGGATCTGCCCTTCTCTCTGACCTAACTACTAGACTTTTTGTATCAGACATCAGCTGTCACCTTCTATCATTAGAGATAATGGATCTACCTCATAATTCCATGCTCTGAGACCCTTTGTAAATAGCAAGTCAGGGTTGTGTTCTCTCTGAGGGAGGTTGATAGAAAATACCTGTGTCGCATACCATCTTAGAGGTAAAAAGAAAGAATTCTGCAGGGCAAGGGTTACAGAACTCTAGGTTCCATCCCCAGCACTGCAAAAATAAACAAATACAAGTACCCTGGAAATAATGTCTTTTAGCTTCTTCCTAGGTCTAGGGAGGTTTATAATGTCCTGCTACTAGTTGCTAACTGGTTGTTAGTTATTTGGCTCCCAGTTCCTAGTTGTTAACCTGTTTCATAGTTGTTCCTCCCAAAGGGATTGGTTTGTACTAAGTGGAGTAGTTGGGAGTGAAATCTTGTCTTGGGGGGGTCATAAACATCTTTACGTCTCCTGCAATTAATTGCACAATACTTTGTGAAGCCCTGACCCACAAAGTGGCTAAATTATTTGGGACTTTCATGAAGTATTTACTTCTCATATAAATGATCTTGAGGCATATATCTTGGAGAACCTCATGGCAATAATCCCAGCTAGACTGGCACTCAGTGTACATTCAAAATACAGTTATAGACTGAACTAAGTCAGCATTCGATCACTAACTCAGGTATTTACCTGAGATAAACACTTTAAAAGAGGAGATTTGCAACAGCGATACTCACAAGACACTTTGTTGGAAATGAACTTTATAACTTTGAGTGAGGGAGGTTGGGGAGGAAGGTAGGAGAAAAAGAGGGAGGGGATAACAATGTTCAGCAAGAAATGTATTCATTATTTATGTAATGGTAACCCTTCTGTACATCACCTTTACAATAAAATTAAATTTAAAAAACAGATTTAAAATGGATGGAGCTTTCAGCCCAGGGTTGATTGACTTTGTTTTTTTGGGAGCAGTTGTCAAGACAATACATGGTAGTGGGAGCATCTAGTGAAAGAAACCTGTCCAGGAATGACAGAGAGGAAGAAGATGTGATTGAATTTCCATAATTCCTTTCAAGGGTATCCCGCACCCAGTGACCTAAAACCTTCACTAGGATTCATCTCTGAAAGTTCTACTGCCTTCTAATCGTGCCTCTCTGGGCAACTGCCTTTTGACATGCAAGCCATAACATGAACTAAAACACCCCCTTACTCTAATTAAGAACTGTAACCTGTGATTCAGTTTGGTAGGCTCAGTTTTCCTTGTTAGACCTTAAGGAACACTTGGAATTGCTTTAAGCACTTTTGGGCAGGGTGACCAGTATGGCATGCTACACCTGTTTGTTTTGTTGTTGTTGTTTTCCTCTTTGCTCCCATGTTCTCTTTAACTTAGTTGGTTTTTCCCCCCTTTTTCCCAGAGTCAGCTTGAGAAGGAGGATCAAGCTCAAGGTGGAGTATCCATGGAGGTGTGGAGCCTTGTCACCAACCTCTAACTGCAGAACTGGGATGTGGAGCTGGAAGTGCCTCCTCTTCTGGGCTGTGCTGGTCACAGCCACACTCTGTACTGCCAGGCCGGCCCCGACCTTGCCTGAACAAGGTAAGGCAGCAGACGTAGGATCAGCCTGGACTCCTGAGTTTTGGAAGCAGTGTGGGCTGGCATACAGGTGATATGGTCTACTGGGAAGCTCCTTTCCTAAAGGAGCCATACTTGAGATTGAGTGTCTAGGTTGAGCCTGGTTATAAGCCTTACCAACTTTGTCAGAGTTTATATGTTCAGGATGGGCTTTTGCTTTTTTCTTCCTGAGGAAAGAGCATTATTAAGACTGTAAAGCCAGTCCTTAACTTAGATGATATAAATGAACAGTGAATTTGGGGGTTAGAACTCAAGTTACACTACAGAAGAAATTACAGGGTATGAGAGCTTGATAGTGGCCTCTGGCTTTCAGAAAATTGTTCCAGATATACATCTTCTTTAAGGTTCAGTAGTCATTATCACATGCCAGCCTTTTGCCTTTGACCATGTCTCACAGGGCCCACTAGGGTGTGCCAGGCAGTCTGCTTTAGAGATACTCTATTTGAAGGATTTTGGAGAAAACCAGGAGGTGTGTGGGCCTGGGAGCCTGATGGGGCATGGGGGCCTACAATAGGTTGGAATTACAGATTATGAGTAACAGGAGGATCGCCCCACTGCTAAAATTGTGAGATGGAAATTTTAGGTACAGTACACCTAATGGCTTTTGAAGGACTTGGAAAATTAATGATTGGGCATTTCTGCTGCCAAAGGGTAGTGTGGCTTAGACTCAGTGGTTGGCAAGTAATGGATGAAAGGCTTGGTTATAAAGTAGTGGTTGTGTTTACAGGGCTGTCAGGGCCTGTTTGGATGATAGTAGTAGAGAAAAGGAACAAAGGCTGTTATGTGAGACTTTCTGGAAGGAGCAGTAGCTAGAGTGGGCCATTCATGTTGCATTCAGTAGTAGAACCAAAGGTAGGATACTGAGCTAGAACCTGCTGGAGACCCACAGTGAGAGACTAACTGTACCATCAGGTAGTGGAGAGAGCAGTGCGGAGATAAGTATATGGAAAGTTGACTGCATTTAAACATGCTTAGTGGAGTTACAGCAAAATGCAGTGGGTATGCAAAAGGAAGTATAGTGCTTGAGGTAGATGTAGCATGGAGGGCCCTTTTTTGGGACAGGATCTTACTAGGTAGCCAAGACTGGGCTCAAACTTGTGCCTGCCTCAGCTTTCTGAGTATTTGGACTAAGGTAGTGGGTATTCAAGGGTGAAATAAAGGGCAGCCCAGGAGTCGCGACATGAACAAGAGTACAGAGGCAGGAAGTAGAATGTATATTGGGAACAGTTTGTTGAGTAGGTAGTTATGGAAAATAGTAACACCTGGGAAAATTGCATTTAGTTAGCATTTAAGAAATCTTACGTCATGCTAAGGAAACTATATTTGGTAAGGAAACTGTATTTGGGACACAGTGGGAAATTTGAAAAGTTCAGTGACATGATCTAGCTTTCAGGAAAGTAGTTTGGCAGCTGAATTGGATGATAGGAGTCTGGTGTACCCAAGTTTGCAGCCTGCTCTGCTACTTGAAGCTGCATTACTTGCTTTGACAACTTAGTCAAACACAGTAAACCTTAGTTTGCTCATCTGTAAAATGGGAACAGTGATAAAGGATTAAATGTGGTGATCCAAATAAAGCACATAATGTGTAAAGAGCTAGTAGTTAATTACTGCTGTCACTGTCACTGTCACAGGTTCTGAATGTTTAGTTACAGAGAGTGAGACTGAAAAATAGGCTGGTGCTGTGTAATTATAAAGGAAGGAAAAAAAGAGTGAAGACACTTTAGAAATTGACTCTGAAGATAGGGACACGTTGGATGTTAATTCTAGAAGACTAGAGGAAGACAAGCAAATGAATCTATATGGGAGTTTTTGGAAAGTAAAGACTTGGATCAGCCACTTAGGATCCCAAGGGCAGTAAGGGCTTTTTCAAACTTTTTCTAACAAACTCTTGGAAGCCCAAGAATGGAGGGCAGAGAAAGCAACCGTGTAGGGTTTGGGCCCCAGTTCTGTTAGGCAGGAAGGGGCATGTCTGGAAACACAAGCCTAGAATTTTAGAGGGGTGCTGATGATGGAGGAGGAGGAGGAAGAGTTACTAAAGTAGCTGGTTGTGGATCTAGTATAAGAAAGAAAGCAGAGGCCGTGATGAAGGTGTGAATCAGTGGTTGAAAGAAAGTCTTGATGAGGACAAAGTAATGATGGTGAACAGGAGAGCAGGACAAGAGCTGTTAGAAAGCTATAGCTAGTGAAGAATAAAGTTATACTTCTAGTTTTACCAAACCACTTTGAGGTATAACTCACATAATATAAAATATGCCAGATTGAGGTGTTCAGTGGGGTGTGTTTGCATAAATGTCTATATCCCATGGAACTACCACCTTAAAGTGTAGAACATTTTCATCATCCCTAAAACTTCCCTCATTCCCCTTGGTGTAGTCAATGTCCCTTCTGGTCTGCTTTCTGTCACCACAGATTAGTTTTTCCAGTTCTAGAATTTCATGTAACAAGAGTATGTATCTGTTCACCTGTTGATGGCCATTTGGGTCACTGTATTTGCTTGTTTATTGCTATAACAAAATACCCAACACTGGCTACTTAACAAAGAAAAGAAGTTTATTTAGCTCACAGTTGGGGAGACTGAAAAACCAAGATTAGGCAGCCTTATCTGTTTGGCCTGTGGTTGAGGGCACTTCAGGCTGCATTACAAAATGGTAGATATGTCTTGGTGAGAGTATGGGAGAGTATGGGAGAGATCCCCTGGCAAGGCAGGAAGCCAGGGACTCTTAATAACTCATTTTGACAGGAAGGGAACTAACATCAGTTCCTTCTGAGCACAGTGGCCCCCCAGTGGCCTTCATTCTTTTTTTCTGACACTTTGCAACCTTGCTACTCTGAGGATGAAGCAATTAACCTTTGGGAGACAGACTCAACCATAATAGTCCCTAATAATTTTGCCTATGATTAATAACTTACTGTAACATTCATGTACAAGTCTTTATGTGGAAATTGTTTCCCTGAATTGCTTTTGTTTTGATTTTGGCTCCACTTTGTGACTGTTGGCTTTAGGGAAAGTTCTTCTCTGTGTGTCTCTGTAAACTTTACTGAAAATGAATATATGTTCACAAGGTCTTTATAAAAATCAAGTGAGAATGTCTGTGAAGTTCTTGAATCGTGTTTACACATAGTCAGTGAGCAATAAAGAGCTGATCTTAGTTCATTTTCCTGGGAGACTAGAAGACAATCTATATTCTGAGGGGCTTAGAGTGCCTTCAGACACAGCAGTGGGAAGCCCCTGGACTTGGAACAAGAGGAAGTCCTTGTTTTTTTTCTTGGGGGGGAGGGCTTGAATCTCTGGGCTTGGGCACTGTCCCTGAGCTCTTTAGCTCAAGGCGAGCACTCTACTGCTTGAGCCACAGCACCACTTCCAGTTTTCTAGTGGTTTATTAGTGATAAGAGTCTTACAGAGTTTCCTGCCTGGGCTGGCTTTGAACTGTGATCCTCAGATCTCAGCCTCCTGAGTAGCTAGGATTACATGTGTGAGCTACCAGCACCCAGCAAGTCCTTGTCTTAATGTGACTCTTCTACATGGTGGATCCCTCATGAGCTTTGTGATACAGCATGTACCCTGCCATCTTCACACAGTAGTTGTGACAGTAACATTGCAAGGGGAAGTCTGCCTTCATATACATAAAGTATATTGTATAGTCTTGGCCATACTGATTATTAAATAATACCACTATTGCTTTTACAAACATTATAATTGGTGTTTAAAGATTTCTCCAAAAGTTGAAAGCAACCCATTCAAATCTCTGCTGCAATAAGAGCTTTGAAAAGGTTTTGTTGCTGCTGCTGCTGGTGTGTGTGTGTGTGTGTGTGTGTGTGTGTGTGTGTGTGTGTGTGTGTGTGTGTGTGTGTGTGTGTGTGTGTGTGTGTGTGTGTGTGTGTGTGTGTGTCCCCTCCCCTTGTTGAATGCAATTCTAGCGGTCTCTGCAAATGCTCCTAAGGGACCCGGGAGGGCCTGGAGTTTCTGGCTATCCTCAGAAAGTTGATTTAATAAGAGTTCCAGGAAAACCAGTCTCCCTCCTCCACTTCTTTTCCCTCCTCAAGTTTGTCATCTTAAAGAGTCTAAGTTTGTTTCTGATCAGGCTTTGAAGTTTGTGGGTAGACTGAAGTTGGGTCATAGGCTGAGGGGCAGAATACTCCTTTCAAAATATAAGTACCACCTTAAAAGACATTTTGAGGTCAAAGGAGGATGTTTCCATATCTCCTCCCCCTAACCACCCCTTCCCCCCAGGATAGGACTTGAGGGAAAAATGAGATGTGTCCAGAACTGCTTGCTGGGTCACTTCTGGCAGTTGGGAGAGGGAATTCTGCCAGCTTTTCAGTGGTCATGTGGGTTAAACACCCCAGACTTTGGTACAGGAATCAGTGTGTATGAGATATATAGTGTTGAAATATTTGCCTCTGTCCACAGAAACTTGCAACTCATAAGTGATTTAATGGGCTAGAGTTTTATAGCTCCTCCCACTCACCCAGATTTGAGGGAGTCTGGTGGCCTGCTGAAGAGGGAGAGGTTACATTTAATGGAAAAGCTGAACATTTCCATTGTTGGCTGCAAGGCCCTTGCATGCTGGGTGTGCACCACAAAGCAAGGCTTTGTCTGTGCTCTGCAGAAACCTGCACCCGTGTGAGAGGCCATGGGCATCAAGTTGTAGGGTTCTCCATCATTCTAGAGGTCTCACCCTTGGCCCAAGGGTATATGCATTGAGCCTGTTGCAGGGGGAGCCTTAAGTATCAGAGGCTGTCCCACTAGCAGACACTGAGGACCAGAGTTGCACAGCTACTCTGCGACATGTTGGGGATGATTCCTACCCCCCCCCATCTCATCCCTGGCTAAATTTATTGTGAATTTCTAATCCACACTGGATGGTAAGAAGAGGTTCAGAAGGTGAGTGGAATTTGTGTTGCAAAAGGGGATGTGGAATGCTGTGCTTGAGAACAAGGATAAAGGATTTTCGCCTGTGGAAACCCACATACTTTTCTCTCTGAGCTGCCAGCTTTTTACCCCTGGATCTACACTGTGCCACATCCCACTTTCCTGAGATATGGCTCCAGTACCTAGGAAAGATGTTTGCAGGTATTGGAGGGAGATGGGGATGCAGGGTGAGAGCCCTCAGCATGGGAGAGAATGTGAAATACTCACATGTCCGCCTAACTGCAATGGGCAAGTGTGGCTGAGCCACTCCAAAGCTGTGTTCTTGGCTCTAGCTTCTGCATTGCTACACCATTAGCTTCACTGATTTTCCACTCTGGCTTTGCCAGCCCACTCCCTGAAGTCAGGGGGGAGGAATTTCTTAGGAAGGAAAGAACAAATGGCTGTCCACTGGACTTGCTGCCTAGGGGACAGGAAGGAGCCCAAAGAATTGGGTTATGTCACCAGATTTCTGTGGCTACCTGGGTTGTGGGGACTACAGGGAAATTCTTCTTCTGGAGCCTGTGAGCCCAGCACAGAAGACAGTGATCAGGGCTCACTTCTGGCTGGTGTCTGCTCTTGAGCCTGGTTAGGCAGAGGCAGTGAGAATATGTTTGAGTGGTAATGGATGGCCTTAGAGAAGTGAGTTCTGGGGAGTCATTATCCAGCAGGACGAGAACTGAGTCAGAGCCTGACCAGCAGCTGTACCCTGTTTTTACAGTGTCTCATTACTGTGGGGCTGCTGGGGGCTCCCATTCCCCTTACAGACACCACCTTTGCTCCCTCTTCCTTCCCAAGCCTGGAAATGAGAGAACTGTTCCCTGCTGACCGGAGAGGTCCAGCTGTTGTCTCCAGGGTTCTGGAGTTCAGCTATCCAGGCTTTCTGCTCATTCCAGGGAGAATAGGGAGGTCAGTCACACACAGACTTGACCCACAAGTGCTGTCTTCTCTCTGTCCATGCCCCTTTGATTCCCCCCTTCCTCTGGGTAATTAATGATTTGGGCTCAAAGCTAACTGCCTGGGTCATAGGGGGTCTGGGCACATCCCAAACCCTTTGCTTTAGTAGTGTGGGCCACCCATTAACCTTAGGAATTTGCTCTGACTTCCAGTGGTTGGTAACAGCCAAATTAGGGAATGACTGCTTCGACCCTCCTGGCCTGCAGTAGACAGACAGGTTACCACCAGGCTCAGTGCCTGCCCTTCCTGCTCCCACTCCTAGCCCTTGACTCACACCACCTCTTACCTTTCTACTTGTTAAAACAGTACCTGCTGCCTTCACTCAAGGTTCCTCCCTGAACACTGAGTAAGGCTGTGCTGAGTTTGTCCCCTTAGTTTCAGGCACTGAGAAAGATCTGTTCCGGCATTGTTTGAAACTCAATGCTACTTGTGTATTTGCATAGCGTGTGCTATTTGGCTTCTGTGGCTCAGCAGAGCCTCCTGGATGGCTTATGAAAGGGAATGCCGCTGTTTCTCAGGGTGGGAGTGGACACATTGAGCCCCAAGTGGGTGAGAGGGTCAAGGAGTTTAGCAAACTGGTTATGAGCTAGGGCAGGGAAAGAGAATATAAAAGGTCAATAGTAGCATTTCAAGTGGTTGAGCAACAGGTAAAATTTAGCTTCAAGCTTATTTATCCTTTCCTGTTTCCTTCAGATCTTTACTAATTTTCATCCATCTATCCAAACATCCATCCATCCATCCATCCAAACAAGTCTCTTCCTTTTCTCTTGAAAATAATATGTACAAGCTGGGTGCTGGTAGCTTGTTCTTCTAATCCTAGCTACTCAGTAGGCTGAGGTCTGAGAATCATGGCAGAAAAGTCCATGAGACTCTTACTCAGGGACAGCAGTACCCAGGCCTGAGTTCAAGCCCTAGTACCTGCCCAGGCATACACCTATATATACACAGACAAACAAAATAGTAAAACATCAATGAAAATAACATACTCTTTGTTTTTGGTTGGTTGGTTGTAGGGCTTGAACTCAGGGCCTGAGCACTTCTGGTTTTATAAGTGGTTTGATTTGGAGATTAGAATCTCCTGAAATTTCCTGTCCTGACTGACTTTGAACCATGATCTTCATATCTCAGCCTCCTGAGTACTAGAATTATAAGTATGAGTCATCAGCTCCCATCTAACTAAATAATGGACTCTATACATTACAGGCATACACCACTATTCTCAGTGTGTTTTCTTTTTCTTTTTTTTTTTTTGTCGGTCGTGGGGCTTGAACTCTGGGCCTGGGCACTGTCCCTCAGCTCTTCAGCTGAAGGCGAGCACTCTACCACTTAAGCTACAGCGCCACTTCCAGTTTTCTGGTGGTTTTTATTGGAGATAGGAGTCTCACGGTCTTTCCTGCCCGGGCTGGCTTTGAACCGCGATCCTCAGATCTCAGCCTCCTGAGTAGCTAGGATTACAGGCGTGAGCCACCAGCGCCCGGCTTCTCAGTGTGTTTTCTATACTGGGTCCTTGTCCTCCTCCTTTTTAATTTTTTTTATCTCCTACTCCATTCTTAGTTTGAGGTTTAGTGTGAGGGCCATTTCTGTCTTGAATTATTGTTTTGTCTTCCACTTTTTTTTCTTTCTGACTTTTAACCTAATGCTTTACTTTGCCTAATAGTATAATGAAAGCTTTTTTTTTTCTTTTTTTTATCTCACCTCCTTGCTAGAAATTGTTTCCAGGGCTTCACGTTTGTTAGGCAAGTGATTTATCACTGAACAACACCAGCTCCTGAAGTTTTTGTTGTTTTGAAATGTAATCTGAGTTTATCATAGAAAATGGAGAAAATACAGCTGATCATGGTGGTGTGTGCCTGTAGTCCCAGGTACTCAGGATTAGGTGGTGGTGTGGTGGTACAAATCTTATCCTGTCTTTTGGGGCAGCATAAATAGGATTGTATCTGAGACTGGCCCTAGGCAAAAGATGAGAGACCTTCACTGAAAAAAGGAGTATAGGGCTGGGGGTGTGGCTTAGTGCTAGAGTGCTTGCCTAGCATGCATGAAGTTCTGGGTTTGATTCCTCAGTACCACATAAGTGAAAGAAAGCTGGAAGTAGAGTTGTGGCTCAGGTGGTAGAGTGCTAGCCTTGAGCTAAAGAGCTCAGGGACAGTGCCTAGGCCTAGAGTTCAAGACCTATGACCCCACACACACTCAAAAAAAGGAGTAGAGATGTGAATCAAGTGGTAGGTAGAGTGCCTGTATAGCAAACAGGAGACCTTGAATGAGTTTAAGCTCTGAAGGGGGAGGGAGAGCGGGAAAACAGGAAAATTAGCTTTGTTGAGAAGAAAAAAAACTCCTGTATTACCATCACCCAAAAATAATCACTGTGGACTGTGAATCTCTGATTTTCCTCTCATACATCAGAAATGGGGTATATACAGTGAATGTTGGTTTATAGCTTAAGTTTATATTTATCCCCACACAGAAATTTTTTAGCATATTTAATAACTACATAGTATTCTACTGGATGGGTGGCTGTATAGTCCTCTACTGTCATGCAACAGTTTTTTTTTTTTTTCCAAAATTTTTTATTATTTTATTTTGCCAGTCCTGGAGCTTGAACTATGGGCTGAGGCACTGACCCTGAGCTTCTTTTGCTGAAGGCTAGCACTCTACCACTAGAGCCACAGAGTCTCTTCCGGCTTTTTCTGTTTATGTGGTACTGAGGAATCAAATCCGGAGCTTCATACATGCTAGGCAAGCACTCTTACCACTAAACCACATTCCCAGCCTGTGCAACTGTTTTTATTTGTAGTAGTTTGCACTGCAGCAAACATATTTTACAAATAAAATTTGTCCATGTTCAGAAGGAAGGTACAGGGTTTTAAGTTTGATCCTACTACCAAATTGCTCCCCAGAAAGGTTGTATCAGTAAAGGTCTTTGAAAATAATACTAAATACTATTTGTTACACCTCTCCACTCTGTAATCTTTACATTTTTTATGCCTTACAATCAACCATCCAATGGACCTAGGTTATATTCCCAAAGTTAAGTGAATAAAGTGAGGTACCATGACTAAGTGACTAGTATAAGGTTGTGTAATTAGTTAATGTGGGGAGGAACTGGGTCTTTTGCATTCTGCACTGTGCTGCATCCTTATATCAAGTTTCTACACCGAACTTAGATTTGACTTTAAACCCTGAAGCCTCCAACTTTTATCTCACAGGAATCTGGCTTCCTCTTTCTTTGTGGTGCTTGTCTCTTTGCTTATCTTCACTGTCTCAGGTGTGTGAGTTACCCTAAAGGGGTAGTTCTCTTGCTAGATGTAATCAACAGAACATAACTTAACCTCCAGGGCTAATGTCAAAGATTCCCGAGACTTAAGATGCTATGCTTAAGTCTGCAGTCCAGTAATGTTTTGATGCCTAAACTATCTTCTAAAATGTTGTGTCCAAATGTGGCCAGGTGCAGGTACCGGTGGTTCATGCCTATGCCTGGCTACTAGGAGGGTTGTACAAAGACTGTATCTGAGCTATTTTTTTTAAAAATTATTTTTGTTGTTTGTGGGGCTTGAACTCTGGGCTTGGGTGCTGTCTCTGTGCTCTTCAGCTCAAGGCGAGTGCTCTACCACTCTGAGCCACAGTGCCACTTCTGGTTTTCTAGTGGTTTACTGGAGATAAGAGTCTTACTTTCCTGCCTGGGCTGGCTTTGAACCACAATTCTCAGATCTCGGCCTCCTGAGTAGCTAGGATTACAGGTGTGAGCCACCCGTTCACGGTTATTTTTGCTCACAGTGGGGCACACTTAACAACCCTAGCTATTTAGGAGACTGAGAGCTGAGGAACATAGTTCAAAGCCATCCTGGCCAGGAAAGTTAATAAGTCTCTTATCTCCAATTAAATTACCAAAAATTATAAAATTTTAGTAAATTTTATAACAAATAAATAATAATTTAAAAGTTGGAAGTGAAGCTGTGGTTCAAATAGTAGAGCCACTAGTCTTGAGATGAAAAAGCTCAGGGACAGCACCAAGTTCCTGAGTTAAAGCCCAGGACTAGCCAAAAAAATTTTTTTTTAAAGCAAAAAGCAGGGATTGAGATTTGGCTCAAGAGTAGCGTGACAGCTGATTAGTATAAAGCCCTGAGTTCAAACTCCAGTACTGACCATAAAAGAAAAAAAAAAGGATCTTGTGGTCCAACAGTGAGGTGAATGATAGTTAACAATGTCACAAGGTTCAAAGACCTGGGACATTATCAGTTTCTTGTAGCTACCAGTATAGTGAGAGGAGACAGGTTATCCAATTTTTTCTTAGTTGTTTATATTTATGAAATTAATGCAAACAATACAGTGTAGTTGAGCTAATCACAGAATAGTTACTGGAATTTTAAAAAAAATTTTAATTAAAAGAAACTTTAAATTTTGGACTGGGCCTGGGCATTGTTTCTGAGTTTTTCTGCTCAAGGCTAGTGCTCTACCTTTTTTTTTTTTTTTTTTTTGTCGGTCGTGGGGCTTGAACTCTGGGCCTGGGCGCTGTCCCTCAGCTCTTCAGCTCAAGGCGAGCGCTCTACCACTTGAGCTATAGCGCCACTTCCAGTTTTCTGGTGGTTTATTGGAGATAGGAGTCTCACAGTCTCTCCTGCCCAGGCTGGCTTTGAACCGCGATCCTCAGATCTCAGCCTCCTGAGTAGCTAGGATTACAGGCGTGAGCCACCGGCGCCCGGCTGCTCTACCTTTTTGAGCTGCAGCTCCACTTCTAATTTGCTGGTGGTCAATTGGAGAAAGAGTTGCCTTTCTTGCCTGGGCTGGCTTTACACCATGATCCTCAGATCTCAGCCTTCTGAGTAGCTAGGATTACAGGTATGAGCCACCAGTACTTGACTAATTACTAGCTTTTAAAGGTATATATTATTTGTGGTAACTTGTCTGAAGCACCCCCCAGAAAATGCAGATCTTCCTTGATGAAAGCTGATGAATGTTTTCTTTTGGTTCTATTAGTTGTTCTGTCCGTTTTAGGGAGGAAATATCAGAAACATCACAGAATTCTTTTTTTTCCCCCCGTTCTGGGGCTTGAACTCGGGGCCTGGATACTGTCCTTTTTTTTTTTTTTTTTTTTTTGCTCAAGGCTAGCACCCTGCCACTTAAGCCACAGCGCCACTTGCTTTTTCTGAGTGGTTTATTGGAGATAAAAGTCTCTTGGAATTTCCTGCCTAGGCTGGCCTCAAACTGTGACCCTCAGATCTCAGTCTCCTGAGTAGCTAGTATTACAGGCATGAGCCACCAGTACCTGGCCCCTCATGAATTCTTGAGTGGGCCATTCTACTCTCATGGAAAATAACACTGGTCTTAGCCAGTGTTAACTCTTAAGACTTGCAGATAGAATAAATGGCTCATTTAAGAAAAAGTAGCCAAAGGGCTGAGAAGGTGGCTCAGTGGTAGAACGCTTGCCTTGCATGCCTGAGGCCCTGGGTTCGATTCCTCAGCACCACATAAGCAAGAAGAAAAAAGCCGGAAGTGGCGCTGTGGCTCAAGTGGTAGAGCGCTAGCCTTGAGCTGAAGAGCTGAGGGACAGCGCCCAGGCCCAGAGTTCAGGCCCCACGACCGGACCCAAAAAAAAAGAAAAAAAAGAAAGAAAAAGTAGCCAAAGCTCACATCAAAATAAATACATTAAGCCCAGGTTCTATGAGGTTGTTTGAAATTGTATAGGGTGGCTTCATCTCCAAAGTGAAGAAATACATACTACAGCTAGTGTATATATAAGATGTATGCATTTGCACACCTGCTTACGTGTGTGCAGTCATGTGTTGCTGTGATGTTGCGGGGGGCGGGTATTCTCTTTGGAGATGTTGTGGGAACAACAGGCTTGTGCTTGTGCCTTCTGTAGTTTCCTATCTGTCAAGGCTCTGTGATGTGTATGTCTGTGTATATGGTAAGCTATGGCTTCTAAGGCCATGATGAGCAAAACAACATAAGATGAAATCAAGCACAAGAGGAAATGGTAGAGCCAGGAGACAGTAAACCAAGATGTCTGAGGCTGCTGCTGGTGTACTACAACATAATGTTTTACAGAAAGCCTTTTATATGTAACTAGGAGTATACTCTGATGATAAAAATGTATAGTGAACACAGAAAATGTCAATTGGCATTTATTATCAGATATTATGTACTATATATGATTGTATCCACCATACTTTTTTTTTGTGTCAGTTGTGGGGCTTGAACTCAGGGCCTGGGCGCTGTCCCTCAGCGTTTCAGCTCAAGGCTAACGCGTTACCACTTGAGCCACCATGCCACTTCCAGCTTTTTCTGTGTACTGGTGGTACAAGTTTTTGTATTTCTTTATAACTATCACTGTTACATATTGGTCCACTGTTGACTGAAACTTTTTGTAGCATATGACCTTCTCCTCTCCTTCCATCCTTTCCTTTCCCCTTTATATATGAATTTCTTAAATTGGGCTTACATATTGATGATACTAAATTGAAACTACCATAGGTCAAAAATGTATCTAGTACATCTTAATGTACTGAACATTTGGGGTAGTCTTTTTATCTTAAATGTGCTTAGGACATTTACATTTGCCTTCCACTTGGGCAAAATTATTTTTATACAAAGCCTGGTATAGTGGCACATACCTGTATAATCCCAGCTGTTCTAGTAGTTGAAGCAGGAAGAACTTAAATTTGAGGCCAGCCTGCTTGAAGAACTTCCTTAAAATCCTATCTCAAAAAAATTTTTTTTAAAGGGCTAGGGTGTAGTTCAGAATTAGAATATTTGCCTTGCACATGGAAAACTCTGAGTCTAATTCCTACTGTGACTTACAAAAAGTCTAGATTATGAAAAGTGTCTAATATCTCAAGTAATTTATTAAATATGTATATATCCAGGTAACCCTGGCAAAGCAATAGACTACATATTATTGTTGTTTACACTGGTCATACTGGTGCTTCCTGGGAGCTGAAGCTCACTGCTGAAAACCAGCGTGATGTGTTGGCCTGGATAAAAAAACATAAAAATGCAGTTTCTATGTAATATATGTCACTTTCCTACCACAGTAAAGTTGAAAGATCTTAGCATGAACCATCCTGAGTTGGCTGGGGACTATGTATATATATTTACACATAAATATTTTAAAGTATCTGGTACATATGTATAATTCTTTTTGAATAGATGAACGTACAGGTATGTAGCAATTCTTTTTATTTTGGCAGTACTGGGGTTTGAACTCAGTATGGCCTTGAATTTGCTAGGCTAATGGTCTACCACTTGGGCCACATCCTAACCCCTGTTATTTAAAAAAATAACAAAAAAATCCAGCGTTAAAAAATATTTTTTATTGTTACTACAGAGATAATGTACAGAGGAGTTACAGTTACATAAGTCAGGTAATGAGTACATTTCTTTTTGAATAATGTTACTCCTTCCCTCAGTTTCTCCTAGTTTTTCCCTCCTGTCCCCACCTACAATTTGCATAGTTCATTTTCAACATAGTATCAACTGAGTACCATTGCAACCTTTGTTCACCCTTTGTGCATTATTGTGCTAACCTCCAGCTTTTAAAAGGAAAATCTAGTAGACAGGCTTGATGGTTCATGCCTGTAATCCAGGCACTTTGAGGCTCAGGTAGGAGGATTTCAAGTTCAGGACCACATGGACTGGGCTACATAAGGAAAACTTATGTCTTTATTTATTTATTTTTTTTATTGTGAAAATACTGTACAGAGGGGTTACAATTACATGGGCAAGATAATGAGTACATTGCTTATCAAGCATTGTAGTCTCCTCCTTTGTTTCTCCTTCCCATCCCTTCCCAGCCTCCCCTCTCGCTGCCCCTCCACTCTCCCTCACTCCCCCCTTTGCCCCCCCCCCCCCCCCCCCGCGCACCAAAGTTGTAAAGTTCATTTTCAACATAACGACTTGTACATCCCATTCTTGCAATGGGTCCACCTAACTTATGTCTTTAAAAACAACAACAACAAACACTAGAAATAGGAAGGTTAGGAAAAGGTGAGAAATAGTTACTTCTACCATGTTTTGAGCTTTGTCATCTAACACAGTGGTCTTCCCTATCCCCTGGAGGGTGTATCAAAAACATTGTTGTCTGTTCTCATCAGTTCTTGATCTTTTTTTTTTTTTTTTGGCTGCTGAAAACTTTTTTTTTTAATTTAATTTAATTTTATTTGTGAACATACTGTACAGAGGAGTTACAATTACATGGGCAGGATAATGCGTACATTTCTTACCAAGCATTGCAGCCTCCTCCTTTGTTTACCCTTCACATCCCTTCCCAGCCTCCCCCCTCCCCCCCATCCCAATCCTATTCCTCCCCCCCCCCGGCCCCCCCCCCCCCCCCGCACCAACGTTGTAAAGCTCGTTTTGGACATGACAACTTGTGCTTCTCATTGTTGCAACAGGTCCACCTGTATCCTTATAGCAGTTCTTGATCTTGAAGCTGGCAGGGACCAAACTTGCTGATTCAGACAGGTTCCCAGGATACTGCTGGTCCTGGCATCACACCTAACAGAAACTCTAAACTCAGTTAATTCCCCCAAAGTCCATGTGTTGAGTATTCTTTCCATTTAACCATTTTCAAACAACTTCACAAAGTTAAACAGCTAGTAAATTGGTGGAGCTGTGAAGATGGACCATCCAGGGCCTAGGTGGAGAAAGACAAAACAGGCATGAGGATGGGAGGTGGGCGGTTGAGTCTTTTTTGCCTTGGAGGTATGTGGACCAGAAGGACAGGAATAGGGAAGTGGTCTCAGTACTTTCTGAAGAAAGATACCTTTTCCTGGAATACCAGCCTACTTTAAGTCCTTATCATGACCTTGAAATGCTGATGAGTTTTCCTCCTGCTTAGAAAGCCTTTCTGCATCCAGCAATCTCTGCTCCCTTATGGTCAAGGGCTTATTTTTGGAATTAAGGTTTATTTTCCTTAGGTTTTAGGAATTCACTTTTGAATCTTAAGCATCAGGTTTCTTTAGTCAGTACTAAATGAAACTACCCCTTGGCAGTCAAAATTCTCATGCTGTTATTTGAACACATTCAAGGCTATATTAATGCATGAAGAGTACATTTAGAAGTGGTATTTGTCTTTTCACTCCCATTCAGATTCCTTAGTACATCTGAAAGATGTGTTTGTATAACTGTTCTCTTGGGATCCTAAACCACAAGCATCAGAAAGAAACAGTGAAGTGAATCCTTGAAGAACACCAAGACTTTCTGCTAATCTGTCTGAGAGGAAAT
This sequence comes from Dipodomys merriami, assembly GCF_024711535.1. NCBI lineage: Eukaryota > Metazoa > Chordata > Mammalia > Rodentia > Heteromyidae > Dipodomys > Dipodomys merriami. The sequence continues at coordinate 5,180,326 of NW_027202493.1, forward strand.
CTGATGAGGGTGAAGGTACAAGTGGCCAGAGGTGGTTGGCCAAAACACAGTCCTCTTTGCTTAAGGACATTTAGACCAGGACTCTTCCCTCCATCCCTCTTTCCCCTCAGAAAGAATAGATCATTACTCATGGATGGGGGCAAGGCAGGATGCCAGTGCCCCTTGATCTAGGGATGCCCAATTGAAACATTGGAAGGGACCTAGAACATCTTGAGTCAGCCATCTTTTGTATTTCTCCCATGTGTAACAGGTCTGAGAGGGGGTTACACAGTAAATGGTAGGATTAGCCAAAGATTTCTGATGCACTGAGCCAGTGACAACCACAGGAAGTTCAGCCTGGGTTTAGGGCTAAATAGTTTTTAGAAAGATCTCATTGTGGAAAACAGGAATCTCTGCTCCAGGAGATCCCCAGGTGGGACCATAGCAATATAGATACTGGGCCTTCTACCTTCTCTTCCTGAGAGCCATCTATCTCAGTTAGAGATTCTGATGACCACGGTCTTCTAACTCACTACCTGCTCACCATTTATGCTGTGGGCACCAAAGAGACTGGAAGGCTAAATGGATTCCTGGCATGTGGTGAGTGGGACATAACTGGGTGAGTGGGACATAACTGATACTCTCAGGATTTCATGGTTCTTTTGGAACCAATCTATGCCACCTGTGACTTCAGGTCTTTGGATTTCATGGGCCAATAAGTTTTTCCCTAATGTTTTAAAATCTATGGAAGGGCCATTGACCTACTTTGTCATTAAGCACAATTTTAATATACATTGTTTATGACCATCATCATTTAAATTTTTTATTAGGGAGAAATTTTCATAACAATTTGCCACTTTAAAGGTAACTTTTTTTTTTTTTTTGGCTGTCGTGGGGCTTGAACTCTGGGCTTGGGCACTTTCCCTGCACTCTTCAGCTCAAGGCGAGTGCTCTACAGCTTGAGCCACAGCGCTACTTCCAAGGGTTTCTAGAAATAAGAGTCTCACGGACTTTTCTGCCCGGGCTGGCTTTGAACCGTGATCCTCAGATCTCAGCCTCCTGAGTAGCTAGGATTACAGGCGTGAGCCACCGGCACCCGGCAGGGTAACCACTTTAAAGCTACATTTTTAAGGGACATTCAGTTCCTCCATACTGTTGTACAGCCACTGCCATCATGTGCTTCTAGAACCTTTTCACCTTCCCTGGCAATTTGCGTCTCCTTCAGCATCTCAGATCACCAGAATACATTATTTCATTTTAATAGATACTGTTTTCCTTAATGTAAAAATAAGTTGTTTTGTTATTTGTATTTCCTGTGCTTGAGATGGAACCCTGGGTCCCTGGAGTGCTAAACAAATGCTCTACCACTTAGTTACTATCTCAGTCCAGGGCGTGTCTATTCTTTAGATTGGAAAAATTTTCACTTTATAAAGTCATTTCTATCCTCACTCTGGTGTGGGCAGTGACCTTTCTTAGGCAGGGGCTTGGTGAATTGGGCACTTCAGCACCCATTGTGGGGTAGAAGACATATTCTGAAACAGCTGAGGCCGGAGAGTAATGCTTCAGCAGAGTTAGGGAGCAGCAACTTTCCTGCCCAGCTGCTGGCATTTCCTTCCTCAAACCTGCCAGCAGCTCTGAGCCTGGGGGAGGGGCAGCCTTTCAAGGTCTGTCAAAGTGGAAGAGGTGGGGGCTGGGCAATACATTGTTTTCTTTAAGGAACCTGGTGAGACTAGAAGGTCAGAACACCTAGCTGAGGGAACTACAGGGTTACCTCTTCCCTGTTGATCCATCTCCTCCTCCCTCCCCCACACTTAATGATCTTTCCATTACAGATCCCAGACCAGGAAGTGCATGACAGGTCGCAGCTGCAGACACATGGCTGGGAGGCCTGGGCCCTGGGCCAGTGGTGGGAGGGTTGGATCTCTCCTTCTAGCAGCAGGACCCCAACACAGACAGAGACAGACACACAGGCACACACACACACAGGCACACACACACACAGGCACACACACACACACACACACACACACACACACACACACACACACAGCTAACTAGCTAGAGCCCATCCTTCCCACCCCTACCCTCAGTTTACACTCTGCATAAATTGTCCTTACCAGATTTAGGAGCTTCCCATCATTCCACCATTGAGTAGAGATTCTGGCCCCCTTATTCAAAATTTAAGTCACAGCTATAGCTTTAGAAACGTCTCCAAGGGCTTGGTTCTGGGGCTTATGCCTGTAATCCTAGCTACTCAGGAGGCTGAGATCTGAGGATCTCAGTTCAAAGCCAGCCCAGACAGGAAAGTCTGTGAGACTCTTCACTAAACCACCAGAAAACCGGAAGTGGCTCTGTGGCTTAAGTAGTAGAGCACTAGCCTTGAGCTGGAGAGCTGAGGGACAGTGCCCAGGCCCAGTGTTCAAGCCCTTTGACGGGGTTGGGGGGTGAGTAGAGGGGTTGATGGCGGGGGGAGCGGGGAGACAAGACCGGACACTTCTCTAAGGGAGTTGCTAGGCACTGTCTTAGGCCTCCCAAATAGTATGTTGTCCTCTCTACAATTCCAGAATACTAGATCCAAAATGTTTTCAGGGGAAAAATAGTTACAAGAGAGAGAGCTTTGGGCTGGGAGGTGGCTCAGTGGTAGAGTGCTTGCCTTGCATGCATGAGGCCCTGGGTTCGATTCCTCAGCACCACATAAGTGAGGGAAAAAAGCCAGAAGTGGTGCTGTGGCTCAAGTGATAGAGCACTAGCCTTGAGCTGAAGAGCTGAGGGACAGCGCCCAGGCCCACAGTTCAGGCCCGTGACTGACCAAAAAAAAAAAAAAAAGACAGGAGAGCGAGCTTTGCAAATATGGACCTGGATTCAAATCACAGTGAAGGAGCTGGACCCTTCATCTTCCAGTCTTCTTTGGGGATGGCTGGTTCCTCAGGAAATGTTAATTTACCCTAAACTGTGTCCTAGAGTACAGTTGTCACACAGGCGTTTGTGTCTCCACCACCAGCTGTGTTGTTGGCTTCCTTCCCTGAGTTTGCCAGGGCCAGATTCTTCTGGTGCCAAATGAGAAATGGTGACAAGCTGGTTGGTGGGGATGCTGTCCTTCCCCGTAACTGTCCTTACCTTCCTTCTCACGTTCTTTCTGGTCATGAGATTGGAGGAAGAAAAGCAAAGCAGATTAGGAATCAGTTTGGGAATAGAGAAAAAATTCTGTACTTTATAGCTTAGTTGGTGGCATTATCAGTAAAAACAATTGGGGCCAGAACTTCTGCTGAGAACTAAAGATGGGGAGATTTTTCTTAAGACAACTCTTGAGTGCATTCCTTTGTTAATCACTTAATTACACCCCTTCTTTGGACCAGGAGTGCTCTCTTCACAGTGGGAGGTAAGGGATGCTATTGCCAATTGGAGGAGGAGACCAAATCTCTATGGTGAAAAATGCACATCCAAAGGAGTCATCAGATGACCCAGGCACAGAAGTTTTAGTTCCAAACTCAGTTCTGATGCAGAGTACATTACCCCTTACCCTAACCTGGCTCTCTCTGCCTAAGACTGAGAGAAAATTCTCTTTTGGCCTGGGGCTGCAAGCCAAGTGGGGTTCTGCAAACTTCCTTCTGCCCAGTTCCTAGGGAGCTGATTTTGGGGGGTCGTCAGGCGGGCTCAAGAGCTGAGGCTTTGGCCAGCAAAGGCAGCTCTGTACTAAATTACAGTGACGAGGTGAGACACACAAAAGAACGAAATCTTTTTTTAATAAAAACAAAACAAAACTCCAGCCCCAAGCCCCTGGGCTGCTGAATGGCGATGGCTTCCTGTCAGGATTAGCCCTGCTGCCTGGGCATGTGTGTGCTGCCTTTCTCCTCAGGAAATACCTTTAGTAAGCCCTGGTGGGGTCCCCATGGCAACGCGTGAGGGGACCTGCTGACTGAGGCCTTTCAGCCTGCCATTGTTCCCCAGCCCCTTTGTGGTGAGCTTTATTGCTGCCCCTCTGGCAAACACAGCAGTTTGCACCGTTTTGTCAGGGTGAATGTGGAGTTTTTACATTTTAATGGGCTCTTCTGGCAGTGGTCCATTTGCATGCAAAATGTTCCTTCTTGCTCCTTTCCCTTGATTTAAGGGGAAAAAAGCTGCTCTAACCAAACCCCTGAGTGGGTTAAGGTACTGGAGAGCCCGAATGATTAGAGAGACCCTGTTAATTGATTGGTGCTCCTGTCTACCCTGACACATACCTGTGCTTTTCTTTTCTGCAGCTTCCCTGTGTTTTGGAGACTTGAAGGACTACCTATCTTAGGGCTCCCTCTCTATTCCCCAACATTGTAGAATGATAGGTGTTAACCCAGGATTTCTGTGAGATTCACCATTCTGGTAGTAGTAGTAGTAGTAATAGTAGTAGTATAGTAGTAATAATAATAATAAAACCCTTTGCAGAGGCCCTCCAACCCTGCTGTGCATTGCTTTTAAGTTGCTTTCAAAGCAACCCTGAGTTCCTCCCCCACCCACAATTGCCCTCTCATTTATCTCTGGGGAGCTTGTGCCCAATCTGTAAACATTCCTAGACCACCAGTTTCTCTCACATTACTCAAGAGGATGATGGCCTTTCTCCTCTAATTTTCTTAACCTAGAACTCTCAAATCAAGAGGATTTAACAGGGATGACAGAGATTGCGAGCTACTCAGAGACATCATGCTAAGGACTGAGGTCTGTATTTTGTCTATGTGGAGGGTGGGTGGGTGATTCAAGCCCTTTGGTGCTTAGATTGTTTTGACCATTCCTGACCTGAATGAAGATACACATATGGATGAATGGCCAGGTAATGTAATCCAGTGCAAACTGAAGCATGAGCATTTTCAAGTTTAAGAGAAGGAAGGTCTGGAGAACTAGTGAAGATAACTGGAGATGAAGGAGAAAGGGAAGTTAGAAGCAAAGTCTTTTTGTATGGAAAAAAGCAAAATAAAAAGTCCACGAATTTGGGAATGGAAGCTGACAGTCTAAAGCTGGGACCTCTGAGGACATGTGATCTTGAGAACCGTTCCAAAGGGAGGGTGGACCAGCCCCCTTGCCTAATAATCTTAATCTTCACAGTGAAGGTCATCAAAGGTCATCAGCTGTAATCTGTAATCTAGGTTGAGGGGTTTAGGTGACACATGACACCCAGGGAATTCAGGAGAGAGGGCTGTGCCTCTCAGTGTCTCAAGTGCTATAGTAGTACTTGCTGGACAGCCTTGGACATGAGAAGAACATGAAGGGGCCCAATAGATCCTACATCTTAATTCTAAACTGATCCTTATTTTGTGACTTACTGAAGTCTCAAAGCTCCATTTGCTCCTGCTTTTCCTGGAACAAAACACGAGTAACATGATCATGAATAAGCATTGCCAAAATAGGGCAGGTCTGCCACATGACAGTGTACCCCCTGCCCATTTCCTCACCTGCCAGCTATAAGTTAGTGATCATGTGACTATGATATGAGCCATAGGGTTGAAAGAAGGATGGGAACAAGGGAGGATGAACCAAAATCCCATGGGAGATGACAGGAGATATGGGTGCCATTAGACAAGATCAAAGATCAGTAAGCTCACCTCTTTGGAAGTCAAGAACTATAAAAATACATCAAAAGTGTGGGCTGCCTTTCAAAGATAGAGCTGGCCCCGTAGATCCTGGAGAACCACGCCATCTGGGCAGGTCTGATCCCAGCCCTGTCATTTACTACCTAAGTAGGCTGTCTTGAACATATCCTGACTCTGTGCCTTAGTTTCTCCTCTCTGAACAAAGGCTGGAGTTCAATGAGTTAACTAACCCATGTGGAGAACTACGCTTGGGGGATGGTAGGCTCTCATCTATGTATGATAGAGAATAGAATGGACCTCATAGGGTTTCTGTGAGGGTGAAATGAAATGGGCTGGAGAAGGCTTGGATCTGTGTATGGGACATTTCCATATACTATGAATATTGGCCAGTATTGATATTCCTGTTTGCACAGTTATTTAGGAATCCCTAGATAATGTGCAGGATGGCATGTGGCAAATGGCAAGTGCTTTGCAAATAAGTCCTTACTCTTCACTGAAGTTAAGTTGGGGGTTTAGAAATGGATAACCTCCAGGACAAATTGGTTATTAGGGGACCATGACTGGTGAGAGGTATTTCAAAGTACATTTTTAGTTGCATATTTGCATTGCTTGCACTACTGTGCATTGATAGTCTCTGCAGAGAGATGTATTCCTGGAAACTTCTTTTAGTGATTTTGTTCTCATTGCTATCTTACATGTTGAAGTTATATGTTTGACTTTGTTTTTAAAATTTTTTTCTACCATGAACCTGTTGTAAAGGCTATTCACTTAGGCTCTAGTTTTATAAGCCCAAAGCCTATGTCCAGCTGCCTTTGTTTAGCTCTTTTATTTTCTGGTTGTCTCATGTTGCAGTAGGAAGTATTTCATATATACCAAGGTGTTGTGTACATCTTGTCACCCTAGATAGGTAGGCCACGGCACGTCTTTGGTACTTTTATTTAGCCCAATTCTCTTTGCACAGTGACCAGGGCTCACAGATAGACAATGACAGCTGTCCTGAAGAGAGAGCTCTCTGTCATCTGTGTTTTCAGGAACTGAAAGGATAACAGGCTCTGTCCATCCCCCCACCTATACAGTATCCATGGCTGGCAGAAACCCCAAGTTTTAGAATCAAGAGCTTAGATCTGATCTGATCTGATGTCCCCAGGGCAAAAGACTACCTGTTGACCTGGTCTGACATAAGCAAAATGCCATCTTATTGGCTTATTGGGAGTTACATGGTGACAGTATTTGGGAGGCAAATAGGGAGAGAAAGGGACTCACACAACAGATTTTCATTAAGAGTAGTCATGTTCTTGATTTTAAGCACCACTGGAAAATCCTTCACACGTGTGTACATGTATGCATGCATGTGTGTGCACATACTTGTCTTTTCTAGCTGCTTGCTTAAGGATTACTTAAAGTGTTGGTCTCTTTCTGTTTCTGACTTCCCCTGGAGAAAAGGAATCAATGTGTGAGACCTTTCCACAACCCTGCAATGTGTCTCAGGACTAGCAATCTCCTCAATTTTAGATTTAACAGCTGAACCAAGAACCTTGTTTTTTGTTTGCTGATGCTGCTTTTTCTGCTTCCTCTTTCCCTCTTTCTCTTTGTCTCTTTCCCCCTCCTCTGCCTCTTTCACTCTCTTATTTTTGTTTTTTGTTATTTTGTGACAAGATTTGCCCATGTTTAGGCTGGTCTCAAACTTGTAAGTCTTTTGTCTTATCTCCTGAGTGCTGAGATTACAAACATACATTACCACACCCAGTTGTTTGCCTATTTTTTTGAAAGTTGAGGCTTTGGAAGTAAGAAGTCTGAGTCCTCTAAAGATTACATCCTGTCTCTGACTTTTTCATTCTTGGTGATGATGACTTCTGTTGACATTGAAGCACCATACACCATTTTTCCACAATGCTTTTTTAAGCCTGCAAAAAGTTGTGAACATCCTATTTTATTTACAGTTAGGCTAGGTCACCATGGACTCCAGATACCACATGGCTTCTAGTCTTCATTCCCCACCTTATCTTTCAGGAAACAAAGTACATAAAACAAGGGCTTGCCATAAAGTTGATTTCCCACTTTCCTTTAGCATCTGTATATGATAGATAGATAGATAGATAGATAGATAGATAGATAGATAGATAGATAGATAGATAGATAGTGCTCACTGTGCCTGATTCCCACCAGGCAGATTCTGCAAGTGTTAAAATATTGATTTCAGATGGCCAGGCAATGAAAATGGTTTTCCTTTCTTCATCTTTCATGACTAGCTCAATAAAAAAGCATCAGCTAGCTCATCTCTGCCTGACACCTGCAACATATATAACCTGAGCTCATTAGTCTTGACTGAGAAAAGCCAGCTTAGAGGAGCTGGAGAAGGATGAAAAGTTGCCTCTTCTCCAAAAAGGACATATATGTCAGGCTCTGGAAAAACGTGAAGAGACTGGGGACTGGAGTCTTCACAGGCATGGGCTTCTGTTTAGAAATGGCATCCTCTAGCAAGCCACATCACATAGGACAGGATTGGGATTAGGGCAGTGATGCAGATGGCAAAGTCCAGTAAGCAAACAAGTTATCTGCCAATTCTATCATATCTTTAAAAAAAAATGTGGTATTATCTCTGCTTTGTAAATGGAGAACCTGACATATAACTCACGGCAAGGAAAAAAGCCACTAATATTCCTAAGCCCTAGGCTGACTTGGTGGCTCTGAAAATTAGCTTTTACTAAATGATAAATTCACCCCAAAATCTATTGAGAATTTTTTTTTATGTTTCTGCCATTGTTAGGTGCCATGAGAAAATTATAGTAAGCAGTTCCTTTCTGGGTTACTTGCTGGTTTCTTAAAAGCAGCAAGATAAGAGATGGATATTTTCAACAGTTAAGGAGAAACATTCAGCGTCGGTGGCTCAGGCCTGTAGTCCTAGCTTACTCAGGAGGTTGAGATCTGAGGATGGTGGTTCAAAGCCAGCCCTGACAGGAAAGTCCATGAGATTCTTATCTCCAATAAACCACTCAAAAAACTGGAAGTGGTGCTATGATTCTAGTGGTAGAGCGCTCGCCTTGACCTGAAGAGCTCAGGGACAGTGCCCAGGCCCAGAGTTCAAACCCCATGACCAACATAAAAAAAGAAGAAGAGGCTGGGAAGGTGGCTCAGTGGTAGAGCGCTTGCCTTGCATGCCTGATGCCCTGGGTTCGATTCCTCAGCACTACATAAGCAAAAAGAAAAAACCCGGAAGTGGCGCTGTGGCTCAAGTGATAGAGTGCTAGCCTTGAGCTGAAGAGCTGAAGGACAGTGCCCAGGCCCAGAGTTCAGGCCCCATGACCGGACCCAAAAAAAAAAAAAAAGAAGAAGTAACACTCAGATTCAGGTCAGGCACTGGTGGCTCACACCTGTAATCCTAGTGATTCGGGAGGCTCTGATCTGAATTTCATGATTCAAAGCCAGACTAGGCAGGAAAGTCAGTGAGACTCTTATATCCAGTTAACCCCCAGAAAATCAGAAGTAGAGCTATGGCTCAAAGTAGTAGAGCGCTAACCATGTGCATCAAAACTCAAGAACAGCACCCGGGCCTGAGTTCAAACCCCACCACAGATGCACATGCGCTCTCTCTGTCTCTCTCTGTCTCTCTGTTTCTCTCTCTCTCTCTGTCTCTCTCTGTCTCTCTGTCTCTCTCTTTGTCTCTCTCTCTCTCTCTCTCTCTCTCTCTCTCTCTCTCTCTCTCTCTCTCTCTCTCTCTCACACACACACACACACACACACACACACACACAGAAGTAACACTCCCAAATATCCATTAACTGTAACTGGAATGTGGTGCATTTACACAATGGAATAGTACTGGGCCATTAAGAGGAATGGAGTACTGAGACACATTGCAACATGGAAGAAACTTGGCCACATGACATAAAGTGAAAAAATCCAGTCACAAAAGATGAAACATTATTGTATTCCATTGAAAGCAAATATATGGAATTGGCAAATCTATAAAGATAGGAAGCCAGTCAGTTTCAGGTGGAGACATGACTTCTGTTAGTAGGGAGTTTCTTTTAGTAGTAGAAAAAATATTGTAAAATTGTGTTTCTTTTACAGCCGAATATGTAGCTAGCTTTCTACATCTGTAGGTTCTTTATTTGCAGACTCAATCAACTATAGATGGGAAAAGTATGTCTGTACTGAATAGGTGTACACTTTTTTGATCATTATTCCTAGACATTATAGTATAACAACTATTTACATAGCATTTACATTGCATTATGTTTATAGGTAATCAATAATCTAGAGATGACTTGAAGCATATACAGGAGGGTGTCTATGTAAAAACAACGCTACAATACGGGCTGGGAAGTTGGCTTAGTAGTAGAGGACTTGCCTTGAATGCATGAGGCCCTGGGTCCAATTCCTCAGTACCACATGAGCAGAAAAAAGCTGGAAGTGGCTCTGTGGCTCAAGTGGTAGGGCACTTGAGCTGAAGAGCTGAGGAACAGCATCCAGACTCAGAGTTCAGCCCCCACTCTTTCATATAAGAGATTTGGGCATTGGTAGATGTTGAAGTAGGAAGTCCTCACATATACCAAGGGACAAACAGTACAAGAATTTAATTGTATATTTTGAATTCTTAAACCCAATATGGTATGTATTTGATTTTGGTACCCTGGGTATTATGTATACATTTCCTGAACTAGCGAAGGGAAGGGGAACAACAAAATGGTGAGACAAAGGACAAAAGGGGAGCCTATGCAACAGCAATACTCACAAGACAATACGTTGGAAATGATCTGTACAACTTGCGGGGGTAGGGGGGAAGAGGGAGAAAAACGAGGGAAGGGATAACAAGTTAGACAAGAAATGTAATCACTACCTTAGTTATGTAAGTGTAACCCCTCTGTACATCACCTTGACAATACATTTTTTTAAAAAATTCAACCTCCAGGGCTGGGAAGGTGGCTCAGTGGTAGAGCGCTTGCCTTGCATGCCTGAGGCCCTGGGTTCGATTCCTCAGCACCACATAAGCAAAAAGAAAAAAGCCGGAAGTGGCGCTGTGGCTCAAGTGGTAGAGCTCTAGCTTTGAGCTGAAGAGCTGAGGGACAGCGCTCAGGCCCAGAGTTCAGGCCCCATGACCGGACCCAAAAAACAAACAAACAACAACAAAAAAAAAATTCAACCTCCCCCCCAGCAATATGGTATGAAATTGAATAGGAATGTGGTTCAAACAGTAACTGTTGGGGCTGGGAAGTTGGCTCAGTGGTAGAGCGCTTGCCTTGCATGCCTGAGGCCCTGGGTTCGATTCCTCAGCACCACATAAGCAAAAAGAAAAAAGCCGGAAGTGGCGCTGTGGCTCAAGTGGTAGAGCACTGGCCTTGAGCTGAAGAGCTGAGGGACAGTGCTCAGGCCCAGAGTTCAGGCCCCACAACCGGACCAAAAAAAAAAACCAACAAAAAAAACAGTAACTGTTGTACAGAAAACTAGAATGGATAAACTAGGGTAAACTGAAGCCCGCCTGAATGTTTCAGTGGTAGACTTTTGAGTAGTCTGGGGCAGGAGGGTACAGGATTGGTGCTGACAATTGTCAGTAGAAGTCAGATTTGTTCTGTAAGGGAAGATTCATTCAGTTAGGGCAGAGAACAGCCAGATCAGAAGTATTTAATGGCAGATAGGAAGGAATATATTGCCAGGTTCCTTAAAGGCTAAGTAGAATTGTAGGTATTGCCCTTTACATAGTATAGGAGCTTGATCAGTAGAATAACACCTCAGCACACACCAGGGGAAAGGAGATTCAGAGTGAGTCCAGGCTCTTACCACACAGAGAGGCCATGTAGGACAAGGTTATCCTAAGATGATACCTGGACAGGGAGAAGATGAGGCAATCTAGAGATACATTTGGAATAGCATCAAGATCACAGTGATTGCATCAGGAGAAAAGAGAGCTGATTTGTGAGGCTTTTTATAGATTATGTAGAAGAGTTTTCTTTGCACATTCTTGAGATTGGCTGGAAGTTATGAATCCAAACAAGAATCTCCTGGAGTAGGTTTCAGCTAGGCCAGATTTTTGGGCTCCTTTCTCTTAGAGGCAAATGCCCCGTGTTCCTGCTGTGTTATTATAGTAGCTGGTAACAAATTTTCATCTCCAGAACCTGTGGAAATTGGCCATGTGATGTTAGAGTCTAAGAATTTAGTTCACTCTTGACTGATGGCTGTTGTAGGTCACGAGCTGCAAAATATTTAATCAGTGAGGTCACTTGAGGGAAATGAGACTTGATCAATAGGAGTGTCTTCTGTTTTCCTGAACGGTCAAGTCCAAACTGCTTTTTTTTCTGCCTTCATTTGGCAAAACCACAAACTATTAAAAATGGAAAGAATGACTTTCCTAAAGGCCCACAGAGGCTTATTTTTAATCAACTGTGTGTTCAGTTCACCTTTGTGGCATTCCATTTGACTGGACTCAGAAAAACAAATGTGTTGTATGTAACCATAACCCCTCTGTACATCACCTAGACAATAAAATTAAAACAAAGCCAAAAAAATGATGCAACAACAACAAAAAAATGTGTGGTGGCCTAACAATTTGAAACCCTTTTAAAACAGCACCTACTTCTGATGGCCCTGAAGAGGCTGGTGCCTTACAAATTTAAAAGTAGACAGTCTGTTTATGTCTGTTTCTCTCTCTTACTGGGATTTGAACTGAGGGCCTCAAGCTTAGTAGGAAAGCCCTCAATCGCTGGACCTATGTCTCTAGTCTCCTATTATTTTTCAGATTGGGGCTTACATTTTTGCCTTAGCTTTAGGCCATAATCCTTTCCTACCTATGCCTCTGCAACTGGGATCATGAGTATGGACCACTAGAGACTGACTGGGTTTTTTGTTTTTGTTTCATTTTGTTTTGGTAAGTCAGAGTCTCCATGCTGGGAATCTAGACAACAACCAGGCTGTCCTTAGAACATCTAGGCTGTCTCAACCTTCTGAGAGAACCATGACTTCAAGCTCCCAGTTTTCATTTGTAATTCTTCAGAAAGAGTTGACAGGTGGGGGATAGGGACAAAGCTGAATGACAGAGCAAGTCTGTGGATTTGAGCCTCAGCTCTGAAAAAAAGTTGAGAGATGAGAAAGGAAATTAAGATAGGAAGACTGTGCCTTTGTCATTTATTTAGCAACTATTTATTGAGAGCAGTTCTCCGGGTGCTGGCCTTAGATATGGCACATCCCACTGTCTAACCCAAACAAAGGAGTAAGAAGTGGCTTCTCAGAATACCTGACTAGCAAAGGGCTGGGTGCCCTGAGGGACATGGGACAGCTTTGAGTTAGAACAGGGGTGTGGGAAGAGTACATACTTTGAGAGCAAGACCCATGACAGATTGCACTTGAGCCTCCAATGATGAACTTGTGGACCTCTCTAAGTCAGTAGAGACCTAAGTAAGATGGCAGGTATGAGAGGTAACCAGGATGTTCTTTTGGCGAAAGAAGAGATGGGTTTAAACATCTGAAAGGAAATAGAAACTTTTACTTCCTGCTTGTGAGTGGAGAATGGGATGTTCTACCATGACGGTTGGCACTAGGATGTGTTGGGATCATGGGCCTTGTTGCTAGCATGTAAAAGCCAGCCCAGGACAGGGACAGGTACTCTCAGAAGCTCCAGACACCCTGGCAGGACCAGGGTTTTTGCTGTTTGTTTTTTTTTGCCCAAGATAGAGAAGTTGGGCCAGGGTGATAGCATGTTGGGGTGGGGGGAGGGAGACGGTAAGCCCAGCAGAAAGGGGCTTTGTGTACAGCAGTTTTTGCTGCCAAAGCAAGTGGTGTTGTGGCAGCTGCAGGCGTCCATTCCTAACACAGGCGTGGGTTCCAAATCCTCTGGGCTGACACCTGTTCGCTGGAGGCTCCCCTGAGCCGACCTCTCCTTAGGCTGTCCCTCTCACATGTGCATCTGGCTTGCTGAGTCATGTGAACAACCCAGAGCTGAGCCCCCACCTTGCCTCCATATGACCAAAAGTGCCTGCTCTCAATTTGGGAGGGGACTGCTGGGTCTGTAAGGGGTGGAGTTTGTTCACAAGGGAAAAGCGCTAGGGCTAGCCCAGCCAAAAGGAATGGGGTGTTTCTCTGGAAAGTGGCTGTTCAGGCAAAGAACTAAGCAGCATGTGGTGGGAGGGAGGCTCTGGACACAAAGAAGTCCTGGAAAGGGTCAACTTTCCCACTGGGATGGAGGGAAATGAAATGTGATCTGCTTAATGCTACTGCAGCTGCTTCCTAACTTTGCCTCTTTCTTCCTTTGACTTTTGGAGGAAATGGGGTGGAGAAGGGATTGGGGGGGTGGAGGTCCCACATAGCCAGCTGTTTCCGACTGCCCTATATTCTACCTCCTAGTTCCACAGCCTCAAGGTAGTGAGGCGTGGGATGTACAGCTTGCAGTGGCTAGCGTAACTCCCTTTGTCTCTCTCCTCCTCCTCTCCCCCCTTTGCTCTCTTCCTGGCCCCCATGGCTGGCTTCAGCTCAGCCTTGGGGAGCCCCTGAGGAAGTGGAGTCCCTCCTGGTCCACCCCGGTGACCTGCTGCAGCTTCGCTGTCGGCTGCGGGACGATGTGCAGAGCATCAACTGGCTGCGGGATGGGGTGCAGCTGGTGGAGAGCAACCGTACTCGCATCACAGGGGAGGAGGTGGAGGTGCGGGATTCTGTGCCCGCTGACTCCGGCCTCTACGCTTGTGTGACCAGCAGCCCCTCTGGCAGTGACACCACCTACTTCTCCGTCAATGTCTCAGGTTGGTAGCAACACCCTCTCTTCCCCATCCCTCTGGATTCGCTCCTCTGCCTCTCTGTGCTAGCCTTGGGGAAGTGAACCTCCTTCCCTTCCATTGATCTGCCCCTACTCTGCTTCAGACACTGCTGGCCACTAACACTGCTCCCTGCCCGCTGCGTGGCTTAGCTCTCAGGAGTGACTAAGTAGGATGGGCCCCAGATTAGAGATCTGGAACTTCAGAGTAATACCTCAGAGGTAATTGCTGATACCCTTGGTGTGGTTAAGACCTTATGATTTCCCCACCCAGATCTGTGGATGCTGAGTGTGAATGCTAGTGTTCATCCTGTCATGTCCTTGCCATTGAATTTGGTACTCCATTAAGTGATTAAAACACCAGAGCATGTGGTGAGGTCTCCCCTGTGATGGGGAAGGACCGAGGTGCATATTGCCATCCCACAGGCTGGGTTGAAACATCTGATGGCTGGCTCCCAAAGCTGTTTGAGGGCAGCCAAAACATCCTGGAGCTCTGTGACTCTGTGAATATGCCTCTTTCTGAATGTGACTCCATCCCACAAAACTAGCATTCAAGGAAGTAGAACTGAAATCTTTATCATACCTTTTGTGTACCCAAGATGTGGACTTAGGACCTCCTTCTAGGCATCCTTAGAACCAGCCCTGATGGAAGGATTGCCTTCTCCATTCATTGATCCCCACAATGCCTGGAATGATAGGGAAAAGCTCTGGTGTGTACCTTATTGCTGACCACTGTATGGAGCTCATTCTTATGCAGAATACATACTGTTGGGAAACAACATTAGCAGCTTTGGGCTCCCCATGAGCTCTGGTTAAGAAGGGCAATTCCCAAGACTTGGCAGATTCATGCAAAGAAGATATCTATTACAGGCTTTGAAAATAGCTTCTAGCCAGAGTGACTATAGACTACCCTGGGTTTTCTTGTGGTTGGTGTCCAAATAAGAGTATACAAGTTCCCTGGCTGCTATCCTAAGACCCGGGCCACTCAGGTGGTACTGTGAGCTGAGAGGGAGCTTTGGGGTTCATAAACTTAAGAGAAACGATGGGCCCTACTGGAGCTATCCAGTACAAAGGCTTCTGGGAAAAGTTGGCAGTGCCCCAGGTTGTGGAAAAGGAGGATGGGCACTGGAATATGCAGCTCTGTTTGTGTCCCACAGGAACAGTGTCACTAAGGGAAAAGTGGGACTGTGAGTCCTTATGGATAAGGGTGTCTGTGTTCATCTCTGATGCATTGGAATGTGTAGGTGTTTTGAGTAAGCTCAGTGCCCTCTTCTTCCTACAGATGCCCTCCCCTCCTCGGAGGATGATGATGACGATGATGACTCCTCCTCTGAGGAGAAAGAGACAGATAACACCAAACCAAACCGTATGCGTGAGACACAGTTTCCTATCTTACTGCCTTTGGGGCCTGGAGTTTTGGGTCTAAGAGGGAGGAGGCCCGGCTGAAGGGGGAGGAAGGAAGCAGAACGGCATAGATGTCTCTCTGACTGTCCTAAAAAGTGCTAGGCATTGGTCACAGGCATGGAGCAGGTGGGCAGGCACCAACAGATTCTGCCTGACCCTTGCTCATAAACTTGACTGTTTCTCTACCCCGTCTTACCTCTCTTGGCTTTCCATGGGCAGCCGTAGCTCCATATTGGACATCCCCAGAAAAGATGGAAAAGAAATTGCATGCAGTGCCAGCTGCCAAGACAGTGAAGTTCAAATGCCCTTCCAGTGGGACACCAAACCCTACACTGCGGTGGCTGAAGAATGGCAAAGAATTCAAACCTGACCACAGGATTGGAGGCTACAAGGTACATCTGTGTGTAAACATGTGTTTGTGTGTAAATGTATATGTAAAAGCTATAAATAGAGGTATTTCTCAAGTGGTAGAGCACCTGCCTACCAAGCACAAAGCCCTGAGTTCAAACTCCAATACCACCAAAAAGAGGAAGAGATTGAGATTAAAAATCCTTACTCCTTTCATTGTGGGTTTGGGTTTTTTTTGTTTTTTTGTTTTTGCAAGGAGGGTGCTGGGCATTGAATCCTGGACCTTGTGCATGCTAATAAACACATACATTGAGCTATGTTCCCAAGTCCCTTTATTTTAAATGCTTTCTAACTGTAATGTAAATGTGTTTCCATCTTTTTTCTATGTATGGTTTTTACAGTTAATTATATTGTATATATAACTTCTTACCTTGTTGTCTGTTAGCATGCTAATATTAGTCTTTGTTATGTCAAGCATGACTGAAAATTAGTTTCATGGCTGCCTGATTCCATTATTTTTTTTTAATCCCATAATTTAATGAACTATTCTGCATTATTAGGTATTTTCTAGTATTTTACAAATTACATAATATTGCAGCAAATGTCTTAATCAGCATTTTAAAATGTGCTTTCTTAGGACAGATTTGTGGAAATGAGTTAATCAGGCCAAAGAGTATAAGCATGTTAGGTTCTACATATTACCCAATTCCTTTCTCCTTTGCTCCATACTCCCTTTCTTCTCTTTCCTTTCCTATTTTCTTTCCTCCTTTTATCTCTGCTTCCTCTCTTCCCTTTGCTCTCACTTTCCAGTTTGTTTTCTTTTTCTGTTATTTTTCTTTCTGGCACTAGGGATTGAACCCAGAGCATTGTTCATATCACTGTCACTGAGCGATGTCCAAAGTTCCCAATTAGTCTTAAAAGGGGAAATTAATCACTTTCCCAGAATATGAGAATGACAAGTTCCCTAGACCTTTGCCAATAAATTTAGTGATCAAAGTGTTTCATTGTTCTCTTGTATTTTATTTTGTTGATTAATGTTAGAGTTTTCATGTGTTAAGAATCTTTTCTTTCCTTTTTTTTTTTTTTTTAAATTGTCTGTTACTTCCTTTGTTGATAATTCATAGGAAGAACATCTTGATCTTCGAGTTCGGTCATCCTCTTAGAACTGTTTATATCTTGGCTCACCTAGCTTCTCTTTTATGATTATTCTTGTGTGAGAAAAACAAGAGAGCTCAGGAATAAACAGGAGGAAAGCTTTCTGCAAGTTCCTGTGGTTCAGACAGGATGGGATGGCATTCCTGTCCATAAAGATTGCCAGTCAAATGAGAGGACAGTGATCGATGGGTTAGTGGAGGTGCAGAGGGAAGGGTGAGAAGAAATCTGACCAGAGATTCAGCTGGAGAGGAGGGGTCAGGGTTTGAAAGGTGTCCAAGGCTGTCAGAGCTGGTAAACCATTCCAGTCACAAGCACAGAGATAGAAAGTTCCTTGTGAGGTTGGGAGAGTTTGTAGAATGTACATTTGTCTAGATCATGGCTGGCCAGTTAGCAGAGTGTATTCTTTTTTAAGTATAAATGAGCCGGAGTAGGGACCCCTATGCCTTGTGCTTGCCCATACTAAAGCACAAGGCCATCTGCTACTGCCTCTGATTTATAGGAATCATGCCACAGACTCTCAAGCTTCCTTCAGTCTCCTCCTTAGACCCTCAATGGTGCCTACTGACATGTATTCCCACAGGTCCGTTATGCCACCTGGAGCATCATAATGGACTCAGTGGTGCCATCTGATAAGGGCAACTATACCTGCATCGTGGAGAATGAGTATGGCAGTATAAACCACACATACCAGCTGGATGTTGTAGGTAAGAAGGCCAAAGATGCAAGAGGATCTTAGAAGAATCAGTGGGATAGGTGAAAATAGTCAGAGTATAATGAAGTCAGGATAGCATCTAACATTGTACCTCCCCTTTTGAGCCTCACTTTTCTTATCAATAACATAAAGAATGTCAAATAGGAATATGTTTCAAATTTATGTCACTGTGAAGCAGAAGATTCAGTTAGTTGATAGGCTTTCCTAAAAGATGCAGTTGATACAGTGGTGTTAATAGTAATTATTAATAGCAATTATTCCTTAATGTTATAATAGCCCAGGCTCTTTTTTTTTTTTTTTTGCCGGTCATGGGGCTTGAACTCTGGGCTTGGGTGCTGTCCCTCAGCTCTTCAGCTCAAAGCTAGCACTCTACCACTTAAGCTACAGCACCACTTCTGGCATTTTCTGCGTATTTGCTGCTGAGGAATCGAACACAGGGCTCACTGAGCCACCTTCCCAGTCCATGCCCAGGCTCTTTAACACACACGCACGCACGCACGCACGCACGCACGCACGCACGCACACACACACACACACACACACACACACACACACACCTCAAGAACACAAAGGATCCTGTAGGCAGACAGGATCACAGTAGCCATATACAAGAACACATACTCACACTGAAGCCCAGGGAGGTCCAGCACCCTATGAATCCAGAAATCACAGAAGACCCCAGAAAGAGCTGTTACTGCAGCCTTGTCTTTCTAGAGGATCTGAATCCATGCTTCTGAGATCACAAGGTATGGTACCTCATGGCCATAATCCTGCCTTAGCTTTGATGTAATCTGAGAAGGAGATTGTGGTCCTGGAGGCGTTGGGGTAAGGTCTGAGATCCTGCTTTAGTCAAGCTCTCAGGTAATACTTGTTTCTATACTCCTGGGCCAAACTTGGAACAGCAGTAGTCTAAGAGACTTAATTTTAGTTGAGAAGTAAGCAGGTTGGAGTTTGGCAAAAGCAAATTGTGTTTATAAAAGCAAATTGCCTTGGGGAAGAGGTTCTTGATGGCTTGGGAACTGGAAGAGGTATTCCTTAGGATCAAGGGGTTGAGGCTCAGTAGTAGTACTGGGAAGGACACTGCCACTGGCAAAGCAGAGAGAACATCAGTGATGCTCACTGTCAGCATCCTAGCCAGGTATAGGCCACAGCAGGATCTGATGAGCCCGTCCTCTCCCTTCTTCCTCAGAGCGGTCCCCTCACCGGCCCATCCTGCAAGCTGGGTTGCCTGCCAACAAGACAGTGGCTCTGGGCAGCAATGTGGAGTTCATGTGTAAAGTATACAGTGACCCACAGCCCCATATCCAGTGGCTAAAGCACATCGAGGTGAATGGGAGTAAGATTGGTCCGGACAACTTGCCTTATGTCCAGATCTTGAAGGTAAATTTGGTCCCAGTTTTCATGGGCCAGTGTTTGGGGTGGGTGACCAATGTCTCCTGGTGGTTCAAGTTCCCTTAGTGACCAGGGTTAGGGCTCAGCCCATAACCTTCTAGCACATGCTCTGTCCTAGTAGGGTATTTAACCACAAACTAGGAGGTGATTGGAAATGGAGGGCTAGAGTATGGACAACACTAGTGCTGATTTCTACAGAGCATTGAGAGGGTCTCTGCTAGGGCTTTTGGATCAGCTGCTCAAGGCAGACATTTGTACCCCTGCTTATTCATTGTTCAAGATGAGAACCTTTCCAGTGGACATTTCTCAGTCTTGGCCTGCTTGCTTCCCATTATGATTCTTTGGCAAACAGGATGAATGAATGATAAGGGCATCACTGGAGTAGTTGGGAAAGCAAATGCCACATAAATTCTAAGCAGTATGAGGAGTAATGGCATTTTCTTCCTTTTTCCTCTCACTCCCAGACTGTCATTGTCCCTGAATGCTCCATTAATCCAGGGAAGGTAATTGGCTAAGTCTCCAGTGGATCTTGCAACAGGAAGTAACCAGAAGCTGGGAAAGTGGTTGACCTCCTTATCCCAGAGTTAGACCTCCCCTCCCCTGGCTTGGCTGTCCCAAAGATTTACTGGCAGTCCCTTCTTTTTGCCATTGATGCTGTAACTGCCTTGGAGGGAAGGGGCCCCTGTATCCATTCACAGTCCCTGCCCAGTCCTGGGGAGAGGGGGGTTCAGCACAAACAGGACATTTGCTTTGGGGCTGTAATTTATTTCCTTCTTTTTAATTTTCTTCATTAAAAAGACTTAGCTCATTTAAATGTTTTAAAGCCAACTTGTTTTGTCCTACTCAAAGGGGAAGATACAAGTCTCAAATGCCTCCCCTGCCTTGGCTTTCTGGGCCTGCCTGAAAGTTACCTGGAAGCACAATGTGGCTATATCTCAGTATTTGCCCAACTGACTGGTGTGTCGTTGGTTTGTTCCAGCATTCGGGGATTAATAGCTCGGATGCGGAGGTGCTGACCCTGTTCAATGTGACAGAGGCCCAGAGCGGGGAATATGTGTGTAAGGTTTCCAATTATATTGGTGAAGCTAACCAGTCTGCGTGGCTCACTGTCACCAGACCTGTGGCAAAAGGTAATGGGGAGATGGATGGATGGGAACTTGGTTTAGGCCCCACACTGCTGGGGCATGTGGGGAAGCCAGCGCCGACTCTCCCTGTCATTCTACTATGTTCCTAGTGCCCAGAGCCATGGAAAAATACCCGGCCTGGGAGGCTGGTTTGGTTTGGTACTGTGTTGGTGTCTACTGGCTCCCTCCGTGCCTTGTGTGTGTTCCTTGGCTGTATGTGAGTGCATGTGCACATGTTTGTGGACTTGTGGAACCCAGGCTTCTCTGTTAGGAGTGACAACTTTAGGCTGAAGGTTTGAATGGTAAGAGAAGAGGCCAGGCAAACTGTCACCCTCAGGGTGCGTATGTGTGTGTGAGAAAGAGGGAGAGAGGCTGCCCCACCTTCCCTCCTGTGTGAACCCTAACTCTACCCAAAACCAAACAGCCCCCCACCTGTCGGGCTGCATTTCTCCATGCTGCCCACCGCCCGCATGCTTGGCTGGGCCAGTGGCTGCCAGAGTCTGGTGAAGGGTCGTAACCAGCCATCGTCGTCTCAGGTCTGCCGGAGCTCTTCCTCAGGGTCTCACTCTTTTCTTCTAACAGGTTTCGCTGCCTGGTGGTTTTTGTTTGTTCCTTGTTGCAAAGGAGACGCTGGGGAGCATTTCTGCCTTTGGTTTCGTGTCCCTTCACCTGTCTTCCTCCGTTTCTCGGTGTCTCTTGGAGGTCTTATGTCCTGTGCTTGTCCATTTTGCTTCCGTTGTCTCTTCTAGACTGCCGGAGTTAATACCACCGACAAAGAGATGGAGGTGCTTCACTTGCGAAATGTCTCCTTTGAGGACGCGGGGGAGTATACATGCTTGGCGGGTAACTCTATCGGACTCTCCCATCACTCTGCATGGTTGACCGTTTTGGAAGGTATACACTGCACTTCTCTCTCCACATCCTGTCTTTGCCATGGCACAGAGGGCATGCATTGCAAGGCTCAGGGAGACTAAGAGAGCTGGAAGAGGCAGCTGAAGGGCTGGCTCCTGCCTGCCATATGCCCTTTTCTGCTCCCGCTTTGAAGATTTCAGCCTTTCAGCTAGTTTTGCAGGAACACAGAGACCTTTCACCTGGACCTCATAGCTATCTTTCCCTTTAGCCAGGGCAATGCATGCATGGGGACTGGGTTTTACCAGGGCTCTTCTCCAAGTTAGGCTCCTTCCTTCCTGGCCCAGCAGCTTTCCTTGTCTACTTGGTACTGAGAGTCTGAATTACCTTACCCTCTCAGAAGGGGCCATGTTCCTCATCTTCCTGAGCAAGGCACCTGGCCAAATGGGCTTGCTGCTTGTACAAACCCATACTGGCCTGCCCTCCCACCTACAGTGGAACTTGACTGCTTGGAGCAACGTTTGTCTCAAGCAGCTGCAGCCCATTTGTCTTTGACTACAGCCATTCCTCTTGTCCCAAGAAGGAAGGTCTGTATGTTGAGCCAAGAAGAAAGGAGCCTACAGCCTATGCTGGGTGGTGGCTGGTGACTGCAGGGCCAGCATGGTTGTCGCTGCATCTCTGAGTGTCCTGCCAGTGGTCTGGGTGCTCCTGTGTTCCATGGCTTCTTTCTCTTCTCTCCCTCTTTTCTCTTCACTACTTGCCCAACAAGGTCTTGTGCCCTGTTGATGGAAAAGAAGCGTTCTGTTTTTATCATTGTCCTGTCTCTGTTCTGTCTGTGCTCCCAGTGAGTCCGTCTTGCCTTTCTCAATATTGGGAAAGGAAAAAAAAAACAGAACACTTCTCACCACAATTGGCTCTGTCTTCTTGTTAAGCCTCAGGCTCATTCTGGGATCGAACCTGAAGCCCCTCTGGGAGTGCTCCCAGGGTGTGGCCTTCCCAGTGCTGGCTGGTGTGTTTTAAACGGGAGGACTGGAAAGGAAGGGCTGTCCAAGTGGTGGGGCATGGAGGGTCCATGAAATCTGTGTGCCATGTGTCTCCTGTTGAAGGAAATGGAGGAATAACTGGCATAGCTTCTGTGGGAATAGGTGTGAGTTCTCAAGAGGAGCTGAAAGAAGAAAATCAAATAATGCCCTCAATTCTCCTTACGTCTCCTGATGAGCCCTAGAGATTTTGCCAGTAGAGTTCTTAAGGACTACAAAAGCAATAATGACAAAATGTCTGTTTTTTCATCCAGTAAAACATTTGGAAATTGAGTTTGGCTAGGTGTAAATATTTACCTGCTTGACATGACAGATGTTATAGATGCTTAGTCTGGATAAAGGCTGGTTCCCATCCTCCATTTGCTCTCATTGTGAGCACCACTGTGTGCCAGGTGCTACCACATACAGAAATGAGATCCTCCTTTGAGATCCTCCTGGCTCCTTGGGGCAAGCACTTGAGAAACACTCTGCCCCCATATGATAAATGTACACATGGTATTGAGACTGCAGAAAAAGGATCTGTGTTCACAGTTGAGCTGAGCAGGGGACTCCAGAAAGAATGAGTGTGGGATGTGTAGCAAGGTCATCCAGTTCAATCCTCTCCAAATTTCAAGGCAGTTTATGAAAGCCTCAGAGGTTATTAGACATATACTTGAATCTCATCCTTCCCTAGGATCTGGTTTGAGTTTCCCTCTCTAAATATACCAGGGGAGGAGAAATTGGTATTGAGCTTTTATGGAGTAGGGCCCCTCCTGGACATGGTTTCTGGAGCCTACTAATACTCTGTTCACACTGACTCAGCCCTGGAAGAGAGACCAGCTGTGATGACCTCACCCCTCTACCTGGAGATCATCATCTACTGCACAGGGGCCTTCCTCATCTCCTGCATGGTGGGCTCTGTCATCATCTACAAGATGAAGAGTGGCACCAAGAAGAGCGACTTCCATAGCCAGATGGCCGTGCACAAGCTGGCCAAGAGCATTCCTCTGCGCAGACAGGTAACAGAAAGTAGATGGGGGATTTGCACGCTCACTGACATCTTTCACATGCTCCCTTCTCCACTGTCCTTAATATAGCACTTAAGGTGATTGTTGTCTGGGTTCTAGGCCAGACACAATGGCCTAAATTAGGTGCTCCACAGTTAGCTCCATGCTAATCTACCCCATGAATCTTTATTCTCTCCATCCCAGGTGCCAGGGCATCATTCTTGTACCTGATATGGATTGGGAAAAAGTCCCATAAGGCCCTAAATGTGTTGTACACTCGCACCATCCCTCAGATCAGCTATAGGTGCATTGATGCAAGGTAGAGATGTGGACCCAAGTTAGTACCCAGATTTCCTCTCCCTCAGGAAAGAAATGTCCAGAAGGTTCTGAGGTGTGAAAGAGGGACAGTTCACTGTATTGACACTGGAATGTGTGTCAAGTCAGGAATCCATAATCTGGGGGAGGGTCTTCACAAAGGCTGATTAACAAGAAAGTTGTTATTGTGGTAACAAGTTATAAAACATCAAGCTGGAAGAGAGATATTTGGTGTGCTCGTTTAAAAGGTGAGTAAAATCAAACCCAGAAGGCTAGTTGATGGTAGAAATTTATCATCAGCCCTAGAACTTGGGTCTTCTCATCTCATGTGATTTTCCTACCACACCAGCTGGGGAACAGCCGTCACATACTTTTGTCTTCTTGCTAGAAGGGTGACCCCACTTTTCCCTATAGGTGTCAGCTGACTCCAGTGCATCCATGAACTCTGGGGTTCTCTTGGTTCGGCCCTCACGTCTCTCCTCTAGTGGGACTCCTATGCTAGCTGGGGTCTCTGAATATGAGCTTCCTGAAGACCCCCGTTGGGAGCTACCCCGAGACAGGTATTGTAATCTCCAACTTTGTGATGATACCCTCACTTATTCTAGTGGTAGTTGTGCTTACCTAGATATCTAGGAGGTACAGTGCATGAGGAGCTTGTAGAAATAATCCTGTCGTTTTTGGCTTTTAGTTAGGTGAAACATGGCAAGGGAAGATGGGATGTCCTGTAAAGATTGACCTTTCTGGCTCCGGTTTTCACTGTTTTCTGTTTTTCTCAAAAGATTGGTCTTAGGCAAGCCCCTAGGAGAGGGCTGCTTTGGACAGGTGGTGTTGGCAGAGGCCATTGGGCTAGACAAGGACAAGCCCAACCGTGTGACCAAAGTAGCTGTGAAGATGTTGAAGTGTAAGTGACATTTCTACCCTTGTAAACTGAAGCTCTTCTCTTTTTTTTGGTCTTGGGGCTTGAAGTCAGGGCTTGGGCACTGTCCCTGAGTTTTTGCTCAAAACTACTCTACCACTTGAGCTACAGCAACACTTCTGGCCTTTTCTATTTATGTGGTATTGAGGAATCAAACCCAGGGCTTCATGCATCTAGGCAAGCACTGTACCACTACGCCACAGTCCCAGCCTCAAGCTCTTCACTTTCTAACCAAACTCTGGACCTCACTCAGTGAATGGACCACCTTCTCTGGTGCTTACCTTGCTCATACCTGCTAACCTGATGGGGTTACCTAGGAGTGGACTTCAGGATTACTGTAATATTAGCCTTGTTCCTTGGCATCCATCTGGGCCTAACCTTTGTACTCTTTTTGAGATTCCATATCTAGCTGAATTTTCTCCCTGGCCACATATCTCATTACCACATATTGCAGCAGTAGCTCCTGTAAGAGGGAAAAGGAGATCAATTTGCATGGGAAGTGGCGTTGAGAGAAACAAGGATTCCTTGAACATACATCCTCCCCCTAGTTCTCCCTTTCTTCCTCTCTCTTTCTTTTCCTTCCCTCCTTTTTTCTCTTCCTCCCTCCTTTCCAAGTCTCACTCTGTTCTCTGGTTTGTGTGAAGCGGATGCAACAGAGAAGGACCTGTCAGACCTGATCTCGGAGATGGAGATGATGAAGATGATTGGGAAACATAAGAATATCATCAACCTGCTGGGAGCCTGCACACAGGATGGTAGGTGCTGAGCCAAGCTAGCTCCCATGACCTGGGCAGGTTTAGGCAAGGACTCTCAGCCCCTCTTGGAGATTGAGAAGTCAGTATGGTAGAGATTGGAAGGGATTTTCCAGAGTCTGACTGGAGCTCAGTGGCGTTCATCTGAGAACATAAGCAACTTTGGTCTACATTAGTGCCCTTACCTTCAACTTTTACTTGGGAACTTTTTGAACTATGTGGGGAGGAAAGTAGCTCTGTGACTTTCTCTTTAGGAAGCAGAGTGACTATCTTTGCTTTTCTTAAAAGGAGGCAAGAAAGGGAAGCTATGGTCTGGAAACGGTACACATGTGTGGTGTCTTTGACTGGCTGCCCAACTTATGGCTTCTCTATTCTTGTGCCCCAGGTCCTCTGTATGTCATTGTGGAATATGCCTCCAAGGGGAATCTCCGAGAGTACCTGCAGGCACGAAGGCCTCCAGGACTGGAATACTGCTATAACCCCAGCCACAACCCAGAAGAGCAGCTCTCTTCCAAGGATCTGGTATCCTGTGCCTATCAGGTGGCCCGAGGCATGGAGTATCTTGCCTCTAAGAAGGTGTGCTACCTGAACACTTGGTGGTGTGGGAGGAGCTGTCTAGTACTCCAGCTGAACACTGACCCCAGGTGCTTCCCTAGTCTCCCAAAGAAACAGGAGAGTCAGTGTGGCCTAATGACCCTGGGATCAGACTGAGATTCATGTCTGTGCTCTACCACTTTTCATAGCCTTGGGCAGCTGCTTTAACATCTTATATTTCCTTTCGGGGGGGGGGGGGGGGCGGGCAGTACCAGAGTTTGAACTCAGAAACTTGGACTTACCAGGCAGGAGCTCTGCCACTTGAGCCATGCCTGTAGCCCCTTTTGCTTTCATTATTTTTCTGATAGGGTCTTTCTTTTCTATCTACGCTGGCCTGGATCTCAGTCCTACTATTTATTTATGCTTCTCACATAACCAGGATAACAAGTGCAAGCAACCACACCCAGCTTTTTATTCATTGAGATGGGATCTCTTAAATGTTTTGCTCAGACTGGCTTTGAATCATGATCCTTGGTCTTATCCTCTTGAGTAGCTAAAATCACACCTGTGAGACACCATACTCAGCTTTATATTTCTTCAAATGCAAATGATAATAATCCTTTTTTTGGGGGGGGGGCAGTCATGGGGCCTGAACTCTGGGCCTGGGCACTGTCCCTGAGCCCTTCAACTCAAGATTAGCATTCTATCACTTGAACCACAGCGCCACTTCTTTTTCTGCTTATGTGGTGCTGAGGAATCAAACCCAGAGTCTCATGCATACAACGCAAGCACTCTACCACTGAGCCACCTTCCCAGCCTGATAATAGTCCTTATGTTGTAGAGTCATTATGAGGATAAGATATGTTAGGCACTGCTCTGGGTGCTTAGTACATGGTATCTTTGTTGTAACCCAAACCCGGTGCAGATGTTCCATGCTTGGGAAGGTTGCTTGGAGCATGTACCCATAAAACTGAACAGAAGTCTGAAGGTTTTCAAGGTGTAAAAATCCAAACGCTGAGAGTTTAGGAGGACCAGGAGGAGCCTGGAATAAGGGTTTGCTAAGGTGATGGAGAAGCCTGCAGCTGAAGGTGTTTGGAACAGAGGAAAAGAACATTCTAGCCCAGGGGAGTGGAGTGGGGGAAGGGGGATGTCCAGAGGCTATGGTGTAGGAAAGAGAAAGGGATCTGCCCTGGAGTGCAGAATGGTGTGAGAGGACTCAGATAGCTGGGTGGTGAGGTATGGTTAAGGGTCGTTGTTCCTCACCTGCTTCCCACCCCACGTTCTGCAGTGCATCCACAGAGACCTAGCTGCCAGGAATGTGCTGGTAACAGAAGACAATGTGATGAAGATTGCAGACTTCGGCCTTGCTCGGGACATTCACCACATTGACTACTATAAAAAGACAACTAATGTAAGTGTCTCCCTGAGCACTGCTCCAACTAGCATTTGCCCATTTAGATGGCTGTGCTGTAGCCTGGCTGGGTTGTTCTGGAGAAGCAGGTGGTTAAGATGGGCTGAAAATGTGCATACCACATCCTACACTGGATCTCCCATCCTCACTGTCCCCTGCTGCTCCCAGGGCCGGCTGCCTGTGAAGTGGATGGCACCTGAGGCCTTGTTTGACCGGATCTACACCCACCAGAGTGATGTGTAAGTTTAAAATAAGCAATTTTCAGGAATACATCTAAGAGTATCCAGTACAGAAGAGTCCTGCATTCCCTCTGGGTTGATGAATCTCCTTCCTAATTAGAGAGAGGGAAAGTACCACCGTTTTAGCACTAGAAGCCCATCTTCTCAGCCCTGTCCTCTGTGCTCTCCTTGGAGTTAAAGGCTTATTTGGCAAACCACTAAGAGGTTCAGGATGGATGGACATCTGCCATGTGGGCTTCTGAAGGGATCACTGGAAAGACTACAGTGGCTCTCTGTGCCTACAGGTGGTCTTTTGGGGTGCTTTTGTGGGAAATCTTCACTCTGGGCGGCTCCCCATACCCTGGTGTGCCTGTGGAGGAACTTTTCAAGCTGCTGAAGGAGGGTCATCGAATGGACAAGCCTAGTAACTGCACCAACGAGCTGTAAGCCTGAGCCAGGCCCTTGGGAAGAATGGGCAGAGGGAAGATTGGGCAGAGGGAAGGGAGTATGAGCCTACAAGAGTGGCTCTTCCTTGTCACCCTCCCCCAAGCTCTACAGCCCATCACTCTGCTTTTGCCCTTCTATGACCTCATGATCCCACCACAGGTACATGATGATGCGGGACTGCTGGCATGCAGTACCCTCTCAGAGGCCTACCTTCAAGCAACTGGTGGAAGACCTGGACCGTATTGTGGCCTTGACTTCCAACCAGGTAGGGCTGCCCTGAACTAGACCTTAAACCATTATCATGAGGACACATCAGCTGAATACTGCCTCCTACCCATCATTCTCTCCTCTCCTATTTCAGGAGTATTTGGACCTGTCCATGCCTCTAGACCAGTACTCTCCCAGTTTTCCTGATACTCGAAGCTCTACCTGCTCCTCTGGGGAGGACTCTGTCTTCTCTCATGAGCCACTGCCTGAGGAGCCCTGTCTGCCTCGACACCCAACCCCACTTGCCAATGGTGGACTCAAACGACGCTGACAACCACCCTTTCTGACACTCCCTACCAAAGCTCCATCATCAGCTGTGTCCCTCACCCACAGCTCCCTGCTGAACTCAACTGCCTTCCCTCTTCCCTTTTCCTGCTGGCATGAGCCAGCTGCCTGTGTGAGGCCTTCTTGTGTGGCCTGTCTTCCCCTACCAAGCTCCCCCTTTCTCTTCCTCAGTCTGCTTGTGAGAGGAGAGCAGAGGCAGGTACTTGCTGGTAGCCACTTCATTCCCTCCCAAGTTTGGACCAATGCTCTTCCTTGCCACCTGGCACTGCCTAGAGGGCTGGCCAGGAGTAGAATGAGCAGGCAAGCGGTGAGAGCTTGCTGATAGTTCTTGTGTTGTCAGCCCCTTGCATTATGGTGGCAGGTGCCTTGTCCTCGGGCTACAACAGCAGGGAGGTCACTGCTTCAGACCTCAGTTGAAGACCCTCTGTTCCAGATGGATGGTGCCAGTGGCTTATTAATTGTAGTACTAATTTGCTTTGCTGACCAAAATGCCTGGTACCAGAGGATGGCAAGGGTAAAGACTGGAGCAGTGATGTGGTCCTGGACTGGGGGATTTGTACATAGCTATGAAAAAACACTAAGTGTATAAATCTGAGTATATATTTACATGTCTTTTTAAAAGGGTCATTACCAGAGATTTACCCATTGGGTAAGATGCTCCTGGTAGCAGGGAGGCATCAGTTGCTATATATTAAAAACAAAGAAAAAAAAAGGAAAATGTTTTTTAAAAGGTCATATATTTTTTGCTACTTTTGCTGTTTTATTTTTTTAAATTATGTTCTAAACCTATTTTCAGTTTAGGTCCCTCAATAAAAATTGCTGCTGCTTCATTTTTATATTGGCTGTGTGAAAAGGGAGCAGATGTCCATCGGAAAGGAGGGATGCCAAGGGGCTATGTGCCATCTACACAGAAGGCACTGCATACTCTCCACTTTGCCTTGTGGTCTCTTCTTCAGGCCTTTGGTACAAACCCCCTACCTCTCCAATGCCATTGGAAAGGCAGGAAAAGAAGACATCAGCATTGTGGGCAGGAGCCCCAGAGGAGCTGGGCCAAGAGCCAAGGCCACAGCAGCCTGTGACCACAAATTGTTTCCTCAGAGGAAACTAAGGGTGGGGGGGGGGGCCTGGAATAGCCAAGTCATAGAGCTAACGAGAGAAAAACAAGGATTATCTAGTGAGGGTCTGCAAGTACCCCCTTTGTGTGGGCATGATCTGGCCTGTGCTTGTGTAAGGAAAACTGGTCAACTACGGCAGTGTACATTCAGGTCCCTTGTTTGTCTTTCCTGTCTTCTGTGACCAGACTGCATTTGTTAGTCTGTTGCAGATCTTGGCTTCCTGTGCAAACTCCACCCATCAGTGCCTCAGGAAAGGGAAGAAAAGTCTGAACGGTTTTTTGTGTTTTTTGTTTTTTTTTGGGTTCAGGCTGCTTTGAAACTTGCTTCTGCCACCTGCTGGTTGTTCCTGCCCTGGCCAAGTGGATTCTGGCTCTTGGGAACTTCATTGTTTAGCAGCCTCTATCCTTAAAGCTTACTTTGGGTGGGTCAACCACTGAATATAAAAGCATATTGAATCTTATGCTTTCATTCTGTAAGGAAAATGAAATTGCTGCTTTAAGTTTCCTTTCTCAGCTGGGTAATTTTTGGAAGCTGCAGTGTTGGTTACCATTGTAAAATTCTCTTCTCTCTGTAATCATGCAACTGTTGACATATACTACAAATGTATTTGTTTTAATAAGGTATGATTTGATGAACAGAATCAGGAAGTGAGTTTCAGCTCTTAAAATCATTTGCTTTCAGACAAAATGGTAGCATCTTTTCTTTGTAAACCAAGTGATTGCTGCCTAGACCTCACCTTGACATGGTGTTATGTCAGTGAATGAGAATTTATATAAAGGGCTCTGCCTCCTGGAGAGGTGCTAGAAAAGTAAAAGGCACTAACAGTGATGTCCCTGCTGTTACTACTCAAATCACCCACAAGTTTCTCCGGAGACTAAGTTGGCTGACAAAAGACAGTGAAGTTAACCTGAGAAAATAAAATGGCTATTTTACTTTGATGACTATATGGGGGTCTCTTGGGAAAAGGAATTCAGTTTATCTAATGAAGACATTGTGCTGTCAAAATGCTGAATCTGTCTGGTTTCCTGAGGGTTAAAAGATTAAGGCCTGAGATCACCACAGAATTCATCAATCAATACTGCCCTTGCATCTTTCCTAATTGCCATAGGCTGGAGATCATCAGTCCCTTGGCTCTGCTAATGTAATATATTGATTTCAGGTAAGTAAGATTGAACACAGATGAAGCAAGAAATCTATCTTAATGGTAATGAAGTCACTGTTTATCAGCTACCACTGGATGGAGCCAGCAAGCTAAAAATCTCTGGTAGCACTAAGTAATGTGGCCAGTCAGCTCTGAAGTAAAAATTTTGACCTTCCCTGCATGTCCTGGTAGTGAATAGGATTCTTTGGCTTGAAGTTAGCCATGTAATCCATTGATTGAACATCACTGATAGGAATTCTATTATAATTCAAGTACACAATTAGACATGGCACAAGTTCAGGGCCATAAATATTTTAAGTGCCACCAACAGCTATTGTAACAGAATTCTGTGAGATGCAGGCCACGTTTAACATTGCTGCAGGTGGATGTTAGAGAGGGCCTAAAGTATTCCCAGGGAGATTAGCAGCAGCAAGCAGAGCCAGGCATCTGCATCAACAGGTAAGAGTAGAGAGCAATAAGAGGAAGTTTTGCAAGAACCTAGCATGACTTTCCATTCCCTCAGCTGATGGGAGCTAGAAAAGCTAAGATCAGGAATGCAGATATTAAGAAGGACTTTGACTGGAGCAAGTCCTCTCAGCCAACAATAGCATTCAGAATCCTACATATCATACTGCCTCCCGGATACATGTCCAAGCACATTAGAATTGTTGGACTTGGTGACATGCTAGTTAGAGATTCACTTACCGTTTTATTAAAGACAGGGTCTCATGTATCCCAGGCTGGCCTTGAAGTTCTGGTCCTTCTGCTTCTATGTCCCAAGTATTTGGGGTTAGACATGTGCTACCACACCTGATTTCAATCTTTTGTCACTCCAGGATGGCTAAGACAGTGGTGTGCCAAAGCTGGTTCTCAGAAACCCACTATACATCACTTACCAGTTCTGCATTTAGTGAACTCATGTTTGTAGCCTGAAGTCATCTGGGGGTAAAGGGAGAATACATACATCACTAGAATCTGAAAAGATGCTACAAATCTAGGCACTTTTCAGAGCGATGCTCACTGTTTACCAGAGCACCATCAGCCAGCATTTGGTATAGGGATAGATCTAACAGTAATGGAACAACAGCAAAGCAATGAGAACAAAGAAACATCCATGACTTTTCTAGGGTAAGCTATTATCATTTGGATGGGTGTGGGGGGGTATCAAGTGTCCTGTGTGCTTTAGTGAAAAGAGGTGAAGGCAGACCATGGTCAGAAGTGACTAAGGCCCTTGACCTAACCATTCCTGTTTGGCTAACAAAGCTACAAAGAATTGTCACACAGCCCAGCAGCACGAATGACTCATCCAACTGAAACGATGAAACAGGTTAACTAGCTGTCTTTCTCATATTTGACACCTGAGATGTGCACTAAGATAGACACCCATTGCTTTAAAAATGGGAATTTTATTGTGAATCATCTAGCTAGATGCATAGAACGTTGTATTTGCGTAGTAGGGATTCATTATCTGTTTGGAAGTGCAGTTAATAGGACAAGGTGAAGCTCACTGATAGAGAAGCTAGCTTTTTTTCTTATGGCAATACTGGAGCCTGAAACTTCGCTTTGTGCTTGCTAGGCAAGTGTTTACCACTTGAGTTATGCCTCAAGACCTTTAAAAAAAAAAAAGGCTAAGTCTTGTTATGTAGTCCAGACTGGCCTTAAAATTCACTCTTGCCCCTATTCCTTGAAAACTGGGATTATAAGTAGGCACCAGCATCTTGAAGCATTTCAAGGTACATTTTCCTTGCTGTAAAGTGCTGGACATTTCTCATGTAAGTGATCAGATAGGATAGATTTTTTACTCGATATAAATCCCATCTAACTGCTTTCAATTTCACAGCAAGTTTAATAAATTTAATTTCATTGTGGACAGGCTCACATACCTTCTCCCCTACCTCAGGGAAAAAAAGCTTTTGGGTCAGCAGTATGGCAGTCTTGTAGTTTCCAGTATTAATACTGGAATATATTTCCAGTATTACATAATCCAGTATTATATAGTCCAGTGTTAATACTAGGATATACACAATACTTGTTACTGGATAGCACAGGGATTATGTATGACTGATTCCCTATGACTAACAGTCTCATTTGTGAAAGACAAACTGACCAAACACACCCAGAACAGATGTATAAGCCTTATACCCTTAATTTTGTTTGCTAGCACAATGGTAACTAATGAAAGCCATATGTGCTACAATAATGGCCACCTTCCAGACTCCTGTAGCCTCTGTGGGCGTAGGAGGAAGATGGATGTATGACCAGCTAAGCAGCAGCCAAATCATTTTGATTGCCATGTTTAACTTCCCAATTTTTCTGATAAGGCCTTTCTGAGAAATATATCCATCTTGTCTCAGGGTGCTTTG
Organism: Dipodomys merriami; assembly: GCF_024711535.1. Lineage (NCBI taxonomy): Eukaryota > Metazoa > Chordata > Mammalia > Rodentia > Heteromyidae > Dipodomys > Dipodomys merriami. Next base: position 5,213,374 of record NW_027202493.1, read on the forward strand.
TTTCCAGGGCACTGTTCCTACTGGTGACCAGTCTGAAAAAGTTGGTCAGGTGTTCTGAAAATGAATTTTGGAGTCCCAAGTTTTGATTAGGGATTTTAAGCCATGATAAGCAAAAGTATCCTAGATGCCAAGCTGCTTCCATAATGTAGCAACAACAAAAAACCTTCTGAAAAGATACACACAAACAGGAAGCTGTTCAAAAACATGGTGGGGATAGGCTTTACATAAAGTTTAGTGTGATGACACAATAGTACAGAGGAATTGGGCTTTGAATTATGTTTCTCTAAATGGTCTGGACTTGGTGTCACTGCTGATCCCTGGAATGGTCACAAGCCCACCAAGGAGTAAATGGCTGATCCTCAAACCAGACACCGAGTCTTAGCTGGAGTGCTTCATGGATGTCGTGCTACTGCTGCGCTGGTCCTTAGGCTCCTTTGGAATTAGCCTTGCTGGTCTGAGAGATCTTAGATTTGGCCTGCAGGGTCTAGGTATAAAACATAGGACCATGGGTCACAACTGGATATGTTAAGTTCTTTGAGACTCCCTGTTTGGTTTTGGTGAAAAAAGAACTGACCACAAAGTTATATCTGTGTATAACCTACATTGGTACTAAAAATGAGGAAGACATGCAAGCAGAGCCCCTGTGCCTTTGGGTCATTTTCTAGATGCTTAGCCCATCTTTGTTCACATAGCAACTTGAAATGTTCAGACACACCACAGTTCAATTCTGTGAATTCTCTACTGTTTACTTGTGTCATGCTGTCTGTCTCCAAATTCCTTCGCCCAAATCAGAAAAATAGACACTTAATTTATATATATATATATATATATATATATATATATATATATATATATTTCTGCTAACATTTAAATTGCTTCCTAGTAGTATTTCCTCACACCAGAGGCCTTTGTAAGAAAAAAAAATAAAACATTCCATCTGGTGCATAGAAAATAAGGACCTTTGTATACTGTAATTTAGTTTTTAGACGTAACATGTTTAAATCTGGTTCACCATTAAATTATTTGGTAAATTTGTTTTCTTTTTTTTGCTTTTGGATAATGATAAAAATACAGTGGTTATGAGATGACTAGAGTTCAACCTACAAGTTCTGGTTTGGATGACAGGACCTGTGCAGCATTTTTCAATAGTTAGAATTCTAGTCTCCCTCTCCTTATAGATAATTAACTAGAGGGAAGGGAGTTTTTCTGAATACTTACAGCTTCTTGAGAAGAAGTGATGGATCCTTGGGGTAAAGAAGTAGGTGCTGATGGTTTTATGGATGTTGATGGTACTGGGGGTAGTTGTATAAATTCTTCACCCTTAAACATCACAACTGAGGGTTGGATTACTGATTAAAACAAAATGTATACTAGGTCTACTATCATGAATCAAGGAATTTATAACAATTGATTCATTCACCAGCGCAGGATTTGAAAGGCAAAATCTGAAATATAACATCAAGTAATGGAGCTACATACCCAGCCCAAAATACTAAACTTAGAAACATGCAGTATAATAAATAAGCCTTAGGAATGCTAGGGGCTTAAAAGAGAAAAATTAGTTAATTCACATAAGTCCTCTAACCTTAGTTCCTTTCAGCTGAGGTGCACGATCTACCATATTCTCTTTAGATTCAGGGGAGGTAGGTGATTTCATAGAAATGTTTGTCTTTGGAGCCTAGGGAAAAGAATATTTTACATAGTATAAGATCTCTGCTGCTCTTTCAGAAATTTAGAGGGTCTTTTAGTTACTCTGTTTCTAATAGCATTGGTGTAACTTAGTCAAAATTGACACCAATCATTTTTTCTATCACAAATGGTAAATTTGCCTGACAAAAATGGTAGATAATATTTAAATAATATTCATTTAAAATGTTGGAAAGAAGCCGAGCATCAATGGCTCATGCCTATAATCCTCGTTACTCAATAGGCTGAGATCTGAGGACTGCATTCAAAGCCAGCCCTAGCAGGAAAGTCTGTGAGACTTATTTTCAGTAAACTACCAAAAAAAACCTGGAAGTGGAGCCATGGCTCATGTGGTAAGAATGCTAGCCTTAACTTAAAAAGAAACTTAGGACCTCAAAGGGAGGGAATGAGAGAGAAAGAGGGAAGAGCTCACACTAAGCAAAAGGAAAGAAATGTACATAACACCTGATTTGGAACAAATAGTTTTTTTTTGTGGGGGGGGGGGAGGTCTGGTCTTGGGGCCTGAACTCTGGGCCTGGGCGCTGTCCCTCAGCTCTTCAGCTCAAGGCTAGCACTCTACCACTTGAGCCACAGTGCCACTTCCGGATTTTTTTCGTTTTTGCTTATGTGCTGCTGAGGAATCAAACCCAGGGCCTCATGCATGCAAGGCAAGCGCTCTACCACTGAGCCACCTTCCCAGCCCCAGAACAAATAGTTTTATTGTTAAAGTTTGTAGAGTTCATAAGCTTTGTAGATTAAGATGATTATCTTTGTGAAGGTTAAAATGTGTTTGTGACTTTAGCTAAGTATTACTTACAGTACTGTGAAATTTCTGTAATCACTTAATCTCAATAAAGAAATATTTAAAAAAAAAAAACTAGAAGTTTAGGGACAGCACTCAGGCCAAGTTCAAGCCCCAGGATGGAAACACACACACACACACACACACATACACACACACACACACATACATACACATACACATGCACGCACGCACGCATGTGCGTGCACTCAGCTGGGTGCCAGTGGCTCACTTCTATAATCCTGGCTACTCTGGAGGCTGAGATCTGAGGATCACAGTTCAAAGCCAGCCCGGGCAGGAGCATCTGCGAGACTCTTACCTCCAATTAACCACGAGAAAACTGGAAGTGACTCTGTGGCTCAAGTGGTAGAGGGCTCACCTTGAGCTAAATATAAATAGCTCAGGGACAGCGCCCAGGCCCAGAGTTCAAGCCCCGCAACTGGGGGTATATCTCAATAGTAAAGTGAATGCTTAAGTGTGTGAGCCCTGGGTAACACAAGGAAAATGGGGAAGGAGGGGTATAATAATAGATTAAATTAGGGACTGAATATCTAGCTAACCTAACTTTAAGAATCACTAGATTTTAAAAATTTATAACCAGGTGCTTGGTAGCTGACATCTATAATCCTAGCTACTTAGGAGGCTGAAATCTGAGGATCTCAGGTAGACAAATCCTGGAGCCTTGTCCTTAATTTACAAAAAAAAAAAAAAAAGAGGTATGGCTCAGGTGGTAGAACACCATCCATGAATGAGAGCTTGAGTCCCTGAGTTCAAGCTCCAATACTGGCACAATAATAACAAATTTAAGGCGGGCACCAGTGGCTCACACCTGAAATCCTAGCTACTCAGGAGGCTGAGATCTGAGGATCACGGTTCAATGCCAGCTCGGGCAGGAAACTCCGTGACACACTTTTTTTTTTTTTTTTGTCGGTCGTGGGGCTTGAACTCTGGGCCTGGGCACTGTCCCTCAGCTCTTCAGCTCAAGGCGAGTGCTCTACCACTTGAGCTACAGCGCCACTTCCGGTGGTTTATTGGAGATAGGAGTCTCACGGTCTCCTGCCCAGGCTGGCTTTGAACCACGATCCTCAGATCTCAGCCTCCTGAGTAGCTAGGATTACAGGCGTGAGCCACCAGCGCCTGGCTCCGTGAGACTCTTAATAAACCACTTGAAAACCGGAAGTGGCGCTGTGGCTCAAGCGGTAGTGCGCTAGCCTTGAGCTGAAGAGCTGAGGGACAACACCCAAGCCCAGAGTTCAAACCTCATGACCAACAAAAAAACAAAACAAATAACAAATTTATGCTCTGTGGAAATAACTTGGGTATTTTGAAGGAAAAGAATTATGTAAATCCAAAATTCGGTTCAATTCCGTGTTTTATTTTTTGTTCTTTTTTTTTTTGGGGGGGGGGGTCCGGTCGTGGAGCCTGAACTCTGGGCCTGGGCGCTGTCCCTCAGCTCTTCAGCTCAAGGCTAGCACTCTACCACTTGAGCCACGCAGTGCCACTTCCGGCTTTTTTCTTTTTCTTTTTTTTTTTTTTTTTTTTTTGCTTATGTGGTGCTGAGGAATCGAACCCAGGGCCTCAGGCATGCAAGGCAAGCGCTCTACCACTGAGCCACCTTCCCAGCCCCCCAATTCCGTGTTTTTCTAAGGTATTTCCAAAGCCAGAAAGCGACATCTGGATAGACTCCCTACCCATCAAGAGTAATTTTGAGAAATAAATTTAGCTTGACACTGCACTCCTTCAAAATTACCTTGCTCTTGAGAGCAGGCTAAAAATAATGATTAACTTTGGTCTGTCCTAAGTGGGCCCAAAGTTAAATCAGGAATTGACTAGCCTGCCTTAATAATCTGTACTACAAAATTGTTTCTAGTTTTTCTAGAACCCACTGTGGACAAAACCAAAACCAGATTACCCTCTGGAAATGAGAGAAGGCCATATGGTATTTCCTAGAGTAGACTTTTCATGTTGGTTTCAAATAGTTATCTTTGATGTGTGCTAGGAAGGGTCAACAGCATTCCTTTCTTTTTTTTCTTGTCAGTCATGGGGCTTGAATTCAGGGCCTGAGTGCTGTCCCTGAGTGCATCAAGGCTAACTCTGCCACTTTAAGCCACAGTTCTACATCTGGTTTTCTGGTAGTTAATTGGAGATCTCATGGACTTTCCTGCTCTAGCTGGCTTTGAACCATGATCCTCAGATCTCAGCCTCCTGAGTAGCTAGGATTACAGGTATCAGCCACCAGCACCTGGCTCCTCAATAGCACATTTTAAGATTAAACAGTCCTATATATATATATATATATATATATATATATATATATATATATATATATATATATATATCAGTCCTCACTTAGCCAAGGCTACTAAAATAAATTACATGTGCAGCATTTTTGTTTTTCACTCATGAAAATGGAGTTATACTGGAAGCAAGACACTCCAGTACTTAGGCCCATCCTGGACTGGTTCTTCATGTGCTCGGCAAATTAGTTATGGAAATAAAGTTGAAGGAAGACAAAAAGTTAAGTCTAAGTTAGCCATTACAAAAAAAAAAATTCAGTTTAAAAGGAGAGAAGGAATAGAAGTGAAATAAAAACAGCAAATAAGGAACACATAGTTAAAGAGTAAAACTATTAGTAAACTTAGTAAAATTCCTGTGTCAAGCGTAAAGGCAGTAGTACTCCTATGGCTTGAAATAGTCTGGGTAGATTTGTGGAGAGGAGTGGAGGATAGAACCATGGCCTCACACACATAGTCGATCATGAAACTGCACCCACATCCACAAAAATTCTGCGTGGCTTTAGAGGGCCTTTGGAATTTTTCTAAAATATTGCACAGATGGCAAGGTAGTAGGAGAGAATGGTGAAAGGGGTAAAACTGATCAAGATGAATTATATACATAACTGGACCTGTTAAATTGAAATTCCTTTGTTACAGCTACTTGAAGTTTTTTTTTTTGTTTTTTTTTTTTTGAGTCCGGTTGTGGGGCCTGAACTCTGGGCCTGGGCGCTGTCCCTCAGTTCTTCAGCTCAAGGCTAGCACTCGACCACTTGAGCCACAGTGCCACTTCCAGCTTTTTATCTTTTTGCTTATGTGGTGCTGAGGAATCGAACCCAGGGCCTCAGGCATGGAAGGCAAGCGCTCTACCACTGAGCCACCTTCCCAGCCCCAAGATTATTATTATTATTTTTTTTAATGTTAAAGCTACTTTGTCCAAATTCCGAAAGAAATGCTTTCCTTGACTGCAAAAGGAGACAAACACTGGTGGAAAGGTTCAGTTATGGAACTCCAGATTTTATTCCAACCCTGTTGCTTACCTTTATACTTGGTGGTATCTCAATTGGCTTTGGTTTCACATCTATCAGGTAGAAGGTACGTGACAGGAGCAAAAGAGAAGGAGGGACATTTTCCTTTAGGTGGAGATCCAGCCACTGGAGATGGAAGGACATAAAACATAGTCATCTACTTTGTTAAACCTTCCTCTACCACATGCTGTAACCTCTGGTAGAATAAGGATAAAACCACTAGCCTCCTAGGTAGGCATCAGGGGCTCATGTCTGTCAGCCTAGCTACTCATGAGGCTGAGATCTGAGAATCACAATTTGAAACCAGCTTGGGCACTTAAGTCTATGAGACTTTTATCTCTAGTTAGTTGGCAAAAAAAAAAAAAAAGTCAATCTTACTAACTCAAACCAATATTAGAATGAGAAAGATTAAGTTTTTAAGAATTGGCCAACTCTTGGAGGGTTTTTTCTTGAAGACAAGGTCTTTCTAGGCTATCTCAGTCTCCCAAGTGCTGCTACGCCTGGCTTTCTTTTTAGTTGTGGGGCTTGAGCTCAGGGCCTGGACACAGTCCCTGAGTTCTTTTTGCTCAAGGCTAGTTCTCTACCACTTTGAGCCACAGCACCACTTCCAGTTTTCTGGTGGTTAATTGGAGATAAGTTTCATCCTGCCCAGGCTGGCTTTGAACCACCATCCTCAGAGCTTAGCCTCCTAAGTAGCTAGGATTACAGGAGTGAGCTACCAGTGCCCAGGAGCAGGATTTTCACTTTTTTTTTTTCTTTAATGATATTCAGGGCCTCATGCTATGCAGGTGCTCTTCCAATTGAGCCATGTCTCCAGCTCCTGGCCAAGCTTTTTAAAAGAAGCATTTTTAGATCATACTTGACCAAAAGACAACTCAAAAAGTAAATAATGTATTTAATAAAAACAAGTCTAGGGCTGGGAAGGTAGCTCAGTGGTAGAGTGTTTGCCTTGCATTCATGAGGCCCTGGGTTCAATTCCTCAGCACCACATAAACAGGGAAAAAAAAAAAAGCTAGAAGTGGCGCTGTGGCTCAAGTGGTAGAGGGCTCACCTTGAGCTAAGAGCTGAGGGACAGCGCCCAGGCCCAGAGTTCAGGCCCCATGACCGGGGGAAAAAAAAAAAAAAGTCTGCCTCTATCCCTATTCTCTAGCTATCCTTTCCCCTGGAAGCAACCATTGATACCAATTCCACAGACAATTTTCCAGGGTTATCTTATGCATATACAAAATAATAATAAGGGCTAGGAGATGGTAGCTCACACCTGTAATCCTAGCTACTCAGGAGGCTGAGTTCTGAGAATTTAGCTTCAAAGCCAGAGAGGCCAGGAAAGCCCATGAGACTCGCTCTTCCTCCATAGTCTAGAGTGCTAGCCTTCAGCAAAAAAAACTTATAGTGTCCAGGCCCTAGGCTCAAGTCCCAGGACCAGCACACATACACACACACACACCCCCCACAAAAATCAGGGTCTTATTATTTAGCCAAATCTAGCTTCAAACTCTATTTTCTTGTCTTGACTACCTGAGTAGTTGGGAACCACAGGCATAAGCACCACCCCTGCAAATGCTGTCTGTCCTTTGCTTTTTTTTTTTTTTTTAATACTGAAATATCTTGAAGATGGATTCATATCAGTAGATTTTAAATATCTGTACAGAATTCTGTGTATAGAAATGCCATAATTTGATGATTCTCTTATTAATAAACTTTAGTCTCCAGTCTCATTGCTATAAGTAGTGCTGCAATGATACTCATGTCATTTTAGGATAAATTCCTAAAAATAAAATTGCTAAGTCCAAGTGTTTGGTGTATTGAAGTTTAAAAGATAATACCAAGCTGGGCACCAGTGGTTCATTCCTGTAATCCTAGCTACTCAGGAGGCTGAGATCTGAGGATACTGGTTCAAAGCCAGCCAAGTCCATGAGACTTTCCTAGAAAACCAGAAGTGACACCGTGGTAGAGAGCTAAAAAGCTCTATTGAAAAAGCTCAGGGTCAGTGCCCAGGCCCTGGGCCCAAGCCCCATGACTGGCAAAAAAAATAATACCAGCTGGGCGCTGGTGGCTCATGCCAGTAATCGTAGTTTTTCAGGAGGCTGAAAGTAAGGGTTACAGTTCAAAGCCAGGCAAGGAAAGAAAGTCTGAGACTCTCATCTCCAATTAACCACCAAAAAAAGCTGGGAGCTGTGGCTCAAGTGTAGAGAGCTACAAAGCTTGAGCTAAAAAGCTCAAGCTCAGGAACTGTGCCCAAGCCCTGAGTTCAGTCCTAGAACTGGCACACAAAAAAAGATAATTCCAATTACTGTTGAGGACTTTACAAGCAATGCATGAGTACTCTTTCTATCCAAGGATCAGAGTTTAATACTCTAAGCATTGCCAATATCATAAGTTAATGTAGTATGTCTTAGTTCTAATTTATGAATATGGGTACCATATTCATATGGGTACCATTTTATGTTTGTACAAGTATTCAGTTGCCAAGTATAGTTGGTCCTGCATGTAAGAGAAAAGCTAAAACCTAATAGGCGTTTAAAGGCACAGCACTAGCCCCTATTACAAAATAATATAAAATTATAAAAATAAGAATTATGAGCTGGGAGCATAGCTCAAATAAAAGTGTTCCTGGCTAGCATGCAGTACCTAGTACTGCCAAAAATAAGAGGAGAAAAGGGGAAGGGAGGGCAGAGAGGAAGAGGCAAACAGAATAGGAATAAATTGCTTTGTATTTAAGCAGTAATGCCTTTAGTTAAAATACAAATATGTTATTTGAAGGGCACTATTAAACATCTATAACCAAAGCAAACACTTCTAATTGATTAGGGGAACTAAGTGGAGAAGCAGCTTCAGGTGGGCTACCAGGCATAATCTGGATTTTTCAACAGACTGACATTTATCAATGGCAGGCCTCAAAATTTCTGCCAAGTCCCTTACTGTACATGGAGTAGGCAAATTCAAAAGTGGCCCACGATTCCCCTATCTCTGGTATATCCATACCTCCACATGTTCAAACACTACTGTAGGTGCTATATGGAAGGATTTTGCAGATATAATTAAGATTCTATGGCAGCTGATTTACAAGAAGGATATTATTCAAGTGGGCCTTGTATAATCACATGAGCCCTTTAAATTTGGGGCTAGTTAGGGGTCAAACATGGGAAGTTCAAGATTGGGAACACAAGAAGAATCTGAATGTGAGAAGTCCATTGCTGGCTTTGTAGATGGAAGAGGGCCAAAAGGTAGAAGATGCAGGTGGCCTCTTAATGCTGAGAGCAGCTGGGGGCTGGCAGCCAGTGAGGAAGCAAGGATAAAGTCCTTGTTCCTACAGCTGCAAGGAACTAGGTCAGCCAACAAAATAAATGATTTGGAAGTAGATTCTTTGCTATGCCCTTTAGTAAGAAACACAGGCCTGTACTGGAAGTGCAAACTAAAAGGCACTGGTTTGGTTTGTTTGGTGCCAGTATTTGGGCTTGAACTCAGGGCCTAGTCATTCTCCCTTAGCTTTTTTTGCTCAAGGCTGGCAACCAACCCCTTAAGCCACAGCTCCACTTCCAGCATTTTGCTGCTTAACTGGACATAAGAGTGTCACAGACTTTCTTGTCTGGTCTGGTTCTGAACCATGATGCTGAAACCTCAGCCTCCTGGTTAGCTAGGATTTCAGGCAATAAGCCACCATTGCATTGTTTTAAGCCATTAAAATTTGTGATACTTTGGGCTGGGAAGGTAGCTCAGTGGTAGAGTGTTTGCCTTGCATGCCTGAGGCCCTGGGTTCGATTCCTCAGCACCACATAAGCAAAAAGGAAAAAGTCGGAAGTGGCGCTGTGGCTCCAGTGGTAGAGCTCTAGCCTTAAGCTGAAGAGCTGAGGGACAGCGCCCAGGCCCAGAGTTCAAGGCCCCACGACTGGATCCCCCCCAAAAAAACAAATTTTGTGATACTTTGTAATACTGCTATAGAAAAACTAGTGTCTGTTCCAAAATGCCAAGTGTAGCTTATTTCAGTGTCCCACTGCTCAATGAAATAAGGCAAATTAGGTAAGATGGTTTACTTATTTGGATATCCCCATAAGGCCCATGTCATCCTGAAGGCCTAGTCCCTAAACTTGGTGCTGCTGGAGATAGGAGATGGGTCCGAGTGAGAGGAAGGTCGGGTGCTGGAAAATGCCTTTGAAAGGAATACTGGGACTGGGACTGTGGCTATTTTTTTTCCTTTTCCTAACCACAAAGGGATGAACAGACTGCCCCAGCCACATCTCTGTATGATTACTATGAGATCACAAGTCCAAAGCAAGAAGGCTAAGAGACCATGGACTGAAAGCTCTGAAAGTGTAAACCAAAATACATTTTTAAGTTGAATATCTCAGGTATTCTGTCACAGTAACAGAAAGCTGACTTAACAAATTTGCAAAGTAGAGATCTCAAAATGAAGTCTGCATATTGTATGAGAGAGAAGTCCCAGTGAAGAAGGCCAGGAATGCTGTTGCTTGCCTCTGTGAACTGTTGTCGTAGCTGTTCCTCAGTAAGACCCAAGGATCTCATCCCTCGGGCCCTACAGGCCGCTTGTAGTTCTGACACACTCAAATCCTTCACCCCTTCTTTGGCAATCATCTGCAAGAAGTATAAGGAATCTTTTGATTCAATTTTGCATAATCCCTATATGCCAGCAAAATACATAGAAACATAGAATTGAGGTTTTGACTCTCCCTTGCACTGATTTCTGCAAAGGCCAAGACCGAAAAGTAACAAGGTGACTAGGAAGGCAGCAGTTGAGATGCAGGGTATTCTTGTAACAAATATTAATAATAGAGAAATTCATATAATTTATTCCATATATATACATATATATGTGTGTATATAATATATATATATATATTGTCTGTCATGGAGCCTGAACTCTGGGCCTGGGCACTGTCCCTCAGCTCTTCAGCTCAAGGCTAGAGCTCTACCACTTGAGCCACAGCACAACTTCTGTTTTTTTCTGCTTATGTAGTGGTGAGGAATGGAACCCAGGGCCTCATGCATGTAAGGCAAGCGCTCTACCACTGAGCCACCTTCCCAGACCTCTTCCCAATATTTTGCTAACAAATATTTCCCTTCTCAGTTTATGTTTTGCCTGCTTGTGGCATCCTTTTCTTCTCATAGCCTTTTTTGGGGGGTTTATTAGAAAAAAATATTTTATTTGAAAACATTTCAAGATACCACCTGTTGCATGTCCCACTGCTACTCCCCCACCCCAACCCTGCCCACTGCCTCTACCCCAGAAATGCCCTTAACTCTCTAGTCCACAAAACTCTCTCAATAAATAACTATAGTTTCCACTTAATGTGATTCAAAACTATGGTACTTCTGGGATCAGTATTGGTTCCAAAGTTATGAAAGCAACATCTTAAATATAAATGGAGTCAGTGGGATCATGTTTTCTCAGTTCCCTGAGATAGAATGCTTTATTGCAGCTGATTCAGATTCAGGAAATATTTTCAGGTGTGTGTGTGTGTGTGTGTGTGTGTGTGTGTGTGTGTGTGTGTGTGTGTGTGTGTGTGTGTGTGTGTGTGTGTGTGTGTGTGTGTGTGTGTGTGTGTGTGTGTGTGTGTGTGTGTGTGTGTGTGTGTGTGTGTGTGTGTGTGTGTGTGTGTGTGTGTGTGTGTGTGTGTGTGTTTTGGTACTAAGGCTTGAACTGAGGGCTCAAGCTCTCACTTAACTTCTTTGCTATAGCTGGTCCTCTCCCACTCAAACCACCCCTCCAGTCCAGCATTTTGCTAGTAATTGGAGATGTTCTTTCTAGGGGTTTTCTGCCTGGGCTAGCTTTGAACCAAGATCTTCCAGGTTTTGGCATCCTGAATAGCTAAGATTACAGGAACAAGCTACAGGTGTTAAACATTTTGTTTTGTTTGTGGTACTGGTGGTTGAGCTCTAGACCTTACATTTGTTGGCAGACACACTATAATCTGACCTATGTCCTTAGACCTTTTTTACTTTATATAGTTTTGGAAAAGAATCTAGCCTAGACTACCATTCTCCTGTTTACATCTCCCATATAGCTAAAAAGATAGGCACATGCTACCAAGCCTAGCTATTGGTTCTTGTTTTATGTGGTATCTGGCCATGAACCATGAACCATGATCCTCTTGGTCTCAACCTTCTGAATAGCTGGGATTATATATATATGTGTAAGTGTTCATGCTAAGTTATTTCCAGTTTTGAAAGAAATCTAACAGTTATAGTCTAAATGGTGCTTTCTGTAAGATGTCTAGGTCTTGCTTTTCCTCCCAGCATTATGTGTTGCCACCCATTTCCTCCCAGTCCAATTTGCCCATCAGAATATTTACTTTGGCACTATCCCCTGAGTGGGGACCAGAAGTGTGGGGATGTGGCCTTGCCAGGAATCTACTGAGCTGCTATTTCCTTCCCAGCATGTCCTAACTGCTTTAGATTAGTCCCAGCTAAGACATCAAATAAAGACTGCTTACAATGGCCTTCTCAATAAAATAACCCCCAGTACATCAAACAATTCCAAAAAATGAGTAATCAAGGTTCAAGTAAGTTGTCATGGTAATAGTTGTTTAAACCACTCATTTTGTCCGAACCAGTCCATGACTAGACCCAACAGAGAATACTGTAGTTCATCACAATGTTACCTGAAGGTGCTTCCCAGTGCCTTGAAATCCCCTACAGCTATGGTTAAGCTCTTACTTCATCATCTGCTTTTATAGACTTCAGTGTCATCAAGAGCTGAAAGCGGAGCAAATTGTTGGTTCCAAAGGACTGCAATTCTAGCAGTTTGCAAAGGGCAACCAGCTGAGGTCGATCTAAATGCTCCAGGGCTAGCTGATCCTCAAAGAGTTTGGAAAATCGAACTATCTCCTTTGTGCTGGGCCTGTGGCCTGTCTGGACCTGGGCAATGGAACAACAAAGTTAATTAAAATGTATGTCCTACTGAAGATAAACATTCCAGTAGACTATTTGAAAGAATTGTCAAAGCAGTTATGAATTCTACTTACTGTCCAAAAATGGATCTTGTGTTTCAAAGAAGAGTAAAGAAATCTGCCTGAAGTCAAACTAAATCATCTGAAAACTCAGGAGTAGTACAAAAGTTTGACTAATTCCACCATCTTTCCAAGAAGTTAACATTCTCAACACAATTACTTTGGGCTTTTCTAAAAATTGCTGTAAATAGTTACAATGTCATATATTTATAACTTAGATTTTTGCAACTAACAAAGATTGTGAGCAATTTGGAAGATCCATGATAACATGAATTTTTCATGTAACTCCAGCCCAGAAGTGTTTGATATGATTGAAAAGACTGACACCTGTTTTACGTAGGATGAGAACTGTGTTGAAGCATCTCCCAATTTGGCTTTGTTCCTCTTTGCCATTTCTGTAATTGTTTCTTGAAGGAACTTTGCTAGCTCCAACTTTGCAGCCATTTTCTTCTTTTGTCTTTCTTCCTTAATATTAGAAGAGGAAAAAGTTAAGTAAGGATGGAAGAAAAAACTGTTACCTTGCTATTGATTATCCTTAAAACAAGCATTGTACTAATGTGCAGGTCTAATTGAATGGGTTTGATGAGAACCAGAGCAAAGCTAAAGTAGCATCTACTTGAAACTTGTCTCCTTGATATTACATCTATTTCTCATGAACACAATGATCATAGCATTTGACTGACCCAAAATGAAAGGCTTTGTCATTATGAGGAATAAAATGGTATCTCTTTTTTTTTTTTGGTTGGTCATGGGGCCTGACCTCTGGGCCTGGGCGCTGTCCCTCAGCTCTTCAGCTCAAGGCTAGCACTCTACCACTTGAGCCACAGCACCACTTCCGGCTTTTTCTGCTTATGTGGTGCTGAGGAATGGAACCCAGGGCCTCATGCATGCAAGGCAAGCACTCTAACACAGAGCCACCTTCCCAGGCCAAGATGGTATCTCTTAACCTCAAACAATAAAGTACTTGAATAAACACCTGGTTTGAGTAATCCCAGATTCTGCTCTATAAGTAAGAAAATAAGAAAACTAACTATCCTAAAATAGTATAGAGTTTAAATAGAAAACAGACATAACTATAATTTGTTCCTAAGTGCTATAATAAATATGAAAAAACTCACTACAAAGAAGAGAGTTAACTGGATGTCCTATAGATACTACATTGAGTCATATTTTGTTAGTCCTTATTCATCATCAAAAATGCAGTGTGGTTGGATGCAAGCTTGTAATCCTAGCTACTCAGGAGGCTAAGATGTACGGATCCAAGTTCAAAGCTAGCCTGAGCAGAAAAATCTGTGACACTCTTATCTCCAATTTAACATTAAAAAGCTGGAGGTGGAGCTAAAGTGGCTCAAGTGGTTGAGTGCTAGCCTTGGGCAAAAAAAGCTAAGGGACAGAAACTAGGCCCTGTGTTCAATCCCCATTAGCAGCGTAGCATGCACACTTGCACACGCACACAAAAGAAGTCATGAAATGACACGGGCAAACTTTAAATGTATATTGTTAAAAAGAAGTCATCCTGAAAAGGCCATATACAGTAAAAAGACCAGTGGTTGCCATGAGCTAGAGGAGGAACAGAGTAGGGACAAGCAGGAAGAATAGAAGGGGCTTTTAGAACAGTTTAACTATTCTATACAATACTGTGAGGGTAGATATAGACATCAGTACAAAATGGAGAACTGTAACTACCAAGAACGAAGCCAAATATCAAGTATGAGCTTTAACTAATAATGATATATCAATATGGGTCCTTTAGTTGTACACATCACTTCACTGATGCTGGATGTCAATAATGAAAACTTAGGTGAGAGGTGGGAATGATACATTAAACTCTACTCCCTGCCCAATTTTCCTGTAAACTACTTTTTCCTGTAAATTTCTTGACTCTTTTTCTGGTTCAAAGTACAGAATTCTGTCTGAAGTCAAACTAGATCATGAAAAATAGTCTTTTTTTTTTTTTTTTTTTTTGCCAGTTCTGGAGCTTGAACTCCAGGCCTGGGTCATGTACCTGAGCTTTTTTGCTCAAGGCTAGCATGCTACTACTTGAACCACAGCTCTACTTCTGACTTTTTGGTGGTTAACAGATGGTATGAGTCTTAGACTTTTCTGCCTGGGCTGGCTTTGAAACTTGATCCTCAGATATCAGCCTTCTGAGTAGCTAGGATTACAAGTGTGAGCCACCAGCACTTAGTTTAATTTTCTTTTTTCTTTTTGGTAGTGGGGCTTGAACTCTGGGCCTGAGTACTGTCCATCAGCTCTTCAGCTCAAGGCTAGCACTCTACCACTTGAGCCACAGTACCACTTCTGGTTTTCTGGTGGTTTATTGGAGATGAGTTTCACTGCCTTTTCCATCCAGGGTAGCTTTGAAACAAGATCCTCAGATCTCAGTCTCCTGATTAGCAAGGATTAAAGGTGTGAGCCACCCCACCACCACCTGGCTTAATTTTAAGTTAAAAAGAAAAAAACCTTACCTTTTTGGATTCACTTTCAAAAGTTGATGGCAACATATTTGGGAAGAGTTTCACAAACAGTGGTATCAGAAACTCCATGAAGGGCACAATTACGAATACCATAAATGGAACCAAGCGGAAAACATCAGCACAAGTTCTCAACAACTAGAGGAATGAATGCATAAGAAGTACTCCATTATTTTAGGGCATACCCAAAACAAATTAACCCAAATCAAACCTGCCTTGGTCCTTACAGTCTTAAAAAGAAAGAAAGAAAGACAGGTTTTCTGCTACTCTATGAAATATTTATGAGATTATCTTCAAGAAAATCTATAACATTATATTCAAGAAAATTTATAACATATTATTGACATTGCTTAAGGACGCATATATTAATGACATAGCATTAATTTAAATTTATTGGTTTTTGGCTTGCCTGTTTGTGCTGGCACCTGGACTCCAACTACAGGCTTTGCATGCTCACAGCTGGCATTTTGCTGGTTAACTGGATAAGAGTAGGGTCTTACCAACTTTTCTGCCCAGGCTGGCTTTAAATGATCCTCAGATCTCAGCCTCCTGAGTAGCTAGGATGAGAGGAGTAAGGCTCTGGCACTTGGCTTAAAATTTACTGTTTTGTTTGGTGATAGGATTTTGCTATGTTGTCCAGACTGGTCTTAAATTCATAGATAAAACTCATCCTCACACTTCAGCCTCTCCATAGACATATGTTGCTGCACTAGACTTTAAAATTAGTTTTTAAATATGTTTAGTATATTAACACTTGTGCTTATGCATTTAATTTGATACCTCTTAAGTCCTTCGACAGATTAAAAGCACAACTGTAATCATTCTATACGCAAATATATTTTAAAAAATTAAGTGAGGGCTGGGAATGTGGCTTAGTGGTAGAGTGCTTGCCTAGCATGTATGAAGCCCTGGGTTCAATTCCTCAGTACCACATAAACAGAAAAAGATAGAAGTGGTGCTGTGGCTCAAGTGGTTGAGTGCTAGCCTTGAACAAAAGAAGCTCAGAGACAATGCTTAGGCCCTGAGTTCAAGCCACAGGACTGGCAAAAAAAAAAAAAAACATTAAGTGAAAGTTTGTTACAAACTCAGAAGGAAACTCAGGTTGTGTGAAAGCTGCAGGTATCGCACAATGGTAGGGTACTTGTCTGGCATATGCAAGGCCAGGGGTTCCGCTCTCAGCAATATTTATCATCCCTACTTTAGTATCTGAATTGGGGAAGTGTCCAGGCAAGCTACTTTGACATTTTTAAGATAGAGTTTAAGATGTGTTTAAAACTTGGCTCTTACCAAACCTAGTGGCTCTAATCCCAGCTACTCAGAAAGCTGAGATTGGGAAAGGTCAAGACTAGCTCCAGCAAAAAGTTAGCAAGACTGTATCTGAACATAAAAAACTTGATATGGTGGAGCATGCCTTTAACCTTAGGTGCAAGGGTCAAAACTCAAGACCCTCTTCAAAAGATAACTAAAGCAAAAATTGGTTCCAGGTATGGCTCAAATGATAGAGTGCCAACCTAGCAAGTATGAAGTCCCTGAATTCAGATCCCAGTATTTAAACAAACAAAAAACCCAGTTTGGTTCCAAATAATTCACATTAAATTTCACATTTTCTTCCTCACATAAGATTCTTTCCTACCCTTCGTCTTTCTCGTCTGGTCAGCACCTGTCCATGCAGCAGTCTCCAAACCATTCTAGCAGCAACTTTGGTGTCAATCCAAAGTAAGTGGAATCCGTTATAATAATATTTAAGTTCATCAACGATTTTTTGTCTGAAAGATCGTTTTCTTTCATTAATCTTTGTCTCAGGTCTTTTTGTGGACTGAGGACTTGTATCTTTTGGATTTTCTGGGGTTTGTTCCAGCTGATGTTTACTAGGGCCCTGGTGTAGCCAACAAGTTGATGTGTGTGGCTTTTGGATTAGTCTAGTTCGTAAGTGAAGTCCTTCACTGTCTGACTGACTGATATAGGAGGAGTACTTCTTACTTCTGTAGTTCTTCACATAGTTCTTACTTAAATAATCTGGCAAGTGAAGAAATGCAAGCGATGGAGAATAAGAAGAGCAGGTAGGAAGCACAAAATGGCTAGGGAATCTGGAATAAAAAGCAATATTCTTTCAACACAGAGCAGTACAAAATAGATTAAAAAAATTTTGTTTGTTTGTTTTTGTTTTTTTTGTGCTGGGACTATAGCCCAGGGCTCACCATCCTATAAGACTTTACCAATGAGCTTTTACCATACTCCTAAATATAACTTCTTATCCAAGCTTAAATATAGTATGTTTAATCACTGAATGTGTTCTATAAAAAAACTAATAAATTAATCCCTAAGTATAATTTGCTATAAGACATTAGAGGTTTTATTGACAAATACCTACTAGCAAACATTTTTCTGTTAGAGATTATGTCTGATAGTGTTGTCGCCAAATGCTACCATAAAATAGATAGAAGACCTGTGTTTTTACCCATGCTACTGATAATAGGAATTTTTAAGGTACACTTAGTGGTCTCTGTGGTGATTAACCAATCATATAATACTACTTTTTGTAAGTATTTTCTGTGGTCTCCTTCAAATGAAAGGAACTTCATGCAGAAATGCCTTCTCCAAAATTTCTTAAGAACATTAGGAATAAGAATTAAAATTGAGTACTGTGACCAAGAATCTATATATTATAGTATGGTAACAACTGACCATCTTCAGTTAAACTGGAAAATAAAAGTAAGACAAGCCAGGCACCAGCGGCTCATGCCTATAATCCTAGCTACTCAAGAGGCTGAGATCAGAGGATCACAATTCAAAGCTAGTCCCGGCAGGAAAGTCTGCAGAATTCTGTTTTTTTTTTTTCATTGTGAAAATATTGTACAGAGGGGTTACAAGTACATGGGCAAGATAATGAGTACATTTCTTATCAAGCATTGTAGCCTCCTCCTTTGATTTCCCTTCCCATCCCTTTCCATCCTTCCTCCCCCCCCAAACCTCCTCCCCCACCCTACCAAAGTTGTAAAGTTCGTTTTCGACATAACTACTTATACATCTCATTATTGCAATGGGTCCACCTGTATCCCTATTTAAACGATTTGTTTTTTTTCCCTTCCCCTCCACAAATTATACAGACATCCAATACAGTGAAAGTAGGGGTTATACCGTGGGGGAGGGACATACAAAGCAACAAAGAAATAATCTTATAAATGTGTTAGAAACAATCGCATGAAAGAAAAAACATTTGAATACATATCTTAGGATTCATTTCCCTAACATCAACTTATCTGACCTTTTCTGCTTGACTCAGACATATACTAGTTATTGCAAATAAGTAAGATTCTTAAGCCGCAAAAAGCTACAAGGAGATGTGCGGCTCAAGTTGTACAGCCCTAGCCTTGAGTGAAAAAGTTAAGGAACCATGCCCAAACCCTGTGTTCAAGTGCTAGTACTTACACACACACACACACACACACACACACACACACACACACACACACACACACACACACACACACACACACACACACACAGAGTTCTGAGCAAAGAAAGTTACTGGCAAAGAGACTTCTGGCAAAAAAAAATGGCTTTTCCATTCTTTTATTTTTAAAGTATGCCACAACATTTTTTTAAAGTAAAAATTAAAAAAAAAACACTCTTAATGGCCAAATTGGAAAGTGTACAGTATATTTGGCACATAGTAAGTTCTCAGTGAATATTATGAATATATAAATAAGTGGTAATAGGCCTTTATGAGAGACAGGCATATATCCTAGAACTGTGGACTAGTCTTTTATTCCTTTTTAAATATGAAAGCCTTGTTTTATATCCACAATTTCAGAGGCATTACCCTGAAACTATCTTACCTGTCCTATACATCTACAAAATTATAAGCCTAATTTCTAAAGTTTAAATACATTAAAATGCCAAGATTCAGCACAGTTAAAAATCAGTGACATTGTGTACTAAGCCAATCCTTTCATCCAGATGAATGAAGTTTATATACCCCTATGGGAAAGGGACATTTCTAAAGCTTACCTTGTCCGGACAATAGCTAAGACTGAATGATAACTGTAGAAGGCCATATTTCTGTCTCAACTAACCAATACAAGAGACCTAGGCAAAAGAGTAAAGAAGTTAGTATTTAAAAAAAAAACAAAAACAAAAACATGGCTGGGGCTGGAAATGTGGCTTAGTGGTAGAGTGCTTGCCTTGC
This sequence comes from Dipodomys merriami, assembly GCF_024711535.1. Lineage (NCBI taxonomy): Eukaryota > Metazoa > Chordata > Mammalia > Rodentia > Heteromyidae > Dipodomys > Dipodomys merriami. The sequence continues at coordinate 5,232,794 of NW_027202493.1, forward strand.
ATGCATGAAGCCCTGGGTTTGAGTCCTCAGTACCACATGCACCGAAAAAGCCAAAAATGGCACTATGGCTCAAGTAGTAGAGTGCTAGCCTTAAGCAAAAGCAGCTCAGGGACAGTGCCTATGCCCTGAGTCCAAGCCCCAGGACTGGCAAAAAAAAAAAAAAAAAAGACATAGCTGGGTGCAGGTGGCTCATGCCTCTAATCAAGAGTCTAAGATCTGGGCTGGGAAGGTGGCTCAGTGGTAGAGTGCTTGCCTTGCATGCCTGAGGCCCTGGGTTCGATTCCTCAGCACCACATAAGCAAAAAGAAAAAAAGCCTGAAGTGGTGCTGTGGCTCAAGTGGTAGAGGACTAGCTTTGAGCTGAAGAACTGAGGGACAGCACCCAGGCCCAGAGTTCAGGCCCCACGACTGGATACCCCCCCCCCAAAAAAAGAGTCTGAGATCTGAAGATCACAGTTCAAAGCCCATCCAATTAATCATCAACGCTGGAAGTGAAGCTGTGGCTCAAGTGACAGAACAAAAAAGCTCAGGGAGCACCCAGGCCCTGAATTCAAACCCCAGGACTAGCAGGTGTGTGTGCACACACACACACACACATACACACATCAATTAAAAGGTATCAGGATTTAAGTTTTTAATTATAGCAAGAACAGAAAATTTGCATATTCAAAGTGCAAATCTCCTTCAAGTTCATTCCAACAATTGTAACATTTTTCTAGCTCTGAGTTGGAGATCTCAGTACATACAAAAGATCTGTAAGATGATGATGCTCATGGAAGTGGCCTGGCCTTCCCATTTTAATTTCTGGTCAGAGATCTGAAATATCTAATAACCTGCAAAGGGAGGAGGGGTAGTATTTAAGAAGGCAAGAAAGACATCCTCATTTTTAGCCTAAAAAAATAATCTGAAGCCAGGTGCCGGTGGCTTACACCTGTAATCCTAGCTACTCAGGAGGCAGTTCAAAGCCAGCCGGGGCAGAAAAGTCCGTGAAACTCCAATAAACCACCAGAAAACCGGAAGTGGCACTGCAGCTCAAGTGGTAGGCCCTCGCCTTGAGCTGAAGAGCTGAGGGACAGCGCTCAGGCCCAGAGTTCAAGCCCCAAGACCGACAAATATTATAATAATAATAAACTTTTATTCTATTTGATCAAACTATCCCAGCCCTTAAGTCTGAGCTAAAATCGCTCCCGTGCAGGTCAAAAAGGGTTTTCGCGTTAGTGATTCTCCAGAGCCCAAACTGAACTTTGGATCCCTTTAAGCTTCAAGCCTTTCTCCACCCTGCAGCGTTCTTCAGCTAGGACAGCCGGTACGCAGTTAACTGGGCTTAGATGGTCACACTGGAACGGAAGACCTCAACCCCTGAATTAACATTCTGATCAGGGGATGGCAGAACCTCTAAAGCAGCCCATGGCGGAGGGCACTGGCTGTAGGAAGGCCAGACCTGCCCCGGCGGTTACGGAGCGACCCAGGCTGGCACTCCCGCCCTGGGCAGCAGCACCCCCTTGGGTTTCTCACAGCCCCACCCCTCCCCTGGGGGTTACCTGCGTGTCTGGCGCGTCACCACGCAATGCAAAACGCGTCCTCCGCTTCCTCAGCCCGCGGCTTTGGGGAGTGGGGTTTGGGTGGGCTGTGGTTGGGGTGAGGTCGCGGGAATTTTCTCTGTTTGTGGGAGATGCAGGGCTGGAGTAGGCCCGGAAAAGACGGCCCTTGGGAGTGATCCTGGTTGTAGAAATCAAGACGAGAGAAGCAGGGCGCATGGCACAGAGTGGAAATTCGGCGGCGACGCGCGGGAAAGGGGGTGTCGTAGAGGCTGAACTCCCAAGTTTGGAGGCTGGGTAGGGGACGAAATCGAGGGCGGAGGAGAGCAAGGTGGGATGGGGGCGCTGATGGGAGTTGGAAGGTGCAGAGGAAACGGGCTCCAGGAGGTGGGACGTGAGCCGCCCACCAGGAAGTAATACCGGGACCACCTCTACTTCCTCCTGGGGACTGCCTCTACCTCCACGGCCCGCTCCCCGGAACGGCCGCCTCGGTCCTCCCAGTTCTTTCCCACTTCCTCCCCCACCCGACAGCTAGAAAGGCCCCGAGGCCTAGCCTCTATGGCTCCACCTCTTGCCTCTCACACCATGACGTCACTGAGTGATGACACCACCATCCAATGAGCTTTCAAATGCTATGGAGCTCCTTCCTGGGAGCCCGCCCTCCAGGCCTTAAGGTCTCACCTTACTCGATAAGACTTCTCGATTGCCTTTAGTCCAGGAAGCGTCGGTGGTGGAGTACACAGCTGACGTTTCTCTGTTTATCCACAGGATGCCAACCCTCCGAGAAACCCTGAAATAAAGGCCAGATTAAAGGGGATCTAATCCTAGTGTAAAGTCGGATAGTCGCCATGGTAACCGTCTTGGTATCACGAATGACGTCACTTTGATGTAGTTTCCTCCTCCCACTCACAACTCGGAAACTGCCTTTGGGGGACCTGAGAGCTGCGGAGGAGATCGAGGGGGCGTGGCAGAGGGGGAATGGGAAGGAAAACAACCCTCCCGCTTCACCAGAACGCAAGACAGGAAAGCCGAGAAATCTTTATATGGCAAAACCTAGATTCTTCTGAGAAATGGTCACTTAATAAGTGTTGGTTATGAACAGTAGTTTGTGTAGAAATCCCAACATCTGAAGTTTATATTTAGCATAGCTGTAAAATAAGTCATAGCACATTTGGGGGCACTTCGTTTCCTTGAATAGCAACAGTCTTGGCCCAGTGAAAAGATACAGAAATATTCTTATTTGCCCGTTCTCTCTTCCCATCCATTGATTTGGCTCTTCTTTTTTCTTTCTTTCTTTTTTGTCAGTCGTGGAGCTTGAACTCTGGTCCTGGGCACTGTCCCTCTACCACTTGAGCCACAGCACCACTTCTGGCTGCTTTTCGATTTATGTGGTGCTGAGGAATCGAACCCAGCGCCTCATGCATGCGAAGCAAGCACTCTACCACTGAGTCACCTTCCCAGCCCCGGCTTTTAAAGACGAAAATTGTAGTGACTCAGCTAACTCCAGACAATAAGGAGTCCCTCTCTCACGGAGAATCCTATTCACATGTGAGCCAGTTACAGGCTTTTTTCATCTGGGCAGCACATGTGTGAGGATGGAAGATGGCGGGATTAAATTTCAGTAAGAACTGCAGACTACTTCGAATCCAGAAACCATTTTCAGCTAATAACCAAATAGGATCAACTATGTAAACTAGATAAAACTTTTCAGTTTAGCCGCTAGAGGTCCCTTTGTGAATGTCTGATACCCAACTTTCCATATAAAGGTTTCATCTCACGTTTTCTGTTTACTAGAATTAAAATCTACGCATCTTTTCACATCACTTTTCCCTCCCTGAAAATTCACAGTGGATAATGTTTTAGCTTTAAAGGATAGGTATAGCCTTCATACCCATTTCGCAAACATATCACTCACTGTATTTCCACATACATGTACTTTTTTTTTGGAAAAGATTAGAAAGGATACAAAAATATTCCTCTCAATTCATTGGGAGACATTTTCTACTGGGAAATATTCATGCATTGTATTTACTTATAACCAGACACAGTAAAAACTCATTAACTATTCATAAGGCAGATGAAGGATTCCTTGCCCAGTTTCTGAAAGATGAGCTGGGTTTCCTACCATAGCCATATGTCAGCAATTTTTGTTAAAGGATGAGGCTAGATAAATTTTAACTTACAAACATCACAAATCACAGCATGAATTATTAAAAAATATTTTTGTTATTCTAAATGTGATATACAGAGGGATTACAGTTATGTAAGTCAGGTAATGAGTATATTTCCTTTTGGACAATGGGGGGGGGCTCCCCTTTCCTGGCTCTCTCACAGTTTTTTTCCTCCTGTCCCTACATACAAGTTGTATAGTTCACTTTCAATATAGTTTACCCTTTGCCTTCATTTCTGTGACATCCCTCCTTTGCCCTCCCAAAGACAGACAAATGAACTAACAAAACAGAAAACAAAAAGAGCAATAAAGAAAGAAAGAAAGAAAAAAAAAACTAGCCCGGAGCCAGTGGCTCACGCCTGTAATCCTAGCTACTCAGGAGGCTGAGTTCCAAGGATCAAGGTTCAAAGCCAGCCCAAGCAGGAACGTCTGTGAGACTCTTATCTCCAATACACCACTAGAAAATGAGAAGTGGTGCTGTGGCTCAAGCAGTAGAGCGCTTGCCTTGAGCTGAAGAGTGCAGGGACAGCGCCCAAACCCAGAGTTCAACCCCTACAACGGACAAAACAACAAAAAAAAACCTCTTGTTTCCATTTCCTGGAGTTCATTTCCATAAATATTATTTTATATTATGAGAGGCACATAGACATTGCACCTTTGTGTTCCTCCACTAAATATCCTCCTTTGGTTTCTTTGTGTGAATGCCTGTATAATTTATCATGTACTGGTGTATTTTAGATCTAGCTTCCACATAAAAGAGAAAACATGCACTACTGGTCTCTCTGATCTCTCAGTCTGTCTCTTTCTTTCCTTCTTTTCTTTCTTTCTTTTTTTTTGGGGGGGGGGTCTGGTCGTGGGGCCTGAACTCTGGGCCTGGGTGCTATCCCTCAGCTCTTCAGCTCAAGGCTGAGCCACAGTGCCACTTCCTTTTTTCTTTTTGTTTATGTGGTGCTGAGGAATCGAACCTAGGGCCTCAGGCATGCAAGGCAAGTGCTCTACCACTGAGCCACCTTCCCAGCCTTGTAAGCAATTCTTAAAAAAAAAAAAAATGAGGGGCACTGGTGACTCATGCCTGTAATTCTAGCTACTCAGGAGGCTCAGGTTCAAAGCCAGACTCTTATTAATGACCCCCAAAATCTGGAAGTGTAGCTGTGGCTCAAGTGGTACAGCACTAACCTTGAGCAAAAGAGCTCAGGGACAGCACCTAGGCCTTGAGTTCAAGCCCTGGACCAGTACCAAAAAAAGAGAGGGTATGTTAAAAACACCTCTTACTATTTGTTCAAAGTAATGTCTCCCTTCTCTAGGCTTGCAATTTCTTTAGTTTTGGTATAGATTTGCTATATAAAGAGTACTTGTATATAATTCAAAATAGAAAAACAACTTCTCCATAATTATGTTAGATTTATCTTGATGACCTGTTTGCTTAGTGTCTATAGAAGATGTTGGATGCTGAAAAAATGTTAGTGCCTATTTCCCTAAGACTGGCTTCAGGTCAAAGAAAAATTCTTCATCTATGCTTTTTCAGGAACACTGAATACTTCACAGAATTTCAATTTTAAACTTCTGTTGTTAGCATAGCTACTAAAAGCAGCTAAAATTAAATTTCTGGGCACAATTTACCAACTTCTCTAGGGGAGAATCCAGGTGCTAGATCAAAGGGACAGCTTATCACCGAACTAGGTTACAAGAAGGTAGAAGAGGATCATATAGGGGTAGAAGACCAATTTGTCTCTTTCCAGAAAATAGGCAAACTAGGTTCAGGTGGTTTCCTTGGCCATCTGCCCTTATGTGTTTATTTTTGCGCTTGTACACTCAAGGCTGGTGCTCTACCACTTCCAGTTTTTTGTTGTGTAACTGAAGATGAGTCTAACGATTTGTCAGTTTGGGCTGGCTTTGAACTGCAATTCTCAAATCCAGCCTCCTGAGTAGCTAGGATTACATTCAGGAGTCATCTGTTTTGAAAAAGAATATTTGTAATGAAAACTGAATTTTATTTATTCCTTTAGCTTGTAGTATTATACAAAGCACTGGCCATTGGCATTATCTATGGCAGAAGTGCTTGAGCTTAAAATTTGGAGACCTGGGCAACATAGCAAGTCCCAACTCAAAGTACATTATTATTATTATTATTATTATTATTAGCCAGTCCTGGGGCTTGAACTCAGGGCCTGGGCACTGTCCCTGAGCGTTTTTTGCTCAAGGTTAGCACTCTACCACTTGAGCCACAGCATCACTTCTGGCTTTTTCTGTTTATGTGGTACTGGGGATCAAACCCAAGGCTTCATGCATGCTAGGCAAGCACTCTACCACTAAGCCACATTCCCAGCCCCATTATCATTATTTTTTCTTTTTCTTTTTTTTGGGGTCTGGTCGTGGGGCCTGATTTCTGGGCCTGGGTGCTGTCCCTCAGCTCTTCAGCTCAAGGCTAGTGCTCTACCACTTGAGCCACAGCGCCACTTCCGGCTCTTTTTTCTTTTTGCTTATGTAGTGCTGAGGAATCGAACCCAGGGCCTCAGGCATGCAAGGCAAGCGCTCTACCACTGAGCCACCTTCCCAGCCCATTATTATTATTTTTAATGGAGAAAATAGTAATGGGATTCTTAATTCTCAGCATTGTCGTTAGCATTATTATGAATTATGCTAAGCAGGGTGCTGGTGGTACTTGCTTGTAATCATGCTTGATCAGCGGGGGCCAGAAACCTCCACTAGACTCCATCACTCCCACTCCAAAGTAATTAAACAGCGAAAGCGGAGATGGAGGTGTGGCTCAAGTAGTAGAGTGCCAGGCAAATGGAAGACCCCAAGTTCAAACTCCAGTACCACCAAAAAATGGTAAGCCCTGAGTTCAAGTCCCAGGACTGCCACTAAAATAAAATTCTAACTTCAGTATATCCAATGATGAAGATATTAGGAGTTTCTTGTAACAGTGCCAGATTGGACAGTATCTGGTCTATTAGAGAATAGGACTATCTAGTAGTGCTAGTGTCCATAATTCTCCGGAAAGAGCAGAAGACGCAGGTTTCCTCATCAGGTTTCCTTTGTACGTTGGTGTCTCCGTGCTGCCATGCTCTAAGTCATTACCACCAGGCCCCAGGAAATACCGCTCATCTGCACGCCCTTGCACGACTCTTACTGTGTCATACACCCAGGGCCTTCCATTGTTTTACACATATTTCCTAGAAGGGGGAGGGCTGGAGGTTCGCAGAGTTTGCTGCCTCTGCTCGCTCTAGCGTGAGCGGTCGGGGACCGCTGCCCTCGCGTCACTCCGTGCGAAGGTCTGGCTGGAGCACCCAAGGGCCCCCGCACGTGACGGGCACGGCGCCCTCTCGGTCCCCCGGGGTCCAGGGTGCAGTAGCGCTGACGTCCTCCTGGTTACCCACAAGCCTCCGGGCCGCGCGGTGCGAGCAGGAAGAAGGCGGCGCAGACCGACGCCTGCCCGGGAGGTCCCGGCGCTTCCTGAAAGGGAAGCCGTACCCGCCCGCTCTCCTCACACTGCGAGCCGGGGGCTTTCCGAGTCGTATGGGGCCGAAAGGGAGACGGCTCCCGCCCAGGTTCAAGAGCTGGATCGCTACCCTGGTCTCCGCAGGCCAACCCTCGGAGTTAGGGCGCTCTTTTCTGACAGCTGTCGGACAGACAGCCGCGGCTGAGCCATCCCGCTCGCTCCGGGGTCTTTGGGAGCGCGTACTCAGGGCAGCTTCTTCCTCTTATTTAAGATCTGTAAGCAGGGCCACTCCGAGGGTACCAAATGGCATTGGATACGTGCGCTTACTAGGCACCCGAGAACACGCACGAGCACGGGTTTACCTGGCCGGCCCAGCCCAGGCCCGCCTCGCCGGTCCTATAAGTTTGCGTCCGACCCTTTCGCCCAGTCCTGGGCCGTCCCTTTGCTTCATAGCCCGCGGCGCCGCGTCTGGTCTAGACGCTCACGCGCCCGCTCGTATTTCTGGTTCGGGCTCCGGCTCTTTTCCCTCCCTCCCCCCCCCCCTACTCCGCCCCCGCGCCCATCCTCCCCTCCCCCGTCGCGCGATTGACCGGGCCTCTTCCTCCTTTCGTCCCCAGCGCCCCTAACCCGGGACTGCATTTCCCGGCAGGCACCGCGGCTCGCGGCCAATGAGAGGCTGAGGATTTGGCGGCGGCGCCCCAAGAGCCGGGGTGGGGGGGGGCTTTGTGCGCGGCGGCGGCGGCGGTGTCGGCGGCGGCGGCGGGAGCGCGAGCGGGCGGCGGCACGGAGGCGCGGAGGCGGGGGCCGACGAGGCTGTGCGCGGGACGCCGCGGAGAGGTGTGCAGGTTCTGAGTAGAACCCCGAGAACCCTATCGCCCTGTCGGGCCGCCAGCCACACGCTCTTCTCCAGCACCAGCGGCTGCGCGGCGGCCCCCGTCCCGTCGCCTTCCTTCCCACTCCACCGCCCGCAGCCTTCCTCCACCCCGCAGCGCGGCCGGCCCGGGCCAGCCGTGGCCCACGTCGGTGCGGGCCGCCATGGCTGATGCGCCCGGCGCGGGGGAAATCTAGTCCGGGGATTTCATGCGGCCTAGCTTGGTTCCGTCTCCTACCCCCGCGGCTCCGGCAGCTGCCCGAACCCTCGCCTGACTCCGGGCCTCCGTGTCTCTCCTGTGATCGCACTGACACGGCCGGGGGGTTAGAATGGAACAAACTGAAGGTAAAGTGCGTGCGTGTGAAGGTGTGTGTGCATCTGTGTGTATGGCAAGGAGAGGTTTGAAGAGGAATCGGTGGGGTGGGGGCGGCCTAGGGATGGGGCACCCATAAGGAGCGAGACCCGGGGACGAGAACAGCGGGTGGCCTGAAAGCGTTCGTGGGGAGTCTTATTGGGGAGAGCAGATGGCAAGGTGGGGGGTGTGGAAGGAATTGGGGGGTGGGGCAGGGGAGGTAGGATTGGGTTGAGAGATGTAGTGGCTGGGTTGGGAATTGGGAGGGGAGGTGGGATGGGGGCGGGGATATAGGTGGGAACGGGGGAGGGGCAGGGAAAGGGGAGAAGAGTTAGATTTGGCGATTGGAGACATGGGTGGACTGCGAAATACGGAGGTCTGGGGCAGAGTGTGGGAACTGGAAGAGTCTGGGGGAGAAAGAGGGTAGATTTGATAGAGAAGTGGGACATCTTACGAGAATCGAAGGAGAAACGAGGGAATCAAAGTGGAGGAAAAGATAAATTGAGAAAGGGATGAGAAATGATTGAGGCAGGATGCAAATAGGAAGATAGGAAATAGATGCAGAAAACTGAAACACACACGATTGGGTTTAAGTGAATGTTGGAAGGGATGGGAACGATCCACCAAGCGTCACTGAGTGGGAGGAAAAGAAGAGGATGGGGGTAGTTAAAGTGTTAGAAGGGGAAAGCCTTTTGTTCCTATATTTGTGTATGTTCTGATGCCTTTTATTTCAAGGCCAGAGAACAGAGAAGCTAGTGGTTATGGGGTTGTAAATTGTTGTGAAACGGGGGCGATGTGGGTGTTACTGTTTTGAGGGAAGAGAAGATATGTTTGTGTTATGGTAGGGAGACAGGGAGAGGCATGGCCGTAATTTGATGGTTTGGGTGAGGGAGGGAAGACTATTCAGATTTAAAAGGGGCAGGGGCAGCCATGTTTGCTGCCAGGCACTGCAGTGTAAATAAATTCCTTTTCCTTCCCGACATCGGTGTGAATGTGGAAGAGGACAAGCTCACAGTGTTACTCTCCCTTCTCCCTTCTTTCTATCCATGAACTCTTCTTCCCTTACCTCTTGGGTCATTTACAGTTATCCATAACCACTGAAGGATATAGTGGTGTTTTCCATCTTGTGTGTTTTTGCTGCTTCCCCCTCTCTTTCCTCTACCTACTGGTTGCAAACCAGGCATGCTGATGTGCTGCAGTGTAAAATTAAAACATTTTAATAGATCTAAAACTAGATTTTTGACTAGCCGAATGAATCGTTATTATTCTTCGTATTTAAAACATGATTGTGAAAAAGTCTTTTAAAATATTGATTGGTTTCAGAAGCCTCCGAAGCAGTCAACATGTTTTCTGCAATTCTTTAAGTAAACAAGGAAATTGCATCGGTTATTTTACTTGGGGCTGTGCTCTTGGCAAAAGCACTGTGTGGGGGTGAGAAGGGGTAGGAAGATTGCCTGTGGGAGCTTATCTGCTTGCTGTATTTTCAGTGTTGGAAAATTAGAGATGTGTGCATCTTATTATTCTGATAGCTTTTAGTTATAAGATGATAGGCATGATGAGAATAGTGCTTTTTATTTTAATGAACTCTTCCCTGTCTCTGCTTTCTGGTAGCCAGCTCAGTACACTGTGCCAAATGCCAGTTGAGCGGTGTAGTAGGCATGTAGTTCCTACAACCTTTCATTTATTCTTACAACCTTTCCTTACTCTTTTTAATTTTTATTTTAGTGGAAAGCCAGTTCACTATCAGGAAAGTTATTGTAATTCTTTATTACAGGGAAACTACTTGGGTGATTTGAAATAGTATTATAGAAGTTTAAAAACTATTTACAGTAGATAAATTGATACCAGGTGGAGTCTGTTTCATTTTCATATCTTAAAGGATTAAATGTCTGCCTGACCTTTTTTTCATAGTTGTAATTGGAGTAATACATACTTAAAACCATCACATTGATAGTGAAACTCTTCTTACAATAGTGGAGGTTCTGTTAAAATTCTAGTTTGATAGAATCAATTCATTTATACTATATATTGACTTAACTTTAATATTAATGTCCCATCAGTTGTTACAGAGTTTAGGATGTGTTCTTAGTTTAGTGGAAAAATTAAATTGGATAGTGTCAGTACTCAGTGTAAAGAGTAGATTGATAACTTGGACTCTTTTGATTTGATAATATTAAGACTGTATTTTGTGAAATTCTATGAAGATCTGTTCCATTCACAAGAGCCATTCAGCATGATTTTTTTAGAATTAATTTTTATGGAGATTTTTTATTTCTATTTCCCACTCAGTTGACATGTTATTTGTAATTAGTTGGCAGACTATGTGCAATGAACTATCATTGCCACAAATTTTAGGAAAATGAGCAATCATTGTATATTAAACTAGAAAAGAAATCAGGCTGGAAGTTTGTATGAGTCATGTTCAGTATTCTGGTTCCTTTCAGATGAAATGGTATTTATTTAATTAAGATTACCATACTCACCTTTCTCTTTTTTTGGTTGGTCGTGGGGCTTGAACTCTGGGCCTGGGCCAGAGCTGTCCCTCAGCTCTTCAGCTCAAAGCAAGCACTCGACCACTTGAGCCACAGCACCACTACCTTTTTTATGGGGGGGGGGTGGTCATGGGATTAAACTCTGGGTCTAGGCTCAGTCCCTCAGCTCTTCAGCTCAAGGGTAGCACTTTACCATTTGAGCCACAGGGCCACTTCCCGTTTTCTGGTGGTTTATTGGAGATAAGAGTTTCATGGGCTTTCCTGTCCAGGGTGGCTTCCAATGGTGATCCTCAGATCTCAGCCTCCTGAGTAGCTAGGATGATAGGAGTGTGTAGCTAGGATAACAGGCATGTGCCATTAGTGTAAATGTAACTTTTTTTTAAAACCTCAAATAGCAAATGTTCTTAAACTGATCACATTTATAGTTTCAGATAAAGGAAATTAGTTACCTGCATGATGATTTGAATCAACTGTCCAATCTGTAAAGATAGTAGCTTCTGGAGTTTATGATGATAGTCATAATAACCATTAACAGATGCTAATAGTTTTCTTCTTGTGCTGTGCTGTGTCTTATAGGTCTGATTGTGCTGTGCTGTGTCTTATAGGTCTGATTTCTTCTTTTCTCTGAACAGTTTATGTTGTTAGTACTTTTAACTTCTTACAAATGGAGAAAACAATTTTAAGTAAAACACAAAAATGTTATTAAGCATTTAAACAGTCAGTACTTAAGTCCAGATCTTTTCTAATTATAGGACCTAGATCAGTAAACCTTTTCTTTTTTTTTTTTTGTCGGTCGTGGGGCTTGAACTCTGGGCCTGGGCGCTGTCCCTCAGCTCTTCAGCTCAAGGAGAGCGCTCTACCACTTGAGCTACAGCGCCACTTCCGGTTTTCTGGTGGTTTATTGGAGATAGGAGTCTCACGGTCTCCTGCCCGGGCTGGCTTTGAACCGCGATCCTCAGATCTCAGCCTCCTGAGTAGCTAGGATTACAGGCGTGAGCCACCAGCGCCCAGCTAGTAAACCTTTTCTTTTAGTTTCTTTTTTTAAAAATCATAAGAATACATGCTTGTTATTTGAGACTTTTTCAAATGTTTATAGGAAACTGAGAAGTAAATAGTACTTCCAATTGCTCTACACCTTTGAAGTTGCTTTAGTGGCCTCCTCGGAAATTTCTGTGCACTTAAATGTATGTTGCTCTTTTTTTTTTTTTTTTTTTGTATGTTGCTCTTAAAATACATATGATGGGATCCTTCTGTCTGTGTTTTGCTCTTTAGGGGAGTATGGTACTGGGAATTGAACCTAGGGCCTTACCTATACTAGGCAAGTGAGAGCAGCACTAGTCCATTTTTATTTTAATTTTGAGACAGGATCTTGTTAAGTTATTCAGGCTGACCTCAAATTCACCATCTTCCTAATTAGTCCATTTTTGCTTTTGTTATTTTTCACATGAAGTCTTGTGTTTTTGCTGGGGCTGGCTTCATACCTATGGTATCTCATGTATCTGGAGTGACAGGTGCACACTACTATGCAGGGCTTCTTGGTTGAGATGAGGTCTTGCTAACTTTTTGCAGGATTGGCCTAGATCCATATCCTAGGATTACTGGCATGAGCCATCACAACTAGCCCTTACTTTCATGTTTTAATAAGTTGTCTGGGACATCTTCTAAAATTAGCACACATGGTCCCACTGTTTAAGGTTGTATAGTATTCCATTATTGGTAATATTGTTATTTAGATTAATGGCATTTTACTATTTTAAGTAATGTAGTTGACCCTAAATTACATTTCTTTTTCTTTCTTTTTTTTTTTTTTTGGTCAGTTATGGGGCTTGAACTCTGGGCCTGGGTGCTGTACCTCAGCTCTTTAGCTCAAGGCTAGCACTCTACCACTCGAGCCACAGCACTACTTCCAGTTTTCTGAGTGGTTTATTGGAGATAAGTGTCTCACAGATTTTCTGCCAGGACTGACTTTGAACCTCGATCCTCAAATCTCAGCCTCCTAAGTAGCTAGGATTACAGGCGTGAGCCACCAGCGCCCAGCTCCTAAATTACATTTCTAGCAATTTGTTTAAATGAAAGATTATCTGACTTACCTTACATTAGAGAGAAAGCAGACTTACAAAAGGTAAGTCTAATAATTTGGTGACGACAGACTTGTTTCTTGGATCTTTGTATCACATCAGTTACTCTCTTGCAGTGAAAGTATTTGAGCTGTCTGAAAGCTGAAGACAAGGGAAAATACCCAGGGTTAGTCACGTTTAGTATAATGAGTTGGAAGGGAGTGGGCTGGGATGTAGCTCAGTGGCAAAGTGCTTGTGTGGCAAGTGCAATGTCCTGGGTTTATTCCCTAGTACTAAAGATAAGAGGGGAGGAGGTGTAAGTTATAGTGAGGCAAAGAATCTTGCTTATTTATACTTTGTCCAATATTTCATACATGCATCATATGTACAAAATATTCCTACATGCCTAAAGGAATTATATCCAAGTTACCTTTTTGTTGTTGTTGTTGTTGGTCATGGGGCTTGAACTCTGGGCCTGGGCACCATTTCTGGTTTTCTTTTTTTGGGGGTCTGGTCGTGGGGCCTGAACTCTGGGCCTGGGTGCTGTCCCTCAGCTCTTCAGCTCAAGGCTAGCACTCTACCACTTGAGCCACAGTGCCGCTTCTGGTTTTTTTCTTATGTGGTGCTGAGAAATCGAACCCAGGGCCTCCAGCATGCAAGGCACTGAGCCACCTTCCCAGCCCCTGGTTTTCTGAGTGGTTTATTGGAGATAAGAGTCTCAGGGCCTTTCCTCCCCAGGCTGGCCTTGAACCTTGATCCTCAGATCTCAGCCTCCTGAGTAGCTAGGATTACAGGTGTGAGCCACCACACTTGGAGCCCAAGTTATCTTTTTTTTTTTTGTTGTTGTTGTTTTTGTTGGTCGTGAGGCCTGAACTCTGGGCCTGGGCGCTGTCCCTCAGCTCTTCAGCTCAAGGCTAGTGCTCTACCACTTGAGCCACAGCGCCACTTCCCCAAGTTATCTTTTTTATGGAGAAGTCAAACTGGGGTTTGAACTCATGCTTAAACACTTGTGCCAAGCCCTTTAACCTTTTTGCTTTTTTAACTTTTTTTTTTCTTTTTCTTTTTTCTTTTTTTCTGTAGTTCTGGGATTTTAATTCAGAGCCTCAGACTCACTTTGCTTGCTTACGTGAGCATGCCTCCAGTTTGGCTTTTTGCTGGTTCTTTTGGAGATAGAATTCCAAGGGCTTTTCTTGCTTCAAACCTTGATTCTCTAGATCTCAGCCTTCTGATTAGAATTATAGGAATGAGCCACTTGTACCCAGACTACTTATTTTTGTTCTGTTTTTTTGTCCGTCATGGGCCTGAACTCTGGGCCTGGGCACTGTCCCTCAACTCTTCAGCTCAAGACTAGGGCTCTACCACTTGAGCCACAGCGCTCCTTCCAGCTTTTCCTGTTTATGTGGTGATGAGGAATTGAGCCCAAGGCTTCATGCATGCGAGGCAAGCCATGCTAGCCACCTTCCCAGCCCCTACTTTGGTTATTTTTGAGATAGGGTCTCACATTTTTGCCTGGACCACATCCTTCTGTTTATGCTTCCCTTGTAGCTGGGATGACAGGCACACTCCACCATTCTCAGCTTGATTAGTTGAGATGGGGTATTGTCTGGGCTAGCCCCTGCCTTCCAAGTAGCTGGGATTAGAGATGTGAGCCACTGCACCTGGTCTGTATCCAAGTTTTCTTCAAGTTTGTGTTTTGTATAATGAAGTGGTTTTTGGCAAAAATTTTCCTGTTTTAATAAAATTGTCAATGCAATAAGATAGCAATGAAATGAAAAAAAAATCAGTGGTCCAATCACTATGTTGGAAAGAAACTTGAGACACCGGTAAAATGGGCTAAAAATAACCAGTTGAAAACAAGAAGTTGAATCATTTTTGGTTACTATTTATTTAAATTATTTCTGCCTATAAGAAGAAAGTAAGTTACCATGGATACCAAATGGGCTCTTTTAAGTCTTGCCCAATGTATTGTAGATACTAGAGAAATTAAAATATTAAAGCTTAAAAAATTGGAATTTCCTACCCATAAAAACTGTTTCTCAATTCAGTGTTGGTCTTTAGGTTTTACTTTATGAAAAAAGAAAAGACATTATTTTTTGAAGGAGCAACTAAGATGATTTATTTCTTTGTTAATAAGCAACATGTCCAATAGTTGAATTTCTAAATACATTGTGAGTTTTATTTCTGCAGGCTAATCTTTTTTTTTTTATTGTGAAAATACTGTATAGAGGGGTTACAATTACATGGGCAAGATAAAGAGTATATTTCTTATCAAGCATTGTAGCCTCCTCCTTTATTTCCCCTTCCCATCCCTTCCCATCTCCCCCCCCCCAAACCTCTCCCCTCCCCCAGGCTAATCTTTTTATAAACATTAATAAGGGTTCAGTTAAGAAATAGATTATGCTGTTGGACTCTGGTGGCTCATGCCTGTAATCCTGGCTACTCAGGAGGCTGAGATCTGAGGATCCAAGTTCAAAGCCAGCCTGGGCAGGAAATTCCATGAGACTCTTATCTCCAGTTAACCACCAGAAAACCAGAAGTGGTGCTGTGGCTCAAGTGCTAGAGCGCTCATCTTGAGCTGAAGACCTTAGGGACAGCGCCCAGCCCACAGTTCAAGCCCCATGACTAACAAAAAAAAAAGAGAGAGAGAGAGAGATTATGCTAAGACCATATAATATTTTTTAAAAGCTTATAGTCTTGTTTTCATTTTTACTATTGACCTTAAATACTTATTAAGTACTTTAAACATTTGTATAGTATTTTGTGCTTGCACAATATGGCATGAAAAAAGGTAAAAAGCAAATATTATGAATTCATTGAACAGTGTGTGTGTGTGTGTGTGTGTGTGTGTGTGTGTGTGTGTGTGTGTGTGTGTGTGTGTGTGTGTGTGTGTGTGTGTGTGTGTGTGTGTGTGTGTGTGTGTGTGTGTGTGTGTGTGTGTGTGTGTCTTGAACTTAAGGCCTGAGCACTCTTTCTTAGTTTTTTTCACTCAAAGCTGCTGCTGTTACTTGAGCTACAGCTTCACTTCTGGCTTTTCGTTAATTGGAGGTAAGAGTTTCACAGACTTTCTAGGATTACAGGTGTGAACCACTGGTGCCCAGCAAACATTCAGGTTTTAGGATGAATGTGTTCTAACTCCTAAAGTCTGTTTTATTAATAAGATATTAAATTTGAAAATGCTCTTTGAATGAGTTTTAGCTTATTTTAAAGTTTTAGGTGTGGGTCTCAAGGTTATCGAGGTCTTTAAGGAGAAAATGAATAGGAAAATTAAAAAATTATATATGTTTAGTTTCTGTTTTACCTATATGTAACCCTATGTGGCACATTTGATAGAATTCCTACATAACTTACTTTTTTTTTTTTAGTGAAGTTGAAAAGTACAGAATTATTTAATTAAGTAATAAATTCAACTGAGATTTCAGAGCCTTCTCAGAACAAGAAAAGAGTATCATGATATATGTAGGATAGGTTTTCAGATTTTAGTCAGAGTATTTGAAGTATTTTTTCTTTCCCTTTTTTTTGATTGTGTTTTATTGGTCATGTGGCTTGATTTCTGGGCCTGGGCACTGTCCCTGAACTCTTGCTCGAAGCTAGTGCTCTACGACTTTGAGCCACAATGCCACTTTCGGTTTTCTGGTGGTTTATTGGAGATAAATCCAGACTTTTCTGTCCGGGCTGGCTTTGAACCAGGATCCAGATCTTAGCCTTCTGAGGAGCTAGGATTAGAGGCATGAGCTACCAACACCTGGCTATTTTTTTTTTAAGTGTATGTGTGTCCTGACTTCATAGCTTATATTTTTATTTTAATAGATGGTTAGACATTAAATAATTGTTTTTCTACCATTGGATATAGCTTTTCTTATTTTAATGTAAATTACATGCATACTTCCTAAAACATGTAGTTAAGTATTTTAAATCTAAGAAATGAGTGGCAAAATAAAATATAGTTGCTCAAATTGATTTGGGAGTGAAAGATCATATGGTGACCTTTCAGTGGTGTTTAGCCCACTGCCAAGATGGTATGGTGGTCATTTGTTCTTATAGTGACTAAGTTCTTATTGCTGTGGCATCTTGTGAAAGTTGAGTCTAAAAAATGAACAGAAACTTTAAAAACAATGTAAAACCTTTTGAATGTTATGTAGTATGATACAATCAAGAAAAGCACATAAGTCCAATGTACAGTAGAAACAAATGATTAAGAATGGAATATCTACCACCCTTTCAGAAAAGCAGCAGAGGCAGCTTCATTGCTTTAGCTGGTATTTCATTGGTTGTCCTTACGCTTTAGAATTAAAAATGTTGATGTCCTTTTTCAAAATCAGAAAAGCCTGAAAAATTCATAATCATAAGGCTCCAGCAAATATAAAAATGAGATAAACTGCTCATTTTTGCTCATTTCTATGAATGCTGGGATGTAAACCAGGCTTCCTTCACACATGTTAAGCATATACTGTACTACTGAGCTGCACTCCCATCTCCATAAATGGAATAACCAGTTTTTAATTGTTATTGTAAGAAGGGATGTCTGGGTAATTAAAAAAAGAAGCCACTTCCTGACAGTGAGTGTAGGCAGCTGGTAGTTTGGTTTCATATTTACAAGTATATAACAAAAAGTAGTGTTGAGTCCTGCAAGAAAGTTTCATTTTATACTATTTGTTCTGTTTGTCTCTGTTGTACATTCTGTGATTTTTGCTTTTGGATTAATATTGGCTCATATATATGTATATATGTGTATATATATATAATTAAGTAATTATACAAGGGAGTTTCAATTCAACATGTCAGTGCATCTTAATCTGTGTCTGAGGTTGCCCCATTGTTCACTTTTTAACTTAAACATGTTATTTCATAAAAATCAGCTTGACTCTCTCATTTTCAAGATTGGAAGCATTCAAAAAAAAATCTCAGCCTGTGTTTGACCCTTAATCCTTGGTGTCTCTTGAGTGGCATCTTTCTGGTAATTTGGCCAGGTAAGCCAGATTTCTTCAGAAGTTAGGGAAATTTACTGGATTGTGCCTCCCTAGCTTTCTAGATTTTTTGTATGTTTTGTTTTTTTGTTGGTCATGGGACTTGAACTCAGAGCCTGGGTGCTTGTCCTTGAGCTTTTATGCTCAAGGCTAGCACTCTACTACTTTGAGCCACAGCACCACTTCTGGTTTTCTGGTGGTTAGTTGGAGGTAAAAGTCTTAGGAACTTTCCTGACCAGGCTGGCTTTGAACAGCAATCTTCAGATCTCAGCCTCCTGAGTAGCTAGGATTACAGGCATGAGCCACCAGTGCCTGGCTCTAGATTTTTTTCTTACCTGTTTGGAAAGGTTCTATGTTGACTTTCAAGGATTATAATGGTAGAAAAAAGTTTAATGTCACCAACTGTACCTCTCACAACCTGGTAAATATAGTATTTTATACAACTATCATATGAGCTTTGAGAAAGACATTTTAATAATTCAATTACGTACATAAATCACAGCTTTACTTAGTTATTATAATCTTGACTGTTTCAGCCATCTCCCTTTAAAAATGGTCTCTACAGGATCCAAATTCATTAGTGTTTCCTATTAAATGTAGTAAGACCCTTCTCACTTTGCTCTATTGCATCTTGACTTCCTTTCCGTAATTATTTTCTTAACTTCCACTAAGGATTAAATATATTTCTTGCTAATTTTCCCTAAATATAATGAATACATACTTATTATATATAAATTTATGTTTTATATATACATATGTTTATATATAAATATATTATGTGATTATTTTTAATTTTTAAGAAACAGTTTTAGCTTTTAAGGAACATTCATATATAGTTTCCTAATTATATATGTAAGTATGATTTTAAATAAATGTAAATGTGATTTTATGTATAAAGTAGGGATGTAAAAGTAATGAGATGCATATACATGTGTATATGCACATATGAACATATACATATAATTCTTTTTAAAAAGACTGGCTCTGATAGTTTATTATGGCCCCATTTATGTAATAAATGCTATGTGTATATTTGTGTATGTATGTATGTATGTATGTATGTGATGCTTTGGTGGGATTAGGATTTGAACTTAGGGCCTCTGGCTTGCTAGACAGATACCCTGCCACTTGAGCCATACCCCATGCCCTTTGTTGTTTTTCCAGTAGTGTCTTAAGTGTTTTTCAGATACCCTGCCACTTGAGCCATACCCCATGCCCTTTGTTGTTTTTCCAGTAGTGTCTTAAGTGTTTTTCTGGGGTTGGCCTCAGACCTTAATCCTTCTACCTAAAGCCTCCTAAATAACCTGGCTTTTTGGTTGAAATGAATCTTGCTAGCCTTTTGCCTCAGTGGGCTGTTACTTGCTGTTTTCCTGAACTCTGCCTCTTGAGAATTTTCATATTTTAATAGGAAACTTGAACTTTTCTAGAGTGGCTACTATGGTTTTAAAATATATAATATGTTATGAAAGGATTACTTACTGTACAGAAATTAAAAGCCAGTAAGATAAAAACAAAAAAAGCCAGTAAAACTCCTGGCGTTTGTGGCTCACGCCTGTAATCCTAGCCACTTAGGAAGCTGAGATCTGAGGATTGCTGTTCTAAGCCAGCACAGGCAGGAAAGTCTGTGAGACTCTGATCTCCAGTAAACTGGAAAGTGAAAACCAGAAGTGGCACTGTGGCTCAAGGTAGAGTGCTTGCCTTGAGCTGAAGAGCTGAGGGATAGCACCCAGGCTGAGTTTAAGCCCAGGCCAAGTTCAAGCCCCATGACCCACAAAAAAAAAAACCAAAAAGCCAGCAAAAGCAAGTAAAATATAAACAAAATTAAAATCACCTGAAATTCTACAAGCTGGAAGTAACTACTGTTAATACTTTCAATATTTTTCTTATGTATGTGTATTTTTATAAAGTCAAAACTACATTTGTTATGTTATTTTGTACATGCTTAATATGTTGTGGAGCAAATTTTTTCAGATTATGGTTTTAAAAACATAATTTCTGGGGTGGGAAGATGGCTCGGTGGTAGTGCTTGCCTTGCATGCATAAGGTCCTGGGTTCGATTCTTCAGCACCACACAAGCAGAAAAAGCCAGAAGTGATGCTGTGGCTCAAGTGGTAGAGTGCTAGCTTGGGCCGAAGAGCTGAGGGACAGCACTCAGGCCTAGAGTTCAGGCCCCCACAATGGACAAAAAAAACAAAACAAAAAACATAATATCTTTTTACTAGTGCTCTGTAATCTGTTTATCATTCTGTTGGTGGTCCTTTATAATTTGTTGAACAGCCTTAAACATTTAAAAGAATCTATGTAACTTGATTATATTTCACTACAATAAATTCCTAGAAATAGTTACTTAAAAGATACATAAACATTTAGATTTTTTTTTTTTGGTCGGTTGTGGGGTTTGAACTCGGCCTGAGTGCTGTCCCTCAGATCTTCAGCTCAAGGCTAGCACTCTACCACTTGAGCCACAGCATCTCTTCTGGCTTACTTCTGCTCTACCACTTGAGCTACAGTGCCACTTCCCGTTTTCTGGTGGTTTATTGGAGATAAGAGTTTCACGGATTTTCTTGCCCTGGCTGGCTTTTAACCATGATCCTCAGATCTCAGCCTCCTAAGTAGCCAGGATAACAGGCCTGAGCCACTGGTGCCCAGCTTTAGTTTTTTATACATATTTATACATTGTTCTTCAGAAAGCTTTTGTGTGTGTGTGTGTGTGTGTGTTGGTCATGGGGCTTGAACTCTGGGCCTGGGTGCTGTCCCTCAGCTCTTCAGCTCAAGGCTAGCACTCTACAACTTGAGCCACAGCACCACTTCTGGTTTTCTAGCGATTTATTGGAGATAAGAGTTTCATGGACTTTCCTGTTGGGCTGGCTTTGAACCAAGATCCTCAGATTTCAGCCTCCTGAGTAGCTAGGATTACAAGTGTGAGCCACCAGAGCCCGCCTTTTTTTTATTTTTTGTTGTTGTTGCCAGTGCTGGAGCTTGAACTCTGGGTCTAGGTCCTGTGCTTTTTTTTTTTTTTTTGGTGGTTAATTGGAGATAAGAGTCTCATAGACTTTCCTGCTTTGGCTGGCTTTGAGATCCCTTAAATCGCAGCCTTTAGAATAGCTAGGCTTGCAGGTGTGAGCCACTAGCACCTGGCCAGAAAGGTTTTTTGAAATACAGATTGAATATCTATTATGTAAGTGTTTTGGATTTCAGGGTTTTGGGATTTGGAAATATTTGCATTTGTGTATATATATATTAAGGTATCTTGGGGGGCTGGGAAGGTGGCTCAATGGTAGAATGCATGCCTTGCATACATAACGCCTTGGATTCGATTCCTCAGCACCACATTAGCAGAAAAAGCCAGAAGTGGTGCTGTGGCTCTAGTGGAAGAGCACTAGCCTTGTTAAGTGCTGGGGGACAGCACCTAGGCCCAGAGTACATGCCCCACGACTGACCCCCCTAAAAAAAATTTTTTTTAAAGAAGGGTATCTTGGATTAAGACTCAATTCTATCCCTATATAAGCGGCTGTGTTTCGGGTGCACGCTCTCTCGTGCCCAAGCTCTCCTACAACTAAAAGGCTCTCCAATAAAGCGTGATCTGAGAAGAAAAAAAAAAAAAAAAAAAACTCAACTCTAAAGATGAAATTCATTTCTGTTTCATAGAATCTTACATAATCACAAAGTAATTAAATTTTGTTGTTGTGCTGGGAATTGAACCCAGAGCCTGTGCATGCTAGGCGTGTACTCTGCCACTAAGCTGCACCCAGCCCAGAGGTAATTTTATGCAATATCTAATGTACCTTTGTTTTGAGGTCTGGTGTGGAATTTTCCACTTGTGGCTCATAAGGTACAGATATTGAGACATTTTGGATTTCAGATTTTTAGATAGGGGATGTTTACCTATAATACTTTTATTGAGATACATTTCACATATAAATCATCCTGAAGTATAGAATTTAGTGATTTTTAGTATGGTAACAGTATGTACCATCAAACATTTTTTTAGAAAAGTTAGATGCTACTTACACTCTTGGCAATTATTCTAAAAACTTTATAAAGAATTCCTTTTTAAAAAATGTTTTTTCTCTGGGGGCGGGGGGAGGAAGGAATGGGAAGGGGAAACAAAGGAGGCGGCTACAATGCTTGATAAGAAATGTACTCATTATCTTGCCCATGTAATTGTAACTCCTCTGTACAGTATTTTCACAATAAAAAAAAAGAAAAAATAAATAAAAAATAAAAATTTCTGTCAGTTGTGGGGCTTGAGCTCAGGGCCTAGGCGCTGTCCCTGAGCTTTTTTTTTGTTCAAGGCTAGAGTACTACCACTTTGAGCCACAGCTCCACTTTTGGTTTTTAGGTAGTTAATTGGACATAAGAGTCTCCTGGCTTTTCTTGCCCAGGCCGGCATTGAACCAGGATCCTCATATCTCAGCCCCTTGAGTAGCTAAGGTTACAGACATGAGCCACCAGAGCCCGGTAAAAATTCTATGTATTGTATACTTAGAATACAGGCCATCTATGCTAGTCTATACCACTTGCATTCCCAGCTACTCCAGAGGCTGATACAGGAAAATCCCTTGATCATGGGAGTTTGAGACCAGCAAGAACTCAGTGAGACTTTTTTTTTAAAGACTAAAAGTTAAAGCATAGTACAAAAGATAACACAACAACCAACAACTTGTGAAATACATACTTTATGAAGATTTTAGAAGCTTCTCCATGAAAAGAATGTTGTATATATATCTTTTTTTTTTTAATAAGTTTTTTATTGTGAAAATACCATACAGAGGGGTTACAATTACATGAGCAAGGTAATGAGTACATTTCTTGTTTGTTTGTTTTTTGGGTCCGGTCATGGGGCCTGAACTCTGGGCCTGGGCGCTGTCCCTCAGCTCTTCAGCTCAAGGCTAGCACTCTACCACTTGAGCCACAGCGCCACTTCCAGCTTTTTTTTTATTTTTGCTTATGTGGTGCTGAGGAATCGAACCCAGAGCCTCTGGCATGCAAGGCATGCGCTCTACCACTGAGCCACCTTCCCAGCCCCTGTATATATATCTTTATGTAAAGAAAATAATATGTAACATTTTAGCTTCTGAAACAGTAGGAGGTAGATTTTTTTTAAGTATAAATTCAGTCAAGTTGTCTTTTTGAGAGCTTGTATATGATTTTTTTTTTGGGGGGGGGGTCTGGTCGTGAGGCCTGAACTCTAGGCCTTCAGCTCTTCAGCTCAAGGCTAGCACTCTACCACTTGAGCCACAGCGCCACTTCCGGCTTTTTTGTTTTTGCTTATGTGGTGCTGAGGAATGGAACCCAGGGCCTCATGCATGCAAGACAAGCGCTCTACCACTGAGCCACCTTCCCAGCCCCTGTAAATGATTTTTAATGCTTATTTTCATTCTAAAATGATTTAGAAACACTTTATTTTAGAAAATGTCCCTGGAAAGTCTTCTGCCTGTATATTTGAGTATATAGTATGCTTGCTACCTTGTGAAACTGGCTTTTTGTTTTATCAAGCGAGGTTTTCTTGCTCTAACTGACCTTCACCCCTGAAAGCTGTTCTGTTGGCTCTGTTTGCTTTATGCTATTGAGCAGAACATATTTTTTTTTAAGCTGGATGGACAGTGGTGTTTAGGGCATGAGTTGAGGAAGTCTTAAGAGTCTATCCCACTTAATCTCACCAATGAAGAGCAACATTCTTTTCCTTAATGATGGTAAAAACGATTACTTGGAGTTACAGGCATTCAAATTGGAAATGCTTAGAGAGTGCTTAGAGGCATGTTATTGATCAAACATATGTATATATATATATATATATTTTAACGAGAAATAATATAGTGGAAGCTGAAGGTATAGTTCTGTGGTAGAGTGCTTACCTAGTGTGTCTATGGAAGCTCTTGGTTCATCTGCAGCTTCAAAAAAAAAATCTGTATGCAAAAGGAACTTGATTGCCTAAAACTCACTTCATAGAAGTTAAAAGTTGAATATTAACTAATACCTGAATGGCATTTATATGAGTGTTTCTTGGCTGGTAAGATAATTCATGCTGGTACAAGTATGAACATGAAGTTAACTTTCCAGTTCAAATTTACTTCCACTGTTACTACAACTCATGGTGGCTCTAGTGGTACCAGAGCTTAGTGTTCTTATGAGAGACAAAAGGCAGTATGAAATCTGAATATATAATGTGAAGTTCTAATACTCTTTTATTGTTTAGTCTGAACCTTGGTGAATATGATTGAACCTAAGGAGTTGGAACTATGTTTGGTAGTATGTCTAGCATGTACAGGGCCTTAGGTTTGATTTCCATCACTGGGGGGAGAAGTTGAAGCTAACCAAAGTGATAAAACTGATCAGTGAAAGTTATAACAAAACTAAAATCACCTAAACTGATCTTTATAGAAAATAAAAACTTGGCAAGATACACTTTTTTTTACCCTTTTATTTTTAACTAGCATACATTTTTATTATGAGGTGATTTCACTGTGATGTTTTTCTACATGACCTAGTTCACTTGGAATAAATTCACCCCCAGCCTTATTCCCAATCTCTTCCTCCTTTTGTTTTAAACTGCACTTGGTGGCTTTCATTATCCTGGTTTCAAGTATATGTATGTAACATCCTTTGCTCTTCAGGCATGTTATAATTTTAAGTGTAATAAATTGCTTGGTACTTTAAAATGTATTTTTTCTGATAATTGTCTTTTTGCCCTGTTTTACACTATGGAGAATCCAAGCTAAAAGAAAGCATAATTTTAGCATTTCAATTTGTGTGTGTTGGTCCTGAGGCTTAAGCTCAGAGCCTGGACACTGTCCCTGAGTATTTTTTCCTAAGGCTTGTGCTCTACCACTTGAGCTACAGCTCTTCTTCTGGCTTTTTTGGTAGTTCATTAGAGGTAAGAGTCTCACGACTTTACTACCTGGACTGTCTTGGAACTATGAACCTATATCATAGCTTCTTGAGCAGCTATGATTACAGATGTGATCTACCAGCTTCCAGCTTAGCATTTCTAATTTTAACGATCAGTTTAATAAACTCTTCTTCGGTAAGTTAAGCTTTCACTAGGAAAAAAAAAACAGGAAAATATGTAGATGAACTTGGTAGTTTACTAGATTTCATAAGGAATAGTACAAGATGACTGACAGAAGTTACTTAGTTTGTAGGCTTTTTTTTTTTTTTTTTTTGTTAGTCATGGGGCTTGAACTCTGGGCCTGGGTGTTGTCCCTGAGCTCTTCAGCTCAAGGCAAGCACTCTACCATTTGAACCATAGCATCATTTCTGGTTTTCTGGTGGTTAATTGGAGATAAGAGTCTTAAGGACTTTCCTGCCTGGGCTGTCTTTGAACCGTGATCCTCAGATCTTAGTCTCCTGAGTAGCTAGGATTACAGGTGTGAGCCACTGGTGTCTAGCCGGTTTGTAGGTATTTTTATTGTGAGCCAACACCTTTACTGTAAGAGACAGTGCCTTATACATATTTTCTTCTAGTGGTGATATCACATCTGTTGTTGCTGGGTGTGGTCAGGAACAAAGTGAAGACAGTTGAGGTTAAACCAAGTAGATAAAGTGAGTAGGTTGTTTTACTAGTGAGTTCCATAGTACTATGATTTAATTAAGGAAAAATATATACTACAAAACACTAAAATGTTACATAACTTAATGGAATCATGGTCAAATGAAAACTGTATGACGGGGCTTAGATGTAAATGAAATAATACATAGGGTTATTTGCTTTTTTAGTTCTTTTTAATTTTATTAACTAATTATGTTCCACTTCATGTATGTCATTTTCTGATAGGGGATATTTTTATGTCTTTGATCATCATCTTTCTCAACTTTTTTTTTTTTTTTTTTTTTTTGCCAGTCCTGGAGCTTGAACTTTGGGCCTTGGTGCCATCCCTGAGCTCCTTTTGCTCAAGGCTAGGACTCTGCCACAATGCCATTTCTGGCTTGTTCTGTGATTTATTGGAGATAAGAGTCTCATGGACTTTCCCTCCTGGACTGGCTTTGAACCGTGATTCTCAGATCTCAGCTTCCTGAGTAGCTAGGATTACAGGCGTGAGCCACTGGTGCCCAGCTGCACATTACTTTTGCAAAATAAATTGGCTTAATAAAATTCTTTTAAGATGTGTGTGTGTGTGTATATATATATATATATATATATATATTTTAAGTTGTGACTACAAATTTTCTTCCTCCTCATATATTTTTGTTAAACAACCATGAAATTCAATGTAACCCAGAGATTTTGCTTGTCAAAAACTGAAAAGTAATGGCAGTAACAGTTTCAGTAATTTTTGTTGTTGTTGATGTTGGTTGTGGGTCTTGAATCTGAGTCTGGTCGCTTTTCTTCAGCTCAAAGCTAGCGCTCTACCATTTGAGCCACACACCACTTCCAGTTTTCTGGTGGTTTACTGGTGGTAAGAGTCTCACGGACTTTCTTGCCTGGGCTGGCTTTGAAACGTGATCCTCAGATCTCAGCCTCCTGAGTAGCTAGGATTATAGGCCTGAGCCACTGGTGCCCAGCTTAGTTTCAGTAATATTAAAGAGCTGCTTCATTATGGTGTCATGTATAGTAAGGGCTTTACTGTCATTTTGTAATTTTTATCAGGTCTGTGCCTAAAATGAAGGTAAACTCCAGAGTGCATAGAAAGTAAGTACACACACACACACACACACACACACACACACACACACACACACACACACACACACACACACACACACACACACACACACACACCTGAGTTTAAGCCCTCTGTGCCTAAAATGAAGGTAAACTCCAGAGTGCATAGAAAGTAAGTACACACACACACACACACACACACACACACACACACACCTGAGTTTAAGCCCTGGTAAAACACACACACACACACACACACACACATACGCGCGCACACACACACACACACACACACACACACACACACACACACACACACACACACACACACACACACACACACACACACACACACACACACACACACACGAGACCGGCTTTTCCTACCTGGCCAGGGACAAATTCTGTATCACATTAATATGTATTTATATCTGTAGATAGAACTATATAATGTTTTTTTCTTTTCTTTTTTTCTTTTTTGGGTCCGGTTGTGGGGCCTGAACTGGGCCTGGGCGCTATCCCTCAGCTCTTCAGCTCAAGGCTAGTGCTATACCACTTGAGCCACAGCGCCACTTCTGGCTTTTTTCTTTTTGCTTATGTGGTGGTGAGGAATCGAACCCAGGGCCTCAAGCATGCAAGGCAAGCGCTCTACCACTGAGCCACCTTTCCAGCCCTATATAATGTTATGATGGGGTAAAACTTCTTTTTTTTTTTTGGTCATGCGTGGGGCCTGAACTCTAGGCCTGGGCACTGTCCCTCAGCTCTTCAGCTCAAGGCTAGCACTCTACCATTTGAGCTACAGTGCCACTTCCGGCTTTTCCTGCTCATGTGTTACTGAGGAATCGAACCCAGGGCCTCATGCATGCCAGGTAAGCACTCTACCACTGAGCCACCTTCCCAGTCCTCAAGAATTTTTCTCTTGCTGTTTCCCTTCTAGAGGTCACCTGTATTCATTGTCTTATGCTTTTCCTCAGATTTTAAAGACAAGTGGGTCATGTCTTCAGCTCTTTTTGACTCTGACCCTCTTCCACTTTTTACTTACATGATTATATTGGGCTCACCTGAATAATATAGGATATTATCTTGGTTGCACAATTTTGGTTTTTTGCTATTCATTTATTTACCTCCTTTATTCACTTGTACTGTTGATGGATGCAGCAATGAGCAAAACAGAGAGGACATAGTGTCTTTGTTAAATTAGTCTTTCCATCACTGAAGAAAGTAATGTTAACTTTATTTTGCAAATTAAAAAGGATAAGGCAGGTACTGGTAGTTCACGCCTGTAACCCTAGCTATTTAGGAGGCTGAGATATGAGGATCATAGTTGAAATTAGTATATAAGAGACATAAAACAGGGAAGTCATTTTACTCCATTTAGGGTTGGGCTTTTTTTTCTATTGTACTGAGGTTTGGGCCTTGTGCTTGCTTGCTATGCAGGTACTCTGCCACTTGAATCATTTCTTCAGCTTTAGCTTCTTACCTTAAACCGTGATAACATTGAGGAAATTTCTCTTAATCCCATTAAAAATGTCTGATCATTTTTATGTATTCGTACAAAAGACAAGAGTGTCATGTTATAACATACCCAATATTGAAATATGAATTGTTTGTAGTTAACAGAGATTATATACTTATTAGATTTCTGATAGAAGCATCATATTAAATGTAGCTAAATGAAATTTAAAATTTCTTGGGAAAGAAAAAGATTTCTTGTAGACAGTTTATGTCCTTTGTATTTAAGATGCACTTAATAAAGTCCCTTCTTTTTAAAAATGCAATACTCTTTGCTAAAATACATACTGAAAGCTTTGAAAAAGTTTAATGTAATGAGCAAAATTTGTTTTGTGCCCAGGACTGACAAAATATTTTTTTTATTGTGGTTTTCTCTCTTACCTTTTCCTTTTCCTTTTTTGTGCTGATCCTGGGGCTTGCACTGAGGGCCTAGCCACTGTTCCTGAGCTTTTGTGCTTAAAGCTAGCGTTCACTTGGGCCACAGGTCCTCTTCTGGCTTTTTTTAGTGGTTAATTGGAGGCAAGTCTCATGGACTTTCCTGCCTACACTGGCTTTGGACTTGATCCTTAGATCTTAGCCTCATGAGTAGCTAGGATTACAGGCATGAGCTATCAGTGCCTGTCATGTTATTTTCTTTTAGTGATAGGGTTACATGCTACCAGTTTGGTTTAATGTTGTACATACAGTCACGCTGCAGATACTTCCTAAGCTGTATTCATGAGTCTTAGGAAGGAAAAGCAAATCTGTGGAGTTGGTTAGTCTAGATTCATACTGTTCAACAGTCTGTGGCATCTGTTACTTAATGATATTCATTCATATTAAAGTATTTAATTATTAATCTAGTCTATGACCTCCTCCTATAGTACTCCCTTCTGTTAGGATTGATTTGTTTATTGATAATGTGCCAGATTGTAGTTGGCTGTGGAAATAAAGATGATTTATGCTTTTGTCCTAATATAAACTTCATTCTTTCCATATTCTCTACTGCTTATTTTTTTCCTAGAGAACTGTATTGTGTTTTCATTCACTGCATGTAATCTGGTTTCACAGTATTATTTTTATTTTTATTTTTTCATTTTTATTTTTTTGTCAGTCTTGAACAGGCTTGAACTCTGGACCTGGGCGCTGTCCCTCAGCTCAAGGCTAGCACTCTACCACTTGAGCCACAGCACCACTTCCGGCTTTTTATGCTTATGTGGTGCTGAGGAATTGAACCCAGGGCCTTATGCATGCAAGGCAAGTACTCTACTACTGAGCCACTTTTCCAGCCCATAGTACATTTTTTAAAACCCTTCAGAAGTTTAGGTCACTTGGAATTTGTTAGTATTAACAAGCTTGAGAAAGTTTTTTTTGTGTGTGTGGTGTGTCTGGTCGTGGGGCCTGAACTCGGCCTGGGTGCTGTCCCTCAGCTCTTCACCTCAAGGCTAGCACTCTACCATTTGAGCCACAGTGCCACTTCCGGCTTTTTTCTTTTTGCTTATGTGGTGCTGAGGAATCAAACCGAGGGCCTCAGACATGCAAGGCAAGCGCTTTACCACTGAGCCACCTTCCCAGCCCTTGAGAAAGTTTTTAATTGATGCTCTTTGAGATATTGATTTATTATTATCAGTCTTGGGAAAGGAGCTCCTTCTTCTTCTGCCTTATATTGAGACTTGTTTCCTAAGCCTGGAAATTCCTGAGGTACCATCTTCTTCCTGTCCCCTTAGACTTCAGCCTCTTGACTCTGGATATTTTCCTGTTGTCTAGGACATTTGTCCTTTCTGTCTTGTTTATCTCTTACCTCTAGTGATCAGGACTTGATACTGGTACTCAGTATGAATGAAGAATGCATGCACCTGACCAGCAGTGACTTTTGAGCCTCATCCCCAGCACTTTCCCTTTGTGGCCTTTATCCAGTACTATTGTAAGCTGTGTGGTTACATCTGAATTGTCTGTATTTTTACTCTTAGAACTTTAGTGCTTAGTTTCAGTGCCTGTTTAATAAATATTTGCTTTATTATGGAAACATATCTTTACTCTTATGTATTTAAGAAAACCTGAAGGTATAGTAGCCCTCCTGTAATCCCAGCACTGGAGGTGGGGGCTGGGGGTAAGGTAGGAGGATCTTGAGTTCCAGGTTAGCTACAGTGAGAGACTATCTCAAAAAAGAAATTCTTGCTTGGTGATGGTGGCTCATACCTGTAATCTTTCCAAAGAAGGGTGGCAAGAAGGGTCATTCTGTCCCCAACATAGACAAGTACATAGGTCCATTGAACTTCAAAAGCATGTCTTTGGGCACTCATGAAGATGTAGAACTTGGAGAGAGGAACTCCATATGTAGGCATTGAGACTAAGTTTAACAGGCTGTTTTGGCCAAAGGAATATGCCCATATTATTTCTGAGCAGTTATCCAGAAAATGCAATGAGGATGAAGATTCATCAAACAAATTCTGGACTTTGGGAATTTCAGAAATCTAGACTTTCAATGTGGATGAAAACTAGGCACTATTGACCAAATATAGTGAGATAGATAGATAGATAGATAGATAGATAGATAGATAGATAGATAGATAGATAGATAGATAGATAGATAGAAACAAATAGCACAACAGTAGCTGTGGATGTGGCTCAAGTGATAAGAGTGCCTGGCTAGCAAGAACAGGGCCCTAAGTTCAAACCCAGTACTAACCAAACAAAACAGAAATAAAATAAAATCATACCTAATGGAGACAAAAAGTCCCCAATGTTTTTTTCTGTTTCATTGTTTTTTTTAAATTGCTTAAGCCTCAGACTTACCTTTTACTTCTTGTTCATTTATGGCACAATGACCTTGCCTGTGTTCTTGCAAAGTTGCTTAATGAATAAACATCACATAGCAAATCCAGTTTAGTAAGAGTATCTTCTGCTCGTACATTTTGAGTTTCTTGTATCTAAATGGAGTAAAACCACTTTGTTTCAATGCACATTGTCAGTAACTATAAAGGTGAAGGGAGGGAGGCCCCAAGGCTGGTTGCATGCCAGAAGTACTGGGTACTCTAGAGGTTAAAATACTTTGGATCAGTTGAATATAGTTGTTGGATATGAGCTTGGTAACATAATGAGAACCCTGTCTCAAAATCCAAAGAAAAGCACATGATTTACAGTATATCTTGATGGAAAGTGAATAAAATAAAATGCTAGTATAAAGGAAATATATTATCTTCTGAATTGTTTTATTTTTTAAAAAAGCAGATTTTTCCATTTTAATCCAGAAATTAGCAGCTTCAAATTCTTTTTAAATGGCTATCTTGGAAAATACTTTTAAGTCAACATACCCAGATATGGTTATATAGAACATTATAGAACACTAATATAGAGCATTTATTCACATAGTAAAAGTCTGCAAACCCTTTGTAAAAAATCTTTTATTAGTGTAATTATTGAAAAGCCATTAAAAAAAATGACTTTCCCTAAGTCATAACTGTAAGCTTTCATTCAGCCTCAACCAGAATGTTTGTAAACCTCCTTAAATGATTTGCTGTTTGGTCAGTAACTTCATAATTTTGACATCCTCCAATTTTTATTTAAAAAGCCACAGAAAACAAAAATGTATTACATGTCTATAGAGGTATGGTCATATAATGTCTTTTTTCTTTGTTATTGTTGGTCATGAGTCTTGAACTCAGGGCCTGGGCGTTGCCCTTGAGCTTTTTTGCACAAGGCTAGTGCTCTACCATTTTAAGCCATAGCTACATTCCCTATTTTCTGGTGGTTAATCAGAG
Organism: Dipodomys merriami; assembly: GCF_024711535.1. Taxonomy (NCBI): domain Eukaryota; kingdom Metazoa; phylum Chordata; class Mammalia; order Rodentia; family Heteromyidae; genus Dipodomys; species Dipodomys merriami. The sequence goes on from NW_027202493.1 coordinate 5,264,536, forward strand.
ATAAGAATTTCATGGACTTTCTTTCCCAGGCTGGCTTTGAAGCGTGATCCTCAGATCTCAGCCTCCTGAATGTTGGTATGAGCCACAAGCACCCAGCACACACTGATTTTTGAGATAGTGGTTTTGTCAATAATTTTTTGCCTGGATTTGCCTGGCTGCATACAATGTCTTAAAAGTCTGAAAAGTCCAAGTCATTGTCTTACTATAAGAATTTGAGTAAGGCCAGGTGCTGGTGGCTCACACCTGTAATCCTAGCTACGCAGGAGGCTGAGATCTGAGGATTGCAGTTCAAAGCCAGCCAAGGCAGGAAAAGTCTGTGAGACTCTTATCTCCAATAAACCACCAGAAAACCAGAAGTGTGCTGTGGCTCAAGTGGTAGAGCACTAGCCTTGAGCTGAAGAGGTGAGGGACAATACCCAGGCCTAGAGTTCAAGCCCCATGATTTTAGGTGCTGGGAATGTGGCTTAGTTAGGTAGAGTGTTTGCTTAGCATGCATGAAGCCCTGGGTTCAATTCCTCAGTACCACATAAAAAGAAAAAGCTGGAAGTGGTGCTGTAGTTTAAGTGATAGAGCACTAGCCTTGAGCAAAAAGTTCAGGGGCAGTGCCTAGGCCCTGAGTTCAAGCCCTAGGACTGGCAAAAAAAAAAAAATTATAAATGGAGAGAAAATGAGAAAATGCCTACAATTTAGTCAGAAATAGTAATACTGCCATGTTACAATGGCTAAAACTTTTTAAGATAGCTATAACTATTAATATATAACACTTGGATGTCATTAAAAGTATTTTATTTGGGAAAAATAATAAAATCTTGTAATCTGTTCTGTATATATTCTTTCTAGGGATAAGATAACTTAAAGTCAAATGGAAGAACCACTTCTGTTTGCAATTTTGTTTCTATTTCTCTGACAAAAATTTGTCCCAGGGGCTGGGAAGGTGGCTCAGTGGTAAAACGCTTGCCTTGCATGCATGAGGCCCTGGGTTCAATTCCTCAGCACCACATAAGCAAAAAGAAAAAAAGCCAGAAGTGGCGCTGTGGCTCAAGTGGTAGAGTGCTAGCCTTGAGCTGAAGAGCTGAGGGACAGCGCCCAGGCCCAGAGTTCAGGCCCCACGACCGGATCCAAAAATAAATAAATAAATAAATTTGTCCCAGGATCCATTTTGTTCAAGAGATTGTCATTGCATCATGGCACCAAATTACTGCTTTTTATCTATGAGAACTAGATTAGATGTTATCAATTCTACCTTTTATTTTCCTAAATAAAAGGTAAACGTTATTGCTCATTTCCTTTTTGGTGTCGTAGAAACTTGATCAGGTTCTTAGAACCCTGTGGTTGTCTGTTTTTTTTTTTGTTTTTTTCTTCCATAAGTCCATTGTGTGTGTGTGTGTGTGTCTGTGTATGTATGTGTATGTGTCTGTGTCTGTGTTTGTGTCTGTCTGTTTAAAATATAATTTAAAAAGGCATATGGGAGTGGAGATGTGTCTCAAGTGGTAGAATTCTAACTTTGAGCAAAAAAAAAAAAAACCTAAAAGAGAATGTAAAGGCTCTGAGTTCAAGCCCTATACCAGCACTAAATAAATAAATAGGCATTAATAAAAAGGCCTATGACTTATAAAGGAAGAATATTAATTTTTAGCGTTATTTGTGTCTTGTTTAAGAGTAGTTCTTATTTAATAGTTCTTGAGACCTGCTGAATTTTAAAGATTGTGTTTGAGCATGGAAATCCCAGCTACTGCAGTAATAGAGCAGAGAATCAAAGAATGGACTTTCTATAGGTTGAGCAATTTATTGCTTTATCGAAGCTCCAGTTTTATGGTAATAATCCAATGTACTGAAAATAGTGAACCATATATTTTATTTATTTGTTTGTTTGTTTATTTATTTATTTTGCCAGTCACGGGGCCTGAACTCTGGGCCTGGGCACTGTCCCTCAGCTCTTCAGCTTAAGGCTAGTGAGTGCTCTACCACTTGAGCCACAGCGCCACTTCCAGCTTTTTCTGCTTATGTGGTGCTGAGGAATCAAACTCAGGTCCTCCTGCATGCAAGGCAAGCACCCTACCACGGAACCACTTTCCTAGCCCCTGAACCATATATTTTAAAAGTTAACCACCTTTCTTTTTTTTTTTTTTTGGTCCGGTCGTGGGGCCTGAACTCTGGGCCTGGGTGCTGTCCCTCAGCTCTTCAGCTCAAGGCTAGCACTCTACCACTTGAGCCACAGCACCACTTCCGGCTTTTTTCTTTTTGCTTATGTGGTGCTGAGGAATCGAACCCAGGGCCTCATGCATGCAAAGCAAGCGCTCTACCACTGAGCCACCTTCCCAGCCCCAAGTTAACTACCTTTCTACCCCTGTTTTCTTCTTCGTTTAAATTTGAGGGAAAATTCCTTTGTGTGTGGTTATTAATACTATAGGTTTTAAATAGGTGTATTGTGTAATTGTTTTTAAAACATATTTTGGTCTTTGATTGGGTTAGTGTAATCCCTGGAAGTTTTTGTCTTCATGCTATTCTTTGGGGACTTTAAATCTTCCAGGGAAGTTTGGCCCAGAACCAAGAAGAGTCTCAACAGTAACAAGATAAGCAGTTGTCAGTCAAATTTTGGCAAGGACACTAGCTGAGGAGCTTATAGATGCTTTTATATTACTTTATATTCTCCATGGAAAGACTTTCAATAGCTCTTTAAAGTGTTTTGTTTCTGTGTGAGAACTATCCTAAGTTAAAACATTTCAGTTGAAAAGACTGATCGAAGCCCTTCCTTTGAGCTCTCCACTTGGATTCTAAGAGTATATACGTTATGGAAGTAAAATTACTTCCTGCTCTTAAGAACTTCCTTGAACAGATAATTTCAGTATTACTTCTGAGAAGCATGTGTATCTTTCAAACACAGAGGAAAGTTATGCAGACTAACTTAGCTTCAGTGACTACTTCTTGGAAATGACTTTGAGCTCAAAAGATGTTATAGTCAAGAAAAAAGCATCAAAGAGCACATTGCACGTAGGAGATAACATCAGAAAAAACACACACACACACGTATGAAATCAGATGTGAGCAGTTAATTCCTAGGCATTTAGCATTACTAGAGCATAATGACTTGACAGTGGACAGGCAGGCAGATAGAGACCTTGCTTGGAAGGATTTTTGTGCTTTGACAGTTACGGTATTTGGGTTGTTTTTTAGGCAGTGGAAAATTATTGAAGAAGATTCATCAAGAAAGCAATGTGTTTAGATTTAAAAAAATCAGAGAATGTATTTGATAGGCAGATGGGTCTGAAAATAAAAATATGCCATTTATATTATATCTTAGAACTACTTCCGATTTTATTTTATTTATTTTTGGGGGGGTCCAGTCATGGGGCCTGACCTCTGGGCCTGGGCGCTGTCCCTCAGCTCTTCAGCTCAAGGCTAGTGCTCTACCTCTTGAGCCACAGTGCCACTTCCGGCTTTTTTTCTTTTTGCTTATGTGGTGCTGAGGAATCAATCCCAGGGCCTCATGAATGCAAGGCAAGCGCTTTACTACTGAGCCACCTTCCCAGCCCCTACTTCCAATTTTCAAAGGCCTAAGTAATGAAATACTTTGAAGTATAAGATAAACTTTTTAAAAATATAATTTTATTGTTATTATTAAGTTGTGTAGTGCGATTACCATTTCATAAGTTAGGTAATAAGTACTTTTCCTTTTTGGGCAATATCATCCCTTCCTTTGCTTTCTTCCAGTTTCTCCCTCCCATCACTGCCCACAAGTTACATAGTTCACTCTCCACATAATTTATACTGAATAGCATGATTGCATTTGTTCCCTTTCTGTGCCCTCTTTTTGCCCCCAAAAAGAAAAACATCATCACCACAAACAACAAAAACCAAAACCCCGATTTCTATTTCCTGGAATTCATTTTAATAAACAGTATCTTAAATGTTCAGAGGAGTTACACCTTTGAGGTCCTCCCCTAAGATTATCTTCCTTGAGTCTGACTGTTTGTGAATGCCTAGTACTGTGTAAGTTATCATGTCTAGATATATTAGATCTAGCATCTACATATGAAAGAAAATATGTGTCATTTGTCTCTGAGCTTGGCTTACCTTACTTAACATAATTTGTTCTAGGCCCAACCATTTCCCTGCAAATGAAATAGTCTTATTCTTTCTAATGGATGAGTAAAATTTCATTGTATATATGTACCACATTAAAATGAAAAATTTCAAATGATGATAAAAACTTTCTATAACTTTTTTTCAGAAGTAGAACAAATGAACATAGATATGACATAGTTTATAATAATAGGATATAGAATCCACCAAATGTACATTCTGACAAAGAAAATTGTTCTTGCATTTGTTATAGTGACCAGCACTATAATTCAACATGGGATTGTATTTAATTGATATTTATATTCTCCAGCTGTTCACTGAAAGACCTGACATGGGTCTTTTTCCTCTATGATTTGGCTTTAGGGTTCTATAAGCTTTTCCATTATTGCTTTTCCCATGAGTAAGCTGGGAGATAAATAAACTGTAAAACTGTCCATGAAGAGCATCAATGCAGTTTAAATTTTTTTCTTACTAATCTTGACATTGATCAGAGAAGAATTTTTCAGAAATTATGTAATGATTTTATTTATTTGAAAGTACAGAAAAGAATGGGTGGAAAATCAGTATAGTTAGGTTCCCACTGCACTGTTAACGCTGGTGAGGAGAGTAAGAAAGTGTGCAGTGGTGTTTGTGTTGCTGTTGTAATTTATTTACCGTATTTAAGAATTGTAGAAAATAAGCTTACTTATTCACAGTTGATGGTGTGGAGTAGAATGTGTGTTTGAATTCTCCAATTACCACATGTAGGACTATGGCCTTGGTATTTCATTTATACAATGGAGATAGTAATGGTATTTCCATAAAGGAGTATTCAGTGGAGTTAAGTAATATAACAGTGTAAAACAAAACTATTAGGATAGTATTGATACACAGTATGTCTTCAAATATTAGTCTTACTATTATCAATGTTATCAATATTATTACTACTGTGTTTGTTAATACAGATTAGGCACACAGAATTTATTGAGGGCCAAGATGTGAAAGTTATTGACAGATTGATTTTTTCCTTTTTTTTGTCAGTTGTGGGGCCTGAACTCTGGGCCTAGGCACTGTCCCTGAGCTCTTAAGTTCCAGGCTAATTCTGCCACTTCAGCCATAACGCCACTTCTGGCTTTTTCTGCTTATTGGCTCTGAGGAATTGAACCCAGGGCCTCATGCTTGCAAGGCAAGCACTCTACCACTGAGCCACCTTCCCAGCCCCAGAGTAATTTTGATATAGTGAGTAGAAGAGCCTCTAACTTACCCAGCCTGTCTCTTCACAGCCTCAGTGTCACCCTTGCCTCAAATGTCTAACTGTAGTAATAATGCAATTAATTCTTGGTTGCCTTGTATTTCACACTATTTACTACTTCTCTTTCTAAGAGATTAATGGGGTATTTTTTGTTTATTTTTTTAAAATCCATTTTGGGTGTCTAACATTGTACCAAGTAAGAGTAGCCAAGCAAGTGTTGAGCCCTAAGCATACCCCCTAAATGCTATTCATGGATTAACTCTTAATTCTTTCAGCCACCCACAAAAGCTAGACAATCCCCTAAGTAGCCACAGTTTCTGAATAAAGAAATGTAAGAAGGTTTGTGGATATTAAATAAGCTCCCTAAAGTCATGTGGCTCACATGCCTTCAGTTGGCTTTGAGCCCAGCTGTGTGACTCGGAGCCTGTGCTCTTAGGCACAATGTGCAGTAGAGAGCCTCATTTGTAAGGTCTTGACCCTCAAAACCTTTTCAGTGTGTCTGCTGTTTAAAGGTTCCTGCCAGACTCCTAAATAAGAAATCCATCATGTAGTCGGGCACTGATGGCTCATGCCTATAATCCTGGCTACTCAGGAGGTTGAGATTTGTGGATGATAGTTCAAAGCCAGCGTGGCCAGACAAATCTGTGAGGATTACTTGAGCCCAGTTCAAGACAGATGGGCAACATAGTGAGAACCTGTCTCAGAAAACCACCCCCTTCATACACATACACCTTTGCCTGGTAATAGCCTTTTGTTAGATATATTTTGAATCCAGTTTATCAATCTTCTTTCTAATTTATGATGATATTTGTGTCCTGTGTCCTTTGTCTAGTACAAAGTTATTTCCTGTGTTTTACTGTAGAAGTGTTACACTTTTTTTTTTTTTTTTTTTTTTTTTGGGTCCGGTCGTGGGGCCTGAACTCTGGGCCTGGGCTCTGTCCCTCAGCTCTTCAGCTCAAGGCTAGCACTCTACCACTTGAGCCACAGCGCCACTTCCAGCTTTTTTTCTTTTTTTTGCTTATGTGGTGCTGAGTAATTGAACCCAGGGCCTCATGCATGCAAGGCAAGCACTCTACCACTGAGCCACCTTCCCAGCCCACTTTTTTTTTTTTTTTTTGGTCGGTCGTAGGGCTTGAACTCTGGACCTGAGTGCTGTCCCTCAGCTCTTCAGCTCAAGGCTGACACACTGTCACTTGAGCTACAGCGCCACTTCCAGTTTTCTTGTAGTTTATTGGAGATAAGAGTTTCACAGACTTAACTGCCCAGGCTGGCTTTAAACCGCAATCCTCAGATCTCAGCCTCCTGAGTAGCTAGGATTACAGGTATGAGCCACCGGTGCCCAGCTATACTTTTTGACTTGGATATTTAGGCATATGAGTTAATTTTAGTTCTTTTGTGTATAATGTGTGTGTGTGTGTGTGTGTGTGTGTGTGTGTGTGTGTGTGTGTGTGTGTGTGTGTGTGTGTGTGTGTGTGTGTGTGTGTGTGTGTGTGTTGTGGGTCTTGAGCTCTGGGCCTGGGAGCTATCCCTGAGCTCTTCTGCTCAATGCTAGCACTCTACCACTTGAGCCACAGCACCACTTCTGGTTTTCTGGTGGTTTATTGGAGATAAGAGTCTCACAAGCTGGGCGCTAGTGGCTCACATCTGTAATCCTAGCTACTCAGAAGGCTGAATAACAGTTCTAAGCCAGGACAGGCAGGAAAGTCCATGAGACTCTTATCTCCAATAAACCACTCAGAAAACCGAAAGTGGCTAGAGTGCTAGCCTTGAGCTGAAGAGCTAAGGGACACAGACTTTGTGTCCACACTGGCTTTGAACTGTGATCCTCAGATCTCAGCCTCCGGAGTAGTTTGGATTACAAATGGGAGCCACTGGTACCCAACTGATGTTCACTCTTGTGTACAAACATCCAGTTAATGGTTTCAGTTCCATTTGTTGAAATTACTTTGTTTTCCTTCTGAATTAATTTGGCACTTTTATGTAAGAACAGTTGACCACATAACCACAGATGTCATATTTATTTATCTATTTATTTATATTGCTGGTCCTGGGGCTTGAACTCAGGGCCTGGGCACTGTCCCTGAGCTGCTTTTGCTCCAGGCGAGTCCTCTACCACTTTAGCCACAGTGCCACTTATGTTTTTTTTGGAGATAAGAGTCTCACAGTTTTCCTGCCCAGACTGGTTTGGAACCATACTCCTCTGATCTCAGCTTCCTGAGTAGCTAAGATTACAGGCACAAGACAAGGGCACCTACCTAACCTATTTTTAGCCAACAAGAAGTTTGTAGGTGAGTTAAGTTGTTTTGAAGGCTAATGTACCCAGAAATTTATCAGGTAAAAGGAGAATGGTTACAACTTCTTTAAGAACAGGAACTCTTCCATTTATTTATTAGTTGAACAGCATTGAGTGTGTAGCATTGAATATCCTTACAGAATATGTAGGCTGGTGAAGGAGACATACAACAAGAAACCAACCATGTCTCTGTAAAGGCTTTGAAGGAAAGACAGCAGGCTTAGGGAGTAGAATGAGCTGTGGATCAGGAGGCCCCTCTTGAGGGATGAGAGCTGGTTAAGTAGGTAGAGCTGTACACCTAAAAATCCTAATTGTTATTCAAGTTGTGGTGGCATATGTATATAATCCTAGCACTTCTCAGAGGTGAGAGATCATGAGTTCCAGGCCAGATTGGGCTTCATAGTAAGACCTCAAATGAACTTGGCACATTTGAGGAACTGAAAAGAAGCCAGTGAGTACAATGAGTGCAGCAGCAAATATTGCTAGATGACCATGGAAGTCTAAGCTGAGGCCTGACCATTCAGAAACTTTCTGGGTGGAAGTAGTTTGGATTGTATTTGAGTGCAGCAGGAAGGCATTGAAAGGTCTGTTCTTCGGTCTTGCCTCTTTCAGTAAACCATGTAACACTATCTAAAGTTATAAGTTGAATATTATTGGCACACCAGAAACTGCTCTTGTGTTTACAGTATTCACATTACCATCTCCATAATCAAGTATTCTGACAGCTATTTTAATTTTACCGTGGTTTTGAACTTTATATAAATAAAACTAAACTTTATACTGTATAAATGGAATTATTGTATTTACCATTTATGAGATTCATCAGTGTTATATGTAGTAGTCCTTTTTCTTTATTGTGTTGGACTTTGAGGGGGACTAGTTACATTATTGGATCTGTTTTTAGGTCTGGTCATGGGGACTGAACTCTGGGCCTGGGCACTGTCCCTCAGCTCTTCAGCTCAAGGCTAGCCACTCTACCACTTGAGCTACAGTGCCACTTCCGGCTTTTTTTTCTTTTTGCTTATGTGGTACTGAGGAATCGAACCCAGGGCCTCAGGCATGCAAGGCAAGCACTCTACCACTGAGCCACCTTCTCAGCCTCTTGGATCTGTTTTTAAAAGATACACTGAATGTTCTGTGGGAGATAGTGAAGAGACAGAAAATCAAGAGACTTGAGAAAGTAATTGATAAATTAGGTGAGATTTTATTCAGAGGCAGGATGAAATAGATACATATGAGATACTTCTTGGGAAATAAAATTCAGGCAATTCGCTGATGAATTGTATAAGAATATGAGTAAGGGAAAATAGTTCCCAGGTTTCTTAGACAACTGATAAATGGACATTTTAATTTTTTTTGAAGGAAAAGACTAAAAGAAGGACCCTTTCAGGTAGAATTAGAAATAAGAGTTCATATAAGAGGAATTGTCACCAAGTGTTTGGGTTATATATGTGGCATAAGTTTAAAAAAAAGTAGGACTTGGATAGTAGGAGCTACCATGTAAAGACACTGTATTGGAGTTAGAAGACCTAAATTACCATCTTATTTAACTTCTGTGGGCCATCATGTGAATCAGGGAAAAAAACCACCTGATCATTTTCAGCTCCATTCTTTCTAGGTAACATGGGAATAAGATTAATTGAGAATAGACTTACAGAAGCTTGATTTCAAGAAGTATCATTTAGCCAGGCAATGAGGGCTTATGTTTGTAATTCTAGTTACTCAGGAGGCTGAGATCCAGAGGACCACAATTTGAAGCCAATTCACAAAGAAAAGTCTGATAGACTCCAGTACCAAAATAGTAACCCCCCCCCAAAAAAAAACAAACACCAAACAAACAGGGCTGGCAGCGTGGCTCCAGTGGTAGAGCACCAACCAAGTGAATGCAAGGCCTTGTATCTAATCCCAGTGCCATCAAAAAAGAAAAATCCAATTAACCAGCAAAATGGTAGACTGGAGGTATAGCTCAAGTGGTAGAGCAGCAGCTGATCAATCAAGAGTGCAAGGCTCTGAGTTGAAACTTGATACTGGCCAAAAGAAAAAGAGGAAGACGAAATAGTAAATATCTAGAAAACCACCATCTTATTTTAGAATATAATGCTTGTTCTTGACATGGCCATAGACATCAAAGAAGAAATCAGAAATTTCAGAAGAAGAAACTATAGGACTTGCTTAGGCTTGTTTTATGGCTTAATAGAAAGGGAAGAATTATTTACCCGTGAGCCTGAGATTTCTAACCTGTGAAGCTATAAAAACAGCAAAAGCAGTGACAAATCTGGGTGGTCTAAAAGGGAAGTTAAGTAAAGGACAGGCTACAGTTTTCATTGTGTGACTCAAAAACATGCTTATCTTTTAGTTGTCAGTTACATTCTGGCAATGAGATTGGGGGGGGCGGGGAAGGGGAAAAGCACAAGAGTAGAACTCAGTTGATTCTTCTTCAAGCTTAATTACTAAAGTTTGATGGTCTCAGGAAAGTCAGTGTCTCAGATATTCAGTGTAAAATACATATATTCAGTAAAAATACATCTAGGGCTGAAAGTGTAGCTCAGGTAGAGCTTATGCTTAGCATTTCTGAGGTCCCTGAGCTTCATCCTTTGTGCCACCCCAAATGTGAAAATACTGTTAATTGGAATCCTTCTTGTAATTTTTAAGATGGTCATGTTGTTTCTTACCTTAGTTTAAAGTAAAATGAAAAGTGGAGGAGGGGACATTAAACTTTTTTTTGTTGTTGTTGTTCATCATAGGGCCTAAACTCTGGGCCTGGGCACTGTCCCTAGCTCAAGGCCAGCTCTCTACCACTTGAGCCACAGTGCCACTTCCGGCTTTTTCTGCTTATGTGGTGCTGAGGAATTGAACTCAGGCAGGGTCTCATACATGCAAGGCACACACTCTACCACTGAGCCACTTTCCCAGCCCCAACATTAAACTTCTAAAAGGCTGTGTTTGGAACTAACTCAAAAGCATCAGAAACTAGTCTCTACAGGTGTCTGAAAAACTAATTTGGGACTTGTCTGGAAACTGATCTTGTATATGACAGTTAGGGAAACAAAAAATGCATCTTGTTGTCAGTCTTTCATGTGCCTTAAAATTGGAAATATAAATGAAAACTTAAGTTCTACCTGAACAGTTGCACCATGTGTGTTAGCAGAATTTTAAACATTCCTTTCTTATATCTGTTGCTATGAGCTATATACTTTTGCAAAGAGTCAGATTAGGATAATGATTCAGTTTGTAATTTGTTTATACGTAATGATTTCTAACATGTATCAAGGTTGTCAGCAACTGTGACACGCTGGCTAGGAGGATGGGTGAACTTGACTGCTGAGCTGAATGAAGCCTAGCCCTGTCAATTGATAATGAACTGTGTTTACTTTTCTAAACTTGCTGTGCCTCTAGTTCCCTGACTGTAATAAGAGATACTATATACCTGCAAGATGTTGGGAGGATTACATGTAAAGTGCTATGTAAATGTTCATAGTAGCTATTAGAGTGGTTATTTTGACAGTTGTCAAGAAATAAAGCACATGAACAAAGCAAATGAATCTTCTAGAGGCTAATAGCAGAGGGAACAGAAATGGTATAGTGCTAGAAAATCATGGACTTTAGAGTCAGACTTCTTATGCAAAGTCCAGTTCTTCCCCTGAGCTTTGTGTACTTTTTAACTTATATACCATAAGGAATCATAGTGCTTCCTTTGTGAATTGTCAAATAATATATAAAGTACCTAAAGCCTGTTGCTGGTGGCTCATGCCTATAATCCTAGCTCCTCAGGAGGCTGAGATCTGAGGATTAGGTTCAAAACAGTCCGGGCAAGAAAGTCTGTGAGATATATCTCCAATTAACTCCCCAAACACTATGGCTCAAATGGTCTTGAGTAAAAAAAGCTCAAGGACAGCACCGAGGCCCTGAGTTGTAGCCCTATGACTGGCACAAAAAATAAATAAAATAGGCTGGGAATGTGGCTTAGTGGTAGAGTGCTTGCCTAGCATGCATGAGGCCCTGGGTTCCATTCCTTAGTACCACATAAACAGAAAGCCAGAAGTGATGCTGTGGCTCAAGTGGTAGAGTGTTAGCCTTGATCACAGAAGAGTCTCAGGGACAGTGCCTAGACCTGAGTTCAAGCCCCAGGACTGCAATAAATAAATAACTAAAATACCTGGACCGTAGGAGATGCTAAGAAATGAGCATGCTGTCTGTTCCCTACCTCTCAGCTTCCCCAATGTAGAAATACTGGTAGTTTGATTGTTCTGTGTATTCTTACTTGGAATTTTATAACTTAGAAAACTGTGTTTGCTCACAACAGAAGAAATAATTATATGATTGGATGGATACACTTTGGAAAGTGTACTCTCAGTATTTATTTCCATATTCCCTTTGCTGTTTTGGATTACTTGCTTTATCATTGTGGCAAATCATACTTAAAAACCAAGGTGGTAGACATTAGTAGTCATAGAATTGAAATGGTGGTATGTAGCTTTAGTATCCTGCACAGTATTCAGGATAGCTACAGTTAGTTCATTGAAGTTGGTACACTAGTAAAAACCTATTCTCCCCTTTGAAATAGTAAAATCATGTACAGAGCATTCATTAATTTTATTTTTTTCTGTGCGACTCCTGGGGCTTGAATTCAGAGCCTCAACACTGTCCCTGAGCTTTTGTGCTCAAGGCTAGCACAGTACCACTTAAGCTAAGCTCATGGACTGTCCTGCTGAGGCTGGCTTTGAATCATGATTCTCAGATCTTCTGAGTAGCAGGGTTATTCTAACCCCCCTGCCCCCCCACTCCCAGTTCTGAGCACTGTTTTTGAGCTTTTTTGCTCAACTAGCACTCCACCACTTGAGCCATAGCTCTACTTCTAGCTTTTCAGTGGTTAACTGGAGATAAGAGTCTCATGGATTTTACTGCTGGGGCTGGCTTCAAACCGTGATCTTTAGATTTTAGCCTCCTGAGTAGCTAGGATTACAGACATGAGCCACTGGCACACAGCATGTTCATTAATCTTTTATTTTGAGATGTGGACTTGTCAAGCCTTATGTTTACATTATTATATTACTACATAACAATAGTATCTTCAGATATCATCTTAGAGGGTTGCAGTAATTGTAAGATTATAATGCAAAGACTAAATACAAAGATTATAGTGCAATGATCTAATGAAGAATGTCTGTCAGAATCAGCTGACTTAAAAATACTCATACTACTAGATGTGCTGGCTCATACCTGTAATCTTCTTAGCCTGAGTGTAGGCTGAGATCAGTTCACAGCCATCCTGGGCAAAAAAGTCTGTGAAACTCTTATATCCAATTAACTACCTAAAAACCAGAAGTGGAGCTGTGGCTCAAAGTGGTAGAGTTCTGGCCTTGAGCAAAAACAGCTTAGAGACAGCATCCAGGCCCTGAGTTTCAGCCCCAGGACTGACACAATAAAAATGAAATGCTCATACTATGGGCCCCACTGCCAATTACATTAAATTAGGATCTTTAAGAGATGGACCCTGAAACATGCATTTTGTTAGGTTCTTATTTATATTTTGGCCATACTGGGGATTGAACTTAAGGCCTTATGTTTACTAGCCAGGTACTCTACCATTTGAACCATGCCTCTAGTCCATTTGCTTTAATTTTTCGGATAATCTCAATTTTTCAGATAGTCTCTTATGTTTTGATGAAGGCTGGTCTTCAACCACATTCTTCCTACCTATGGCCTTCCATGTCATTGGCATTATAGGTGCACAGGACACACCCATTTTATTTGCTGAGATGGACATCTTGCTAAACCTTTTTTGCCTGGGCTGGCCTTGGACCACTGTCTTTCCAGTCTCTGTCTTTCCAAGCTGGTATTACAAGTTTACACCACCATGCCTGACCCTGAAATGTGCATTTTATAAGTACCTTCAGATAATTCTCTTGTAAATGCTATTCATTAAAAACAAATAGATTCTTGGACGCATGTAGAGAATTGGGCATCCTTAGACACAATTGTTATGAGTGTAGATGAATACCACATAGCCGGTAGAAAAGTTTTTCAGCATCTATGAACACTTCAAATGTGTTATCCTGTAGGTATATATACATGCACTAAAATACAGTCGGAAGAATCTTTTATGTGTTTGCTCTTCTGTGTTCTCTGTGTGTCTTTTTTTTCTTGTTTTCTCCCCTTTCCTCCTCTTTCTCCCTTCCTTTGGGAAATAGGACTTTTTACTTTTGTAAGTAAAGTATTTGAAATAAGATTTTGTTTTTGTGATAATATAAAGAACTGGACAAAACATGAATGAATTTAAAGGAAATTCTTGGGAAACTATTTTAGAAAATAGAAAAGAATGTTAAGACTATCTTGCCCTTTTACAAGAAGGATAAAAGTTAGTTGTTAAAGTTGTGACAATAATCAGGAATTTTTCCAGACATCATGATCTACTTCCATAATTCCAGCAGAGTGAATGCTATAGGATCTTGAGTTTAGGGCCAACCTGAGCTACAATATTGCAACCATGTCACAAACAAAACAAAAAAAATCCCCAAAGGATAAAATATACTTACGTGTCAAAATTATGTAGGCTATCTACTTTTATAACTATTTAATGTCTGTTTATATCTAAATATGACAATTAGGTTCAAAATATTTTTGCTTGATTTCTTTTCAATTAATTGATCTGTAGCCTGTTAGGATATTAATACTTTTTAATCTGCACTTTTCTAATTTTAGGCCCGGTGAGAGAAAGGGAAAGTTAAGGATGCTGGAGCAGAACAATGGATTTCTCTTTCTCTTTCATGCAAGGGATCATGGGAAACACAATTCAGCAACCACCTCAACTCATTGACTCCGCCAACATCCGTCAGGAGGATGCCTTTGATAACAACAGTGACATTGTTGAAGATGGTGGCCAGACACCGTACGAAGCTACCTTGCAACAAGGCTTTCAGTATCCACCTACAACAGAAGACCTTCCTCCACTCACAAATGGCTACCCACCATCGATCAGCATGTATGACACTCAAACCAAATACCAACCATATAATCAGTATCCCAATGGGTCAGCCAATGGTTTTGGTGCAGTTAGAAACTTTAGTCCCACTGACTATTACCATTCAGAAATTCCAAACACAAGACCACATGAAATTCTGGAAAAACCTTCCCCTCCACAGCCACCACCCCCTCCTTCGGTACCACAAACTGTGATTCCAAAGAAGACTGGCTCACCTGAAATTAAACTAAAAATAACCAAAACTATCCAGAATGGCAGGGAATTGTTCGAGTCTTCTCTTTGTGGAGACCTTTTAAATGAAGTACAGGCAAGTGAGCACACAAAGTCAAAGCATGAAAGCAGAAAGGAAAAGAGGAAAAAAAGCAACAAGCATGACTCAGCCAGATCTGAAGAGCGCAAGGCTCACAAAATTCCCAAATTAGAACCAGAGGAACAAAATGTAAGTTGAAACATCTTTTTGAGAAGTTTTAATTTTTTGTGTTTACTGGAAATCAAACATTTTTTTAAACTTTTTATCTATTCAAATGTGAGTATTTCTAGTAATGTATAATCACTAGAAGGTGCTTGGGATATTAGAATTGGTTATGAGTACGTATTTGTTGACTAAATGAATGGACATCATTGGAATGAAGAAATATTCTTAAAGCACATTGACACACCAAGAATCTTATGTATGCTTCTTTGCTTAAGAGCCTCAGTTATTTTTACTTTTTTAACAAACTCCTTGTTTTTTGTTTTGTTTTGTGCCCGTACTAGGGCTTAACTGAGGAGCTAGTGCTACTAGTTAAGCCACACCTCTGCTTCCAGCTTTTTCCTCTGGACTTTTCTGCCCTGCTAGCTTCAAACTACAGTTCTCAGATCTTTTTTTTTTTTAATTGTGAAAATACTGTATAGAGGGGTTACAGTTACATGGGCAAGATAATATTTCTTATCAAGCATTGTTGCCTCCTCCTTTGTTTCCCCTTTCCATCCCTTCCCATTCCCCCCCCCTCCGTCCCCCTAATTCTCAGCTCTTAACCTCTTGAATAGATAGTATTATAGTTGTGAGCCATCAGGACTTGGCCAAAGGCAAAGAGAAATTTTTTTTGGAGGCTGGGAATATGGCTTAGTGGTAGAGTGCTTGCCTAGCATGCATGAAGCCCTGGGTTTGATTCCTCAGGACCACATAAACAGAATAAGCCGGAAGTGGCGTTGTAGCTCAAGTAGAAGAGTGCTAGCCTTGAGCTGAAGAGCTGAGGGACAGTGCCCAGGCCTAGAGTTCAAGCCCATGACTGGCAAAAAATAAAGATTGGGGGGGGGGTTCATTTATTTCAGAGTGACTAGTTGGTGGCACGTAAATTGAACAGTCATTGCTAATGTGTGTACTATGAAGTTAGCTAATGTAGTAGAAGAACTCTTTATTAAAATCAGAGTTAGGGACTGGGAAGGTGGCTCAGTGGTAGAGTGCTTGCCTTGCATGTCTGAGGCCCTGGGTTTGATTCCTCAGCACCACATAAGCAAAAAGAAAAAAGCCGGAAGTGGTGCTGTGGCTCAAGTGGTAGAGTGCTAGCCTTGAGCTGAAGAGCTGAGGGACAGCGCCCAGGCCCAGAGTTCAGGCCCCACGACTAGACCACCACCACCCCCCCCAAAATAAAATGAAATCAGAGTTAGCATTCATATATCTTGATTAAAACTTAAGGCAGAGTTTTATAAAAAGTTATCCTTCATAGGTAACTTAAGCTTCATGCTGCTGAATTTTTTTAAATATCTGAGACTTTAGTGTGTAGTTGCATAGCAATTACATAAATATAAAAATCAACTCTTTTTTTTTTTTTTTTTTTTTTTTTTGTCGGTCGTGGGGCTTGAACTCTGGGCCTGGGCGTTGTCCCTCAGCTCTTCAGCTCAAGGTGAGCGCTCTACCACTTGAGCTACAGCGCCACTTCCGGTTTTCTGGTGGTTTATTGGAGATAGGAGTTTCACGGTCTTTCTTGCCCGGGCTGGCTTTGAACCGTGATCCTCAGATCTCAGCCTCCTGAGTAGCTAGGATTACAGGCGTGAGCCACCAGCGCCCGGCTAAAAATCAACTCTTGAATGAAGAGTTCATGGTATGAATTTTTCTTAGACATTGATTGGGAAAGTAATGTGTTTTTTTTATGATTTTCCTGATTTTTATATCTAGTACATCTGAAAAACTTACTTTGTTATCTTCTACATAAGGATATTTTACCTCTTACTAAAACATCTTTTCTTTGGGAACTATGTCCACTACTTCCTGCAACTGAAATGTGACCTTTTTCTGGAGCACATGTCACAATGACTCTACACTGCCACAAGTGTGCTATTTCATCAATTTTTCATTTTACTAACACTGCTTGAATATATTTGATGTGCTGGCACTATCTGTGAGAACTGAGTATGACAGAGTATGAAAAGCAGATACCTGCTTCAGGGTCTTGTGTTCCTGTGACAGAGACAGAAGATTGTGTGTGTGTGTGTACGTGTACGTGTACGTGTGTGTACGTGTGTGTACATAGATACACAGGGTCAGAGAGTCAGTTGCTCTGAACAAAATAAAATTGGGTAATGAGTAGAGTAATCAGGACACTTCATTTATTCTGATGTCGTAGTTTTGCATCTGTAAGATGAAGGCTTTGGACACAACTGATTTTTTTTTTTTTTTTTTTGTCGGTTGTGGGGCTTGAACTCTGGGCCTGGGCACTGTCCCTCAGCTCTTCAACTCAAGGCGAGCACTCTACCACTTGAGCTACAGCGCCACTTCCGGTTTTCTGGTGGTTTATTGGAGATAGGAGTCTCACGTTCTTTCCTGCCCGGGCTGGCTTTGAACCGTGATCCTCAGATCTCAGCCTCCTGAGTAGCTAGGATTACAGGCGTGAGCCACCAGTGCCTGGCTAAACCTTAAACTACATTTTTTTTGGGGTCCAGTCGTGGGGCCTGAACTTTGGGCCTGGTCGCTGTCCCTCAGCTCTTCAGCTCAAGGCTAGCACTCTACCACTTGAGCCACAGCGCCACTTCTGGCTTTTTTTCTTTTTGCTTATGTGGTGCTAAGGGATTGAACCCAGGGCCCCAGGCATGCAAGGCAAGCGCTCTACCACTGAGCAAACTTCCCAGCCCCAACACAAATGATTTTTAAGTTGCCTCTTGGTTCCTTACTTCATTTAGCAAATGTACCCCACTCAGTCCTCTACCACTTGAGCCACCACCTACTCCAATCCCTCCCTCCCCACCCCTTTCTTTCATCAGTCATGGGGCTTGAACTCAAGGCCTGGGCGATGTCCCTGATCTTTCTTGTTCGAGGTTATCACTCTACCACTTGAGTCACAGCTCTACTTTCGGCTTTTGGGTAGTTGATTGGAGATAAGAGTCATACACACTGTCCTGCCCGGTCTGGCTTTGAACCTCAGTCCTCAATTCTCATTGAACCTCAGTCCTCAATTCTCAGCCTCCCGAGTAGCTAGGATTACAGGTATGAGATGTTAGTACCTGGCTTCAAACTCTTTTTTTGTGTTAATTTTAAGCTGTGGTATCACATTTTTGCCAAAGGCTGCCCTCAGACTGTTACCCTCTTATCTGTAGCCTCCTGTGTATCTGGAATTACAAATCATACCACACCCAGCTTATTTGATTGAGGTGTGGTCTTGCTAACTTTTTGTCCTGTCTTAGAATCATAATCCTCCTAATTTCATCCTCCATAGTAGCTGGAATTACAGATGTCAACAGCCACAATAGTTTCTTATAGTGACCATCTGTCAAATACATGAACAAATGGAAAGAGAAAGTTTAATTGTATGCACTCTATAGACACATTCACTGTAACACTTCTACATTTGCTCATAGCCAAAAGCAGAGAAATCATCACTGTGACATTGTTGTTTTTCTTTATATAGTGCAGGGGATAGAATCCAGGATCTCCGCATTCTCCATTCACAGCCATGGAGCTACAGCCCTAGCTCCACTACAGCATTTCTTACTAGACCTGCATTGAAAAGACGTATGATGCACTATGGCTTTGGGAAACCACAGAAATATATAAAGCCTGACAGATGGCTAAAGCCAAATTAGTGTTTTAAGTGTTATTAGTGTCGGAGAACTATCTTCTGGCTGGACTTGCCTTTGTTCAGAGAGAATCTGGCAAATAAGGAAATACTTTTATGTACCCTTTGCTACATTTATTTTCCCTTTTATCCTTAAAGTTAGCCAGAATAGAAAAGGAATTGGAAGCTGTGAGAGGCAAGCTAAAACAGTCTTGTTTATTTTTCAATCTACTTTCTGCTTTATTAGAATCTAGGAGCCAAGCATAGTGGTGCCCATCTGTAATCCCAGCACTCAAAAGATTGGGGCAGGAAAATTTCACATTGAGGCAACCTGGTCTACACAGTGGGACCTTGTCTCAAAAAAATAAAATAATGTAGAAAAATTAGAGTCACTTTTCAGTCAGTCTGAAAGCACTTGTGTCTTTGTTGTCTGCTGGAATTACCTCCCTATTGCTTAAGGCTTCAGCTAGTTCTTGTATTAGAGTAAATGGATAGAATTTAAGAGTTCATCTTTGGTTAGTGAATCGTGCTTAGTATAAATTAATATTTGATTATTTAGGATCTTAAAATATCTTGAGGTAGAAAGTAGAGGGTTGGTTGCACTCAATTTAACTAGACTATTGTGTGTGTGTGTGTGTGTGTGTGTGTGTGTGTGTGTGTGTGTGTGTGTGTGTGTGTGTGTGTGTGTGTGTGTGTGTGTTAAGTTCTCTTGAGCTAATAAGTTTAAGTTTGGGGTGACATCCAGGTTTTTTCTTGTCTTTTCTCATGTCCTTTTCTGCCTATCTCCCTTCTTGCTCATCTTCCTTATTCTTGTCTTCTTTCAAAGAAGTTAATGAGGAGGTAAACTCCAGTTAATTGAATTCTAAGTAGTTGAAATGTTTCCACCCTTGGGGCATCTGTAAGCTTAAGAAATAGCTGCCATAAGTTATGCTTCATCTGACTTTGGACTGTGAAGCCCAAGGTCCTGAAGTTCTGGCTCATCCTCTGTTAAACTAAGCAGGTGACAGGAATTATAACAGATGAAACTGTGTTGTAACTTTGGTTGTTTTTAAAATTGGGTTTCCTTAATTTGAACAATATCCATTCTGCTTCCTCAGGACAGATGTCTTAAATGTTTTATTTTTTGAAGGTTTGTGCCTACTCATTGTCTTTAGAAATTCTCCAGTCCTTAGCAGTTGGTATTCGGAGAGCTGAGACATGAAGGGAAACCCAGAGAAGCATCTGCTTATTCTATACTAGACAGTTCCCCTCCCTCCAGTGGCTCAGGGAAGTCTCGTGTGACTGTGGACCTGGAGAACAAGTTTGAAATGGGTCTCCCAAGCTGGATTTATTTTTATCATTCTTTCCCCTTCTTTCTTCTCTCCCCTCCCCTCCCAATTTCTTTTTCTCCTTGGTAGTACTGGGGCTTGAACTCAGGGCCTCAAGCTCACTTAGTTTGCCTGCTAGGCTAGTGTTCTATTTCAGCCACACCTCCAGCCCTGCTTTTTGCTGGTTAATTGAAGATAGTTACAGACTTTTTTGCCTGGGTTGGCTTCAAACTGGAATCAACTAAATCACACCCTCCTGAGAGGCTGGTATGAGCCACTAGACTCATAAAAAAGCTACTTGGTTATGCTTGGGACTATAGTTCAGTGATGCTTAACTCTATCTTCAATCCCTCTCCAATACTGTAAAGATTAAAAACCTAGCTTGATTTTTTTAAAAAAATAAAAAGCTACGTTTTTCTTTTTTCTTTTTCCTCCCATGTCCTTAAAATCCTACTCAGAAAGGTTTTTTTGTTGTTATTTATTTGTTTGAGCAAACATCCCATACAAAATAATACACTTTAAGCTTTCATCCACAGCTCTTTTCTCAGTACTTGATCTGTAAGTAATTCCATCCAGCTTGAGCTGCTTGGCCTTCTGGAGAGTGGCTGTTATTTGGAACAATCTAAGTATATCATCTCAATAATGAAAATGTGTCCAAATATCTAGACAGCAGGAGATCTGAGATCACGACTGAAATTGTATATTTTAAAAATCTACGTTAGCTTTTTTGCCTTTTACCAAATTAGAAGCATGTGGAAATGTTTCTGGACATCTCTCTCCTTGCCAGGTGTAACGTCTCAGGCATGTTAAGTGTAGGCTGTATGCAAACACTCAGTGGTCTCTTCATGGTCTTCTTTAGCAGTGGGATTATCCACCAAGTCAGTCTCATTAACTCTTAGCTTGCCATTTCCATTTATCAAAAGTCAGTGACCACATAAATCCTGTTAGCCGAGAGTCAAATGTTCTGTTTTCTAGCTTCAGAGAATTAAATCTTAAAGTTCTTTGAAAAATATTAGCTGAAATTCTACAACTTGAGCCATGCCTCCAGCTCTTGCTTTTTGTGAGTTATTTTGGGGAATCTCACAGACTTTTCTGTCCAAGCTGCTATCCTCCAGATCTCAAGCTCCTGAGTAAATAGGATTACAAATGATGTCCACCAAAAATTTTCAACTTAAACATTGACATTAGTTTTTTGTTTTCCAGAAAAATAATGGTTTTGCTTAGTGTTTCTGAAAATCTTTTTGATTATTTTATTAAGGGTTTAAAACTCTTATCAGATTTGATGCATATTACTCAACTTAATGAATCTTTTAGGTTTTAACAAAAGTACTAAAACAAATTTTAAAGAATATTTAAGATACTGTAATTTATTTTATTTTTATTTATTTATTTTTTGGTCTAGTCGTGGGCCTGAACTCTGGGCCTGGGCACTGTCCCTCAGCTCTTCAGCTCAAGGCTAGCGCTCTACCACTTGAGCCACAGTGCCACTTCTGGCACTGCTTATGTGGTGCTGAGGAATCGAACCCAGGGCCTCATGCATGCAAGGCAGGCGCTCTACCACTGAGCCATCTTCCCAGCCCTGTAATTTATCTTAGATGCATCCCTTACATGATTTTTTTCTAATTTAAGAGATTTTGTTGTGATTCTTTCAATGTGGATCAGCCAAAAATATTTAATAAGTTGCAAATACCCATAAATTCATAAATTTAAATTAAGATGAATTGATCATCAAGGACAGTTAGCTCACAGTCATCTTTTTTTCCTCTGATACTGAAGTAACAGTATTAGGATTAGAAGAGGTGTCTTTAGTCCCTTATTAGCTTTAATATTTTGAACTTGGCCTCTGTACTTTGGGCACCTGGGGGAAAATGAATTTTATGCTTAGAATTATATTATCTGGGGCTGGGAATGTGGCTCAGTGGTAGAGTGCTTGCCTAGCATGCATGAAACTCTGGGCTCGATTCCCCAGTACCACATAGACAGAAAAAGCCAGAAGTGGTGTTGTGGCTCAAGTGGTAGAGTGCTAGCTAGCCTTCAGCTGAAGAGCTGAGGGACAGTGCCCAGGCCCAGAGTTCAAACCTCACGCCTGACAAAAAAAGAAAAAAAAAAAGAAAGAAAGCTTAGATGCCTTGCATGGTGGCTCATACCTATAACCCCAACGTTTATAAAACCGTATCTGAACCAGTAGCTGGACAATGGTGGTAACAAAACTTGATCCTAGTTGTACAGAAGTAAAGCATAAAGGGCTAGTTTTGTGCTTCCAGTGGTAAAGCTCCTGCCTAGCAAGTGCAAGGCACTGAGCTCAACCCCTAGTGCCACCAGGAAAACAAACAAAAACTTAGATTTACCTTACCACCACCCCTCTTTGAAAATGACTATGTAAAAATTGCAGTTCTTTCGAAGTGACTGTGTGTGTGTACATGCGTGTGCAAGCCTGTGTGCGTATACTGGGGCTTGAATTCAGGGCCTGGGGCACTGTCCCTCAGATTTTCACTTAAGGCTGGTGCTCTGCCACTTCAGACACATCTCTAGTTCTGGCTTTTTAAAATAGGAGATAAGAGTCTTGGTATTCATCAACCCAAGTTTGCTTGGAGCCACAATCTGGAACTCAGTCTCCTGAGTAGCTAGAATTACAGGCCTGACCCAGCCACCCAGCTGGAAAATAACTTTGATAGTGTAGTATCAAATCAGCCTGAAAGAAAAGTCCATGTATCAAATCAGTGTAAAAGAAACACCAACAATCTGAAATGAAATTTGGAAAGGAGACCCTGTCTTTAATCTAGAAAGGAAAAATATCACCAGTTCCTTCAATCTGTCTTCAATAAGAGATCTACAGTATGTACTTATAACCTTGTAGCTGGGTGGCTGATAAAGGAAGATCACAATCTCAAGACCAGCCTGGGCTAGGCAGAGCATGACTGTCTCAGGGAAGAAAAAACGTCTAGTGATAACTTTCATGGAGACATCATGAGGATTGTATATTAGAGAATGACTCCTTTTTGTGGCTACCATGTTGTTAAGTTGTCCTGCCTTCTTGCTGTAGCTTGATTGGAGTGAGAAGCTAAGGCAAAAGTTTTAAGTTGTATCAGTATCAGGTGAAGCTTTGAATGAATTTACACAAACATAGTTATTCTAAACTGCTCTGTTATTACACTAGTGATCAGAAAAAAATCCTGTTTTCATTTGAGCATATTTTTCTTTCTTTAATGAAGGACTGTGTTCTTCAGTAGATCAGCAGACCTTTTTAGTTTTCTGTGCTATTCTTGGGGCTTGAACTCAGGGCCTGAGTGCTGGTCATGGAGATTTTTTTGCTCAAGGCTAATGCTTTACCACTTGAGATACAGTTCCACTTTTTGGTGGTTAATTAGAGATAAGACTTTCACATTTTCCTGCCCTAGCTGGCTTTGAACTGTGATATCAGATCTCTCATCCTCCTGGGCACTAGGATTACAGGCAAGAGCCACTGGTGCACAGCTATGGCACTACTTTGTCTCATCTGGATTACTGCAGTGATGTCTTAATTAAACATTCAGCTTTTCCTCTTCTTTCCAAAATATTGCCTACAGGCCCTCAAAATCTAACCTGCCTCTTTATTCTTGTAACCCTCTCTCTTTCTTAAGAAATTCTGTCAGTGACTGTGACCTTCTTTTTTTTTTTTTTTTTTTTTTGGTTGATCATGGGCCTAGTGCTCAAGGCTAGTACTCTACCACTTTAAGCCACAGTCCCATTTATGGTTAATTCTAGAGAAGAGTCTCACAGTTCCCTGCCTGGGCTGGCTTTGAACTGCAATCCTCGGATCTCAGTTTCCTGAGTCACCAGTGCCCACCTAGAAGTGAATTTTTTAAAAATATTAATAAGTAACAAGATGTAACAGTGAACTAGAAAACGAGCATTAAGGGCTGGGAAGGTGGCTCAGTGGTAGAGCGCTTGCCTTGCATGCAGGAGGCCCTGAGTTCGATTCCTCAGCACCACATAAGCAAAAAAAAAAAAGCTGGAAGTGGCTCTGTGGCTCAAGTGGTAGAGTGCTAGCCTTGAGCTGAAGAGCTGAGGGACGGCACCCAGGCCCAGAGTTCAGGCCCCACGATTGGACCCAAAAAAAAACAAAACAAACAAAAAAAAAGAAAACGAGCATTAATATATAACATCCAGTACTGAGTGGTTGTTATCTTAGTCTTTATATATTATTTAGTAGTAAATGTCCCATATTTTCTTTGCTACTTAAGTTTCTTTGACTCTTTTGTATTACTGTTCTATGGTTTATTGCCACTCTATTCTCTTCATCTATACCTTTTTATCTAGAGACCAAATGAGAGGCTGGACCCACCACCAGAAAAACCAAGAGAAGAGCCTGTAATCAAAGAGACTGCCCCGGTGAGTCCTCATCTAGTATTAATAGATCAGATGTGCTGAAGGAGGTAAACATAAAGCAATTAAATTGTAACATACTGAGGTATTATAGCTCCATACTTCTCTAATTCAGAAATTATACTGAAACAGATCCTGGAGCTGATTTAGGTAGATATTATTTTCCATCTAAAAACTGACCTTTTAAAAACTAAGACCATTTTTAAATTGATCATGTGGCTTCTTAAGATACTTTAGTGATAATTTGTCAAGAAAATCTATCAATTCTGTTTTCAGGTTGGGGGATTAGGCTTATCAACTGCCTTTCTTTATCCTATTTCATAATTATAAACAGCTGTCGGAGAAGAATATAATTGAAGATAAAATTTTAATGTACCTAGTATATAATACATTGTTTCTTTTTTTTTAAATATGGTTTTTCTTCTGAAAGAGTTTTCCTTTTCCTCTAGGTTCAGCCAATACTGTCTTCTGTTTCAACAACAGAAGTGTCCACTGGTATTAAGTTCCAGGTTGGTGATCTGGTTTGGTCCAAGGTGGGAACCTATCCTTGGTGGCCTTGTATGGTTTCAAGTGATCCCCAGCTTGAGGTTCATACCAAAATTAACACAAGAGGTAAGAAAAGGCATAAATAAATAATAAGTAAAAAGTTTAATGTTGCAAGTATATATAGGAATACATATATAATACATGATTTTATACAAATGTGTGGATCTCTGAGTTTTTAATAACTAGTAAAATAATTATGGTTATCTTAATTGGTAGAGAACCCCTATACCTCAGGCTGGCCTAAAACTCATGATCCTCCTGCCTCTGCCTCCTGAGTGTTAGAATCACAGGTACACACTACATGCCTATCTTCTTTGAACTTCTTTTTCCATCTTTGATTGAAAAGATGGCACACAGACACACATATACACACATATACATACACACATATGTGTGTTACCAGACAACTACTTTTCATCCTATTAAATTTTGCAGGATACTTTTTCTGTCTTCTCTTTCTTTTTTTGGTAATAATACTGGGTTTTGAACTTGGGGCTACATGTTTGGTAGGCAGGTACAATACTTCTTGAGCCATACCTCCAGCCTTTCGCTGGACATCCTTACATGTTTGATATGACAGAGTAGTTTAACTTAAATCTATCTGTAGTAACATAAAAGTTTTATGTTTGGAATTTAAAAATTAAGAAGAGATATATTTTAACTTTATTCTTTGGCTTTGATGTGGATTTGACTCCTAATATTCTACTGTTTGAAAAGGACTCACTTAGCAACCACAGAAAGTTTAATCTTTGAACCTGTTTCTAGATAAGTCATATGTTGAATTTTCCATTATTTGTGACAATTTCTCATCTATTATTTTTTTCACCTGTGATATTCTGTGTAGTTCTTTGTTCACTATTATAAGCAGAAAAATGTCTACTTAAACCTGGAGGGTCATGTGTATGACAGGATCAGCCCTGTCTGTGACACTTATGCTGTATAGCAAGGAATCACCTTGGGTACAGCAGGAAATGGCTTGAATTTCTCTCCTTTTGTGAATGTTATGCACTGATTAAAGGCCGGGAGAATATAAACATCCATATGACAGAAGTGAAGAATCAACATTGCTGAATGTCTGCTTTTGCTCAAACTACTGTTTGAGTCCTGTATTATCTATTTTCTTATGTGATATTTACAGCAACAACACGGTTGAGATGGTAGGATTATGCGTATCCTATATTTCAGAAAAGTAAAGTCTCAAAGAATTGTTCTTCAACAGTACTAGATGTTAGAAAGAAATTAGTTGAACTCTTTCTGTCATAATTCACAGAAGTCAAGCAACAGTCCTGGTTTCTATGTTTGTGTAAGAGTATTGAACCAGTCTGTGGGGCACCTTTCAGCTCTGATAATCTATAGTTCTGTGAAAGGGAAAATATAGGACAGGATACTCTAGAAAGTCCAGATCTTCCTAAAGAAAACAACTCCTGTTCATACATGGATCTCCTGAACTCTCCACAAAATTACCATCATGTGAGTTGTGATTCTTCATTTCTTCTCAGGAAAGCATTCTTTTGGGATTATATAACGAGTTTCACATTTAATTCCTTTATGAGGTGTGCTAATTTCAGCTTTTTTGCATAAAACAAATGAAAGCACAGGTTATACCTTGTATGTTTTTTTAAAGAAAATATTTAAACTTAGTTTCATTAATTAACCTAATCTAGTCTGATACTCCCTGGACAATATCCTACTTTAATGCCAGAATAGCTTTCTCTCTCTACATTTACCTTTTCGTTTAACTTCTTTTGTGTCTGTTTTTGAGATTTATCCATGTCTTAGCATGAGTTGGTACTTGATCCTTTTTAAATTTTTATTTATAGATTTATTTACTTTTTTTTGTGGTACTGGGTTGAACTCAGGGCTTTGAGCTTGCTAAGCAGATGCTATGCCCTGTCCCCAACCCCTTTGGTCCTTTCTTATTATCAAATAATATCCATTATATGGCTGTTTTTTACAGTCTTAAGCGAATTGATTGACAGCTTTTCTGAAAACCAAAAAAAAAAAAAAAAAGGCATTATAGCTATTCTTTTTTTCTCTATTGCCTAAATACTTTGTAGAATGGTTTTATACAATCATTGGTTTCCATGTTACTAGTCAGTGTTGTTATTAGTCAGATTTAGCATTGATATTTTTCTACACCATTAATAATAGTCTTTGTAAGAGAATGTTGAAAGGTATTTGGATCATATCTATTTTAAATTGTATTTCACTATTTAGACCTCATTTTAAGTTTAAAATTTAATAGAAGTTTTATCTGCCTTAAAAAAAAGTATTACGTGGCTGGGCGCTGGTGCTCTTGCCTATAATCCTAGCTGCTGAGGAGACTGAGATCTGAGGATCCTGGTTTGAAGTTATCTCAGACAGAAAAGTCTGTGAGACTCTTATCTCCAATTAACCACTCAAAAACTATAAGTGGTACTGTGACTCAAGTGGTAAAGTGCTGACCTTGTGCACAAAGAGGCTCAGGGACAGCTCCCAGGCACTGAGTTTAAGCCCTACAACTGACACCCCCCCCCCAAAAAAAAAAGAGATCATGTTCATTTAGGGAAAAGTAAAATTTCACAAAAATATATATGGTAGAAAGCAAAAGGTTGCCTATAATCTCCTCCAACTATATAAGCAATGTTTAAAATTTGTGGGTAATTTCTATTATGTATGTATATTATACTTAAGAGATAAGTAGTAAAGATTTTTGAGAGTTTTTTTTGTTTTGTTTATAGTATTATGCCTCCAACTATTTGGGACAGTGTCTTCCTGTATAGCTTAGTCTGGCATCAACCTTGAGATTCTTCTGCTTTGGTCTCGCCCATGCTAGAATCACAGATGTAATGTGTAATAGCTGGTTTCTTCTCCCCTCCTCCCCCAGTACTGTTGCATTAACTTCTTAATAGACAAATTAATGGAGGAGTTGAAAATACAGAAATACAGACAAAAGTAAGATGGTAATGTGAGTCTGAGTTTTTGTTGGTCAGTCATGGGCCTGAACTCTGGGCTTGGGCGCTGTCCCTTAGCTCTTCAGCTTAAGGCCAGCGCTCTACACTTGAGCCACAGTGCCACTTCTGGCTTTTTCTGCTTATGTGGTACTGAGGAATTGAACTCAGGGCCTCATGCATGCAAGGCAAGCACTCTGCCTACCACTGAGCCTCTGAATATATTGTACGTTCTTTTAATCCTTTCTCCCTGAAAAATGTTTGGATTTCCAAGGGGGCATTAACCTCAGATGATGATAATGATTTTTATGCTGGTCCTGGGGTTTGACCCCCAAGGCCTAGGTGCTGAGCTTTTTGGCTTAAGGCTAGTGCTCTAACACTTCAGCAATAGCTCTAATTTTGGCCTTTTTTTGGTTGTTGTTGTTCGGTAGTTTATTGGAGATATGAGTCTCATAGACTTTCCTGTCAGGGCTGGCTTTCAAACTGAGATCCTTAAATCTCAGCCTCCTGAGTAGCTAGGATTATAGATGAGCCACTGGTGCTTGATCAAAACTCCGATTATTTATAATTAAATTTCTGTTTGGCTCTTCTCAGATTAGACAATGTGGAAATCTAAGTTCTGGGTATCTTTCTTTTTTTTTTTTTTTTATTGTAAAGATACTATACAGAGGGTTACAGTTACATGAGTGAGGTAATGAGTACACTTCCACTTCCTCTTGAACATTGTTACCCCCTCCATTGTTTTCCCCCTACCATCCCCTCCCTCCCTCCCTTCCCCAAGGTTCTTTTTTTTTTTTTTTTTTTTGATTGTGATTAAGTGATTACTTAATTTCCAGAAATTCACAGTATTGTGGAATAATGATGCTCATTTAAAGTCACAAGTTCATTCTAACTTTCCTGGAGCAAATTGTCTATCACAGTCTGTAATATATAACAGTGCTCATATGTTATATACCATATATGTGATCAGCAGCATGGGGATATTTAGTAGTGGTTCAACCAGATGAGTGGGAGTTCTTTGTTTCTTAAGTCCTGTTAGTTTTGTCATATCACCTAACATTTTGGATTCATCATCCACTTATCAGGGAGACCATGTACTGTTTGTCTCTTCGTTCTTGGCTTACCTCGCTCAACATGATTCCTTCTAGCTCCATCCATTTCCCTGCAAATGCCATTATTTTGTCATTTCTAATGGCTGCATAATATTCCATTGTGTATAGATACCACAATTTTTGGATCCATTCATCTGTGGTGGGGCATCTAGGTTGTTTCCATATCCTAGCTATTGCGAACAGTGCTGCAATAAACATGGAGGTGCACGTGTCCTTGTATATTGGTTCCTGTTGTTTAGGGTAGATGCCTAGAAGTGGTATGACTGGGTCGTAAGGGAGGTCAATCTTTAGCTTTCTGAGGACCCTCCAGACTGCTTTCCAAAGTGGTTGGGTATCTTTCTTATGGGCTATTTTGATATAAAATTTTAATCTTTCAGAATATAATTCTTTAGATAATCTCATTGATGTCTAATTTA
This sequence comes from Dipodomys merriami, assembly GCF_024711535.1. Taxonomy (NCBI): domain Eukaryota; kingdom Metazoa; phylum Chordata; class Mammalia; order Rodentia; family Heteromyidae; genus Dipodomys; species Dipodomys merriami. The sequence goes on from NW_027202493.1 coordinate 5,293,832, forward strand.
TCATGTGTATATCATGTTGTATTTGCAACAGATAATTACATCTTTTTAAGTCAATACTCATTGTGAGTAGGGATCTACATTTTGTCTTTTCCTTACCTGAATTTTCATGGATTCTCAGAGATGACTTGTTTCTACATATGTCTATCTGATGTTTTTTTCTCTAGAGAAGCATTTTTCAAACTGTCTTTGGTAAAAGACCAGTTTAAAAATTTCTAATCTACTAATACTAAAAAAGCTAATACTTTTATGAAATATTATAAAACTTTTTATTCAAAAGTTCCAAGTCCAATATGTAGTTCAGAACCTGCAATCACATGCCTAACTGTCACTTACTCTCAACTCCTGTATTCATTTTGTTCCAGTCTGGCTTGTTTTTTGAGCCATACTTTCAGAGTAAACTACTCTGTAAGTAGCTGTTGTCAGATGTTTTGGTCTCAGGCCCTCTTTTGCTTTTTTACGGCTGTTCCTGGAGCTTGAACTCAAGGCTGGGTGCTGTTTCTTTTGCTCAAGGCTAGTTAGTGTTCTACCATTTGCGCCACAGCTCCACTATTCTGGCCTTTTCTGAGTAGTTTATAAGAAATAAGTATCTTAGACTTTCCTGCCCAGGCTTCCTTCAAACCGTGTTCCTCAGATTTCAGCCTCCTGAGTAGCTAGGATTACAGACATGAGGCACCGGCACCTGGTCCTCTTTTGCTTTTTAAACTTGAGAATTCCAAAAAGCTTTAGCCTGTCAGCATGGTGGCAGATGCCTGTATTCCCAGTACATAGAAAGCTGAGGCAAGAGAATCAACAGCCTGGGCTACATTGTAAATTCAGGCAGGCTGGGCTCAAAAAAGAATTACATACATATTAATTTATTTTCAAATAAAGTATTTTTGTTATATGTTATGACAAATATTTTCTTGAAAAAATTTTTCTCTGTAGTACTAGAGTTTGAACTGAGAACTTCACACTTACTAGGTAGGGACTATACCTCTTAAGCCATACTTCTAAGTCCTATTTTTTCAAACTTTAATGAGAAGGATGGCATTGTTTTGTACATTTACAAGTCTCTAATATCTGGCTTAAATCAAGATCCTGGATTCTCATGTCTGCATCTACATTCAGTCTATTAAGATTTGTTATTTTGATTGAAGAATATGAAGATAATCTTGCCTCACACAGACATATACTTGGAAAAGGAAAAACTTTTAATATTTTTTTCAGGTAGTTTAATATTTTCTTTATTATTACACCCACCTCAACATGTGGCAGGTGTTATACATTATACAGTCTAAAATGATATTAATGAACTTTAGGTACTTTGTATATTAAAATCCACTGATTATGTCCTGTACTTTGAATGGATCTTTTTTTTTTTCCTTGCAGTCATGGACTTGACCTCTGGGCCTGGGCCCTGTCCCTGAGCTCTTCAGCTCAAGGCGAGAGCTCTACCACTTCCAGTTTTCTGGTGGTTAATTAGAGATAAGAGTCTTACAGATTTTCCTGCCCCGGCTGGCTTTGAACCTCGATCCTCATATCTCAGCCCCTTTAATAGCTAGGATTACAGGTGTGAGCCACCGGAGCCCAGCAAATACTTACATGTCTTCTAATTCTTTTTTTTTGTTGTTGTTGGTTGTGAGGCTTGAACTCTGGGCCTGGGCGCTGTCCTTCAGCTCTTCAGCTCAAGGCGAGTGCTCTACCATTTGAACCACAGCGCCACTTCCTGAATGGATCTTTTTACCTTTCAAAATATTGTAACCTAGCGGGGCGCTGGTGGCTCACGCCTGTAATCCTAGCTACTGAAGAGGCTGAGATCTGAGGATCACCAACCAAAAAAAAAAAAAATATTGTAACCTTTTGAATACTTTGGCCATTTGAAAATTCATGTTTTAGCCAGGTGCTGGTAGCTCATAACTGGAATCCTAGCTGAGTAGGTAGGAGGCTATGATCAGAGAATCAAGGTTTGAAGCCCACCCAAGCAGGAAACCCTGTGACTCCTTATTTCCAGTTAACTACCAAAAAAACTGGAACTGGAGCTGTGACTCAAGTGATAGAGCACTAGCTGTGAGCACAAAAGCTCAAGGACAGTGCCCAGGCCCTGATTTTGAGCACCCAGGATTGAGGTGCATCCACATGTGTGAGCACACACATGTGCACATACACATACACACAAATTCTTGTTTACTGAGTAATGTACATCTTTTTTTTTCTTTTTTTTTTTTGTTGGTCGTGGGGCTTGAACTGTGGGCCCATGTGCTGTCCCTGTACTCATGAGCTCAAAGCAAGCGCTCTACCACTTGAGCCACAGCACCACTCCCGGTTTTCTAGTGCTTTATTGGAGATAAGAGTCTCGTGGACTTTCCTGTCCGGGCTGGCTTTGAACCATGATCCTCAGATCTCAACCTCCTTAGTAGCTAGGATTAAAGATGTGAGCCACCTGCACTGAGCTAATGTACATTTTTTAAATGTTGACATGTTCTTTTATAGATTCTCTTTTAAGGTAAGTTCATAACTTCCTCAGAATATCCTTTGATTATTAGGAATCTGGCAAGATTTAGAGAAGAAAGGACAAAATTTTCAACATTGTAAGATCAGACTTAATTATTGGTAGCAAATAATGTTTTCCTTGAAGGTGATCATTACTAAGAGATACCTGATTCCTACTCAGGTTAGAATAACCATAACTCTCCCTAGTCCTACTGCCTAGAAAAATGACATTCCATGAAAAAGTGACCATCCATCATACAATCTAAATGATCATGCCAGTGTTTTTCCTCTAGACACTATCATCCTTTAGGGTACAGAAGTATGTGATTCGTGGTTCCTGTTTTATCACAGAATATTAGAGGCATGTATATTCAAGACTCAAGATTTAATTAAATTAATTATTGTTGCTGTCTTATCAAAAACAGTTTCATTTAAGTGCTATTGTGTAGCTTAAGAACACAGTGGGACTTGGGCTGTTTGTGCACCCAGATTGTTTCTAGTCATGCTAAGATGTCAGCAGTCTGCTTTGCCTTTGCACTATGTGAATGTCAACATAGAAATAATATTTGGATATTATTATGAAGGAGGACTCTTACAAGACTCATGAAAAAAATCTTACAGCCAGAAGAGCAATTTCATCAATACTTTTCTTCTTTCTCCTCCCCCCCCCACCTCCTTCCTCCTTTCCTCCTTCCCTCCTTCCCCTCTCTTTCTCCTTTTCTTTCTTTTTTGTTTTAAATTTTTAGGTCTGAAGTGGAACTTGAACTTAGTATTGATGCATTCACTCAGTAGCTAGTGCTACTGAGCCATACTTCCAGCCCCATTGTCAGTACTTTTAAAGTCTAAAGAAGCTGGGCACAGTGTCAAACCTGTAATCTTAGCTACTCAGGAGGCTGATACCTGAGGATCATGGTTTGAAGCCAGTCTGGGCAGGGAAGTTTGTGAGATTCTAATTAATCATAGAAAAGGCTGGAAGTGGAGCTGTGGCTCAACTAGTAGAGTGCTAGCCTTGAGCAAAAGTAGCTCAAAGACAGCACCCAGTTCTCTTTTAAGTTCAAGCCCCAGGACTGGCAAAAAAATAATGAAAATAAATAAAGGCCAAAGAAGCATTCACATTTTTCTAAGGAAACATTATATATTTCTACCTTAATTTCTTGTTGTGTAAGACTGGAAGCAAAAGCTGAGCACTGGTGGCTCAGGCATGCTTGTAATCATAGCTACTCAGGGGGCTGAGATCTAAGGATTGCAGTTTGAAGCCAACTCGGGCAGGAAAATCTATGAAGCCTCCTATCTCCAGTTAACCACTGGAAAACTGGAAGTGGCACTGTGGCTCAAGTGGGAGAGCACTAGCCTTAAGCAAAAGAGTTCAGGCAGTGCCCAGGTCCCAAAAAACAAACCCCAAAACTGGAAGCAAGTAAACATCAATTGTGTAACTAAAGTAATCTGATCATTAGAATTTCTTTAAGTAGTTCACTTAAACTTTCTGTGATGAGTTTAACCACTAGGAATGATTTTTTTGGTAGTTTAATTTTATCATTGATAGGTATTGAGATATATTTTTGGACAATTCAAAATACTCAAATTTTAAGACAGGCTGAGGAACCTGTATTAGCGACCCTCTTGACAAAGTACATGTGGATATAGATGTTCTATAGTAGTTAATAAAAATTTTTTCTTACAGGTGCCCGGGAATACCATGTCCAATTTTTTAGCAACCAGCCAGAGAGGGCATGGGTTCATGAAAAGCGTGTACGGGAGTATAAAGGTCATAAACAGTATGAAGAATTACTGGCTGAGGCAACCAAGCAAGCCAGCAATCACTCTGAAAAACAAAAGGTAACTGATGGCATATTAACTTTATTATTAAGTTAGTATTTTTGTTTATATGTTGCATTGCCTGAGATTGAATCTAAGGCTTTGCATATGTTAGCTGAACATTCTACCATTGAGTTATACCCACAGCCCTCTAATATAGCTTATTTTTGTTTGGTTTGGTTTGGAAATTTGAAATTTGTTTGTTTTATGCTAGTCCTGGAGCTTGATATAGTGGTAGATAGGTTAAAATTTGGAAATGAATTCTTGACAATCTAGTTGAAGGGTTTTTTTGTTTGTGTTGCTGGGTTCTTTTTTGTTGTTGTTTTGTTTTTGTTGGTTGTGGGGCTTAAATTCTAGGTCTGGGTCCTATCCCTGAGCTGTTCAACTCAAGGCTAGGGCTCTACCACTTGAGTCACAGTGCCACTTCAGCCTTTTCTGTTTTTGTGGTGCTGAGGAATTGAATCCAGGGCCTCATGCATGCGAGGTAACCACTCTACTGCTGAGCCACCTTCCTAGCCCCTTGTGTTGCTGTTTTAGGGCTGGCCCTGGGGCTTGAACTCAAGGCCTGGGTGCTGCTGGCCCTTTGCTTTTTTATTCAAGGCTAGCATTCTACTACTTGAGCCATACAGTTCTACTTGTGGGTTTTGCTGGCTAATTAGAGATAAGAGTCTTATTGACTTTCCTCCCTGATCTGGCTTTGAACATCCATCCTCAGATCTCAGCCTCCTGAGTAGCTAAGATTACAGATGTGAGCCATCAGTGCTTGGGTTATTTGATATTTTAAACAAAGTAATTATGCAAAAAATTAGTTATTTTTCTACTTTTAAAGCTAAATATTATCACATAACTTTGACTTATATTTCAGGCTTATATTTTATGGGTTTATATATGTGAATATTTGTTATATACCATCTCATAGTTCTATTGTTTTCTATCTCAGTTTATCTACCTGAACAATACCCGATTGCTTTGGTCATCCTATACACCTCTGGTCAAAGTTTTCTTACCTCTGTTGTCAATCTAAGCTCTTCTAATTAAGACCCATAGAACTTGATTGAACTTTATGTTTCTTCTCATACCTGCTGTCCTTTTTCTTTCTTAACTGCTTTCATTTTTTCCTCAGGCTCTCTTCTTTTACTTCATTTTCTCCTTGTTTACATTATGGTTCAGAATATCAGTACATTTCTCAATGTTTCTTCTTTTGGGTAGTTTTGTTACGATGTCCACAAGTACCCTGGACTTAACTGCACCTTCCAGCTATGAAGGAATGGGAGCTTTGCAGTTCCGTGTGTAAAGTTAGTGTTTCATTGGCTACTGAGAATAAGTTTTAGTAGCCTTTCTTCTCTTTTGCCTCATTCTTGCTAGAGTAAGTGTGATGTGAGAAAGATGTCTCCCTCTTTGAGGAGAGTTGTCTAGGTCTGAAGCCCACAAAGGAAGGATAAATAGGATGAGCCTTCATGCCATCTAATAATTAAGTGATTAAAGGTATTGAATTGAGGACATTCCCCTATATGATTAAAGAACTTGAAGATATTCTTGTGGCCTAAAAGTATAATAAGACACATGGGAAATATATGTTGGTTTGAATATACTATTAGATTAAAGTATTGTATATAACACCTGTATCTTTTTTAAAGATTCGGAAACCCCGACCTCAAAGGGAACGTGCCCAGTGGGATATTGGCATTGCCCATGCAGAGAAAGCATTGAAAATGACTCGAGAAGAAAGAATAGAACAGTATACCTTCATCTATATTGATAAACAGCCTGAAGAGACTTTATCCCAAGCAAAAAAGAATGTTACCTCCAAGACTGATGTTAAAAAACCCCGAAGACCAAGATCTGTGCTGAATACTCAACCAGAACAGACCAATGCAGGGGAGGTGGCCTCCTCACAATCAAGTACTGAAATTCGGAGGCAGAGCCAGAGGCGGCATACAAGCACGGAAGAGGAAGAACCACCTCCTGTTAAAATAGCCTGGAAGACAGCAGCTGCAAGGAAATCTTTACCAGCTTCCATTACCATGCACAAAGGGGGCCTGGATTTGCAGAAGTGCAACATGTCTCCTGTTGTAAAAATTGAACAAGTGTTTGCTCTTCAGAATGCAACAGGAGATGGAAAATTTATTGATCAATTCGTTTATTCAACAAAGGTACCTCTTTTTTTCTTATAGGACTTTTTGGGTAGTAAAATGATATTTTTTTAAATGGTTGGCTTTTTGCATTAAAAAACAACATAAGGACATAATTTAAATATCCTTTTGAAACATATAGTCACGTTTACTCTATGAGCAAAAAAGACATAGACCAAAAAAAAGCTGTTTTTCTTCTGCACCCCTCACCCCTTTTGTAATATTCCCATCTGTTGTAGATTAGTCTTGAACTATGCAGCCAAAATTGAGCTTAGCTCCTGAAAGTCATGGAAAAAAACTGGACAGTTTGTCTGTTTCTAGTTTGTATGGTGAGGTTTTTCTATTGTTGTTGCAAAATATGCTTCTAATTAAAATCTTTTTTAGTTATCTAAATTAGCCATTGTTATAAAAGTTACTATAATAATTGTACCTGTTGAACTGTTTGGTTGCACCAGTAGTTTTGTTAGATTACTCTTGGCTTTAGACCTCTAACTGCATTTCAGAGAAGTCCCACTACTGGTTTTCCTTTGGTGATAAAGCGGTAATGGTGTAAACTAAATTCTGTAAACTAAATTCCTCTTCTCAGATTGTCCTGGACTTCCATTTAAAGCAGTTATACTTTAGTTTGATGACATGAAAACTCTTTCTTAACACTGGTTATATCATATATACCTTCTTACCACACTCCCAACCCCATCCACAAATCTGAGTTTGTGATTTCAGTTTATCTATATTTTATTCATATTTGTTAAAGAATCCTTTTCCTACTTTTTCTTAGTACTATGCAACTTTTTCATAGTTATATACACATTAAAATAATTACATATATGAATGCCTAATTAATACACTTATATAAATATATTTTTGTTGATTATAAATTATAGATATATATTAGTAATATTTATCTTAAAATCCATTTATAACTTCATGTCTATTCTGTTTCATCAAAAATGCTTAAAGACCTAAGTTGGTTGCTCCTTTTGTCTGTTCTACGTTACTTATTTGATCACATTTTAGTCTCCATGAATGACGTATTTCTGTTTCTAAAGACATCTTGGCTTCACTATGTAATAGGGAGATAGTGACCAGAGTTCTCTTACTATTTTATATATATATATATATATATATATATATATATATATATATATATATATATATATATATGAAGATACATAGATATGTATATTATATATTATGCATATATAAAAGAAGTTATTCAAACTAGAAAATATTTTGTTGGGGCTGGGAGGGTAGCTCAGAGGTAGTCTGCTTGCCTTGCATGTATGAGGCCCCAGATTTGATTCCTCAGCACCACATAAGTAGAAAAAGCTGGAAGTGGCACTGTGGCTCAAATGGTAGAGCGCTAGTCTTGAGGTGAAGAGCTGAGGACAGTGTCCAGGCCCAGAGTTCAGGCCCCACAACCGACCCCAAAAAACCCAAACTTTGTTTTTGACAGAAAACGAGGTGACACAGGTTCAGATTTTAGGGATATGTATAACTTGGTCTTAGACCAGTAGTTTTTATTTTTCCCCCTATGTGATCTCATCATACATTTTAGAATATATCCTGATAACTTAATAAAATTATTCGGATAATGGCTAAGATAAATTAACCATAGTAAAAGACCAGACAAATTCTAGCAAATTATTATAAGCTGTCTTTATAAGCTCATGATGCTATTTGCATAATAATCACTTTATTTTTTATTGTATTTTGCCTTACTTTAAAGGGAATTGGTAACAAAACGGAAATAAGTGTCAGGGGGCAAGACAGACTTATAATTTCTTCACCAAATCAGAAAAGTGAAAAGCCAACTCAGAATATATCATCTCCTGAAGCAACATCCTGTCCTACAGGTGGGTGTAAACAAGGAATATATGAATCTTTTCTGGGTGGTCATTGTTGTGTTCAGCTATAACATGATAGCTTTGTTCCTATGAAATTTTTCATTATCAAAAGTAAATATAGCCAGTGGCTCACATCTATATTATTAGCTGTTCAGGAAGCTGAGATGCAGAAGACCAAGGTTGAATCCACCCAAGGCTGTAAAGCCCTTGAGATTCCATCTCCAAAATAACGAGCAAAAAGCAAAGAGTCTAGAGCTATACACACACACACACACACACACACACACACACACACACACACACACACACACACACACACACACACACACACACACACACACACACACACACACACACACACACACACACACACACACACACACACACACACACAAAATATAGCTAAACTGAAATCACTTCAGTACTCACACACATACACAAAGTAGCTATAAATTCTATGGTGGATATAGTGATGCATGTTTAATCTTACACTTAACAGACTAAATCAGGAAGATCATGAGTTTCAGGCCAGCCTGGATGGAGTATACAGCAAGACTGTCTTAAAAACCACAATAACAATATAAACTATAAAATCTAAATAAACTGAGTACATCAACCATTTTAATTATCTTTTTGCATGAGAATAGCATCTTTGCTTTTCCAGCACTATTAGCACGTTTGTGTGTGTGTGTGTACATGTGTGTATGTGCAAGTGTGTATGTATGCATGCTGGTCTTGGGGCTTGAACTCAGGACCTGGGCACTGTCCATGAGTTTTTTTTTTGTTTTGTTTTGTTTTGTTTTTGCTTAAGGCTAGTGATCTACCACTTTAGCCACAGCTCCACTCTTGGCTTTTTTTTTTTTTTTCTTTTGGTAATTTATTGAAGATAAGAGTGTCATGGGCATTTCTGCCTTGGCTGGCTTTGAACCTTGATCCTCAGATCTCAGCCTCCTGAGTAGCTAGGACTACAGGCATGAGTCACAAGCGCTTGTCTATTAGCATGTTTGTATTCCCTTCTTTATCCTCTACTGGAAACAAGATCTCTATTAAATGCCAGTGATCCTTTGATTATTCCTAAGTGTGCAAAGCATTAATAGCTGAGGGGCTTAGGACCTAGCTAATCGAATGTAACCTGTTCTCTGATTAGCAGGTACTACAAAATGAAAATCAGGCTAGGTTACACTTACTTAAAAGATACTGGAAGTTGGATGCTGGTGACTCACTCCTGTAATCCTAGTTACTTAGGAGACTAAAATCTGAAGATTGCAGTTCAAAATGAGCCCAGGCAGAGAAGTCCATCACACTACCTCTATAACCAGCAAAATGTCTGAAGTCAAGGTGTGGTTCAAGTGGTAGAGTGCCAGCCTTGAGCAAAAAAACAGAGCTCAAGGCCCTGAATTCAAGTCCCAAGATCAACATGTGCACATACACACACACATGTGTGCATGTGACCTAGGGTAGATATGGTATTCCATACCGGTGGTATCAGCTACTTACAGATTGCCATCCTGGCCAAAGTTACTTAAGAACCTATTTGAAAACCAAGCAAAAGGACTGAGGGTATGGCTCAAGTGGTAAAATGGTAATAACTTGAGTTCAACCCAGTATTGCAAAGGTAGAATAGAGTGAGAGAATGCCTATATTCAGTAAGGTAATTTTATACTATTTCGCATAACTATTAAGAAAAGAGTTTGGTGTTCATTAGTTTGGTCATTTGGAATCTTAAGAAAAAAAGAGTTTGTTTCATTTTGTTTTCTAAAAATTTCTTTGGAATTGAAGAAGTGACTTTTTTTTTTTTTTTTTTTTGGTCAGTCATGGGGCTTGAACTCTGGGCCTGGGCACTGTTCCTGAGCTCTTCAGCTCAAGGTGAACACTCTACCACTTGAGCCATAGCACCACTTCCGCTTTTCTGGTTGTTAATTAGAGATAAGAGTCTCAAGGATTTCCTGCCCTGACTGGCTTTTGAACCAAGATCCTCAGATCTCAGCCTCCTGAATAGTTAGAATTACAGGCATGAGCCACTGGCGCCCTGCTGGGTGTTTTTCTGCTTTTTTTTCCCCTACACTGACTAGTTCTTATACACCAGCAGGGTATATGATTCCATTCAGTTCTCACACTTTGTACCTGTTTGGTTTTTTGTGGGGCTATGTAGCCCAGACTCGTTTGACTCATCTTCCTGCCTCCTCTAGGCCTGGCTTCATAGCCTTTTTTTTTTTTTTTTGTCAGTCCTGGGGCTTGAACTCTGGGTCTGGGCACTGTCGCTCAGCTCTTCATCTCAAGGCTAGTGCTCTACCTCTTAAGTCAGAGCTCTAGTTCCGGTTTTTCTGGTGGTTTATTGGAGATAAAATTCTCAGGGACTTTCGTGCCCGGCCTTGCTTTGAACCATGATCCTCAGAGCTCAGCCTCCTGTGTAGCTAGGGTTATAGGCGTCAGCCACCAGTGCCTGGCCATAGCCTTTTTTTTTTTTTGGTCAGTAGTGGGGCTTGAACTCTGGGCCTAGGCGCTGTCCCTCAGCTCTTCAGCTCAAGGCTAGTGCTCTACCACTTGAGCCACAAAACCACTTCTGGTTTTCTGGTAGTTTACTGGAGATAAGAGTTTCACGGACTTTAATACCCAGGCTGGTTTGAACCGTGATCCTCAGATCTCAGTCTCCTGAGCAGCTAGAATTACAGGTATGAGCCTCCAGCACCCAGCCATAGCCTAGTATTAAAGGACTCCGTCTTCAAGATTACTCCCGGTGTGTGTGTGTGTGTGTGTGTGTGTGTGTGTGTGTGTGTGTGTGTGTGTGTGTGTGTGTGTGTGTGTGTGTGTGTGTGTGTGTGTGTGTGTGTGTGTGTGTGTGTGTGTGTGTGTGTGTGTGTGTGTGTGTGTGTGTGTGTGTGTGTGTTACATGGGCAAGATAGTGAGTACATTTTTTATCAAGCATTGTTGCCTCCTCCTTTGTTTCCCCATACCATCCCTTCCTCTCCACTCCCCCACCCTCACCCCACCAAAGTTGTAAAAGTTTGTGTTTTGACATACATCTCATTTGTTGTAATGGGTCCACCTGTAATCCTATTTAAAGTTTTTTTGTTTTGTTTTGAGACAAGGTGTTTCACTCTATAGCCTAAGTTGGATGAGAATTCAAGATCCTCCTCTCAGTCTCCCTGAGTGCTGAGTGCTGAGTGCATGTACTATAGCACTAGGATTATATTCAAAAATTCTGACTGACCAGCTATATATTGGGATTCCTGTCACTTCTGTGCTTCATTCATTTACAAGAGTGGCTCACAGAACTCAGGAAAGTGTTTTTCTTGTTTACCAGTTTATTATAAAAGGTGTTATGGAGCATATAGATGAGTAGCCAGATTGAGAAAGTGCAGACCAATGCATGTGGAAAGGTCTGCAGTGCTTTTATGCCCTCTTTGGTCTCATTTCCTTCCCAGAAGCACCTTGGGTTTCCTAATCCAGAGGTTCTCCAAACCTTCGTGTTCTTGATTTTCATAGGAGATTTATCACAAAGCCATGATTTATTACTAACTCAGTCTCTGTGCAGCTGAATACTGCTTATCATGGCTTAGTCTTTCTACTGACCAGCCTCCACCTCAGACTCTACCAAAGTTGCTTCATTTAAACAGGAGACATTCTATCAGGAGCTTTGTGTTGGGAGTAAAGACCAAACATTAGAACAAAAGCTACACCTAGCAGCCCTGTCACTTAAAGCATTTCAGGGGATTTAGAAAAGGAGCACAGGCCAAATATATATTTATTTTATCATAATAACACAATAACCAAATACTGTTCTGGAAGAACAAAGTCTTAAGACTTTGAAGTAGTAATCTTCAATCAGTAGTAACTCAGGTAGACCTGGGATTGAGTAGCTGGTAAGCTTAAGTAAAATTCTAATGTTTGTAGTATTTTGGCTAGCTTTCTAACAGCAAATGATGGATCCAGGCACTGGTAGCTTACACTTGTAATCCTAGCTACTCAGGGAAGCTGAGATCTGAGGATCGTAGTTCAAAACTAGCCCAGGTAGGAAAGTCTGTGAGATTCCTTGTCTCCAGTTAACTACCTGAAAATCGGAAGTGGATTTGTGGCTCAAGTGGTAGAGCAAAAAAGGTGAGGGACAGTGCCCAGGCCCTGAGTTCAAGCCCCATGTCCAACAAAAAATAAAAGCAAATGATAGGAAGGATGAAAGACAGGGAGACATGGTATCAGAGGACTTTGGGCACAAATCAGATGGTGCTTACTAGCTAATATGCCTTTATCCCGAATTGAATTGGGAAAGGAAGCCAAATTTATAATGAGAGAACAAGATCTAGAGCCAGGTCTGCTGCTTGTATCACTTCAAAGTACCATATAATAAAATGAAATTATAATGGTGAAAGAATGAGTAAATAGATTTTACATTCATTAGCTGTGTTTTGAAATATTTGTTTCTTTCGTTGAATTTTTTTTTTTTTTTTTTTTTTTTTTTGGGTCCGGTCATGGGGCCTGAACTCTGGGCCTGGGCGCTGTCCCTCAGCTCTTCAGCTCAAGGCTAGCGTTCTACCACTTGAGCCACAGCACCACTTCCGGCTTTTTTCTTTTTGCTTATGTGGTGCTGAGGAATTGAACCCAGGGCCTCAAGCATGCAAGGCAAGCGCTCTACCACTGAGCCACCTTCCCAACCCCCTCTTTCGTTGAATATTAAAGTACCTTTTGGTATTTTCAGTTAAGCCTATCAGTTTTATTACCAGTTTTGTTAACTGTTGTTCATTTGTCTGAATTTAAATGGGATACCTGAATAGGTAGATCCCAAAACATCTGTAGTCTTTCAACTAGAATTATTCATATGACTTGGGATATTAAATATGTAACACTAGATTAATCATAAGTGATATACTTTTATTTTTAATGGAGTTTTTCTCCTCAACTACTAAACATTTTATTTTCATGTAGTCTTTTATTGTATGATTTAAGATCTACCATGAATTTTCATTTTCTTGTTTTAAATTCTTTGTGTCTGGAAAGAGACAGTGTAGTTCCTTCATTAGGCGGGTACATGTAGTTTAGGTTGTAGAATATGACTCAAGCATTACTTTAGGAACAAACGCTCAAGAGCTTTGCTCTTGGTTTAAGTTTGGTTGCCAGCTCTGCTTGATAAGCATATTTTATCTTTTGAAATAACTTTGGTTTTTTGTGAGAACAATTTTTCAGCTGGGCATCAGTGACTTATGCTTGTAATCCTAGCTACTCAGGATGCTGAGATCTGAGAATCATTGTTCAAAGTCAGCCCAAGCAGGAAACTGTGAGATTCCTAGCTCCAGTTAACTACCAAAAAGCCATAAGTAGAGCTGTTACTCAAGTGAGAGCATGCTTAGCCTTGAGCAAAAAAGCAAGGACAGCACCCAGGCCCCAGCAGAACTAGCACCAAAAAATATATATACTTTTACTAGTTGAAAGGTCAAAAGGAGACTTATTTCCCTTCAAAAACCAATGACATGGGGCTGGGAAGTTGGCTCAGTGGTAGAGTGCTTGCCTTGCATGCATGAGGCCCTGAGTTAGATTGCTCAGCACCACATAAGCAGAAAAGAAAAGTCGGAAGCCGGTCGCTGGTGGCTCAGGCCTGTAATCCTAGCTACTCAGGAGGCTGAGATCTGAGGATCACAATTCAAAGCCCAACCCAGGGCAGGAAAGTCAGTGAGACTCTTATCTCCAATAAACTACTAGGAAACCGGAAGTGGCTCTGTGGCTCAAGTGGTAGGGCACTCGCCTTGAGCTGAAGAGCTGAGGGACAGTGCCCAGGCTGTCCCAGAATTGAGGACCCATGACCCACAAAAAACAAAACAAAACAAAAAAGCAATGACATCATTTGCCTCAGCTTGTGTAAACTTCGGGAAAAAAATTCTTGAGGCTTTTCTTGGTGAATGTAGGGAATACAAAGAATTTGTGGCACTGCTACATTTCTGTGACTTGAGGAATCTGGTCTGCATTCAGACCAGGCTTCTAAGCCATTTTCCAAATCTAGAAATGTTCACTCTGTCTTAGAAGGTGTGTATAATATTTGTTACTTGTTTTAAATGTTCAGAATTTTTTTTTCTATTCCCCTTCAGTGATTGGACTCTACCACTGAGCCACCGCTTCTCTTTCAGCTTTTTGGTAGTTAGAGATAAGAGTCCTATGAACTTTACTGGCCAAGCTGGCTTTGAGCTGTAATCCTCAAATCTCAGTCTCCTGAGTATCTGGGATTTATAAGTGTGAGCCACTAGCATCCTTCAAGTATTTTTAAAAGCCCTGTTGGTTAACTCCTCTGTAAGAGAATCTCATCTGCACTTCATGGTACCGTATATTGTCATCCTCAAAAACAAGGTTTTTGATTACTGATAAGCTGTTCCATTTCTTTTTTGTCTCCCCTGGTGTAGGTAGCACTTGAATATTGGTGATTATACTTCAGTATTGTGAAGCCAGTGGTGTGACTCTCACAAAATTTCCTTCTATTTATTTTGAAATTTTGGTTATAAGCACAATGATTTCATGTTTTATTGTTGTTTTTTTTAGAACCATCATTGAATTCCCTCTTTGTTTTTAATTTTGATTAAAAAAAAGTGTTTCAAATGTTTTAAAGTAAGGGTCTCCAGAATCCTCTTAAGAGAGAAAAGGAACAAGCTAACACCTTTATTTGTGACTTCTCTGCTGGAAATGATTAACCGGAACTCCTAAACATGTTTACCTGCTTTCAGAACTAAACTGTAAAAACAAAATTGAATCCTCCTTTATTTGTATAATTAAAATATTTTGTAGATCCCAGTCTTGTCTCATGGGCCTTTACTAATAAGCTATTAAATAATTTTGTGCCCCTAAATATTTACAATCTTTCTTTTTTGGTGATCCAGCTAGCATTTATTACTGTTTTGGTTGCATTTATTCAAGTGATCCCAATCAATTCTTGTAACTACCTTTTGAATTAGATGTTATTTTTACTGCCCCCCCCCTTTTGTCTAAAAGCTAAAGCTCCACAGATGAAATCATTTGTCCTTGGTCATGCAGAAGTATAGGGTTCTAATACAGTTGTGCCTGAATCCAACCCCTGATTTTAACTATGCCATGTAGTCTCTAAATTCAAAGGGAGTCAGGTTGACAGAAATGATTTGAAGGTCAAAAATGCGATATAGAGGAAGTGAACCCCTCACTTTAAAAATACCAGATTCTCCAACAGGAAATGCCCCTGCCTCAGAACAAGAATAGCTTGTTTGTAGCACTCACTCACTCACTCACTCACTCAAGTCTAAGGGCTTCTAACTTTTTTTTTTTTTTGGACAGTTGTGGAGCCTGAACTCTGGGCCTGAGCGCTGTCCCTTAGTTCTTCAGCTCAAGGCTAGGACTGTACCACTTGAGCCACAGTGCCACTTCCGGCTTTTTTTCCCCCTGCTTATGTGATGCTGAGCAATTGAACCCAGGGCCTCATGCATGCAAGGCAAGCACTCTGCTACTGAGCCATCTTGCCAGCCCCAAGGGCTTCTAACTTCTGGCCCAGGTACTGCCTTATCATTGACACAGTTCTCTGCTAAATCCCTTTCACAGCAGAGGGTCCATTTAAGGTCTGAGTATGCCCCTGAGTGGGTCCACAAATCCTGGCTACTATATGAGCCCAGCCCATCCAGGCAGAAAGTACATGCAAGAGGATACCAAAGGAAGCTTGCCTGGCTACCTGGCCTACCACCTTCTCGCTGCCATGGCCCGGGTACATGGGTCCCATCATCTTAAAATTTTTTTAGTGACTTTTAATTAAAATTCTAAAGTAATGAGTAAGAAAAGCAAGAAATTTGGGTCAGATCTTAACTGCACGAATGTCAAGCTATACTTAAGTTTTTGTTCATGTGTTTAAATCATCTCTTAGGCTCAGTAGAAAAGAAACAACAGAGAAGATCAATTAGGACTCGATCTGAATCAGAGAAATCCACTGAGGTTGTGCCAAAGAAGAAGATCAAAAAGGAGCAGGTTGGCTTCCTACATGTAGAGAGTTAAAGCATTGTATATGTAAAATTTGTGGCTTATCTCAGTATCTCAAAAGAAAGAGAAACTTTCTCTGCTTTGAGTTTCCTTTCTAAACTGTCTTACGCTTCTGTCCTGGTGGGTTGCAGTGCCCAGTTCTAATTCAGCCATCCCTGTGATTCTGCTTTAAGCATTTTCACAAAAAAGTCAAGCTTTGGGAGATGGGAAGCCAGTGGTGTGAGACTCTCACAAAATTCCCTCACATTTATTTTTAACTTTCTTTTATAAGCACAATGATTTCATGTCTTCATGATTTTCATTTGGAACCATCATTGAGTTCTCCCTCTTAAAATTTTTGCTTTTTGCTTTTATAAGCTGCTGGTATGTATTGTTTTTGTTTTTTAAACAAATCAAATTAATTTAACTTATATGCCTGTATTTAATAATCAGATAATCAAAGATGATCTGGTTTTTCTGTTGGCATCACAGAATTTTTGGAATGTTATTTTTACAGTGGAATGGCACTCACCTGGTTATCAGGTTATCTGATAGACAATATTCAAACTTTAAAAAGAGTGTGTTGTGGAGCCATTTTGAATGTGTTCAACCAGTGTAATCAGTGTAGTAACATTCATATTAAATTACCTTTTCAAAGAATCTTTTAAAACTATCCTCCTTTAAATTAAGCTTATAATCAGAATTTTCTTAATTTTTCTTAAAGCTGAAAGTTATCCATTTTTACAATCTGGATGCCTGGCATTAAAATAAAATTCTAATAGTATTAGTTCCAATAAGTTTTATATTTTAAAACCGCTATGGGAGAATGTGGACTTTCTTATTTAAAGTATTGCATTTATAATTTTAAGCTTCCAAATTTAAAAGTTAACTTTGTGGGTGCTCTATGATGTCACAAGCATGTAAAACAATTTTTTTCAAAATATCTAACTAAAATTAAGTAATATACTGATTTGTCATTTATTTATCATATTAACTTTCATACTTAGGAAATTCCAAAAAAAATCTTTCTAAGCTCTTGCAGACCTGTAGTTTTCATTACCAAAATGAAGTTGTGACTTTGCCACCTGGTTTCCAAATTCAGTCTGTGACCAGTCAATTTAAAGTTAATAAGCAGAATAAGTACAAAAATGGGACAAATTGTTAATGCCACTGTGTTATATTTAGTTAGTAGTAAAACAATATCAGTGATTGTTTAGAAGATTTTATATTTGTATGACTAATTGTATCTTATTAAAAAAAAGCATTTCTGTTGTATGTTTTTTACCTGTTGTAAAAAAATAAAATTTTTTTTAAAAAGCTTAGAACAATCCTTAAATATTTACAAAATGTGTTTCAACATGCATATTTCACCACATCTTAAAGAAACATGAAATTCAATTCATAGCTTAATCAGGAACTCCTCCCAACAGCATCCTTTCTCTAATTCCCGTGCTTCAATCCTCAAATTACCCGTGTTTTACATATACATTGGCAGAATAACTTCTGATCTCGCTCTCCTAATGTAGGATCAAGACACTGTTCATAAGACACTCAAGAAAGTACTTTTGCAATATCACAAACTTATTTTCTTAAGTTTGTACTAGCAGCAAAAGTGTTGAGCTTCCAGCTGTATGGAGCCCTGTAGCACTCTCTACAGAGAGGGTCCTGATTCCCAGCAACTTAGCTGTGAGTGCAGGCGCGGAAGGGTCTTAAAGTGGCGTGAGTTACATTAACCTGAGTTTCATAGTAAGTAAAAATTTATCCTAACGTCTTTGGGGCGGGAGGGGTTTATAGCAGCATTGGGGCTGGTTGCAGAAACAACCCCTCTCCTGCCTCCCAGACACTGAGGAAAGTATTCTTGTTCTATTCATATTCCAAGGGCATGGTGGGAAAGATCTTTGCTAGAGAGCATGTGGCTGTGTGTTGTCACTTGGTATTCAGCACAGGCAGCTAGGATTTAAATCCTCCCTGACTTTAAGACAGAGAACTTGACCCATAAGATGGGACTGAGTTTAGTTTTCAGAAACATTGATCACTCATCACTACTTAGATTGATGCAAGTCTTAATTTTTTTCCCTGTAGTTCAAGAGTGAAAAAATTCCTTGTTAATGCTGTAATTTTTTTCCCCCAAACAGGTTGAAACAGTTCCTCAAGCTACAGTGAAGACTGGATTACAAAAAGGTGAGTTAATACTATAATGTTGCTTTGCATTTCCTTGACTAAACCAATTCTAAGAATTTTTTATTTTGTACTTCATGTATTTTTGCCTGTCTCTGTAAATCACTGTTGTTGCTTTTCAGTGTGAAATTACAATATCCCATTTGTGTGTTTTGTGTGTGTGTGTGTGTGTGTGTGTGTGTGTGTGTGTGTTGTGTATGTGTGAGAGAGCGAGAGAAAGAGAGAGAGGGAGAGAGAGGGAGAGAGAAAGGCAGACTCTTAGAGTTGATCTCACTCTGTGCCTCCACATGAAATCTTACTTGTTTTGGTAAATTGGAGAACACCGCATAGACTTGATACTGTTTCCAACTTTTCTCCATAAGATTCTGGGGTTTCACTGGCTTATAAACTAGGGATGTGACGAATCCACTTTTTTTGGTATTCGACTGAATACCGAATAGTAGCTATAAATGTCAAAAATGGACTATGACAAATCAGACAAGACAACTTGATTGAAAAATAATGTTGCCACACTTATTTTTACAGTGCTGTAAAACCTTTCTGTAAATTAAAATGATCCATAGCATACTTATGGCCATTATTAAATGATCATATGTGAATCTATTTGAGATATGCACAAAGGTTAAGAAACCTTAAACTTATATCTGTATTTTCTGTGTGCAATTTGACTACAGTACAAACTCCATGGCATGTTTCATGCATTTTTGGTGAGCTCAAACTGTATTTGTAGTTTACTCTGGGCAAATTGCATTATTTAAAAATAAATAAAAAATAAAACAACAGCCTCTCTGCATTCTCGGGGAGAAGTCTGCAGCGATGGTCTCCGTGGAGATCCTCAGCAGAACTGAACAGCCTCTCGGAGGGAACACTGCTTGGCGGAGCTCCAAGAAAGACATCGCGATCGCTGCGAGATTAGGAGGCCTGATTGCGTTGTGTTTCCACCATTCCACAGGGTCGGCGGACCGGGGAGTGCAGGGCTCTGTCAGATACAGTGACAGCTCCGTCTCCGCAGCGGTTGAGGAAACTGTGGACTGAGATTCCTGTACAATTTCATCCCAGAAACTCCAGAATTGTAGTCTCCATTCAAGATTTCTTTGTCGGCGGCTTGTTAAACAGTTTCTTTTGTTTTTGATTTTGCCAATCATCATTATTGGCCTGGTTTCTTCTTCAAGACTGAACAATTGCTTTAACATTCAAATGATTTTTTTGTTGTTTGTCTTTTTTTTTTTTCTGGTTTGAGCTGGATGGGTACAGCTTAAATCATGGGTCCAGCCTAAAAAACCACCGTTTAATGTACACTGATCAATTCCAACATGGACTGTTTTTTTTGTTTTTAAATAAAGCATCATTAATGCATACCTGCAGGGTTTTGCCAAACAGCTCAAACTGTATACATTGCAATCATTAAAAGCTCTTATTTTTTTTAATATTAGTGCCGTTATGGAGAACAGCATGACAGCTGTCTTCAGCAGTCTGTCATTTTTCTAGTGTTTTCAGAAACTCGTCGGAACTGGCGGTACCTGTGTTTCCCTTCGAAAGCCTCTCAGTACAGCACTCCTCCTATTCCTCTGTTAAAACTCCTTGTTAATCCAGTGATTTTAGGCCAAGGAAATATTTTGTGGTGGTGTTCTGGGTCCATACACCAGCAATGAAGGAAATAGATTTGTGTACTTGTGTTTTTTAATCAGCATTAACATGGGCAGGCACCCTCATTTCTAGAGTCAGGAAGCATTCAGTGAAAACTTGTAGCATGGGATGTGATAACAAAGTTCCAGTAATCTGAGCAGTCTCCTGAGGCCCACATCCTCCACCACAGAACATGGCTATACACCAAGTGCTGCTCCCACCCAGCCTGTTGCGGATCTTCATGGCCTCAGGAGACTTGTTTCTCCATGGTCTCTTCTGGACTGCACACTTCCACCATAGCTTGCTGGGCTGATCTAGATGTCTGTCTGTTGTATGGAAATTCTGGGGGAAAAAAAATCCAAAACACAAACTGTGGGTGGAAATATAACCGTCTCCTTGGTTCCTTGGTATTCACCGTGCCTGATCTGCACATTTCATCGTGGCTGTTTCTGTATAGCCTATACTGCATTAGCCCAAGAGATTGTTGCTTTGTAACTTTTTGCACTATTGTTTTGGCTGGATTTGTATTACACACAGTTTTAAAAAAAAATTCCACACTATTATTCTTGTCTTTTTTTTTTTTCTATATTTATTCCTTCCCGCACAAATTCCACAGAGGCTTCTCATCCAGCTCTTCATGATTTGACTGCATTGAATACTGATTGTCCATTTACAGTACTCAGCAGTGTGCCTCCCAAATGGCATGACATGTATAGTGCTGCAGCATTTGTTAATGGTCACAATAAATGCCACTTCACCAAGGAAGTCTCAGATAAACAATCATGAACATTCAAAATTTATTGGGGGGACAATAATCAACTAAATCACAAAATTTGGGGGAAAATGGCACTATCCGTGTACGAATCGAATACAAATCAAAGATTTGTCACATCCCTAATAAAAACAAGATGGAGATGTCTCTGCAACCGTATTTGTAAACTACACAGTGTGTTGGGTTTTATGTCTTCCCCCTCCAAATCAAATGGTGCTTTGAGTTGCTCCAAATTAATCGGCTGTCCTGCAGTTTTGATACAATTGGTTTTTAGGTTGGAATTTGGGCTGTGTTGACTGAAAATAGTTCTAGAGCTATTTTAGAGCAGGAGAACTGAATTAAATGTTTTAATAGAGCAA
Organism: Dipodomys merriami; assembly: GCF_024711535.1. NCBI lineage: Eukaryota > Metazoa > Chordata > Mammalia > Rodentia > Heteromyidae > Dipodomys > Dipodomys merriami. Next base: position 5,314,980 of record NW_027202493.1, read on the forward strand.
GAAAGGTCAGAAGCTCATGAAGTTTTGACTTGCATCTTCAGTATTACAAAGAGATCTGTGCTCTTTTTTTTCCCTCCTACACTAAAGAAAGGAATTTGGGGAAAGAAAATATTCTCCCACACAAAAAAAATTAAAATGATAAACCTTAAGTATTACTTAGGATTAATTTCAGTGTGTTGTATTAAGGTGCCAGCGAGATTTCAGATTCCTGTAAACCTCTAAAGAAAAGGAGTCGAGCCTCAACAGATGTAGAAATGACTAGTTCTGCATACAGAGACACGTCTGACTCCGATTCTAGAGGACTGAGTGATCTGCAGGTAAATACGTGCCTGGATCTGGGTAGAATTGCCTTTTTTTGCTTTGCAAACAAAAGTACCACAATGCTTTGTCTAGCTTACTTAAAGAAATGAGGGAGATTTCTAAATACTCAAATTCATGGGACAAAAAATGACTCATTATTTTGTAACTTGTGGTTTTGTTTTTTGAGACAAGATCTTCATCTTGTCTCAAGCCCAGGATGGCTTCAAACTTAAAAATCTTTGTGCCTCAGCCTCCTGAGTACTAGGATTACAGTTGTGCACCACCACACTTGCCTTTATACATGCCTGAAATTTTACAACTCTCTCACATAGCAGAATTCTATCTTGCTGGGTGCCAGCAAGCCTCCTACTTAGGAGGCTGAGATCTGAGGATAAAGGTTTGAAGCCAGCCTGGGCAAGAAAGTCCATGAGACTTTTATCTCCAATTAACCACAAAATCTGGAAGTTGAGGTGTGGCTCAGGTGGTAGAGCATTAGCCTTGAGCAAAAGAGCTAAGGGACAGTGCCCAAGCCCTGAATTCAAGCCCAAGTACTAGCACCAAAAAGTAAATTTAAAAATCATAGGTTTTTTTTATTTTAACTACAATTTCTCCCTCAAACAGCAGGCATATGGTATCCATGGGTTTTAGGAAGAAAAAGGTGTGTCAATATCTATCTGATCTATCCTTACCAGGATTTTCATTGCATGTAACTTCAAGCAGAGTTCTGTTTTGTTTTTCTTTAAGATGTGCTATGTTTTCTATATAGGTAGGCTTCGGAAAACAAGTAGATAGCCCTTCAGCTACTGCAGATGCAGACATGTCTGATGCACAGTCCATGGATTCAAATTTGTCCCGAAGAGGTGTTGGCAGTAGGAAGGACACCGTGTGTCAGGTAGGGAGGAGGCTGATCCTCTGGCTGATCACAATTGCCATCGTGTTTGATATGCTGAAAGAGGGCCTTGTGTTTCTAAATTGTGGTGCTGATTTAAAGGTACAGATCTGGAATTTATTGTCTACCTTTTCTGAGTTGACATTCTTGTCATTCAAATGCAAGTACCAGTCATCTTTTTTATATTAATTGGAAGTAAATAACAGATGACAGATTTCAAATACTTTATCCTAAATTTGAGTTTATGAACTTTTAAATGTATTTTTACTCTGTTGGAAAAATATTATTTTGTCCCTTGAAGAAAAGCTAAACTATGCAGTCACAAAGAAGGAACCGTAAAAGATCAAGTATGACTTTGCAACTTTTTATGCCGTGTTGGGCTTGGAAATAGCTATGTAGTTCAGAGGGAAGTCCAAGGACAGCCTCTCCAGAAAGCTTGTTAGAAAAGCAAATTCTGAGCCACCCTAGACCCACTGGCTTAGACTGGAGAAGAACCCAGTGACCTGTATTTTACTAAGTTAATAAGCCCTCTGTGGGATTCTGAAGCCTGCTAGTTTGAGAAACACTGCTTGCCCCCCGACCCCCATTTTGTAGATCTGTGAAAGCCCTGGTGACTCTCTGACTCCATGTGAGGGAGAATGCTGCAGACACTTTCATCTGGAATGCCTGGGGTTGACATCAGTTCCTGAAGGGAAGTTCATCTGCACAGAGTGTAACACTGGTAAGCTGCTCTACGGAAATGGAGAGGGAAGAGTGACATTTTCCCTAACATCTGATTCTTTCTTCACCTTGTATAACTTTCTTCCTCTCTTATGGGTATTTCAATAAATTAAAACATCATCCAACAATTTGGATTCCCAGGCACAAACTTCTTCCTACCAGTTTCTATACCATAAATCTAGCAAAACATTAGGAGAAGTTTTTTTTTTCAGATAGTTTTGAGATTTTTTTGTGCTCTATAAATGATTTAAAATCCTTTAATTTTATTTATTTTTTTTATTTTTTATTTTTTATTTTTGGTCCATTCGTGGGGCCTGAACTCTGGGCCTGGGCGCTGTCCCTCAGCTCTTCAGCTCTAGGCTAGCACTCACCACTTGAGCCACAGCACCACTTCCGGCTTTTTTCTTTTCTGCTTATGTGGTGCTGAGGAATCAAACCCAGGGCCTCATGCATGCAAGGCAAGCACTCTACCACTGAGCCACCTTCCCAGCCCCAAATCCTTTAATTTTAATAGATTAGAATTAAGTTTCAATCAAAACTGTAACCATGCTGAGTCTGTTTTAGTGGAAAGATAGAGCTGGAAATTTTATTTTAAACTTGGATTCACCATTTCTTTCTTATTCTGCTAAGGATACTACCATCTGTCAGAAGACCAATTATACACAAAGAGAAACATTTGTTTCTTTTCTATGTAACCCTGGTTAAACTCAGGGAAAGCAGTAATTGTTGATCAGTCTGAAACAGCATAGCAAGTAAAAAACTGATTGACAACATGTAGTGCTGTTTTTATGAGCTGTGTATGTGTGCACGAGTTTTGTATGTGTGCATTTGTGTGTGTATACATAGGATTTTGATTTTTCTTTTTTTGGGGGGGGTCCAGTCGTGGGCCTGAACTCTGGGCCTGGGCACTGTCCCTCAGCTCTTCACCTCAAGGCTAGCACTCTACCACTTGAGCCACAGCGCCACTTCTGGCTTTTTTTTCCTGCATATGTGGTGCTGAGGAATCGAACCCAGGGCCTCATGCATGCAAGGCAAGTGCTCTACCACTGAGCCACCTTCCCAGCCCAGATTTTGATTTTTTTGAAGGAGGTTTTAAGAGTTAAGTGGATATCAAGTATATATGATATGTTGACCTTCTTGGACATTTTTTTCCCTCTTTATTTGGATTCTCACATTTATTTTTTATCTTATCATTTAAATGTATACCCCAAAAATTCTTTGGTAATTTTATTGAACACTTGCTAAATACCAGGTGCTGGTAATACTGTGTTAGCCTGTGATATTAACATAAGGGACATTATGAGGTACATACCATTATTTTTCTATTTTGTAGAAGAGAGAAAATGAATGGAGAATTTAGTAAATTGCCCAGTTTCAAAAGGTACTATATAATGAAGTTGGAATTTGAGCCTAGGCAGACTCCAAAGCCCTTTTTCTTTACCATTGCCATCTCCAAGAAGCTGATGTTCCATTTCATAGCCATATATCCTACCACATACTCATAACAGTATAAATTATACTATAAATGCTGTTTAGCATATGTACAGTGTATATTTCCCTATCACAAATGCTTTGTTCATCATCATCATCACATTTAGATATAAAACTATGACCAATTTGCCACCTAGCAGCCTCTCGGAAAGATAGTTGTACATTGTTTTCTTTGTTTTGTTGGTCTTCCATATATATTTTTTTGCCAGTCCTGGAGCTTGAACTCCAGTACTGGGCACTGTCCCTGAGCTTTTTTGTTCAATGTTAGTACTTTACCACTTAAGCTTTATATTATTTTAATGTTTTTGGTAGTTAATTGGAGATAAGAATCTCATGGACTTTCCTGCTCAGGTTGGCTTGGAACCATGATCCTCAAATCTCAGCTTCCTGAATAGCTAGTGATAGTGGTGTGAACCACCAGTACCTAGCAAGATCTAAGATTCTGTTATGTTAGAGATCTGTAAAATTAAGGCATGTATAAAGCCAGACATGATGATGTACAACTCTAATCCCAATACTCAGGAGGCTGAGGCAGGAGGATCTTAAGTTTGAAGCCAGTGTGAGTTACACATGGATAGAGATCCTATCTCAAAAATACAAAAGCATGGGGCTGGGAAGGTGGCTCAGTGGTAGAGCGCTTGCCTTGCATGCTTGAGGCCCTGGGTTCGATTCCTCAGCACCACATAAGCAAAAAGAAAAAAGCCGGAAGTGGTGCTGTGGCTCAAGTGGTAGAGCGCTAGCCTTGAGCTGAGGGACAGTGCCCAGGCCCAGGGTTCAGGCCTCACGACCCAAAAAAAAAAAAAGAAAAATCTTAAAAAATACAAAAGCAGGGCTGGGAAGGTGGCTCAGTGGTAGAGCACTTGTCTTGCATGCATGAGGCCCTGGGTTTGATTCCTCAGCACCACATAAGCAAAAAAGAAAAAAGCCAGAAGTGGCGCTGTGGCTCAAGTGGTAGAGTGCTAGCCTGGAGCGGAAGAGCTGAGGGACAGCGCCCAGGCCCAGAGTTCAGGCCCCAAGACCGGAATCCCCCCTCCCCCCCAAAAAATACAAAAGCAAAACAAAAAAAACACAAGTTGAAAAATAACTTTTGAATATTTATGATAGGCAGGCCCTCTTGGTTGCCCACATTTCCCAATAATCCCTTTTCCTAAAGCCCTAATACTTTGTAACCTGCATGGCCACTTTAAGAGTTTAAATATGGAAGTGGTGCTATGCCTCACACAGTAGAGAGCCCTAGCCTTGAGCACAAAGAGACTCAGGGACAGTGCCTAGTCCCTGAGTTCAAGCCCCACCACTGACCAAAAAACCCCCACAAAAACCAGTGGAGTTTAAATACACAATCCTGGTTTGGATTGGAAGGGCCATGTGTATTTTCAGTCTTAAAACACTTATAGGGCTTAGCTCTAGAAGACAGTAGAATTCTGGCAACAAAGGTGGAGTAGAGTCTCATTTGGCACATACCTATTGGAAATTTAAGAGGAAAATTCATAAACAAATAGTATCAGGTTGGAGGACTTATCTCCTGATTTAAAAACCAAATCAGCTGGGCACTGGTAGCTCACATCTGTAATCCTAGCTACTCAGGAGTCTGAGATCTGAGGATCGCAGTTCAAAACCAGCCCAGGCAGGAAAGTTTGTGAGGTTCTTATCTCCACCAGAAAACTGGAAGTGGCACTGTGGCTCAAGTAGTAGAGTGCTTGCCTTGAGTTGAAAAGCTCAGGGACCGCGCCCAAGCCCAGAGTTCAAGCCCTATGACTGACAAAGAAAAAAAATCAAAACAATGATACTGGTATAGAGATAATAAACATATACAATAATGGAATAGAGTAGAAAACCTAGAAGTAAACCCATGCATGTATGTTCAGATGATTGTATATGTGTGTGGGGGAGGGGAGGTTGTGGTGCATGAACTCAGGGCCTAGGTGCTGTCCTTGAGTTTTTGTGATCAAGGCTAGCACTCTACCATATTGAGCTATAGCTACACTTCAGGTTTTTGAGTGATTAATTAGGGATAAGAGCCTCACAGGGACTTTGATGCCTGGCCTGGCTTTAAATTGCAATCCTCAAATCTCAGCTTCCTTGGTATCTAGGAGTACAGGAATGAGCCACTGTCACCCAACTTAAATGATTGTTGTTTTAGGGTTTTTGTTTTGGGGGGATTTTTTTTGGTGGTGGTGGTACTGAATTTGGAACCCAGGGCCTCATACTTGTTAGGCAAGAGGTCTACAATTGAGCCACATTTCTAGTTCTGGTCAAATGATTTTTGACAACGTGTAAAGACCATTAGTTGGGGAAAGGACAATTTTAACAAATGAGCCTAGAAAAATGAGTATATGTGTAAAAGAATGAAGTCAGACACACTTCCTTTTTTTTTTTTTTTTTTAATTTTTTTTTTATTTTGGGTCTGGTTGTGGGCCTGAACTCTGAGCCTGGGCGCTGCCCCTCAGCTCTTCAGCTCAAGGCTAGCGCTCTACCACTTGAGCCACAGCTCCACTTCTGGCTTTTTTTTTTTGTTTATGGGTGCTGAGGAATCGAACCCAGGGCCTCAAGCATGCAAGGCAAGCGCTCTACCACTGAGCCACCTTCCCAGCCCCCATACTTCCTTTCTTTTATGATGGCACTGGGGGTTGAACTCTTGTGCTCTTGCTTGACTTTTTTGCTCACAGAGGGCGCTCTACCAGTTAAGCTACACCTTTTCTGACTTTTTGCTGGCTAATTATGAATAGGAATCTCTTGGATTTTTCTACCTAGCTGTGAATCTCAAATCTCAAGACTCTTGAGTTGCTTTGATTAGAGGCCTGAGTCATGGCAACCAGTTTTGTTTTTTTGAGACAGGGTCTTCCTGTGTAGCCTAGCCTCACCTGTAACTTGCTACATAGCCCATTCTGGCCTCAAAATCATGATCTTACTGTTTTTTTCTTCCTGCTAATTAGACTATCACTTTCTGTTATTTAAGACAAATATGTTTTCTGGAAAAGAATCACTTCCTTTTACTACTTTGAACAGAAGGACTGAGATTACAAGCCAGGTACCAGTGGCTCACACCTGTAATCCTAGCTACTCAGGAGGCTGAAATCTGAGGATCACAATTCAAAGCCAGCCTGGCAGGAAAAATCCGTGAGACTTACATCTACAATTAACCACCAAAAAAACAGATGTGGCACTGTGGCTCATAGTGGTAGAGCGCCAGCTTTGAGCAAAAAAGCTCAAGGACAACGTGCAGGCCCTGAGTTCAAGCCCCACAACCAACAAAAAAAAAAAGGGAAAAAAAAACCCTAATTCATTATGGGAAGGGAGGATACTTTTACCTTTCACAAGCTAGAGGTCTGACATAAGTCAAAGGAATTGGATAATTCAGCAATCAGTCTATCACTTGCACCAGTTAGAACTTAATAGGCTTATTATGATCATGCACATGAAGACCACTCTTACATGGAGTAGTTTATGCATTTTTTAGTTAAATTTGTCTTTAAAATGTATATTTTAATTTTATTAATATTTAAAAATGACTTTTTTCCCTCAGGGCTTTTTTTACCCCCCAGGGTAAAACCCTAGGCCTTCCACATACTATGTAATGTTCTACTACCAAATCATATCCTAGCTCCAGAAGTTATTAAAAAAAAATAGTAACTTGCCCCATTTGTTAGGAAATGGAAAGACTTGGAAAAAATTATATTAAGAGAAGCCAGATCCAAAGAAACATAGGTCCCATTATTTCTCTTATTTGCAATAACTAGTATACATCTAGGATAATCTTACCAGACAATCAGAAAAGGACAGAAGCTATGTACATATGGCCATATAAGATGATGCTAAGTGAAATGAACCCCAAGATAGGGATACAAGAGATTTTTGTCTCTGTTGCTGTCGTTTTTTTTTTCTTTTTTCTTTTTTTTCTTTTTCTTTTTTTTTTTTTGGTCGGTCGTGGGGCTTGAACTCTAGGCTTGGGTACGGTCCCTGCGCTCTTCAGCTCAAGGCAAACGCTCTACCACTTGAGCCACAGTGCCACTTCTGGCTTTTTCTGCTTATGTGGTGCTGAGGAATCGAACCCAGGGCCTCATGCATGCAAGGCAAGCACTCTACCGCTGAGCCAACTTCCCAGACCCTCTGTTGCTGTCGTTTTTAATGTACTATGTGATTTTTTTGTTTCTTTTGTATGTTCTTCCCCAATTGTCTTCCCCCTATTGTCACTGTATTTGATTCTGGTGCCCTGCATCTTGTATATACATTTTTCCAATTTGGGAAAGGGGAGGGAAATAACAAAATGCTGAAACAAGGATACAGGTCAACCCATTGTAACAAGACATACCATACACTACGTTGAAAATGAACTTTACCACTTGTTGAGGGGAAGGAGGAATTGGGGAGATGGTGAGGGAAGGGATAGTAGGGGAAAAAGAAAGAGGGGTAACAATGCTTGATAGGAAATGGACTCATTACCTTACTCATGTAACTGTAACCCCTCTGTACAGTATCTTTACAATAAAATATTTAAAAAATACTTTCACAGCTATATACATGCTATGATGTAACTCAACTACAAGTATGCTATAGGAAAATAATAAGGAAAACCCTATTGTGTTTTTTTAATTTTTTTATTGAGATTAGGTGATTACATAAATTTCACAAATTTCACAGTATTGTGGCATAGTGATACTTAGTTAAAGTCACAACGCATTTTAGCCTTCATAAGGCAAATTGACATTATCATGGTCTATAAAGTTTGTGAATTCTATGAGCTTTGACAATACATCTATTTTTACACATCAGGTGAGATTTACATTTCTTTTCTTTTGCTTAGTGTAAGATCTTCCCTCTTTTCCTCTCATTCCTTCCCTCCCGTTGCTGCCTTTGAGTTACTTAGTTCATTTTCATCTCTGTCCAGTGCAAAAATAGGCCACTCTGTTGTATGTTTTCCCATTTCCCTCTGATTCTGTGTCTTCCTCCTAGCTTCCCTCAGATGTATGCATACTTATACCATATATGTGGTTAAGAACATGGAATCATTTAGCAATGATAAGACAAAATGAGTAGAAGTCCTTTGTTTCTCGAGTCCTGTTTACTTTGTCATATCTCCTTGCATTTTTGGCTTTAGCATCCACATATTAGGGAGACCAGGAGGCATTTGTCTCTTTGCTCTTGGCTTACTTCGCTCAAAATGACTTGCTCTAGTTCCATTCATTTCCCTGCAAATGCCATTATTTTGTGCATTCTAATGGCTACATAATATTCTATTGTATAGAGGTACTACAATTTTTCGATCCACTCATCTGTAGTGGTACATTTTCTTGGCTATTGTGAACAGTGCTGCAATGAACATGGAGGTGAATGTGTCCTTGTATCCTGGTTCCTGTTGCTCAGAGTAGCTGCCTGGCTGGGAGCTATTGTGTTTTATTTCTAGAATAAAGGCAACGAAAATGTGCAAACATCACAGTTGTAACTACTCATTTTATTTTTTCATGGTAAAGGTAACTACTCATTAAAAAAAATTATAATTCAGCAATTTCTGAAAATTAGGCAATTTGAAAAGTCAAGGAATAATCTTGTAATTCAACTTATTGTTTTACAAAGCAAAAACCAATATTGTTTCTTATATTTCCCTTCTGATTTTTATAGGGATAATTGAAAAGAAATCAACAGATTTAAACACTTTTCAAGGGCTGATATCAAAATACCCATTAAATGTAGGACTAGTTGTCATAATTTGCAGTTCTTTCTTTCCAGCTGAGCATTTTTCTGTATTTTTATCTGCTTTTTTTGTCTCTTGTCCATTTATGTTATATAGTATTCTTATTGACAGTATTTTAATTTTATTTCTAATTATATAAACTATATTATGAACATATCATAATTAACTTTTCTAACTCATGTCTCTAAATGATTATCACTCTTTTGTTTTTTTCCCTTTTTTTGGTGCTGAGAATTGGCCTCCATGGCCTGGTAAATTCTAATAATAGGCATGTACTCTGTCACTGAGCTGCAGCCCAAGCCTTGATCACCACTCTTAAAATCCTAGACCCCTCTCTATATATGTATTTCTGGCTATGCCCAGAGTTAGCTATTGTTATCAGTTTCTTGGGTAGTACTGTAAACCTTTCTGTGTCTGTGTAACATTTTTACATATGCTTAACAAAAAATGTGTCATACCCTTGTCCTGTAAGAGTCTCTTTATGTCAAATAGAAGTGCATCTTATTTATTGGACAGTATTTCATAATATGCACACATCATGGTTTATTTATCTCTTCCCCTATGGAGGGAATATGAGGTGCTTTCAGCTTTTTGCAGTTACAAACAGTGCTGCAGTAATCGTCTATTCATGTATGTAAATGTCTTCACCAAGAACTAGCACTTGTAGGCTATAGGATGTGATTGTGCATGCATGCATGTATGTATGTATATATGTATGTGTGTGTATGTATGTATGTATGTCCATTGTGGGACTTGAACTCAGGGCCTGGGTGCTATCCATGAGCAAGACTAGCGCTCTACCCTTTGAGCCACAGCTCCACTTCCTGATTGTGCTTTTATTGAGAACAATATTGCCTAGTTGTCGCCTAGGATAGCTCTTTCCAACATTAATTCCTACCAGTTGTGTAAGAGACTACCTTACCTATGCTCTTATCAACAACAGGTATTATCCAACTATTCTTTGTGGTTTATAACTTGGTTTCTGTTAGCATTTCTCTGACTACTCGTGAAATCTTACTGACTACTCGTGAAGCTTTACTTACATATGTGGTGTATATTTTCTACATATGTGAACTCTAGAGGACAAAATATAATCCTCAGTCATCTTTTTTCTTAGCCATTTTTGGTTCATGTTTCCCACATCTGCTTTCTTGTACTTGTTTCTCTTTTGTGTGTTTTTCATTTTACTTCGTTTCTATTATAATTGGCATCATTTTCCCCCCTTTAAATGTTTGGCACATTCACCATTGGAGCCATGGGGGCATACAATTTTCTTTGTTGGAATACGTTCAATTATAGTTTCAATTTCTTCTGACAGTTTAATATTTTAGCACCAGTATTGATGAGATCTGTTTTTCTAGGAATTTGTTCATTCATCTAAGAATTTAAATTTATTAGTGAGATATATTGATAATTTTTTTTTTTTTGGTCGGTCGTGGGGCTTGAACTTTGGGCCTAGGCACTGTCCTTCAGCTCTTCAGCTCAAGGCTAGTGCTCTACCACTTGAGCTACAGCGCCACGTCCAGTTTTCTGGTGGTTTATTGGAGATAGGAGTCTCACAGTCTTTCCTGCCCGGGCTGGCTTTGAACCGTGATCCTCAGATCTCAGCCTCCTGAGTAGCTAGGATTACAGGCGTGAGCCACCAGCGCCCGGCTTATTGATATATTTTTGTCTGTGTGTCTGTGTGTGCTGGTCCTGAGGCTTGAACGCAGGGCCTAGACACTGTCTCTGAGCTTGTTGCTCAACTAGTATCCTACCACTTGTACCACAGCTCTGTTCTACTTCTGGCTTTTTGGTGACTAATTAGAGATAGAGAGCCTCACAGACTTTCCTGCCTGGGCTGGCTTTGAACCATGATCCTCAGATATCAGCCTCTTGAGTAGCTAGAATTATAGGCATAGCACCTGGCTTTGATGCACTTTTAGTATCTTTATGTTTGTGCAATTTATAGTGATGTCTCATTTTTCATATCATTAATATTAATAAGTTTTCTTTATTCATATCACAGGTATTTATTAATTTTCTCAATAATGCAGCCTCTTTAATGCTTATCTATACTAGGATTTTAACTCAGGGCCTTATACTTTCTAGGCAAGTATTCTATCAGTTGAACTATGCCCCGGTCCCTTTTTATTTTTATTTTATCCAGATAGGGTGTCACATTTTTGCATGGAACCAGCCTTGGACCAGAGTGATAGGCATGCACCACCATGTCCAATTTATGTTCTGAGATAAAGGTCTCACTGACTTTTTTTTTGCTCTGGCGGGCCTCAAATTGCTGTCCTTCCATCTGTCTTACAAACAAGTGTGATTATAGGCATGTGTCAGCACACTCAAATGTGTTACATGTAGGGGCTGGGAAGGTGACTCAGTGGTAGAGTGCTTGCCTTGCATGCTTGAGGCCCTGGGTTCGATTCCTCAGCACCACATAAGCAGGGGGAAAAAAAGTCAGAAGTGGCGCTGTGGTTCAAGTGGTAGAGTGCTAGCCTTGAGCTGAAGAGCTGAGGGACAGCTCTTGGGCCCAGAGTTCAGGCCCCATGACCAGACCCAAGGAAAAAAAATGTGTTAAATGTAATTGTAGAGCTTCTTTTTTGGAGGACAACTCTGAAAGGAATATATACCCAAGCATTATAACATATGCCTATAATCCAAGCAGTCAGAGAACAGTAGAGTCATGAATTCAAGGCAAACCAGGGCTACCTAGTAAGTTTCATGCCATTCCAAACTAGTGGAATCTTGTCTCAAAAAATACCCAGGGCTGTGGCTGTACCTCAGTGGTAGAAGACTTGCCTTGCATATGCAAGGTCCTGGGTTCCATTCCTTACACCCCAAATAAATAAGTAAACAGACTGTTTTAATCAGATCTTATTTAACTGTGGTCCTCACCAATCTTTCAGGGGAACACCCATGTTTTTCATGCAAAGTATCTGGTAAAGATGTGAAGCGTTGTTCTGTTGGAACTTGTGGGAAATTTTATCACGAAGCCTGTGTTCGCAAATTTCCTACTGCCATCTTTGAGTCTAAAGGATTCCGCTGTCCCCAACATTGCTGCTCTGCCTGCTCTATGGAGAAAGACATCCACAAAGCAAGTAAAGGTAACATAAAAGATTTCTTGTTTGAAGTTGTGTCAAAAAAATGCATTAAACACAATACAGACAACATCAGGCATTCTCTCTAATTTGTGGTTAAAGGCTTAACTACAAATCTATGAGAAGAAATTCCATGCAAATCCTTGAGAAGAAAATTCCAGGGCTAGAGTTTAGTGCAGTGGCAAAGCACTTGCTTAGCAAGTGCAATGTTCTCGGTTTAATCCCCTGTACCAAAAAATACTATTAAAAAAGAAAATTTGATATGTTCAAAACTATACTTGAAAAGCCCTTAAACAGGCACCATTTTGGATTATCAGGATCTCTCCAGCATTGGAACAGATTGTTTTTTTCTTTGAACAATCTCTAAGTGGTTACTAGGCTTTTACTTAGGATCATATGCACAGGAATGATAGAAACAGCCTGGTGAAGAAAAAGTATTTTATAATTACTATAATTAATGTCACATGAGAACTCAAGAAAGCCCAACTTCAAAAGTCTCCTGTCCAGCTCAGTACAACCCTACTTGACTTGTCTTTACACAGGACGCATGATGAGATGCTTGCGATGTCCAGTCGCCTATCACTCTGGAGATGCTTGCATTGCTGCTGGAAGTGTATCTGTGACCTCCTACATTCTCATCTGTAGTAACCATTCCAAACGGGGCAATCATACTACTGCTGCTATAAATGTAGGCTTTTGTTTTGTTTGTGCCAGAGGTGAGTGTCAACCCTCTTTCTTTATTTCCATGTCAGATCATTGGCATATTTCCACTTAGAATGAGTCTCAGCATTGAGAGAACTCAGGCCATTCTGTACAGCCTATCACCCAATGCCAAATTCTGTTCTGTTAAACTCCTGGAGAGGTGCACATTACCAAAAGTCCCTTTTATTTACTTATTCACTTAGAGACAGGGTCTTGCTGTGTGGCCTGAAACTCAGGATCCTCCTATCTAAGTTTCAGGTGCTTGCTCCACCAGGTACAGACATTCAGATTGTTATTTTTTTCCCCAAAAGCTAAGCTAGAATTTTCTTTTACTTTTTTTTTTTGGGGGGGGGGGGTCCGGTCGTGGAGCCTGAACTCTGGGCCTGGGCACTGTCCCTCAGCTCTTCAGCTCAAGGCTAGCACTCTACCATTTGAGCCACAGCGCCACTTCCGGCTTTTTTCTTTTTGCTTATGTGGTGCTGAGGAATCGAACCCAGGGCCTCATACATGCAAGGCAAGCGCTCTACCACTGAGCCACCTTCCCAGCCCTCTTATTTAATATTTCTATAATTGAAAGGATTAATATTCTGCAAGTATTTTTGAAGTAGATCTTTCTCATGTCCTCTTTTTAATCTAGAGCTTTCATCTTACTAAGTTTTACTTGGAAGGCAAAGCTAGCACAGTTATTTTTCCATTGTTTATGTTGTATTTTATGATGTTTTGGTCTAGCATTCAGAGGGCTTGATGAGACAAAGCTAAGGTGATTTACTTAAGAGTCAGTAACAAAGATTTTTTTTTACTTGCTAGCTATGATACTTAAGTATGCCAAGAGACTGATCAGCTGAAAACACTATGGCCCTGGGGAGGGTCCGCAAGCTTGAGTTTCTTTTCTTTTCTTTTCTTTTCTTTTTTTTTGTCGGTCGTGGGGCTTGAACTCTGGGCCTGGGCGCTGTCCCTCAGCTCTTGAGCTCAAGGCAAGCGCTCTACCACTTGAGCTACAGCGCCACTTCCAGTTTTCTGGTGGTTTATTGGAGGTAAGAGTCTCACGGTCTCTCCCGCCCGGGCTGGCTTTGAACCGTGATCCTCAGATCTCAGCCTCCTGAGTAGCTAGGATTACAGGCGTGAGCCACCAGCGCCCGGCTTAAGCTTGAGTTTCTTGTACATATAAATAGAGCCTTTTTTCTGTCTTCTTTCTTTCTTTCTTTCTTTCTTTCTTTCTTTCTTTCTTTCTTTCTTTCTTTCTTTCTTTCTTTCTTTCTTTTTCTTTCTGTCTTTCTGTCTTTCTGTCTCTCTGTTGTTATTGTTGTTTTTGCAGGGGGTAGGGGGTAATGGTTCTGGGATCAAACTCAAGGCCATATGTATGTTAGCAAGCAGAGCTTCTTTATGATACATGGGATCCAGATTTATCTTGGTTGTATTACAATGAAACCTTTTTTTTAATTTAGTAAGTATTTGGAAATAAACTAGTATCCTCAAGTACTATTTCTGTTGTTTTTAATAAAAGTGCCAAGTTTTGTATACTTATCTTTGTGTGAAATATTTGAGAGGACTCTTAAGGCCTATTAGGCCTGTTATATTTTATTTAAACTGTTCTGAAGATGAAAATAGTTTTTGTTTTTGTATAATAGTATTATAAAATATTTTTTACAATTTTTAATTAAAAGATGAAGTCTTGCTATGTTGCCTAGAATCATCATGAACTCATGGGCTCCATTGACCTTTCTACCTCAGCCTCTTGAGTAGCCATGACTACAAGCATGTAGTACTGCTTGTATAAAAATACTTTTGAAATAAAATTTTGATAATATAAAGTCTTGTTATTTTGCTTGTGTGTGTGTATGTGTGCGTACACATGTGTATGTATGTACTGGGGCTTGAACTCAGCCTGGTGTATGTATGTACTAGGACTTGAACGTAGCTTGGGTTGTCCCTTAGGTTTTTATGCCCCAAGCTTCAGCTTCACTTACAGCTTGTTGGTAATTGGTTGGAGTCTCACAGGCTTTCCTGCCTGGCCTGGCTTTGAACCTTAATCCTCAGATCTCAGCCTCCTGAGTAGCTAGGGTAATAGACACAATCCACTAGAACCTAGCCCGAGGCCTACTTTTTAAATACAAACTACACTGTCTCCTATTAAATGTGTGTAATTTGTTTGGACATTGCATAACTCTTCTTAGAAGATTCTTATATAATTAGCACTGTCAGGTTCCTTTCCTATCATCTGGTTCAGAAGCATTTCTTGATTCCATCTCAGTAGATGGCAGTATCTAAAAGGTAAAACCCACAGGAAAAAGTAAATGATATCCTCCCTCCTCTCAACATGACCCCTAAATGAAATTGCTGTTGTGATTTGTGTTGTAAAGTTATAGATTTCTATACAGTAACTAGTAACCAAGATAGAGAAATATTCTCTGGTCTCATAGTTACCTGGATTTAGGAGTGGCTTGCAGTTGAATTAGAAACCTAACTCAGGAAGAAGAGAGGCAAAAAGAAGAATCATGGGTGATTGTAGTAGATTGTGTGTTTTCTTCCAGATAGGAAGCTAGATGGTAGATCCTACTTCAATAAACCCTTGCATTGTCACAACCACTTCCTTTCTTTCTTTTTTTGTTTTTCCCCTTGCTGTCCTGGGGCTTGAACTTAGGACCTGGACACTGTCCTTGAGCTTTTTTGCTCAAGGCAAGTATTATTCCATTTGAACCACAGCTTCACTTCCCAGCTTTTCGGTGGTTTGTTGGAGATAGTTTTATGAACTTACCTGCCCCAACTGGCTTTGAACCTCGATCCTCAGATCTCAGCCTTCTAAGTAGCTAGGGTTTTAGGTGTAAGTCTCCAGTGCCCAGCTAAAATCGTATATTGTATTGATAAAGTTTCATTATTTGACAGAGAATGCTAGAATTTACTTGAGTGTTTCTCAAGATATGAGTGGAGGAGATAGGAGACTCAATTCTGTCTTTGAGTCCTATTGGATATTTTGAAATAGGTCCGAGTTTCATGATTGCTCTTCTAGTTAGCAAAGTGATACCTTGTTTTGTTCTTTGGATGGTCATCATAGTACTTCTAAATGTTAAGGAACATAGATTTGTTTTCCTTCTTGAGTTTTCAGTAATCTTTCAGAGTTTTGGTATGATGTCAAATGTTGTGTACGTTTTCAAATGATTCAGGGTTTTCTTCTAGAAAGTGTAGAGGTTTCTATATAGTTATAAGGCATTTGATAACTCATACTACTTTCAGTAACTGTAGCAAGCTTTTCTGTTAGGTCTTTCTTTTTTGTTCATGTCCTCCCTCCACACCCAACTTTCAAGCCCAGCTTCATAATAGGTGTTGGTTTATTTCTTACCTCATGGAATCATGGGTAGTTTCATTGCAGCTCATCTCTTTCTGTTTGTTTCGTATAGGGCTGATAGTTCAGGACCATTCAGACCCCATGTTCAGTTCCTATGCCTATAAGTCCCACTACCTACTGAACGAATCAAATCGTGCTGAGTTGATGAAATTACCTATGATTCCTTCTTCGTCAGCTTCCAAAAAGAAATGTGAGAAAGGTAATAATCAAAATAGTTTATCTCTTGTTTTATTTTTGCATTTCCTATTTTTTTCTCTTTAAATGAAGGGGGGAAATGTATGCCTGTCAAGCACCATCTGTTGCTTTTGGTAAATTCTGCCTTGGTGGTTGTGACTGTGTCTTCATACGGCTGCAAAATTATTAAAAAGGGCTTAAAATAATTCTGTTATCACATTTTCCATTCTCCTTGAGTTACTTTTCACACATTCCAAATATGTAGGTTATTAAAGTAGCAAGAGTAAGATTTTTTTTCCAACATATAAGAATGTTTTAAAGGCTCTTTCCCTTCTGCCTGATGTAGAACTAGCGTTTATGTTAGAAGTGACATATGGTATGATGTGTTACTGTCAGCTGAATAATAAGATAGGTTTTTAAGAGAAGGAAATCAAGATACACATACTTAAAAGTTTTATTTTAGAATGCATTCTAACATTTTGTTTCTTAAGTATTTGTTAAAATGCTATGAAAATTGCTGCTATTTCCTTACAAGACATTGGTGGGAAAGTGGGCATGGAAGGTTCCTCAAATACTGGATGTTAGAAGGCAGCCCAGCTGAATTGCTGATAGATAATCCATAGGAAATCAAGAGCTAAATGCATATTTATATTCCTCCAGTGGATTTCATCCATAGAAGAAAACATCTGTGTTTAGTATCCCATAGCCTACTGATAATCAAGAGAGAAACTGATTTAACAATAATGTATTATTTGGGGAGTTAGTATCCCAGAGAAAAAAAAGGGTGAGCTTGGAAGGTAAAGGGATTTTCTTATATACGTTTCCCATTTGGATCTGGAGGCCAGATATGGAATCTATAAAGAAAAATTCATGCATGCCTGATATGTATCATGTGTGGTATACTAGGTATACATGAAATGTGCTTTCTTTCCTTCTTTATTTCTTCCTTCCTTTCCTTTTCCTTTTTTCTCTTTTTCTCTCTTTTTCTTTTCTTTTCTTTTTCTTTTTTTTTTTTTTTTGTCAGCTGTGGGGCTAAACTCTGGGCCTGGGTGCTGTCTTCAGCTCAAGGCTAGCACTCTACCACTTGAGCCACAGCACCACTTCTGGTTTTCTGGTGGTTTATTGGAGATAAGAGTCGCATGGACTTTCCTGCCCAGGCTGGCTTTGAACCGTGATCCTCAGATTTCAGCCTCCTGAGTAGCTAGGATTATAGGTATGAGCCACCAGTGCCCAGCTTCTTCCTTCTTATCTATAGAACCCATATCCATCCATACCCTGAATCCCCTTCCTTCCTTTCTCTTTACCTCTCCCTCCCTTCTTTCCTCCTCCCCTCTTCCCCTCTTTCTTTCCTTTTCCCTCCCTTCCTCCCTCCCTCCCTCCCTCCCTCTTCTCTTCTCTCTCTCTTTTTTTTTTTGGTTGGTTGTGGGGCTTGAACTCTGGGCCTGGGCGCTATCCCTGCATTCTTTCAGCTCAAGGCTAGTGCTCTACCACTTGAGCCACAGTGCCACTTCCGGTTTTCTAGTGGTTTATTGGAGATAACAGTCTCAGGGACTTTCCCGCATGGGCTGGCTTTGAACCGTGATCCTCAGATCTCAGCCTCCTGAGTAGCTAGGATGACAGGCATGAGCTACCGGCGCCCGGCTCTCTTTCTCTTTCTCTTTCTCTTTCTCTTTCTTTTTCTTTCCCTTTCCCTTTCCATTTCCCTTTCCCTTTCCATTTCCCTTTCTGTTTCCCTTTCCCTTTCCCTTTCCCTTTCCCTTTCCCTTTCCTTTCCTTCCCTTCCCTTCCCTTCCCTTCCCTTTCCCTTCCCTTCCCTTCCCTTCCCTTCCCTTCCCTTCCCTTCCCTTCCTTTCCTTTCCTTTCCTTTCCTTTCCTTTCCTTTCCTTTCCTTTCCTTCTTCCTTCCTTCTCTCTCTATCTCTTTCTTTCTTTCTTTTCTTTCTTTCTTTCTTTCTTTCTTTCTTTCTTTCTTTTCTTTCTTTCTTTCTTTCTTTCTTTCTTTCTTTCTTCATTCATTGTGCTGCCTGTTGGTCATATCTTTGCTCTTTGTCAGATAGCCTCTCATGACTAAAAGAAAGTATAACTAAACAAGTTGATTAGGATTCAGTATGTATTGGAAAGGGTATTTATTTTGTTTGTTTTCCATGAGGTCAGATTGTATAACCTTACTGGTGATAGTGCCTTCCAAAACAAAGATGGGCATAGGTCTGACTTCATAATTCAGTAAAGTTAGTTTACTGGAGGCATTTTAGGAAATGCTTTATTTTCCTGCTGGCATCTTTATAAAATTAGTTTAATTCAGTTGTTGCTTTGTTTTCAGCCCTCAGTTTTAACCTTGCCATGAATTGAGATTATTTTGAGCCCTCTGCTTAGCTTGAACCATATATTACTTCTCTTGCATCCTAAAGCTGTTTTCTTGCATAGCACCAAGGTAGATTATTTGTATTTTTATTTTTTTTCTATTTTCCTGTGTGTTTTTAACATCTTTATCATGATGATTTTCACTGTTGATTCTGGCTCTGTATTTCCTCTGAAATAGGACTCAATATTTAGGACTTCATAATAATCATTAAAAATGACTGGCCTGAGTTCCATGTCAGTACTGATAATGATAATCTCTAAAACTGTTTGCAAGACCCATGAATCATTCATTTTGCTTTAAATTTACAGAATATTCTCTATCCTTCTCAGAAGCATTCAGGCAGGTAATCTCTGGGCTGGGGAATTGAGCCAATAAGTCTATATTGAGATCTTCAGTCAAAGAGGGGGTATGTGTGGGGGGAACCCTGATGATTGAAGGAAAAGCTTTTGAGCAGAGGAAATACAGAAATTTAATTCATCACTGACTGCATATAGATTTTTGTTTTCATGTTAATCAGTTAGAAGCTTGAAAGTCTTCAGGAAGACAAGATTTTTTTTGGAAAATAGATCGTAAACCATCAAAAGGTTGGAGCATGTCATTTGATCAAGTCTCATAAAGGCTCTTAACCTTTTGCTCATGAAACTTTAAATTTCAGTATATTCAGCAGTTATAGAGGTAATTTTCCAAAGGAAATATGGATTTGTTTTTTGCAGTAAATGTCTTACATTCATCATCAGAAGTTAATCCCTTTTTT
Source organism: Dipodomys merriami (assembly GCF_024711535.1). Lineage (NCBI taxonomy): Eukaryota > Metazoa > Chordata > Mammalia > Rodentia > Heteromyidae > Dipodomys > Dipodomys merriami. The sequence continues at coordinate 5,334,492 of NW_027202493.1, forward strand.
GTCACTTGTTGAAATACTAGAAATGCTTAATCCTGACCAAAAAAAATTTTTTTTGCGTTAAAAATTCTACTTCTGCCATACTTGTTTTGGTGTCAATCCAGAAATCATTTTGTGTATTTCAAAGGAGAGAGTTTTGAAAGGATACTTAGAGGGATGTCCTAAATATGGAACTTCATTCTACACTGGTAATCACTTAGTTTCACGCTATAAAGCAGTGGTTCTCAAGAGTAAGTCAGAGAAGACATATAAACATAATATCTGAACTATTATTATCTAACAGAATAATACATTTGTACAAAATAAGGCAACGTGAATTTCTTTATAATTGGCTATAATTTGAAGAGCTTAATGTGATGTTTGATTATTAGGACTGGGTCTTTGGCATATGCATTTCTTTAGTTATTAAAATAGAAAAAATAAAATAGGAGAAATTGTTATTATTGAAGTGCACAATTGTTGAAGTGATACAATATTTGCAAATGTGGGTCTGTGCAAAAGGATCCTTGATAATGAAAAAGTTTCAAACCACTGCTATATAGTGTTTGACTTTCTGTCATCACTGAAATCATAATGATACTCAATCACCAATTAGAGAATCTGTGTTCTCAATGTTCTTTTTTTATATCCTCTTATGGAAAAAAAAATACTGCTGAGCCTACTGCCTATTTCCATTCTTGTTAATGGGCCTTTCTAATTTTATTATAAAGGGATTTAGTTAATTTTGGCACTGGATTAAAATATAAAGATGTCCATTTCTTATCACTGAAGAAAATTGTTCATTTTTTTAACTACCCTCATATCTACTCGGTCTAAAAATGTTATGCATCTACTGATAATTTTAAGAGTTTTAGCTGCTTGCTAAACTGGTACTTCAATAGTCCATATTTTAGAGGAGTAAAAAGTACAATAATGCTTTTGGTGCTACTCAAAAGCTCTATTTCTAGCCACTGACATCCTAAAAAAAAAATCCCAAAAAGTAGCTAAATATTTTCTTTGGTTTTCGATTTTCTATTTTAATCCATTCTATGGATGTGACTTAATCCCTTTGTTATTGTCCCCCAACTTAAATCAAATGCACTTCAAAGGTAACTTTCTCCTTTCTCTTTTTCTCTTTCCTCTTTTCTCAGTTATTAAGACTGTCTATTTGTTTCAAGGTGGAAGATTGCTCTGCTGCGAATCGTGCCCGGCTTCCTTCCACCCAGAATGCCTAAGCATAGATATGCCAGACGGCTGCTGGAATTGCAATGACTGTAAAGCTGGCAAGAAACTCCATTACAAGCAGATTGTTTGGGTCAAATTGGGAAATTACAGGCAAGTTTTCAAAGGACAAAGAGGAAGTACTTGTTTTTCAGACCAGATTCATAGTGAATGCAGAGCAGCCAAGACCTGTCTTCTTCCTAAGCCAGGAAAGAAACAGGTTTTCATCCTGGGTTTTTACAGCAATGGGAAGTTTATGTTGTTGGACTTTCTGAGTTTTGTTGTTGTTCTTGTTGGTTGAACTCCTGGCTTGGGCGCTGTCCCTGAGTTCTTTTGTTCAAGGCTAGCACTCTACCATTTTGGGCCACAGTGCCACTTCCTGTTTTCTGGTGGTTAATTGGAGCTAAGAGTCTCATGGACTTTCCTGCCCACACTGGCTTCAAACTGCAGGCCTCAGATCTCAGCCTCCTCAGTAGCTAAGATTATAGGCATGAGCCACTACCGCCTGGCTGAAAGTTTTATACTAATGAACTATATTCTACTTAATTTTGTAACAAAAGGTCTTGATTAGTCAGTAGAAATGCTATTTTCTTTGTGCCTTAATTAGATTTATATTGATTTATAGTAAGATTTAGTTTACATCCAGGCCAAAATAACTCTCACTAGTCCTGAATCTGGCCCATTTTGTTCTGACTTCTAGAAGCCCTAAGAAGTGTGTATAAACATAGCTTTATAATTTAAAGAGAGAATTATTCCAGGAAGAGCCTTTGGTGAAGTTTTTGCCTGGGCTAGATGGGCTCACACCACCATCCTCCAGTCTCTGCCCTAGTAGTTGGGATTATAGGCATGAGCCTAGTTATTTTTCAGCCATGATTTTCTTACCTATGCCTCCTATGTTGCTGTAGTTCTAGCCCTTGCAAGATGGAGGCCAGAGTATTACAGGGTTGAGGCCAGCCTAAGGTACAGAGTGAGAGCTCCCTCCTGTCTGAAAAAAAATCAAGGGCTGGGGATTCAACTGTGCAGATCACTTGCCTCATAGAATGGAAAGCCCTAGGTAAATTTCCAGAAGTATAAAACAAATAAAAAGTTTGTTTTTAGCTGAGATCCAGGAGCAGTTGAGAAAGGAACCCCTCCCCTTTTCTTTTAACATAAACTTCCACATCTTAATTTAAAAAAAATCAGATTGAAATAAATCAATTAATATGCTGTGGAAATAGACATAAAGTTGTAAAAGACAAATATCAAAAATATTCACTCCCCCACACTCATTGGAAAATGACAAGTACATTCATTCACACCCATAACCCTAGCTACTCAGGATGGTAGCAGGCCAGCCTGCACAGAAGTCTGTGAGACTCTTTATCTCCAAAAAACTACCAGAAAACCAGAAGTGGAGTTGTGTGTGGCTCCAAGAGTGCTAGCCTTGAGCAAAAAGAGCTCAGGGAAAGCGCCCAGGCTCTGAATTCAAGCCCTACAACTGACCACCCCCCCCAAAAAAAAAAAGAAAAAAATTTAAAGGCAAAGAACAGAATCAGTTTGCAAAATAGTAGCAGATAGGAAATAATCCCAGAAAAAAAAATGCTTAGCCTTACTAAAAACACACTATAAAACAGTTTTGTTCTCAATAAGTAGATTGACAAAGATTTATAGGTTTGATTTATGGGCAGTGAAGGCATAAAGGAAAGGAGCAGTTGGATGGTAGTCTGGTATCACATGTTAGAATCATAGCTACAACATTTTAACTTCAAGGAATTAAAAAGTTTTGTTTTGTTTTTTGTTGGTTGTGGGGCTTGAACTCTGGGCTTGGGCTTGAAGAGCTGAGGGACAGTGCTCAGGCCCAGAGTTCAAGCCCCACAACCGACACAAAAAAAGAGCTGAAATAGTTAATGTTCACTTAAGGGCTCATTCTTTTTTTTTTTTTTGGTCAGTCGTGGGGCTTGAACTCTGGGCCTGAACGCTGTCTCTCAGCTCTTCAGCTCAAGGCGAGTGCTCTACCGCTTGAGCCACAGCACCACTTTTGGTTTTCTAGTGATTTATTGGAGATAAGAGTTTCATGGACTTTCCTGCCTAGGGCTAAATATTTGTTTTCATGTATTTACTCTTTGCATTGGTGACTTTGTAAACCACAAAAGCCCACATGAGGATCATTGGGGTTGGAGCCTCATTATCTGACCCCTGGCTTCCCCATTATTTCCTGACTTGTCTAGTTACTAGAAACTGTTAAAAGCTCCTTTACAGTTTCATTTAGTGACTACTGTAGTGATCAAGTATCTTAGCATGATACTGCTTTGTTTTCATTCTGGCCCTACCCTGTATTAAGAGGCATTAGACTTTGAATTGCCAACTGATGCAAAGGCCAAGAAGTGTTTGCCCTGAATGTAGGTTTGCATAGGAGACATTGTTCTACTATAAAGCATTTATCCTCAGAATTACTCGAAGTAAGTAATCCTTTATTCCTCAAAAGATAATCTTATTCCTTGAAATGTTCATGTATGTTAGTGTGGGGGTGACAGGGGAGAGTGACTTCTAGAACGTTACCTAGGTTTGGAATAAGATTGGTAGCATTCTGGTTCTTGGATTAGGTAGTGGGTTCAGTGATGTTATTATTAGATCTTATGACTTATTATTTTTATGACATAGTTCATAAATGTCAAATATTAAACATATTAAGAAAGATACTAAATCAGCTGTTTAGAGCCTTCTTGCTTAACCTTTGTTCACCATTTTGTTAATTCAAAATAATTTTTTAAATTTTTTCGGTTTTTTGGCAATTGTGGGGCTTGAACTCAGGATCTGGGCGCTGTCCCTGAGATCTTTTGCTCTACCACTTTGAGCCATAGCTCCACTTCTGGTTTTTGAGTGGTTTATTGGAGCTAAGAGTCTCACGGGGTCTTGCTTGAGCTGACTTCGAACTGTGATTCTCAGATGTCAGCCTCCTGAGTAGCTAGAATTACAGGTGTGAGCCATCAGTGCCCAGCTAATGTTTTTTAATGATAGATGCTTTGGATTGTGTTTGAACTTTTGTTCAAAATAGCCTGTGTTCAGAATCTGAATAAAAATTGCAAACCATGAAACCCCTTACTTTCTCCTGCTAACCTGTAGGGAATGGTGAGATTTGTCTAAAACTGCTTTTGTTTTCAGATGGTGGCCAGCTGAGATCTGCAATCCCAGGTCTGTGCCACTGAACATCCAAGGCCTTAAGCATGACTTGGGGGACTTCCCTGTGTTCTTCTTTGGTTCTCATGACTACTATTGGGTACACCAAGGCAGAGTGTTCCCTTATGTTGAAGGAGACAAAAGCTTTGCTGAGGGACAGACTAGTATTAACAAGACCTTCAAAAAAGGTAAGCTGGATCGTGTTTGTAGTTACCCAGAACTGAGAAAGCATTGTGGGTTTCTTGATAACCTCATGTGCCCATTACATTTCTGCTACTAGAGAATGTTCACCAGCACTGTGATTGTGCATCAGTAAACTAAAACATATACAGTGTATGTGAAAGGGGCTGCTTTAGCAACATTTCTGTAAATTAAGTTTGAGCTGGAAGTCTCTGTCAAATGCAGCGATTGCCACAGAAGAGTAGTAAAGACTTCCCAAAAGAAGCCATACTCTGCTTTGTATTGAGTTGCTAGGAGTTTGGCTTTCTGGGGAAGAAGGTCAATAGCTGCTGTTGTTATGGCATTGGAGGTCTCTGTCATTGAAATAGGACCTCTTCTCAGAGACATCCACATGCACAGAACATAGTGTTCAGTGAGTTGTATCCTATGTTGTGATTACCAATACTGGTGTGAGTAGTAATCTCATGCCAGATGCAGAGCATTGAGAAGGTAAGAAGCTAATGTTCTAACTCTATTTTTGTAATTATTTACTTTTGTCTTCTTGTCAGCACTGGAAGAAGCTGCCAAACGTTTCCAGGAACTGAAAGCACAAAGAGAAAGTAAAGAAGCATTAGAGATTGAGAAAAACTCAAGAAAACCTCCTCCTTACAAACACATCAAAGTGAGTCTTTACCCATGAAAACATTGGTATTTCATAGACAAGAAAACACATTTTTCTCTCAGTAAAGGCCATTTGTGTTAACTTTCACTAATCATCAGCCAGAACTCTGTGAAATTGGCCAAGAACTTTTACTGGAAGATTCAATGGAAGTCCTGGGTATGGTGCTTTAGGAACTGGGTCTTTGACAAATCCTCTCTACCAGAAAGCACCATAGGCTATGTGAAAACCCATTCATGCTCCTATTAGGTTATCTTGTCACCAAATGAGAACATGGGTCTTTAACTCACAGACAAGCCTATTTTCTCTCAATTTCAGATTTGAAGTTTCTGCCAACCAGTAAAAGGAGAAATGAGAATTCACATCAGGTTTAGATATTTTTGTCATCTGAGCTCTCTCTTCCTATTCTTAGTTTATCCTGGGGAAATTGAGGTAAAAAGCTTTTTTTTTCTCAAGTCACACCACAGGGCATTAGCAGAGGCCAGAGGAGGTTGGATATTTTGATTTTGTGTTCAAATTGACCTATCTGCTGCTTTGCTGTCATCTGTAATTTTGTTTCCTAGGCTAACAAAGTAATAGGGAAGGTTCAGATCCAGGTTGCTGACCTGTCGGAGATCCCCCGTTGTAACTGCAAGCCTGCTGATGAGAACCCTTGCGGCCTAGAATCTGAGTGTCTGAACAGAATGTTGCAGTATGAGTGCCACCCACAGGTGTGCCCGGCTGGAGATCGCTGTCAGAACCAGTGCTTCACCAAGAGGCTATACCCAGATGCAGAAATCATCAAAACTGAGCGCAGAGGCTGGGGCCTCAGGACTAAAAGAAGCATTAAGAAGGTAGCTCAGGGATGGAGATGGAGAGGGAACCACAGGTCCTGTGCCTCGTGAGCCTCAGTGTAGGGATAAAATACACAGAGATTTATGGGAATTTTTTGAAAATTCCCATTTGCCACTTTGTGAGCAAAGAAGCTGTGGGAAAGAGGGTGTGACAAAACATAGGTAACCTTTGAGTGTCCTGTGACCAGCCATCAAAAGAAGGGACATTTCCTATTTGAAGTGTTTTCTTACTGGTTAAATGGAATTACTTAAATGTCTCAGAAAAGGCAAAATAATGAAGTTATGGAAGTCCTAGGTTAGCATCGTAGTTCAGTCATTTGGCAGTCTCTTTGTAGCCAGCCCCTGGCCTAAAAGCTTAAAGGTCCCAGCTCTTGGGTCATATGATGAAAAGCAATTGGGAAAAGTTGAGGCCCGTAACAATTGTGTTTTTTTTTTTCTTCTTCTATGTATTTTGAGATAACTTTTTAAAGCAGTCACATTAACACAGAAATGAAAACTCATTGTAGAAAAACATTTACATGAAAATCCACATCCTACTATTCAAATACTGGGTCTCAAATTTTAGACTGCCTGATAATCTCCTGGGGTCCTTGTTAGAAATTCGACTAGCTTAATGAGATTATTCACACAGGCCTGGAAACAAGTCCTCCAGTTCACCTCACCCCTCCTTACCTAGTTCCATGTGTACAGAACTTGAAGTATATTCACTAAGAGAAGATAGATCTAATAGGAATATAAAATTACTGACAGGGTTCTATCTTTTTTAAAACTTAATTGAAAAATAGCTAATAAGGTAAAGAAAAGTCAGATAATATCAAAAAGATAGTAGAGTGAAATTCCTCCTTCACTGCTACATTCATGTTGTCTTTACCAGAGGAAGTCCCTGTGAATAGTTTGGTATACAACCTTTAGAACTTTTTCTGTGAAGCGATGAACACATCTGTAAATATTATCCACATATTCTGTATTTGTAGAGTTTTCTAAACATAAGCATAATCAAACATACTCTTCCCATGTAAACAAAATATCCTAAGTACACCTCTGTGGTAATGCATGTAGATTTCACCTTATTCTAGTTTATAGAGATTATGGAATGTTACCATTACTATTTAGCTTATTACCCAATACATTTGTATAAATGTGTGTGTGTGTGTGTGTGTGTGTGTGTGTGTGTGTGTGTGTGTGTGTGTGTGTGTGTGTATTGAACATTCTAGTTTATCTTTGTGTATCTGGTTTGAAGATTTGGGGTTTTTTGGGGGGGGGGTTGAGGGTTTATTTTTATTTTTTGGTGATACTAGGTACTGGACTTGGGGCCTTATATATGATAACCAGGTGCTCTGCCACTTGAGCCATTCCCCCAGTTGTTTTGATTTTGTTACTTTGTTTTTGAGATATGGTTTACCACTAACTTTATTCAAAGTGGCCTCAAACCCTAATCCTCATACCTCTACCTTCAAAATAACTGACTACAGCTGTGTACCACCATACCCGACCTTTTTTTTCTTTGTGCCAGGTAATATTCTGAGCACTTAGAAAACAATAATGAACAAGACACACATAGCCCTTACTTTTGTGGATCCACTAGAGAGACAGAAAAGAAGCAGCTGATATTACACCATTAAATGCTGTGAAGATTAACGGAGCTGTAAAAATGGGCAGGAGTTAGCTAACAGTGGCCTGAGGAGGTGACATTTGATAGCTGTGTAGTGTTGAAAGCTATGCAAGTACATCTAAAAGAACATGCTATATCAAAGGAAAGATAAATCAGCTTGGAGAAGAGAGGTGAGAGGTGGGGTGATAGAAGATAAGGTGAGAGAGATAGCCAGGCCCTAGGACTTAGGGAGCTTTATATGCCATGGGGTGAGAAACTTGTGTAGGATTTTAGTAGGAACTAACTTGATCTGATTTTGTATATTCCAGTGCAGTTGACAGTATTAGCGCAAAGTAGCAGTGTAAAACCTGGCACACATTATCTCACAGTTTATGTGGGTTAGCAATCCAGGCAGTCCTTAACTGGTTCCTTATTTAGAGCTCCACTGGGTTGAAAGTGTCATCCAGGGCTGACTTCTCATCTTACCACTAGGGAAAGATCTCTCTGCCCATATGGCTGTTGGTGGAACTCTGTTCTTTGTAGTTATAACCCTGAGATCTGGGTGTTGTTTCTTGATTTGGGTTGTTGTTGTTGTTGTTTCTGTATTTCTTTGGGCAGGGTCTGCTCTCAGCTTTTAGAGGATGCCTCAGCTCCTTATCACCTGGGTTCCCAATGTCGGAGGGAGTGACCATCCAGCAAGATAAAACCAGAGTTTTCATGTCACAAACTCACACGAGTACATGCATACTCTCACTATTGCCAAGTGATGCTGATTAGACATTAACCCTCCATAGGAAGGAACTGCACAATGGCATGAACTCCTGAGGGCTAGAATTAGGAAGAGCACCTCGAGGTCTATCTGCTATACTTGGGCTTCAAAAGAACAGCTTTAGCCCAACACAGGTGGCTCACGCCTGTAATTTTAGCTTCTTAGGAGGTTGAGACCTGAAGATCCTGGTTTGAAGTCAGCCTGGGCAGGAAAGTCCATGAGACTTTTATCTCTGTTAAACTGCTCAGTAAAAGCTAGAAGTGGTACTGTGGCTCAAGAGTAGTAGAGCACTAGCCTTGAGAGGAATCTCAGAGACAACCCTTAAGCCCTGAGTTCAAACCCAGGACTGGCCAAAAAAAGGGGACAGCTTGGAATGTGGAGGACTTACGGAAAGAGTATTAAGTAACAAAGAGAAGGAGACCCAGGAGAGGGGTGATATCAGGTAGGACTGCTAAGCCTACAGTTGACATTTTGAAGGTAGACCTAACAAGCTTTGCTGTCATTGAATATGTAGATTAGAATGCTTGGTTAAATATTATTATTTAATACCAAAACTTAGCCAGGCACTGGTGGCTCAGCCTGTAATCCTAGCTATACCGGAGGCTGAGATCTGAGGATCACGGTTCAAAGCCAGTCCAGGCAGGAAAGTCCATGAGACTCTTATCTCCAATAAACCACTCCGAAAACCAGAAGTGGCGCTCTGGCTCAGGAGGTAGAGCACTAGCCATGTGCTGAAGCGCTGAGAGGGACAGCGTTCAGGCCCAGAGTTCAAGACCCAGAACCGACCAAAAAAACCCAACCGTGTGTGTGTGTGTGTGTGTGTGTGTGTGTGTGTGTGTGTGTGTGTGTGTGTGTGTGTGTGTGTGTGTGTGTGTGTGTGTGTGTGTGTGTGTGTGTGTGTGTGTAATACCAAAACTTTATATTTAATGTTGTGATATCACACATACAAATTTATGCATATGAGTTTCATGAAATTTCTGGGGCCATCCTGAAATCCAGCTTGATATTGTTCCCACCTTTTAATAGTATCGGTATCTATACTAATAGCTTATTATTATTATTATTATTATTATTATTATTATTATTCTATTTTATTTTTAGTGGTGCTGAGATTTGAACTCTAGGCCTTTCACTTACTAATAAGCATGTACTCTACCTTTCGGGCCATACCCCTATGCCTTTCTGATTGAGTTAATTTTCAGATAGTGTCTTGTGTTTTTGTCTGGGTCATCCTAGATCATAATCCTCTAATTTACACTTCCTATGTAGCTAGAATCACAGGTGTGTGCTTCACCAAACCAGCTTATTGATTGAGACTGGATCTCACTAACTTTTGCTTTGCTAACCTGGAACTTTGATCCTCTCAGTCTTCACTAATCTGAGTCGCTGAAAACATGAGCTACTGCAGCCAACTAAAGTAATTTATTGGATTAGTAATACAGCTAAGAAAAAGGAAATACAGTCTGTATTTTCTTTTCTCTTTTTGGTCAGCCATGGGGCTTGAACCTGGGTGCTTTTCCTAAGCATTTTTTCTCAGTCCTAGTTCTCTACCAGTTTGAGCCACAGAGCCACTTCTGGTTTTCTGGTAGTTAATTGGAGAAGAGTCTGACAAACTTTTCTTGCTCAGGGCTGGCTTTGAACTGTGATCCTCAGATCTCAGCCTCCTGAGTATTACTGGTGCCCGGCTGGATTTTTCTTTAAGACCTGAGGGATTGTTAATGCAATGTAATTTGGTCTTTTATAAAATAACTAATCAAGAATTTAAAAAGCATAATCATAAAAATTTTGTAGTAACATTAAAAAGATTTGGGGTACATTTACAGTAAGGATATCAAATATAAAATTAGGTTGTAAGCTTGGCACTGGTGGCTTATGCCTATAATCCTAGCTACTCAGGAGGCTGAGATCTGAGGATTGCAGTTCGAAGCCAGCCCAGCCAGGAAAGTCTGAGACTCTTATCTCTAATAAATAAATCTCTAATAAATACTCAGAAAAAGCTGAAAGTGCTGTTGTGGCTCAAGTGGTAGAATGCTAGTTGAGCACAAAGAAGCTCAGAGACATCATCCAGACCCTGAGTTCAAGCCCCAGAATCAGCAAAAATAAATAAGTAAATGCAATTAGATTTTACATGGTTAGTCATTCTCCCCTCTCATCCCTTTCTCCCTCCCCCCCCTCCTTTATTTGTATGTACTTGCTGGGGTTGGAGCCCAGGGCTTTATGAATGCTAGGCATATTTTTATATTTAAAAATATATAATGATATTGTTATTCAGATGTTGTACAGAGGAGTTCCTGTTTCATAAATTAGGTAATGTGTACATTTCTTTTTTGGACAATGTCACCTCTTCCCTTTTCCCCAGTTTCTCCCTCCTATCCCTACGCAGTTACATAGTTCATTTTCCACATAGTGTATTCTGAGTAGCATGATTGCATTTGTTCCTCCCTCCCTTTCTGATCTCCCCCAGCACTCCCTACAAAGAATAGCAAAGAAAAACAGCACTAACAGCAACAAAAACCCATGTTGCCGTTTCCTGAAATTCATTTCAATAAATTGTATTTTAATAAATGTTCACAGGATTCCTCCCCAAGAGTTTCTTCTTTTAGTCTGACTGTATGTGAGTGCCTAGAGTACGGTATAGGTTATCATGTCCAGTTATATTTTAGATCTAGCTTCCACATAGGAGATAAAAGATGCACCATTTGTCTCTTGGAGCTTGGCTCAACTCACTTAACATGATTTATTCTAGGTCCATCCATTTCCCTGCAAATGACATAATCTTATTCTTTCTAATAGATGGGTACAGTTTTGTGTATGGGTACCCTGTTCTATTGATCCACTCATCTGTTATAGGGCATCTGGGCTGTTTCCATAACGTAGCTATTGTGAATAGTGTAGCAGTGAGCATGGATATGCAAGTGTTTTTTTTATCATATACTGATTTGTAATGTTATGGGTAGATGCCCAAAACTGGTATGACTGAGTCATAGGGAAATTCTATGGTTAGTTTTTTTTGTTGTTGTTGTTGTTGCTTTTGGGTCCGGTCGTGGGGCCTGAACTCTGGGTCTGGGCGCTGTCCCTCAGCTCTTCAGCTCAAGGCTAGGGCTCTACCAGTTGCCACAGTGCCACTTCCAGCTTTTTTTTTTCTTTTTGCTTATGTGGTGCTGATGAATTTGAACCCTGGGCCTCAGGCATGCAAGGCAAGCTCTACCACTGAGCCACCTTCCCAGCCCTCTGGTTAGTTTTTTGAGGAACCTCCAAACCATGGCACCTGGCTCCTATGCCTATTTTCTAATGTTTCTCCTACTCCATCTTGCAGTAGTTTGAAAGTCTCAGGTCTGATGTTGAGTTCTTTGATCCATGTTGAGTTGATATTGGTGCATGGGGATCAGATTTTAGTTTTCTACATTTGGATGCCCAGTTTTCCCAATGCCAGTTATGGGAGAGGCTATCTTTTCCACCCTACGTTCGTGGCTCTCTTGTCAGATTACCAGATAACTGTAAGTGTGTGGCTTTATTTTTACAACCTTTGACTTTTTGAGATAGGATCTGATATGTAGCTCAGGCTGACCTTGAACTTACTATATAGTCAGCCCCTTTATATTCACATATAACAGATTCCTGAAAATGTGTACCAGGGTCAAACATAGTTTATAGTGTTCTTTTTCAGCAATGGTTTTGGGGATGTTATGGCCCATTGAAGCTAAGCATATACTTGATTACTGATCTACACTCATGACCCCTTAACAGAAACTTTAAAAAAAGAAAGTAATAAGAAAGTAGCTCACAACCTGTACTTCTAGCTACTTGGGAGCTGAGGAAGATTGCAGTTCAAGGCCAGCCTGGACAGAAAAGTTTGTGAGACTTGGTTTAATGGCACTTGCCTGTCATCTCAAGCTTCATGGGAGTCTGAAATTGGAAGGATTATGGTTCTGAGCCAACCCAGGCAGAAAAGTCCATGAGACCCCACCTCAGCAGAGGAAAGCTGGACAGGGTGGTGTGCACCTGTCATCCCAGCAACATAGAAAGTCTGAAATATGTGGGTTGTAGTCCAGATGCACACCTAGTCAGGAAGTAAAACCCTATCTCAAAAAGAAAAAAAAAAACAGCAAAAAGCATGGTTGTAGGTATAGCTTAGTTGGTGAAGTGCCTGCTAGCACTGCTAGTACTGAGTTCAAACCTCAGTACTGCCAGTAAGTACAATAATAATCACTAGATGTTGAATTACAGCATGTTGTTTTACTGCAGTCTTTTTTATTTGTTTTGAACTTTACTTGTTTTTGGAAACAGGGTTTTGCTGCGTGGCCCCCAGCTGTCCTCAAAGCTCAAAACCACAACCTCCCTGCCTCCTTCTCTTAATGCTGGGGATTATGGGTGTGCATCAACATGCCCAGCTTTGCTGCAGTCTCTGAACATCATATTGTAGCATTTTAAAAAATTTCTTAATTTGGTAATTTTTCATATTTGGGTTCATAATGTTTTAAAGTGTGGTAAGCACTTTCTTTGAGGCTGAAGATTTTTGTCACTTTTAGAACATTCAAAATATTTCCATTTTTATTCACAGTGGTATATCTGTGAATATACTATTTTTTGTATCTGCTCTTAGGACTTGAATTTTTCTACATTTGCTTCATTTCCATATAGTAATAAACACAAGCCATTAGAAATGGTTGTAAAGGTTTGTTGTTGTTTTCTCTGTGTGTGTGTATGCTTTGGTTGTTCTGATTTTGTTTTTCTTTTTTGTTGCCTTGTTTTGGTGGTAATACTAGCATTTGAGCTCAGGGTCACTTTTGAGCATTTGGTTAGTTTTGAGGTAGCGTCTCACTTTTTGCCCATATACACTTCTGGACTGGAATTTGTGTTATACCTCCCATTGTAGCTGGGATGACAAGCATGCACTACCATGTTCAGCTTTTTCCATTAAGATGGAGTTTCATGGACTTTCATGCCCAGGCTAGTCTGTAACCACACTGTTCCTGATTGAAGCCTCCCAATTAGCTAGGATTATAGGTGTGAGTCACTGGTACCCTGCTGGTTTTCAAACTGTTGAAGCCATAAAATCATTTCCTCAATGAAATCTTACCTTGAAATCCAATATGCAATATGAAGTAGAGCTGATATTCTGCTTTACCAATGTCCATGAAAGAAAATGTACCATAAACTAGCCAAGAGTACATAGTATGAGATAGTACAGGCAAGATAGAACATTCTTTTATCCCCCCGGTCCCTTACCTTCAGAGTAACACCATAAAACAGTGCAGAATTCTCCAGTGGCAGATCACAAAGCTCCATGTGTAGGAAAAGCCATCTGGAACCAACAGTGCACTGTACATGAATATACAGATCAGCCTGTATCTTTGTGAGAAAGAACCGTGCCGTGTCCATACTGAGGAACACAACTCCACAGTAAAAAGCAGATGTTGACACATAACACTTTGGGTGGTCTTAGCCCGAGTTTGATTTTTTTGTTGTTGTTGTTGTGCTTAAAATAAAACACAGCCCCATTGGATTACATATTGAGTAATTCAACTTGAAATAACAAAATTCTAGTGATGGAGAGCAGCTTAGTTGCATGAAGTAGAGGAGGGATCGGGATGGATGGGATGTAGAGAAGAGAAGTGCGAAAGGACCACTTCTGAATGTTGAGTGTAGCAGTGGTTACTGTACTTTGTGTGCACACATACATATACATGTGTGGAAATAATGTAGCATGCTGATTATGTAAGATGTTATCACTGGGGATAGCTGAGTGAAAGGTACAGATATCTCTGCACTGTTTTTCTAATTTGGCATAAATACTTCAAAGTAAAGAGTTTAAAGTTAGATGACAGTGGCTCACGCCTAGTTACTCGGAAGGCTGAAATCTGAGGATCTTGGTTTGAAATAGCCTGGGCAGGAAGGTCTATGAGACTTATTTCCATTGAACCAGAAAAAAGCTGCAAAATGAGGCATTGTTCAGCCATAGGAAAAAAGGCAAGCTTTTGAGGCCCTAAGTTCAAGCCCCAGTACCAGCACTAAAAATAAATAAATATATTAGAAACAGTTTCAGATATTTTCCAGCTTTTATCCTTTCTAGACCCCCTTTTCTTTGCTACTCTAGCTGTAAGCTATCAAGTCTCAAAGATGGGGCCCAACTACATCGTTATACATCAACTTTACCATTAGTTTTGTTAGCAAGAAAAGGCAGAGTGACACCTTTTGAGGCACTTTTCCTGAAAACCAAGGCCTTCTAAATGCCCATGAATAAATAAAAACCATTTATTTGTAGCATTGAAATTGTATTTTCAGGATTCTTTCAATTTGTTGTCTTGGATTCTGCATGTGTTGAAATTTGTGTTGTAATGCATATATCAGTTTCCAATGACATATTTCATGCTTCTTGGCAGGGTGAATTTGTAAATGAATATGTTGGTGAATTAATTGATGAAGAAGAATGTAGACTACGAATCAAGAGAGCACACGAGAACAGTGTAACTAATTTTTATATGTTAACTGTTACCAAGGTAAAATTGCTTTTTTTGGGGGGGTAAGAAAAAGGGACTTTTTAGACTTACGGCTTTAAGCTGAACTATTTCTTATAATTTGATGCTTTCAAGCAGATGATGATTTTCAGTAGCCAGGGTGCTGTCTACTGTGATGCACAAATTATATCATGACTGAAACCTCTACAGTAGTGTGAGATAGCCAGAAGCAGGGCCAGCATCTCTGCATCGCCATCCCTGAGCTTTGTCCCAGCTCTGTCAGTCACTGAGCCTGGGCCCCTGTTTCTTTATCACTGATGGAGAGAATCAGTTTTGACTCCCAAGTTATAAACTCCCCATTTAATTTCTGCTTTAGCAAAAACTAAATTGTTCTGTATAAGCTGTTAGGGAAACAATGAGTTGTCATAAGAAAAATGACAGTAAAAATACTAGTCCAGTATCATGTAATTTTTACACTACATCTCTGGTTACACTTCATTTTCTCAATAGTACTCTGATTTATACAGATAAGAAAATGAGATTGAGATGTGATAAGAGACTTGTTGAATATCTTGTGGAAATATTAAGAGCCAAGACCAGTGCCTATATTTCCTGTGTTCCAGACTATGTAAAGGGTTTGATCCCCAGCACCACTGGAAAAAATAAAATATTTATTGGCATATAAAAATACACAAGGGGCTGGGAAGGTGGCTCAGTGGTAGAGTGCTTGCCTTGCATGCATGAGGCCCTGGGTTCAATTCCTCAGCACCACATAAGCAGAAAAAAGCTGGAAGTGGCGCTGTGGCTCAAGTGGTAGAGCACTAGCCTTGAGCTGAAGAGCTGAGGGACAGTGCCCAGGCCCAGAGTTCGGGCCCCACGACTGGCAAAAAAAAAAAAAGAATAAAAATACACAAATGCCATAGACACATTACACACACACACACTGAGTAAAATAAATAGCTTAAAATACAAATACAGAAATCATTTTTACAAGGTGTTTTTTTGGTTGGTCATGGGGCTTGAGCTCAGCTCTGAGTACTATCCTTGAATTTTTTTGCTCGCGTCTGCTGTTCTACCACTTTGAGCCACACCACCACTTCTTATTTTCTGGTGGTTAATTGGAAATAAGAGTCTTGGGGACTTTCCCATCTGGGATTCGAACTGCGATCCTCAGATCTCAGCCTCCTGAGTAGCTAGGATAACAGGCGTGAGCCACAGGCACCCATCTTAACAGGCATTTTAACTGCTGTCACTGTTGTAAAGTTTTGCAACTTTCATAAACATGTTACATGAGCATAAATGAAGATGCAGGCTTTTTGTAGTACTCAGTCTGCCTCTTAACTCCTATCCTCCCTGCTGGAGGCCCTGCAGACAGCTGATGACACTCTGGATGCTCAGGCCTCTCTGAGTCTGTCAGGAGTGTCAGAGTTCAGAGGCATTATGCTCTCTACTGCGTGTGGAACTGCAGTGTAGATGAAAACAGAAAAAACAGGCAAACACGGCAGTTTATCCACACAGTAGCCTACTTAGCAAACTAACCTCCAGGTCTTCATTTCTGTCTTTGTGGTTGAACCTTGTCTCCCCTACACCAGTTTTCCTTCCTGCTCAGAGCAGGAAGGCAAGGCTGGAAACAACACTAGAGGAGTTATCTGAACTCGGAGAAAATACATCTGAGTCCACTTATCTTCAAGTACCATTTGTCTGTGGTCTGTTTCTCTAAGCATACTTTTAAAAAAGTTAAGTTTCACTTTGCCCTAATCACTTGGCTTGCAGTCATTTAGTAGACTGTTAACTGCATAAGGAGTGTAGGTCAGGCTTTTAGTGTTGGCAGGCATGCAGCATCTGGGAGCACAGGCTGCTGCCCTGTGGCCCTAGACAGACTGGGTGAGTTTCTGCAGTAGACTTACACTGAGTTTTATGTCAAAGGCATCTTTTTTCTTTTCTTCCTGAAGGACCGTATAATTGACGCTGGCCCAAAAGGGAATTACTCTCGTTTTATGAACCACAGTTGTAATCCAAACTGTGAAACACAAAAATGGACAGTGAATGGAGATGTTCGAGTTGGGCTTTTTGCTCTTTGCGATATTCCTGCAGGTAAAGAAAGTTAACTTGGGGCTGGGAATGTGGTAGAGTGTTTGCCTAGCATGCATGAAGCCCTGGGGTCAATTCCTCAGTACCACATAAGCAGAAAAAGGCAGAAGTGGCACTATGGCTCACATGGTAGAGTGCTAGCCTTGAGCAAAAGAAGCTCAGGGACAGTACTGGTGCTCTGAGTTCAAGCCCCACGACTGGCAAAAAAAAAAAAAAAAAAAAGGAAAGAAGAGAAAAGAAAAAGTTAACTTGCTCCCTAGGACCCTTACTAATAGGGAAGGCTGACACTCAGGTATTTATTCAAAAAAGATGGCATGGCCAGGCACCGGTGGCTCATGCCTGTAATCCTAGCTACTCAGGAGGCTGAGATCTGAGGATCGCAGTTCAAAGCCAGCCTGGGCAGGAAAATCTGTGAAATTCTTATCTCCAATAAACCACCAGAAAACCAGAAGTGGCACTGTAGCTCAAGTGGTAGAGCGTTAGCCTTGAGCTGAAGAGCTGAGGGACAATGCTTAGGCCCAGAGTTCAAGCCCCACGACCAACCAAAAAAAAAAAAAGAAAGATGGGATGTTAATATTTGGAATTTGGGTGTTATCTGCAAATGAGAAGTAAAATACTGTGTCCTAAAGAAAAAACAGCAAGAGCCAGGCAGGATTGCATATCCACTCATTAAACCCACTGTTCTGGGAAACCAATTCCTGACTCCTCCAAATTGTTGCTGTGTGTATGATGTAACCAGATGTCATAAGCTGTTGTTTTCCTTCCTTCCTTCCTTCCTTCCCTTCCTTCCTTCCTTCCTTCCTTCCTTCCTTCCTTCCTTCCTTCCTTCCTTCCTTCCTTCCTTCCTTCCTTCCTTCCTACCTTCCCTCCCTCCCTCTCTCCCTCCCTCCTTCCCTTCCCCCCCCTCTCTTTCTTTCCTTTTTTTTTTTTAATGTCAGTCATGGGGCTTGAACTCTGGGCCTGAACACTGTCTTTCCCTCAGCTCTTCAGCTCAAGGCAAGCGCTCTACCACTTGAGCCACTGCACCACTTCTGGTTTTCTGAGTGGTTTATTGGAGATAAGATTCTTATGGACTTTGCTGCCTGGGCTGGCTTTGAACTGCAATCCTCAGATCTCAGCCTCCCAAGTAGCTAGGATTATAGGCATGAGCCACCAGCGCCCAGCTAACACATTAAAAATAATTTGCTTTTGTTAGCATCAACTGACTTTGTGTCTTCAACTTTTGAAAGATCTTTGTTTCATACTATACAAAAGCCTGGGAAGCTAGAGCTATCACTTTTCATTTGTCCTTCCCCTTAACCTGCACCTTTGCAGGAAAATTTAGGTTTGTCTTTATTACATATATTTAAAAATGGATGCGAACAGAAATTCTATAGTTAAGACACATTGTGTTTTTTGCTGGTACTGAGATTTGAATTCAGGGTCTCAAGCTTGCTTGGCTTAACTGTCTCTATCACTGGAGCCACACCTCCAGCCTAGCATTTTGATGGTTATTTTAGAGATGGAATCTCAAGGACTCTTTTGGCCTGCATTACTGGAGATTGAACCCAACGCCTTACTTGTCTACCATCCCAGCCCTAATTTATTTTTACTTTGAAACAGGGTCTTGCTAAGTTACTAGGCTGACCTGGAACTTACCTTGACCTTGTGATCGTCCTGTCTCTGCCTCCTGAGCACCTATGATTGTAGGTGTTTGCCACTATACCCTGTACTAAGACAGATTTAAACTCTTTGGGACCTCTGGATTAGTCAGGCGCAGCTGGAAGACAATGTAGGAAGCCCGAGTTTGAACCTTTGAGTTTTTGGTTTATGTAATTAGCCTTCATTTTTAACTTTGTTGGGTTCATTATGTAAGACATTAATTACTGCAAATAACATTGTCATAGTTAGCTTCAGTGGTTTTCTTGAGCATAGATCACAAATTCTTAGCCTTATTAAATTGTTTTCAACCACATTCAGGGTATTTAGTATTTAGGGTATTTAGTATCCTTGTACTTGGTGGATGGGGATGTTAGAATTCTGGTAGTTCTTTAGTATGAGTGTGGCTTCATTTCTCTTCATCGTGACTTAAATATGAATAATTATTTCTCTTACATTTTAGGGATGGAGTTAACGTTTAATTATAACTTGGATTGCCTGGGCAGTGGCAGAACAGCATGCCACTGTGGGGCAGATAACTGCAGTGGTTTTCTAGGCGTGCGGCCAAAGGTCAGTTGTGCAGAGGGCACGAGGCAAGGGGAGATACAAAACGGAGCTGGGCAGCAGCTTGTATGTGACTGCCTCACAGAAAGGCTGCTTTCTGTTGCAGGCTATCAGTACTTTACCAAAGGTTAGCCACTTCAGCTTTCTAATGAAGTCTATTTTAGTAAGGCCTGTTAAGTTCTAAAATCACATTTTAAACTTACTTGTGTGTGCGTTTGGGGGGGAGGGGAGGGTGCCTCAAAGTCGGGGCCTGGGTGCTGTCCCTGTGCTGTTTTTGCTCAAAGCTAATTCTCTTCCATTTTGAGCCACAGAGCCACTTCCAGTTTTTTTGGTGGTCCTGCTTGGGCTGACTTTGAACTGCAATCCTCAGGTCTCAGCCTCCTGAATAGCTAGGATTACAGGCGTGAGCCATGGTGCCCAGCCAAACTTACTTTTATAATGATGGATATTGTGGTATTGTCTAAGCATTAAACTTGCTTCAGTTAACCATCCCCCTTGCAATGAAAGAAAAAGGCATTATTTGGAAGTCAGTGAAAGTCTTGTTTTTATTGGGGTGTTTTTAACAGATAAGTCCATCTCCTGTTGGTAGGAGAGTTCTCATTTCTGTGTGAAGCTTGTGGGGTGACCACTGAAACTGAGCTCCTTCTCTTCTGCAGACAGCATGTGCGTCAACAGCTGAAGAGAAGGCAAAGAATGCCAAGTTAAAGCAGAAGAGACGGAAAATCAAAACAGAACCAAAGCAGATGTATGAAGATTACTGTTTTCAATGTGGAGATAGTGGAGAGCTGGTCATGTGTGACAAAAAAGACTGTTCCAAAGCATACCACCTTCTATGCCTTAACCTGACTCAGCCACCATATGGTAAGTTAGACCTTCGAGTCTTTCTCTACTTACATCTTTGCCAGATGTGTGTACCTTAGAATGCAAAATAAAAAAATGTCAAGTAAGCTGAGCACTGTTGGCTCACGCCTGTAATCCTAGCTACTCTGGAAGCTGAAATGTGGAGATTGCCATCCAGGCAGATGAATCTATCTTCAATACAGCAAAAAGCCAGAAGTGTGAGAGAGTGGTAGTTGTCGTAGTATAGTGCCATCCTTGAGCAAAACACCCAAGCAAGAATGAGAAGCTGGGCTGGGAAGGTGGCTCAGTGGTAGAGTGCTTGCCTTGCATGCCTGAGGCCCTGGGTTCGATTCCTCAGCACCACATAAGCAAAAAGAAAAAAGCCGGAAGTGGCGCTGTGGCTCAAGTGGTAGAGTGCTAGCCTTGAGCTGAAGAGTTGAGGGACAGTGCCCAGGCCCAGAGTTCAGGCCCCACGACCAGATCCAAAAAAAAAAAAAAAAAAAAAAGAATGAGAAGCTCTATATTCAAGCCCCAATACTGGCACACACATTAAAAAAAAAAACAAAAAAGTTAAATAGAAAAAACAACATAGTCAACAAAAGTAGGCTACTGAGAAATCTGTCGTACAAATCTGCGATACTACACAAGTAGCAAGAAGAATTCTTTAGTTCTGATTGCCATAGGTAGGCAGGTCATCGTTTGGCCTCTGTGGTCAGAAGCTCACATCATTCTAGATAATATTCCTAAATGTATATTTGGCTAAATTTGGAGTTGGACACACTTGGACTCAGTCTCCAGTCAGGGCAGAAGGCGGGGTTTTGGTCTTTCCTGTGTAGTGAGGACAGGCACTAATGGGTCTTTCCTCCTCTCCCCGGCATTAGGGAAGTGGGAATGCCCGTGGCATCAGTGCAGCAAGTGCGGCAGTGCGGCCATTTCCTTCTGTGAGTTCTGTCCACGCTCATTTTGTAAAGAGCATGACAAGGGGGCTCTGGTTCCCTCTGCGCTGGAAGGCCACCTTTGCTGCTCCGAACATGACCCCCTGTCTCCCGTGTCATCGGAGTACTGGAGCAAGATCAAGTGTAGATGGGAATCTCGAGATCATGGAGAAGAAGCAGGAGAATAAATGGATGATGATTTCCTCCCCTTCCCTTTTTATTTAAATGAAATGAAAAGAAGCAAGCAAGCAAGCAGATAATGTCTTAAAAAGAAGAGATTGTGTAGTACAGATAGCCTTTGCCATCAGAACTGCCTTATTAACAAAAATAGGAAATGGTTCCACAGGCAGAAGTGGTTGGTATATCTGGTTTTTCTGTTATATTGCTTTGGGAATTCTTTATGGAGGGTTAAATTCCCTTGGTTTTTCCTTGCCTTTTATTGTACTTCAAATCCTTTGCAGAGTGGGGCAAAGAAGTGTCTTTGCTTTTAAAGAAAAAATTGAAAAGGAAAGTTTTGTTAATGAGATGGCTTAAAGTCTTAAATGTGCTCCTTGGTTATAGAAAGCAAAAGTAGCATTCCTTTATCTTCATTTTTACAAGTTTCACAAAGTGTGTTTCAAATGGTCTAATCAGTGTGTGTGTGTGTGTGTGTGTGTGTGTGTGTGTGTGTGTGTGTGTGTTCAGTAAGGAATTGGAGGGAAACCTAGAAAAGGGTGTGACCACTTTTTGTACCTCTTTCCTGAGCGGTAGGTGGGGGCTGACTTCTTTCCCTTCCACGTCTTTCGCAGAAGAGCTCTGCAAGTATTAAATCTGGCCTCTTGGAAACCAAGGCCTCACTGCCTTTGTGTTCTTAACCTAGGTGGACTTTGTGATATGGTATCTGTACCTAGAAAGGCAGATGGATGGATTTTTTTCTGATTCTGAAATGTCATCCACTGGTAGTGGGCTTTTCTGATTCACTGCAGATGGTTAACATGAATGCACAGTGGAGTGTCACTCCGATCCTCTGGATGCAGGATGAGGTAGCTAAACAGAGGATGCAAGGCACAAACCAGAAACTGGATCTTAGCAGTCCCACCTTTTTTTCCAATTTAGTGTAGACCCATTCAGACTTAGAATTAATGGCATTTTGTTTTCTGTGTATTTCCTTGTTCCAGTCAGACATTTCCTTTGCCAACTGACCATTCAGTCATGTTTCCTGGCAAAGCTACACAAGTGAATTGGAATTGGGTTCGAATGGATCTTTTTGTGGGGGTTCCTAATAGGAACGGGGTAAAAGCAGTAGGACCATCCTCACATTCTATGTAAACAATTTTTTAGTATTACCTAATAGTTAAAATTACCCCTGTTTTATAAGGGGAAGAAGTTCTACTTTTACAGGGTATATAAAAGCTATACAAACACTTCATCTTAGCAAGCATGTGGAGAAAGCTCCCAAGAAAGTCAGTGTTAGCCAAAAGAGTTGACTAGGATGTTTGAATCTTACAGACCCAAGTATATTGGGTATTTGTCTACAAAATCACCACATTTATTGCTTAGGAGTGTGTGTATTCAAGTATTCCTTGTATGAAATCCTTAGTAATGATCGTTATTACACCATATAAATAGAAGTCTAGGGTTAGCCTGAGTGAATATTAACTTTCTCTGTGAATTTGATTGCTTACAGATGCTGGTACCTGGTAGCATTTATTTTCCCTTAACCTAGTTACCTTATGAACTTCAGGAGGGTGGATGCTCTCCCACATTCCTTCAGTTGTGTTTGTTCCATTTTATTGTCTATTTAGAGCTCTTTCTGGAAAGAAAAAGAGCTATTTGTGCCTCTCTTTTTTGTATAAAAATGTGCAATTATACTGGATTTTCTCTTACAAAGAATAACAGCAACAACACTACAATTCCTATATGTAAGCTCCTAAACTGCCATTTGCCTGATTATAGTAATTAATTCTGGGGAGACTTATTTGGCCTCCAGTAATTTTGTTGATTAGATATGATCCCCAAAGAAAGGATAAAATGGAAAATTCTACACATTACCAAGTCTAATCATAAAAGTAATGTGAAATAAACAGCTCATGAAAACACTAGACTTTGCTCTTGAGCAGTTACATGTAGTTTGATGTCCTTTTAAAAATAATTTAAGAAAATCTAGGTTTTATTGTACTAAAGTCTTATTTTATATAAATATATGATAAATATATGTTTTTTTAAACTTACTAACAAGAATTTCCTTTAATACAAATGCAACTCTTGTTGGAACTATCCAAATGATATTGTATCTTGTTTTCTTTTCAAATTAATGCTATTTAATATCTGATGACTTTTATATAGTGAGCCCAGATATCATGTACTGCAAATACCTTAGGTTGGAGTGCTTTTATGTAGCTTCTGCACTGGGCCACATTTTGTTTTTATATCTGTAACAACTCTGCTCTGCAGAGACTTTTTAAAAAAATTTTTTTAATGAATAATAGGATTGTTCTGTCATTTCTGAAATCAAAGTAGAAAACTAAATAGCTAACCACAACTCCAGTGTTTGAAGGTCTAAACAATGGTTTTGGTCATGCCAGGGCCAAGGACCTCCCTGTTGACCACTTCCATAGATCATGAAAGCGGCAAGCTAGTGGTCTGTGGGTAGACACACACATGTACTGTGCTTGCCTGTTCTGCTTAATTAGCCTCAAGTTGCTGTTTGTTCATTTTAAAATCTACATGTGACCATAGCGTAAGTGGTTAGTTTTTGTTCCTGCCCCAAATGAAGTAACTTTTAAAGCAGCTTGGGATCACAGTGGTGTTTTATAACCTCATGTGGATTGCTTGGAGGGAGAAGTGAACATAACATTTTTGATCATCAGCAAAAACTTCAGAAATTGGATGACTAAGAGTTAAATATGGAGCAGGAAAATCTTCCTAGGCACTGCAGGGAAAGCAGGACTGGCATGTGCACACGCGTGCGTGCACACGCACACACACTCCAGGCTCTGTGGTCTGCTGAACAGAAGGGAAGATGCCCTTTGCCCCTAGCATGCAGAAGCAGCTGGGGGCTTCATTTCAAGTCAGCTCTGGAGATCACAGTGAGGTGGGGTTTATTTTCATTTTTGTTTTAAAGTTCCCACACTGTTTCCTCACAAATAAGATCTGGCATAAGCTGTTGAATGGACTGAGTTTTTAAATCATGGAACATGAAGATTGCTGTGTAAGTCAGTAGCACATCTGAACACTGAAAAGATAACTGGAGAAAGGGGAAAATGCTGCCTCCCCTTTCCTGCCACTACCATGTAGTATATAGAAACATGCCTGTAAATAATGTAGGACACAGATGGTATCGCATCATGTGATATGATCTCAGATGGGACAAGATTCCATGAAATAGCATGGGCAACTTCCATGAAATAGCCTCCTTTTTGAGTTGTTTCTTGCATGATGTATTGCAATCAGGGTCAGACCCAGATCTACAGTCCAGAATGGAATCCCCGTACTGCCATGGACTGTTACTTCTCATCTTTAAATGCAAAGCTTTTCTTTGAGCATTCACCATAAAAACAAAGTACTGCCAGTCACACACCATGTCCCTAACAGGGTAAGAAGACAAGTAGCCCTGAGTCCTTACAAGCTTGCAAAGCTTGTATTTGCAGTACTTCATGCAGTAACAGTGAGGTGATGTAAAGTTGTTTTGTTGCTGGGCAATGCAGACTAGAATTAATTTTTACAAGGCTGTTGTATCTACTTCCCTCCACTTGTCCAAGCTGCTGCAAACAGGAGGTGATCAAATGGACCAGTTTCCTTCAGTTTAGAGCCACCGCGAGCTGGTCTCTGGTTGTTAACAAGCAAAAGGTAGAACTTGGCTCCCTTTTTAGATGGAGTAGGAAATAGATATAATTAGGCAGCTCTGCAATGTATTAACCAATATTGAATAGTTGAAGATTTGTATTACTGAAATCTCATCCTCCTTTGCCTGGGATGGGGCATCAAGGGTTCTGGAAAAGAAAAAGAGTTGTAAGAGTAAGGGAGGGGAAAGCTGATGTTTACCACAGGTACGATGTAGTCACCTTAACACTGAGACCTCTGCCTCATTGAATTCAGGTTTTTTAAGTACTTGAAGCTCTTCAGATGCTCTTTATTTTATAGTTTCATTTTAAATTTATGAACTACAAAGCATTGTTTTGTATACTGTTTTAAAAATATCCTAGTCTCTTAACCCTCCTTAACTGGGATTAAAGACCAAGTTCTTCAAATGGGGGAATATATTCATAGTTGATATCTTAGATTTATTGTCTACCTTTGAGGAAGAGACTCTTGCATGGATACCAGCAGCATTTTTATGAAAATTTCCTAGTAAGTTTTTTATTTTGTCTATCTGTCAACCCTTTTCCCAAGCACCTCTTTCCTTTTAATAAATACATGCCTGTGTTAGGGAAAAAAATATTGCACTTATGTATGTTACACTCCTACAATGCTGTGTGTAACTTTCAAAAACACATTTCCGTTTTCGTGGCTTTTTGTCAGTCCATTGAAAATTGACAAATGTGAGCACTTGTGGTACAGATGTATGAAGGGGGTAGAGGAAGAGAATTACCAGTCCTCATTAGGCTCTAAAAGTCATTAACATGTAAGTAAAAAGGGAAAACAGGATAGTTGCCAAAGTCATTATTGAGTCCTCAGTTTTCCTACTAAATCGCTCCATGGTAATGAAGCACCCTTAGCTTCCCTATGCCCACAGCTGTGCCCACAGCCTCTTCATGTGTTGCAAGTGGCTCACAAGCGTCAGCCAAATGGCTTGTACAAGATACAGAGTATTTAAAAGATAATCTTGTCCATTTAAAAATGGGCTGAATAGATTTGCTTTTTTGCTGTTAATATTTTTTTAAAATCTCATTGGATGGAGGTATGGCTCAAGTGGCAGAGTGCCTGCTTGGCATTTGCAAGGCCCTGAGTTCAAACCCCAGGACCACCCAAAAAGAATTTTTTTTTAAAAAAAATCTGTTTTGTTACATGCCCTATGTGGAGATGTTGTTGGCACTAATTAACCAAGATGCTAAATGATTACAAGTGACTGAAAAGATCATCTTTTTATATTCAAGGGTGTGTGCATTTGGAAGTAATGACAAATTCATTTGTACCCACAGTAATGTTGCACAACAGATACCTACAGATTCCCTTTTCATTTTTTTTCATATGCTTTACATAATGGCCTTTGTAAAACTGTTATTTCTGTAATAAACTTTATAGATCCTATGAAATGTTATTTTGCCTAAATCACTTGAGACTTGAGTCTAATAACAAAGCATCACTATCTATCTATCCTTTAATGTCAGAGTTTCTGTGACTTGCCTAGAAGCTCTTGACACTAAGGGATTCGTGTTAATTCTCCCTGGGAATGTTCCACTAGGGGCATTACTGTACATGACTCCATGCTGCCACATCGAGTTCAAGATGTCATATTTTGAGGATTTTGATTGGCCTGTTTTATTGCAAAGTGTGAAGCGTGCAAAGCTTGGTTAACCTGTATATAGCTAGCTTATTGTGGACTAGTTATAGTGCACTTAGGATTGCCTGTAATATCTAAGCTTCTAACTGATGTTGTACTAGTAGGAACATGTCATTTTTGTACATTATATTTACTGAAATGTTGCCTTTTTTATTTTACAAATACTTTGGAATTCAAATGTGTTTTCAGGTTCTGTGAGGATTGATTTGGAAACGTTTTTAATGACATTCCACTAATTTCCGATTTTGCTTGAGATCAACCTCAATAAATTGTCTTGTATGTTCCAAGTTCAGTATGTGGGCTTGTTCTTTGCCTGTAATGTCTTGCTACCACTCACTGGGGCAGAAGGCTGTCACCAGGGCCATGAGGTGACACAAAACTGCCGGTCTCAGCCGGCTTTTCTTCCTTCAGTACTAAGGACCCGAACCTTACAAAGTGACCTTGCCGTGGTTGACGATGCCCCTGCTTTGCCAGGCACCCATGATGCTTCTATGGCACGGGTTTGAGACCCAAAGGCGGTGTGCAGCGTGGCCGGAAGCGGGCTCCCTGTGGACAGAACCCGGGACCGCGCGGCTGGCTTTTCCGCACGCACCGCTGCCCCTCCCACTTCCTGCTTCCTGGAGACTCGGCCTTCAGCCGGCCCTGGACCCAGGGCCGCTCTGCCCCTGGTCGAGCTGGGCTGCTCTCGGCGCGTGCCTGCCATGTCGCTGTGTCTGTCTGTCCGAAGCGGCGTGCCGGGGACGGCGGTGGCCTGTGGGGTCGAAGTGTGCGTGCGGGTCGTGCTGTTCGTGGCCTTCCTGTAAGGGCATGCGGGGCCCGGCCCGGGCGCGGCGGCTCCGTGCGCTCCGCGGGAGCTCAGGCCCTCTGTTCCCCCAGGGTGACCGAGGTGCTGCCCCCCTTCCAGAGGCGCATCCAGCCGGAGGAGATGTGGCTGTACCGGAACCCGTACGTGGAGGCGGAGTACTTCCCTGCCGCGCCGACCTTTGTGCGTGGGGGCTCGGCGTCGCACCCTGGTGGCTAGCTGCTCCGCAGCGGGCCGACCGCCCGGGCTGGCGGGGGACGGGGGGGACGGGGGCCGGGGGGGTCCGCCGGGAGCCCGGCCCGCCGCCCCTCCGGAGGACGTTGGCTCACGCAGCCGGGCCAGCAGCAGGCCGGCCCGCGGGCGCTGGGCGCTGGGCGCGGCGGGGGCGCGGCGGCCCGCGCGGGAGGCCGCTGGAGCTGTGCTGTGCTGTATCCCGCCTGTCAGGTCATCGCGTTTCTCTCTCCGCTGTCTCTCATCTTCCTGGCCAAGGTTTTCAAGAAGGCTGACGCCACAGACAGCAAACGAGCCTGCCTTGGTAAGAGCCAACCCCTCCTGCTGCTCTTGGTGCCGGCAGCGAGATGGCAGTGATTGGGGGGTTCAGCACAGTAACAACCCACTGGTGAACAGGCAGGCACTGGCTTCTTTCCCATTCGTGTCTTGGGCCTGCTCAAGCGGTGGTCCTTGAGGGCCTCATGGTGGGACACAGATTTTGTTGGGATTGTCTCGGGGTGAGCAGGGCCGACAGCACTAACAGTTGCTTTGCTTTCCAGCAGCCACCCTTGCCCTCGCCCTGAATGGTGTCTTTACCAACACAGTAAAGCTGATAGTGGGGAGGTGAGTGACTCGTCAGCAGCCGAGGCCTCATCTTTTTCTCTCCCAGTCCTGGGCTTTTCCTCAAGGCCCGGGTGCTGTCCCCCAGCTTTTTCACTCAAACATGACCTCTACCACTTGACCCACAGCTCCACTTCCTGCTTTTTGGTGTTTATTTGGAGCTGAGTCTCATGGGACTTTAATGCCAGGCTGGCCTCCACATCGACTTTTTTCTCTTTTTTCATTCCCCAGAAGCTGCCTGCTCTCTCTTCTATCCTGAACGTAACGGCTAGCCTTATTACAGCCTTTTGGCATTTGCCACCAAAACCACAGCCACCTGTGGTGTCTGGCATACCTCTGAAATCACCCGTGGTTAGCTGTGATTGCCCTGAAATGTGATCACATGCTAGAATGACTTTTCTTCTTTTCCTAATTTAAATATTGGCTCCAGGACTAAGGCTGTTTTTCTCTTAGTGTGATTATCCCAATCCAGTTTTAATATTATTTTGTCTGGGACATGTGACTAACATGTACAACTAAAAAGTACTTCAAATGTGAATGATGTTTGCTTAACCTACGCTTATTTTTTTCCAGGCCACGCCCAGATTTCTTCTACCGCTGTTTCCCAGATGGGCTAGCCCATCCTGAGTTGATATGCACAGGGGATAAGGACGTGGTCAATGAGGGCCGCAAGAGCTTCCCTAGTGGACATTCTTCCTGTATGAATTTCATATGGACTGTTTCTATTCTTATTTCATTACATTTAATGGAAAGCTGGTAGTGGGAGGAATATCTGACCCCCAGTTGCACTGTGCCTAGCAGTGGGAACCCCTACAACTTCACTAGTCTTGAATATTAGTATAAATATTAGCACACAGGGTTATTCTCATGAAATCTGCACATTTTATTACTATGTGCTTAAATCCTGGAACCTAGTAGTATTCACAAAAAATCCTAACCTTTACTGAAGTTACTGTGTAGTCAAGTATGCTGAAGCTTTTTATTATAGTCCTACCTCATTTATAGATCACAATAACCCAACGAGGTACTGTTATTTTTGTAATTCCCATCTATGGAAAGCAGAAGTAACCTGTCCAAAGTTGTATAACTTGCACTCCCAAAACTAATCTCAAGTAAAATATTACTGAATTTATGACACAAAATGTCCTATATTTTTTCTTTCCTTTTTCCTCATAACTGTACACAGAAGCATACAAAAAGGGACAGCGCACTCTTTTGCCCTGGCCTCCTGTGGGGAGATGAGTAGTTTCCAATAGGACGCACATTAGTTGTGGGTTTTCTCTTCTAGTTGCGTTTGCTGGCCTGGCCTTTGCCTCCTTCTACCTTGCAGGGAAGTTACACTGCTTCACACCACAAGGGCGCGGGAAATCTTGGAGGTTTTGTGCCTTTCTGTCACCTCTCTTTTTTGCATCTATAATTGCTCTGTCCCGCACCTGTGACTACAAGCACCACTGGCAAGGTAAGATGAGTCATGCCTCAAGAGTGTCCATGTTTCACTCATCTTGTATCCTTAGAGACTGGCAAAGAGAAACTTTACTCACCAAGCAGCTGTTCAATGAACAAATAAGTGTGTGTAGATGATCTGGGTTCTGTACTATGTGCATCTATGGCCAGATGAGAGGCAAACATTACCCTTTAAAAGAGATTACCAAAATAGAACTTGTGATTTTTCCATTATTTGAAGTATGAGACTGAATTGAATCTGTAAAAAATACTTTTAAGCCAGGCATGGTGGCACCAACCTGTAATCTCAGGACTTGGAAGGCTGAGGCAGAACTGGGAGTTCAAGGCCCCCTGGACTACACAGGGAGATTTCTAAGGATATTGTCCGAAGAGTTTCATTCCAAAACAAAATTCAAGAGACATAAAATTATAGTTAAACCAAAGAAAGTTAATTTGAACGCTATAGTAAAACATCCAAATTTAAAAAAGTATTGCCAAAGAAAAGCCGCAGTTGAAGTTTGACAAGCTGGCGGTGTTGCTCGAGGCCTCAGGAGCTATATCTTAATAAGCAGAGAAGCTGGGTACCGGTGGCTCACCTCAAGATACTAGGAAGCTGAGAACTGGATAATTGCAGTTTGAGGCCAGCCAGGACAGGAAAACTCACTAGGTTCCATCTCGTTAATCAAAAAGCCAAGCTAGTGGCATGGCTCAAATGGTAGAGTGCCAGTCACGCAGACAAGCTGAGCAAGAAAGCCCTGAGTTGAAACCCCAGCACCAGCCAAAAAAAAAGAAATGAGGTAACTCCTGAGCCTGACGGTAGAACTATGCTAGCCTCAAACTCTCAATCTTCCTGCCTCAGCCACCAGTATTAGGTTACAGGCTATGCCACCATGCCCAGCCAGAACTCTTGAAATGGTGAAAACAGGTCAATGAATAGCACTACAAGAACATTTGTTATTCTTCTGAATTAAAATTAACAGTCTACTTTGAACAACAATTACTGACTAAAGGTATGGGGGGTTTTGTTTGTTTAAACTAGTCCTGGGGCTTGAACTCAGAGCCTGGGTGCTGTCTCTTGAGTTTTCTTGCTCAAGGATAGTGTTCTACCACTTGAGCCACAGTGCCACTTCCAGAGGTGTGTATGATTGGAGATAAGTGTCTCCTGGACTTTCCTGCTTAGGCTGGCTTTGAACCATGATCCTCTAAGATTTCAGGTGTGAGCCACCAGCATCCAGCTTTAAAGGTGCGTTTTGACTGAGTACTTTGTAACACTAAACGATACATTTAAGAAAGCCTAAAGAAACCATAAATGTAGAGTTGAGGCTTTTTCAGCTCCTATACATATAATATCCTCAAGGATCAACTTGTTTAATATTATGCAGCATCTAAATATGATTGAAGAATCTAATTGACTACAAAAAGATTTTATTTCTTCTCTCCTCAGATGTATTAGTTGGGTCCATGATTGGAATGACACTTGCCTATGTGTGCTACAGGCAGTATTACCCTCCTCTGACTGATGTGGAATGTGATAAACCACTTCAGGAAAAACACATGCTTCCCACTGCTCAGAAGAAACCTGGTATTCCTTACTGTATGGATATTTGAAAGTCGAATTTATCTCAGTGGAGAACAGATGAATCACCCCTCCTAACAACCATACACAAGACAGGAATTTCTGGCCTTTTAACTCCTTCCAAGGTACAGATGATATTGGGCCTTCTGTTATGCACTTTGCCCTACTTCACATGGATCTATCATGAAGACTCCAGGCCATTCTCCACCTCTGAACGCCACAAGTTCTCCAGCGTCTGGTCCATCAGACTGGCATCCCCAAATCCTGTTTTTCCATTTAATCTCAATGCTTGCTCTTAGAAGCATCTTGCCACAAAACAGCCTACATAGCACCACTTTATCCTAGAAGCTGGAGTTAAAAATCACTGAAACAATTTCTGTTTTTCATAACTTGAAGTCTTAAACTCTGGGGCCTAATCAACTGAAGTTTGAATTTGTTTACTTTCTCTAGTGATAATTCTACCAAACTTTAAGGGAGAAAATGTCCAATTTTGGTTGATGCTCCACTGCTGAACCTATGTTATCAAGTCCAGACATCTGATACTGATTTCCATTTTGTTGAATTACCATGAGAACACGGTAAAAAAGAAAATGGTAAGGACTGATTTCGGCACTCCCAGGTAATTCTACCTCATTTGTCTCTGAACTGTGCTCAAGCATTTCTTGCCAGAGTCAACTCTGCCAGCTGACCATTTGTTATGTGGAAGACTCGGCGCATCTTTTCCTGTCTTCTCCTAAGGAACAACTGTGTTACATCATGAGAGCACTACTGTAGGATCTATCACTGCCTTTCTCTTTTGTAACTATACTTTAAATATGATTTGTCTTACGCTTATCTTTCTACAGGATACGTTCAATGCATTTTCTTCTTTAAGTCAACATGACATTCAAATAAATGGTGAATATGTACTTTTTTTTTTAAGTACCACTGTAGGGCTGGACTGTGAACACTGGTGTCCCCATCACACATAAGTGATCAATACCACTGCTCTCTAGCACTAGCTGATATTTATACGAACGGAAGGACCATTTCTGAATTGACCTTGTAATTTCCACACTTTAAATTTTGAACTATATTTGCCTATGACAATGAAAATACTAGTCATAGGAACATAACTTAGTATTAGTTCTTTGCCTGAAACTTTTGTTTTAAACTTATTTTGGTAAGACATAAGAGAAGCAAATAGTTACTGCACTAATTTTCCTTGTGATAGATGAGGCCAAACAAAAGTAGGCAACTAGTCAATACAGTTTTATTTTAGTATTTACTAAAGTTTTGTATATAATCACGTAAAAAACAAACATTTCAAAAGTGCAAAATATTAGAAAGCTAATCAGTGCTATCAACTTTCCAAGCAAACAGTGACTTATTGAAATAAGCAATCTTAATTCTGCAGCTAGGAGTACGTAAAAAATAATGTTACATTGGAGTCTAAAAATAGGCTTGGTCAGAGATTGCACATGATACAAGTGAAGCAGTGCAAATGATGCATGACAAAATAAAGAACTTCAATCGAGCTTATTAATGTGTGTACTATGCAGCCAGAATTCCACTAGTAGAAGGATGAGATATTAACCACCAGGAAAGGAGCCTTCCATTCCACTCCAGTGGTTCCTTTAGTTCTACGGGTGTTAAGCTGTCCATCTTTGGTTACGTTACAGGACTCAACTCTTAGTTGTCCTTTGGTTTATTCTTAAACAACTAGTTGAAGACATCAACTTGACAAAACTCTTACTCAGAATTTATATAATAATAAAGATAAGGAATTCCGTTTATCTGAAACTTAGCAGCTTACTTGTTCAGCATTTAGTCCATATGCAGATGATAAGGAAAGGCCAGGCTTGACTGTTACCTAACCCTCTCTTCCATAAACATGGTGGCAATAATTAAACCTCCTTGTCTATACAGAAAAAGTTAAAGACCATTACTATCTGAGGAATGGCTTCAGTGACTATTAATACCAGTGCTTTGGATACCATGATATATTGGCCAAAATATTTTATAAATTACAAAATATAGGTTGCCTACCTCTGCCACTTGTATCTCTGGAAATCCAAGAGGAAGCCTAAAGGGCTCATAAAGAGAACTGAATGACAATAAATGCTGTTAAAGGGAAGAAAATACCTACAGCAAAGTTGTGAGCAGATGCTTAGGAAAAAGTTTAGTCTATAGTCACCTGTGTTCTTCAAGGTAAATCTCACTGTGCATGCTCTTAACTGACAGTAACTGCAGTAGCTGCTCCTGGAACTTACAGGCATAGGGTCGGGGTTTTTCCAGAATAGGTATGTCCTCCTAGTCAGATGCATTTGCTCAACTAACACAGCCTTTTAAATAAGCATTCTGTTTAACAGTACCGATACTTACAAAATGTTTTTGAAGAGAACATCACAGTACCACCTTTATCCAAGTGGGACTGGTAGGTGATTTCAACTGTTTCACAAGGTACCCCCTAGAGATTTCATTTATAACTGAAGTAGCCAGTAAAGGCCATGCAATGTCAGGTTCATCAGCTTTTACAACTTCACCCTCAACACAAGAATACAAGTGTTATCAAAGAATTACCTAAAATCTCACCCCAAATCCCACAATTTGAAGTATGGTATAAATGGGACATCTATAATAGATAACATCATTGCTTTATACAGATGTACCTACTGTGAATTAAATTCTCCACTTTAGACTTATAGCAGTTCAGTCATAAAAACAATGAATAGCGTCAGTGTTCCCTAGCAGTAAGTCCAGTTCTAAGAGTGTAAATAATGTTCTTCATGGTAGCTCACACTTGTAATCCTAGCACCAGGAAAGCTGAGGCAGGAGATTACAGCTTCAATGCCAACCTGGGCTACATAACATAGCAAGATCCTGTCTCAGAAAAAAACAAAAACAAAAAAACCCAATTCTTATCCAGCTTCATTGCAGTCTATCTTGTCATAAACATGAAGGAAAGAAACAAGGTAAACCTAGTAGCCTTCCTTGATACCCACCTAGATTTAGCATTCAGTGCAAAAAAAACAAAAAACAAAAAACAGATAAGTGTACCTTTAAATGCCTTCAGTATTTCAAGACTCTGCTCCCAAATTAGAATATCATTTTGTAAAAATAAGCAATAATTTCCTTTAAAAAAAAACAACTAACCAACCCTAAACCAATCTAAAAAAAGTAGACCATATTCCATCTCATGAGATCAGCAAGAAGTGTGGCACCTAATATCACTGGACAATTAGATGATTCAAATGCCCCCATAAAGAGTGGCAAGTGTTTACTTGAAGTCGGTGGTAAAATGGAAATAGCATCTTCCCCTTGCCTTTCCACTCAATTCCAAAAAGGGAGATCATCTTCCAAAGACATGGTGCATAACGAGCAGACAACATGCAGGAAATGATGCAGCTGAAGAGAACATTTCAGCAACGAACAGGTGGGTTTTCAGGGGAAGGACCCCTCAAAGTCCATCTAGGGAAAGAGTAGAAGAGGTCACGCAGTCACAACTGGAGGCAAACAGCAACAATACAGAACGCTACAGGCTTTCTTGTTTCACATCTGAGAGGATGAGTATTATAAAGCTCAGAATGGGCTATCCACTGTTACTTGCCAGAGTAACTCTTGGATAATCAAAACTGTTAAGATTCTAAATTTAAATCTTAAAAGATGTCATTAGACAAAATCCCAAGCACAATGTTGTTAAGTGGGCAGTTGAACACCTTCTCTAAATTTTAACCACTCTCTAGTGAACAATAGCTTAAGGCTCCACAATTCCTTTTAACATGTTAACATGTAAGTACTACACTGCATACATGACATTTTAAAACTTACATTAAACCAAGTGCTGGTAGCTTGTGCCTATAATCATAGCTATCCAGGAGGCTAAGATCTGAGAATTTCAGTTTCAAGTCAGCCTGGGCAGGAAAATCTGTAAGACTCTTATCTCTAATAACCACCAAAAAAAACCAAAAACAAAAACAGAAGCAGAGCTGTGGCTCAAGTGGTAGAATACCAACCTTGAGTGAATAAGCTAATTAACAGCCCTGAGTTCAAACCCCTGTACTGGGGAAAAAAAACAAAAAACAAAAAAGCCAACTTACATTAAACAACTATAGATGGATCATTTTATTGTAAGGGCTGATCAAGAAAGATACCCTGGGTTTGGTAGATCTCTTTGAGAACCAACAATACTGTATCTTCAGACTCCCTGTAAAAGGAAAACCTTATGTTGAAAAAGGACAGAATGAGTATCTGCTGAATGCTTTGCATGTATTATTTTAATCCATACAATTACCTTGAAGCACATTTTTCACTACTCCAAAAATATGTAATCCAGAGGTGACATAATTAGCATTGGTTTGGAAAGTGATCTAACATGCTAGAACTCTAGCATGTCTGGAAACATTCATGAAGCACTGCCTTACAGACATAAAGCTTAAACATTTCTCTAGATCTATGGTTCATTTTGGGTCATGAATTTAAGAATCTAATGAGGTCTATAAACTTCTGTCCAAGAAAGAGAAAATATATATAATCAGAACTACAAACTTGGATTTCAGTGGCTTTATAGACTACCTTCCACCCCATCCCCAAACTCCAAACACAGATCCCAAGAAACTCCTAAATCAACGAGAAAATTAGGTATACCAGATATAAACAGATCAATAAAAAAGGACTTTCAGGGCTGGGAATGTGACTTATGGCAGACGGCGTGCCTAGCATGCATGAAGCCCTGGGTTTAATTCCTTCGTACCATAAAAACAGAAAAAGCTACAAGTGGCACTATGGCTCAAGTGATAGAGTGCTAGCCTTGAGCAAAAGAAGCTCAGTGCCTAGGCCCTAAGTTTAAGCCCCAAGACTGCCCCCCCCCAAAAAAAAGGACTTTTCAGACATAGTCCCATTAGGTATAGTAGTTTAACAATATCAAATCTATTAATAGTGTTGAGACAACTGAGAAAAAGACATGACCTAGATCTATCCTTAATCATTATGAAGATAAATTTAAGCTATAAAACATTACAATAAACTATAAGGATTTTTTTAATAAGGAAGACACAAATTATAAAGACCAGAAAGCAAAGACCAAAGTGAAAATTATGTTTTTACTTGGCAAAAACCAATATTGTTAATACTAGAATACAAACTGAAGAAAATACAGTACTCAATCCAATACTGTCAATATGAAGTAAAGGATGTAGATAACCCCTAGAAAAGGAAATTAAAATGACAAGAGGTTCAATTTTATTCATAAAAGGAATACAATTAAAACTTATATTGTACATGGGATATGTACATTTAAAAACTATAAAATATCACTAACAGAAATTAAAGATGGTTTAAATAAACTGAAAGATACATTTATGGCCCAGAAAACTCAGTCTAACACTCAGAATTATTAAAATGTCAGCTCTCTATAGATAAAATGCAATTAAAGCTGCCTGCTGGTGGGTGGCTCACACCTGTAATCCTCGCTACTCATGAGGCTGAGATTTAATAGTGAGCTTCAAAGAGAGTTTGGGGAGGAAGTCTGAGACTCTTTTTTTTTTTTGCTGGTCATGGGCCTGAACTCTGGGCCTGGCCGCTGTCCGGGAGTTCTTCAGCCTTCAAGGCTAGCACCCTACTTGAGCCACAGTGCTACTTCCAGCTTTTTCTGCTTATGTGATATTGAAGAATTGAACCCAGGGTCTCATGCACGCAAGGCAAGCACTCTACCATTGAGCCACCTTCCAAGCCCAGTCTGAGACTCTTATCTCCAATTAACTATCAAAAAAACCTGAAGTGAGCTGGGTGCGGTGGCTCACGCCTATAATCCTAGCTACTCAGGAGGCTGAGATCTGAGGATCTCAGGAAAGTCCGTGAAACTCATCTCCAATAAACCACCAGAAAACCGGAAGTGGCACTATAGCTCAAGTGGTAGAGCACTAGCCTTGAGCTGAAGAGCTGATGGACAGTGCTCAGGCCCAGAGTTCAAGGGCCACCACCGACCAAAAAAAAAAAAAAAAAACACAACAACAACAACAACAAAAAAAAAACCTAAAGTGGAGCTGTGGCTCAAGTAGTATACATGCCAACTTTGAACGAAGTGGGAGAGGACTGAGTTCAAGCTATTTGTCTTTATGACAATAAAACACCATCTGGGTCATTGTGGTCTTACAAACTTTGAATTCAGGTAATATAAATATGTCATTTTTGTTGTTTTGTTGGTTGTAGGGCTTGAACTCAGGGCTTGGTTGCTGTCCCATAGCTTTTCCACTCAAGGCTAGCATTCTACCACTCTGAGCCACTGCACCACTTTCAGTCCTGCCTGGGCTTGTTTTGAACTGTGATCCTCAGATCTCAGCCTCCTGAGTAGCTAAGATTACAGGCATGAACCACCAGCACCTAGCTGTCATGTTTTTATTCAAGGTTTGGCTATTGTATTTTCCAATATATTTTAGAATCAACTTCTTAATTTCTACAAAGACATTTACTAAGACTGATATTTGTCGCTCATCTATAGATCAATTTAGATTCCTTTCTGTGCCCACACTAGGATTATAGGCATGAGCCACTAGCACCTGGCATCTACCAAATATTTGTAAAACAATTAAAGAACACAGAAAAAGACAGAAACAAGGTGGGCATAGTAACATATGCCTATATTCCTAACACCTGGGAGACTGAGGCAAGAGGACTGTAAGTTCAAGGCCAACCTGGGCTATATGCCAAGACTCTGTCTCAAAAAAAAACAAAAACAAAAACAGGGCTGGCGGGGGCTGGAAAGGTGGCTTGGTGGTAGAGCGCTTGCCTTGCATGCCGGAGGCCCTGGGTTCAATTCCTCAGCACAACATAAGCAAAAAGAAAAAAGCCGGAAGTGGCGCTGTGGCTCAAGTGGTAGAGCGCTAGCCTTGAGCTGAAGAGCTGAGGGACAGCACCCAGGCCCAGAGTTCAGGCTCCATGACCGGACCCAAAAAAAAAAACAGGGCTGGGAATGTGGCTCAGTGGTAGAGTGCTTGCCTAGCATGCATGAAGCCCAGGGTTCCATTCCTCAATACTACATAAACAGAAAAAGCAAGAAGTGGTGCTATGGCTCACTTAGTAGAGAGCCCTAGCCTTGAGCAAAGAAGCTCAGTGACAGTGCCCAGGCCCTGAGTTCAAGCCAAGGAGGGAGGGAGGGAGGGAAGAAGGAGGGAAGAAGGAAGGAAGGAAGGAAGGAAGGAAGGAAGGAAGGAAGGAAGGAAGAAAGGAAGGAAGGAAGGAAGGGAGGAAGGGTAGGCCCTGGTGGCTCATACCTGTAATCCTAGCTATTCAGAAGGCTGAGATATTAAGAATCATAGTTCTAAGACAACACAGGCAGAAAAGTCAATGACACTACATCTAAATTAACCAGGTAAATGCCAGACTGGAGGTGCGGCTCAAATGGTAAGGTGCCAGCTATGTGTAAGAAAACTGAGTGAGAAGAACTGAGTTCAAGCCCCAGTACTTGGCACCCACAAAGAGCGAGAGAGAGAAGGAGAGGGAGTGAGAGAGAGGAGAAAGTAGAGGGTAGGGGGAGGAAGAGAAATAGAAAGAGGCTAAGATCTGAAGATTATGGTTGGAAGCCAGTGTGGTCAGGAAAATCCATGAGACTCGCATCTTCAATTAATTAACAAAAAGCCAGAAGTTGAGCTGTGGCCAAAAAAAAAAAGCTCCAGTAAATAAAAAAAGGGGCTGGTAGTATGGCTCAGTGGCAAAATATTTGCATGGCATGTGTGAGACTCTGGGTTCAATTGCCAACACTGAAAGACAACAAAGCAAATAATCAAAACTCACCAGTAACATAGGTGGCTTTGTAAAGCAAATAAATATTCATTAAAACTTTCAATAGGTTTCTCCTGTAGCACATAGTCGATGCGCTGGCCTCCATTGAGCATTCCCACATTGATGGGGGGGTCTTCTTTCACTGCCACAGGGGGCTCTTCGGTGTTAACATCTAAATACAGGAGAGCCACTGTAAGAACCTAAGTCTGCAGGATTTCATGTTGCTTCCCAGCAGATTACAAGTTTACCTTATGACGAGACACTCTATTCAGAAAGCCCTCTTCCCTTGCATTTTCTTCTCTAAAGCTCTTGCTAATATTGCCCAAACTTTTGTGTGTGTGTGTGTGTGGATGTGTTCTCAACATATCCCATTACTTGCACCAGCAATAGCTAAATCATTCTGCTAAACTGGATGCAAGCAGGGACAAAGCTCTTTGGGAAATTGCAAACTAAAAATGAAACTGAACAGGCAACATTCTAGCTATTCCCCAGACAGGAAAATGAAAGTGACCCACAAATATACAGACATTTATCCTATAAAAACAAGAGATTTCATGGAGCAGACTCTTCACATCACTCCTGTTGTTCCAAAGTGGGGAACATTTTCAAGCCTAGTTAAGTTTCTCTTGACATTTTTTCTCACATATAATATTCTATTACAATTTATGGTTATTACTATAATAGTTAAGGTGAGCAGAATTGAAGATTGACTGCACTTCACATAAAGGGAAAAGAATATTATAGGTGAATAAGAACTCCACATCATGGAGTTATTTGGCCTGATACCGATAATCATGTATTCAGTGTCACTGACCACTGGACTTTTCCAAACTTGACTCAGATTCTACTTCAGTTTCTTCTGCTGTTTCTGAAGCTTGTAAGGCAGGATATGGAGCTCTTGTGAAAGACTTCCAGGCCATCCGCAGTGAACCCAGCAAGTTGTTCTTAAGATCCATACTCATCCTGGTTAAGCCCTCTCTCAGTTCTGAAACATATAAAGAATATCAAATGGCATGCAAGACAACATAGCAAAACAAAATGAAGTCCATGTAGTTCATATCAGCCAGGAGGTCTAGAATTATCAAGTTCCACATGTAGACTTACCTAAGTGCATTCGCTTCCTGCCCTTATGATGTGGGATCAGCATTGGTTCAAATTCTACTCCAGGAACTACCATTGGTTCAATCCTATAGGCCACAGGATCAAACTACATTGAGTAAAAAAAAACAAAAACAGCTCTATTTATCCCTGCTGAACAAAGTCTGAGAAACTGTGTCACTTAGGTCAGAGTAATTATAAGCTTGAGGTGTGGCAAGGCTCAAGACATAGTGTATCTGCCTAGCAAGGGCAACACCCTGAGTCAACATTCTAGTACTACCAAAAAATAAAAAGAATATCATAAGCTTAAAAAAAAAAAAGAATGCTTCTTCTGCCCCATCATTTGCAGGTCAATACTATTACAATTATTTGTCCCATTATTAGACTAGACTAAAATGAATCAAACAATGTAAAGTCACATGCTATTTACCAATAAGCTCTAATATTCAGAAAAACCATGATAGCTGTACAATGCTTACAGGATGATAAATATTGAAGAAACCATTGCATGTTGGAAATCTGTAATTGGGATCAATTCTTTTTAGTCCTCGAACAGTAAGGAACATTCCGATAGGTGACCCAAAGGCAAAGAATATTTCTGGTTTATATTTGAGCCGGGGATATTTTACAGACACCTGAAAGAAGAAGAAAACAAGAACATCTCTCATTAAAAACAAAAGTTACATCTGTTTCTACCATACAAATGG
This sequence comes from Dipodomys merriami, assembly GCF_024711535.1. Classification (NCBI taxonomy): domain Eukaryota; kingdom Metazoa; phylum Chordata; class Mammalia; order Rodentia; family Heteromyidae; genus Dipodomys; species Dipodomys merriami. Next base: position 5,375,099 of record NW_027202493.1, read on the forward strand.
TAACAAGAAAAAAAAAATATGACCAAAGAGAATTACCTGCCCAATGCCAACATCTAGATAGTCATCACTTCTGCTATCAGAACTGCTGCAGAATTCAGATCCTTTGGGGCTATTAACCTCAGAAGCAGATTGTGTTGGTCTATTAATACCCTAAAGAATAAAGAATAGTTAAGTGTGCTACTACATAGTAAAATAGCCAAAGTATTATACAGGTTTTTCTGCTTTAAAAGGGTGTGTGAAGAAATTTTAAGTGGCAACAAATAAGGTTGCCTTTCATTATAACAGACATTCCTGTGTGCTATTTAGGCAGCAGTTGAATCTTCAGGCAACCATCATGAAAGAAAACAGAACACTGAAAGAAATGTTGAGTAGTTCTCTGAAATGCTGTGCCTCTCGAACCAAGACAAGTAAGATGTTGCTATGGGTACAGAATCTATTACAAACTAGACCAAGGAATTGGGACTTAAAATAGAATTGAGCCAGCTACAAAAAAAAAATGTTGAAAAAAGTTAATTATTAAGATATGGAAAGAATTTTAACATAGAAAAGTATAGTTACAACACAAACCTTGAAAACATTATACTACATGCAAGCCAGCCATAAAAGGCTACATATTATATGATTTCATTTATATGGAATGCCTAAAATAAGAGAAATCACAGCTAGAAAACAGACTAGTGACTGGTAGAGGCTAGAGGCAGGACAAATGGGGAGTGACTACAAATTAGTATGGGATTTCCTCTGAGTGTATTGGAAATATTCTGAAATTAGACAGTGGTAATGGTTATAAAAATCTAAGAATACTGGGGCTGGGAAGGTGGCTCAGTGGTAGAGCGCTTGCCTTGCATGCCTGAGGCCCTGGGTTCGATTCCTCAGCACCTCATAAGCAAAAAGAAAAAAGCCAGAAGTGGCGCTGTGGCTCAAATGGTAGAGCGCTAGCCTTGAGCTGAAGAGCTGAGGGGCAGTGCCCAGGCCCAGAGTTCAGGCCCCACGACTGGACCCAAAAAAAAAAAAAAAATCTAAGAATACTAAAACCTACAATATACTTTAAAGGGATACATTTTATGGTATAAGGTGTGAGTTATATCTCAAGAAAGCTATTCTAGGGGCTGGGAAGGTGGCTCAGTGGTAGAGCACTTGCCTTGCATGCATGAGGCCCTAGGTTCAATTCCTCAGCACCACATAAACAAAAAGAAGAAAAAAAAGCCAGAAGTGGCGCTGTGGCTCAAGTGGTAGAGCACTAGCTGAGGGACAGCGCCCAGGCCCAGAGTTCAGGCCCCACTACCGGACCCTCCCTGCCCCCCCCAAAAAAAGAAAGCTATTCTAAAAAAAAAAAAAAAAATATATATATATATATATATATATATATATATATGTATAAATGATAGGAGTCATGAGGAGCTAAGACTTCAAAGCATACCATTTTTAAGGATATGGTAGTTGACTTCTAAAAGAACCCCCCCCCAAAAAAAAACAATGATCCAAACTGTTTGTGCTAGCCAGGTATGGTGGTATGCACCTGTAGTCCCAGGTACTCCGGAGGCTGAGATGGAAGGATTACTTAAAGACCAAGAGTTTGAGTGGGGCACCAGTGGCTCACATCTGTAATCCTAGCTACTCAGGAGGATCAAGGATCTGAGGATCTAGGTTCAAAGCTAGTTGAGGCAGAAAATTCTGAGACTCTTTATACCAAAAAACAGGTAATGAAGGGCTGGGAAGGTAGCTCAGTGGTAGAGTGCTTGCCTTGCATGCATGAGGCCCTGGGTTCGATTCCTCAGCACCACATAAGCAGAAAAAGCTGGAAGTGGAGCTGTGGCTCAAATGGTAGAGTGCTAGCCTTGAACTGAAGAGCTGAGGGACAGCGCCCAGGCCCAGAGTTTAGACCCCACAACCGAACCCAAAAAAAAAAAAAAGCCTGACTTGAGTGAAAAAGCTAGAGTAGAGCATGAAGCATGGAGTTCAAGCTTGAGCTGAAGGAGAGCACCCAGGCCCAGAGCTCAGACCCCAAGACTGACAAAAAAAAAAAAAAAGTCCAGGTAGTGAAGGTGTGGCTCAAGTGGTAGAATGCCAGCCTTGAGCAAAAAAGTTAGAGTGTGAAGCATGGAGTTCAAGCTCCAGTACCATCACATACACACAAAGAAAAAAGAACAGGAGTTTGAGGCCAGGCAGAGCAATACATCGAGGCCCCACTGTAAAGAAAACAAAAATCTGTTTAGCTCTCCAAATAAACACAACACAAAACATAAAGGTACATACTATATATGCTAAAAAATTGTTTAGTAAAACAAGTCATAATATATACATACCATTGCACTTGTTCTGGTCCCAAAATAGTTCAGTAACTTCTTTCTTGGTCCTAAGGGAATTCCCATTTCCTGAAGATCTTTGTCTGTACATAAAGCCTAATCACAGAAAACCAAACTATCTTTTATTTCTAGGCAAAATAAAATCAATTAAATGTCCTATTCCCTGAGAGAAATAAAACCTAGGCACATTGCTTACTTTTTTTGCGGGGGAGGGGGAGGTGTTTGATGCTAGTTCTGGGGTTTGAATTCAGGGTCTAGTGCTCTTGTCTGGCATCTGTGTATGTGTGTGTCTATGTACATGCCCATCCTGGGGGTTTGCACTCAAGGCCTGGGTGCTATGCCTGAGCTTTTATGCTCATGGCTGGTACTTGAGCAACATCTGCAGTCCAAGTCCTAGGCACTTTGTTGTTCTTTACTCCAAATTGCTCTGACTCTCTAGTGGTATGATGTCATTAATAGCTTGATTGTTTTGATCATAACATATATATGAGTAGGAAGAATCAGTTTTGTAATATAAATAACATTGTGGTTTTGTTTAAAAAATAAACAAGTCTAGGAAAGCTAGGCATCTAGTGACTTTATGACAAAAACCATCTTGGATTTCCACGTTCACTTAAACTATCACCTTCCTAAGGATTATACTCCTACTAATGGACACAGGCAGTGAGAATATACAACAAAAACAGAAGCGTAACAATTAAACTCTCAGTTTAAGTAGCATATATCTTATAGGCAAGACTTCCCTTGCCTTCTCAAGACATGGTTAATTTATCTTATTAATCATTTTTATACTACTGTGTACCTGTTAGTTCTCATAGCTGTGATTATGTTTGTGATTATATAATGTGTCTTCCCCGGTTAAATACAAAATCTTTTAGGTCAGGAACCATGTCTGTGTTGTTACTAGTCTATCCTCAGTACTTGACACAGTATGCTTCATAGTAAATAAGCATTTACTAAATACCTGTTAAGTGAATGTCTGTATCACAAACCAGAAAAGAACATAACTAGTTGGAAAAGAACTAATAAGCAAACAGCAACAACAGCTCTAGATATGTACAATAAAGACCTGAAATAAGCCTGGCGCCAGTGGCTCACGCCTGTAATCCTTAGCTACTCAGGAGGCTGAGATCTGAGAATTGGGGTTCAAAGCCAGCCCAGGCAGGAACATCCGTGAGATGTTCAGAAAACCAGAAGTGGTGCTGTGGCTCAAGTGATAGAGCGTTCACTTTGAGGTGAAGAGCTGAGGGACAGCCAGAGTTCAAGCCCCACGACTGACAAAAAAAAAAAAAAGAATGCGGCCTTAATTGATTAACTGTTTCAGCTTTTTTTTTTTTTGTCGGTTATGGGGCTTGAACTCTGGGCCTAGGCGCTGTCCCTCAGCTCTTCAGCTTAAGGCTAGCACTCTACCACTAGAGCCCCAGTGCTACTCCCAGTTTTCTGAGTGGTTTATTGGAGATAAGAGTCTCATGGACTTTTCTGCCCAGCATGAGCCACTAGGCTTGGCTTATTCTAGCCCTTCTGTTTTCACTAATCTGCACTATTTAGTCTGACTTTGCTCCACTGAAATATAATTGTGAAATCATCTCAATATGGCTCATCTAAACTTTGAACTGCCACATAGCAAAGATCACTTCATATGATAAAAGAAAATAAACAATGATAAAGAATAGTATTAAAGATAAAGAATTTATGACTAAACCCCTCTGTACAGTATCTTCACAATAAGAAATAAAGAAAAATTTAAAAAAAAGAATTTATGACTAATGTTTCTAATGAGCAGGTCCTTAGTAATACACATGAAAATACAGAAAATGCTTTGACACTAAATTTTAAGATTATTGTTACCAGAGCTTCCTTATCTACTTTCTCCTTCTCAAAGATACTAAAATATTCAGAGAGGTGAAGTCTCTTCAAATCTTCCTCTAGTGTTCGTGTATCTCCTTGATCCATAACGGTAGAGGGTGAACCCTAAAAAGTAAATCATAAATTTCATATCCTCAAAATTTATTTCTTTTATAAATACCATTTTACTTTATTAAATACAGTATATAAAATTTTCATGGTAATATATCATTTGGGGGGGGGGGCAGGTCAGTCATGGGGCCTGAACTCTGGGCCTGGGCGCTATCCCTCAGCTCTTTAGCTGAAGGCTAGCACCCTACCACTTGAGCCACAGCACCACTTCTGGCTTTTTTTTTCTGCTCATGTGGTACTAAGGAATGGAACCCAGGGCCTCATGCATGTGAGGCAAGCACTCTACCACTGAGCCAACTTCCCAGCCTCTACATCTTTAAATATTAAATGTTATACAAATGCAAATGAAGAATGATCTCTAAATTTTTGCAGTTCCAACTAAAAATACTTTTTTGTGTGTGCCAGTACTAGGCCTTGAACTCAAGGCCTCATGCTCTTGCTTTATTTTTTCCACTCAAAACTAGTGCTCTACCCCTGTAGCCAATGTATACTTCCAGCTTTGTGTTGGTTAATTAGAAGTAACAATTTCATAGACTTGTCTTCCCCTGCTGGATCTGAGCCCCAATCCTCAGCTCTCGGCCTCTTGAATAGTTAGGATTACAGGAATGAGACACTGGTGCCTAGCTTTAAAAACGTATTTTTACATGAATGAGTAAATGATGTTCCATCATCACTAACAAGCATTTATTGACAAAAAGCCCTTATCTTGGGGCTGGGAAGATGGCTCAGTGGTAGAGTGCTTGCCTTGCATGCTTGAGGCCCTGGGTTCGATTCCTCAGCACCACATAAGAAAAAAAGAAAAAAAGCCAGAAGTGGCGCTGTGGCTCAAGTGGTAGAGAGCTAGCCTTGAGCTGAAGAGCTGAGGGACAGCGCCCAGGTCCAGAGTTCAGGCCCCACGACCAGACCCAAAAAAAAGAAAAGAAAGCCCTTATCTAGAAAAACTCAAGGTCAAACAGGAAAAACACAACACTTAAAAAGTGTCATATTTGCTAAGTTACAAATTAATACTATCACTGATATATGTTCATAGGACTTTGTTTTATAAAGATATGTTTAGGGTAAGCCAGGTGCCAGTGGCTCACATCCTAGCTACTCAGGAGACTAAGATCTGAGGATGGCAGTTCGAAGCCAGCTTGGGCAAGAAAGTCTGTGAGATTCTTATCTCGAAGTAACCACCAGAAAACTCGAAGTGGCACTGTGGTTCAAAGTGGCAGCTGCTAGCCTTGAGTGAAAAAGCTCAGGAGGGACAGCACCCATGCCCTGAATACAAGCCCCATGACCCACCAAAAAAAAAAAAAAAAAAAGACAGGTTGGAGGTATAGCTCAACTGGTAGAACACAAAACCCAAGTTCAAACACCAGTATCACCAAAAAAGAAAAAGATACATGTTTAAATATCAGACCCCCTCCCTTTGCTTTCAAACAGAATTTCTGTAAATCATCCAATTCTTTCTTCATTTCCTTACATGCAAACTCCAATTAGCTTAATGATTCTACAATTCTATTAATGTGTCAATAGTGCTTTATTTATGGAAGGAAATAAGATACTAGCTATGGCTAGGTTATAATATCACAATTATCTGTAGAAGCTGATTACTATCCTGCTTCTATCAGTCAAGAAAAGTTAAAAGTCAGACAATAAAGTTAAAATGAATGTAAAATAGTTAAAATAAGTGTAAAATTAACATCATGATATGAGTCTAACTTCAGCCAAAAACATTCATCTAAAATTTTTACCATGAAATACTATAAGAGAATCTATGTAAACAGCTAAATTACCTTTTCATTGTCAATATCCTCCAAAGAATCTTTCTGATTTGTTAGGATATCAAACAATATAAGTGAACCTACAAGTAAAATAGAAGAAAGTAACAACTTCTCAGTATTAGCACTAAATAACTGTCTTTTTCTTTTCTTTTTGTCAGTTGTGGGGCTTCAACTCTGGGTCTGGGTGCTGTCCATGAGCTCTTCAGCTCAAGGTCAACACTCTAGCACTTGAGCCACATGCCACTTCCGGTTTTCTGATGGTTATTTGGAGATAAGAGTCTGATGGACTTTCCTGCCTGTGCTGGCTTTGAACATGATCAGATCTGAGTCTCCTGAGTAGTTAGGATTACAGGCGTGAGCCACCAGCACCCAGCAAAATGATTGCCTTTTATACAAGAAAAAGTCATAAGCCAATAAAAAAGAATCTTTTCAATTTACCACCACCCTTCTAATGCCTTCCAAATTCTTCAGAACAGACCATTTCCAGATCTGTAAATCTAGAAAACTCATAGAAGACATTGTGTTTCAAAGCCAGTGTCCTTTCAAGTGATATTTCTCTCTGGTTACAGAGAATTCAAGTGTTACCTAAACTATGACCAGCAATAGAGACACCCCCTTTGAAGTTAGGATTCCGCTGCAGAAAAAGTGTGTATATTCGGTTCATCTCAGAAGCTACTGTGTCCACAATAGTCTGGCAGTAGGTGGGGCTATTGTAGAAGAAGACATCCAGAATAGTGTCATTGGTGAAATGCCTGAGGCGGTTAATGCTGGGTAGGGTTATCCGCTGCAGGTCTCTGAAAAAAGAAATTATATTATAAGCAGAAAAACCTAAATACATTCTACAGCCAATTTAAATTATTATGTAGTTTGGTGTCTAAGCTTAGACTCAGCTATTTAATAATAGAAGAGATGATCAACATATAGGAAAAACAGAAGACAGGACTGGAGTAAGGCTCAGCTAATACTCACTAGACAACATAGCTTTTTCAAGTATAAATTGCAAGAAAATATGGGGAGCTGGGTGCTGGTGGCTTATGCCTGTAATCCTAGCTATTCAAGAGGCTGAGATCTGAGCATTGCAGTTCAAAACCAGCCAGGGCAGAAAAGTCAGTAGACTCTTATCTATAATAAACTACTCAGAAAAAGCCCGAAGTGGTGCTGTGGCTCAGTTGGTAGAGTGCTAGCTTTAAGCCCAAAGAAACACCAGCACAGCACCCAAGCGCTGAGTTCAAGCCCCAGAACCAGCAAAAAGCAAAAACAAACACAAAAAGAGAAATATGGGAGAAAAATCCTAGGAATTGGATCCCAGTTTAAAATAGGCATATGTATATATATGCGTGCCATATTTTATTTGACAATTGGACATTTTAACACTGACTGGATATCTGATGATATAAGAATATTTTTAGGCAACTTGGGAAACCAAGACAGGATCTTAAATTTGAGACCAAAATAGTCTACATTCAGAGACCATGATTCAAAAGAGCCAGGCACTAGTGCCAGTGGCTCAGGCCCATAATCTTACCTACTCTGGAGCCTGAAATCTGGGGATCAAGGTTCAAAGCCAGCCAGGCACACCAATCTAAGAGAATCTTATCCGCAACTAACTAACAAAAAACGAGAACTAGAGGTATGGCTCAAGCAGTAGAACCTCAACTGTGAACAAGAAAGCAGAACAAGAGGCCCTGAGTCCAATCCACAGCACAAATGGAAAAAAAAAATTAAGTCTGATAATGACAATATGGGTGTGTGTGTGTGTTCTGGGACTTGAATTCAGGGCCTCACACTCAGCGTGTGTGTGTGTGTGTGTGTGTGTGTGTGTTCTGGGACTTGAATTCAGGGCCTCACACTCAGCGTGTGTGTGTGTGTGTGTATGTGTGTGTGTGTGTGTGTGTGTGTGTTCTGGGACTTGAATTCAGGGCCTCACATTCAGCTTTTTCACTCACAGCTGGAACTCTACCACTTGAGCCATTCCTTCAGTCGGTCATTTTTGTTGGTTAATGAAATGAAGACTTTCAGACATTTCTGTCCAGGCTGGCTTTGAACTGATATCCCCAGATCTCAGACTCCTGAGTAGCTAGGATTACAAATGTGAGCTCCAGCACCTGACTTCAATGCAGAAATTTTTTATATGCTTTTTATTGTAAAAGTACTGTACAGAGGGGTTACAGATACATGAATAAGGTAATGACTACATTTCCTATTGAGCATTGTTACCTCCTCCTTTGTTTTTCCCCCAGCATGCCTTCCCTCCCTACCTCCTCATTACTTCCCTCCTTCCCCCAACCCCTGCCCAAGTTGTAAAGGCAATGCAGAACTTTTTTTTTTTTTTTTTGTCGGTCGTGGGGCTTGAGCTCTGTGCCTGGGCGCTGTCCCTCAGCTCTTCAGCTCAAGGCGAGCGCTCTACCACTTGAGCTACAGCGCCACTTCCGGTTTTCTGGTGGTTTATTGGAGATAGGAGTCTCACGGTCTCTCCTGCCCGGGCTGGCTTTGAACCGTGATCCTCAGATCTCAGCCTCCTGAGTAGCTAGGATTACAGGTGTGAGCCACCAGCGCCCGGCTCAATGCAGAACTTTTAAAATCAGAAAAAGGTAAGAATTCCAGGTGTCAAAGGCAAACAGAACTTATGTCTGGAAGAAGGACAACAATGCTAACTGCTTAAACCAAATTCTATTGTATCAATTATATTTCAAATTATTAATACTAATTTAATTCTGAGAGGTATTTTTTCCTTTTTTCCTTTTTGAACAAATATTATTTAAATATACAGTGATAACAAAAGTGTCCTTAAAACAACCTAATGAGCAGAAAACAATTATAATCACAGGGTACAAGGGCATAATTTGAGGGTACAAGATATTACTCACACATCCACACCAGTAGAATGTAAAGGACTGTGCCAGTTGACTGGAAGAAATTCTATTCTTCCAATCTGCTGATTTTCTTGGGCTTTCTTGAAATGTGTCTGTAGCAAGTTCAAGGAAACACTGCGAAAATCATTAACTAGAAAAAAAAAATTAACTGATGCGTCAATAGTGAAGCAACTGATATAATCAGGATGCAGCAAATCACATAATATATTGCCTAATTACATCTGCTTAGATCACATATTCAAAGTGACAAACAATAAAGAAAAATTCAAGAAAAATTAAGACTACATACAGTAAAAGGTATTTCTTTAGTATAAAAGTTGCTTTCACCATATAAAACATTTCAACAAATGAAATACTAACATCCAAACTTCTATATCATGGTAATTGTTTCAAGTTTAAAAAAAAATAAAAGTCAGGTGGCTCACACCTGTAATCCTAACTAGTCAGGAGGCTGAGATCTGAGGACTGCAGTTCAAGCCAGCCCAAGCAGAAAAGTCCATGAGACTCTTTTTCGTTGTTGTTGGTTATGGGGCCTGAACTCTGGGCCTGGGCACTGTCCCTCAGCTATTCAGCTCAAGGCTAGCATTCTACCACTTGAGCCACAGTGCCACTTCTGGTTTTTTCTGCTTATGTGGTGCTGAGGAATCAAACCCAGGGCCTCATGCATGCAAGGCAAGCGCTCTACCACTGAGCCACCTTCCCAGCCCCTCCATGAGACTCTTATCTCCAATTAACCACCAAAAGCCAGAAATGAAAGTATGGCTCAAGTAGAAGAGTGCTAGCCTTGAGTAAAAAGCTCACAAACAGTACCCAGGTCATGAGTTCAAGCCCCAGAACTGGCATAAAAAAGCAAACACTATTATGTATCAGTTTACTTTGTAGTCATGTTCCTATACTAACTTTTTTTTAAAAGTAATCATTAACCAACAATTTAAGCTAAAAAAATTACACTGTTGTTCAAAATTTCCATCATATTGATCTTAACCTTTAAGTATATAATTCTAGTTTGTGCTTAGAAGTATTAGTCAGTAGAATAAAACCCCTAACTGGGGCAGATTTTGAACACTACGAAGTTTTAGAGGGTATTATGTTTAAAAAATCAAGTTATACTAATACCTTAAAATTTCCAATTATAACATCAAATAGCTTATCCCAGTATGAATTACAAAAATGATTAAAGCTTCTGTTATTCATTTATACATGATCATTGTTATGGTTCTCCTTAAATTAGAAATGGTTAGAAATAGGACTTTACATCATGAGAAAATCGTATAGGTATTAAGGAGCTTGTTCGCTCAAAATTACTGGCTAAGAATATAAACTGTTAGCTCAGGAATTTACTAGCACTTTAAGTCTAAGCTGTGAGGCTTTACTACCTTGTCACTAGTCTTTAGCTCTATAAATCTTCTTACACAGCTAAGACAACAGACCAAAGGCGATGCTTTATCTCAGCTCACAGGAGCACTAATACTGACCTTCAATGATCTAATTTTATATGCTTTGCAAACTTACCACATTGTACAATGCTCCGAAAGCGAAGATCACAAGCTGGTCCAATTCCATGAACTACAAAAACCAAGTGATCTATTTGTAAAGGTTCCCCTGTAAATAAAAGTAAAAAAGAAAAATTATCCTATATAGTCAAGTATTCAAAGAACAAACATTCACAATGAACAAGCTATAAGTAAGCAAGTTAAAAGACAAATGAATAAAAGACAAAAACATTCCTATATTAAAAACTTAGTAAAAGTATATTGATTCTATCTCTATATCAAAATAAGTTGTAAAAATTTTTATAACTTTTCATCATGAAATAACTACATACATAGAAAACTAGATGATGTAATATAGTAACTCTCATGTGCTGTTTATAATCTTAACTCTTAAATAATTACCATAGTGGCTGTATTATTTTCTTTTTTTTTTTTTTTTTTTGTCTTTTCTTTTTTGGTACTGGGGATCGAACCCAGGATGTTGCACTTGCTAGGCAAGCGCTTTGCCACTGAGCTACATCCCAGCCCTTATTTTCTTTATGTATGTATATATCCACACATACATTTATTTCTCTGAACCATTTGGAAGCAGGTTGCGTATGTCACCAGATTTCATACAACCTACCTCTTTAGCCCTTTAATATGTGTATTTCCTCCTCTTACATAATCACTGAACAATTATCAAATCCAGGCAATTTAACAATGATAATTTTTTTTGGTTTTTTTGTTTGTTTTGTCCCAGTTTGAACTCTGGGCATGGACACTGTCCCTCAGCTCTTCAGCTCAAGGCCAGTACTCTACCGCTTGAGCCACAGTACCACTTCCAGTTTTCTGGTGGCTTATTGGAGATAAGAATCTCATAGACTTTTCTGCTCCAGCTGGCTTTGAACCATGATCCTCAGATCTCAGCCTCCTTAGTAGCTAGGATTACAGGCGTGAGCCACCAGCCCAGCAGATAATTTTTTTTTTCTGTCATGGGGCCTGAACTCTAGGTCTGGGTGCTGTCCCTCAGCTCTTCAGCTCAAGGCTAGCATTCTACCACTCGAGCCACAGCACCACTTACAGCTTTTTCTGCTTATGTGTAGCTGAGGAATTGAACCCAGGGCCTCATGCATGCAAGGCCACCTTCCCAGCCCCGATAATATATTTTTAACTAATTCCATTTTTATCAACTATCCTACTAATGTCTAGTATAATTTTAAAGTCTGTAATTTTAGTTTCTGTTGATTTATTTAAGAGACATAGTCTTACTATGTACCTCAAAATAGTCTCAAATTCATTAGGTATCTGGACATAGCCTACTCTGGAATTAGATCCTCCTGATTCACTCTCCTGAGTGTTGGGATTACAGCAGTATACTACCATGCCAAGCTTTAAACTCATTTTTTTTAATTATAGTAAATTATCTGAGCATGGCAACACACACCCGAAATACTGGTTACTAAGGAGACAAAGACAGGAGGTATCTGGAGAACAGTCCAGACAAAGGCATAATGATATCCTATGTAAAAATCAACCTACCAATCAGTAACAATAAGTCGAAAACATTTACCCAAGAGACAAATCATCTCTTTTGCAAGATAAAAGACATTTTTTTAATCAAATTTGTGTGCAAAACCAATGATATGACCCTAGTGGATAATCAAGTTCCAATGAAACTTTTAGTTGAAAACCTTCAGGGCCAGGTATTACCAGTATTATATTTCTAGTCAAAATAAAAAATACAATTTGCAGCTTTAGCTGTTTTTCTAATAGAGGTTTGCTTTTTTTTAACCAGGGCCATCCTTGGACAATAACCACAGTCTTCCTACCATGCCTCCTGCCTAGAACAGCATACTACCATACCTTAGCTTTTATTCCATAGCTGGACTCAACCTCCATCCTTTTGCTTCCCAAGTAGCTAGAATTACAGTTGTATGCAACCATACTTTGTTGTGATCTATTTCCCTAACGTTTATCCTCTATGCTAGCTTCAAATCATGATCATCCTAGCTTCACCTCCCAAAACAGCTGGGGTTACAAACAAATAAAATTGCCAGGCTCATGCCTGTAATTCTAGCTATTCAGAAGGCTGAGATCTGAGGATCACGGTTCTAAGCCAGCCAGGGCAGAAAAGTCCTCATGAGACTTTTATCTCTAACTACTCAAAAACCAAAGTGGTGCTATGGCTCAAGTGGTAGAGCACTAGCCTTGAGCACAAAGAAGATCAGGGACAGCATGTAGGCCCTGAGTTCAAACTCCACAACAGACCAAATAAAAAAAAAAAAAAACCTTAGTATTAGTAGATGAAATGATAGTAATCTTAGCACACAATAAGCCCATCTTATTAAAGATCATTTTAAGCCTTGAAGGAGGAATCTAAAAAAAAAAAGAAAAGCAGTCACAATTTAAGGAATGAAATACTTATAAGTATTTCAGAAGAAAAAGCATTTTGGAAGAAAAAAAGAACCTCACCACAATGGATGTCAACAGAGATGTTTTCTACCCCTCTCTTCACTGTTCTTGGTCGACCTTGCTCAGTGGGTGTTGAACCCCATTCATCAGATCCAGCGATTGGCTGGTAATGTACCATGAGCTTTAATGGAAAAGATCAGAGCAATATAGTGTCCATTACAGATATCCAACTTTTAAAATATATAGTGAAATCTCAACTGGAATTCGATATGAAACACCTACAGCTTGAAATGGGAACTCTGAAAATATATCAAGCTATAGATCATTTGATAATAAACCTAACATGAAAGACAAGCTCACATGTGTTGGTGATCTTCTCAATATATAATGACATGACTTTCCTTAACATAATTATATTGTATGAGCTGAGTGGAGTAAATAAAGGTAACAGTTATAATTTTTTTTTTTTTTGTCCAAGACCAGGACATGATACTTTTGGCTCATTGCCTAGTGTTATACCAACTGAGCCATATCTCCAATCTCAAGTTTTAAGTGCAATCTTAAGTTTTAAGTTATGGTGCATTTACTATTAGTAAAATTTACTAAATGTTATCCTGTATAGGAACCATACGAAAAGAAAACAAGTTTCCCTTAGTAATCAATATTTAATCTCAACATCAGTGAAATGCTTTAATGCATTTTACCTTTGGATTGTGTAATATAATAATTTCTCTGTTGGGAGACTCCAGTTTCTTTTTCCATTCATCCAAGGTTACGGCAAGCATGTAAGTTTCCTTAAAAGAAATCACATTTCATTAGATTTCTCTAACAGCTTTTTTTATTATTAAACTGACTTATTACAAGAATACTATTATTGAGTCCTCATAAGAATATCACTTTCTGCCATGCACTGGTGGCTCACACCTATAATCCTAGCTACTCAGAAGGCTGAAGTCTAAAGATCAAACTTTGAAGCCAACCCAGGTAGGAAAGTCCATGAGACTCTTATCTCCTTCAGTTAATCACCAAAAAGCCAAAAGTGAAGATGTGGCTCAAGTGGTACATTGCTAACCTTGAGCACAAAATCTTTTTTTTTTTTAATTTAATTTAATTTTATTTGTTGAGCACAAAATCTTAAGAGTCAGTATCCATGCTGAGAGTTCAAGCCCCAGGACTAACACTCAGAAACACACACACATTAAATAAATTGTTTTCCTCTGGAAGAAGAAAAGGACCTTTCACTAAGCAAGCTCTCTTCCACTGAGTTGAGCTACATTTCCAGCCCATTAAAATTCTTTTAAAATTACAACAACAGATAGAGGTATTCTTCTTCTTCTGTAAATTATATATATATATATATTCACTTTATAAATACCAGCACTCAGGAAGCCAAATTAGCAGAAGGATTCAAGTCAGCCTGTCACACTCTACAGCAATCAATAAACAAACAATAAGCCAATAAGATAAAGAAAAAAAATTCTCAATTTTATTGTGTAGACTAGTCAATTTTTTTTTTTTTTTTTTTGTGGGTAGTGGCGCTTGAACTCTGGGCCTGGGCGCTGTCCCTGCACTCTTCAGCTCAAGGTGAGTGCTCTACCGCTTGAGCCACAGCACCACTTTAGGTTTTCTGGTGGTTAATTGGAGATAAGAGTCTCAAGGGGTTTCCTGCCTGGGCTGGCTTTGAACCGTGATCCTCAGATCTCAGCCTCCTGAGCAGCAAGGATTACAGGCGTGAGCCACCGGCGCCCGGCTTTATATTCTGGCATAATTGTGTGTATGTGCCAGTATTGGAGCTTGAACTTGTAAACTTGCATTTTCACTCATTTTTCCCCCCTTGGCTTTTTCTGCTCAATGTTGGCTCTCTACCACTTGAGCCACATGTCAGGTACATTAATGTGATTGTGACATTAATGTTAATGTGGCAGTTATCAATAACATTAATGCCCTTTTTACTTAAAGCAAATACTAGTTTTCAGAATAATAAAAATCAAGATGACTAATCCTGTGGTCATAGTTTAAATAATAATTAACAATAATTGCTAGAATGGAAAAAATTTTAAGTTTCCTAATAATTTAAAACCTGAGATTTAAAACTATTTTATGCTGAAACTAATTTACAAAAAGTAGTACTATAAAGTGGAACATAAATGGAACCAAACTTTTTCTGGAAATTTCACAAAAATATGTCAGAAGAGGAAGAAAAAATTACTAAATGAAAATAGAAAATGATGAGTACAAAACCATCAAAGGATACCTCTAACACTTGGCTGAAGTTCTCCGAGTAGGGAACATATTTATTGTCTTTGTCCCCCTTGTAAAACCAGGTACATCGCCTCACTTCTGATGCCAGTTCATCCCAGTACACAGCATACCGCATCCTCTCCCCCAGATGAACATCGTACCTGCCCCCATCAGTGGGGACAACTCTCCCATTACAGTCTTTTCCTATCAAGAATTGCAAAGTGAAAAGGATTATATACTTCACAATAAATCTCCTAAAATACCATTGTAAATTACATGCTAAGTAACATAGTTCTACTTGGCTAAACATGAAATGAATGGAATTCAGTCTATTTGGATTACTACTTTTCAAGTATCAAAACCCGTCTTGGTTCTAATAACAAAAAAATACTACCCAGGGCTGGAAAGGTGGCTCAGTGGTAGAGCGATTGCCTTGCATGCCTGAGGCCCTGGGTTCCATTCCTCAGTACCACATAAGCAAAAAGAAAAAAAAAGCCGGAAATGGTGCTATGGCTCAAGTGGTAGAGCGCTAGCCTTGAGCTGAAGAGCTGAGGGATAGCGCCCAGGCCCAGAGTTCAGGCCCCACGACCGGACCCAAAACAAAACAAAAAAACAAAACTACCCAAACAGTTTTGTTTCCTTAGAAAATGAAACACTGAAATGTCCTTTTTCTTAAAAATAGATAAAATGACTTTGCTGAATTTTTTGCTTGAGGGACCAAAAGGAAAACTCACAACCACCACCATAGTATATAGTATTCTTGTTTCATAAGAGAAAAAAAGTGGCCGGGCACCGGGGGCTCACACCTGTAATCCTACCTACTAACGAGGCTGAGATCTGAGGATTGCAGTTCAAAGCCAGCCAGGGCAGGAAAGTCTGTGAGACTCTTATTTCCAATAAAACACTCAGAAAACAAGAAGTGGTGCTGTGGCTCAAGAGGTAGAGCACTAGCCTTGAGCTGAACAGCTGAGGGACAGCGCCTAGGCCCCGAGTTCAAGCCCCATGACCAGACCCCCACCCCCAAAAAAAAGAGAGAGTGAGAGAAAAAAACTAGTATGTTAGAGAGTTCATTCTTCTATAATACCCTACTCTACATATATTCTTTGTTGTTGCTGTTGTTCGTGGGGCCTGAACTCTGGTCCTGGGCGCTGTCCCTCAGCTCTTCAGCTCAAGGCTAGTGCTCTATCACTTGAGCCACAGCACCACTTCTGGCTTTTTCTGTGTATGTGGTGCTGAGGAATTAAACCCAGGGCTTCATGCATGCAAGGCAAGCACTATACCATTAAGCCACCTTCCCAGCCCTCTACATATATTCTTTAGAAACAAAAACTAAAAACAAAAGTTAGATTATTGAAGTATTATTGTATTATTGAGTAAAAAGAGAATATGATAGATACCGTTTCAAGATACAAACTAAATTCTTGAATATTATAGATTAGCTGAGTAACTCATATGGAACTTTGTATAAAATGCTGTAAAAAAAAAAAAAAACTACTTAACTAGGGCTGGGAATATAATTCCATGGTAGAGTGCTTGCATAGCAAGCACTAGGTTTAAACTAGATCCTAGGTTTAAAGCCCAGCACAACAACAACAAAAAAAAAAAAAAAGAAAGAAAGAAAGAAAGAAAGAAAAAAAATTACTTAATAAGAAAAATCTACTATTTTTTTTTTTTTTTTTGTGCAGGTCCTGAAGCTTGAACTCAGGGCCTTAGTGCTGTCTCTGAGCTTTTATTCCTCAAGACTAGCACACTCTACCATTTGAGCCACAGTTCCATTTTGGCTTTTTTGATGGTTAATCAAAGATAAAAGTTTCAGGAAGTTTCCTGCTCAGGGTGGCTTCAAAGATCTCAGCATCCTGAGTAGCTAGGATTACAGACCTGAGCCACTGGCACCCAACAGGAAAAATATATGTATTTTTAAAGAAGTTATTAGTATATATTAGTTATATAAATGGGGATTTCATTGTGATAGTTCTATGAATGTGTATGTGCCAATCAACTTCCTAAACCCCCATCACTCTCCTGTAAAGTTTATTTTTAGTAGTATTAACTATAAGGGATAGCTATTACATTATACTTGGAGAGAACGCCTTGGTTTCAAAGTTATCACTGTCATCTTACCGGAGCCATATGCCTCTTCCAGCTGCTGAGAATCCTCAGAGTTGAAAGGAATCCATGTCTCTTTAGAATCTATTATCTTACAATAAAACCAATGTGGAGAAACTGGTTCATACAAACTGCCAGCATCCATGTCTAACAGCTCAAAGGAACTACATGAGTTTGGTGATGGGGATGGATCTGACTGGGACAACTGCTCCTGGTGTGCTTCCACTGATGACATTTTGCTTTCTAAAAGACAAGATAAAACTATCAAGAAAATTATTTTTCCCTTTATTGACACTAATTATTCACAAGTGTATAGTGTGCGCTCTCTCTCTCTCTCTCTCTCTCTCACACACACACACACCGAAGTCATTTTAAGAGACCATTTGTGAGAAAGAAATTTAAGAGGGCTACATAAAATAAAGTATTTGGTTCTATTAGAACAACCACTTTTTCTTAGACTCACAATTCTCTTAGAAGGCAAAGTACTAAACCAAGTTGGTAGACTATGTCCTGGTAACACCTAATAAGTTCTAGGTTCTGGATCCCTCATCATTACACATTTACACGACTCCTGGAATCTCCAAATACAGACAATACAACCATACATTTACGAAACAGTCGTTTTGATGGGTCCTTAACGTGAGCTTAAAGACAGATACAAATTCAAAACCCGAACTCTTGTTTGAGGCCACCGTGTGCACGCGAAGCCCCACTCCCCAGCGTCTCCGGTGAAAAGTAACAAGGGACCTTAAAAGCCTCCTGGAGTTTCCACCCGCGGCCTCCATTCGTTAAGGACCTGCACGGGCGGACGTCAAGGTCTGCAGAGACCTCCCCGACCGGAGAAAGCAGACAGGCGCGCCCAGCCCGCGTAGATGGCGCCCCCGGGTCTTTCGGCCCCTCGCCCCCAGCACCGCCCGTCCCTCGCCCCAGGGCCCCATCACCACCACGGCTCCGGAGTTCGGGGTCAGGACGCTCCCGCCCCGAGAACCTTTTGGTGCCGTAAGGTGCAGCCGACGCCAGGAGCCTCGGCCCCTTCCCCGCAGCAGAGGCGAGCTGCTCCGCGCCCCGGGTTCGGGGTCTGGCCGCCCCGCCGCGCCTCCCGCACCGCACGGACCGCGACTCACCTGGCGGCGCCCCCGCCGCTCACGCTCCCCCGCCCTCGCCGGGGTGGGCACGGCATGTCCCCGCGATGGCCTTTCCCCCGGGGCACGGCCGGGGCGGAGCGAGGCGGGGCGGAGCCTGCGCCCCGCCGGGCTCGCCCCGGGCTCCGCCGCGCTGCCAGCGGGCGAGTAGCGGGCCAGGTTTTACCAGAGTCAAGGTGAGGGAGCCGCGAGCTCGGCGCGCCAGCCGCGGGTGGGGCGAGCGGGACGGCGAGGAGGGAGCCCGAGGGAAGTGTCGCGAGAAGTGCCGAGGATCGCGCGAGACGTGGCACCTCCTGCGGGCAGGCGCCGGGGCGCGGGCATGCGTACGGGTGGGGGGGGAGGGCGGGGGGCGCGCTCCGCAGCGTTCCTGGCCGTGCTGCGGAGCCTTGGTTCGAGTCTGGAGGCCCGCGAGTGCTGCGAGGAGTTTCAGCGAGAGGAAGCCACACCTCCCCGGTCTAGAGGGGAGCGGCCCCCGCGTGCTGTGGCCAGGGTCGGCGGAGCGCGGGGTTAG
The DNA here is from genome assembly GCF_024711535.1 of Dipodomys merriami. Lineage (NCBI taxonomy): Eukaryota > Metazoa > Chordata > Mammalia > Rodentia > Heteromyidae > Dipodomys > Dipodomys merriami. Next base: position 5,393,908 of record NW_027202493.1, read on the forward strand.
GGTGGGTTGGGGCGGGCACCGGGGCGCCCCGCTCCCGGGGGGAACGGAAGGGAGGAGATCCAAGAAGGACCTCGCGTGGCAGAGGAAAGCTTCATCCCCAGGCCGCGGCTCCTCGCCATTGCGTGCGAAGGACTGCGAACCCTTCTCTGCCAAGGACTATGTACACATAACCTCCTTGGCGGCAGATGGCCGCGGGCAACCGAGGAAAAGGACACGTCTTTCCGCCTGGTACCAGATGATAAGCGCTGGGCCCCACTTTCCCGAACTCACTAGCGGCTGCCCTAAAAATGTCAGTAAAAGATGCCGACGGAGCCGGGCGCCCGCGGCTCACGCCTGTAACCCTAGCTACTCCGGAGGCTGAGATCTGACGATCACGGTTCAAAGCCAGCCCTGGCAGGAAAGTCCGTGAGACTCTTCGCTCCATAAACCACCAGAAAACCGTAAGTGGCGCCATGGCTCAAGCAGTAGAGCGCTCGCCTTGAGCTGAAGAGCGTAGGGACAGTGCCCAGGTTCAAGCCCCACAACCGACCAAAAAAAAAAAGATGCCGAGCCGACAGCAGGTGAGCTGCCACGAAGCTACAGCGACAGTTCTGTCCACAGATGACCTCAGGGAGGTGAAAAATTTGAAAGGATTTCCCAATCGGGGCTGAGCAGTGTGCCTGCCCAGCTCTCCCGAGGGTTTCTTTTTGGGGAGGACCTTTCTCCCTGTATTATTAAAAAAGACACTTTTATTATTTCCTAACTAGATTATAGGGCAGAGGTTCAAGGAATTTATTTCTCGGGAAACTGGAGAAAAGGCCAATGAAAAAGGAAGGGAAAGGGATAACAAAATGGTGAAACAAAGGGCAAAGGGTGAACCAATGCGAGAGCAATACTCACAAGACACCAAGTTGGAAATGAACTCTGCAACCTGGGGAGTGGGAGAATTGAGGAGAAGGAAATTGGGAGAAAAACGAGGGAGGGGGTAACAATGTTGGACAAGAAATGTACTCATCACTTTATGTAACTGTAAGCCCTTTGTCTATTTCCTTTACAACAACAACAACAAAAAGGAACCGGGCGCCGTGGCTCACCTGTAATCCTAGTTACTCAGGAGGCTGAGATCTGAGGATCGCAGTTCAAAGCCAGCCCGGGCAGGAAAGTCCATGAGACTCTTATCTCCAATAAACCACCAGAAAACCAGAAGTGAGCTTGAGGCTCAAATGGTAGAGCGTTAGCCTTGAGCTGAAGAGCTGAGGGACAGCGCCCAGGCCCAGAGTTCAAGCCCCACAAATGACAAAAAAAGAAAAAAAAGGAAATTTTTGTAACACGCAGATTTTCTTTATGGTAAGAGGCACACACAAATTTCCACATTTTATACTTTCCTCCCAACGTTTGAGGGGTGGATAGGGGGTGGTTTTGTTATTTGGACTTAGAGGTGCTTGTGTGTGTGTGTGTGTGTGTGTGTGTGTGTGTGTGTGTGTGTGTGTGTGTGTGTGTGTGTGTGTGTGTGTGTGTGTGTGTGTGTGTGTGTTTGGGGGGGGGCGTTGAGGCAGGGTCTTGCTCCATGGCCAGCCCAAATTGGGCTGGAACTCTTAATCCCTGCCTGCCCTACAAGTGCTGGATAACAGGCATACACCATTACTTCTGGCTTCTTTACACTTTCATTATTGAGGACCTTAAAATGCATTGCTTATATAGAATATATATCACTAATGTTACTACTAGAAATTGAAACTGACAACTTTAAACATTAAAGCATCTAAAATAACCATTTTTTATGAAAAATACAACTTTAAAAAATCAGTGAGAATGTCAATTGCATTTTATTTTTGTAAATTGCTTCAATGTCTGGCTTAATCGAGTACCACTGGATTCTCATATATACTGAGTTCAATCTATTAAGATCTCCTAGCTGGGGGCACTGCCCAGTGCCTTTATATCCAGCTATTTGCAAATCTAAAGCAGGAAGATGGCTTTAGTCCAGGAGTTTGAGGCCAAACTAAGCAACATAGGAAGATACCACCTCAAAATAGAAAATAAAATTGCTGTGATGATTGAAGTATATGAAGAAAGGCTGGCTTTTCTCAAGTATGAGTTTGCAGAAGGAAGAACTACTTAGCAGCCATTTCAGGCCACCCATGGAAGTAAATGCCTTAAGTCCCACCACTCAGGAGGTTAAGTAGGAGGGTCTTGAGTTCAAGACCAGTTTGAGCTACATAACTCAATTCTATCTCAATACAACACAACAAAAAAAAGAGAAAACTTTTTCGAATTATTGAATTATTGGATTTTGAAACTGGGACTTGTGCATGTGAGACATGCTCTACTACTAAATTAGACCTCTAGACCCAATTGTGGATTGATTGATTGATTGATTATGTCAGTTGTGGGGCTTGAACTCTGGGCCTGATTGCTTTTCCTCAACTCTTTAGCTCAACAGAGTGCTCTACCACAGCACAGACACATCCCCACTTCCTGTGGATATTTTTTTTAACACTACACTAAAAAGTGCACTAATAGTAGAGGTGGTTATTTTGAGTTGGTTGGTTGGAACTCAGGGCCTAGGTCATGTTAGGAAGTCCTCTACCACTGAGCTACAACTTGGCTCCACAAAAACTGGTTTCTCCAAAGTGATTTACTTGAGATACGGAACTTTTTATATTCTGTGTGGGGGTGGGGTGGGGGGGTGTTGGTACTGAGGCTTGAACTCAGAGCCTGACAATCTCAATATTTTTGGGTAATAGGTGGTATTTAGCACTTGATCTATGCCTCCAGTCTGACATTTTGCTAGCTAACTGATGAAACTTTTCTGCCTGTGCTGGCTTAGAATCTCAGTCTTGGATTTCAGTCTCATGAGTAGCTAGCTTGGACTACAGGCATGAGCCACTAGCCTCCAGCCCAAAGCCCCATACTTAAATGGAAAAATGATAAAACGGGACTTTACCAAAACACACTTTTGCTCAATAAAACATCGTGTTAAGACAATAAAAAAAACAGGCTAAATATATATTAAAAAAAAAAAAAGGCTAGGGCTGGGAATGTGGCTTAGTGATAGAGTGCTTGCTTAGCATGCATGAAGCCCTGCCTGAGTTTGATTCCTAAGTAGCACATAAATAGAAAAAGCCAGAAGTGATGCCGTGGCTCACGTGGTAGAGTGCTAGCCTTGAGCAAAAGAAGATCCGGGACAGTGCCCAAGCTCTGAGATCAAGCTCCAGGACTGGCCAAAAAAAAAAAAAAAAAGAAAGGACAGGCTACCAATTGAGACAAAGTTTACAAACCACATATCCAACAAAGGACTAATATCTAGAAAACAAAGAATTTGCAAAGATGGAGCCCACATAACACTTTCTAATACCTTTTTTTCAGTAAGAGAAACCAGCACTTTTGGGGAAATAAATGAGGACAAAACATATAAGGTGAGCCTGGTGGTGCTGGGAAGGTGGCTCAGTGGTAGAGCGCTTGCCTTGCATGCTTGAGGCCCTGGGTTCGATTCCTCAGCACCACATAAGCAGGAAAAAAAAGCTGGAAGTGGCGCTGTGGCTCAAGTGGTAGAGTGCTAGCCTTGAGCTGAAGAGCTGAGGGACAGCACCCAGGTTCAGAGTTCAGGCCCCACGACTGGACCAAAAAAAAAAAAAAAAAAAGGTGAACCGCTAAAGATTTTTTTTTTTTTTTTTAATTTGCCTCTGAGCTGAGCCACTGGTTTTTCTTGTAATCCTAGCTACTCAGGACAAACCTAGTTTTCTTATCTCCAGTTAATCAGCAAAAAGCAAGAAGTGGAACTGTGGCTCAAGTGAGAGTGTTATCCTTGAGCAAAAAAGCTAAGAGGTGGGGCTGGGAAGGTGGCTCAGCAGTAGATTGCCTTGCATGCATGAGGCCCTGGATTGGATTCCTCAGCACCACATAAGCAAAAAGAAAAAAGCCGGAAGTGGTGCTGTGGCTCAAGTGGTAGAGTGCCAGCCTTGACCTGAAGAGCTGAGGGACAGTGCCCAGACCCAGAGTTCAGGCCCCACGACTGGACCCCCCCCCAAAAAAAAAAGCTAAGAGGTGTGTGTAGGGATGGGAGGGAAAAACAGAGAGCAAAGGAAAGGGTGACATTGTCCAAAAAGAATTTATTATTTGATTTATGAAATGGTAACCCCTCTGTACATCACCATTATAATAAAATAAAAGTATTTATTTTTAAAAAACAGCTAAGAGATAGTGCCTAGGCTCTGAATTCAAGCTCCAGTACCAGCACCAAAGAAAGGGGGTGTGTGTGTGTGTGTGTGTGTGTGTGTGTGTGTGTGTGTGTGTGTGTGTGTGTGTGTGTGTGTGTGTGTGTGTGTGTGTGTGTGTGTGTGTGTGTGTGTGTGTGTGTGTGTGTGTGTGTGTGTGTGTGTGTGCTCTGAATTCAAGCCCCAGTACCAGCACCAAAGAAAGGGTGTGTGTGTGTGTGTGTGTGTGTGTGTGTGTGTGAAAAAGACCTACCAAAGGCCAAATAAGGACAATTTGAGACAACAAATAAAATTAGATCATAATCCAACGCAGGTGTGGTGGTATATACCTGTATGTCCCAGATACTTGGGAAACAAAGAAAGGTCATGAGTTACAGCCTGGAAAAAGTTAAGCCCCTATCTTAAAAACAAAACAGAGCTGGGCACCAGTGGCTCATGCCTATAATACTAGCTACTCAGGACTGCAGTCTAAAGCCAGTCCAAGCAGAAAAGTCCCTTATTTCCATGTAGCCACCAGAAAACCAGAATTGATGCTATGGCTCAAAGTAATAGAGTGCTAGCTTTGAGCAAAAGAGCTCAGAGACAGCTCCCCGGCCTGAGTTCAAGCCCCACTACCAACAAAAGGAAGACAGACAGAAGACAAGAAAGAAAGAAAGAAAGAAAGAAAGAAAGAAAGAAAGAAAGAAAGAAAGAAAGAAAGAAAGAAAGAAAGAAAGAAAGAAAGAAAGAAAGAAAGAAAGAAAGAAAGAAAGAAAGAAAGAAAGAAAGAGAAAAAGAGAGAAAGAAAGAAAGAAAAGAAAGGAAGAAAAAGAAAGAGAAAGAAAGAAAAAAAGAGAAAGAAAGAAAGAGGCAGGCATGAACTCATGCCTGTAGACTCAAGTACTCAGGAGTTTTGAGGCCAGTCTGGGCAAAAAGACCACCATCTCAACAAAAAAGCTGGGCATAGTGTATACACCTTTCATCCCAGCTACTCAGGAAGCCTAAGATGTGGTCCTGGCCAACATTGGACAAAAACTTAATACCTCCTGAAAAATAACTCAAGTTACTGGTTTGGCAACAGTGCTAGAGTACCTGCCTAACAAGCACAAAGCCCTGAGTTCAAAAACCCCAGTACCACTCAAAAGAAATAAAGACAAAAGGAGGCTGGGGGTTGCCTGAAACTCTTAAATCCCCAGTACTAAAGGGGAAAAAAGATTAAAGTTTTAAGATAAATACCCATGAATCCATAAATGTATGTAAACACAAACAAGAGAAAAGACAGCTGTCTCTTGCAGGGACATTCCAAATAATTTTATAAGGAGAACATTCACTCTTCAAAAAAGTAAAGCATAATTCCCTATTACATATAGTAACTTTCCTCCAAAGAGTATAGACAGTCCTCAACTTTTGATGATTTTTCAAGTTTCCAGTGTGTGGTTGCGAAACCACACTTAAATTTTATCTTTTCATGGACAGACTAGTGATATGAGACTGGGGAAGCAGCAGCAAGCTGCAGCAGCCAATCAACCACATGATCACAGGGGAACAACCCACGTGCTACAGTGCACTGTGTGCTAACCAACATGTTTAATAGGTCAGGTGTATTGGATGCATTCATTACTTGATGTTCTTTTTTTTTTGGGGAGGGGGGTCCAGTCATGGGGCCAGAACTCTGGGCCTGGGCGCTGTCCCTCAGCTCTTCAGCTCAAGGCTAGCACTCTACCACTTGAACCACAGTGCCACTTCCGGCTTTTTTCTTATGTGGTGCTAAGGAATCGAACCCAGGGCCTCGAGCATGCAAGGCAAGCGCTCTACCACTGAGCCACCTTCCCAGCCCCGTTCTTTTTTTTTTTTTAATTGCTGGTCGTGGGGCCTGAACTCTGGGCCTGGGCGCTGTTCCTCAGCTCTTCAGCTCAGGTTAGCGCTCTACCACTTGAGTCACAGCACCACTTCCGGCTTTTTCTGCTTATGTGGTGCTGAGGAATCGAACGCAGGGCCTCATGCATGCAAGGCAAGCACTCTACCACTGAGCCACCTTCCCAGTCCCCCCAGCCCCATTCTTTTATCTTTAATGGTTTTTGTTTGCAGTACTAAGTCAGAACTCAAGAGCCTAGACCTTGCTTAGCTGTCTTCCTTAGCTGGCACTCTACCACTTGAGCCACTCCTCCAGCCCTGCTTTTTACAGGGTATTTTGGAGGTGATGTCCCATTGAGTTTGCTTCTTGGGCTGGCTTTGAACCTTCATCTTCCAGATCTCAGTCTCCTGAAGAGCTAGGATTCCAGGCTTAAGCCTTTAGAGCCTAGCTGATTTAGGTTATATTTAATTTATAATACACTTATCAGGAAATAATCCCATCAAGGAACAGCTGTAGTATGAAAATAGAGGAAAGAACTCTACAGTGGAGAAATCTGACAAACTCTAAGGTTAATATCAACAGTAGAAAGCCATGCTCATATATATACCTTGATATGATTGATGAGAATGTCACTTCACCTCTATCTTCTTCCTCCCTAAAGCCCCAGGGAATTTTGAGAAAAGTAACAGCACTGGGCTAGAGCTGTAACTCTATGGTAGAACAATTGCCTAGCAGTCACAGGCTCTGGTTTCCATTCCCAGCAACAAAAAGAAAGGTTGAACAGCCGGGCGCTGGTGGCTCACGCCTGTAATCCTAGCTACTCAGGAGGCTGAGATCTGAGGATCGTGGTTCAAAGCCAGCCCGGGCAGGAGAGACCGTGAGACTCCTATCTCCAATAAACCACCAGAAAACCGGAAGTGGCGCTGTAGCTCAAGTGGTAGAGCACTCGCCTTGAGCTGAAGAGCTGAGGGACAGCGCCCAGGCCCAGAGTTCAAGCCCTATGACCGACCAAAAAAAAAAAAAGAAAAGAAAGGTTGAGGGGCTGGGAAGGAGGCTCGGTGGTAGAGTGCTTGCCTCGCGTGCACGAGGCCCTGGGCTCAATTCCTCAACACCACATAAACAGAAAAAGAGGGAAGTGGCACTGTGGCTCGAGTGGTAGAGCACTAGCCTTGAGCTGAAGAGCTAAGGGGCAGTGCCCAAGCCCACAGTTCAAGCCCCATGACTGACCAAACAAAAAAAATTTTTGAAAAAAAAATAGAAACTGTTACCGCCTAAGAGGCCCCTAAAGATATATGATGACCAGGTAAAATATGATACCCTGGCTGGAATCCTGGAAGAAAAAAAAATCTATCTATATTATGTGTACATATGTATATGTAAATATGTATGTGTGTGTGTGTGTGTGTGTGTGTGTGTGTGTGTGTGTGTGTATCAGTAAGAACTAAGGAAATCTAAGATATAGGTTTTTGATTAATATGAACATATCACTATGGGTCCATTAATTGTAAGAAATGTTCAACATCAAGTTAAGGTGTTAATTAGGGGGAACTGGGTAAGGGGTTTATAGGAATTGTGTGTCATAACTTTTTGTAAATGGAAACTATTCTTAAAGCTTACTACTAAAATAAAGTTTGTTAAAATAAACACAGTTAGACAATGGCCAAAAGACTTTCACAAATATTTCACAGAACAGGGTATGTGTGGGCATATAAGCAAGTGAAAAAACGTGCAATATCATTAGCCATTGAGGAAATGCAAACTAAGACACAATCAAGTACCAACATAAACCTTTCAGAATGGCTAACAGGAAAAAAATGATAGAAAACTCCTACCTGCTGATGGGAATGCGATGTGGTACAGTCATCTTGGAAAAATTCATCTGTTACTAGCTGGTTGCCAGGGCTCACACCTGTAATCCTAGCTACTTATGAGCCTGAGATCTGAGGATCACAGTTCGAAGCCAGTCTTTGCAGGAAAGTCTGTGAGACCTTTATCTCCAATTAATCACCAGAAAACCAGAAGTGGTGCTGTGGCTCAAAGTGCTAGCCTTGAGTGAAAAAGCTCAGGAACAGTGCTCAGGTCCAGAGTTCAAGCCCCACAAGTGAAAAAAAAAAACAACACTATTCATGCAACCATTATACAACTAAGAAGTGCACTTCTACGGATTATTCTGTTCTACATAAAATAAAAATGTCCACACAAAAACCTGTGTATGAACGGCTTTATTTATAATAGCTGCCAACTGGAAACAACTCATATATTCTTCAATTAATAGATTAATAAAATTGTGGTGCAGCCATATCATACATAGCTACCATTTTGTTTTGTTTTTCTTTCTTTCTTTCTTTGGTCAGTCGTGGGGCTTGAACTCTGCATCTGAGCGCTGTCCCTCAGCTCTTCATCTCAAGGCTAGTGCTCCAATATTTGAGCTACAATGCCACTTCCAGTTTTCTGGTGGTTTACTGGAGATAAGAGTCTCATGGACTTTTCTGCCCTGGCTGGCTTTGAATTGCGATCCTCAGATCTCAGCCTCCTGAGTAGCTAGAATTACAGGCGTGAACCACCGGCACTTGGCTTTGTTTTTCTCTTGTAATGCTGAGGATCGAAGCCAACCCCAGGACCATGAGCAATACTAATTGCTCTACCACTGAACTATAACCTGTCCCCACACTATTACCAACAGCAAAACAGTAGCTACTATTACAGGAACAACTTAGAAATGAATCTCAAGAGAATTATGAAGGAGTCTTGCCAGGTACTGGTGGCTCATGCTTTTTTGTCAGTCGTGGGGCTTGAACTCTGGGCCTAGGCATTGTCCCTGTGCTCTTCAGCTCAAGGCAAGCAATCTACCGCTTGAGCCACAGTGCCACTTCCTGTTTTCCTGCCCGGGCTGGCTTTGAACCACAATCCTCAGATCTCAGCCTCCTGAGTAGCTAGGATTACAGGTGTGAGCCACTAGTGCCCGGCTTCATGCTTTTAATTCTGAAGGATCATAGTTGAAGGCCATCCCCAGCAGAAAACTCTGTAATAGTAAAAGTCTCTTATCTCCAATTAACCAACAAAAAGCTATGGAGGTATAGCTCAAGTATTTGTACACCATCTGTAAGCAAAAAGCCAAGTAAATGCAAGTTCCCGAGGCTCTGAGTTCAGGCCTCAGGACTGGCATGCACACACAAAAGTTCTCTAAAAGCAATGTTCTATATGAGTCTACCTGATAACACTCCTGAAAAGATAACATTTAGAAATGAAGAATAGATGAGTAAATGGGGGTTAAGAGGGGAAGCATATACTATCAAAAGTCACTAGAAGCCGGGCGCTGGTGGCTCACGCCTGTAATCCTAGCTACTCAGGAGGCTGAGATCTGAGGATCGCGGTTCAAAGCCAGCCCGGGCAGGAGAGACCGTGAGACTCCTATCTCCAATAAACCACCAGAAAACCGGAAGTGGCGCTGTAGCTCAAGTGGTAGAGCACTCGCCTTGAGCTGAAGAGCTGAGGGACAGTGCCCAGGCCCAGAGTTCAAGCCCCACGACCGACAAAAAAAAAAAAGTCACTAGAAGAGAGCCTGGTGTGCCAGTGGCTCATGCCTGCAATCCTAGCTACTAAGGAGACAGAGATCTGAGGATGGAGATTTGAAGCCAGCCTAGGCAAGAAGTCCAGCAAAAGCAGCTCAGGGACAGTGCCAAGGCCCTGAGTTCAAGCCCCAGGACTGATAGACCAACACACACACACACACACACACACACACACACACACACACACACACACACACACACACACACACACACACACACACACACACACACACACACACACGTCACTGGGAGATAACTGAGGTCTTGATTGTGTCTACACACACACACACACACACACACACACACACACACACACGTCACTGGGAGATAACTGAGGTCTTGATTGTGTCTATCTTGAGATCTCAATTGTCTTTGCAGCTAATTTTTGCTATATTATCCTAAAAGGAAATACAAAATTTCCGTATCATTTCTCAAAACTCAAGTGAACCTAAGGTTAGATTAGATCAAAATAAAAACATTAATTGGAGGGGGAGTGTAATTGTAGAGATGGGAGGGAGGGGATGGTAGGGAAAAAACAAAGGAGGAGACAACAATACTGGATAAGAAATGTACTCATTACCTTGCTCATGCAACTGTAACCCTTCCTCTGTATTCTCACAATAAAAAACTTATTAAAAAACTTTAATTAAAAATACAATATTCTGTTAAATTTGGGAGTTCAAATAATCAAAAACATCTTTAATACAGGTTTATGCCAAATAGTACATGAGTCATATTGATACTGAGAAAATTATTCATTGAAAGTAGATCAAGATGGCACACACCTGTAATCCCAACACTTGGGAGGTTGAGACAGGATAATTAGGAATACAAAGCTTAACTCAAAAAACAACCCTCTCCTCCCCCATCAAAAAAAAATCACTGCCCGAAATTCAAATTTAACTAGGAATCTTGTATTTTATCAAGCAATATTACTCTTGGCTTTAGGCTATATCAAGTAACTACAAAACACAAGGATGCAAGGATACAAGTATGTCTAACAGTCCTACAGAAAAGCCAGTGTAACCCGTTCTGGTTTCTACACAAGAGTGAAAATAATCCAGTCACAGCTTCTCAATTTTCAGTTAAAATATCTATACCAGAAAAAAAAATACAGAAAAAAATACAACAGAGACCTAACTTAACAGACTAGTTTTCTAGCACATATGAGTCTCTACGTTCATTCAATCTCCAAAACTGGAAGAAAAAAAAAACCATTATATTACATTACATTACAGGAATGAGTGGTTCACACCTGTAATCTTAATCAGGAGGCTGAGGTCTAGAGGAACTGGTTAGAAAAACCCATGAAACTCCATGTCCAGAGTAACCACCAAAAAAGCTGGTAAAGTACCAACCATGAGCAAATACAGGCCCTGAGTTCAAGCCCTTATTATAGCACGTTCTCCATTATAATAAAAACAATGTAACACAGTAAATGAATTTACATTGTGATCAAAACCCACAACTAGCTGGGATGGTGGTTACATATCTACAGCATTCAGTAGGCAGAGACTGGAGGATCAAGAATTTGAGGCCAGCCTTGGCTAAGCAGTGAGACCTTGTCTCAAAGAAAATAAACAAACAAAAAAACCAGAACTGGTGGCTCATGCCTGTAATTTTCAGGAGGCTGAAATCTGAGGATCGCAGTTCAAAACCAGACTCAGCAGTAAAGTCTGTGAGACTTGTCTCTCCAATTAGTCACCAAAAAGCTGGAATGGGAGCTCTGGCTCAAATGGTAGAGCACTAGCCTTGAACAAAATAGATAGGGACAGCGCTAAGGCCCAGAGTTCAAGCTCCATGACTGACAACAACAAAAAAAAGCAAATTTCTCATGCACTTTTTTCCAGGAAGCTCTTAGAGAATAATGCTCTACCAAAATGAAAAAGACCCAGGACACACAGAAAACCTAAAAAAAGAATTTTAAAAAATGGGGAGAGGGGAGGGAATCCCTAGTGTTAGATGAGAAAAAATTTCAGGACAATGTGCACCAAAACAGTCCATTCCTCCAGTCAAGACTCCAGGACAGACTTCCTTCAGAATTAGAAATTAATAAAATGTATGTCTTGAGCATCATGGCAGAAGACTTGGGCAACTAATCGAAGGGTTAAGGTCAAAGTAGTGATCAGTGCATACGTGAACCAAATAAGATAAATGATTAAATACAGGAAGAAAAAAAAATACTTGTTCAGGAAAATAAATCAGTTTATTACAAGGTGAGCTCTGGTCATCATTTTTATAGAAATTACCATATGATTTATTGAGAAGTGAGGAGGATAGGATTGAGATGTTGTGTTGTAGGAACAGAGTCAAGTCTCAATTTTCATGCTCTATAAAAAAAAAAAAAATCAGTTAAAAATACCTACAATTGCCAGGTGCCAGTGGCTCACGCCTGTAATCCTAGCTACTCAGGAGGCTGAGATCTAAGGAACACGGTTCAAAGCCAGCCCAGGAAGGAAAGTCTGTGAGACTCCTATCTCCAATAAACCACTAGAAAACCGGAAGTGGCACTGTGGCTTAAGCGGTAGAGTGCTCGCCTTGAGCTGAAGAGCTCAGGGACAGGACCCAGGCCCAGAGTTCAAGCCCCATGACCGACAAAAAAAAACACCTACAATTGGGCTAGGAAGGTGGCTCAATGGTAGAGTGTTTGCCTTGCATGCATGAGGCTGAGTTTGATTCCTCAGCACCGTACAAGAAGAAAAAGTAGGCGCTGTGGCTCAAGTGGTAGAGCACTAGCCTTGAGCTAAAGAGGTGAGGGACAGCTCCCAGGCTCAGAGTTCAGACCCCACAACCGGCAAAAAAAGACAAACCAAAACAAACAAAAAACAAAAACCTACAGTAGAAAAATCTATGGAAAATCAGCTGGGTGTGGTAGCACATGCTTATAATCCCAGCAGTCAAGAGGCACAGGATCGCCAGCTATATGGCAGCCTACACAGTAGGACACTATCTCCCCAAAACAAGCAATAAAAAATGAAAATGAAATAAAAACAAGAATAACTTTGAAAAAGGAAAAAGCGTGTTATGTTATCTATAAATAAGGAGAGGACTAGAGTATAAGTGGTATAGTGCAACCTATCAAGTATGAGACTCCTGACTTCAAACTCCAATATGAACAAGGGGAAACAAGTGCCCTTATACAGAAGAGGTGAAACCGTTCAAAGTATACTATATAAATGCTTGGAATTATCACAAGGAAATGTCCTCATTCTATTAGTACTATTAATGTATGTCCATTTAAAATTTAATTTTAACATATACATTTTACAATTTTAAATATACAATTTTAAAATATACATTTTACAATTAAGGTTTTGTTTTGTTTTCTGTCAGTTGCAGGGCTTTTGAACTCAGGGCCTGGGTGCTGTCCCTGAGCCTCTTTGTGCTTAAGGCTATAGCACTCTACTACTTGAGCCATAGCACCACTTCCAGTTTTCGAGTGGTTTACTAGATATAAAAGTTTCAGGGGACTTTTGTAGCCAGGCTGGCTTCCAACTGTGATCCTCAGATCTCTGTCTCCTGAATAGCTAGGATTACAACAGCCAGCACCCAGCACATTTTACAACTGAAAGTGGTTGTCTCTAGAAAAGGAAAAATAAGATTGGGATCAGAATGATGCTTTTTACAGAACTGATTAATTAAACTTACAACTTCTATGAATTAAGGCAAACTCATAACTGAAAAAAATTAAAGATGAAAAAGAAAAACTCCATCAACTACCCATTTCTCCCCAATCTTTTGTTAAATACCATTTTAATCTATATTCTTCCCCTTTTTTGTGGGGGGTAGTACTAGGACTTAAGTTCAGGACTATGTGTACTCACTGGGCTTTTTCTGTCACTTTTTCTGTCACCACACCTTCAATTCCAGCTTATTTTTATGCCTGGGTAGCTTTCAACCACAATTCTCACAATTCTGCCTCCTAAGTAGCTAGAATTTTAGGCTCTTCAACATTTAAAAATTCTTCTTTCCTTTTATTTATGTAAAACAACTAAAGCACTTCTTCAAACCCTATCATTTTTTTAAAGCTAAAATAATTCTGCACCAACAGGTGAAAACAAACATAGCCGATGCACTAGGGACTGTATTTATATTTGGCACAACAGTGGCTTATTACAAAGAAACCATAGCTGGGTTTATCATGCCAGTTCTGGGTAGCTTTATTCAAGATGTTGACACAAATGATCCCCCAAAGTAATAAATTTTGACACTTTTAAAAAGTCCAGATGTGAAGTTTCAAAAAAAAATTCAGTTTGAAGCCAAAAGTTAAACCAGTTCATAATAATACAATTTTCCTTTTTAAATTCACTACATTTTCTCAGACAGGTTACTTAGTATTCTTTGACATGGTTATTTGGAGTCATTTTAATTTGGCTTGCATTTTTTAAGTTCTAAGTTTGTACCTATCCAGAATATATCTTATTATAATTAAAAATATAAATCCAGAAGCAACAACAACTCTTCCTTATAGAAGAATTCCAATTATTAAGTATAAGGAAAATAGAAAATCACTATCAGAATACCACTGTTTTAAATGCCACAAGCAAGATCTGCCAATTAATAAAAGTAGTTGGCAGAAGTGTAAGCAGAAACAGGAGGCTGCATAGTCTCAAAGTATCGAGCAAATATTTAGTAATTATAAAGGAAAACATAGTAAGCATACAATAGAAAATCCAAGCAAACACCACCTTAGCATCGCGATCAAGATTAACAACACCAGAAACACTTTAACACATCCTGTTATGTATAACATACTATCACAAACTGGAAGACAAAACAAGAGACATGACAACTTAGTTCAAGATGGGACTCTGGATGGGATCCCAGAACAGTAAGGGACATTAGTAAAAATGTCTAATTTTAGCTCTACTAGAATAGCACTGTAGTAAGGTTAATTTCTTGATTTTGACAAGTGTTTTACAGCAAGATATCAAAACAAGATGATAGCTTAAGAATATACAGGAATTTACTACTTTCACAATTCTCCTATAAATCTACAATCATCTCAGAAGTTTGAAAAATAACTTTAAAAAGATAGACACACATTTATGTTTGTACATACCATGTACACACACACACACACACACACATATAAAAATCAAGAACTCGTGGCAATTGGCATTTGGGTATTCAGCAAGTTAAATAATCATGTTCTCTTCTGAATCAGTCATTGACTCACTAACAACATAACTTTAAGGTTCTCCCATTCCTTATTCTCACATTTAACTGTGTAATTTTCTTAGAAAATCCTTTTGCTATATTACACCAAAACAAGAGAATCACAGAATAAGATTATTACATTATCTTGGAAACTCATACATCACAGCTGTTAAGACCCAGCCAATATTTTTAGAACATTTCTTCTCATCACCTAATATGAAAAGAGGAGCTGGTTGATAAATTCAGTATCATTAACAGGCTTGGAATTCTAAAAACAAAGAAAAACCCCAAAATACATACATTGTCATTTGACTATCTTATTAAGCAATAGCTGTTTTTCCAAAAGCAGATGTTGTATAGTAGACTTTTACTTAACTCTCTTCAAAAACAGCATATGGACGGACACTAAGCAAGACCAGTTAAGACCCTTTCAATACCTTTACTTCCTCTTCTTCTTCTTTCCTCTTTCTTCTTCTTCTTTTTTTTTTTTTTTTTGTCAGTGTAGGGCTTGAACTCTGGGCCTGGGTGCTGTCCCTCAGCTCTTCAGCTCAAGGCAAGCACTCTACCACTTGAACCACAGCGTCACTTCCGGTTTTCTGAATGGTTTATTGGAGATAAGAGTCTAATGGAATTTCCTGCCTGGGCTGGTTTAGAACCTTGATCCTCAGATCTCAGCCTCCTGAGTAGCTAGGATTATAGGCATGAGCCACCAGTGCCCAGTTAATACCTTTTCTTACTTTAGCTCTAGAGTGATTATCAGTAGTTATAATCATCATTTTATGAAAAAGGAAATCCTATAAAATAAACAATCAGATCTAACCTCTACACAAAGAAAGTAATGAATTTCTCTTTCTGGCTATGGCTGATCATTCCCTGAGCATCAATCTCCTTTCCCCAATTATTTTAAGTAACAAACAGCTGAAATCGGTCCATGGGATTCCTGAATAGTAAAATTAATATTTACATGGAGAACAGTATTATCAAATAATCACATTTATTACTTTTTGTAGGCATTCCTACTCACTGTGGCATTTAATTTTATTAATCACAAGGCTCTCTATAGAAGCAGCAACAATGAAAACATAAACTTTTTTTTTTGTCAGTTGTGGGGCTTGAACTCTGGGCCTTAGCACTGTCCCTCAGCTCTTCAGCTCAAGGCTAGCACTCTACCACTTGAGCTACAGCGCCACTTCCAGTTTTCTAGTGGTTTACTGGAGAGAAGAGTCTCAGGGACTTTCCTGCATGGGCTGGCTTTGAACCATGATCCTCAGATCTCAGCCTCCTGAGTAGCTAGGATTATAGGCATGAGCCACCGACACCCAGCAAAAATAAAACTTTTTTAAAAGCAATTTTAAAGTGGATCTTTATCCAAGTACCATAAAAAAGTAAAATGTTCACATTTTCACTCATGTCAATATCATTTTCAAATTCATGTTCTACTAAGATGAAAAGTAAAGTGGGAAGAACTAACTTAACAAGCTATACAAAAAGAGAGACAATTTACCTCAGGAACTCACTACACACTGAAATATATTCAAATGGTGAAAGGCTATCAATTTATTCAGAATTTCCATTCTATCCTGACTGTCAATAGTCTCTTGAGTAATTATATTGAACATATTACTACAAAATGTACTAAGAAGTAGAGAATAATACTGTATTTGTAAACTGCAAATAACAAAGCAGAGGTCCAATAAGGCTAACATCTAAGCTGTAATTTACATTTGAAGTCTATGCTGAAAGCAGTCACAATGTACAAATGTGACAAGTAATCCACAAGTTTACAAAAACAAAACTTGCTTGTCTCAGATTATGTCCAGTCTCATCTGGTGGGTTTCTGACAGCCTGTTACTTAAAGTGAATGTTCTTCCCATTAGTTAGAAGCAGCTTGCAAATAGCCATAGGTTTCTTAAGAAGGAATGAGTCTACTTGGCAATACTGGTAATTCCATAGTTTCCTATTACATTCATTCGTCTGAAAACTGAAAAAATTCACAACTTAAATGTTCTTCCATTTCTTTGCCAGTTTTTCAAGTTTTAAATCAAAGGAAAGTTGGAATGTATTGCTTCTTGACATCAACAGGCATCTCAATAAGACAGTAACTAACCAAAAATCATGAGTTCTTTGGCCAAGTTTGTAATAGGCTTCCCTTCATTCTTCCACTTTATCCTTTCACAATCCTTTTTTTTCTAATTTTTCCAATATGGCCTGGATCTTACAAACAGCCTCTTTCCTGGCCTGCCGTACAGAGTCCTGTCCCCCAGTTTCAACAGAATCCAGTTCTAAAAGTTCCTTTGTTAGCATTTCTTCCAGAAGCCAGTATGCTTTGTCTGTCTTTTTTCCTACAAATTCTTCTACTTCTTGCTCAAGATACTGAACCTTTTCCAGCACGTGAATAATTTTTTTAATACTTGGAGGAGTACCTTCATCTGAAGATAAACACTCTTCAGAAAGATTATTCTGATCTTGATTGCTAGGATGTTCGTTATTGGCATTACCATACAGCTGAGGCTCTGCACTGTATTGGACTTGGGAATCCAAAAGATCTGAATTATCATTGTTCATTGTCCCAGCAGATTCATACTGATGGACACGGCAAGGAAAGTTGTGTCGACTCATACTTTGATCTGATTGGTTATAGGCATATGAGGAATCCTTGGAATTGGTGGGAGACACAAAAAGGAAAAAATCAGAGTTATACCTTCAAAACAGATATTGATGATATTCAAGTCTATGGTTTAATTTAAAATTATACCATAGGCTAGTAACATTGACATTGGTTATTGTCTTCCGTCTATAGATTATTTGAGGCAGTAAAATACAATCCTTGATTGGGTTTCATATTCAGATAATATTACAACAAATGGAAAATGAGACTTTGTCTTTAAAAAAAGATATAAGTATAAAATGTCTTTTAAAAAGTCTATGGCCAGGGCTGGGAAGGTGGCTCAGTGGTAGAGCACTTGCCTTGCATGCATGAGGCCCTGGGTTCGATTCCTCACCACCACATAAGCAAAAAGAAAAAAAAAAAGCCGGAAGTGTCAAGTGGTAGAGTGCTAGCCTTGAGCTGAAGAGCTGAGGGACAATGCCCAGGCCCAGAGTTCAAGCCCCATAACTGGACCCCAAAAAAATAAAAAATAAAAATAAAGTCTATGGCCAGCCGGGCGCCAGTGGCTCATGCCTGTAATCCTAGCTACTCAGAAGGCTGAGATGTGAGGATCACGGTTCAAAGCCAGCCCGGGCAGGAAAGTCCATGAGACTCTAATCTCCAATAAACCACTCAAAAACCAGAACTGGTGCTGTGGCTCAAACGGTAGAGTGCTAGCCTTGAGCTGAAGAGCTGAGGGACAGAGCCCAAGCCCAGAGTTCAAGCCCCATGACCAACCAAAAAACAAACAAACAAAAAGTAGTCTATGGCCAGGCGGCCATGGCTCACATCTGTAATCCTAGCTACTCAGGCTGAGATCTGAGGATAGCAGTTCAAAGCCAGCTTGAACAGGAAAGTCCTTGAGACTTTTATCTCTAATTAACCACCAGAAAACCAGAAGTGGCACTGTGGCTCAAGTGGTAGAGCACTTGCCTTGAGCTGAAGAGCGCAGGGACAGCACCCAGGCCCAGAGTTCAAGCCCCATGACTGACCCCCCCCCAAGAAAAAAAAGTCTATGGCAATGTGATTTAGTGGTAATGTTTGCCTAGCATGTGTGAAACCCTGTGTTCAATTCCTCTGTACCACTTAAACATGGGAATATATATATATGTTTATATATATATATATTTTTTTTTTGGTCGGTCATGGGTCTTGAATGCTGGGCCGGGGCGCCATCCTTCAGCTCAAAGCGAGCACTCTACCACTTGAGGCACAGCACCATTTCCTGTTCCACATAAACAGAAAAAAATAAAAAGCTGGAAGTGGTACTGCAGCTCAAGTGGTAGAGTGTTAGCCTTAAACAAAAGAAGCTCAGGGACAGTGCCACGCCCTGAGTTCAAGCCCTGGGACTGGCAAAAAATAAAAATAAAATAAATGTGACTCATTAAAAAAAAGTCTATGAGGAAAGAAAAGGCAATAAAGGTGACATAAAACCATCAGTAGTGGCCACCAACTTTTGCAGCTAGTTCCCATTTAATCAGATCAATGCAAAAACTTCCCATGTTGTGCTCTCAATTACTCAAGAGAGCAACATAATAGCATTTAGAAATCTACCTTTGGCTGTTGGGGTGGTGGTGAAGGAGGTGGTTGAGGAGAGCTACCAGCAGGCCATGGTGAAGCATTTTCAGTTATGTAGAGATTCCCAGGTGGTGCCGAGGGCGTAGCTGAAGGCCAGGGGTAACGGGCACCCATCCCATAAGCACCAGGAGAAGCCCACGTATCCTCTTGTGGTCGTACAGTCGGCCCTGATTGTGGAATACTTCGATTACCATCCCCATAAGGATAATGGGGCAGGGTCATCCCAGGATTCTAGATTAAGAAGAGCAGACATGCTGGTCATTGCTAAAAGAAACAAACTAATAATAATACTCTAGGAAAGGCATATCCTGAGATGCTAACAGCTCTAAACCAATCTGTTGCCATAGTAGAACTGATTTCTCCAAGCCTGTAAAGACCTCTTCCTAAATAGCAGAAGCAGATCTGGTGATAAACCCTGACTTAAAATGTAAATGGATGCACGGGGGCTGGGAAGGTGGCTCAGTGGTAGAGCACTTGCCTTGCATGCATGCGGCCCTGGGTTCGACTCCTCAGCACCACATAAGCAAAAAGAAAAAAAAACCCGGAAGTGGCACTGTGGCTCAAGTGGTAGAGCGCTAGCCTTGAGCTGAAGAGCTGAAGGACAGTGCCCAGGCCCAGAGTTCAGGCCCCATGACTGGACCCCACCCCCCCCAAAAAAAATGTAATGGATGTAGTATAATAATTTCTCACAGGCACTATAAACAAATTTTCTCCTATGTTATATCTAGAACTCCTCTTAAAAATAAGTAAACATGGTATCATTCATAGAATATTAACAAATACCAAAAAAAAGTTAAGACAAACTATGGAAAACTACTTCTTTTGCTATAAAAATTTTAATGATGGGGCTGGGAAGGTGGCTCAGTGGTAGAGCGCTTGCCTTGCATGCCTTAGGCCCTGGGTTCGATTCCTCAGCACTTCCGGCAAAAAGCTGGAAGTGGCGCTGTGGCTCAAGTGGTAGAGCGCTTGCCTTGAGCTGAAGAGCTGAGGGACAGCGCCCAGGCCCAGAGTTCAGGCCCCATGACCGGACCCAAAAAAAAAAAAAAAATTTAATGATTGTGATACTCAGCCAGAATCTATTTACTGCAAAAACTGTTACAAGAAAGACATTATCAATAAATTAGACCCTGTCTTCAAATCTAAAAAAATTAAATAAGTCTCTGAACATGTAGAATGTTTTCTTAAATCAGCAATAATGTAAATAAATACCTTTCTACTGTTTACAATTTAAAATGCAGACCAAGTTTTTACTAACAGAAAACTGCTCACTTGTGAAGCAGGATATCCTGGAACCTGCCCCCTAAGAGGGGCTGATTCAGTCTGACAGTCCTGCTGGGGATACATCCAACGAGAGACAGGAGTTGGGCTGTTGCCAGGTGAACGGTAAGTGCTTGGAACTTCTGTAGAGTAATTGGTCTGAGGATAGCCAGATGTATAGTAAGCCCCAGAGTATGAGGCAGAATTTGCTCCAGGGCCAGCAGAGTATGCTGGACCATATGCTCCATTTGTGTAAGAATTCAAACTCTAAAAAAAAGCAAAATTGACAGAAAAAAAAAGAGTTAAAAGGCAGAAAGGCCCTCACTTAATGTTCAACTTCAAAAACCTTGGGAAGAGATTAGTATCTAGGGAAAATATGAACTACCCAAGCAATCTGTGACACATTCTTTCTGTTATGATCACATGCCATCTACTGAATTGAGGCTGTAACTGACTGTAAGAGTCTATGTTGTAACACAGGCAAGTAGACTGTGATGAGAGATGAAATGACAAAGTGATAGCTTTAGAGCAGTGCTTCTCAAATATTTCTTTAAAAAAGATTTCCTTAAGTATACCTAACAAATATACTTCACAGATAAAAGTTTGTACCCACAGATCGGAGAGTGAATTCTGGGTGAGCCCAGGGGAATAGATAAAGAAATATCATCATATAATAGAAGAGAGACAGATAGAGACAGAGAGAAAGGATGACTATGAGACAGACTACCTCAGACATATGCTTTGTATATAATGGCTCACAGCCTTAGTTGCTCCTGAGAAAAATAGAAGATCATAACTTATCTTGAAGTAAATTTAAATGAGATAACATAAATATAAGACTTGTGGCACAAAACACACTTGTAATATTTTTCATTTATATATATACACACACACACACACACACACACACACACATATACCTCCAGCCCTTTTTACTGTTTTAAGTTTTCATTACCATATATTAGTCATATAAGAGGCATTTAATTGTGACATTTCCATACATGAAAACAAAAATATATCCTGGTAATCATCTTCAACCCCTCCATCACTCTTCCCTGTCCCCACACTCTTTTATAACAGTTTCAACAGGTATCATTGTTTTATCTTCATACATGCAAACTATGTTGACCATATTCACACTCATTCATCCTCTTCATTAGCCCCCCACAGTCTGTCTGGCATCCTCTTCAACATTGCTCTGGGTTTTGTCTGTTTTAGGGACAGGGTCTCCCCCTTTGTCTCAGCCAGCCCAGACAGCAATCTTAGTATTTACAGTTCCCACTATAGCTGGGATAACAAGTATACGCCATCATAAAAGCTGTTTCTGTTAAGATGGGGGTCTCTAAAACTTTTGCATGAGCTCATCTAGAACCACAAAATTCCCAGTCTTGGCCTCCCAAGTAGCTGGGATGGCAGGTATCACTATACCCAAATGTGTGTTGACCAAGCCGGACTCAAAGCACAATCTTCCAGACCTCTGCTTCCCCAATAGCTAGAAATAAAAAAAAAAAGTTTTTGAGACAAAAGCTGCACTATGTGGGGCTGGGAAGGTGGTTCAGTGGTAGAGCGCTTGCCTTGCATGCTTGGGGCCTTGGGTTTGATTCCTCAGCACCACATAAGCAAAAAAAAAAAAAAAAAAGAGTTGCACTATTTAACCCAGTCTCAATTTTTTACACACACACACACACACACACACACACACACACACACACACACACACACACACACACACACACACACACACACACACACACACACACCGGCTTTTCCTACCTGTGTATCACATTAATATATATTTATATCTGTAGATAGAACTATATAATGTTTTTTCTTTTTTTTTTGGTCTGGTTGTAGGGCCTGAACTCTAGACCTGGGCGCTGTCCCTCAGTTCTTCAGCTCAAAGCTAGCATTCTACCACTTGAGCCACAGTGCCACTTCCTGTTTTCTGGTGGTTTATTGGAGATAAGAGTCTCATGGACTTTCCTGCCCAGGCTGGCTTTGAACCACGATCCTCAGATCTCAGCCTCCTGAGTAACTAGGTGTGAGCCACTGGCACCTGGCTACAATATCTTTTTATTATAAAAGCTCTGAAGAGGCTGGACGCTGGTGGCTCAAACCTGTAATACTAGCTACCAGGAAGGTGACATCAGTGGATCATAATTTGAAGTCAACTCTGACAGGAAAGTCTGTGAGACTCTTATTTCTAATTAACTACCAAAAAAGACAGAAGGGAAGCTGTGGCTCTGCTGCAGTAGACTTGAACAACAACAAAAAAAACTTAGAGATAGTGCCCAAGCCCTGAGGTTCAAGCCTTTGGACTGGTGCACATGCATGCATGCTCACATGCATGTGTGCTCGCATGCACACACACACACACGTTAGAAGAAACTAGGAACAGAAGGAATACACTTCAACATAACAAAGGCTATATGTATAAATCTAATGCCAAACCAATAACATACTTAACTGGGGGGAGGGGAGGGAAATACATCATTTTCCTCTAAACTCAGTAACAAATCAAAGGTGTCTACTCTCCCAACTCTTTATTTAATATAGTATTGGAATTTCTAACCAGAGCAATAAGAGACAAAAAAGAAAAGAAATTCAAAGGAAGGAAGAAGTCAAATTGTCCCTCATTATGCATGATATGATCTTATACTTAAAAGATTCTAAAGATTCCAACAAAAGAACTCCTGATCTAGTAGAAAAGTTTTGGCAATAGAGCAGAACATAAAATCAACACTCAAAAATCAGAAGCTTTTCTATATACTAACAACGAACATGCTGAAAAAGAAACATTTCCAATAGTCTCAAAGTAAACAAAATTCCAGTATAAATTTAACTAAGAAGCAAAAAACCTTTACAATGAAAACTGTAAAATCTTAATGAAAGAAATTGAAGGGCCAAGTACCAGTGGTTCACACCTATAATCCTTGCTACTCAGGAGGCTGACATCTGAGGAATATGGCTCAAAGCCAGCCCAGGCAGGAAAGTCCATGAGATACTTATCTTCAATAAACTACAAAAAGAGCTGAAAGTGCAAGGACACGTGCACCTCCATGTTTATTGCAGCACTGTTCGCAATAGCTAGGATATGGAAACAACCTAGATGCCCCACCACAGATGAATGGATCCAAAAATTGTGGTATCTATACACAATGGAATATTATGCAGCCATTAGAAATGACAAAATAATGGCATTTGCAGGGAAATGGATGGAGCTAGAAGGAATCATGTTGAGCGAGGTAAGCCAAGAACGAAGAGACAAACAGTACATGGTCTCCCTGATAAGTGGATGATGAATCCAAAATGTTAGGTGATATGACAAAACTAACAGGACTTAAGAAACAAAGAACTCCCACTCATCTGGTTGAACCACTACTAAATATCCCCATGCTGCTGATCACATATATGGTATATAACATATGAGCACCGTTATATATTACAGACTGTGATAGACAATTTGCTCCAGGAAAGTTAGAATGAACTTGTGACTTTAAATGAGCATCATTATTCCACAATACTGTGAATTTCCGGAAATTAAGTAATCACTTAATCACGATCAAAAAAAAAAAAAAAAAAAAGAACCTTGGGGAAGGGAGGGAGGGAGGGGATGGTAGGGGGAAAACAATGGAGGGGGTAACAATGTTCAAGAGGAAGTGGAAGTGTACTCATTACCTCACTCATGTAACTGTAACCCTCTGTATAGTATCTCTACAATAAAAAAAATTAAAATTAAAAAAAAAAAAAAAAAAAGAGCTGAAAGTGGAGCTATGGCTCAATTGATCAACCACTAGACTTGAGTACAAAAGTGCAAGGACTGTGGCCAAGCCCAGAGTTCAAACTCCAGGACTGGCAAAAATACAAATAAAAAAAAATTTTTTAAAAAGGAAGGAAGGAAGGAAGGAAGGAAGGAAGGAAGGAAGGAAGGAAGGAAGGAAGGAAGGAAGGAAGGAAGGAAGAAAGGAAGGACAATAAATATAGAAATACCTTTTATGCTCATGGATTGGAGAATGATTATCAGGAAAATGGCCATACAGAAATCTACAGAGTCAATTCAACAGCCATCAACATCCCAATGGCATTTTTTGTAAAAATAGAAGAACCAGTACAAAAATTCATATGGAAGCATGATAGATCCCATCTAGCAAAAGTAATCCAAGCTAGGTACAGTGGTTCACACCTGTAATCCTAGTCTCTCAGAAATTGGGATCCATGATCTTAGTTTGAAGCCAGACAAAGCAGAAAAGTCCATAAGACTCCACCTTCAAAATAGCCAGCAAAGCTGAAGGTATGGCTCAGTGGCAGAGTGGCTGTCTAGCAAGGCTAAAGCCCTAAGATTAAACATAAGCATTGCCAAATTAAAAAAAATAAAATAGTGGTTGGGAATGTGGCTTAGTGGTAGAGTGTTTGCCTAGCATGCATGAAGACCTGCGTTTGATTTCTCAGTATCACATAAAAAGAAAAATCTAGAAGTGGCACTGTGGCACGTGGTAGAGTGCTAGCCTTGAGCAAAAAGGAAGCTCAGAGACAGTGCTGAGGCCCAGAGTTCAAGCCCCAGGACTGGCAAAACAACAACAACAACAACAAAAAACAGGCTCTGTTGGAGAGTACGTATCAGCAGGAGATAGGGAAGGTAAATGGAGGTGAGTGAAAATGAATTATGAAGTATTTTATACTTAAATATGCATATATATGGAACTAGAACAATGAAACCAGTTGAAACTGTTTTAAGAAGGGAGGGGCAAGAAAGACTTTGAAGAATGGAAGAAATTGATGCACTATATTATATGCATATATGGGAATGTCACAATGAAATCCCCCTTGTTCAACTAATTATGATAATTAAACAAAACCAGTTGTAGTTAGGTGTGGTAGCTCACTCTTTAATCCCAGCTACTGGGGAGGTGAAGTAGGAGTAGTGGTCCAAGGCAATCTAGGCAAAAGCTCTAGACTGTATCTGGGGGGTTAAAAAAAAAAAAAGACAAAAAAACCCTAAAATAAAAAAGAAGGGAATACAGCAGGATACTTGTGTAGAAAGCATGAGGTCCCTAGTTCCAGTAACAGTGCCCAGGCCCCAAGTTCAAGCCACACAACTGAAAAAAAGAAAAAATAAGAAAAATGTTGAAGTCCTCCTCACACTTTCTGATTTCAAAATTCACTACATAGCTACAATAATAAAAACAGTTTGGCATCAGTACTCAGGACAGACATACAGATCCACAGAATAATGAGTGTCTAGTGTCTTACTCAATGAGTAAGAACAGAGTCCTGAGATGTACAGCTACCAATATAAAAAAAAGAAAAAGAATAAGAAGTTAAACTTCACATAGTAATTCAAAGTGGATCATAGACCTAGAGTAAATGTAAGAACAAAATTATTTTTTTAGTTCTTACAAAAAGAATTGAAATAAATGTTTATGACCCTGGGCTAGTCAAAACCTTCTTAGAAATAACACTAAACAAAAGAACAACAGAAGAAAAATAGACTTCAAAAAATTTAAGACTTTTGTAATTTAAGAATAAAAAAAAAAGCCAAGCCGGGCGCTGGTGGCTCACACCTGTAATCCTAACTACTCAGGAGGCTGAGATCTGAGGATCTCGGTTCAAAGCCAGCCCGGGCAGGAGAGACCGTGAGACTCCTATCTCCAATAAACCACCAGAAAACCGGAAGTGGCGCTGTAGCTCAAGTGGTAGAGCGCTCGCCTTGAGCTGAAGAGCTGAGGGACAGCGCCCAGGCCCAGAGTTCAAGCCCCACGACCGACAAAAAAAAAAAAAAAAAGCCAGGTGCCGGTGGCTCACGCCTGTAATCCTAGTTACTCAGGAGGCTGAGATCTGAGGATCATGGTTCAAAGCCAACCCAGGCAGGAAAGTCCATGAGACTCTTATCTCCAATAAACCACTAGAAAACCGGAAGTGACACTGTGGCTCAAGCGGTAGAGTGCTTGCCTTGAGCAGGGACAGCGCCCAAGCACAGCGTTCAAGCCCCACGAGCGACCAAAAAAAAAAAAAAAAAAAAAGAATAAAAAAAAAAAATGAGCCAAGTGCAAGTGACTCCCATCTATAATCCTAGCTACTCAGAAGGCTGAGATCTGTGCATCACGGTTCAAAGCTAGCCCAGGCAGGAAGTCCATGAGATTTTTATATTCAACTAGCCATCAAAAAGCCAGATGTAGAAGTGTGGCTCAAGTGGTATAATGCAAGCATGACTTCAAACCCACATATGAAAAATAAAATTTAAAAAAATTAAAAAATTAAGAAACAGAAGATCCAAGAGCCAATGGCTTACTCCTGTTATCCCAGCTATTAAGGAGACTGAGACCCAGAGAATCAAGAGTTCAAAGCCAACCTGGTCAGAAATTCTGTGCAATTCCATCCTTAAAATAACCAGTCAGCCGGGTGCTGCTGGCTCACACCTGTAACCCTAGCTACGTATGAGGCTGAGATCTGAGGATCACCATTGGAAGTCAGCCCAGGCAGAAAAGTCCTGTGAGACTCTTATCTCCAATTAACCACTCTAAAACTAGAAGTAGAGCTATGGGTCAAAGTGGCAGAGCTCTAGTCTTTTTTTTTTTTTTTTGTTGGTCGTGGGGCTTGAACTCTGGGCCTGGGCGCTGTCCTTCAGCTCTTCAGCTCAAGGTGAGCGCTCTACCACTTGAGCTACAGCGCCACTTCCCAGAGCTCTAGTCTTAAGAAAAAGAGCTCAGGAGCAGTGCTCAGGCCCTGAATTCAAGCCCCACAACTGACAAAAAATAAAACAAAATAAAATAAAATAATCAGTACAACAAACCAGGGCTGAAGTTCTGGCTCAAGAAGTAGAATACCAGCAGAGCCAAGAAGATGAGCAAAGATGCCCTGAATTCAAACTCAAGAAGAAGGGAAAAAAGGATAACCATACCTGGCCTGGCAACTCTGGCCTCACAGGATATGTACTTGGGTATGGAGCCCTTGGGCGTGCAGAATTCCAGTAGTTAGAATTGTAGCCAGGATATGGTGGTTGTTCCTAAGAAAAAGAAGATAAATTCACCATTAAAAATATATATATAGGGGCTGGGAAGGTGGCTCAGTGGTAGAGCGCTTGCCTTGCATGCATGAGGCCCTGGGTTCAATTCCTCAGTACCACATAAGCAAAAAGAAAACAGCTGGAAGTGGTGCTGTGGCTCAAGTGGTAGAGCGCTAGCCTTGAGCTGAAGAGCTGAGGGACAGCGCCCAGGACCAGAGTACAGACCCCACAACTGGACCAAAAAAAAAACAAAAAACAAAATTTGTTTCTATGAGGTGACTCACAAAACCCACATTTGATTGCCCTTATCCATCTCTAATAACTACCCCCTCACCACTAAAGGCATTTTGTGTGTGTGTATATGTGTGTGTGTGTGTTGTCCTTTTTTGCATGTATGTACTGGTCCTGGGACCTGGAAGTCAGGGTCTGGTGCTGTCCTTGAGCTTTTGTGCTCAAGGCTAGCACTCTACCACTTTGAGCCACTGATGCACTTCCAGCTTTTTAGTGGTTAACTGGAGATATTAACAGACTTTCCTGCTTGGGCTGGTTTCAAACCGTAATCCTCAGGTCTCAGCCTCTTATACCAGAACTAAAGGGTTCTGGGGTTGTTTTAAGACAGTCTTGCTGTGTAGTCTAAGCTATTGCTTTAGTCTGGTTGTGGGGTGTTTGTTTGTTTTTTACCGTGCTGGAGATTGACCTGAAGACCTTATAACATGTTACATTAGTAAAGTGCTCTACCATTGAACTACAGCCCCAGGGAGTTTTTTCATTTTCTTTTTCTAATATCTGTATCTTTTTTTTTTTTTTTTTTTTCTGGTTGTGGGGCTTGAACTCTGGGCCTGAAGCACTGTCCTTGAGCTCTTCAGCTCAAGGCTTTTCTGATGGTTTATTGAGATAAGAGTCTCATGGGCGGTCACCAGTGGCTCTCACCTGTAATCCTAGCTACTCAGGAGGCTGAGATCTGAGGATCACGGTTCAAAGCCAGCCCATGCAAGGAAAGTCCCTGAGACTCTTATCTCTAATAAAACCACTAGAAGACCAGAAGTGGCGCTGTGGCTCATGTGGTAGAGCATTTGCCTTGAGCTGAAGAGCTGAGGTACAGCACCCAAGCCCAGAGTTCAAGCCCTACGACCAACAAAAAAAGAGTCTCATGGACTTTTCTGCCCAGGCTGGCTTTAAACCATAATCCTCAGATCTCAGCCTCCTGAGTAGTTAGGATTACAGGTGTGAGCTACTGGTGCCTGGCTAATACCCATATCTTTTAACTATTACTGTGAAAATACAGATTTCTAATTTTATCAGTATGCTTATTCTTTTTAAGTATAATACTTACATGATGGTAACAAAATAATGCCAACTTTGTTGAAAATTACTAATATTGCTAAAATAATTCAAGGTTTTCATGTTTTGTTTTGTGTTCTTGATCTACAGGATATCCCACTAAGGATGTGAAATTATTGCTTTAAGTTTGCTTAGGGGGTCTGGAGTGTGGATGAATGCTTGTTTGGCATGGATGAAACTGTGAATTTGGCTTCCAGCTCTACAAGAAAAAAAAAATCACTTAGAGGCTGCTAGATTATTGCCTTAGTATGTATAAAGAAAGCCCTGGACGGACTGGGAAAGTGGCTCAGTGGTAGAGTACTTGCCTTGCATGCATAAGGCCCTGGGTTCGATTCCTCAGCACCACATAAGCAAAAAGAAAAAAAAGCTGTAAGTGGCGCTATGGCTCAAGTGGTACAGCACTAGCCTTGAGCTGAAGAGCTGAGGGACAGCGCCCAGACCCAGAGCTCAGGCCCCACAACTGGACCAAAAAAAAAAAAAAAAAAAAAAAGGAAGTCCTGGATTCATGTCCCAGCACATAAATGAACAAAATACAAAATTAAGAGCAAATAACAAATTAAGATTTAAAAGGTTTTATCTAATTATGTGAAATAGTTACAACGTCCTAAAGTCAGGTGTACGAAAGCCTCCTCTCCCTTCCTTCCCTTCCTGCATCTTCCCAACCATTGCTCCCCACGCAAAAAACAGTTCAAAAAGCAAAGGTAAAGCAGTAAAATGAAGGCCTAGCAAGAGTGAAGCCCTGAGTTCAAGCCCAGTACAGCCTTAAAAAAAAATAGCAAACAAGAAATCCTATCACATTAATAACTACACACAGAAAATAATTCAAATAGCTTTAAATTTTTCTTTATTATTATTGTAATGTGATATAGAAGGATTACAATTACATGAGTCAGGTAATGAGTACATTTCCTTTTGTACAGTGTCTTCCCTTCCCTCATCTCTCCCATCTCCACTCACAAGTTGTAAATGGTTTACTTTCATCACAGTGTCCAGAGTCAAATAACTCTTGAACAGTCTTCTGAATGGGCATCTCAGGAATACATATTCTACAGGCAAAATAAATGTGAAGAAATCTAAGGGAACAGCTACTTGGGAGGTAGAAGGATTCCTTGAACCTAGGAGTTTTGAGATTAGTCTGGGCAACATCGTGAAATATCCTCTCCTCACCACCTCAACAAACAAACAAATACACTTAGAATATTATTAGCAGTGATATTAGCAGTGTAATTTTTTAACTATTTTGTGTGTATGCAGAATAAATGACTACTGCAATTTTATGGGAAATGGTTTTCATGTGGGTGGTGAAATGCGACAAATTCAATAAAATGTACAATAGGGCAAGTTGGAGAATAACTGAGTGGTGATGGATTTGGATTGGAGGTAGCAGTATCAACTCACATTATAGAGCATAATTCAGGCGAAACAGCCATACAAATATGGGTAGAAGGGATAGTGTGCCCGCCCAAGAGATTTAGCTGTCACTGCAGACACCACCATCATGAGAACTGTTAAGAGAGAAAACACCCAGTCCTTCAGAATTATATTCAAGGTTATCTCTGTATATTTCACAGATACCCTTTATCAAGTTGAGAAAATATCCATGTGTTACCAATTTATTGGGTGTTTTTTTTTATCATAACAAGATGTTAATATTTTCTATCTATTGAGATACAGTATAATCACAGTTTTTGTCATTAGTCAATTGATGTAATTTGTTATATTAACTAATTGTGTGTGTTGATATCAGAGCTTGAACTCTGGTCCTCAAACTTGTTTTTCTTACATTTTCTCCTCCCCTTTTCCCTCCCCCTTCTCCCCCCCACCCCAGTCAGGACCTGGGGGTAGTCCTGAGCTTTTTTGGTCAAGACTAGCACTCTACCACTTTGAGCCATAGATCCATTTCGAGTTTTTTGGTGGTTAATTGGAGTCTCATGGACTTTCCTGCCTGGGATCACTTCAAAATTCCATCCTCAGATCTCAGCCTCCTGAATAGCTAGGATTATGAGTCACCAGCGCCTAGCTTTTAATTTGGCTTTCTTGCTTTACCACTTGAGCCATGCCTCCAATCTGGAATTTTACTTGTTAATTAGAGAGGGAGTCACACAGACTTTTCTGCCCAGAATAGCTGGAACTACAATCCTTCAGGCTCCTGAGTGGTTAGGATTATAGGCATGAGCACTGGCACCTGTTTTGAGTGACTTATTATTAACCAGTACCAGTGGTTCATGCCTGTAATCAAACCTATTCTTATAGTGTACAGGTAATGGACCCTCATTCAACTGCCTGCCTCAAGGTGTACGTACACTTTCCTAATAAGTTACTTTTTTTTGCCAGTCCTGGGGCTTGAACTCAGGGACTGGGCACTGTCCCTGAGCTTTCTACCACTTGAGCCACATGCCACTTCTGGCTTTAACCTGTTTATGTGATACTGAGGAATTGAATCCAGGGCTTCATGCATGCAGGCAAGCACTCTACCATTAAGCCACATTCTCACCCCACATAAATTACTTTTCAGGAAGGGTGATAATGAGTTTGAACTCAGAGCCCTGTGCTTGCTAATAAGCAGGCATTCTGTCTGAGCCACACCTCTAGCCCTTTCTCTCACTTGTATTATTTGAGGTAGGATCTTGGGTGGTTTTTTTTTTTTTTTTTTGGTCTGGTTGTGGGGTCTGAACTCTAGGCCTGGGTGCTGTCCCTCAGCTCTTCAGTTCAAGGCTAGCTCTCTACCACTTGAGCCAAAGCGCCACTTGCAGGTTTTGTCTTTTTTGCTTATGTGGTGCTGAGGAATCGAACCCAGGGCTTCATGCATGCAAGGCAAGTGCTCTACCACCAAGCCACCTTCCCAGGCCCTGGGTGTTTTGTTTTTTTAACCTGCACTTGTTCTTGGCCTCCTATTTCATGATTTCTGCTTTAGCTAAACTGACAGGTATGTATTACTATATTTCTCTTACTCTATTGAGACGGGAGTCTTTCAAACCTTTTTGCTTGGACTGGCCTATTTTAGAACCTTAACGTTCCCAATCTCAGCCTCTGATATAGTTGGGATGACAGATGTGTGCTACTGTGCAGCTGTCTGTTGATAAGGTATTTTGTGTTTTGCCCAGACTGGTCTCTAACTTTGATCCTCCCAGTCTTAGGCTCCCAAGTAGCTAGGATTACAAGTGTGAGCCACTGTGTCTACGTAATCAACTCGTTTCTGGTGTGCCTCTACTGGGACTTGAATTCAGGGCCTAAGTACTATCCTTCAGCTTTTTTTGGTCCAGGCTAGCACACTATCACTTGAGCTACAGCTCTACTTCCAGCTTTTTGGCGGTTAATTGGAGGTAAGAGTCTCACAGACTTTCCTGACTGGTCCAGCATTGAACTGTGATCCTCAGATTTCAGCCTCCTGAATAGCTAGGATTACAGGCTTGAGCCATTAGCACTGGGCTGGGTTTTCTTTAATATTCAATCTCATTTACTTTGGTTATTATGAGTTATATACATTTCAGATTTTACTCACCTAACACACACCTGGTTGTGACCTTGGTCACTAGACAAGGAAAAGAACCAGGGAAGCAGCAATGCCCTGGAAGACACCTGAGAGGGCAGGTGTGCCTCTTTACCATCCTCCACACATTTTTTTACTCTGAGGTTTTAAATGCAGTTTTGTAAGGTCTACATAAGTGTAAGCTGCCTTACCTCTGTTGTGTACGATTGTAAGGCTGTGTCACTAAAGATTTTTATTGGTTTTTCATAATCAAAGGTATTGTATAGATATGCTTTGTACTGAACTATAGTAGCAATAATTTCTGTACATGATCAAGAGTTTACTGCAGCATTTCTTTTCCTGTTCTGTTTTTGTTGTTGTTGTTGTTTCCTTAAGGGTTAGCATTAACAAATGGCAAGGACTAGGAAAATCAACAAAGATTTTAGAAGGGACTTTACAGGACACCGATTTGTGATTCTGTGGATGTGACACTATTGGATGTGATTCTAAAATCTTTTATTGAGCATTGTCAAATTTGTAAGCTTCGTATGGATGGATATAATATTTATAACGCCCTTCTAAATTTGCTTCCATAGATGTGAAATTCTTTTTTTTTTTTTTTTTTTTTTTTTTTTTTTTTTTTTTTTGTCGGTCGTGGGGCTTGAACTCTGGGCCTGAGCGCTGTCCCTCAGCTCTTCAGCTCAAGGCGAGCACTCTACCACTTGAGCTACAGCGCCACTTCCGGTTTTCTGGTGGTTTATTGGAGATAGGAGTCTCGGGTCTCTCCTGCCCGGGCTGGCTTTGAACCGCGATCCTCAGATCTCAGCCTCCTGAGTAGCTAGGATTACAGGCGTGAGCCACCAGCGCCCGGCAGATGTGAAATTCTTAACCTTAATATTGTCTTTGAAAATGTTGAGAATTCTTTTTCTGTTATACTTTATGGTTGGCGCATTGTATTACTGCAAGAAATATCTGATTTTCACAGTGCAAAAGTTCTTTCAAATGCATGTCTTTTTTTTCTAAATCCATTTGTTTTAAAGCACATTTTAAATGTAGTTTTCTCATTCAGTAAAAGTTGTCTAATTGAAAAAAAAAGAGGTAAGGCAGGTTATACTTATGTAGCGAAAACATCATCCTCATCTGTCACCTGCTGTCAGATTTTCCTTTACAAATCAGTTTTTTCTTCATAATGACACCTGCATGCAGTTCACTGGCTGCCCAGACACAGTCTACAGCCTAAATGTGTTAACACTATCAAAGAAGAGGTCCACCATTGTCTCCATGCCTGAATATGCTGAGCCAGCCCTAGAGTTTTCAGCAAGTTGTGTAGATCTTGGTGAGGCAATACTGGATATTCTTCATTGCAGTAGTTCTTGCTTTTGCCACAGGTCTCCATGGCACTGGTTGTGTTAGTTGCAGCCCTTTGTCAGGGAGGGGATGCTAATGTTGAGAAAATGCCAAATGGAACGTCACATCCATTTGGCAGGGAAGGTTTATATCCATAGTGTGAAAAAGGCTTCAGTTCATCACTGCACTTATACCAGCAGAGGCCATCCTTGCCCCCACAGGGCAGTATTCAGATACGTGTGGATCCAGTGGAGGCCATCCTAGATAGTCTTCAGGGTCACTTTCCAGCCAGTGGTCTGCTCTAGCTCAGGTTCCTGGCCCCAGATGGCTGCAGCCAGGACAAACGGGAGGATGAGTACAGGCCTCAGGGACCAGGCCATTTGCAAAGCTGGGCAAGCCACTCCTGGCTCACCCTTGCCAGGCCCACCCCAGAGCTCTAAGCAGCGGTGTGGTTCCTGGGCTGGACCTCAGGCTCCAAGGCTGCATCTTCTTCCCAGTAAACTGGTAGCACCGACTGTTTTTCTTCTGTTTTTTTTTTTTTTTTTCTTCTTTGAAACAGTGTTCAGTTTCAAAGGGACCCAGATCCACAGAGCTCTTCACTCTGTCATGCCAAATCTGAAACTTGGCATTGTTTTTAACTTATTTTTATTATTAGATTGTGCAAATATTTGTATTTGTATTTTAATATTGTTAGCAACAAAGATTTTCCATATAAAATAATGCAATTAACACTAGAAAAATCTTTTTTTTTGGGGGGGGGTCCGGTCGTGGAGCCTGAACTCTGGGTCTGGGTGCTGTCCCTCAGCTCTTCAGCTCAAGGCTAGCGCTCTACCACTTGAGCCACAGCACCACTTCCGACTTTTTCTTTTTGCTTATGTGGTGCTGAGGAATCGAACCCAGGGCCTCAGGCATGCAAGGCAAGTGCTCTACCACTGAGCCACCTTCCCAGCCCCTAGAAAAATCTTATTATGGTTCGGCACCCATGGTAGTCTGAGATCTTGGTTGAAGCCAGACCAAGCCAAGCAGTCTGTGAGACTCTATTTTTGTTATTGTTGTTGTTGGTCATGGGACTTGAAGTCTGGGCCTGGGCACTACCTCTCAGCTCTTCAGATCAAGGCAAATGCTCTACCACTTGAGCCACAGCACCGCTTCCAGTTTTCTGATGGTTATTTGGAGATAAGAGTCTCATGGACTTTCCTGTCCCGGCTGGCTTTGAACCGTGATCCTCAGATCTGAGCCTCCTGAGTAGCTAGGATGCAGGCATGAGCCACCAGTGCCCGGCTTGTGAAACTCTTATCTACAATTAACCAGCAAAAAGAAATGAAGGCGAGGGACAAGTGTAGAGCATTAGCCTTGAGAATAAAAACCAAGCAAGACTATAATACCCTGTGTTAAAGTCCTAGAGCCAGCAAGTGCACACATATGCACACATATACACAAATTCTATTATGTAGAATTTAATCAGAGTATGAACTCACATGCTTTGTATTTAAAAATACTTCCAAGTACTTAATTTATAATGGTCTAGAAGGAATGACAATACAATAACCATTGTACAACTGGCACTCAATTTGGGTTCCAGCTCTATCAGGCCCTTCAGTTTTCAGATTCTAAAAAGACCAATCTCTTGCCTTTATTCCCCAGCCTAGAAGCTGTAGCTGTTTACCACAGTTACTACTGTTTTTTCTTTTTGCACTTTTCAGATATCCAGTACCTGTTTAATTTCCCAAATCAAATTATTTCTTAAAACATTAATGTCTTTCCAAAAAAATAGGTTCTTAGCATGTGAAAAAGCCTGGATTCAATTCCCTGCAACAAAACCAAACCAATGTTTCTGATATCCAACTTGTATCTTACTTATGCAGTTCTAAACATTATTCTCTATTAAAAAAAAATTAAAATCTCTTAAAGTAATAGTTGAGTATAGACATGGGCAAGTTTGTTGCACCAGAAATCAAAAGAAGCTATCAAAAAAAAAAAAAAAAAAAAAAAAAACCCCAACAGGTCATATCCAAAGGAATTACTACAAGAAGGACTTCCATTGGCACGATAGGTAACCAAATAAGCACTTTAAAACTGACCATCAGCCAGGTGCCGGTGGCTCACGCCTGTAATCCTAGCTACTCAGGAGGCTGAGATCTGAGGATCATGGTTCAAAGCCAGCCCGGGCAGGAAAGTTCGTAAGACTCTAATCTCCAATAAACCACTAGAAAACCAGAAGTGGCGCTGTGGCTCAAGTGGTAGAGCGCTCGCTTTGATCTGAAGAGCTGAGGGATAGCACCCAAGCCCAGAGTTCAAGCCCCACAACCAACAACAACAACAACAAAAAGACCATAATAGGCTAGGTGACAGTGGCTCATGCCTGTAATCCTAGCTACTCAGAAGGCTGAGATCTGAGGATCATATCGCAGTTCAAAGCTAGCCTGGGCAGTAAAGTCCAGGAGACTCTTATTTCCAATTAACCACCAGAAAAGGAGCTGTGGCTCAAGTGGTAGAGTGCTAGCTTTGAGCACAGAAGCTCAGGGACAATGCCTAGGCCCCTGAGTTCCAGTCCTAGGATTGGCACCAAAAAAGGGCCATCTGTGACTGAAAGACATTTGGTACTGAATTTGTGTGTGTGTGCGCGCGCCCGCGTGCGCACATGAATGCATATGTGCTATAAAAATGAGTTTGTGTGTGTGCTATAAAAATGAGTTCATATTTATGACCATACTTTTATAAAGAATAACACAATTCTTTACTCTGTAATTTTAACAGGACTTAGTATGAAAAATAAATCTTAAAATGCTTATCCTTGGCCACACCTAGTTGGTGGCTCACACCTATAATCATAGCTACTCTCTGAGGATCATGGTTTGAACCCAGTGAGAAAGGCAATGAGATTCTTATCTTCAATAAACTAAAAAAGAAAAAAAAAGCTGGAAATAGCACTGTGGTTCAAATGGTAGAGCGCTAGACTTGAATACAAAGCTCAGGAACAGCCCCAGGACTGGCACCAAAAAGAAAAGAAAAGAAAAGAAAAGAAAAGAAAAGAAAGAAAGAAAGAAAGAAAGGAAGGAAGGAAGGAAGGAAGGAAGGAAGGAAGGAAGGAAGGAAAGAAGGAAGGAAGGAAGGAAAAATAAGGAATCCTTAGCCTAAAATTCATTTTTAGAAAAATCATCAGCCAGGCACTGCTGGCTCATATTTGTAATCCTAGCTAATTGGTAGAATGAGAATGGGAGGGCTGCAGTTAAGAGGCCAGCTTAGGCAGAAAAGTTCATGAGACCCCTTCTGATCCTATAACTGGGCTTACTCATCCTGCCATCCTAGCTATAATAGGAGGCTGAGGTCTAGAGGATTTTGGTTGGAACTCAGCTCAGGAAGCGGGATGTAGTATCATGAGCCTTTAATCCCCCACAGTGATGGAAAGCCTAAAATTGGCAGATCAAAATAGACATATCACAGTCTAAGTACACATTTGTAAAAAGCAAGACCCTATCTCAAAAATAAACAGCATAAAGTCGGGTGTTAGTGGCTCATATCTGTAATCCTACTCAAGAGGCTGAGATCTGAGGATCCTGTTTCAAAGCTAGTCTGAGCAGGAAAGTCTGTAAGACTCTTCATCTCCAATTAATCACCAAAAAGCCAGAAGTGGAGCTGTGGCTCCAGTGGAAGAGTGCTAGCCTTGAGCAAAAATGTTGAAGGACATAGCCCAGGCTCTGAGTTTAAGCCCCAGGACTATCAATTAATCAATAAGCAAGCAAGCACAACAAAAAGCTGAGTTCAAATTACAGCACTGCCAAAAAAATAAAAAAATGATGGATCAATATCGACATGGTGGTTGTTTTGATGTTTACATAATTGGAGACACTAGTCAAAACTCAGAACCCTAAGTGTTAAATCTACTAAATGTATGCTACACAATAATTTACTTAAAAGAAAAAAATAGGGCTGGGAAGGTGGCTCAGTGGCAGAGTGCTTGCCTCACATGCATGAGGCCCTGGGTTCGATTCCTCAGCACCACATTAACAGAAAAAGCCAGAAGTGGTAGAGTTCAAGTGGTAGAGTGCTAGCCTTGTGCTGAAGAGCTCAGGGGCAGTGCCTAGGCCCAGAGTTCAGGCCCCACAATCGACAAAAAAATAATAAAACAGAATAGAAAAATAAAAAATATACTCTAAACAATAATAAAAATTTCTAGGTTAATTTAAAAAGGATGGTCTTTGTCTCCCCGCCCCCATCTCCCACCCTTTTAGACAAAACAGGACAAACCTAAAAATACCTTCAGTAACAATGAAAACTGTGGTTCACTGCCTTCCTAAGCTGGCACTACTACTTACAGGAAAGTGGTTAAAGTAAATTCTATTCTATAAGCTGACGATTTTATCATGTGTCCAATTCTTTATAAATTTTTACTTGTTGACTGAAATACAAACTAAAACAAGGCTAACAACAAAAGCTTTCACAAATGGTAGAGAAGTTTTGTATTTTAAAAAATGGATTAAAATTATGCAGGATAACTAGGCCAAGTGGCAGTGACTCACATCAGCAATCCTATTCAGGAGGCTGACATCCAGAAGACAGCAGTTCAAAGCTAGCTCAAGCAGAAAAGTCCAGGAGCCTCCATTTCCAAGAATAACTTAAAAATAACAAGCAAAAAGCTAGGCTGGAAGTGTGTTCAAATGGTAGAACATCAGATGAACAAATAAGACAAGCAAGTATAAAATCCTGAGTTC
Organism: Dipodomys merriami; assembly: GCF_024711535.1. Classification (NCBI taxonomy): domain Eukaryota; kingdom Metazoa; phylum Chordata; class Mammalia; order Rodentia; family Heteromyidae; genus Dipodomys; species Dipodomys merriami. Next base: position 5,432,024 of record NW_027202493.1, read on the forward strand.
AAATTCCAGAGTTTGAGAAAAAAATTAATTCTTTTGAGATATAAAACCACATCTCCTATGAAGGCTGGAGTAAATTTTTTTCATTTTATTTTAGAACTAGTTAGGAGAAGTGGCGAACTAAAGCTGCAGGACTTAGTACTAAAGCATGTGCTTAGCATACTTAAGGTCTCAGGTTCAAGATCCAGAAGCAAAAATGTATATATGGAGGAGCCAGACACCAGTGGCTCCCACCTGTAATCACAGCTACTCGGGAGGCTGACTGTTCAGATCCTGGTTCAAGGTAAACACAAGCAGAAAAGTTCTAGAGACACCCTTCTCAATGAAGAGCTTAGTATAGTGACACATACCTGTTATCCTAGCTATGGGGAAACAACACAGGATGATCAGGCTCAGTCATGCACATGGGCAGGAAGCAAGACTATTTCAAAATTAACAGTAGAAATAGGGCTGGAAGAGTGGCTAAGGGGTTTGAACATCTGTCTAGCAAGAATGAGGGCCAGAATTCCAACCCCAGAATCATGAGAGGAAAGAGAGAGAGAGAGAGAGAGAGAGAGAGAGAGAGAGAGAGAGAGAGAGAGAGAGAGAGAGAGAGAGAGAGAGAGAGAGAGAGAGAAAGAGAGAGAGAGAGAGAGAGAGAGAGAGAGAGAGAGAGAGAGAGAGAGAAACAAGTATGGTTAAATTCAGAAAATGACTTATCTATCATCCTAGCAAGTCAGGATGCTGAGATCTAAGGATCTAGGTTAGAAGCCAGCCCAGACAAATCCTTGAGACATCTCCAATTAACCAGCAAAATAAAATGTGGCTCAAGGGCACAGTACCAGCCATGAATGAAAAAGCCAAGCCAAGTGTACAGACCTGAGTTTAAGCCCTGGTAAAACACACACACACACACACACACACACACACACACACACACACACACACACACACACACACACACACACACACACACACACACACACACACACACACACACACACACACACACACACACAGTGACTTTCCAATATTCCTCTGCAAGTGTACAGACCTGAGTTTAAGCCCTGGTAAAACACACACACACACACACACACACACACACACACACACACACACACACACACACACACACACACACACACACACACACACACACACACACACACACACACACACACAGTGACTTTCCAATATTCCTCTGCGAAATATCACCAGCCCAATAAATCTAACAGTAGAGAAATCTAAGTGGTATTGATATTATATAAATTTGCCTTTATACCCTGAAATTACACAAAAAATATTTGAAAAGAACATTATAAGTTATTTGTATATCCAGTGGTACAACTCCATTCCAAAATCACTAATAATTCACTTTATGCTTCAATCTTGAGCACCAGCACTTTTTTTTTCAATCGAAGCCAAGCTTTTCGACGATTTCTGTCTTTCCCCAGGCACTTGGTTACATTTAATTACTCAGTGATTCCTATCCTACTTTCCTTACTCTCAAATCAACAACAATCCTCCCCTCTAATTCAATTCAATCTCATTTTCCCTAAACCATACTCCATCCTTCTGTTCACTTTCTTCCTGACACAACAACTCATATTCCTCTGTTTATAAAGACACTCAAGTCACCTAATCCTTAAATTTCTTCCTTAAATCCGAACTCAGTGACTGTTTTTCTCATTGGCTAAAAAGCTTCTAGAAGAACACTTTATACCAACTGCCTTCTCATCCAAACCTCCCATTCATTACTTTATTTTGTTTATTTATTTATTTATTTTTAATCAGTCCTGTGGCTTGAACTCAGGGCCTGGGCATTGTCCCTGAGCTTTTTTTTCTTTCCTCAAGGCAAGCACTCACCACTTGAGCCACAGCACCACTTCTGACTTTTTCTGTTTATGTGGTGCTGAAGAAATCGAACCTAAGTCTTCATGCATGCTAGGGAAGCACTCCACCACTAAGCCACATCCCCAGCCCCATACTCTACTATTTTAAACTCTCATAACTAAAATTAACAGTATATGTTAAATTACCAAATCTAGCATACTCTTTTTAGTTCTCATATCACTTCCCTCCCAAATAACTGTCTATACTTGATTTTTTCTCCTGTTATTCAAGTACTTGCTCTTATCACCTTTGATTCCCTTTTCCCAACCTCATTCTAGAATTTCAAAGAATTCCCTTAGCAACATTACCTACTCTGACACTTGATGATTCTCAAATCCCCATCTCTCTTCTGACTGTGTTCTAGGACAACTGATTGCCACAAAATCTCCATGGTTTTTTTGTTGTTGTTGTTGTTTTTGAGGGGTGGTGGTTGGGTCATGGGCCTGAACTCTGGTCCTGGGTGCTGTCCCTCAGGTCTTCAACTCAAGGCTAGCCACTTGGGCCACAGCGCCACTTCCAGCTTTTTCTGCTTATGTGGTGCTGAGGAATCGAACCCAGGGCCTCATGCATGCAAGGCAAGCACTCTACCACTGAGCCACCCTCCCAGCCCTGCCACAAAATCTCAAAAAAGAAAAAGGAAAAAAAAAATGTGAGTTTTTTGTGATTGTTTGTTTTGGTTGTTTTGTGTGTGTATGTATTCATCCTGGGGCTTAAACTCAGGGCCCAAGAGCTTTTACTCAAGGGGGGCACTCTACCACTTCAGCCACAGTTCCACTTCAGGATTTTTTTAAAGTTTACTAGCAATGATCTGATGGACTTTCCTGCTTAGAACTTTGAACTGTGATTCTCAGATCTCAGCCTCCAGAGTAGCTAGGATTACAGGCATGAGTCAATGGCTCCTGGCTGCTTAATCAATCCAATATTGCATCCAGAATTTGACACCCAGTAAACATCTAACAGGTCTCCAGAAGAAATGAAAATATAGTTAATTAACAGGAGAGAATTTTGTTGTTATATCTTCTAACATTTATACTATATCCTAAAAAAATCTTATCCCCAGGGCTGGGAAGGTGGCTCAGTGGTAGAGTGCTTGCCTTGCATGGATGAAGCCCTGGGTTCAATTCCTCAGTACCATATAAGCAGAAAAAGCCAGAAGTGGCGCTGCGGCTCAAGTGGCAGAGTGTTAGACTTGAGCTGAAAAACTGAGGGACAGCGCCCAGGCCCAGAGTTCAGGCCCCATGACTGACCCTCCACCCCAAAAAAATCATATTCCCTATAGCAACCTCCTTTATCCTCTCCATCATCCCAACTCCTTCCCAATAGTTCCCAGAAAATACTTCTTCAAGCTCCTCTCTTAACTAATTGTTAGATTTTTGGTATCAAACTAAACCACTATTTTCCCATAAAAGTCTGTTCTTCCTTTTTATTTCTGTGCATATGAAATATTGAAACTTCAGAACTGTCTTATGTTCCTTCCACATCTTCCACCTCAACTTATTATTCTACTTTGAAAATACCTTTCAAATCTACACAATTTAAGCATCTCAAAACTAAAATGGGTAGCTGCAAAAAAACAAAAAACAAAAACAACTCATAAAATTTTAACTGCATGCCTGTAATCCTAGCTACTCAGGAGGCTGAGATTTGAGGATCATAGTTTGAAGCCAGCCCTGGCAGGAAAGTCTGTGAGAATTTTTATCTCCAATTAACTACCAAAAATGCCAGAAGTGGAGCTGTGGCTCAAGTGGTAGAGTGCTAGCCTTGAGTAAAAAAGCTCAGAAACAGTGCCCAGCTCTGAGTTCAAGCCCCAGGATCAGCACCAAAAAAGAAAAAAGAAATGTTGACTTAAGAATCTAAATAGGGGGGCTGGGAAGGTGGCTCAGTGGTAGAGTGCTTGCCTTGCATGCATGAGGCCCTGGGTTTGATTCCTCAGCACCACATAAGCAGAAAAAGCTGGAAGTGGTGCTGTGGCTCAAGTGGTAGAACACTAGCCTTGAGCTGAAGAGCTGAGGGACAGTGCCCAGGCCCAGAGTTCAGGCACCATGACTGGCAAAAAAAAAAAAAAAAAAAAGAATCTAAATAGGGGGCTGGGAAGGTGGCTCAGTGGTAGAGTGCTTGCCTTGCATGCATGGGGCCCTGGGTTCAATTCCTCAGCACCACATAAGCAGAAAAAAGCTGGAAGTGGCACTGTGGCTCAATGGTAGAGCACTCGCCCTGAGCTGAAGAGCTCAGGCCCAGCGTTCAGGCCCCACGACCAACAAAAAAAAAAAAAAAGAATCTAAATAGGGCTGGGAATGTGGCTTAGTGGTAGAATGCTTGTCTACCATGCATGAAGCCCTGGATTCGATTCCTTAGTACCACATACACAGAAAATGCCAGAAGCGGCAGAGAGAGAGAGAGAGAGAGAGAGAGAGAGAGAGAGAGAGAGAGAGAGAGAGAGAGAGAGAGAGAGAGAGAGAGAGAGAGAGAGGAGAGAGAGAGAGAGAGAGAGAGAGAGAGAGAGAGAGAGAGAGAGAGAGAGAGAGAGAGAGAGAGTTACTGGGAAATGAACTCAGGGTTTATTGGAGATCAGAGTCTCACGGACTTTCTTGCCCGGGATGGCTTTGAACTATGATCCTCAGATTTCAGCCTCCTGAGTAGCTAGGGTTACAGGCGTGAGCTACCAGCACCTGGCATGTGAATCTTTTGTATTAATTTTCAAGTCCTAATTTTTTTTTTTGGGGGGGGGGTCCGGTCATGGGCCTGAACTCTGGGCCTGGGCGCTGTATTAATTTTCTATTACTATGTAAGAATATCCAACACTTAATTTTAAGGCCATCCTGTACTTTTTTTTTTGCTTTGTTTTTTTTTGGGGGGGTATAGTCGTGGGGCCTGAACTCTGGGCCTGGGCGCTGTACCTCAGCTCTTTAGCTCAAGGCTAGCACTCTACCACTTGAGCCACAGTGCCACTTCCAGCTTTTTTCTTTTTGCTTATGTGGTACTGAGGAATCGAACCCAGGGCCCCAGGCATGCAAGGCAAGTGCTCTACCACTGAGCGACCTACCCAGCCCCATCCTGTACTTTTTAGAGCTTCTACATTATCTGAAAGTCCAAACTCTAAAAACAGTTTACAAATAATACACATTACAAATTGTTTTATTTCCAACTAATCCAGAAAGGAGCACTCATCCTATGTAAACACCTATACACCAACCATACCTCGCAGCACTCTACACAACACACACACACAAAAAAACCTTCATTGTTGTAGCCTATCCAATCCCTTCCTAGCTCTATCTCAGAAAACACACTTTCACTTTGATAATACAGCAAAATTCAAGAGAAGTCAGCAGTTGAAATTTCCCCTCCTCTTTCCTTTCAACTCATTTTTAATTTGGGTACTTCCAAGCATTTCATCACTAGACCATGGAATTGAAATCCAACAGCCTATTTATTCTAAATTGAAGTACAGAAAACAGCTCATTCTTTGCAGTTAATGTCTCACTGCAACTTGTTCTCATATAATGTTTAAAATATAATAAGCAGGGGCTGGGAAGTTGGCTCAGTGGTAGAGCGCTTGCCTTGCATGACTGAGGCCATGGGTTTGATTCCTCAGCACCACATAAGCAAAAAGAAAAAAGCCAGAAGTGGCGCTGTGGCTCAAGTGGTAGAGCGCTAGCCTTGAGCTGAAGAGCTGAGGGACAGCACCCATGCCCAGAGTTCAGGCCCCACAACTGGACCCCCAAAAAAATAAATAAATAAAATATAATAAGCATACCATAAAACGTACATCAGGTACACTCAAAGTTCACTCATGTTGTAGCATATATCAGTATTTCACTCCTTTCTATGGCTAAGTAATATTCCATTGCATGTTTGTTATATTCCAAAATAAGTATCATATTTTGTGAACCCACTCATCAGTTGATGAATATGTAGGTCATTTCTACATTTTGACTATTCTCATTAATGGTGCTATGAACATGCATGTTGTAGCTTTCATGTGAACATATGTTTGCAGTTCTATTGGGATATACCCGATCCAGGAATGGACCTGCTGGATCACGGACTAATTCGATGCTTAATGTTTTGAGGAACTGCCCAATTAATTTCCAAAACACAGTATCATTTTATAACCTTACCAGCTGTGTATGAAAAATGTCACTATCACATTTCCAACAAATGACAGTGTCCTACTTCCTGAACGAAGGAGGTAGGGTACCTTCCTATAATAACCTACGACTAAGAAATATGCCATGCACATATGAGAATAAAACAAGCCCAAATATAAAACAAAGTGATTTAACCTCTGACCTTTGTTCTTTATTGGCAAGTAGGGATGCCCGTAACGACATCTACCTCGCGGCCGCGAAGATTAATAAACAATCCACGTAAAGGTGCTGCACCACATTATTTGTGATTCACCCCCTCCCGCCCCCCGCCCGCCGCAAGGCTCTGGGAGCAAAGGGCTAAATGCCCAGATCCCTCCCCCTCAGTCAAGCTCCTTCCCTGAGGGAGGGGCTAAGTGACGACTGGGGCTGCAGTCACCCTAGCCACGCAGGAAAAATTGTTAAAGCTCGCGCGGAGGGCTCTGGCACGCCAACAAGACATTGCTTCCGGGAAAGGGACCACTAGTTTGTTGCTAAGCTTTAAAAAAAAAAAAAGTCAGTGCAAAGGGTAAAAAGTCAGTGCAGGATCTTTTTCCTTTCTCCCCCCCCCCCACCCCGCCCTTTCTCGTAGTAAGAGGCACCCTCGTTGTAGCCAAAGCCGAAATGGTGGGGCACCAAGGGAATACCAGCAAACCTGCCCCAGCCCCCTCCCGCCTCTATCGCCGCCTCTCCGGCCCCCTCCCCAAGGAAAACAAATAGGAAACCCGAGGCGTTACAAACCCTAGACGTATAAACAACCGGCCCTCGGTAGCCTCGGGGACAGACCGTGCCCAGCTCACCTGGTGGCTTCCCCCAGCTCGGCTTGGCTCCGGCCAGGCGCCTCCCGAAGGATAGTAGCCATCGCCACCTCCGCCTTCCCCGGGCCAGGTGGTCTCAGCCGGGCCGCCCCCGCGCACCCGCCAGGAAATGGGAGGCTGAGGAGGCTCGGGGCGAAGAGGTGGATATAAGGGCGGAGGAAGGTGTACCGGCATATCTCCTCCCCCAGGCCCGTAGTAGCGGCCGTAGGAAGGACCGTCACTGGGGCCGTAGCCCGAGCGCCTCAGGGCCGACATGGGCTCTCCTGCCCCGAAGCCCTTCCCGCCCCCCCCACGGCCGACCCATTGCGCAGGCGCCAACTGGAGGGCGGGACTGACGAGCTGCGCAGGGGTAGGACGCCAGCAGTCAATCCCAGGAAGATCCCGCCCCTTCTGTTTGCCAAGGTGGAGCGTTGAGCGACGGCCACGGAAGAAGGAAAGCATGAAGAGTCTCTATACTCCTTAAACGGTAGGACGCATTTTCCCGCAGGCCACCCAATTTAGTCCCTCTTCCCACGTATGGATGGGGGCGGGGGGGAGACACGGTGCCACCGGACCGCACGATTGTCCCGCCTTTTCCGGAGGCCGGGCACGTGTACCGGAAGTGGGTGGGGGCAATAGGAAGTTGCTTCCGGCCAGCCCCGGCGGCTGAAAGCCGGGGCTAACTTGTGGGTCGGGGTCGCGCGGTTTACGTCTTGGTCGCCTGCAGGCGACCACTGCCGTGGGGTGGGGGTGGGGAAGAGCTGTCAGAGGTGCTGGCCCACGCCGCAGTTCGTTACAACTTTACCTCAGTTCAAAATGAACTACATGCCCGGCACCGCCAGCCTCATCGAGGACATAGACAGTGAGTAGCTGGTCTCCGGGATGAGTGGCTTCTCTGCGGGCGGGCGGTAGGTAGGCTCTGACCTCGGTGCCGATGCTCCCCGTCGACCTTCTCCACAGCCTCGGGACCCACCGCTGGCCCGCCCCTGAGCCTGCCCCCCCCCGGGGCTGGGGAGCCACGAGCCGTGGAGTCCTTCCTGGCCTCGAGGGTCGCAGCCGCACCCGAGGCCCGAACGCGAAAATGACCCTGCCCCACTCGGGCCCACCGTCTCCCACCCGCAGTATTGCTAAGTACCAGGTTGTTAGCAGTGGAAGGATGAGAATACTCACAGGAGTCACCAAGCGGGGAGGGAGAAGTAATAATAAGACAACAGCGGTTAGGTTTAATTAGTAAACGTAGGTCTTACGCTGCCGTGGCAGTTTGCAGGTTATTAGGTGTGGGTCGTAAAAACCACTGCCTCACGTGGTGCTGACTTTCCTAGAAAGCTAATTCACCTCAAACATGTTTTTTCTTTGACACAATCTTTTGTTTTTACTAAGAAGACTTCCCATATTCCTACTTACTGTTCTGAAGAGTTCAATCCTGTATAAAAGAGGAACCACTTACTGTCCTTTCTTTTCACTAAGTTCTTATCACCGAATTTGGAGCCATACAGAGATGATTAGCTTTGGCCTGTGCTCAAGGAATACGCGCAAAATTGTGAAGTATTCTGTATTTGTTTTTGTTTTTTTTTGTTTTGTTGATCATGGGGCTTGAAATCCGGACCTCAGCTCTTCACCACTTGAGCCACAGTGCTACTTCCAGTTTTCTGGTGGTTAATTGAAGAAGAGTGTCAAAGACTTTCCTGCCTCGGTCGGGTTGGCAGGCTTTGAACCGCTATCCTGAGATCTGACCCTCCCTGAGTAGCTAGGATAACAAGCGTGAGCCACCTGCACCTAGCTTCCTTTTTTTGTTTTTGGTTGTGGATCCTGATCTCTGGGCCTGGGTGCTGTCCCTCAGCTCTTCAGCTCAAGGCTAGTGCCCTACCACTTGAGCCACAGCTCCACTTGCAGCTTTTTTATTTATTTATTTATTTATTTATTTATTGTCGGTCTTGGGGCTTAAACTCTACCACTTGAGCCATAGCACCACTTCCAGTTTTCTGGTGGTTAATTGGAGATAAGAGTCTCATAGAGCCGGGGGCTGGCGGCTCACGCCTGTAATCCTAGCTACTCAGGAGGCTGAGATCTGAGGATCGAGGTTCAAAGCCAGCCCGGGCAGGAAAGACCGTGAGACTCCTATCTCCAATAAACCACCAGAAAACCGGAAGTGGCGCTGTAGCTCAACTGGTAGAGCGCTCGCCTTGAGCTGAAGAGCTGAGGGACAGCGCCCAGGCCCAGAGTTCAAGCCCCACGACTGACAAAAAAAAAAAAAAAGAGTCTCATAGACATTTCTGCCAAGGCTGACTTTGAACTGCAATCTTCATATCTCAGCCTCCTGAGTAACTAGGATTACAGGCTTGAGCCACTGGCGCCTAGCTGCTGCTTTCTTCTTTCCACTTCCACATCCGTCTTGAATTCAGTTCAGGGCCTGGCACTGTCCCTGAGCTTCTTTTGCTTCAGGATAGCACACTACCACTTGAGCCATAGAGCTACTTCTGGCTTTTTCTGTTTATGTGGTAGTGAGGAATCGAACCTAGGGCTTCACGCATGAGCACTCTACCTACCACTAAGCCACATTCTCAGCCCAGATATCTGACATTTTTTTTAAACCTAAATGACTTGTTTTGTTATTGAAGGCAAATGTAGTGGAAATTGGAGCAAATACATTGGACTTTATCTTCATATATATGTGTGTGTTTATACACACACACACATTCACACACAAATAACAACACATAGAAAACAATATGTAAGCCAGACACCAGTGGCTCATACATGTAATCCTAGCTACTTAGAAGGTTGAGATCTGAGAGACATGGTTTGAAGCCAATTATGGCCAAAAAGTCCAAGAGATGCTATCTCTAATTACCAGCAAAAATGCTGGACTGGTAGAGCACCAGGCATGAGCAAGAAAGCTGAGCAAAAGGACAAGGCCTTGAGTTCAAGCCCTCATACCTACACACACTCAAAAAAAATGTAAAGATGGCTAGGCACTGGTGGCTCATGTCTATAATTTTAGCTACTCAAGAGGCTGAGATCTGAGGATCCAATTCAAAGCCTGCAGGGCAGGAAAGTCTGTGAGACAGTTATCTCCAGTTAACCACCAGAAAACTGGAAGTGGACCTTAGGCTTAAATAGTAAGAGCACTAGTCTTGAGGGAAAAGCTCAAGGGCGAGAGCAGCCCCCAGGTCCTGAATTCAAGTCCCTGACAAAAAAAAAATGTAAAGGTGTAATGAAATAATTGTATTTTGGCAGCTTGAGGATGCCCTATACCCTCACCTCTTTATGTATACATATATATGTATATAATTATTCATAATTACATATAATTCATACATAATATATATATATATATATATATATATATATATATAAATTTTGTTCTTACATCTCTACCCCATACTTTTTCTTTTCTATTCTTTTCTTTTTTTGCCAGTCCTGGGGCTTGAACTCTGGGGCTGGCACTGTCCCTGAGCTTCCTTTTGTGCAAAGCTAGGACTCTACCACTTGAGCCACACCAACACTTCTGAATTTTTTTGAGTAGTTTATTGGAGATAAGAGTCTCAAGGACTTTCCTGACTAGGTGGCTTTGAACCATTATCCTCAGATCTCAGCCTCCTGAGTAGGATTACAGGCTTGAGCCACCAGTGCCCCATTTCCATAATTCTTTTAAATTCCAAGCCCCCTCCATTACTGAAAAGTTTGAAACCATTTGTTATTCATCCTTCATTCCCCCATCCTTACACACTTACACACTTTCCTCCTCTGTCTTTCTGTATTTTCACCCATCTTCTCACTTAAAGAGGAAGTCTTCTTCCCTTTTGTTATCCTTAAGTGGAAACTTTTTACATATAATTTTTTCTGTCATGTTTTCTGTTCCCTTTCTCCGCATCCTTCCCTTCATGTATATTGTCTGTCATCTCAAGTACTTTTTCAATTCTCTCCCCATTGAACTCCCATCCCTTACACATTTTTTTGAGGGGGGAGGGCAGTCCTGCAGCTTGAACTCAGGGCCTGGGCACTGTCCTTGAGCTTCTTTTGCTCAAGGCTAGCACTCTACCACTTGAGCCACAGCTCCAGTTTTGGCTTTTTCTGTTTATGTGGACTGAAGAATCAAACCCAGGACTTAATGCATGCTAGGCAAGCACTCTACCACTAAGCCACAATCCCAGCCCCCCTTATGCATATTATTGAGTCTCACCTCTATTTTCTTTTTTATTTGTGCCACTACTAGAACTTGAACTCATATCTTAGGCACTGCCCCTTTTTTTTGGGGGGGGTCGGTCGTGGGGCTTGAACTCTGAGCCTGAGTACTGTCCCTCAGCTCTGCAGCTCAAGGTGAGAGCTCTACCACTTGAGCTACAGCGCCACTTCCGGTTTTCTGGTGGTTTATTGGAGATAGGAGTCTCACGGTCTCTCCTGCCCGGGCTGGCTTTGAACCAAGATCCTCAGATCTCAGCCTCCTGAGTAGCTAGGATTACAGGCGTGAGCCACCAGCGCCCGGCCCCCTTAGCTTTTTCACTCAAAGTTGGCACTCACCACTAGAGCTTTATTCTCATTCCATTTTGATTCCACTCCTGACCATCTATTGCAGACTGCCTTTTAGTACCCTGCAATCTAAATTTTACTGTCACCACACTACTAAAGGTGCTTTCTTAAATCATAATGCTAAGACATTCTGATGACTTCTCTGCAGCAAATGTGTTATTATTTCACTTGGGCTCTTAATTCTGTTCTCTTGGTTGTTCTAACATTGGTTCTTGCTGTTTACCTTCTTGTTTCTTGCTGTTCTCTCAGTTAGGTGGTCTGAGGCAAACAGTTGTCCTGCTTCATTCTCTAACTCTCTAGGAGACCTACTAGATGAACTTTAAATTTTTCTTGCTTTTATCTAGATCAGTCTTTGTGTTTTCCTTTTTTTGGGGGGGTTCAGTCGTGGGGCCTGAACTCTGGGCCTGGGCACTGTCCCTCAGCTCTTCAGCTCAAGGCTAGCACTCTACCACTTGAGCCACAGCGCCACTTCCGGCTTTTTTCTTTTTGCTTATGTGGTGCTGAGGAATCGAACCCGGGGCCTCAGGCATGCAAGGCAAGCACTCTACCACTGAGCCAACTTCCCAGCCCAGTCTTTGTGTTTTCTTATTTCTTTTATAATTTAGAAATTAAATCCAAATTGAGCCTGCCCCTCCCCCCAGTACTTTTCTGAATTTAACTCCTTTCCCTCCCCTCCCCTTTCCTTTTAGCCAGACATTTGAATATGGACAATTTTTTTTCCTCCTACCTAATTTGCAGATTTTCCTCACGTGTCCCATTACCTATCATTATTACCTCAAATACCACCTCCACACATATAATGTGCCCCTGAAGGCTCATAAAATTTGATTTGTTTGCTTATAGTGCTTAATTACAGCTCATAGAAGACTATAAATTCCTTCAGTGCAGAATCACTGTCCCTCAATTATACATTGAGAAAGTAGTTGATGCATAGCTGAAATTTTGCTGGCTTTTCTGATACCTGGCTTATTGTCATCCTTCAGTGTCTTCAGTTACCTCTTTAGAGAGATTTTTCTTTGCCAACCACTGTTCTCTACTTCTCCGTTCATGTCATTATCCTATTCTTACCTATCTGTTATTCTATTATACTTACCACAGATAAGTATAATAGAAAGCTACCATACATGGCTTTCTTATTTTCCTCCAACAGTGAATATAAATTCATAGGGTTAGTGATCTTCAGGCACCATAACAGTATATAGCTCTCAATAAATATTGAATTTTACTCCAGGTTATTATCAAGTCCCCTTAAATGAGGCAGTTTTCATTTTTGTATTGGTACAATGGATTGAACCCAGAACCTTTGGGTTGCTAAATTTAGGCTGTGTCTGTTATACCTCTAGCTGCTGGATGCATTATTTTCATTTAAAACTTCCCTTAGCATTCACTATGGAACAGAGACCAGGCAGGGAGAGACATACATGGCAAATCCTTCAGCAGCCCATGCACCCTACCCTTCTTACCCGTATTTTACAAGACTTGAATTCAGATCTGTGTGGAACGGTATTATCACTGAGCTGTACTTCCTCATGGAATGAGAAGGTGCCAGGTCTAAGTGGCAGAGACAGGCAGATTTGGAGGACATGGGTGGAAAACTTGCATGGGGCAAGGCATATTAAAATGTGAGTGATCGCCGGGCGCTGGTGGCTCACGCCTGTAATCCTAGCTACTCAGGAGGCTGAGATCTGAGGATCGCGGTTCAAAGCCAGCCCGGGCAGGAGAGACCGTGAGACTCCTATCTCCAATAAACCACCAGAAAACCGGAAGTGGCGCTGTAGCTCAAGTGGTAGAGCGCTTGCCTTGAGCTGCAGAGCTGAGGGACAGCGCCCAGGCCCAGAGTTCAAGCCCCACGACCGACAAAAAAAAAAAAAAAAAAAAAAAAAAAAAAAAAGTGAGTGATCCATAGGTGAAGCTGTGGTTCAAGTGGCAGAGTGTCAGTATTGATCAAAAAAGCTAAGGGAAAGCCGGGCGCTGGTGGCTCACGCCTGTAATCCTAGCTACTCAGGAGGCTGAGATCTGAGGATCGAGGTTCAAAGCCAGCCCGGGCAGGAGAGACCGTGAGACTCCTATCTCCAATAAACCACCAGAAAACCGGAAGTGGCGCTGTGGCTCAAGTGGTAGAGTGCTCGCCTTGAGCTGAAGAGCTGAGGGACAACGCCCAGGCCCAGAGTTCAAGCCCCACGACCGACAAAAAAAAAAAAAAAAAAAAGCTAAGGGATACTGCCTATGTGCCCCAGTTCTGGCACATACACACACACACAAATGTGGGTGATCAGACAGAACTGGGACTGTGGGGGCACAAAATACAGTCATCAAAGGCTTTCCTAAGGTCCCTTGGAAGGAGAATGGAGACCTGTGAAAGTGAGAACTAGCAACCCAAACTGAAGGACCAGAACTGCAGCCCTGCTAATTCACACAATGAAAATAGAGGGCCCCGGGAGTCAGGGATGCCCTGACAAGTGATATGTAAAGATTTGTAAGTATATGTCTCATTAGAAAAAAAAAAAGTTGAGGGAAAATATTTCCAGAATTAATAAAAATCATCTAGTCTAAATATCTCAATATACAGATGTATGTGACAGGGAGAGAGTTAAAGGGTTAGGCATCAGGCTCTGGTACCAGTCATGGCAACACTACTCTGATTCTTTTTTTGTCAGTCGTGGGGCCTAAACTCTGGGCCTGGGCGCTGTCCCTCAGCTCTTCAACTCAAGGCTAGTGCTCTACTACTTGAGCCATAGCACCACTTGCAGCTTTTTCTACTTATGTGGTGCTAAGGAATTGAACCCAGGACCTCATGCATGCAAGGCAAGCACTCTGCCACTGAGCTACCTTCCCAGCCCCACTACTCTGATTCTTTTGACCTCTAAACTTCTCATCTAAATCCCAGGCTTCCCTGTTCCCCTCTCCTCCCCTCCCCCCACCCCCCAACCCCATCTCTATCCTAATGCAATGGAAGAGGAAGTGATATAGCTTAAATTGTCACTAATGATTTTCACTAGTAGTCTGTAAACTCACTGAAGATGACTGCTTTCATTTCAAATATCTTTTTTCTTCTCCCTAGAAAAACACTTGGTCCTGCTTCGAGATGGAAGGACACTTATAGGATTTTTAAGAAGCATTGATCAGTTTGGTATGTAAGAACTATGGAAATTTTAATTGTTTGGATAGTAAGAGCTACCAATTGCATTTTTTGTTATTTCATTTTTTTGCAGGGTGGGGTGGGATGGGGGTCAGTCATGAGGCTTGAACTCAGGGCCTGGTGCTATTCCTGAGTTCTTTTGCTCAAGGCTAACACTCTACCACTTTGAGCCACAGCTCTAACTCAGGTTTTCTGGTGGTTAATTGGAGATGAGAGTCTGACGGACTCTCCTACCCAGGCCAGCTTTGAACCAGGATCCTCAGATCTCAGCTTCCTGAGTAGCTAGGATTATAGGTATGAACCACCAACTCCTGGCTTCATTTTGAAATTTATTTATATGCATTTCTTACATGTCTAGCATAATGGATCTGTTTTGAATGAGTAAGTCATTATTAAATTGTGATTAGATGATTCAAAAGCTTGTATATTTTATAAATTCCTGTTTCTAAAACTGGCTTACACTACAGCATTTGGATTCTTTAGTTTCCCATTAGAGGGAGCCAAATGCTAGAAAGAAACTCAGTCAGGAAGTGAAGCTATGGTTCAAGTTGTAGAACACTAGTGTGAGCAAAAGGAAGCTCAGGGATGGTACCTAGGCCCTGAGTTCAAGCCCCAGGACTGGCATAAACTCAGTCTGCTGAAAAGGCTGCTCATTTATGCATTGGCTTGGATGAGGTTACTCTTCAAAGCACTACCTATACTGAAGGTAATTCCTCTCTTCCAATAAAAACTAAGAAGATAATACTTCCTGAAACTTTTTAGGGAACATTAAAGTCAAGTTTTGCAGAGGACTATATCAGACTTACAAGTCTCAATCTTTGTTTTTAGTCTTCATCTTTTTTTTTAATTTCGTTTGTGGGGCTTGATCTCTGGGCCTGTGTGCTGTCCCTCAGCTCTTCAGCTCAAGACTAGTGTTCTACCACTTGAGCTACAGCTCCACTTCCAGTTTTCGGAGTGGTTTATTAGAGATAAAAGTTCACAGACTTTCCTGCCTGGGCTGGCTTTGAACCTCAAGTCCTCAGATCTCAGCTGCCTAAGTAGCTAAGATTACAGGCATGAGCCACTGGTGCTTGGCTAGTCTTCATTTTTCTAAAGTAAGAGATATTCTCCTTCTTTTACAAGTAACTGCTAAATTCACATCAGCATTTGTTGAACTTCTACTTGATCATAAGGAAAATAAAATGGAAACTTAAGACTTACAGAAGATAGAAGTTGCACGTGTTGGCTTAAGCTTATAATCCTAAATACTCAGGAGGCTGAGATGAGGAGGATTGTGGTTTGAGACCAATCCACAAGACCACTTGTCAGACAATAGCTGGGTGTAGTGGTATGTGCCAGTTATCCCAAGGCAAATTGGAGGCTGAGATTGGAAGGTTTGCAGTTCCAAGCCAACTGCAGGCAAACAAAATTGTAAAACTCCATCTTGGTGAAAGAAGGTGGGCATGGTGATATATACCTATTGTCTCAAATATGGCAGGAAGCATAAAATAACATCATGGTCCATTCTCAGGCCCTAGGGTAAACAAATTAGATCCTCTCTCAAAACAAGCAGTGTAGAAAATGGCTATAGGCATGGCTCAGTGATAGAGCACTTGCCTAGAAAGTTCAAGACCCTGAATTCAAACCCCAGTATGTCCAAACAAAAGACTAGTTATAGCTAGGCACTGGTGCTATAATCCTAACTATTCAGGAGGCTGAGATCTGAGAAGTGCAGTGTGAATCCAGCACACACACACACACACACACACGCACACGCACGCACGCACGCACGCACACGCACGCACACGCACGCACATCAAGGGCTGGGTACTGTGGCTCAAGCCTATAATCCTAGCTTCTCAAGAAGCTGAGATCTGAATGAAGATCACAGTCAAGCCAGCCCAGGAGAAAAGTCCCTATGAGACTCTTTTTTTTTTTTGGGTCCGGTTGTGAGGCCTGAACTCTGGGCCTGGGCGCTGTCCCTCAGCTCTTCAGCTCAAGGCTAGCACCCTACCGCTTGAGCTACAGTGCCACTTCTGGCTTTTTTCTTTTTGCTTATGTGGTGCTGAGGAATCGAACCCAGGGCCTCATGCATGCAAGGCAAGCACCCTACCACTGAGCCACTTTCCCAGCCCCCAAGAAAATTATTCTTAATAGACTATTATGATATTACAAATTTTCAGTCAAAATCACCAGAGTACTTTGAGGGATGACTAGTGAATATTGAACCTATTCTCAGGTTATTGGATTATCTAACAAATAGGTTCTTTCTACATCACAATCCATGAATAATTGCACTGGGTTAAATAAAGCCTACTACTGAAAGAATTTAACCTTTAATAAATCATCATGTATACATATCCACACAATAAAAGAAAACTGTTTTTTCCCAAAAACCAAAGTTTTAACCTCAGTGATTATTCAGGTTCAAGTTTCCAAGTTCCTATTCATTTATATTTTCTTACAGCTATGTGTATAGTAGCAACTAACTAATAAAGGAATTTGCTTTCACCATCATCATGATTTAATACATTATTACCTCATATACTCTGAATGTTTGTTTCCTAAGTAGTAGGTATATCCTATACAGTAAAATTGAAGTTTTAGTTTTTCCCATAATTAGAACCAAATTCTTTTCACTATATTTGATGTCAGTATAACATGTGGAGGAGATGGGGACAAACAAGTCGTTTAAGGATTCAGGTGGACCTGTTGCAACAATGAGAAGTACAAAATGTCATGTCAAAACCAGCTTTACAGTGTCGGTGTGGGGGGGGGGAGGGGGGTATAATTGGGTGGGGGGGGAGGCTGGGAAGGGAGGTGAAGGGTAAACAAAGGAGGAGGCTGCAATGCTTGGTAAGAAATGTATGCATTATCCTGCCCATGTAATTGTAGCCCCTCTGTACAGTATGTTCTCAAATAAAATTAAATTAAATTAAAAAAAAAAAAAAGAACCAAATTCTTGAGCTATGGACTTAAGTTGGTAAATGAACTAAATACCTGTTTTTCTTCTCTATATATTTACAGCTAACTTAGTGCTTCATCAGACTGTGGAGCGTATTCATGTGGGCAAAAAATACGGTGATATTCCTCGAGGGATTTTTGTGGTCAGAGGAGAAAATGTGGTCCTACTAGGAGAAATAGTAAGTAAAAACTGTTAAACTTCTAATGTTCTTGATGTTTGTGCTAGTTAGGTTTCTTGTCTTCTCAAGAGAGAGAAAAATTTAGCTGGGTGATGATGGTTCATACCTGTAATCCTAGTTACTTAGGAGGCTGAGATCAAAGGATCTCACTTTAAAGCCAGCTTGTACAGATCAGTCCAGGAGACTTACCTCTACTGACTCATATCTCCAATTAACCAGCAAAAAACTGGAAGTATAGGTATGGCTCAAGTCTTGAGTAAAAAAGCTAAGCTAGAGTGTGAGACAGAATTCAGTCACCAGTACCAGTGCAAAAGAAAGAACGGAAAAGAAAAATATTTTCCACTTTTTACCAGCTTTTGCCAGGTACCCACTGACTAGGGAAAAAAGCTATAGTTCCAGAGGGAAGCTACAGAGCTTAATTTTGACAATTTGATCTTATTAGTAAAATATCGTTGGTTTTATTAGATATAAAAGATAATATTCTACACAAGTATGTTCATTTAAGTGGCATTTGAATTATCTGTATAGCAAAAAGTTGAAAATCTTGATTTATGTTGATCTATAAAAGTATGATTTAGGGCTAGTATAGCTCAGTAGAGCATTTGCATCATGTCAGTAATTCCCTGGCTTTGACCCTTACACTACAAGTGAAAAGTATGATTTACATATATTGAAATGTTTTGGAGGCATTTAATCTATTATGAGCAGTTTATCATATCATAAAGACAATTTGCAGTATTTGAGGGAAACATTGCATATACATTTTATTGCTCATATTTTTTGTATAAAGAATGACTAATTCTTTAGCTGGTGGCTCAGGCCTATAATCCTAACTATTCATGAAACTGAAATCTGAGGATCTTGGTTTGAAGCCAGCCCAGGCAGGAAACTCTGTGAGATTGTTATTTCCAAGCCACCAAAAAGCCAGAAGTAGAGCTGTGGCTCAAGTGGTTGAGAACTAGCCTTGAGCAAAAAAGCTCAGGGGACAATGCACAGACCCTGAGTTCAAGCCCTAGGATCAGCACCAAAAAAGAATACTGTAGGGGGGGTGGGAAGGTGGCTCAGTGGTAGAGCGCTTGCCTTGCATGTATGAGGCCCTGGGTTCGATTCCTCAGCACCACATAAGCAAAAAGAAAAAAGCCGGAAGTGACGCTGTGGCTCAAGTGGTATAGCACTAGCCTTGAGCTGAAGAGCTGAGGGACAGCGCCCAGGCCCAGAGTTCAGGCCCCACTACCAGACCCAAAAAAAAAAAAAAAAAAAAAAATACTGTAGGAAAAGCCCTTCTGTTATGTATCCTAGAATGGAGCTCACCTTTACTTGGATTATTGGCTCACAATAATAGTGTGGACCAACCTATCTGTGTCTCTGTGTAGAAAGATCATCTGGCAAGTGAAAAATCTGATCTTCTGATATGCTGTTGCTATGAGTCTGTGCATTGTATATGCTTATTCATACAAACTATTAGCAATATATTCATCTGGTGGAAGTACTCTGATACTGGGGAGGTTTTTGGTGCCAGTCCTGGGTGCTCTCCCTTAGTTTTTGTGTGCAACGCTAGCACTCTACCACTTGAGCCACAGCTTCACTTCTAGCTTTTTGGTGGATAATTGGAGATAGTCTCACAGAGTTTTCTGCCTAGTGGCTTCAAACTGCAACCCTTAAATCTTAGCCTCTTGAGTAGCTAGCATTAAAGGCCTGAGCCACCAGTGCCTGGCTCAGATACTGTTTGTTTGTTTTTTCTTTTTAAAAAAACTATCTTGTTTAAACCTTTGATCAAATCCTGATGCTTTTCATTATTAGGTTTGCCAAGAAATTGAAACCTCCTGTGAAAGAAGTTGAAATTAAGAGTTGAGGGGCTAAGGGTGTAGATTTTCTGCCAGGCATGTAGGAGACTCCTGGGTTTGATCTACCACTGAAAGCAGAGAGAGAGTAAGAGAAAGGCCAGGCCCTAGTTCATATCTGTAATGCTAGCTACTCAGAAGGCTGCAATCTGAGAATCAGTTTGAAGCCAGCTAAGGCAGGCATATCTTTGAGAGTCTTACCTCTAGTTAACCAGCAAAAAACTGGAACTGGAGGTATGGCTCAAGTGGTAGAATGCCAGTCTTAAGCAGAATAAGCTAAGTGAAAGTACAAGGCCCCAAGTTAAAGCCCTAATACCAGCACAAAGAGAGACAGAGACTGGAGTGGTGGGGGGATTTAGAGGCAATAACCAGGACTGATTTTTACAAAAAAAAAAAAAAAAAAACTTTGGCATTTACTTTTTTATTTTGTTTTTAAACTTTCCAATAAAGTTTCTCAATACCTAGCCACATCTTAATTCAGTTTATACCAGTATTTTTGTCAGATAATTCTCTTAAGGTCAGATTGGTTTCAGAGACCTCATGTTGGAGAGTTAACTACAAATAACATCAAGACTATCAGTACTTCCCAGATGCTACAGTGTAATGTGTAAAATCTCTTCTTAAAATATTTTGTAGTTTGGCCAGATACCGGTGGCTCACGCGTGTAAGCCCAGCTACTCAGGAGGCTGAGATTTTTAGGATCTTGGTTCAAAGCCAGCCCAGACGGGAATGTCTGTGAGACTCTAATCTCCAATAAACCACCAGAAAACTGGAAATAGTGCTGTGGTTCCAGTGGTAGAACGCTAGCCTTGAGCTGAAGAGCTCAGGGACAGCACCCAGGCCCAGAGCTCAAGCACCACAACCGACTCCCCCCCCCCAACTTTGTCGTTGGTATATTTAGTTCAAGTAATCGTTTCTTGCATGTTTAAGCAGCAGAATTTCCAACTTGTATTATATAAAGGTTGGAATAAAGCACCTAGCACCCCAGAGAGGTAGAGGCTAGTGAACAACTATAATTATCTGCTTATTCATAGGACCTAACCCCTCTCTGGAGAGTGGATTATGGGTTTATTTTTTAAACGTTTTTTCAAAATTCAGTTTCTCAAGAGGAAATACTATTTTTATTTCCAGGGAAAGACTTTAGTATGTATACATATTCTGTATATGGGAGGGTTTTTTTTTTCTTCCCTTCCTTCCTTCCTTCCTTCCTTCCTTCCTTCCTTCCTTCCTTCCTTCCTTCCTTTCTTTCTTTCTTTCTTTCTTTCTATCTTTCTTTCTTTCTTTTCGGTCGTGGGGCTTGAACTCTGGGCCTGGATACTGTCCCTCTTTAGCTGAAGGCCAGCAATCTGCCTCTTGAGTGTCAGCCCCACTTCTGGCTTTTTCTGCTTTTGTGGTGCTGAGCAATGGAACCCAGGGCCTCATGCATGCAAGGCAAGCACTCTACCACTGAGCCACCTTGCCAGCCCCAGGGGAGGGTTTTTGGGTTTTTTTTTTGTTTGTTTGTTTTGTGGTATTGGGATTTAATTTCAGCCTCCTGCTTGCTAGGTGTGACTCTGCCACTTAAGCCATAGTCCTAGCTAGCACTGTTTTAAGACAGGATTTGTGTGACTAAGTCTGCCTGGAACTTCTGACCACCTATCTCAGCCTCTCACTACCATCTCAGCAGATCACACCCCATCTTAGCTTTAGTTTTATATTAATAAATATTAATAAACACAATAGACACAACAGACAAACTTTGTGTACCTGTTACATTTGTGTAAAGGGTACATACATGGTAGATAAGTGTAAATGTACAAAGAAGTGAACATGTGTCTGTTCTTGACGATTCATAGTTTCCTGGCATCTCTTTTGTGAGGAAAAGTGTTACTAAGTGGTTGTACAAAAGGCTTACAATTCCATTAATCAGGTTATGAATGTTTCTTGGTCTATGTCACTCTCCCTTATTTTCCCCCAAAATCCCCCTCCTGCCTCTACTGTCAAGTTACATAGAAAGTACTTATTTTTATATGAGTTTGAGTTGGAAGACTGAGGAGTTTCACAGAAGTAGTACTGGAGGAATATATACTTAATTAAATGAATCAGTAGTCAATTGGAAGAAATTATGTACCAACCCCAAGAAAACTCATACCTAGAAACCAGTTCTGCCCTAGATTCTGACTCAAAGATGATGAGCACAGCCTTAAGTAATAAAACTGATTCTTGGGAAGCAGTAACATAACCACATGAAAAGCTCGGTGGATGACACAGTGAATATTCTCAAGAAGCAGTTCATTAAGCTAAGAACACTGTCTTCTCCAGTTGTTTCTCATAGGTTATAAGGAAAGTGTTGAGTGATAATATATATTTTTCTGGGTGCTGATAACTTTTGACCCAGGACAGAGGGGTGACTTACGCAACTTGTGTGGCTTTCCATCTAACCCTCTAGGGTAAATCCTCAATCTGATACTGCAAGTGCGAGTTCTGAGACCTTGGCAGCATATGACAATTACTCTCCAGCTTGGAACAGCTGCACTCTGTGTGTCAATGCCTTCCCAAACCTTATCGTCAAAAGTCATAGAGGAGGATAAAAAATAGGAACCCAGCCAGGCAGAATGGTGCATGCTTGAAATCCAGCACTAGAAAGGCTGAGGCAGGAGGATCATGAGTTTAAACCAGCCTGCACTCTACATAGAGACCTTTCCTAAAAATGAAATAGGAATCTTTTATATGCTTTCCATTTTTTTTTTTTTTTGGTCCGGTTGTGGGGCCTGAACTCTGGGCCTGAGCACTGTACCTCAGCTCTTTAGCTCAAGGCTAGTACCCTACCACTTGAGCCACAGTGCCACTTCCAGCTTTTTTCTTTTTGCTTATGTGGTGCTGAGGAATCGAACCCAGGGCCTCAGGCATGCAAGGCAAGCGCTCTACCACTGAGCCAACTTCCCAGCCCCTATGCTTTCCATTTTACAGAAACCCAGAATAATACCTGTATGTTCATTTTGAAGAGAATAAAAAACCTGTAGCAAGATTCTTTTTTGTTATGAAACTGATTATGAAATGGTTTTTTTTTTTTTTTTGGGTTTTTTGGGGGGTCCGGTCGTGGGGCCTGAACTCTGGGCCTGGGCGCTGTCCCTCGGCCCTTCAGCTCAAGGCTAGCGCTCTACCACTTGAGCCACAGTGCCACTTCCGGCTTTTTTTCTTTTTGCTTATGTGGTGCTGGGGAATCGAACCCAGGGCCTCAGGCATGCAAGGCAAGCGCTCTACCACTGAGCCACCTTCCCAGCCCCATGAAATGTTTATAAGGTGTTCAAAATAAAAATATTAAATATATTATGCTGTATTAAATAAAAGTCATAGCCTTTGCATGATGAGTTTTTTGGGGTTTTTTTGTGTGTGTGGGGTTTTGTTTGTCAGTCATGAGGCTTGAACTCTGGGTCTGGGCACTGTCCCTGAGCTCTTCAGCTCAATGCTAGTGCTCTACTGCTTGAGCCACAGCACCACTTCCCACCATTTTCCGGTGGTTAATTGGAAATAAGTCTCATGGACTCCTGCCCGGGCTGGCTTTAAACCGCAATCCTCAGATCTTGGCCTCCTGAGTAGCTAGAATTAGAGGCATGAGCCACCAGCGCCTGGTCCAATGGTAGCTTTTTTTTTTTAAGTTAATATCTACCTAGAAAAATTCTTAAGTATATTCACCAAAATGTTAGTCCTCCATACTGCAGTTATAGTTTTTTTCGGGGGGGGGGGGCAGCAGTCACTCATGGGGCTTGAACTCAGGGCCTGAGCACTGTCCCTGAGCTCTTCTGCTCAAGCCTAGCACTCTATCACTTTGAGCCATAGTGCCACTTCCAGTTTTCAGGTGGTTAATTGAAGATAATAGTCTCCCAGACTTTCCTGCCCAGGCTGGCTTTGAACCCTCAGTAGTTAGGATAACAGGCATGAGGCACCGATGCTTGGCTATGTGATTTTCTTAAAAATTTCTGCTTTTGGGCTGGGAAGGTGGCTCAGTGGTAGAGCGCTTGCCTTGCATGCCTGAGGCCCTGGGTTCGATTCCTCAGCACCACATAAGCAAAAAGAAAAAAACCGGAAGTGGCACCGTGGCTCAAGTGGTAGAGCACTAGCCTTGAGCTGAAGAGCTGAGGGACAGTGCCCAGGCCCAGAGTTTAGGCCCCACAACCGGACCCAAAAAAAAAAAAAACAAAAAAAAAATTTCTGCTTTTCTGCCTATATTCTAAATTTCCTATACAGGGTACATATTTTTAAATAAGAATAAATAAACAATTTTTTAAGTAAAAATTTTTTTTTGATTTTTGATTAGAGTAGCTTGGAAGCTACTCTAGAGGTTGAGATATTTAGTCCAAAGCCAGCCCTGGCAAATCCAAAAGGCTCTTTTTTTGGGGGGGAGGGTCTGGTCATGGGGCCGTAACTCTAGGCCTGGGTGCTGTCCCTCAGCTCTTCAGCTCAAGGCTTGCACTCTACCACTTGAGCAACAGCGCCACTTCCGGCTTTTTTCCTTTTTTCTTTTTTTTTTTTTTTAATTTTATTTTATTTTATTTGTGAACATACTGTACAGAGGGGTTACAATTGCATGGGCAGGATAATGCGTACATTTCTTACCAAGCACTGCAGCCTCCTCCTTTGTTTACCCTTCACATCACTTCCCAGTTTCCTTTTTTCTTATGTGGTGCTAGGGAATCAAACCCAGGTCCTCATGCTTGCAAGGCAAGCGCTCTACCACTGAGCCACTGAGCCACCTTCCCAGCCCCCCCAAAAGACTCTTATCTCCAATTAACCAGCAAAAAGCCAGAAGTAGAGATAGGGTTCAAGGACACTCGAGTGTCCTTGAGTGAAAAAGCTAAGCTACAGTTCTCAAATATTAATGAAATACATTGGGGCCAAACTGGTTTGATAACTTATCTAGTCTTCTGATGTTATCTATAGATTTGTTGCTATGGAGGGGAATAGAATTTTGTGTTAAAAGTTTAGGTATTCCCAATTAACACAAGAGAAGTACATTATGCCTTTAAGAGCTTCAGTCCCCAGAAATGAAGTCAACTTTAAAAATGTAAAAAAGGGGCTGGGAAGGTGGCTCAGTGGTAGAGCGCTTGCCTTGCACGCATGAGGCCCTGGGTTCGATTCCTCAGCACCACATAAGCAAAAAGAAAAAAGCCGGAAGTGGCGCTGTGGCTCAAGTGGTAGAGTGCTAGCCTTGAGCTGAAGAGCTGAGGGACAGCGCCCAGGCCCAGAGTTCAGGCCTCACGACCGGACATTTAAAAAAAGTACCATAAAAAAATAAAAATGTAAAAAATACAAATCTGGGCACGGGTGGCTCATGCCTATAATCTGAAGCTAAAATCTAAGGATCACAGTTAGAAGCCAACCCAGGCAGGAAATGCCATGAGACTTTTACCTCTAATGAACTACCAAAAAAAAAAAAAAGGCCAGAAGTAGAGCTGCTAAGTGGTAGAGCACTAACCTTGAGCAAAAAAGTTCAGGGACAGCATTCAGGTCCTGAGTTCAAGCCCTAGCACTGGTACCAAAAAAATAAAAATACAAGAATTACCTAAATTATCTCAGCTTTAGTAACTGTCTTGGATTTTGCGCAGTTGAGGAGATAGCTGTCCCTAGTTGTACTGTTTTAGAGAAAACTTAATCCTGACAAATGTATTAATCTTAATAAACAAACTAAGCTGTACATACTGATACTGACTGACACTGGTTACCAGATAAAGTGTTCTACAGTGGTCATTTCTTTGGCTATCCATAGAAGATGGATGTTTGAGCGCCATACTAGTTAAGAAAAGCAACTAAAACCTGTGTAGTAATCATTTGCCTTTCAATCTATAAGGTTTTCTATTCTTGGTCTTCATGGGAAGTTTTAAAATCTGACTCTTTTACAGGACTTGGAAAAGGAGAGTGATACACCTCTGCAACAAGTATCTATTGAAGAGATCCTAGAAGAACAAAGGGTAGAACAGCAAACCAAATTGGAGGCTGAGAAGCTGAAAGTTCAGGCCCTTAAAGATCGGGGTCTCTCTATTCCCCGAGCAGATACTCTTGATGAGTATTAAGCTCTTTGCTTAGAGGTTATTTCTCTTAGTGATCAGGGATTATGTCACTGACGGAAAGTAACATCCTGATCACCTCATACATTTAACCAGAGACTGTAATTTTGAAAGATTATTTTTATTGTTAATTCTTTCACATATGTAATATGAAGAAATCATGGGATTTTATTTTACTTCATTTAAATAAGAAAAATCATTGTTTAAGGAAACAATGAAATGGACTTCTTTCACCACATGTCCCTGCAGAGCTGGGACATGTATTGCTTTTCTTTGTATTGCTTTTCTTCTCCTAGAGTAGAGTTTATGGGAGACATTCTGTATTTCTTTGTAAATTGTAAATAAAATATGAACCTCATTTTCCCAAATGAGAGTTATCTTCAGTGATTAGACAACCCAGAAAAGGTGTGAGCAGCCCACATGCTGGGATTTCTCCTGCCATCCCCAAGTAGCTGGTTACTGAGGAAGGAATATTTTCATGTCAATTTTCTTGTGGGTTCTCCCTACTCTTTTCATGTTTTGGTATGATAACAAATTTTACCTTATCTGAAGAGAGTTTTCAGTTAAGTTTTCAAGTAACTGGTTGCAACAGAAGCCTCATGTTTGAGAAATCACTTCAGTCCTGCCATACCCGCAAGTATTCCAAGGAAAGTTCTCATGATACCCAGCATTTTCCTGAAGTGGTGGTTTCTCTGAACCTTCTAATTTAGTTAAGGTTCCTAGTCACTTGAGTTGGGAATCAAGCTGCTTTTGTTCAAATCATTTTTTTAAAAAAAGGCAAAAACAGTGTTTAGCAACCTACAACCATAATGGTATGGTTGTTGAAGAATAGTGATTATGTGAGTGTATCAGATTGTTTTTTGTGTGATTGTTTTGTGCCTGTCCTGGGGCTTGATCTCATCCAGATGAGCTTCTTTTGCTCAAAGTTAGCACTCTGCCACTTGAGCCATAGCTCTGCTTCTAGCTTTTTGGTAGTTTATTGGAATGAGGACATACAATGTAAAAACTGGTTTATTGGCACGTTGGACATGAGTAGGATAGTCATCCTCTTGATCCTGAGAGATTTTTAACTGTAGTCCAGATATTTGCTTTTTATAATCTCTTGAACAAAGATGTCCTTTTCATAAGACATCTAGCTTATATGTATAATATTAAATATTCTTAGTTTATGAGCTCAGGTATTATTAAGAACTCCCCAGGTGGCTGGAAACCATTTGACTTTTGAATAACTTATTATTAAGTTGTCTTTTATAGTTGATACTTTATGAAGAAATAGTACTTCTTGGGCTCAAGACATAGCTCAGTGGTAGAACACTTGCCTAACATGTGCCAGGCCCAGGATTCCATCCCAGCACCACAAGAAACAAAGTTCTTAATTATGTAGTGTTTTATGTATAATTTTGCTGTTTAAAAATCCAGGATTTGTTATCCACATAGAGCCAAAATATACTATCAACACTCTTTAAAACTTGTCTGAGTACAGTAAGATACTTTGGGCCAGCACAGTAAGCATGTGCTTTTGTGAGCCCACTGTTTGAGAACATGTGATGTGTCACATGAGATGTTATCTTTTCAACATCATCATACCATTCAACTACAATAAAACATGGAAAAGAGACCTACTTACCATGGTAAGTCCACACTTACCTATTGGCTTTCCAAACCACACCAGGTTTCAGTCATCATGGAGCAACCCAGAATTACATCTAAGGGATGAAACTGCCTGGATGACTCTGCTTCCTTCCTCTTAGTCCCCAGGCTGCTTAACATAGTGTCCTCAACTGCCAAGCTCCAAGCTACAGATACTAAAACCCTAGGCTATCATTGGTACTGTCTTCTATGATGAACTACTCCAGTTCAGACTCAAAGTTTCTTATAATTGAGCTTCCTGTGAGACTGCTTACAGAGGAGAAAACCATGGAGAACCTATCAAAGCTTCATTTCTGGCTATCTTTACTCCAAAATAATTGAGCATATCTCTTACTCTGTTCCTTTTCCACGTCCCTAGGTCCTTGACCTTAGATTGTGTGCTCTCAGCTGTTGAAACCACTATTTCTCCCTTCTGCTCTGATTAACTCCTAAAAGGCTTTGAATAGTTAGTGGAGCCAAATGCTCTTCTATCATCCATTGAGGAGGATTCTTAGGCAAGCCATGTCAGAATGAGTTCTATCGGGCCTATTTGAAGAGGGTTGCAATGGCAGAGCCCAATTTAGACAGCAAAAGGTGCGGTGTTCCTAACACAAAGGACGTGCCCCTGCTGTGAGCAGTTCCTAGACTTTAGGATCTATATTCCAGATTCACGACAGCACAGCTCAAGAAATGGGTCCTAGGAATTGTCCCCAGAAAGAAAATAGAGGAAAGGCAGTTAATAGTTCTCCATCCCTCAGTCTTGCAAAAAAAAAAAGGTATGATTGTACACATGTTTTATCTTTAGGGTGTTTCATTGACTTTTGAAAATTTGCTCCAAGATGACCCTCATCCAGCTCCCCTTTGCATGTAAGAACCAGCAATCTCAGTGACAAATGAAGAGGGCTGCAGGCTGAAGCTTTAATACTGAATCAACCTTCCACATTTAAACTTAATTAAACCAACTCTGAACATAATCAAGGAAAGAGTAGTAGAAGAGACACTTGGTCTGAACTTCACCTTGCAGTTAATTAATGTGAGCTGAGCACAAATTTCATCTGCGACAGACAAGCTCAACAGCATACATGCTGTACCAAAGCAACTGACTTCTGAAAACAATACCCAACCTGTTAGGCCTATGTTAGCTGGGAGAAGGGAAAGTTTTAACCAAAGAGAGAACCGTGGTCAGCCTAGTTTAAACATAAGTTACAACCTACTGAATTAGCGGTATTAACTAGTACTTTCTATTTGAATGGAATTTAATACAAAATAATGCATCACATAATAAAATTAGGTTGTATGTGAAACTTGTTACGTATCTGTGTGCATTTCTGGAAATGTAAGCAGAGTTGCTTACATTGTGGGTTGCTGTCATAAATATTTGAACAACACTACCTTAATTTTTTACTGGGTTTTTATATGCTTATGGTGAATAGAAAAGGGAAAAGTATAGGTTCATTTCATAGCTCTTATTTCAACCCTGAAGACCACTAGGCCCAGAATATTTAGTCTTTGTGCTTAGAACATACTTCACACCAGGTGAAAGTTGTTCCTGCTTGTAATCCTAGCTATTCAGGAAGCGGAGATCTGAGGATCTCAGTTCAAAGCCAGCCCAGGCAGGAAAGTCCCTGAGACTCTTATCTTCAATTAACCACCAGAAAACCAGAAGTGGCGCTGATGTAGCTCAAGTGGTAGAGTGCTCACCTTGGGCTGAAGAGCACAAGTACAGTGCCTGTTCTCCTGCCTGCCAAATAGAATTGGGCTACAGTGCCCACTCCCATCTCACAGAAGCAAGCTGTTGCTTCACAGGCATTTGCCTTTCTTAGTTAAGCTGGTCTTGTATTGACCTATACAGCCCAAAATCAAAGTAAATTTTATGACCAACTGTGTACTGCACACCTGTAGCCCAGTTACCAGGAGGCTGAGGCAGGAGGATCATTTGAACAGAGGAGTTTAAAACTAGCCTGAACAAGATAGTGAGACTAGATCTTCATTTTTAAAGACATAAATGAGCACCACGGGCTCATGCCTGTAATCCTAGCTACACTCAAGAGAATGAAGTCAGGATTGTGGCTCAAAGCCAGCTCAGGCAGAAAAACCTGTGAAATTGTTATCTCCAGTTAACCACCAAAAGAACTGGAAGTGGAGATGTGGCTCAAGTAGTAGAGTGAAAGCCTTGAGCAGAAAAATAAAAATAAAAATTGAGGTGATAGTTCCTAGATCTTGAATTCAAGCCTAAGAACTGAGACAAAAAATAAATTCTCTCCCTATTCCTGAAGAACCAGTCCTAATGGAGCCTATCTGCTGCTTTCTTTTCCCAAAATTTTCCTTCCTGTTTAATGCCCATGTTCTGCCAGGGCTACCAGGAAGCAAAATAAAATCTAAAGTGCCTTTCTCCTGTCTACTCCAGTGTTTTGCCTCTCTCGGTCCTCCCACCCCCACCCCAACCTCTTATTCTCTGCCTATTTCCTTGTTCTCCTAATTCTTGCAGCTCAGCAGTGGTTGTTTCCACTTGGCCAGACAGAAGAAAATGACCTCAAGTGCTCTTGCCTTGGAAACAAGAGCATTGAGTGGTGTGTCAAGGCCAAAGCAGACAGTTGCTGGGGAGCCAAGTGAAGGAGAGAAGGCCCAAAGCTGGACAGATCTCAAGGCCAGGAATCCAGATGTCCTGGGACTCTAAGACTCAAGTTATTTCTAGTTGGGTTTATGGAGATGCAGTTTACAATAAAGTTCACTCTTTTTAGCGTGTGGTTCTTTGAGTTTTAACAACTGCGTGTAGTTTTGTAACCACCATCACAATCAAGAGATAACAATATTTTCATCATCCCATCCCATTGTTTAACTCCTTCCTCTTTCCTTTGTTTCTTAAAACCACTGGCCTCTTTTCTGTCCCTATTATGTATGTTAGCATCTAACTCAGACTTTTCTTAAATGGTTTATAGGTCACATAAAATATCTGAAAGGTTAAATTCATTCCTCCTGCCTTTAGCTTTCTCTTCTGGTTTAGCCTATTCCAAAAGAGAAAAAAAAATATGTAAGTTTGTAACTGTGTTCTCTGTCAGAATTCCTGGGCAAGGAAATCTAAAGTATAGTTTGCATGGGTCATGCTAATGTGTGCTCTAATCCCATAACTCAGGAGGCTAAGGCAGGCGGCTCACGAGTTTAAGGCCAGAATCACAATAAGACTATCTCAAGAAAAAAAAAAGGAAAAGGGGAAAAAATATATATATAGTAAAATTTTGTGTATATGACAGTCCTGGGGCTTAAACCAGAAATAGAGCCTATGTGCTGTGCCTGAGCTTTTTCTCAAGGCTAGCACACTCTGACTTAATCCATAGCTCTACTTCCAGCCTTGAGCCCAATGCCAGTGGCTCACATTTGTAATCCTAGCTACTCACAAGGCTAAGATCTGAGGATCCTGGTTCATAGCCATCCCAGGCAAGAAAGTCTATGAGACTATTATCTCCAATTAACCACCAAAAAGCTAGTATAGCTGTGGATCAAGTGGTAGAGTGCTAGCCTTGAGCAAAAAGGCTCAAGGACTGTGCCCACACCCGGAATTCAAGCCCCAATACTGTCACACACACACACACACACACACACACACACACACACACACACACACACACACCACACACACACCACACACACACACACATACACACATTTATGTAAATAAATATATATGTATATCTTGGGGGATTTTGTCAGTTGTGGAGCTTGAACTCTGGGCCTGGGCACTCACTGTCCCTCAGCTCCTCAGCTCAAGGTAAGCACTCTACCACTTGAGCCACAGCGCCACTTCCGGTTTTCTGATGGTTAATAGGAGATAAGAGTCTTATGGACTTTCCTGTCCAGGCTGGCTTTGAACTGAGATCCTCAGATCTCAGCTTCCTGAGTAGCTAAGATTATAGGTATGAACCACGGCTGGCACCCAGCTTCATTTTTTTTTTTTTAAAACTCTGGCTTAGCTACTTGCAATGGCAGATGAAACAGGAACAGAGGGCTCTACCATAATAAAGTGAATCATCTATCATTCTAAAAGAAATTGAGGGAATACAGTTTTCCAGCTGGGTATTTGTTATGAGCAGTAACTGTTGGCCTTATTTTTCTGAGAGAGGAACATGAGGTTTGAGAAAGTTAGGCAGTCTAACCAAGAACACCAGCCAGCCTGCCTGGTTTTACAACTGTTGCTTCACTGGCCATAACCTGTCAGTCTCTCCCTCTCTTCATGAATGAAATCAGGCAAGTACCATATTCTTGTACTGTTGCAAGGGTAAAATCAGTTTTGTGAAGAGCTAAGATGCCTGGACTCAATGGACTCATTGCCATAATCTGCCAATTACCCCGGGCCTGCCAGACTCTTAGGATGTATCCTCTTTTGTGAAAATAAGGATGACACTGTGAGATCATGGTGACCAACTCAGACTAGAAACAAAAGGGTAGAGTTCCAGGAAATTAACCACACAGGAATTACATAGCACTGTGTTAAACCACAGGGTATCCCACTAATTGAAAGGTCTTTGTGCTTAAGGTGTCTGAAGGTGCAGACTAGTGTAAAGTTGCTATTTCACCCTCAATCTCAACCATCCTCACCATCCTAGCTAACTCCTAATCATACTAATCAGATGCAAATGACCTTCCAGAAGCTTCTCATAACATTCCTCCCTTCCCTCACCTCTCTCCCCTCTGGGATCTGTTGTACAGTTTTAGCTATAGCTTTACATGGTTTTCTCTGTGTGCTGGTCTTGGGACTTGAACTCAGGGCCTGTGTTTTGCTCTCCGTCAGTTTTTTTGCTCAAGGCAAGCACTCTATCACTTGAGCCACAGCTCTATTTCTGGCTTTTTGTTGGTTAATTAGAGATAAGGGTCTCATGGACTTTCCTGCCTGGGCTGGCTTGCCACCATCATCAGATCTCAGCCTCCTGAGTAGCTAAGAATTACAGGCATGAGCCACCAGGGCCTAGCTCCACCTATATTTTAAAGGAAAGCCTCGAGACCAGGCAATGTGTGGCAGATTCAGAACACATGCAGACAGCGCTGCAGTAGGTGATGTGTGAAGCTATGAGGGTGGATAAAGGTTCAGTGGACTCTAGGAAG
The DNA here is from genome assembly GCF_024711535.1 of Dipodomys merriami. Taxonomy (NCBI): domain Eukaryota; kingdom Metazoa; phylum Chordata; class Mammalia; order Rodentia; family Heteromyidae; genus Dipodomys; species Dipodomys merriami. The sequence continues at coordinate 5,464,219 of NW_027202493.1, forward strand.
CTAGAGATGCTAAGAATAAGGAATATTGGTCAAGGAAAGCCACAGGCATTGAGTGGCACAAACTGAAGGGAAAGACCACATAGGCTACATTAGGCAAGGTTGAGGGAACAGAGAGTCCAGGCCCTTTGGAACTTACATCACACACCACATGCCCTGGATGGTGATCATAAAGCTATGGTATTTAGTGTTTTCTCTGCTTGCATAGGTCCTGGAGTTTTAATTCTGGGCATGTTCACTGTCTCTGTGCTTCTTTTTGCTCAAGGCTAGTGCTCTACCACTTGAGCCATAGTACCACTTCAGGCTTTTTTTTTTTTTTTAATTGGAGATAGAAGTTTCTCCAACCTTTCTACTCCGGCTGGCATCCAATTGTGATCCTCTGATCTCAGCCTCCTGAGTAGCTAGGATTATAGGTGTGAGCCACCAGCACCATGCTTGGACTTGAACTTTTCAGAAATATTGGAAGCATATAACTGAGGACTTTTGAAATGAACTGAATAGATTCTGTATTGTGATGCATGTGAGGGTTGGGAATGTGGCTTAGTGGTAGAGTGCTTGCTTAGCATGCATGAAGCCCTGGGTTCCATTTCTGAGTTCCACAAACACAGAAAAAGCTGGGAGGCCAGGCACTGGTGACTCATGCCTGTAATCCTAGCTACTCAGCAGGCTGGTATTAATATAATTTTAAAAGCAGCATCCAAATTTCACAAAGCATTTAAGATTGCACTGAGAATTAGATTACAATTCAATTTTTCCTGAAGAAATTTTATATGTATATAAGTAACAACTACTCTTGAAATTTTGCATGATTTACAATTTCTCAAAAGCATAGCAAAATATTAACATATTAAAAATGTTAATGTTATAACTAAGCACATTAGGAGATTCATATCTGTCACCCTACTTTACATGCACTCATTATACATGAAGAATAAGAAATACTTTTGAGGGGCTGGGAAGGTGGCTCAGTGGTAGAGTGCTTGCCTTGTAATGCATGAGGCCCTGGGTTTGATTCCTCAGCACCACATAGGAAAAAAGCCGGAAGTGGCGCTGTGGCTCAAGTGGTAGAGTGCTAGCCTTGAGCTGAAGAGCTGAGGGACAGCGCCCAGGCCCAGAGTTCAGGCCCCACAACCGGACCCCAAAAAAAAGAAATACTTTTGAACGTTATTTGTAAAGTTTATTATTTATAATTTTTTTCAAAATATAACAAAGTACATTTTTACAAAATTTGTGACTGAACATATATTGAAAGCAGCATTCAATTGTCAATGGTATTTTTCATAACCTAATTTTTCATACAAATTCTTAATTTTTTTCAGAAATTTTGCATTGTATTTTTTGCAAATTCTTTATTGTGGTTAAGTGGTTACATAATTTCACAAATTTCACAGTATTGTGGGATAGTGATGCTTAGTTAAAGTCACAAACACATCTTAACTTTCATGGGGCAAATTGTCTATCGTGGTCTATAAAGTGTATGAGTTCTATGAGCTTTAACAATACAGTTATTTCTTCCACATCGGGTGATGCTTGCATTCCTTTCCTTTTGCAGAAAGTCAGCTGTTCCCTCTTTCCCACTTGTTCCCTCCCTCCCATTCATCGCTGCATTATATTTTTGAAAAGTATATTATTTTTTTGCCAGTCCTGGAGCTTGAACTCAGGGCCTGGGCACTGTCCCTGAGCTGCTGCTGCTGCTTTTTTTTTTTTTTTTTCTTGTTGGTCATGGGGCTTGAACTCTGGGCTTGGGCGCTGTCCTTGCGCTCTTCAGCTCAAGGCCAGTGCTCTTAGCTTGAGCCACAGTACCTCTTCTAGTGGTTTATTGGAGATAAGAGTCTCACGGACTTTCCTGCCCAGGCTGGCTTTAAACCGCGATCCTCAGATCTCAGCCTCGTGAGTAGCTAGGATTGCAGACGTGAGCCACCAGAGCCCGGCAAGAACCCATTTTCTATGCTCTAGAGATTTTATATTATGAAAAACTGAAAACATAACCTTCCATTTTTGAAAATTTTGTATTGTAAAGGTGATGATCAATTCTGCGACCCAGCCAGCCAGACTGCAGCATCCAGATGCAGAAAACTTCTACAGTGCCAGACCTGGACAACGCAGAGAGAGACCGGGACCAGCAGCGTGGCGCCAGGACATCGTGACCTGGACAACTTCCACAGCGCCGCCAGTCAGGCCACAACCAACAGGGCTAAGCTGCGAGAGTGGTCCTGCAGCAGCGCATGACTCTGGGATCTGAGCAGTAACAGCCACGGCAGCATCCACTTACAGAGATCTATCACAGTGCTGTAGGTCAGCCCACAACTCCAGTATAAGTGAGTACCCAGCCAGGAATCCCCCACCCCCCATGGGAGACCAGCGCTGGTGGTCTCCTCGGGCTCAAGAAGAGAGAGAACCTGAAGAGACCAAAAAGGCTAGAACCATTCCCCACTCTCCATCACTCCATTTGTTGACTTCAGTGGGAGACCACTGGGACTCCTACTGGCTATGCTAGGACCCTGTGTTCTCCACAGCCCTGACTATCGGCAGGGAAACCAGACTTGTTTGAAACCAGACAGAATTTCCTGCAGCCCTGCATGAGCCTCACACCATCCCAGAGGATTGAAGTTACTCTTCACAGCTACCCTGAAGATTGAACCCAGCACCCAGCTGCCAGCCAACCAAGTATGCATGCACAAGCCAGTGGCCAAGCACTGGCCACCTGTGGGGTGAAGCGGGGGAGGAGGGGGAAGGGGGGCAAGCGGAAAAACTCCTGTACACTCGCAGGAGCCCATCCCTTCCAAAGCCTCACTCCCATCCCAGATGCCCAAATCTAGCCTTCCCAGCCCCTGCTGCAGACTGGACCAAGGTCTTTTCAGCTAACCCTGGGCTAGCCCTAGAGTTTGCCGACCCTGGAACCCAATGAGCTAGGCTTGGCCAAGCATGGGCCGCCACTTGTCTGGTATGAACAGGACAATCTTAGACCATTGCTCTGACGATCCTTGAACCCAAATGCATAAATCACAATGAAAGATTACAAGATTGGGGCTGGGAGGTGGCTTAGTGGTAGAGTGCTCACCTAGCATGTATGAAGCCCTGGGTTCAATTCCTCAGTTCCACATAAATAGAAAAAGCTGGATATGGCGCTGTGCCTCAGTGGTAGAGCATTAGTCTTGAGCAAGGAAAGGAGCTCAGGGACAGTGCCCAGGCCCTGAGTTCAAGTCCCAGGACTGGCATAAGAAAACAAAACAAAACAAAAATTACAAGATCCATGAGCAATCAAGACAACAAATCAAATCCAAAAGGCAACAACTACCAGGGAAGGACCCCAGTGAGAGTGAAGAAGAGATGGAGGACAAAAGAACTATCAAATAAACGATGACAGAATTGGCCAATGAAATAAAAGGGGAGATGCAAAAACCATTTCAAGACAAGGCTGGGAAGTTGGCTCAGTGGTAGAGTGTTTGCCTCGCATGCATAGGCCCTGGGTTCAATTCCTCAGCACCACAAAAGCAGAAAAAAAAGCAGAAGTGGCACTGTGGCTCAAGTGGTAGAGTGCTAGCCTTGAGCTGAAGAGCTGAGGAAAATACAAAGAATAAATAACAAAGAAAATCCAGCACACTCCAAAAGATACGGAGATAATAGAAATGCTATATACTTCATTAAAAAATGAAATTAACACTATGAGAATTGGTGTTCAAAGTATAAAATATGTTCACTTTCCATAGTGCAAACCACAGTAGACTTTATAGGTAAGAATAAGTGAAATGGAAAATAAAATATCAGAAATCAAGGACAAAACAGAGGAACGAGAACAGAAAGTCAAAGGTATGGAAAAAACACTCTGAACCTACCAAAGGGAAATTCAAGAATTGGCAGACTTGGGCTGGGAAGGTGGCTCAGTGGTAGAGCGCTTGCCTTGCATGCATGAGGCCCTGGGTTTGATTCCTCAGCACCACATAAGCAAAAAGAAAAAAGCCGGAGGTGGTCCTGTGGCTCAAGTGATAGAGCGCTAGCCTTGAGCTGAAGAGTTGAGGGACAGCGCCCAGGCCCAGAGTTCAAGCCCCACAACCGGACCCAAAAAAAAAAAAAAAAAAGAATTGGCAGACTTGGCTAAGAATCAAATTTATGCATAATTGGGATCAACAAGGGGGAAGAAAAATTCAATAATAAAGGTATTACTTATTTGGTAAAATAATAACAATGACCTTCTCCAATCTTGAAAGAAAATCTCATCCACTTAACAGAATCACATAGAACCCTTAGTAGACAGGACCCAAGAAGAAACACTTCTAGACATATCATAGTAAAAACATTAGACATAAAAAATGGGAATTGATTTTAAATGCAGCAAAATCAAAGAAGGAACTATATATTGGAATCACTGCAGATCTCTCCACACAAACTAGCAAAGCAAGGAGAGCCTGGAATGGCATAATCCAAGCCCCGAAGACCAAAAACTGCCAACCCAAACTGGTGTACCCAGCAAAGATATCATTAACATTTGATGGTGAAATTAAAACTTTCCATGACAAACAAAAATTAAAGGAATTCACAAACGCTAAACCAGCAGTACAAAGAATAGTAAAGGGAGGTAAACAATCTGAAGAAAACAATCAAAATCAAGGAAACACATCAGACAAAAATCACTAAGACCAATTTAGTAAGCACAGGAAGAGGAAAGCAGCAAAATTCAAGAAATCAAGAAAATAGCAGGAGGGCTGGGAATGCGGCTTCATGGTAGAGTGCTTGCCTACATGCAGGAAGCCCTGGGTTTGATTCCTCAGTACCACATAAACAGAAAAAGTCGAAAGTGGTGCTGTGGCTCAAGTGGTAGGGTGCCAGCACAGAGAGGCTCAGGAACAGAGCCCAGGACCTGACCCTGAGTTCAAGCCCCAGGACTGGCAGAAGAAAGAAAGAAGAAAGAAAGAAAGAAAGAAGGAAGGAAGGAAGGAAGGAAAAGAAAGAAGGAAGAAAGGAAGAGAAAAAAGAAAATGGCAGGAAACATGACATATCTCTATAATAACCCTAAACATTAATAGACTCACTCCCCATTCAAAAGAAAAAGTAAAGTAGATGGGATCAAAAAACAAGATCTATCTATTTGTTGTCTCCAAGAAACTCATCTCACAGACAAAGACAAAAGCAAATTCCAAGTGAAGGGATAGAAAAAGATCTTTCATGCAAATGCACCCTGAAAAAAGGCAGGAGTAGCCATATTGATATCTGATACAATAGACTTTTTATTAAAATTAATACAAAGAGACAAGGATGGTCATGCCATAGTAATAAACAGATGATCCATGAAGAGGTCAATATCTATGCACCAAATAATAGAGAACCTAAATATATTAAACAAAAACATTAGGACTTACAGAACAGGGTAGACCCAAACACAATAATAGTGGGAAATATTAATAACCTGCTCTCACCAAAGGAGAGGTCAAACTCATTAAAGATAAGCAAAGAAACCTCTGAACTAAATGACATCATCACCCAAATGGACTTAACAGAAATCTACAGAGTATTTCACCCAACAAAGACCCAATGCATATTCTCAGCAGCCCATGCAACATTCTCCAAAATAGATTGCAGCATAGTACACACAAAGAACCTAAGCAAATATAAGAGGTTTGACATAATTACTTGCATCTGATCTGAGTGGAATCAAACTAGCTCTCAACAACAAAACAAACTGCATATAGCACTCAAACACAGAGATTTAATAACACTACTGAATAACAACTGGGTCATAGAAAAAATTAAGGAGGAAATTGGAAAGTTTTTACAAGTCAATGAAAATGAAAACACATCATAACTGAACTTCTGGGTTATGGCAAAAGCAATGATGAGGGGAAAGTTTATAGCTCTAAGTACACACAAAGAAAACAGAAACAGCTTAAGTGAATAACCTCATGATGCAATTGAAACTACTAGAAAAACAAGAAAAAATCATATATAGAACTAGCCATAGAGAGATAGTAAAGATTAGGGCAGAAATCAAAGAAATAGAAACCAAAAAAAAACTATATATAAACCCAATGAAACAAAAAGTTGTGTTTGGTTTTTTTTTGCCAGCCTGGGGGCTTGAACTCAGGGCTTGGGCACTGGCCCTGAGCATCTCTGTACTCAAGGCTAGTGCTCTACCACTTGGACCACAGTGTTACTTCCAGCTTTTTTTTTTTCTGTCTATGTGGTCCTGAGGAATTGAACCCAGGGCTTCATGCATGCTAGGCCAGTACTCTACCACTAAGCCACATTCCCAGCCCCCCAAAACCTGTTTTTTTAATTAATAAAGTTGATAAACTAATTGTGAGATTAAGGAGAAAAAGAAGCAATCAGTAAGATCAGCTATGCCACAGGGAATATTACAACTAAAATTCCAAGATATTCAAATGATTATAAAGGACTACTTTAAAGACCTATGCTCACAAAAGAAGGAAAACCTAGCAGAAATGAACAAATTTTTAGAAACATCCAAATTGCCTAAATTGAACCAAGAAGATATAAAGCAGCTAAGCAAACCAGTAATACTTAGTGAGATAGAGGAAGTAATCAGATGTCTTCCAGCAAGGAAAGCCAGGCCCAGATGGATTCACCATTGAATTCTTTTAAAGATGAACTAATACCAGACCTCCTCAAGCTTTTCTGTGAAATAGAAAGAGGGAGCAATTCCAAACTCATTCTGTGAAGCCAATATCACACTCATCCTCAAACCAAGTAAGGATCCAACAGAGCAATTTCTCTGATGAACACAGATGCAAAGCTCTTCAATAAAATATTAGCCAACAGAATACTGAAACAAATAAAAAAATCATACATTATGAACAAGTAGGCTTCATCCCACAGATGCAAGGCAGAGTTAACATACGTGAATCAATAAATATAATTAACCATGCCTACAGAGCCAAGAACCAGAACCACATGATCATCTCAAAGATGCAGAAAATCCTTCAACAAAATACAACACCCATTCATGTTAAAAGCTTTGAAGAAATTAGGAATAGAAGGAATATTTCTTAAAACAATAAAGGCTATATAGAGCAGACCAATAGCTAACATCATGCTAAATGGGGAAAAACTAAAACCATGTCCCTTAAAATCAGGAACAAGGCAAGGATGCCCACTATCTCCATTCATCTTGAATTATTAGCCAGAGCAATAAAGCAAGGACAGGACATAATAGGGATCCACACAGGGAAAGAAGAAGTCAAACTCCCTATTTGTAGATTATCTTATATTTAAAGTACCTAAAAAACAAAAACAAAAAAACTCTCACTCCCAAGCTCCTAGAGCTGATAAACCACTTTGGCAAAGTAGCAGGATACAAAATTAATCAACAAAAATTGGTAGCCTCTCTGTAAGCCAACACTATACAAGAAGAAAGGGAACTCATGAAAACAACCCCATTTGAAATAGTCTCAAAATAACAACCTAGGAATTAACCTAACCAAAGATGTAAAAGATCTTTATAGTGAAAACTAGAAAAATCTGAAGAAACAAATCAAAGCGGACACCAGGAAATGGGAACGATCTTCCATGTTCATGGATAGGTAGAATCAATATTGAGAAAATGGACATAATGAAAAAGAAGATATACAAATTCAATCAAATCCCCATCAAAATCCCAATGATGCTCTTTACTGAGATAGAGAAAACCGAATAATTCATATGGAACAACAAAATACCTAGAATAGTCAAAGCAATTATAGGCAAACAAAGCAAATGTGGGCAGTATCAAAACACCAGATTTCAAACTCTACTACAGATCCATAATAACAAAAGCAGGGTTGTACTGGCACGAAAATAGACCAGAAGATCAATAGAACAGACTAGGAGACCCAAAAATAAAACCACACATTTATAGTAATCTGATACTGAAAAAGAGCCAAAGATATATAGTGGCAAAAAATGTAGCCTCTTTAACAATTGCTGGGAAAACTGTGCAGCCATATGCAGAAAATTAAAAGTAGATCACTACTAGCCACATTGCACTAAAAGTGGATCAAAGACCTCAATGTCAGGCCCAAAACTCTGAAAGTACTGCAAGACAGAGGAGGGGAATATTAGACCTTGCATGCAGCAAAATCAAAGAAGGAGCTATACTACAATGGAGAAAAAAATCAGAATCACTGCAGATCTCTCCACACAGACACTGCATGCAATGAAAGCCTGGAAAAGTAACATCTAAGCCCTGAGAATCAATAACTGCCAACCCAGGCTGGTATATCCAGCGAAGCTAGCGTTCACATTTGATGGAGAAGCTAAAATTTTTAATAGTAAAGAAAAACTAAATGAATTCATAAACAATAAGCCAGCATTACAAAAAATATTGAGGGGGGAATACAATCTGAAGAAAACAATCAGGATTAAGGATCCACATCTGACAGATAACACTAGGAGGCCAACTTAGCACAGGAGAAAAGGAAAAAAGAAAAAGTTAGGAAAGCAAGAAAATGACAGCAAACACAATGCACCTCTCCATAACAACCATAAATATTAATGGACTCAATTCACCAATCAAAAGAAAAAGAACTGCCCATTGGATCAGAAAACAAGATCCATCCATTTGTTGTCTTCAAGAGACCCATCTCACAACCAAAGATAAAAAACAAACTCCTAGTGAAAGGATGGAGGAAGATCTACCATGCAAATGATCCCAGGAAGAAGGCAGAAGCTGCCATCCAGATAGCTGACAAAATAAACTTTTCACTAAAATCAATACAAAAAGACAAAGAAGGACACTACATATTAATACAGGGAACAATCCAAGAAGAGGATATCACCATTATCAATTTATACTCTCAAAACATTAGTACACCCAAATACATTAAGCAAATCCTCTCAGACTTACAGAAAAAAATAGATCCAAATACAATAATACTAGGAGACCTTCATACTCCACTCTCACCAAAGGACAGATCTACCGACCAGAGGATTGGTAAAGAAGCCTCTGAATTAAATGATGTCATATCTCAATTGGACTTAATTGACATCTACAGAGTTTTCCACCCAACAACAATGCAGTACACAGTTTTCTTAGCAGCCTATGGAACTATCTCCAAAATAAATCATATCATAGTTCATAGAAATAATTTAAGCAAATACAAGGGGATCAACATAATCCCTTGTGTTCTATCTGACCATAGTGGAAGCTAGTTCTCAATAACAAAGCATATCGTGGAAATTACTCAAATACATGGAAACTGAACAGCACACTTATGAGCAACACCTGGGTCACAGAAGAAATTAAAGAAGAAATTAAAAAGTTCCTACCATTCAATGGAAATGAATAAACATCACAGAGAAATCTATGGGATATGTCAAAAGCAGTCCTGAGGGGCAAATTATTGCTCTCAGTACACATATCAAGAAAATAGACAGGGGCTGAGAAGGTGGTTCAGTGGTACAGTGCTTGCCTTGCATGCATGAGACACTGGGTTCGATTTCTCAGCACCACATAAGCAGAAAAGCTGGAAATGGCGCTGTGGCTCAAGTGGTAGAGCGCTAGCCTTGAGCTGAAGAGCTGCAGGACAGCGCGCAGGCCCAGAGTTCAGGCCCTACAACCAACAACAACAACAACAAAAATCTACACCAACAGTGTACAAGCAGACAGGGAAATCAGGGAAACAACCCCCACAATAACCTCAAAGAAATAAAATAAAGTATCTAGGATTTAACCTATGCAAAGATGTAAAGGACCTATTTAGTGAAAACTATAAAAGCCTAAAGACAGAAATCAAAGTGGACACCAGGAAATGGAAATTCTTTCCAGGTTCTTGAATAGCAGAATCAATATTGTGAAAATGGTCATACTGCCAAAAATATACACAAATTCAATGCAATTCCCATCAAAATCCCTATGACATTCTTTACTGAAACAAAAAAAGACTCAAAAAATTCATATGGAACAACAAAAGACATAGAATAGCCAAAGCAATTCTAGGCAAAAGAAACAACATAGGAGGTATCACAATACCAGAATTCAAGCTCTACCATAGATGCATACTAACAAAAACAGCTTGGAAGACCAATGGAATAGATGAGAAGATCTACAAATAAAATCATATACTTACAGTCAGCTGACATTTGACAAAGGAGCGGAAGAACTACTGGTGCTGGGAAAACTGGGCGACCACATGCAGAAAACTAAAAGTGTACCCCAGCCTGTCACCATGCACCAACATCAACTCAAAATGGATTAAAGACTTCAAAATCAAACCTGGAATTCTGAAACTACTGCAGGACAGACTAGGAGAGACACTTGAACTTTTAGGCACAGGCAGGAGCTTCCTGAACAGAGTCCCAGGGTCACAACAAATTGGAGAGACTCTCAACAAATGGGACTACCTTAAAATAAAAAGTTTCTGCTCAGCTAAAGACATAGCAGCCAATTAATGGAGAAAAGACTATCGGAAATATATCGGCCAAAGGCCTAATATTCATTATATACAGGGAACTCAAGAAATTAATCTTCTCAGAAGAAGAGATAAAAATGATAAACACATGAGGAAATGTTCATCACCCCTGGTGTAAAGGAAATGCAAATAAAAACAACCCTGAGATACCACCTTACCCCAGTCAGAATGGCCCATATCTTATATTCAACCAATGACAAATGCTGGTGGGGATGTGGAGAAAGAGGAGCCCTATTGCATTGCTGGTAGGAATGTACACTAGTCCACCCACTCGGGAAAGCAGTCTGGAGGTACCTCAGAAGGCTAAATGTAGACCTCCTCTATGACCCAGCCATACCACTCCTAGGCATCTACCCTGAGCAACAGGAATCAGGATACAAGCATCTCCATGTTTATTGCTGCCCTGTTCACAATAGCCAAGATATGGAAACAACATAGATACCTCACTACAGATGAACGGATCCAAAAATTGTGGTACCTATATACAATGGAATATTATGCAGCCATTAGAAAGGACAAAATAATGGCATGGAAATGGATGGAACTATAACAAATCATGTTGAGCCAGGGAAGTCAAAATCAGAGAACCAAATGGCACATGGTCTCCCTGATAAGTGGATGTTAAATTCAAAATGCAAGGAGATATGACAAAGTAAACTGGATTCAAGAACAAAGTACTTCTACTTAATTTGTTGTATCATTTCTAGATGACTGCATGTTCTTAACCTCATATATGGTATAAAAATGTGCACATCTGAGGGAGGCAAGGAGGAAGGCACAGAATCAGAGGGAAACGGGAAAATATACAACAAAGAGGCCCATCGTCTGCATTGGACATTGATGAAAATGAACTAAGTAACTCAAGGGCAGCGATGGGAGGGACGGAATGAAAGGGAAAGAGGGAACAGCTTACACTAAGCAAAAAGAAAGAAATGTACAGATCATCCGATTTGGAAGAAATAGTTGTATTGTCAATATTTATAGAACTCACAAACTTTAAGACCATGATGATGATAATTTGCCTCATGAAGGTTAAAATGTGTTGTGATTTTAACTAAGTATCACTATGCCACAATACTGTGAAATTTGTGAAATTTATATAATCACAATATCAATAAAAATTATTTTTAGAAATGTATGCATTATCCTGCCCATGTAATTGTAACTCCTCTGTACAGTATGTTCACAAATAAAATAAAATTAAATTAAAAAATTATTTTTAAAAAAAGAATTTACAAGTATAAGCAGGAACTTTCTGGGTAGAGTCCCAAGGGCACAACAGATAGGAGAGTGAATCAACAAGTAGGACTACACTAAAATAGAAAGTTTCTACACAGCTAAGGACATAGTAACAAAACTAGAAAGATAGACAACCAACTGGGAAAAGATTTTTACCAGCAATATATCAGACAAAGGCCTAATATCTGTTGCAAGGAGCTCTGTTATCTATAATATCTGGTCTGTCTTCAATTCCAGAAACTGTCTTCTATATCGTCTAATCTGCTGTCATGAATTTCTGATATGTCTTTCTTTTCCTTGACCCTAGCTGATCATTTTTTGGTGGCTTTGATCTCTTTACTGAAGCTTTGTTTTAGGTCTTGTCTTGTATGGACTCCTTTACTTCCTTGATTTGACTATCTGTGTCTTCTCTCATATCCTTGAGCTGACTGACTATTTTTCCATTGGACTCCATTTCCTGCTCTTAAAATTCATTTAGCTTTCTGTGTTTTCATTCCATGATTTCCTCTAACCATCTTTGGTTAATCTCAGGCTCAGGCATAGCCTTGTGCTGGCTTTCTATTTTGTCATTCAACATATTTATCAGCAGTGTTTTAAAAGCATTTTGAGTACTATCTTCTAGGTCTTTCATTGACTGCTCTATTGCCTGCTTATTTTGTGTGGAAGTTAAGGTTGCTTGACTTGCCATTTTTCTTGTGTTTCCATGGTTTGTTCTACCCGTTTGGAAAGAAAAGCAAGTCCCAAACCACAACAAAACACAATATAGAGTGAAAAACAACCCAGAGCCCTATCATTGCACAGACTTTTTTTTTTTTATTGTGAAAATACTGTACAGAGGGGTTACAATTACATGGGCAAGATAATGAGTACATTTCTTATCAAGCATTGTAGCCTCCTCCTTTGTTTCCCCTTCCCATCCCTTCCCATCCTCCCCCCACCCCCCTACCTAATCCATCTTGCTCGCCCCCACCACCAAAGTTGTAAAGTTCGTTTTCAACATAACAACTTGTACATCTCATTGTTGCAATGGGTCCACCTGTATCCCTATTTAAACAATTTGTTTTTTCCCTTCCCCTCCACAAATTATACTGACATCAAATACAGTGAAAGCAGGGGTTATATTGTGGGGAGGGACATACAAAGCAACAAAGAAATAATCTTATAAATATGTTAGAAACAATTACATGAAAGAAAAAAACACATTTGAATACATATCTTAGGGTTCATTTCCCTAACATCAACTTATCTGACCTTTTCTGCTTGACTCTGACATATCCAAAAATTCATCTGGAACAACAAAAGACCCCAAATAGCAAAAACGATCCTCAACAGAAAGAACAGTGCTGGAGGAATATCAATACCAAATTTCAAACTCTACTACAAAACCATAGTAATCAAAACACTTGGTACTGGCACAAGAACAGACCTCAGGACCAATGGAGTAGAATTGAAAATCCAGAAATGAACCTACAGACCTATAGCCATCTAATCTTCAATAAGGGAGCTAAAAAAAAAAAAAAATAGAACGGAAGAAAGACAGCCTCTTCAGTAAATGGTGTTGGCAAAAATGATTAACTACTTGTAGAAAATTAAGCTAGATCCTTATATATCACCTTGCACAGACTTTTAAATCAGAGGTTTTAAATCACAGGTATTCCCTTATCTAAATACTCCTTCACTTTTGTTTGGGGAGGGGTATTTTGGTGCTGGAAAGGAGTTGTAGCCAAATTTGTTTTTAGGGATAAATGAATCTGAACCAAAAAGATAACTTGATGAGCGAATTAGAGTAAAAATGGAAACAAATATAGTCCAACTCACAGACAGATCAATGGAATAAAAAAAAAAGGAGGAAGAAAAGAAGGAACAGAAATAAAGGGAAACAAGTCAAAGTGAAATTAAAAGGAATGGAAAGAAATTAAATGAAAAATAAAGGAGCAAATAAAAAATACAGGAGTGGGCTGGGAAGTGTGATTAGTGGTAGAGTGCTTGCCTGGAATTCATCAAGCCCTGGTTCATTGCCTCAGTACCACATAAACAGAATAGGCAGGAAGTGGTGCTGTGGCCCAAGTGGTAGAGTGCTAGCCTTGAGCAAGTGTCCAGACCATGAGTTCAAGCTCCAGGACTGACAAAAAAAAAAAAAAAAAAAATAGAGTAGTAAAGAAAAGGAAAGAACAGAAGGAAGAAAATTAAGACCTAAAATCTAAAAATAAAAATAATTAAATAATTAATTGAAAAATCAATATATTAAAATTAAAAAATTAGAAAAGAGAAATAAAAGATTGAGAATCAAAAATATAGCCAAAATTAAGTATGCAGATAACTAAGAAAGAGGCCTGGCAAATTAAATAATTAATTAAAAAATCAATATATTAAAATTAAAAAATTAGAAAAGAGAAATAAAAGATTGAGAATCAAAAATATAGCCAAAATTAAGTATGCAGATAACTAAGAAAGAGGCCTGGCAAATTAAATAATTAATTAAAAAATCAGTATATTAAAATTAAAAAATTAGAAAAGAGAAATAAAAGATTGAGAATCAAAAATATAGCCAAAATTAAGTATGCGGGCAACTAAGAAGGAGGCCTAGCAAATTAAATAATTAATTAAAAAATCAATATATTAAAATTAAAAAATTAGAAAAGAGAAATAAAAGATTGAGAATCAAAAATATAGCCAAAATTAAGTATGCGGGCAACTAAGAAGGAGGCCTAGCAAATTAAATAATTAATTAAAAAATCAATATATTAAAATTAAAAAATTAGAAAAGAGAAATAAAAGATTGAGAATCAAAAATATAGCCAAAATTAAGTATGCAGACAACTAAGAAAGAGGCCTAGAAAATTAAATAATTAATTAAAAAATCAATATATTAAAATTAAAAAATTAGAAAAGAGAAATAAAAGATTGAGAATCAAAAATATAGCCAAAATTAAGTATGCAGACAACTAAGAAAGAGGCCTAGCAAACACCACAGACGGTATATCTAAGACTAAACACAACAGAAAAAGAAAGAAAGAAAAATAAAACCTAAGAACAACAACAAAAATAGGTTCTTCAATTTTGGGAGGAGCTTTTCTCTCCTGATGTCTGGTATGCAGTCTCTTGTGAACTTTCTGCTTTCACTGCTGTGTTTTGCAGCTGTCCTTGTATCCCAGGTCCGAGCAGCATGGAGATGGGGTAGGGGAGGGAAGGAGTTCATCTTCACAGGTAGGAGGTATCCGTGGTGATGTAGGTATGGGTCCTCACTGCTTACATGCAGGGGTTTGAGCAAAGTTGGATTCAGAATTCTTCTTAAGGGGGAAGATGGCTCAGTGGTAGAGCGCTTGCCTTGCATGCATGAGGCCCTGAGTTTGATTCCTCAGCACCACATATGCAGAAAATAAAAAAGCCGGAAGTGGCACTATGGCTCAAAAATAAAAAAGAAGTCTTCTTGAAATGGCAGTATGGCTGATACCAGACTCCCCTACTCAGGCCTGACTGAACCTTACTTGTAACTCAAAGAGAACAGATGAACTCGCAAATCAGTTTGTTTAAGTGGCAGGAATAAATTTCTGCCTTACAAACTTGGGAGTCTTTGCATGTCTCTTTCCAAACTAGGTCAGGTTTCAGTGGGAGGTGGGAGTGGCTTTTTGGGTTAAAACAGGAAAAAGGTGGCTGTTATCCACCCCCTAGAATCTCTGCAGAATGCTTGGGTGTGGCGTATCTGGAATCAGTAGTGGGGGCTATCTTCTGAGATCCTTCTTTTAGCCCCACCTGAAATTGCTTTCAGCCTTTACAACCTGTCCACCTTTTTTTTTTTTTTGCGGGGGGGGGGGGGGGCGGGGGGTGAGATTGTAGAGACTTTTGATTTTGTAAACTAAGGTGCTCTGCTGGCCGCAGGGGGGACTGCACTTTGATTGCCATGCTCTTCCTTGCTCACTGCTGAGGGGTGGGCCTGCCTCCCCTGGGTGGGGCTGTCTCTTCCCTCTGTTTGCCACTAGAGGGAGGTGGTGCAAGGGTATCCGATTCCTTTGCCCTTTTCAATAATGGTGCTGCTTCTCTGTGAAGTGTCTCCAGCCAGGTGTTGCGGCAGGCTTTTTGCCACTTTCAAAATTGACATTTTTCTCCGGGAGGGGAAGGGGTTGGGAGGGAGCGGGGATATCTTTTGTGGGGTGCTCATGCTTTCCCTTGGTGTTTCAGGCAGTTGGCAATGTGACAGGTTGTCTCTGTATCCGCCTTTGGTCAGCTGGGCTGTGGGCTCCTGTCCTTTAAATTCGCACAGAAGTTGAGGGAAAGCTCGCTGGCTCACCACTGCTACCACCACCACCACCAGTGGGAGCTTCATTGTCTTCTTACGCAGACAGTTTATAGGTTTCTTCTTTGGTGTATATCTCTGTATGATTATAGCCTATTTGATGTGACTCTCTGAATGTGGAAAGCTTGATGGGACCCTAAAACTCTGCTTCTTTGGAGAGAGCTTATTTGATTCCCTGTTCCTTTTCTGCCATCTTTTGTTGATCCGTAACTTTCCATTTTTTAGATTCATTTGCAGTATTACCTATATGGATTCCAAAAATATGCATAACAAACTTCAAAGTCATTCTTTACCATAGAAATGTTCCACAAATTATCTCCAATAAAAAAGCTTCCTCAAGGGCTGGGGAGGTGGCTTGCCTTGCATGCATGAGGCCCTGGGTTCGATTCCTCAGCACCACATAAGCAGAAATAAAAAAGCCGGAAGTGGCGCTATGGCTCAAGTGGTAGAGCGCTAGCTTTGAGCTGAAGAGCTGAGGGACAGCGCCCAGGTCCAGAGTTCAGGCCTTATGACCGGACCCCCCAAAAAAAAGCTTCCTCAAGCTGGACACCACTGGCTCATCCATAAATCCTAGCTACTCAAGGAGGCTGAAAGCTGAGGATCATGGTTTCAAGCCATCCTGGCAGGAAAGTCCATGATATTCTTATCTCCAATTAATTGCCAGGAAATCAAAAGTGGAGCTGTGGTTCAAAGTGGTAGAGTACTAGCCTTTAGCAAAAAAGCTCAAAGCTCAGTTCAAGTCCCACAAGAATAACATTTTTTTTTTTTAAAGAGCTTCCTCATCTATTTTCAAAGCTTCTGTGTCTCCTCCAGGTTGTTAGGAATGACTGAGTGTGCTCTGGTCTCTGGTTCGTAGGTGGTTCATTTCGCGGTCTGTACCCTTTGTCTTGGGGACCTCCTTGTGGATGAACTCAGTTGGTCCCATCTGTCTTCTAAACCCTCTTTCTCTTTGAGAAATTGTCTTCGTGTTATCTCTGAGTTTTGATATTGTTTTGTCAGATTCTCAAATTCATTTTGTAGATCCTCTTCCAGCATAGCCCTTATGGTCACTCTAAGCGGAGTCTCCCATGCTTGAGGCTGTTCCCCTGCTTTTGTGTCGGCTTTGCCTGGGTGCAGTTTAGTATCTTTGCTTTCCTGGCAACACCTTTGTCGAATCATTTGGCTGTGTGCCCTGTGCTCCATCTCAATGATGTTTTCCATTTCAGCTTTCAGGCGTGCTTGTGTGGCCTGTACTCTCAGGTAGTGTCTGTCTTCCACTGGCTGCCTGGGCGTTTCCTCTGGCTTCACTTGCCCCTGGATCTTTCTGGGAATTGGTGGCTGGGGTTGATGGGCCTCTGGTTCTTTTCTGTTGGTGGGAGCTGGGTATGGCACCTTTGGCTGTCTCCCCTTTTCCTCATCACGGTTCTCTTGAATTGGACTGTGGGTGTATTGCACAGTGGGTTTTATACCCTTTACAAATAACATTTCTTTGTCGACTTGATGCACTTGCATTTTTCTCTCCTGCTGGCCCGACTTCCTTAATGCCAGGACAGTCTTTGCCCTGAAACTGGGTTCAGGTTTTGGACACATTTCTGGCTGAGGCCGTGTACGCGATCGTCTTGCACAGCTGCTGGGGTGGCCCCTGGCGTGCAAGTGTCCATCTGGAGATGGAAACAGTTCACTCAACCTGAACTCGGCAGAGCTGGGGCAGGGTTCAGGGGTGTTATGGTGAGGGAAAGCAGGCTGCGGAAGATCTTGCAGTGCCCCTGCTTTTTGCTTGATGTCAGAGGCATTGACCCCGATAACTGCAAGAGAGCAGGTGTTCTCTGTCTTGGCTATGTCCTTCCTGCGTAGTTTTGCCTTCTCAGCTGCCAGTTTGGCCAAGGCAGCGTTTTGTTTAATGCGCTGGCCATGGATGGATTGGACGCTCTTGGTGGGTTGTGGGGTGTCGCCGTTCTTCATGGTGGGCAGGTGCAGTGTGGTATCTGCCCGTTTGAAATTGGCTCCGGCAGTGTGGACTGCCGCCAGGGGGCTTCCCACTAGATGGACGGTGTAGGAAGGCACTGGGGTAGATGTAGAGCTGGGAAGTTGAACTTCCCGGGCCTTGGGCTTGGCCCGGGGAACATGATTTCCACCCTGGCCCCCCAGCTTTAGGGGGCTGAGTTTGGTGACCGCACTGTTGGAGACCATGCATTCTGTCCTGTCCTGGGCTGGCCGATTGGCCCTGGCAGGCAGGAGTTTAGGGGTGGGGCGATCTCCTTCCTGATACATCTTGAGGAGACGTTGTATTGCAGGGGTCATGGAGATGGTGCGGTCCTGGCCCTGGGTGACTTCCTCCTTTTGGGGGATACCCCCAGCAGGTGATCGGCTGAGTGGTTCTCCCTTTGGGGGCCTCTCAGGGGCTTGCACAGGGTGGGTGATAACTGGGAAGATTGTGTTCATATCTGACCCCTCCTCAATGATGGGCCAAGGCCCAAAGGAGGACGACCTGGTCACCCGGCCTTGGGCCCTCCGTGGGTGGATGGCGCGGGAAGGGTCTTTCTTGACGGTGTTGTAGGGGATTCGGCCCAGGTTTACCTCCTCGACCTCGGTAGTGGATGCAGCTCTGGGTGGCGATCTTTCGACCTCGGTAGTGGATGCAGCTCCGGGCGGTGATCTTCGGAGGCCTCCCCACTCCACTATCTCGGAAGAGAAGGAGTGATCTGCACTGCTGGTGGAACTGGAGGCCCTGGGCTGTTGCACCTCCACGGCAGTGCTAGAGACCCCACGAGATGGAGGTCGGGGGTCCCCGCCTTCCATGACCCCGGGGCTCTTGCTGGTCACTGAGGAGGGCCTGCGCAGTCGGGCCTCCTCCTGAGTCGTGGAGGGCCTACCAGATGGTGGTGGTCTGATGGCCCTCCCCTCCACTAGGGAGCTGGTGGATAAATGCTCCCTGTGGGTGGAACCCATGGAGGAGGCCGCGCGCAGGGTCACCTCCTCCGCCGTGGAGGCGGGCCCAGCGGGGGGTGGCCTGGTGGCCTGGCCTTCGGCTCTGCGGGCACTGGGCTCACGCATGCTCCTGGTGGCACTGGAGTGGCGCTTGCCTTGCCCTTTGGGCCCCATCGCCCTGGCCCCCGCGGGGACCGGGGATTTGCTCTTCCTGAGCCTCGGTGTCCGCGTCGGCTTTCTGGATGGAAAAGCGCCTTCTAACTCTGTACAATACTCACAATCCGCAGCTGTAAGATCCTAGGTATACGAGCGCTGGCACGTGCCTTCACTCTCTTGCTAGGATCTGAAGCCCAGAATTCTATGAACAATGGGAAGTGGGTCAGGGTGGTCTCTCTATCCCCCCATAGTCTCTATGGTGCTGTGGGCGTGGCTCCAGGAACTGTGTGGTCATGACCTTGACTGGGGCTGAGCCCCTGGTCGTCCCTTCCTTCCCTGTACTTCTCTGTTGCTCTTGGGAACTTGGGAATGGCTGCATCTGCAGAAATCACCTGTCCACAGACACCTTACCAGGCATAGTCATTGTACCTTACACAGAATAAGTTGTGTTTTTGGCAGGATGCCAGAACAACCCCTCCCCTCCCCCAACAAAACAAAACCCAGAAACAAATTGGAGAGTTGTCTTAAGAGAGTGTTAGGGTACAAGCTCTTGGGCCTCTGGTGGCTCTTTTCATGAATTCCTGTCCTCTGAAATGCTTTCGGTCATAGCCTGGGTCAATTAAGGCTATCTACTGCACCCTCAGTGCAGAAGATACACAGTACGTTTGAAAGAATATAAGTTGAAAAAAAAAAAGAATATAAGTTAAAGTTCCAGGGACAACTATTTGTAGTTAATAATCAACCCTTGCTTTATTAATTTTTTTCTCTTGGTCTTGGGGCCTGAATTCTGGGCCTGGGAGCTATCCCTCAGCTCTTCAGCTCAAGGCTAGCGCTCTACCACTTGAGCGCTCTACCAGCATTTTCTGCTTTTGTGGTGCTGAGGAGTTGAACCCAGGGACTCATGCATGCAAGGTAAGCACTCTACCACTGAGCCACCTTCCCAGCCCTATTATTTTGTTTTCTTTCAATCACTTTATGGTGTTTCATTGAAACAAGCTTTACACATTAAAGTGTATTATTTGATACTGTATGAGGGTCTGCAATCATAAAAATCACATAACCTTTCTCATTAATTCATTCATAAATTTATTTATTTTTACTTTTCGGGTGGAATCTTGCATTTTCTTTTCTTTTCTTTCTTTTTTTTTTTTTTTGGGGGGGGGTCCGGTCGTGGGGCTTGAACTCTGGGCCTGGGCGCTGTCCCTCAGCTCTTCAGCTCAAGGCTAGCACTCTACCACTTGAGCCACAGCACCACTTCCGGCTTTTTTTTTCTGCTTATGTGGTGCTGAGGAATCAAACCCAGGGCTTCAAGCATGCAAGGCAAGCGCTCTACCACTGAGCCACCTTCCCAGCCTGAATCTTGCATTTTCTTCAGGGGTGGCCTGGATCACAATCCTCCTGCCCTTCTTTACATATCACTGTGTTGATAGGTATCCTCCACTATGTAGAAATAATATGTGTGTGTGTGTGTGGGGCTGAACTCATGGCCTGAGTGCTATCTCTGTTCTTGTATTTTTAATTTAATTTTATTGTAAAGATGCTGTACAGCGGGGTTACAGTTACATGAGTAAGGTAATGAGTACATTTCTTGTGGAGCATTGTTATCCCCTCCTTTATTGTTTTCCCACTATCCCTTCCCACCCCCACCTGTTCTTTTCTTTTGGCTCAAGGTAGCACTCTGCCACTTAAGCCACAGCTTCACTTCCAGAATTTTGGTAGTTCACTTCCAGAATTTTGGTAGTTAATTGGAGATAAGAGTCTCATAGATCTTTGTTTCTTGGGCTGGCTTCGGACTGGGATCCTCAGATCTTAGCCTCCTGAGTAGCTAGGATTACAGGCGAGAGCCCAAAATGCCCAGCTAGAACTTTTTTTTTTGCCGGTCCTGGGGCTTGAACTGTGGCACTGAGTGCTGTCTCTGAGCAATTCAGCTCAAGGTGAGTGCTCTACCACTTGAGCCACAGCACCACTTCCAGTATTCTGGTGGTTATTGGAGGTAAGAGTCTCATGTACTTCCCTGTCTGGGCTGGCTTTGAAAAGTGATCCCCAGATCTCAGTCAGCTTCCTGAGTAGCTAGGATTACAGGTGTGAGCCATCAGCACCCGGCCAGATCTTTTGAGGTAGATGTTTTACCAACAACCTCTTGCTTGATTCACCCTGAGCTATGTTCCTTGATGTTTACCTCCTGAGCCAGTAGGATTACAGGAATGAGCCACTGTACTGGGTTCTATCTCCAATCCCAGGGTATGGTTGGACTTCACTATAGATTTGTTTATAAATTATAAAATTATTTATGCATTTTATTTTCTTCTTGTTTTCTTCTCTCTTCTCCTCAGAATAATGATTTTGAGCTGGGAGCCGGTGGCTCACACCTGTAATCCTAGTTACTGGAAGAGGCGCTGTAGCTTAAGTGGTAGCGTGCTTGCTTTGAGCTGAAGAGCTGAGGGACCACACCCAAGCCCAGAGCTCAAGCTCCACAACTAACTAAAAAAAAAAAAAGCTGTTCTATTCACTTTTCTAAAAGTATGTACCTTATGTGGAAACATACTCTTATTTTTAATTACTAAACAGGAATTAGGTGGTTAGATTATATATTTTTTAATATTTTTAAGGAATTGCTGGGCTGGGAATGTGCCTTTGTGGTACAGAGTGCTTGCCTAGCATGCAGGAAGCCCTGAGTTTGATTCCTCAGTACCACATAAATAGAAAAAGCCAGAAGTGGCACTGTGGCTGTAGAGTGCTAGTCTTGAGCAAAAGATACTCGGGGAGGGGCTGGAAAGATGGCTCAGTGGTAGAGTGCTTGCCTTGCATGCATGAGGCCCTGGGTTCAATTCCTCAGCACCACATAAGCAAAAAAGAAAAAAACCAGAAGTGGCACTGTGGCCCAAGTGGTAGAGCGCTAGCCTTTAGCTGAAGAGCTGAGGGACAGCGCCCAGGCCCAGAGTTCAGGCCCTTCGACCAAAAAAAAAAAAAAGATACTCAGGGACAATACCCAGGCCCTGAGTTCAAGCCCCATGACTGGCAAAAAAAAAAAAAAAAGAAATTGTGAAGCAGTCTTCTACATTAACTTACATTCTCACTGATTCATGTCCTTGCATCCTAAGAATG
The DNA here is from genome assembly GCF_024711535.1 of Dipodomys merriami. Classification (NCBI taxonomy): domain Eukaryota; kingdom Metazoa; phylum Chordata; class Mammalia; order Rodentia; family Heteromyidae; genus Dipodomys; species Dipodomys merriami. The sequence goes on from NW_027202493.1 coordinate 5,486,317, forward strand.
GTGCTGGAATGTGAGTACTTTGTAATTCTTTACAGATTTATCTTTTCTCCTCTCATTTGTTAACTTAGGAAATTATTCATATGGATTTATATTTACTGGCTATTTGTTATACTTATTTATAATTTATTTTTCTTGTTCTTAAAGAGTATACTTTGTATAATTTCAGCCCTATAATTTGTGGAGACATAAAATTTTGTCTTCATACAGAGTTTATTTTGTTAAATAATCCATGTAAATCTACAAAAAAGATGTATGTTCTTTTTGTGGTTTGGTAAAGTTTACTATAAATGTCAATTATGACAAATTGGTTTGGATTTATTTGTCATTGAATATGAAATAGGTGGTAAATAGTCTTTATTATTTTCTTACATATCCATCAGACTTTGTAAAATGCATTTTGAATTCATGTTAATAGATTTATAGTTTTGTATATAACTTTACTTTTTAAAAGCTAGGATTGGGCTGGGAATGTGGCTCAGTGGTACAGCGCTTGCCTTTCATGCATGAGGCCCTGAGTTCGATTCCTCAGCACCACATAATCAGGGGGAAAAAAAGCCGGAAGTGGTGCTATGGCTCAAGTGGTAGCGTGCTAGCCTTGAGCTGAAGAGCTGAGGGACAGTGCCCAGGCCCAGAGTTCAGGCCCCATGACCGGACCCAAAAATAATAATAATAAAAATAAAATAAAAGCTAGGATTTGTTATGCATACAAAATACATGACAGTTTTACATGTTTGTGGAGATACAAATTGAGGGAAATTAGCATTAGTCTTATTGCTACTGTAATAAGTATTCAGTAAGAAAATCCAAAAGGAAATATACCAAAGCCTTGTGTGATTATTCACACCTATACCAAGTTCAGAAGGAGGATGCTGGCTAGCTAGAACTCCACAGTGTAAGAATGGAGGGAGGGAGAGAGGGAGGAAAGAAGGGAGAAAGGTTTTGAATTCTAAATAGTTAGGTAAAGTGGGATACAGGGAGAAGCCTGGTAGGGATGATAATCATTTGGCTACCTTGGAAGTGGGCCTGATGCAGGCTGGGGCCCCTCAGGTATGTGCATATTGCTGCTGGAGATAAAGACCAGGGTGAGAATTTAGAAGACCTCAGGATTGTTCTAAACAAGCTGAGGCTTGCTGGATGCTGTTAGTTCATACCCATAATCCTAACTATTCAGAAGGGTGAGATCTGACACCCTAGGTAGAAACGTCTATGAAACTCTTACCTCCAAAAAAAAAAAAAAAAAAGGATGGAAGTGGAGCCATGGTTCAAGTGGTAGAACACTAGCCTTCAGCAAAAAAGCCAAGGAAGAGATTGAGGCTCTGAGTTCAAGTCTCCCTCTCTCTCTCCCTCTCCCCCCCCCACACCCGCCTCTCTCTCTCACACACACAAAGCCTCAGCAAAAAGCTGAGGCTTCATCTTGAGGCTCTTGATGTACTGTTGCCTCCTTTGGACCTCAAGTCTACTCTGGAAGAATTTATGAAAGACATTCCTGCTATCCAAGCAAACAAGTGTGTGACTGCCACTTGTGAAGTGGTGAACTCATCCCTGGAGGGATGAACACAGCACCCGGGCTTTCCTACATAAGCAGGCCAGAAAACCTGAGAGGTGGGTGCTGTTGCTCTCCTCCTCCAGCAGTATTTGCCTCACTGGAACCTGCCCAGAAGCCTCTCCACTCCACCCTTCCTACTCTCAACTCTGCCCATTTCTCCCACCACATCCTGCAAACATCCCACCAAACCCACAGCTACAGTGCGCAATCCAAGTGCCCAAGATAGTTAGCCATCAAACCTCAGGGCCTTTCTCCCTGCTCTTGGCCATTTACTTTACCTGGAATACTCTCACTTCCCCTGTATCCTCCAAACACATCATCTTCTGCCATAAAGCTAGTAGTCTCCTAATCATACTTCCCAAGTGAAATTCCAAAGTTGATTCTTCAATGAGGCCTTCTTTCTGTGACTCTCCCTCACCCCTCCCTCTTTCCCTTCTTCCTGGAATCAGGTGTGCTATCCTCTATATTTCCTGAGCCTCTCAACAACTCTACAACTGTTTGTGCTGTGTTATATGATCCATTCATGGAGTCATAACTATAAAGCTACACCATGGATATTCCTATATGTTTGATGAATGAATGAATGAATGAATGGAGTGGATCCCCTTTCCTGCTCTAAAGCTCTGCCTCTTTCCCCCTAACCTGAGGTGGTCCTCTCCTACTTTCTTCAAATCTGCCCTCATCAAAAAGCAGAGCTGAATTGTTCACAATAGCTAGGATATGGAAACAACCCAGATGCCCCACCACAGATGAATGGATCCAAAAATTGTGGTATCTATACACAATGGAATATTATGCAGCCATTAGAAATGACAAAATAATGGCATTTGCAGGGAAATGGATGGAGCTAGAAGGAATCATGTTGAGCGAGGTAAGCCAAGAACGAAGAGACAAACAGTACATGGTCTCCCTGATAAGTGGATGCTAAATCCAAAATGTTAGGTGATACGACAAAACTAACAGGACTTAAGAAACAAAGAACTCCCACTCATCTGGTTGAACCACTACTAAATATCCCCACGCTGCTGATCACATATATGGTGTATAACACGTGAACACCGTTATATGTTACAGACTGTAATAGACAATTTGCTCCAGGAAAGTTAGAATGAACTTGTGACTTTAAATGAGCATCATTATTCCACAATACTGTGAAATTCGGGAAATTATGTAATCACTTAATCACAAAAAAAAAAAAGAACCTCAGGGAAGGGAGGGAGGGAGGGGATGGTAGGGGGAAAACAATGGAGGGGGTAACAATGTTCAAGAGGAAGTGTACTCATTACCTCACTCATGTAACTGTAACCCTCTGTATAGTATCTTTACAATAAAAAAAAAAGAAAAAAAATAAAGTACATAGAAGAGCTAAAAAAAAAAAAAAAAAGCAGAGCTGAAAGTGGGGCATATTGTGTAATTCTAGCTACTCAGGAGGCTGAGATCTGAGAATTGTGGTTCAAAGCCAGCCAGGGCAAGAAAGTCCATGAGACTTAGTGAAAGAGCCAGAAGTAGAGCTGTGGCTTAAGTGGTAGAGTGCTATCCTTAACCAAACAAACAGGGGCTGTGAAGGTGGCTCAGTGATAGAGTGCTTGCCCTGGGTTTGATTCCTTAGTACCACATAAGCAGAAAAAGCCAGAAGTGGTGCTGTGGCTTAAGTGGTAGAGTGTTAGCCTTGAGCTGAAGAGCTGAGGGACAGCGCCCAGGCCGAGTTCAGACCTCATAACCGGCAAAAACAACAACAACAACAACAACAAAAACCCCCACAAAACACTCAGGGACAGAGCCCAGTCCCTCAGTTCAAACTTCAGAATCCCCTACCCTCCTGCCTTCCAGCCCGAAATAAAAGCAGGGTTGAATCTCAACCATGTTCAGAAACCACACATTCCACACCTGACTCCAGCCGTCCTGTCCAGAGGCACAGCAAGAGTTAACTCATCGCTGGAGGAATGAAGAAAGGATGGGAGCCTTGGCACTGGAGGTCACTCAGCACACCCTGTCTGAGTCAATTCAGCCTCTGACATCAGTAACAACTACTTGCCTCAGTATGCCAATCAGCCCATACTTCCCCTCCTTCATCAGAGTGCCATAATTCCCCATAGGATGGCAACAGCAGGACCTTGAACATTATCTGCACTGCCTATCCCTCAACAACCACCCCCCACTTCCCACCATCTCCCCCCCCCCCAGCCTCACCTCTTCTTTCAAATCAGAATGATTCCTAAGGCAGAAGGTGTGGTGCCCCCTAGTGGCTCCTCCAAATGGCCACTCAAAAGAGGAGCAAGAGTCCACTCTGGTCCCTGACAGCTGAGCACCAGGAGTAGGGGACAGGTTGGCCCTGGGAGATAGCAATAGCACAGAACAGTCAAGAGAGCACAAAAACAACGATCCTGATCCTGACCTCCAGCAGCTCTGATAGGAAGGGTGCGTGGCCAGCCTACGAACAAGCCATTCCAGAAGCCTGAAGTACTCAGAGGTGACTCTGCAACAGGACTGTTGGGAAAGACTTGTGCCTTCAGGCACCTGCTGCTTACGGAGCCTTACACTGCCTCACCAAGGTTGAAATAGAGCCATGGGACTTGCTGTGCTTGTCCTGTGTTTTCTAGGGATCTGATAGAGATGCTTAAGGTAGGCCCACTCATGTTATTTCCAGTTCTCCTGTCTTGGGGGACACAGAACTTACACACGAGACAGGACCAGACTGGAGCAAATCTGCTGTGAGTCTGTCTACTGTCATTATTCTTGCCAAGTCTATCTGGCTTTTTTTTTTTTAATCTGGCTTAATAGTAGCCTTAAGGACACTCTTAGAGGAAATGGAAAGCCAGGTACTGGTAGCTCACGCCTGTAATCCTAGCTACTCAAGAAGCTGAGATCTGAGGATTGCAGTTTGAAGCCATCCTGGGCAGGAAAGTCCATAGACTCTTAATTCCAAGTAACCACCAGAAAAACTGGAAGTGGTGCTGTGGCTCACAGTGGTACAGCATTAAGGCTAGCCTTGAGCAAAAGTGTCCAGGGACCAGTGCTCAGGCCAACCAAAAAAAAAAAAAATGTTAGAGCAGTGTGATCTGCTTATGTGTATGTCTGGGACTGAGAAAGGCAAGTTGGAGGCCTCAAGAGTCCTTGCTTAGTACCACAAGGTCCCCAAGCTGAGAAGTCTGAGATGAAATTTTGTATATATGCCAAGCCCCATAGCATAGTTCACAAAGCCTCAGTTGTGAGGAAAGGAACGAAGTGTGGCCTAAGTCAAGGATACCCTCTGCTTTGGGAGCAGAGGTTATATCTGCTCCAGCACAAACCCCAGAGAAAAGAACTAATTCCGGATGGGGCCTTGGTAAAGGAGGTTGTCAATCACAAATGGTACCTAAGCCATGTTCAGATGAATTGAAGGCCTTAGGACTTAGACCTTAGGTTTACTACCATCTGTGTGACCCTGAACACCAGTTGTTTCTATCTTCTGGATGTTAAGGCTCCCATCTGTAAGAACAGGAGTCCAGAAGGCCCTTAGTGGCATTGACTCCTTTCTCTAGGCATCACTCTGGCTCACTCTCCTGGGCAATGATCCTCAAGGGGCAGTGGGTGGTCCATGGCAATCAGCTGGGCATTTCTTTGCAATTGGTAGCTTAGCCTCAGTTCCATACCTGCTTTATCTGGAGCTTGAGAACAAGCCTTAAAGTCTGAATTTTAAAACTTAGAGAAGTGCTATCTGGTCTGGGAAGGTGGCTCAGTGGTAGAGCGCTTGCCTTGCATGCTTGGGGCCATGGGTTCAATTCCTCAGCACCACACAAGCAGAAAAGAAAAAGCTGGAAGTGGTGCTGTGGCTCAAGTGGTAGAGTGCTAGCCTTGAGCTGAAGAGCTGAGGGACAGCGCCCAGGCCCAGAGTTCAAGCCCCACGACCGGACCCCCCCCCCAAAAAAAAGAGAGAGAAGTGCTATCTACCCTTTATCAAGTTTCACCAGCTCAGCAGTCTCTGTGATTTTCTCCTCCATCTACTGTGCCTGGCACAGGCCTTTCCTTTCTACGAATGCTCCTCCCCCACTCCCCACAAATGGCCAACACAGCAGCATGAGGCAATACTCTATCCTTGACCCCTGCCTCTGTGCAGTGAGTGATGGCTTTTTTATCTCCTGGTGATGATGCGCAGCCTTCAGCTGGAGGCATTTAAAGTGCAGAGTACATGATCAGGCAGCAGCTGCAGGTGGACCTTGAGTGGCTCAGGAAGAACAAAGAGGCCACCCTTGAGAGCAGCGGCCCAGCACAATTACCACCATTACCACCACCACCACTGCATAGGCCAGGAGAACATGCTTCTAGCAACGTTTAAGCTGTGTGCTGGGAGCTCCTACAGACACATGCGCAACATGAAAGGTGAGTGGGTCCCTGGATGCAGGAGGCATTCTTGGTGCTGGCTAGTCTCAGGGCATACCATGGACAGTGGGGCAGGTCTATTAAACTGTGGTCTCAATTGTGTGCTTCTTACTGTGGGAGCCTCAGCAAGTCTCTTCCTCCCTGGATCTGTCTTCCCTCTGGGAGAACAGGACTGGATACTAAGTTGTATATGTCCTGCTCAGATTCTATAACTTCTAGTCTCTACTCTAGGGCTTTAATTGAGCTTAAACTACCTCTGAGTCCATGAGACTCTTCTTTTTTTTTGGGGGGGGGTCCGGTCGTGGGGCCTGAACTCTGGGCCTGGGCACTGTCCCTCAGCTCTTCAGCTCAAGGCTAGCGCTCTACCACTTGAGCCATAGCACCACTCCCGGCTTTTTTTTCTTTCGGCTTATGTGGTGCTGAGGAATTGAACCCAGGGCCTCATGCATGCAAGGCAAGCACTCTACCACTGAGCCACCTTCTTAGCCCCGTCCATGAGACTGTTATTGCCAATAAACTACTTCTTCTCTGCCACCACTGCCCCCCCCCCAAAAAAAAGCTGGAAGTAGAGCTGTGGGTTCAAATGGCAGAGTGCTAGCTTTAAGCAAAAAAGCCATACAAACACACACACATCCATATGAAACTACCTCTGCCTGCCTGCCTTCAGGGCCTGATTTAAAAAAAGTCTTGGCCACAATAATAGAGGTAGAGGCCAGCCTTGAGTCCAAGAAGCAATGTTGGCAATCCTGAGATACTGGAAGGATAGAGGAGCAAGAGGAGAAAAAGGCACGTGAGTCAGCAGAAGAGCAATGCAAAAAGTGAAAATTGGTGGGCAGGGGAGTATTTTCACTGTACAGCTAGGAAGAGTAGAAGCAACCACTCTGTGCTACTTCTGTGGCACTCAAGTGTGTGTGTGTGTGTGTGTGTGTGATACACACAGAGAGAGAGAGAGAGAGAGAGAGAGAGAGAGAGAGAGAGAGAGAGAGAGAGAGAGAGAGAGAGAGAGAGAGAGAGAGAGAGAGAGAGAGAGAGTCCTGGAGCTTGAACTTTGGGCCTAGACTCTGCCTCGAGCTTCTTTTGCTCAAGGCTAGCACTCTACCATTTGAACCACAGCTCCACTTCTGGCATTTTTGTCAGTCCTGGGGATTGAACTCGAGGCCTGGGCACTGTCCCGAGCTTCTTTTACTCAAAGCTAGCATTCTACCACTTGAGCCTACAGCACCACTTCTGGCTTTTATCTGTTTATGTGGTACTAAGCAATCAAACCCAGGCCTTTGTGCATGCTAGGCAAGCACTCTACCACTAAGCCACATTCCCAGCCCAACTTCTGTCATTTTTGGTAGTTCGGTGGAGATAGGCGTCTTAAGAGACTTTCCTGCCTGGGTTGGCTTCAAATCGAGATCCTCAACCTCAGCCTTCTGAGTAGCTAGGATTATAAACTCAGATGTAGCTTCCTCCTGCAAAGGTCTGAGCTTCAGAGGAGAGGGTCTGGTATTCTTCTGCAGCAGGACTTTTCTGATAGACTTAAAACTGCAGCAGCTATGGTACAGCCTTGCCTCTGAGCAGGGCTAACCTGACCCTCCTGCCCTGAGGTAATTACCTGAGCCCTGGAAGTGTTGTAGTATAAGAAGTACTGAACTGAGAAACTGCCTATCTGGCCCCAGTTCAGATCCCTACCAAGAATCAGTTCCTAAGCAAGTCCTTTCTCTCATCTAGATGATATGAATTTCCTTCCCTCTCTGCAGGGTTGAGGCACCAAGCTATGCTGGCCATTGGTCAGGAGCTGAACCGGAGAGCCCTGGGAGACCCCAGTGCTGCATGGATTAACCAGGTTCGACATCGGCGGAGCTCTCTACTTGGTGAGTGATGAGGCTTCTGGGCTTCTGACATTGCAGAAACTCTTGTGTATGACATTGAGGCTCAGACTCCCTCCTATCCTTCACTTCCCACTTTAAGAGGATATTCCCATCTTAAGAGTTCTCAAAGCCAAACCTGCATCTCCACTGTCTACAGCTTTGGTCTGGCTCTTCATGGGGGGAACAAATACACCCAGAGATCAGAGGGGTGCAAGCATAGGGAAAGGAAGGACACTGTCTCTCATTGGCTATATATTCAGGTTCTCGGCTGGAAGAGACTCTCTACAGTGATCAGGAGCTGGCCTATATCCAGCAGGGAGAGGCGGCCATGCAGAAGGCCCTGGGCATCCTCAGCAACCAGGAGGGCTGGAAGAAGGAGAACCAGCAGGTAAGGGGTGTGTGGAGAAACTTGCTCTTCCTGATCCATCCCCTGCCATCCTCAAGACCAGCTAGGGCTGCTCCAGGGACTCCTGCTTCATGTACTAGTCTCTGGGCAGCAAGGTAAGCCTCAAAACCTCCAACAATCTCTCTTCACCATAAGATTTTGTGCTTATGCCACTACTGGGGCTTAGACTCAGGTCCTGGCTACTCTGAGTTTTTTGTTCAATATTCTACCATTTGAGCCACAGCTCAACTTCTGGCTTTTTGGTGGTTTACTGGAGGTAAAAGTTTTATAAACTTTCCTGCCTGGACTGGCTTTGAACCATGATCCTCAAATCTCAGCCTCCTGAGTAGCTAGAATTACAGATGTGAGCCACTGGCACCTAGTCTTCCCTATCTTCTTAGCTAGTGGAGCCCATATAATGTGGACTCAGTTTAACAAAAGCGCTCATCATCTCTATAGTATCACCAGGCATCTTGTCCTGTGTAAACCAGGCCATGTGTAAGATTGCAGGGATGGACTAGAATAGAGGTAGCCCACAGCTTCCTGGGGCCCTCGCCTCTTTCAGTGCTTCACCCTCACTGGGATCAAGCATTAAGACTCAGGTTAGCAAGTGGGTCTATTATTGGGGACTTTGGTAGCCTTATCTTCAGCAAAAGGTCCTGTGCTGTTATTACCTCTAGTTCAGATGAAACACCTTCTTGCTCAAGTTCTCAGTTACAGAGATAATATTTAGGAGTTAAGAAACTGGGATCTAGGCTCAGCACTGCTTTCATCTAGAAGTCCTTGATTTATCTTTGGCCCCACATTCTTCTGCTGTGGAACAGTATATTTAAGTAACAAAATACAATCATTGTTGTTGTTCCAGTCCTGGGGCTTGAATTCACATCATGAGTGCTATCCTGGAGCTTTTTTCCCATATAATTAGGGCTCTACCATGTGAGCCCCAGCTTCACTTCCAATTTTTTTTTTTTTCCTGGCCGGTCCTGAGGCTTGAAACCTGTGTCTAGACACTGGCCCTGAGCTCCTTCTGCTCAAGGCTAGCACTCTACCAACTGAACTACAGTGCCACATCCAGCTTTTTCTGTGATTTAATCAGAGATAAGTCTCATAGACTTGCCTGCCATGTTAGCTTTGAACTGCAATTCTCAGATTTTAGTCTCCCGGGTAGCTAGGACTATCGGTATGAGCCTATAGTCTGCCTCTGTGTCCGCCCCCCCCCCCCCCTCCGGCCAAAAACATCATTGAAGATCAACATTCTATATATACAAATTAACTGGAGACCAGATTTTTCTGGTCTCTTTCAGGATCTTCTGAAGTCATGTGTAGGGCTTTTCAGTTGGACCTATTTACACCACCAGTATTTCACCAAGAAAAAAAGAGGTGGGATGGAGGCTGGGGCAGGTGAGTCTCCAGCCAGATGTGTGAGGCTTGGTGTAGCAGTGACTTCTTACATAAAATCCTAACCAGACAGAGATCCAGGTGCCCCCATATTCAGCTTTAACTTTTTTTTTTTTGGCTCAAGAGAGTCCATGTAGCCCAGGCTATCCTCGAATTCATGGTCCTGCTGCTTCAGCCTTCTGGGTGTTGGGACAATAGTAAGCCTTCACAAGTCCCCTTCTATCTTGGCTGGTAATGTCTGAGACCTGACTAGGAATATTTTTCTCTAACCTTAACCCTGGGGATTCCTTTCTCTCCCTGACAGGAAAATGGGGACAAAGTACTGAGTAAGATGATCCCGGATGTAGGCAAAGTGTTCCGGTTGGAGGTGGTGGTGGACCAGCCCTTGGACAGGCTCTATGAAGAACTGGTGGAACGCATGGAGGCAATGGGAGAGTGGAACCCTAATGTCAAGGAGATCAAGGTGAGAAAAGCTCAGGTATAAGTAGCAGGGACCATGAGAAAGACCAGTCTGAAAGGCCGGCAGGTCAAAGAGTCTCCATGCTGTGGGTGGTGCTCAGCTCCAGCACTGGCTGTGACTAGCTCCCTGTGATTTTCTAGGTCCTGCAGAGGATTGGAAAAGACACAGTTATCACCCATGAGCTGGCTGCAGAAGCTGCAGGAAACCTGGTGGGGCCCCGTGATTTTGTGAGTGTGCGCTGTGCCAAGCGCCGAGGCTCCACCTGTGTGCTGGCAGGCATGGCCACACAATTTGGAGAGATGCCTGAGCAGAAAGGTGTCATCAGGTAATTACAGCAGCCTCCAAACTCCCTTCTCCTAACACAGACTAATGTATATGTACTCTCGCTGTGGTCTGAAACCCAGCTCCAAACTAGCCTACCCTCAGCTTCCTTTTACAAAAAGAGCCATCTTCCTAAGTGAGAAAGACCACAATGGTTCCATTTCATCAGCTAACTAGTTTGTTCTAACTCTTCCAAGAAGTTCAGGACCATCATAATTTTCCAAAGCAAAAGGCAGGCTGAAGTCCAGCTGGTACTCTAGATACAGCAATACTGATAATTAAAATATTGAAACAGCTGAGCACCATGGCTCATACCTATAATCCTAGCTAATCCTAATGATCAAAGTAAGGGTCATGGTTCAAAGCTAGCTCAGGCAGAAAAAACTAACAACCTAAGCCTCTTTATCTCCAATTAACCAGCACAAAAGCTGGAACTGGAGGTATGGCTCAAGTGGTAGAGCTCCAGCCTTCAAAAAAAAAAAATAAATCTAATGGTACAAGGCCAAGTTCAAGCTTCAGTACTGGCACAAAAAGAAGAAAAAAAATCCATACCCCTTAGGACACTGAAGCCATCTGAGTTTCCTAAGTTCCCTATCCCTATCTCTCCAGTTATCAACCAAAGGGCCTTCAGTTACTTCCAACCTTTGTTCTAATGAGCTGGCAGCCGTGCCAACTACTATTACTCTTGGTAAAGGGTATCAAATGAAATTAAATAGACAATCAGATGAAATTAAATAGACAAGGTACTCAAGAAATGTAGTTAGTATAATTTGTCAGGGTAAGAACTCCGATTTGTCTTCCTGATGACTTCTCTTCCTTTGCCAGAGCCGAGCATGGTCCCACCTGCATGGTGCTTCACCCACTAGCTGGAAGTCCTTCAAAGACCAAACTTACTTGGCTGCTCAGTATTGACCTCAAGGTGAGAAACATGGGAAATGGCTTTGGGGAGAGGTGGTAGTGAAACAGGCTCTTCCTTCTTCTAAGTAGAACATGAAGAATTCCCTTCCTTCTGCCAGTTTCTGGTACTCAGGGCCTCAAGCTCCCACTTGATTATTTCGCACACAGCTGGTGCTCTACTACTCGAGCCACACCTGCGGTTCAGCCCTTTTGCTAGTTAACTGGAGACAGCCTCAAGGATTTTTCTGCCCAGTTTAGCTTTGAACAGCAATCCTCAGATCTCAGCTTCCTGAGTAGCTATGGCTACAGGTGTGAGCTACCTGGCCTTCCTATTTTGATAGAATCACAGGTTGTTGGAACAGGCAAGGAAGTGGAGTATGGTCCAAGTGCCATCCACCATCTTGGAAGCCTACAATGGCTTGCTTTTACCTCTTCTATCAAATTTCAGTTCTAAAAAGTCAAGGAGCTATTGCTGGTTCTGTAACCCCAGTACTCAGACAGGAGAAGCAAGAGTAAGAGCGGCCTGGGTACACAGGCTGAGCAAACTTGAGCCACAGTCGGAGACCCAGTCTCCAAAAGAAAAAGAAAAAAAAAAAAACCAAAAACCAAAAAGCAGTTATTTTAGTCTACAACTATGATTTAGAAGAAGGCAACATTAAGCCCAGGACTCTTAAGTGTGAGAAAGGTCATGTAAGTTCCTCAGAGTCCTCTAGCTTGGAAAACAGGGCTGGATTCTACCTTGACAGCAAATTCTATGCTTTTGACACTATCACAGAAGCAGAACAGCAAAGTGGTACTGTCTGTGACTGTGGTGTGACAACTCCAAGGTTGCACCTATAAATGTTTGTGACTGGCTGCAAAGGTGTAGAACAGTACCCACAAAATGGCAAAATGCTCTTATCTTCTACTCTAGGGGTGGCTGCCAAAGACTATCATCAATCAGGTCTTATCACAGACCCAGATGGAGTTTGCCAAGCACCTGCGCAAGCACCTGGAGTCCAGACCTGCCGCTGAGGCTCGGTGTTAGGGCTGGACTACCCTTCTGACTGGCCTGCCTAAGCACCAGGAACTTCCTGTGAGAAGCCTGTGAATCTGTTGAGGATCACCATCTAGCAACAATGGAAGGGTGGCAGAGTGTAAGAGTAAGACATTAGGACTCCTCCCAAGGGGCCAGGTGCATGTGGCTCACACCTGTAATCTTAGCTACTCAGGAGGCTGAGATCTGAGGATCACAGTTCAAAGCCAATCTGGGCAGAAAAGTCCGTGAGACTCTAATTAATCACCAGAAAACCAGAAGTGGTGCTGTGGCTCATGCGGTAGAGTGCTCACCTTAAGCTGAAGAGCTGAGGGACAGCACCCAAGCCTAGAGTTCAAGCCCCACAACAGACAAAACAACAACCAACCAACCAAACAAACAAAAAATTCCCAAGGAACTTATTAACTTTCTTCTGAGCCCTTACATGTCCACCTAAAAACATTTAAAAAATCTGAATGGCTCATACAGGAGGGAGGGATATGCAGGACTAGAAACCATTACCTTATGGGCTCAAGAACCACATTCCCCATAGGCAGTTTGTGGATTAGGAGGGTTATACCAGCGTGCCAGCAACCTTCTGCCCCTCTGCTAAGGTGGTCCAGGGCTACACCACATAAACAACTCCCAACAGAAGATATTTCATAGTGTATTCTCTACAGATAAATATAAGACAAACTGAGTTTATTTATTCTATCAGCACCAGTCAGAATAAAGAATCACAAATACCATGAAGACTTCAGTCTGTACTTGTTTAAAGTCCTACTCCTAAAAGGAAAAAAATCCATTTTAATAGGTTACAATTTTGTATTAGAGAAGTTCTGTTAAATTAATCTAATGGTTTAACTAAATCTCCTATCTTATTAAAAGGAAGAACTATTGGAGACCTATGTCTTTTATTTAGAAACTGTTACCAAAAAAAAGCTACCAGAAAATTGAACAACTTTCCTAAGCACAAACCTAAATCAATTCTTAAAGAATTCCGTAACTGATAGGTGATTCATGGCACTGTAAGATGATAATTTAGGACTTTTATTTAATTAATTAAAATGATAGCACCGGACATGAGTCTGAACAATAATTATTAAGATAAAGTTAATATTGTTGTTATCTATTTCAATTGGTAAGAGAATTATACAACTTTCTATTTGGCGGGGAGCTGCCAACATCTCTGCTTGAAAAAGTTAAAATTCTGCCATTTTGAGAGGAAGTCCTGGGAAGAAGGGGCAACAAGGTCAGGGCAAATTTCCTTTTCTAGTATCTAGAAAGTTAAAAAACAAAAAACCCCCATAAATTGGAATAGGGTTTCTTTGCTAAATGTAGGTATTGCTATCTGAAGCCTTTCATTCTATTTTTGGCAGTATAGAATAACTGGCATCCTTTGGTAATAGAGCTCTAGCTTATTTATGAGCAAAATAGCAGTAGCGGGAACACTGGTATTTATTAAAATTTATCAACTTTTATATTTATTCTAATTTATTCTTTCTGAAGTCTGTTTTTGGCATTTGAAATTATTGTTAACCCAAGAGATTGAGAGGGAAGATAGCTGTATAAAGCATCTACAACAATTCATAAGCACTACTGGCTAATCACTTGATTAAAGATCCTTAAATATTGGAAGGAAAATTTATGTTGTCAGCTTTTAAGAGGAAAAACTGACACGATTTTCAACAAACATCATTTTAAGCTGAATTAAAATCTGCTCTTTCAAACTATGTAACTGTGTCTTTGTGGGTCTGGGGAGATATTTCCTACTTGTTTTATTTTGTAGCTGAATAAACAAGTTGTCACTGATAATCTGATTACATTATTTAATGAGTTAAGATGGTGAGTAGGTAGGTATTCTCCAAGCCCTACAAAACAACCTAATTAGTACATCCACATTTTCTATCACTTCTGCAACGTGGAATATTAACAAGAAAATTACATTCTGTGATTTTTTCTTCAGGGCTGGGGCACTGTCGAGAGAGAGAGAGAGAGAGAGAGAGCGGGGAGAGAGGAGAGAGGAGAGAGAGAGGAGAGAGGAGAGAGGAGAGAGAGAGGAGGGAGAGAGAGGAGAGAGGGGGAGAGAGAAGAGAGAGAGAGAGAGAGAGAGAGAGAGAGAGAGAGAGAGAGAGAGAGAGAGAGAAGCCAGATGTGGCGCAGTGGCTCAAGTGGTAGAGCTCTAGCCTTGAGATGAACTGCTCAGGGGCAGTGCCCAGGCCCAGAGTTCAGGCCGCATGACCGAAAAAAAAATTAAGTATGTAGAATCTAATTATCTTTTTTTGGGGGGTGGGGGTCCGGTCATGGGGCCTGAACTCTGGGCCTGGGAGCTGTCCCTAAGCTCTTCAGCTCAAGGCTAGCCCTCTACCACTTGAGCCACAGCACCACTTCCAGCTTTTATCTTTTTGCTTATGTGGTGCTGAGGAATGGAACCCAGGGCCTCATGCATGCAAGGCAAGCACTCTACCACTGAACCTTCCCAGCCCCAGAATCTAATATCTTATATTTCATTCCACAATGAATCTGCATTTGTATTAGGATTTCTGTTAGCATACAGAATGGACAAAAACAAGGATCCTGGGTGATTCACTATGAGACAAATACATTAGTCAGTTCTGTTGTATGAGGATAATATTCACTTGCAATCTGGGAGAGTTCTTTCTTTTTTTTTGCCAGTCCTGGGGCTTGAACTCAAGGTCTGGGTGTCCATGAGCTTGTTTTTTTGCTCAAGGCTAGCACTCTATCACTTGAGCCACAGCACCACTTCCGCCTTTTCTTTTTCTCCTGTTTACGTGGTACTGAGGAATCAAACCCAGAGCTTCAAGCATGCTACGCAAGCACTCTACCACTAAGCCACATTCCCAGCCCTCAGCAATTTCTTATACAGGGAAAGGTAAATAACATATTCAGAAGAGCAATAGGCATGATAAATGGTGATTCTGTGGCAATCTATCACCTAGATCCTGGTGTAACTTAGGTGGAAGTTACATGAAGATTATTTGGGCAATCCTGGAGAGCTGCATTTGCCACTAGACTGAAGAATTAAAACAGGGTTGGGTGCCTGTGGCCCACACCTGTAATCCTAGCTACTCAAGGGGTTGAGATTTGAGGATCTTGGTTTGAAGCCAGCCTGGGCAGGAAAGTTGGTAAGATTCTTGTCTGCAATTAACCACTAAAAAGCTGGAAGAGAGCAGGAGCGGGGAGGATTGGGTGGGGGGGGCAGGGGGAGGATGGGAAGGGGAAACAGAGGAGGAGGCTTCAATGCTTGATAAGAAATGTACTCATTATCTTGCCCAGGTAATTGTAACCCCTCTGTACAGTATTTTCACAATTAAAAAAAAAAAAAGCTGGAAGAGGAGCTGTGGCTCAAGTTGTACAGCATTAGACTTAAGCCCCAAGTTCAAGTCCCAATATGGGCACATGTATGCACACACGCATTTGTGTGCACACACATACTCAAAGATGGGAAAGCTATAAAAAAACATCCCTAAGGAAATCTCATTTCATTTTTCCTTCTAGTTTTTAGGGTTTGGTATATTTTTGGTAGTACTGGAGTTAGAACTCAGGGCCAACTATCCTGACACATAGGTCATGCTTCCAGCCCTGAAAAAATTGCACTTTAATCACCAGCTAGTATCACAGGAAGATAATAAGCTAGGAAGGGAAATAGTCTGCAGATCAACACGAGGAAGACAATTCACGTGTGTGTGTGTGTGTGTGTGTGTTTGTGTGTGTGTGTGTGTGTGTGTGTTGGTACTGGTACTGGTGGTGAACTCAAGGTTTCTAGCCTTTTGTTGGCTAATAGGAGATAAAAGCCTCAGATCTAGAAGTGTCACTGTGGCGCAAAGTGGTAGAGCACTAGCCAAAGAGCTCATGAACAATGCCCAGAACCTGAGTTCAAGCCCCATAGCCAAAAAAAAAAAAAGCCGGAGATTTGTCTGCTTGCAATCCACTTCAAATGGAGATCCTCAGATTTCAGTTTTGTGAGGAGCTAGGATTACAGATGTGAGTCATGGATACTCAACTCCAACACACTCTTTTAAATTAAGATTCTACCAGCTTAAGATTCCAATTTTCACAGCATGTAGAGGATGCTTGATTTGGCCAGTAAGAATGAGAGCTATAGATGAGAAATATATTTCTTCTGAACAGTGCTGCTCACACCTCTGACTTTGTTGCTAAGAGGAACTCAACCTCTAAAGGGAAGCCAGTGCCACATAAACTTGAAAACAAGTTTTATTTGGGAAGAATTCTAGTTGTTAAAGTTGCAGGCAAAATCTTTTCAAAATTATAGTTCTAAAGACTCGTAGTTTCAGAGATTCGCAAACCCTTCACCAAAAAGAAACAGCTTTTAATTGATGGATTTGGAATGTATAGCCACTGATTTCAGCTATTCTCAGAAATAGGCTCACCACCTACATGGCAATCAGGTGGGATGGAGTCAATGGCCACACAAGGAAATAGCTTTTAGTTAGTTAGCTGCTTGGACAAGACAATTCACTCCTTAGAAAACATATCAGGGTAACAAATCCCACCTGACAGGGATGTGGTACAGCACCAGTTTCACAGGGAGTTCATGGGACCCTAGGGGTCAGCAGCTGATGGCTTAATGGCATACAAAGTAAGAGCCATCATTGGAATTGGGGAGGGAATTGCTGAAGGGCAGGGGATCTCCCTCAGTCCTATTTTTTAACCTGCTGAAAGTAGGCAGCTTTTTCAGTATCTTTGGGAGAAGAGTTTTCAATTGAAAAACAAAAACCTCAGTCTTGCTTCTCAGTCCAGGTGGATACCAAGAGGGATGAGTCAAGGTTCCCAGGGGGGGCTGCGCCTCCCATCCACTTCTGTCTCTACATGATATAAGACATCAGCCAGCGTGTGTTCTACCACAGCGCCCCAGCCCATGTCACTCATCTGCAGGAAGAAAAGAAAATAGGAAAATGGGTGATTAAAAAAGCCTCAGCAAGGAACATGCTGAAGATGCTGGTGCACAGTTTAATGTTACTCACGGGGTGGTAAGAGAGGTCCTTTGGAGGATACTTGAAGCACGGGCCAAAGTTAATGGAAACCTAGAATAAATTCAATTCAGGCAGACATGAGGGGAAAATTTTTAAAAATTACTTTCCTCCCTCCAGTTCTGGGGATTAAACTCAGGGCCTTGCAATTTCTTTTTTTTTTTTTTTTAATATTATTTTATTTTATTTGAGAACATACTGTACAGAGGGGCTACAATTACATGGGCAGGATAATGCATACATTTCTTACCAAGCAAGCATTAGGGCCTTGCAATTTCTAGTAACCACTCTATACGAGGCACCACAGGCTACCCCATCCCCCAACCACCTTTGTTCTTTTGCTTTTTGTTTAACAGATAGGGTCTAGGGCTCATTTTTGCATAGGATGGCCTAAAACTGCAATCCTCTTACCTCCATTACATGCAGTACTACTGACTAGCCTTTTTTATAAGACATAGCCCAGATTAGCCTAGAACTTGTGATTCTAGCCTTAGCTATCATGGCTGGCTGAAAAGTTAATTTGACATAGGAAAATGTTTGCCTCTGTTCCTTTTTTGGAAGGCAGTATTTAGGCTTGAACTCAGGGTTTCAAACTTGCTAGGCAAGCACCTTTTACTTGAAACATACTTCCAGTCCTTTTGCTCTGGTTAGTGAGACAGGGTCTTGCTTTTAGCTCAGGCTGGCACAGATACACAATCCTACTATTTAGGCTTCCTACTATAGCTAGGAAGACAGGTATGTGCTACCATGCCCAGCCTTTTCTGTTGAGATAAAATCTTAAGAATTTTTTAACTCAAGCTTGCCAGAAAAATCTCAGTCCTTCTGATCTTAGCCACCTGTGAAAGACAAGAGTGATCCATGTGCAAAAATGTTCATTTCAAGGTACTCATGAGTAGCCAGGCACTGGTGGCTCATGTCTGTAATCTTAGCTACTCAGGAGGCTGAGATCTGAGAATCACGGTTCAAAGCCAGACCAGGCAGGAAAGTCTGTGAGACTCTTATTCCCAATAAACCACTAGAAAACTCAGAGGTGGCGCTGTGGCTCAAGCAGTAGAGCGTTCCCCTTTGAGCTGAGGAGCACAAGGACAGCACCCAAGCCCAGTGTTCAAGCCCCATGACCGACAAAAAAAAAAGAAAGTACTAATGAGTCAGGTGTGGTAGCACATGTCTATAATCCCAGCACTTGTGAGGCTGAGGCAGGAGGATCATAAGATAAAGGCCAGCTTGGGCTATTGAGTATAATGATAGCCTAGGTTACCTCATCTCAAAATGGATAGGCAAAGAAGGAAGCAAACACAAAAAGGTACCTATTATATTAGGGTATAAGTGGAGCAAATGAGATTATATACTAATATTGATGAATCTCCTTATCATCTCTCTTCAACAGGAAGCCTAAATAACAGCAGTCCAAGTCTGTGCCTGGTGAAGAAGCAAGACCCTAACTCAAAAGTAAGCAGTACAAAGAAAGGACTGGCTGTATGGCTCAATAGTAGAGTGCCTTGACTGCCTATGAAACTTGAGCCCCAAGTTCAAACCTCAATACTGTGAAAATAAATAAAAACAGCACCCTAACAAGAAGTAGCATATTTATTCCCCCATCACTGAGGCTGTTTGTGTTTTGTTCTAGGGCAGAATCAATGGCTCTCCTATAACTCATCCTCACACTTTCCTTGAGTTCTGTGCACAGGGTGGGGGGATATAATACATACCGTGCAGCTCTTATACAGTGAGATGGCGGGAAAGTAAACGCCTTCAAAAATATCTTTGTAAGCAACACCTTGGTTCACACCATTTTTATAAAATATTATCTGAAACAGAAATTAGGGCTTTACTTTAGAATTTTTTTAAATGAAAAAAAAAAGGAACTCACTTTGTTAGGGAACACTTTAAAAATGCTCCTATACACTTCCCCTTACTATTTATTCCAAGGACATGTTGCCTGTCTAGTATCTGAAATGAGCGTAATAACCTTTGATTTTTCAAAGTAAAATTGATATAAACACGCACTATTCCAGCTGATCTCAGACTCCCTATTCGCTTGTCCCAAGCTGCACATTTCACACAGTTCTACATGCATTTGGTTTTCGTTGTTATTTGTTTTTTTTTTTAAGAAGCTGATCTTCTATGGGGCCCTTGGAATGACACCTGCTTAACTTATTTATTAACTTTTTCTGAGAGTTGCAGTTTCTGGAAGTACTGCAATACTAGGTCAATGCATGGAGTGAATAAATGAAGTGCCTATTTTATCTCCTTAATCCAAAAATCCATTTCATATATTGTCCTTGGATAGACATGTATCCAACAGTAAATGGTAAGGATGATACTAACTTGATTTTAGGCAAAAGAAACTGTAACTTCCTTATTTCTTTCTTGTTCTCATTTCTTGTATTTTCATTTAATAAGTTCTCTGACACAGTGACTGAATTCGTTTTTTTTTGTTCTTTCTCTCCCCTAATTATCATGAATATTCTCTTTCAAGCAAAAGCAACCTTCACCTGGCTATATCATGCTTGGATCTATTAACTGTTTCCCTTATACACATACAGGTATACATACAGGTGTGACATATATATACATATACATATACACACATTTTCTCCTTTAAAAGCAACTAGAATTCTAGTTCCACTTTTTCCTATTTTCTTTTTTTTTTTTTTTTGAGATCTGTCGTAGGGCTTGAACTCTGGGCTTGGGCGCTGTCCCTGCACTCTTCAGCTCAAGGTGAGTGCTCAACCTCTTGAGCCACAGTACCACTTCCAGTTTTCTAACAGTTAGTTGGAAATAAGAGTCTGAAGGACTTTTCTGCCCAGCTGGCTCTGAGTAGCTAGGATTACAGGCCTGAGCCCTATTACCATTTCTATTACCATCCTTTGGTGAGTTTACAACATTTTTTACAGAAAAAAAATGTTTCCAGTTCAGAATTTTCTACCTCCCTATTGTATCCTCTTCTCCTTTGATTTCTGGCTGAGGCCAGCCCAGATATGCCAGCCCTTCCACAACTGTGAGTTCTAGAGCACAGAGTGAGTGGTATCTCACAGTGAGTGGTATCTGTGTCCCCTAGTTGTATTCCTTTCTCTGCACTTGGCTCCTCCTCTGATGTGAAGATATTAGACTTGCTCCTTCAAGGGCCTATGCAGTTGTTCCTATACCCCTTTCCTGCCATGCTTCTCACAGCCACACCATGGTACCACAGATAGCACATAATCAATAGGCAGTGATGTGAACTTGCTCAGCTGATGGGTAGCGTTTTATGTTAAAGGAATTCTACTTTATTCCGCTTTGGGCCTCTCATTTGCTTCACTTTTATCATTAAGGGGTGGATCTGCCTTCAAAGCCTCAGAATTCTGACCTTTTAGTAACCATGACTCACCTCGCTGTGAGGAGTCTGCTTTAGGCTTTTCTCTGCCTTATCCACAAAGTCTTTTTCCTCAAAATACAAATAACTCTTGAACTTTATCAAAGCCTTGAAAAGAGGAAAAAGAAAAAAAAGAAAAGGACACTGGAGCATCAGCAGCAGCATCATGGAGAAAATAAAGTCAGACTTACATAAATAGCATAGTGTCCTTGTGCTCTGCAGCAGAAACCAAAAATCACTGACACTGAATTTTGCCAAAATTTGAACAATTATGCGCCTCTCAAAAGACGCTAGACAACCATGTTTGTTACATATTTTCATTAAAAAATCCTTTGCAAAGAAAATCTGAAGAAATGTATTCTTACCATAACACAAATGTCCATGAAAGCTACATCAATCCATACCTTTTCCAATAATCTCACTGAAAGAAATGACAATTCCATAGAGCCTAAACTATTCTATAACAACTATTTATTATATCTTTTTTTTTTTTTTGGCCAGTCCCGGGGCTTGAACTCAGGGTTTAGGCACTGTACCTGGGCTTTTTTTGCCCAAGGCTAGCATTCTACCACTTGAGCCACAGCACCATTTCTGGCTTTTTCTGTATATGTGGTACTGAGGAATCAAACCTAAGGCTTCATGCATGCTAGACAAGCACTTAACCACTAAGTCACATTCCTAGCCATATTTTTTTTTTTTGGGGGGGGGGGGGGGTCCGGTCGTGGGGCCTGAACTCTGGGGCTGAGCACTGTCCCTCAGCTCCTCAGCTCAAGGCTAGCGCTCTACCACTTGAGCCACAGCGCCACTTCCGGCTTTTTTCTTTTTTTGCTTATGTGGTGCTGAGGAATCGAACCCAGGGCCTCTGGTATACAAGGCAAGTGCTCTACCACTGAGCCACCTTCCCAGTCCCTAATTTTTTTTTTTAAAACAGGATCTTGCTATATATCTAGGCTGGTCTGAACTCACCACACAGTCCACACTGGCCCAGAATTCTGTTTAGATCCTCCTGCCTTTTCCTACAAAGTGCTGGGATTATATGTGTGTACAACCATGCCTAGTATAACAACATTCTGAAAGCCATTTTCCTCTCCCCTAATTTGCTGCCTATGTCTCCTTAAGACAGGCCTCTGGGTCTTCTCTTTCTTCCTGGTAGGTTCCACTTCAAAAATAAATACGTGACATTAATTAAAAAAATTTAGTTTTCTTTGCACAAATATGGACTAGACATGGTAAAAAAATCATAAGATATAAACATTTACAATAAAGATTTTCTTTGACTTACCTTATCATACTCCAGTTTACCTTGTAAAAACAGAATACTATATCAATGATCTGGTATTCTTCCAGAATATAAATCTACTTTAGTATCTCCAAAATTAAAATACTCACACAAAAAAAATATTCACCAGATAATCACCAGGAGAAACAAGCAATATGTGATAAATACTGTAAATAGCTTTGGGTCTTTTCATTCACCAATATAAACTGGAAATCATTTTTATTTTGCTACATCTGAGGCTTTCAAACAGATCCATAGTATTCTGTTGTATGTGCATAATTCCACAAATTGTTAATTAAATTTGAAACTAATGTTCAAGGGCTAAGAGCATGATAGATATGCAAAGGCTAAGTGGTAGAGTGTCAGCCCTAGCAAGTAGTTCCTGAGTTCAAACCTTGGTATAGTGAAACAAAGACTAGCTTTATAGATAAAATCAGGAGGGGCTAGGAAGGTGGCTCAGTGGTAAAGCGCTTGCCTTGCATGCTTGAGGCCCTGGGTTCGATTCCTCAGCACCACATAAGCAAAAAAAAAAAAAAAGCCGGAAGTGGTGCTGTGGCTCAAGTGGTAGAGCACTAGCCTTTAGTTGAAGAGCTGAGGGGCAGCGCCCAGGCTCAGAGTTCAGGCCCACAACCAGACCCAAAATAGATTCTATCAGGAGACTCTGAGGTAAATACAGACTGCTTTGCTCTATAAAACCAGGCATTAGCCAGGCACTGGTGGCTTGAGGATCATAGTTTAAAGAAAGTGTGGGCAGAAAAGCCTATGAGACTCTTATGTACAATTAACTACCCCAAAAGCTGGAAGTAGAGTGGTAGTTCAAATGGGTGAGTACTGACCTTGAGCAAAAAAGCTCAGAGACAGTGCCTAGGCCCTGAGTTCAAGTCCAGGTCCTGAGATCAAGTTCATAGACATAGACACACATACACAGACACAGACACACACAAAGGCACTAATTGATATTTGTTTAAAGACTTCAAGTGGGAGGATGAGAGATGAGAGTCAATGATGCAATGAAATTGAAATATGGTCTGGGGAGCTACACAGGAATAGAAATTTTGTATAGCATTTTCAAGGCCTGAGTTTGATTTATAGCACCACAAAATATAAGATAAAATAAACAGATTTGGAGCTTCTTGTTTTGAGAAGAAACTAAGAAAACATTCACTCACCACTCACTCACCAAACTAAGAAGACATCCACTACTGTAAAGGTATAATAATAGACACTGGTACTAACATAAAAGACAACAAATACTTCTACATAATACACAGCTCAAAGAAACCTCTACTCATAAGGCCATTTCATTTGTACTAAAGATACAAAAGAAATCCAGGAGAGAAAGAAATAATGGCACTGGGGCTCGGAAGTTGGCTCAGTGGTAGAGCGCTTGCCTTGCATGCTTGAGGCCCTGGGTTCGATTCCTCAGCACCACATAAGCAAAAAGAAAAAAGCCGGAAGTGGCGCTGTGACTCAAGTGGTAGAGTGCTAGCCTTGAGCTGAAGAGCTGAGGGACAGCGCTCAGGCCCAGAGTTCAGGCCCCACGCCAGGACCACCACCCCCCCCCCCAAAAAAAAAGAAATAATGGCACTGGACTATTTCAGTATTCCTATGAACAAAATATTTCTTTAAATCTTGACTCATATACTACATACAAAAATTATTTTGAGGTAGATCAGAGACATATGAAAAAGTTAAAAGCTTGGTGCTTTCAAAGAAAAACAGGATGATACTTTCATAACTTGAAATTACCCAAAGATCTGTAAATCAAAGAAAAAAAATTGTTAAAGAAAAATCTAGTTGT